>NC_062569.1:22359166-23669166 GCF_022837055.1 Prionailurus viverrinus
AGTTCTATTTTTAATTTTTTGAGGAGCCTCCATACTGTTTTCCAGAGTGGCTGCAGGAGTTTGCATTGCCACCAGCAATGCAAAAGAGATCCTCTTTCTCCGTATCCTCGCCAACATGTATTGTTGCCTGAGTTGTTAATGTTAGCCATTCTGATAGGTGTGAGGTGGTATCTCGTTGTGGTTTTGATTTGTATTTACCTGATGATGAGTGATATTGAGCATTTTTTCATGTATCAGTTGGCCATACGGATGTCTTATTTGGAGAAATGTCTATTCATGTCTTTTGCCCATTTCTTCACAGGTTATTTGTTTTTTGGGTGTTGAGTTTGGTAAGTTCTTTATAGAAATTGGATACTAACCCTTTATCTGATATGTCGTTTGCCAGTATCTTCTCCCATTCTGTCAGTTGCCTTTTAGTTTTTCTGATTGTTTCCTTCGCTGTGCAGAAGCTTTTTATTTTGATGAGTCCCAATAGTTCATTTTTGCTTTTGTTTCCCTTGCCTCTGGAGATGTGTTGAGTAAGAAGTTGTATCATATATTTTTAATTCTGAAAGTTTCTAAAAGCTATTTCTTGGACAATTGGGAGTGACATTCTTTTTAGCGAGTTATGAAATGTTTTCTGTATTCTTTGCTTTCATCTCAAGTTAGACTACTCTCATGATCTCCTTTGTTGTTGATAACTTGGAAGATGAGTGCTCCATTATGACTGGCTAAAAGTCATTTGAAAAAGAACCCTCACCTAAACAACTTCTGCCACACAACTTTTTCTCATGTATTTGCTAGTGGAGTGAGAGATACTTCTAAGGTGATTAACTGGAAACCTTAGGAAATGAAGATGATTGACTTTAATGGGTTTCAGCAGAGCAGAAGTCCTAGAAGATATCTATTTTCCAAGTTTTGTATATTTTTTCAAAATCTATTGCCCTTCTCTTTGAAATAAAATGATGGAAGATGACTTTGTAACTATAGTTTTCTTCTCCCTCTCCCTAACACATTTTTGGTGGCATTCCTGCAATAAAAATCCTTTCACATATAATAGTAATAAAAACCTTTTTGACAAATCTATACCTCTTTCCATAGAGTGATGGTGATACCCAGCCATTACAAGCAATTAAATCTCTGATCTGAATGAACAAACTTGATGAAATGATTTTATATGCCAATGGGATATCACAATGCCACCTAGAAAACATATTCTTATATAAAAATATCTACGGGCACTTGGTTGAGAATGTTTGTAGAATAGCTTTCTAGAGATGGAAACCTCCATCAAATTGTATATGCACTTAAAATTTGAAAGATGGGGCGCCTGGGTGGCTCGCTAGGTTAAGCGTCTGACTCTTAATTTCAGATAACATCTCTTATTTTAATTAATATTTAAAGTGTTTTCGTATACAAAGAAATTAGCACTTTGTCCTTGGTTGCATATATTTTCTCCAGACTGTTCACTTGGTTTATAGCATTTTTTCTGGTACAAAAGTTTTCATTTTTATGGTGTCAGGTTTACCAACCTTTTTATCTTTTCACTCTTTTTATCTTTATGGTACTAGGTTTGCATTGTATACTCCAGGCTTCATACATGGATTGGAAAGGAATTCTGTGCACAAAGCTTTTTATGAGTGTGTGTATGTGTGTTTGTTCTTCTGGTAGTTTTATTATTTTATTTTTTAAGACTTAAATCGTTGATCTTCTGGGATTTATGTCTTAGTGTAAGGAGTGAGTTGGAATCCAGCTTATGTTTTTCATGCTTGTTGTTTTAGTATCATCTATTGCCCATTGGTATGAAATATTAACTTTATCATATATGAAACTCCTACCATATTTATGAATGATTTTGGTTTCTCTATTCTTTATTCTTGAGTTCTGTATTCCATCTCAAGCACCAAGCTGCTTTAATTACTATAATGTGCTTTCATACCTGGTAGGTCTCATTTTTATTCATTATTGATAATATGTGTGTATATGGAAGGAAGGTGTGGGGACTTGGTGGAATTGAGCAGGATTTTGTAGTTCACTAAAGCTATAAATCCTGGAACCTCATTTTTTTTTTTTAAATACTGCTGTTGTCCCTGAACATCTTTTGTGTAGCACATTTCAGGCATTGTTGTGTTTCTCCATTTTTTTTTCTTACAACATTATGTGTGGATTATGCCTTTTAGACAAAATGAGTCTGAGATATTGAGACTGATAATTAACTGCAAAACCTAGATCTCTGCTCTTAGACACAGATTTAAAAGGATAGCGCAAGAGAAGCTATATGTTTAGCATTCCTCAGAGTATCAAGATTTTTCCTGTAGAGGAAACACTTAGGAATACCTGTATAATAATTATATTAAGGATATAAGAATGGCATCGATAGTATATGTTTTTCATATTGAGTGACAGTGGCACTATGATTTCACAGGACATTATGTGAACAATGAGCCAGCTGTATCCATGATATCAAGAGTCCCAAGGAAGCTTAATAATGAATGAACTTGTTCACGTGGCCCTCAAATACATTCAGGTTTCTTGTTAACGTTTGCTGAAATCTTAATTTTCTTTTGTTGTTGTTGTTTTTTAAAATCATTTTATTTGAGTATAGTTGACACACATTAGTTTTGGGTGTACAACATAGTGATACAATTTCCCTATACATTTTACTATACTTACCACAAGTATAGTTACCATCTGTCCCCATTCAACACTATTATAATATTATCGACTATATTCCTTATGTTGTGCCTTCTATTCCCGTGACTTATTTATTCCATAACTGGAACCCTATATCTCCCACTCCTTTTCACCCATTTTGCACATCTTTCCACCTCCTTTCCCTCTGGCAACCCTCAGTTTGTTCCCTGTATTTGTAGATCTGATTCTGCTTTTTGTCTGCTTATTCATTTGTTTTGGTGTTTAGGTTCCACATGTGAGCGAAATCATATGGTATTTGTTTTATTTTACTTGACTTAATGCCTTCTAGGTCCATCTATATTGTTGCAAAGGGGAAGATCTCATCCATTTTTGTTGCTGTGTAATATTCCATTATACAGACAGATGATAGATCGATAGATCAATCGATTGATAGAGAGGTAGAGAGATAGATGATAGATAGATAGATAACAGATACACACATCACATCATCCTTATCCATTTATCTATCAGTGGACAACTAAGTTGCTTCCCTGTTTTGGCTAGTGTAAATAATGCTGCTATAAATATAGGGGTACATGTGTGTATCTTTTCCATTTAGTGTTTTTGTTTTCTTGGGGTAAATACCCAGTAGTGGAATTATTGGATCATACGGTATTTCTATTTCTAATTTTTTGAGGAGACTCCAAATTGTCCTCCACACCGGCTGTACCAATTTGCCTTCTAGCCAACAGTGTACAACAGTTCCTTTTTCTTCACATTCTCACCAACACTTGTTATTTCTTGTCTTTTTTATTTTAAAAAGGTGTGACACCTGACAGGCGTGAGGTGATATCTCATTGTTGTTTTGGTTTGCATTTCCCTGATGATGAGAGAAGTTGAGCATCTTTTCATGTGTCTTTTGGCTCTCTGTATGTCTTCTTTGCAGAAATGTCTATTTAGTTCTCTGCCCATTTTTAAATCATATTGTTTGTTTTTCGGTGTTGAGTTATATAAATTCTTTATATTTTGGATACTAACCCCTTATCAGATATATCATTTGCAAATAACTTCTTCCATTCAGTAGGTTGCCTTTTTGTTTTATTGATGGTTTTCTTTGCTGCAGAAGCTTTTTATTTTGATGTAGTCCTAATAGTTTGTATTTGCTTTTGTTTCCCTTAAGTCGTGACAATTTTCAAGGCCAGATTTGAAGTAGCTTTTTCCAGAAACATTCTCTGATTCTTTGGTTAGATATGTTCTTTTCCTGTTCTGTTTTCTTACCACCTAGCCTCTCATGTTATATATCTTTGTCTCTTTTGCCCTCTATTCTAGCATGTGTTTCCTTTCTTTGATTATAAGTAGCTTGAGCTCAGATCTACTTGAAGTCTTGTTTATAATACTCGCTCATTAAGTACTTTTATGGTTTGATGGAATTTTACAAGTTGTAAATGTTTGGGATTTTTTAAACAGTATTATAGGGGCACCTGGGTGGCTCAATTGGTTAAGCATCCGACTTCAGCTCAAGTCATGATCTCACCGTTTATGGGCTCAAGCCCTGCTTTGGGCTTTGTGCTGACAGCTCAGAGCCTGGAGCCTGCTTCAGATTCTGTGTCTCCCTCTCTCTCTTTCCCTACCCAATTCATGCTCTGTCTCTCTGTCTGTTTCTGAGAAATAAACATTTAATCCAAAGAAATATAACATTTTTAAAATCCTGAGTCTATTTCTCTATTTGAAAGTGAAGGGCAAGATAAAAGGCTCTGTCAGTGCTGACAAGGGTTTGGTAGTAAGAGATGAAGAATGTATATATGTCATATTTATTGAATATAATTTACATTCAATAAAATGCTACATTTTAAATGTTCTAATGGGTTCTGATAAATTCATACATTCCTATAATCACACCTACAATCAATATACAGAACACTTTCTATCACCCCACAATGGTCTCTTCTGCTCTTTCTATTGTGATCTACTTGTTGTCATTACAGATTCAATTTGCTTTTTCCAGAGTTTCACATAAATATAGTCACACAGTATGCTTCTTGCATTCAGCATAATGCTGTTGAGACTCATCCATGTTGCTGAATGTATTAGTATACCATTCCTTTTTATTGCTGAGTAGCACTGTGTTCGTCTCCTGTTAATGAACATTTGAATTGTTTCCAGTTTGAAACTATCATGAATAAACCTGCTCTAGACACTTGCATACAAACCTTTATGTAGATATATGCTTGTTTGTTTTTGTTTTCCTTCCTTACATTCTATCTGCCTATTTTATTTTCCACAGCTTCAGACAGCCATGCTTTGAAATGGGCAGATATGAATAAAATTAGTAATAAATGTGGTGGCAGTGCTTGTGGGACTGCCTGCCTTTCCTGTTTCTATTATGGAGACACTGAGAGCAGTCATATTGAAGAAAAAAATTCTACTTCTGTTTCAGTTAGGATTTAATCCTTTCAACTAACCAAGCAGACAGTAGTTCCATTGAGAGAACAAAATAAATTGGAAGGGATGTAAGAGCTTGGATGTATAAGCAAGTAATTATCTGACTCAATCAGAGGGAGGGCCAACCTTAATGGGGTATTGCTTGCTAAATTAAACTGCAGGGAATCAAACATGTAAATCTAACTTGAGATATAACCAACTTTCTAAGCCACAGAAAGTTCAGGCTGAGTTAGTGTTCCTTGTTCTCTCTTGCCATAGAACTCTTAGAAGAGCCTCTGGACAGATGGTATTAATATGGAACCATCAGTCAATCCTCTGGTTGATTCTTTTTCATACCACAAGTGATTTGATGATGATTTGGAATATCAACAGTCAATGAATTCACACAGATGCTACATCTCAGTGGTTGAGAGAATATTTGAGCTAATCCTAGCCCAGCTTCTAACTTATGTTTTAATACCAGCAAAGGCCCTGAATGCATGAAGCTCTCTTTGAGAGGAGGAAGGTAGAACTGAACATTTTAGCTGCTATGGCAACAGGTACCATTTACATCTTATGGTTTTGTTCTTGGGGAAAATCTACTCAGTAGCAGAAATGGGGACAGGATAGGAGGGGGAAATGGAACATGTGGTTCCAAGACCTTCTGGCCCAACCTCTGTGCAGAGGATTTAATAGCAATAAAGCCAGAATTCCCAGTGCAGGGAATTTCCATTCCCACTACTAATTATATCTGCATACTGAGATACAGCTGAGAAAATCTGAAGTATTCTAAACCACAGTGTCCTTATTCAATTTCTCCTGATAGATAAAACATAGAAACTTATATTAAATATAAAGACCAGGTATTTTACTCTCCTCCCAGTAGCAACATATTGAACTGTAAGAGATAATACCACTGTCTTAATATATTTATCAATTTAAAAAACCTAGGCTTTGAGAGATATGCTGTCATTCTTTGGTAATTATGTAACAATATAACTAGTTACATAAGAATGATTTTTTTCCCTTTATTTCCAAAGATTGTGTTTACAAAAATGAATGCTTTCTTACGTTGTCTTTCTCAGCCTTCCCTCCTTCACGTCTTTCCTCTGTACTCAAGTATGGTTTAATTTTAGGTCCAAAACTTCTTTCAGGTTTTGGGATAACTCTGATCTAATGCACATCATTTCACGTTCTTTAGATAAGAAACCTAGAAGTCTTGACTGTTGATAATTGTCTTCTAGTCCACCTCGCTGAGTCAGAACCCAGAAAGACTGAGGAGGCTAGAGATTGGATGTGCATGTAGGTAGCAGAGAGCTACTGCTATGAATTTCAGGTGGCCTCAAAGAACTTCAAGTTAGATCCACTATCCTATGAAGTGGAAAACATGACAAATATTGGGAACACACTTTAGAATTTGGGTTGGTGTCAGTAAGATTTCTTATGGACACAGAAACTGTACAAAACATATACAAAAAAATTGATCCTGACTCTATTCATTGATGCATTCTTTCCTTCATTTATTCTCTTATTTAAGCATACATTTATTAACTTCTATGTTGTCTGCAGATATAATGATGAGCCATGTAAAAAAGGTGCCTGCTCCCAAAGAGTTGATGGTTTGATTATGAAAGAGGCATTAACCAAGTGAATAGCACATAGTTTTGTTTTATTGAAATCCTACGAAAGAAAATCTCAGAGAGCTCTAAGAGTAGTATAAACCTAAAAAGTGACAAGTGACATTGAGATGGCATCTAAAGGGTGAATGGCCATATGTGTCTTATTGAAACTTCCACATTCATATTGAATTTTTTACAAAAACTAGTCCAGTCTCTGCACACAGGTTGTAAAAAAAAATGAACAATGATTCAATGGGGAAGAGACTAAAGAAAGATGACAGTACCTGACTTTTCACATAGCAATTTTATTAAGAGGGGATTCCAGCAGTTCTTAGAACCCTTAAGAAAGTACTCAAAGCTTAAAACTTTACACTGAATATAAGAAAGCCATTTGTATCATCTGAATAAGAAATCATTGAATAAGGATTTGGAAGTCTTGAAGATAAAGGATGAACGTTTGTCCTACAGCTGGGCTGTAAATCTGTTGATGGGATGATTAAGTCGTCAACAGGCTTCTTCCCAGGCTCCTCTTTGGTTCTTAAGTGAGCCTAGCATCTGTGATGTGTTACAGTCTAAAGGTCTGAGTGAAATGGAAAGACATCCAAACTTTAATACTCAGAACACAGTTTCATACAAAAAACTGGAAGCCTTTTTCCTCTACTACAGACAAAAAGCAGGAACTCATCAGAAAAATGAGTAAGCACTATTAAGGACAAATTGTTTTTTGGAAATAAGTATAGGATGACTATCACATGATTTGATGTGAAAGGTCTGAGATCAGGCCTGGTCTGTGAAATGTCTTTCTGATGCCACACAATGTGAAATCTCAGCAGAGACAAATGGACTCAGAAGAGGACACATGCTAAGAAACAACATTTGTCACATATTATCTGATTCATAATCTCACACTGACCATCTTTGGACTTATTTTGGGTAAGTGTCAAACACTTCCTATAAGATGAATCTACCTGGGGGCCAACATTCACATTAGGTGGGGTTTAATATCATCATCACCAATGTCCCCTTACCCCAACACTTTGAAATGCTATGCGGTATCTAACACACTGTGTCGTATTCTTGTGTGGTGATATTGAAACGAACTTAAAACACAACAGAAACAACACAACAGAAAGCCTCAGTCCCTGAAGGATGCATATATTTTAAACATTGTAATAGTGGTCTCAAGTGATGTTGGATTTTGCCAAGGTACAGAAAGAACTAGTTAGGCAAGAAAAATAGTTTATTCTCTTCTATTTATGTAGGAAAGGCTATGGAGGAGATAATAGAAAAGAGGGTGACAGGTAAAGAGAGAATTAGGAGTTGCTGAGCACTACATTGTGGCAGACACTCTGCTGATGTTTTGTATCTAGCATCTTATTTAATTATTTAAACACACGTGATTATCCCCGCCTCCCACCCTCACCTCACCAATCCCCCAGAAACTGTTAGGAAACTGAGGACCAGAGATATTATGCAACTTTCTCAAAAGCCACACATCTAGAGGGGTACCTGGGATGGCTCAGTTGGTTAAGTGTCCAACTTCAGCTCAGGTCATGATTTCGCAGTTCATGAGTTTGAGCCCCGTGTCAGGCTCTATGCTCACAGCTTGGAGCCTGGAGCCTGGAGCCTGTTTCAGATTCTGTGTCTCCCCCTCTCTCTGCCCCTCCCCTGCTCACACTCTGTCTCTCTCTCAAAAATAAGTAAAAACATTTAAAAAATTAAAAAACAGGCCACACATCTAGAAAATGGTAGAACTAGAATTAGAACCCAGGAATGTCAGACTTCAAGATCCGTGCTTTTTCAGAGCCTTTCAAGGAAGCAAGAGAGAATGTTTGGGGAAGATATTAAGATTCTGTATTCTAAGATTCGAAGACTCTGGGGAGAGATCAGAATGAACTTTTGAAAGCACAAAGCTGGGGGAGGAACGATATGACCCAGGAAGTCATGAGGCTGGTATTAAGTACAAGATGTTAGTGTAGAAATAGACAGAACTAGGAGCTATGAGCACTATTCAATGTACGCATCTTGCAATTTATTTTATATTACCACAAACAATCCAGAAGGAATGGTATTGAGAAGCTGAATGATCCAAGAGTTGAGCCAGAGAGATGGGATTCTGTTCTGGGCTCTTCCACTCACATGTGGAAGATTTCTTTATAAATAAACAGGAGCTAATAATACTGTAGTTATTGGGGTAAGTTTGAGATCAAAGCTAGTAACAATCAGCATAAGATGGACAGTAGAACCATCTGCATGACACTTGGAAATCATGTAAGCCAATCAGTGTGGTCAAAGGTTTGTGAATTCAGAGAGATAACTACAGAAAGCAGAAACCTAATTAACTGTATTATTTACTGGCAGTCTGGGTGTAGGGCTGTGTAGAAGAAAGGACAAAAATTGTAAGTGCGTGCTTGTCCTGTCCAAAGAAGAGAACACTTTTTTTTTCAATATATGCAATTTATTGTCAAATTGGTTTCCATACAACACCCAGTGCTCATCCTAAAAGGTGCCCTCCTCAATACCCATCACCCACCCACCCCTCCCTCCCACCCCCCATCAACCCTCAGTTTGTTCTCCGTTCTTAAGAGTCTCTTATGCTTTGGCTAAGAGAATACTTTTTTAGTCGTTAGACTAAAAGCTGTTCAACTTTGGGTGAAAGAGCTTTTAAGGCCAATGGATTCTTTTTTACCTTATGTCATGCTCATCAACCCCCATGGCCATGAAATGTTTGGCAGGGGGCAAGGGGTGTTTGTAGCTACTTTTATACTGAGAAGGGGTGTTAGGATGTCTGCTCAACTTAAGGGCATACTCCCCAATTCTTATTGTATCAGTTATCTGTTGCTGGATAGCAAATTATGCCCAAACTTATTGCATAAAACAATACATGCTTACTATATCACAGCGCGGGTCAGGAATCTGGGCACAGCCTTGCTGGGTCCTCTCTGCAGGGTATCTTATAAGGCTGCAATAGAAATATAGGCAGAAGCAGCAAGGATCAGTTTGGGGTTCAACTGAGGCAGGATCAGCTTCAAGCTCACTCTGTGGTTGTTGGTGAGATTCAGTTCTCTGTGGGCTGTTGGGCTGAAGGCCTCAGTTCCTTGCTGGGTGTTGGCCAGTGGCTACCCTCAGTTCCTAGCCTTGAGGTGCTTTCCTAATTAAGTGAGAAGAACCTGAGAGAGAAAATAGCAGCAAGAGAGAAGTCACAGCCTTTTTTTTTTTTTAACCTAATAATGGAAGGGATAGCATATCATTTTTACAATGTTCTGTTTATTAGAAGAAAGTCACTAGATCCAGACCACACTCGTGGGGAGGGGATCCCACAAGGACATGAACCTCAGGAGGGAGGGAGTCCCGGGAGCAAAGTCGGAAGCTGCCTACCACACTTAGCTATTGACAAACTGCTGTAGGAAAGCTAGGACTCCATCGTGACTACTGAAAACTAGTGTAGATGACTTCTGAGGAAAAATCTGAAGTCCCCTGTCAAACTTCCTTTCTGTAAATGAAAAACTTAGCCACCTATTTTTCAGTAAATAAATCACAGCAAGTGAATCATCTCTTCTGATATCAGTTAGGGCCAAAGGAAAGCAACCACCCTGTAGCCTTGCTCTTCCTGTAGCCTCAGGCATGGCCTTCTCTTTGAGCAGCCTACTTGTGAACACGCCCAAGTGAATAATGTAAACTGAGGTCCCTTGACACGTGGTTTCCAAAGTATATTTACACTCCATGTGGGTCAACAACCTTGATATTTGGCAGAAGTCTCTGAGCAGATGATGGAAATATTTTACCTCACATTTAGGCCAACTCTCTTATGTTGATATTTCAATTTAAGAGTATAGGGATGAAGTGAGGGAAGAAAGGCAACAGTGAAAGGATGGGAGGAAGGGAAGGAAAAAGGAACAGAGACGTTTTTTATTAAGTCTCAAGCTTTATAAATAGTAAGGGCTTGGTTCTAAAGGAAAGCTCTAGTCGCAAACATAAGGACTTTGGGACCTCAGTAAAAAAAATTCATGCTTAACCCAGAATAGTTCAAGTGAGACAAGAGTTGCATTTAACTTGTACCTGCTTCAGTGAGAGACTAAGGAAAGAAAGACTAAGAAAGGTCTCTGCTTGTCTTGAATGTTTGTGTGTGAATGCCTCACGGTTTTGGTTTGGGTAAAGGAATAAAAATCTTTTGTGTGTATTTCTGTTCTTTTTACCACCAGCAGCATCTGAGCTATTGATTGGGGGCAATTTGAAGATCTTAAGCCTAAGAAAAGAGGCCATTTCCTTTGACTTCCATTTCTTGGAAAATAAAGATGGTAATGCTAAGTACTTAGGCTATTGATTTTCTGGATAATTGATACTCTAAGGTATACAGTTCTCACAAGGTGCCTCAAAGAGGGCTACATTAAGTTAATAATGATTAAGAAGATTGTACAGAATGTGCTGAACAGAGATTCTACCCATCTCCGGGTTCCAGTTTGGAGCACAGATGCTGCACCCTCTCAAATCCTGTTTACAGCTCACCTTTGCTGCATAGTTGATGGGAGATCTGGAAGGACGAGACTAGACCTTTTGAAGCAGCTTGTTTAAATGTCATTTCAGTTATTTGCTTTGAGTTCTAAACATGTCATGTGAAGCCTTATAATGACCAATCTTTTATTAGTTCCCATGCAAATAATGGTCATTGTTGAGATTATATGGCTTTTCAGTCAGTTTTGCACCAGCCATCTTATGTTAGGCTCTGTCCTGGCTGCTGTGTGGGGAATGTGTATGTACTGAAAGACTGGCTGTCTTGGAACGCCTTCTAACCTGCAGGAAATAGACACGCATAAAACTGGAGTATGAAGTAGAGCTAAGAACAAGGATTCTGGAACCAATATAATTAGGTTTAAATCCTAGCTCATCCACTTATGAG
This sequence comes from Prionailurus viverrinus, assembly GCF_022837055.1. Lineage (NCBI taxonomy): Eukaryota > Metazoa > Chordata > Mammalia > Carnivora > Felidae > Prionailurus > Prionailurus viverrinus. The sequence continues at coordinate 22,370,717 of NC_062569.1, forward strand.
GAGTGTGGCTTTGTGTGTGTTATTTAACTTCTTGTTTCCTCAATTATGAAATGAAGATAACAGCAGTAACGGCCTGATAGGATTATTGTTAGGACAAAATGAGTTGATATACTATCAGACTCTGAGTATAGGTCCTGTTACCTGGTAAGTTTCTCCTAAATATTAGCTACTTTCATTTCTTTCTGGTTTAGACTGCTTGTTCAGCCTTGCCTCAATATCCTCATCAATAAAATACGCCTAATATTATAAGCTCTGACAATATAACAGGTTAAGAAGGAGACTCAAATAAAAGTAGGTACACTTTTAAGGGAAGACAGAAATGTGTATGTTTATTAATAAGATTTGTTTTCCAAGTTCAAGTTAAGGACAGGGTTAAGTATGTGTTTCTAAATGTCTAGGAAGGTCCGAGGGAGATCTAACAGCACTGTGAAGTTCTGCCAAATGTGGTCTTTGAAATCTGAGAGGAAGGACTGTACTTCTTCTTTGTGATGAAAATTGCATAGTTTCTCGGTCTCTGCTTTCTTATTTGTGATAAATGGATAAGAAAGGATATACTATGGACTTGTTGGGAATATTAAAAGAGAGCACATATTTAAGGTACCCAGCATATAGCACACAGCCAATAAAAGTCATCCTATGTTGATATGAAAAGAAGAGGGGAAGGTGAAACATGCAAGGAGGAACATGGAAGAAGGGTACTGAACCCTAACATGGACATTCATTGATACCAACCCCAGTAATCCAACTCAAATCTCCCAGAGCAATGGACATCCTGGGTGCATGTAGGGGGCATACTCCCCAGTTCTGCTACTTTTCACTTCTCCTCACTTTACATCTACCTGCTGTATCTTGCTGCAGCCCCAGAACGTGGTTGAACACCAGAGTCAGCTTAAGTAAATGGCCAGAATCAGTCCTAGTGTCGGACAGAAGAGGGGATGCAATTCTCTCTGGTGGTTCTATAAGCTGAGTTTCTTTAGCTTATAGAAACATGAGCTTATAGGACATGAACTAATTGGATATTTACTATCCAAGCTGTTTCTCACTCTTGACTAGACTGTTCCCTTCCATGCCTCTATGAAGTATCATTTTCAATTTTGGTCACATCTGAGTAAAGTCCAAATGACCCATGGAATTTTTTTCTTAGCCTTACTTTTCTCCCTTTTCCTCATGATTTGAGGATCTTAAATTAGAAAATGTTTTAGAAGGTGCCTAGTCCAATTCAATTCACCCTTTACACCTTGCTTCCACACTGGGATTGACCAGTGGTCATCTATTAACTCTTTGACCACTTTACCATTTCCTTCAAAATGCCAATTGCTCTGCCATGGGCCTAACTCTCAAAAAAAGGGAATGTATCTCCATCCATGGTCACCTCTTATCATTAGGTTTCTGTGCTCATGAGTTATACTATAATCCTTTGAAACTTCATGAAGCAAGGAGGAGGAGGAAGAAAGAAGGATGCTCTGACCCAAGACAGATTGTTTTTCTATTTTTAAGAGTTGTGAGTGATTATGAACATCAATGGTAATTGAAAGGAAACAATAAATTAATAGCCAGAAGCATATTGATAGGTTAAGAGATTAATTCATTTAGTGGAAAGGTTAATTAATTGGATGTGTATGTGATAAAGACATCTGAAGGTGATATGTTAATTGACAGTCATATCACTGGTGGGGAGGAGAAGAGAGAAAAGTGTGTTATCAGAGAATGTCGCCTCGGTGTTTCTGATTGCACTGTCTCTGACTCTGTACTAATGAGGGTGAGAGAGTGAGATGTGGTTTCCTGAGGGTCTTTGAGGAGAGGAAGCAAGGACATTAGTGCTGCTCAGCAGATGCTCTCTCACTCTATACTGCAGCCATATTCTTCCCTTTCCTTGCTCTCTATGAAAATCTGCAGCAAAAAGTAAAGATATTCTAGAGTCCTTCCAGCACAGACATTAAAATAGATATATTGCACTTGTCATTAATTGTAGAAGAAAGACTTGGTCTCCATTAAAGGAATTTTAGGCAACAAAAGAAGTGTGTGGAGGCAGGATTCAGTTTACAATATTCTTACACAGAAGACAAACCTTGTTAAGAAGATCATGTGCTAAAGATTTTGTTTTAGGAAAAAAAGTAATAAATCAGTTGTGTCAGTGAAAAACATGGTTTTACTGTAAAGAGTAATTCTGATGATGTTTTTTAAATAAAAACACTCCTTTAAAAATATTATCAAAAATATCTTGATATATGTTATTCCATTTACTTCATATGGAATGGTATTTTGTAAATAGCATTATTTTGTGTCAGATTATTGCCTTTCACCTTGAACTCCACCTGTTATTGCCCCGCTTCATTGCCATTACAGATGCTGGACTGCATCTTGTAAATATTTCCCCTTTGCCAGTGAGGGTGTTGGGGAGACACTGCGGAAGAGAGGGCTTCTGGTTTCTGTGTGCTGCTTCTTGGTTGGCTCCTGTGATACACGAACACCCATAGTGTGCTGGACACTCAGCAAAGCTCACTGTCAGCTTGCCAGTTCTGGCACCAGCCTTGGTCCTCCTGTACCCAGCAGGGTTTCCTGTTTGCCCTGCATGTACTTCCTTGCCCCCTAGCCTCAGTCCCGCGACTATGGACATTTCTGATCTAGGCAATCAGGTAAACCTTGCGGCCATTCAATGGGTGATGTCTACAACTCCAACAAAGTCTAGATTCTAGCTTTGGGGACCTCTTTTCCAAATTTGTTCCTTGTGGGAACTCTCCTTCTACCATAGGATATTCTTTAGCATTCTCTTTCATCTCTTCTTAGGAGGTAATCCTCCATCAATCATAATTCCTTATAGGAAGTATTTTCTCTTGTAATTACTGTGAGGTTTCTGTCTTTGAACTGGACCTGATACATACTTCAGGTAGGAAATGCTCTGCACATCTTCACTGAGCACACACCATTCCACTCCTTGTGTAAGGCGTTCTACTGCAAGCATCTGTGACTCTGCTAAAGGCTCTGTCTTTGCTTTTGCTTGGGGCAAACCAGGCATACTGAAGAGTTAACATCTTTGGGAGCAGCCCTTGGCCATTGACAGGTGGGAGCTGGGGAATGAATACGCCAACTTCTTCCTCCTCAAGTGGAGCAACTCACAGTCAGGTTCTATCCCAGAGCAACTTAGGGCTTTTGAGCCTCAGTTGCTCACAGTGATTATCTGCTCAATAACACATTTTTATGGGCTTCTGTCCCCTCCTTGTCTCATTTCCCCATCCCCCCCCCCCCCCCCCCAGTGTTTCCTGAAGTCATCCCTCAAACTATTTCACTACAACTTTTATCTCAGGATATGCTTCTAGGAGAACTCAAATGGATACATCCCATTTCAGAGATGAGGGAATGAAGAGTAGGAGAATGTAATTGTCTAAAGTCAAATAGTTGAGTAGAGGAATTAAAAACTCATTTCATCTCAGCCCTATTCTTATTATTTATATTTACTTCAGCAAGTATCTCTATAAAGATAATTTTAACCACATATTTGATAAATTCAGACCTATTAATCTAGTATAAATACATAAATGTATGCAAAGCAGCCTAAAATTGTTCTTATGGCTTATTTACACAGCTGGTTGTATTGAAATACAAAGCCCTGATTTCTAAACACAACTACTATCTGTAATTAAAACTAGGAAAAACATAAGACTGGTTTTTCTCAGGATACATTGTCTGTACTCTTGGGGGGAAAAGCTTCTCTCTCAGACCATGGTTCACTAATCTTATAATTTTGATTTGATGTTGTCACCAAAACCATTCTTTGACCAAGGTAGGCTTGTAAAATTGAGATGCACCAGTGCTATCATAGGAATAACATTTTTCACATGGTTATCATTTGCTAAACTGTAGGAATAGAAAAGATGGCAATGTAAGGAGCCTATTCTAATTAGAAAGTGACATGTTCACAGTCAGAGAAAGACAAATTATCATACGACTTCACTCATATGAGGACTTTAAGATATAAAACAGATGAACATAAGGGAAGGGAAGCAAAAATAATATAAAAACAGGGAGAGGGACAAAACGGAAGAGACTCTTAAATATGGAGAACAACCAGAGGGTTACTGGAGGGGTTGTGGGAGAGGGGATGGGCTAAATGGGTAAGGGGCATTAAGGAATCGACTCCTGAAATCACTGTTGCACTATATGCTAACTTGGATGTAAATTAAAAAATAAATTAAAATTTAAAAATTATAATTATATATAAAAAAGTGACATGTTCACCTGTTAGTTTGGTTTTAAAATATAGGGGGATATTTGAAATAGATAGAAAATGAGTCCCCTAGAAAAAGGTTGATGTTGATACACATTTTATCAGATATCTAGTATATAACAACAACAACAACAACAACAATAATAATAATAATAATAATATAATAAACTATTATATTCAAACTCCTTCCTGCTTACAACCTACTTCAGCCCATGCTGGTTCCTTTGCTGCCTAGACTAGAGCAGGAATCTCAAACTTTAGCAGGCTTTAGGATCATCACAGGTTATGGGGACCCATGCCCAGAATTTCTGACTCTGTAGGTCTGGGGTGGGGCCTGAGAATTGACATTCCTAACTAGTTCCTGGTGATGCTGATGCTCCTGGTCAGGGGACCACATTTTGAGAACCACTGTTCTAGAGAAGTGTTTTTTTCAACGCTGGGTGCACACTGGAGTTATCTGGGGAGTTTTAACCATTACTGGTCTGTGGGTCCCACTGAAACTAAATCAGAATCTTTGAGGTCAGGGCCAGGAATCCGGTTTATAAAAGCTGCCCTGGTGATTCTAACGGGTAGTTGAGTCAAGAACCAATGTTTATCCAAGTGTTTCTAAAAAAGTGTAATGTGTGCACCTGAGGATCTTGATAAAATGCAGAGTCTAATTCGGTAGCTCTGGGAGGGGCTCTCAGATTTTGCATTTTTAACAAGCTCCCAGATGAAGCTGTTGCTGCTGCTCCAGGACCCATACTTCAAGAAAAAAGAGTCAGAAATGTTGTCTCCTTTACCCCCCTTCTGTGGATGTGGTTTTTCTGCAAGTCAACCACATGTCTACTAAATGATTCAGGTCTGGGGCACACATAGTTTTGGGTACTAGAAGCTGGAGATGCCAATTTGATTTTGCTCTACAGGTCCCCTGACGAGAGCATGGACTCTCATGACTCATTTGGGGCAATGGGTTACCATGGCAACTTACAGAAACCTGCGCTTCAACCTGGGGGCTCCTGAACATCACTGCCAATCCCAGCAAGGGACCCCGAAGACACTAGAGAGTGTTAGCTGTGTAGCTGCAGCCGCTCAGAGAGCTCTGTGTTCCTTGAGAGATGCGGCTGACTTTGAGCCTCTTTCTCAGCAGCAGTTAACACTGACCCCTGTGCTGAGTTCAGAAATAATTCTCCCGCAGGACAAATAAACCACAGTGAAGAATGAACTGCCAGCTGGAGTTCAGGAGCCTTAGAACTGGTGAATTTACCACTGAAAGCAAGAGTAGCAAAGGGATAGAGTGCTCTTTACCCCACAGGAAATTTTTAAATAAGAATGGTCCCTTCAGGTTAGTATATTGGTTTCTTACAAAAACAAATAGCATGCACACACTTTTAAGTTCACTTCCTCCCATTTTATTCTCTGTTGTCCTCAAATATCACATATGTACGTTCTATTTTTATCAAGCCAATTGCAAAAACAAAGACCCAAAAATGACCCAAAACAGAGCCTGAAATTCAGTATTAATTTCCACCCCATTCCCAGCTTCTTATCTCCACAGGGGGGAAAGCCTAAGGCAGAAGGAAATAGTCTCAGGAGACATAGTTTTGCCCATAGGAGACATCTTGCCCACCCAGCTGTTTTTTCCTAGAATCTAGTTTATTTCATTCCCTTGAACCACAGGTGCGGATATGCTGGTCTCTGCCTCACTGGGCTGTCCTCATGTCTTTTGTGAGCTCTTTATTCAGGGCTCTGTTGAATTTCACAAGCCAAGGAACAGGTTCTTTCAGGACACAAGCTGCAGGGACTGACATTTAGCTTATTCCCTCTGGTGGGACCTACTCTCTCCACGGGATGACAAGGAGAACCTTTGAAGGCATCCGTGTGAAGGGGCAGACATTTCATCATCTCCGCTTCCAGCTAGAGGAGTTATGGGCAACAGGGCAAGGCCCCTTGCCACAGGGAAAGCTCTGAGGCTTTTGGCTGACAGGTTCAGGTCTTCTGTGTCCCAGGGTGGTGGGCGTGACAAATCTATGTGTCTGAGTTTTGAGGCAACAGTAAATTTCTGTAGAACAACTTTATGGGCAAGAAAAGAAAATCCATGTTTATGAAACATATTCATGTTAGTGGATAAATTTCCTGGATCTTTCTGTAATTGTAAAGCGTTTGAAATAAGGTTTTGATTACTAAAATTTGGATAAGAAATCAGAAGCCACACAGGTTGGGGCTCAGATGGGTAGGAGCAGGGATGGCACATTTTTCCCCCTGGTGCTTCCCCAATTACTTTTTTTAAAGGTCAATGTTGACTTGCTTGTTAATACTGTAAGGAATGGATTGCAGGTGACATAGTGTAAAAGCTAGATTGTGGCCTCCGCAAAGGAAATGTCAAACGGGACTCATTTTTCAGAAGTTAGCCTGGGATTCTTAGGAGAGGGGACAAAGGAGGGACAGAAGATAAAGGGAAAGAGGGACTGGAGATGTCACGGGAGGGGAGAGTGGAGAAAAAGGGAGAGCTAGGGGGGGAAGGTGGGGAAGAAGAGGTGGGGGAATTAAAAAGGAAGGTTGGTGTGTGTGTGGTGGGGGGTGGGGAGATGAGAGGAGGCAGAGGAAGTAGCAGAAAGCCAGGGGAGACCAATTGACATTTACTTAGCATTCATTGTATGTCAGGCAGTGTGCTTTCCCATAAATTACTTCATTGACTCTTCACAAAGACTCTGCAAGTTAGATATATTTTAATACTCAGTTTTTAGATAAAGAAATGGAGGCTCAAAAGTGTTAAATAACTTGTCTGAGGTCACAGAGCAAGAAAAAATGGTTGGAAGTAAACATTTGTGTCCTTCCCAAACTCCTGCCCCTTTTTCAACACTGTATTTATTTGGAACATTGCCTTTGCATAAACTGAAAGAAACAGGCAAAGGAAAATCCTTTTGGAACAGTCTTTCATTGAAGCTGCACAGGTGCCAAGGCTCTGTTTTCAGTGGTGGTGGTGGCGTGGGGGGAAGACTACATTTGGAACATTACAGAATTCTACAGTAAAGGCGATGTCTTATAAGGGTGACCTTAGAAAAGAAACTATACACCTGATGAGAAGCAGCCCTAGCAAGAACTGTTTGGAGCAAGGTATTTTCATTGCTCTGGATAAAGTCATAATCTGGACATGAGCAGTGCCATTTCACGCGGGAGCCATGCATAGCAATTGTCATTCTCCAACCAAATAGTCGACTTGCTTCACATCCAAATAGGATCCCACTATCTGGGAAGAACTGACTGGTTTATGAGACTTCAAAAGGCATTTTCACTTTTTTTTTCCTACTAGAAAATCCAAATAAAGTGAGAACAAAGACCTACAACAAATCAAGAGGTACCAACGCACGACACATAGTAGGTGCTCAGCCATTACCGGTTGAGGTAATGAAAGAGTGTTCAAAGCATTCTTGAAGAAAGGGATCAATTATTTTCATGGAAAAAATCATTGCTGTATTAGGAAATCTACGGAAATAGTATTGCACATAAATGTCTTTTTTAATTGGCTTGATTCTTGCTGGTCCACCTCCCACAGAACCAGGTCGTCATAATCTACAGGATGATTACACCGCTTAGGGCAATGTTTCTGGAGTTTGCTCTCTGGAACATCTATATCAGAATCACTTAGGGATCAGGTCCCTAAAATCTATTTTATTAAAATCCCCTGGAGATATGCCATTCGAACTAAAGTTTGAGACTACTGATATAGGGGTTGACCAGGTCTTTCTTATATACAATTACAGATTCAGGCCTATCTTTAACAGAATTTAATTTTTTTAAATGCTTATTTTTGAGAGAGAGAGAGAGAGAGAGAGAGAGAGAGACAGAGACAGAGTGCGAGTGGGGGAGGAGCAGGAAGAGAGGGAGACACAGAATCTGAAGCAGGCTCCAGGCTCTGACCGTCAGCACAGAGCCCGATGTGAGGCTCAAACTCACGAACTGCGAGTTCATGACCTGAGCTGAGGTCAGACGCTTAACCGACTAAGCCCACCCAGATGCCCCACTTTAACAGAATTTAGATGCTATGTATAAATTAGCTAAGACTCAGTTTGTACTGCTATAGATTCCAGACCAATAGTTCCCAATATTTAGTATATGTGTCACCCTGGCAGTTTACTAAGTGGGAGATTCCCAGGCCCCACCCAAAGGCACTAGGTTGAAACCAAATCTTCTAAAGTTTAACCAAGTACCCCCATGTGATTCTGATGCATGTACTCTGATATGCTCACACCTAGTACAGATTTCCAACTGGAAAACAATGTGCCTGTCACATAGTTATACAAGCTCCGAAAGGACACTTTGTTAGGACTTTTACCACATCTCAAGGCAATGAACTCCATTTGTAAGTGGCTTTAATTGCCAGAAACTTCTTACGTTGAATTACAATAAAGTTCTGTTAATCTGTCTGTCTGGTTCTCTTAATTAGAGCTACACAGAAGACTTTAGTCCTCAATATTATTTTTTTTTTAATTTTTTTTTTCAACATTTATTTATTTATTTTTGGGACAGAGAGAGACAGAGCATGGACGGGGGAGGGGCAGAGAGAGAGGGAGACACAGAATCGGAAACAGGCTCCAGGCTCTGAGCCATCAGCCCAGAGCCCGACGCGGGGCTCCAACTCCCGGACCGCGAGATCATGACCTGGCTGAAGTCGGACGCTTAACCGACTGCGCCACCCAGGCGCCCCTGTCCTCAATATTATTTTTAAGAAAATATATTTGACCAAGAAAATAAGTGCTTTTCTTCCTTCTGGATCCCTGTTTTGCCTCTTCAGCAGAGTGGATAGGTGAGGAAAATAGATCTGAACACGCATCCCTGATGAGAAGATAAGGGCTTCTGCTACGTATGCTACAACGACATTTCGAAAACCAAACACCTAGAACAACTTGGAATTCTCATTTCCTGGAGTAATATCACAATACACGGACACAAAACAAAGCATGTCATTCTGAGCTGCCCAGGATGTGGGGCAGTTCTGTTTATCAGAGTAATGAATAAGGAGTAAGGAGGGGCTCATTCAGATGAGGCAGGTGTCCTCCTGTTAGAAATCAGTGGGAACCCTCACGTATCCCGGGCACTCATTCATTTTTGTCCAGCTGCAGACATACAAGGGCAGGCATCTGGTTCTCACACCCGTGAAAGTCAGCTGTTAGGAGTAGATATGGAGAAGGGGACTGGCTGGCTGCCCATATTTTTATGGGCATGTTTCCAGGCATTTCACTGGGGCCTCCTCAGATCCTCACATTTGAACTAATTTGTCCCATGTGTATGCTTCCTTAAAAAACAGATATTTTATTATTCACAGACTTCAAAAAGAATTAGTTACTGGTAAAGTTTTAAAAAAGACAGCAAGAATAGCTTTGGACATGAAGGGAAGGGTACCCAGAGCGGCCATGGGGGTATTCGGTTTATCATTTAAAACAATGTGACTGGACAAGTTAAAAGAAGTCCGTGGCCCAATTATTCATTTACAAAATGGGGATAATAGTAAGTCACTTTTAGCATTGGCTATTATATGAGGAAACATAACATGTGTTCATTTCTAAACATCTGTTGGTACATAGTCACTACTCAAAACACAGAATGCCAGTCATTATTTGTTAGCATCAGTAATAGTAGTTGGTAGCCTGCCGGAAGAATATTCACACACTAACACCGGTTAGTTCTTTTTGAATGGCACTTAAAATGATTATATAGGTCAGGATGAGCTAAAAGGAGAATACAAATGAATACAAACATAAATACATTAAATCTAGAAAATCGCCTTTGCCTAAATTTTCCATTCACGTAGGTAAGGAGAGATTGAATTTTGGCAGTGGAGAAGTAGAAGGCATTGTCTTGAGTAACTTGCCTGGTAAACATATACTGTTTCCCTTTTCCTTACATATTTCTTTCTGCTGCTGTAGCCAATTTTAGGGTACAAGACTCACACATGAGAAGTTTTAGTTTGTTTAGTTGTTTTTAATGATACAATTCTTGGATCGTTTATTCTTTGTGATGCGAAGTAAGAACAGGGGGACTACAGAACATAAATGCGATGTTTTCTAAGAATGTCTGGGATGATTTGGCCTTAAATGTTTTCAAACATCAAGATAAAAGTTGAGCGAAGGCGTTTAAATCATTACCAAGCCAGCATCTGAATTTGCATGTTGGCTGAGATGCAGGGAGCATTATAGGTTCTAGACCATCTCCGGCATCTGAGCTCTGTAATCTCTGTTACTACTTTTTTTTTTTTTTTTCTGTTTGCGAAATGAGAATGGAAACACCTGCTCCGCATAACTTATGGCATTGTTGAGAACTTTACAGAAACAACAATGAAAACGCTGATCCGATGTAAGCTGGCTTCACTCTCACAAGTCATTGCTCAGAAGTCTTGGCTCCATTTTGGAATTTTCACTGGTCTACAACCTCTCCTGCAAGAATAGCACAGAGGAAGGATACAGCCAAGGTTCTCTCCCTCATTTTGAGGCCAAAATGGCTTACAGGAGTTGTGATCTGATATTCCACACACCAAATTTGGGTTCCTGAACAACACTGAGTTTGATGCCTGGAGGAGAGACATTTATGCTAGCACAGTGGGGCAGCCTTAATTCAGGTCGTTGGTGTGAATCAGCGGAGACTAAATAGGTGGAGCCTTCCCTACCACCGTGCCAAAGCCCACATATTTGACACTCAGTCTATGTTTTTATTTCATTAATAAAATATGACCTCACTGCTCTTTTGTAATCCCGAAGCGTGAGGGTACATTTGTTGCAAACTGCATGCAGATAAAAGGTGGGTTCCTTTTGAAACTACATCCTCTTAATAAATAATTTTTGATCTACTATACATAATAACGGTAGTGCATTTCTTGTTAAAACGGCAAGCTTTTTCTTTTTTACCAAAATGAAAAGAAAACATTCATTTCTTTATAAATATTTTAAATAGTTTAAATACATATTTCATACCAAGGATATAAAAATAGCCTCTCTTTTTTGTTTTTCCTGATAAATAAAGACATGTTCATTTACATGGCAAATAACGTGCAATAGCTAACCACTGGCCACCAGCTCTATTTGACTGATTGTCTAGATGACATGCAGTGATAATTGTCCCTTTGCCTTCACAAAAAGAAAAATAGATCAGCGGGAGCTGTGCACTCCCGAGGCCACCAGTGCTATGGATATTGTTGGGGAATGACAAACAGGCACTCAGGAAAACCTTCGCCGCACTTCACAAAAGTCACCTAGGACAAAACGAATCCACCAATTCTTTGTCTGGGACTTCTAGCTGCTCAGACCCTCGGGGTCTCTGGACTTTTAAAAAGTCGGTCACACAGACCAGGAAGTGAATACCTGTAGAGGAAACTGCTTCTGCTAGGTTTCTAGGGTCTGGCAAGTGTTTGCTACGGCACGGATGCGGCTGTGCCTCTGGCTGGCTTCTGACGGCACTCTCCCGCGGGACCCCCCCGCTTTGCCCAGTCTTCACACCTGCCCGGGCAAAAAAGGCAAACTAAAGCTGTCATGCAGTGGTGGGTTTGAGACTGGCAGCTGCCGCACGTGCGAATATCATACGTTTATGGCTTTATTATCTTTCATTTCTGCTGTGCTTGTGACAACTTCCAGTGGAAAGTTCTCCAAGGGTTCAGTAGAGATCGAGGCCGCTCCTTCCCTGTCCCAAGATCCCGGCAGGTTTTCCAGACTGAAGGGGCTCGTGGCTCCCTGGCTGAAGCTGCCCTCCTCCGATCTGCTGGGGAGAACCAGGTGCAAAGAGGTTTCCGACGAAGAGCAGACGGAGGACGAGAGAGTCGCGGAGATGGACTGCAGAGGCGTCAGTGTGGAATCTGAATGTGGAGAGATGCACCTTAAAAATTGCAAGTGACCTTCCTGGACAACCTGGCAGTGGGCAGGTGAATAATCGAGGTTTGGAGAGTGGTAAAGTTCACTGTCCGCAGGATTTTGCTCATGAGCTCCAGTTCGCTGGGGGCTGCTCCCCACAGAGGAGGGATCCACACTCCAAATGTCTGAGGTGACATTACCGTGACAGAGTTGTGCTTGAGTATAAGCAGCTCCACCTGCTTGCAAGTGTAGGCAAGGCTGGTGCGCACTCCAGGTCATCCTGGTCTGTAAGCTGTCCCTGGGGGGACACACAGAGGTGGTGTGCAGAGAGCAAAACCGCGACGGCGGCTGGGGTGAGAGAACGTTTTCCAGAAGTTGCATCACATTCCTCATGTCCTTACCTAACTGGGAGACCTCCTGAGTCAATGTCGTCACCTGTGTGGACAAAGCAAAGCAGAAGGCAATAGTCAGAGGTGCGTGGTGGTGATTTCAGAGCAGCGAGGCAGGGAAATGAGATTTCTCAGTAGGAAGGTGCGAAAGGCCGCTCCACCGCCAACTCCAGCCAAGTCCAAGGGGTAGATGGAGAGGCTGGGCACCTGAGGTAAAGCCATCCTTATTCTGAGGGGAATCCAGGGAGACATTCATAGTCAGGCCTTCTGAATCAGGGACTCTGGGGTTCTTGAACACAATTAGAGACATGGGTCAAGTGTCTCTCGTATCTCTTAAATACAGGCAGTACCTCCCGCTTACTCTGAGTTAGTGGGATACACAGTGGTGCACACAAATCATCCTGGATGCCTCAGAAAACAGTATGGAGTGGTGGGGTTGTGTGTAAAGCACTCAATACACTATCTGTCCAGAGTAGATAGTAAATGATAGCGCTCACTTTTGTCACGTGTAGTTGAGATCCATGGTTACTGTAGGTTCAGGGACAAACTGGCCTTCAGCGATGATGAAGGTGGTAAGCAAGAACCTACACCCCATTTCCCAGAGACAGAGTTTGCAAAAAGAGGGGAAACCACAGAACGGGAGACAGAAATAAGAACGACCTACAAGGCGGGTAGGTACAGATCAACACTATGGGCAGCTTGGGGGCACGGGGGTCCATCAGTGAACGTGGAACCTTGTGGAATTATAACTCAGATTGTGTGGCATGTGTTTTATTCACTTTTCTAGGCAAGGCATTCAGCTTTTGTAAGGTTTTCGAAGTAGACACAACTCTCAAACACTTAAGAACCACTGAAGAGTCTCCATGATTCATTTTACTCTTAAAACCAATAATAAAATTCGCTAGAGTTATTTGTTTTCTTACCAACCACATCACTTTTTTTAACCAAGGAAGCCCACCAGAAGATTGAATCTAGCTTTTTTTTTTTGGGGGGGGGGGGTTTACATTCTTCAAAGTGAAGAAAACCTGGATTTCAGAAAGCAGGATACAAACATGTATTTTCTAATCTTTGGTGAGCTCTGTAACAGTAACATGATGTTGTAATACTTTGCCTTGATTGCTTTAAGACTATATTTTATAAAGGATCTTCTAGGACTTGATTTACTATCATGAATCCTAAAACTCCAATATAAGCAGCTGAACCTACTGACTAAATATCATCAGAAAACAAAACAAAACAAAGAGAAGTGCAACTTCAGTGATGCCAAATCCAAGATTGCTGTTTTGTGCCAACTGTTTTCAACATTTACGTATACATTCCTAATTCATCCAGCAGCTTAATTCATTCCACTTCCTGCGAGTGCGTTCTGAAACTAATTCTCCCTGGCAGGCCCATCAGGAGGTAGTGCTGCTTGAATCAGGCATTTAAAAAAGGCCAGAAGGAGGTGTTTCCATGGTTCAGGCAACCAACTGGTAACACCTGCCTTGAAATTGCCAGGCCAAAAGTATTTCTGCCTTGCTGCTAGCATGGAACTCGAGGGACTCGATCGAATGCTTGTCCAGGCTTTTCAGCAGATCCGAAACTTCTGGTCATAAAAAGATACCTCTGAGCCTCCAATTTAAGGAGCAAAGCGGTGACCCTGAGAAGGGTGCTATGCATTTTGAAATCTTCACTGCAGGTTGTGTAATTTCGTAACCTGCCAAGCCTCAATTTTAAAGTGCATGGATCACACTTAAATCTGGATCTGGATCTTGGCACATGCAGACATGGGTTCCATCTTGAATTGATTAGCTCTTCTATCAAAATTTCAGAAGAGAAGGCTGACACTAAATGAGATGTTTGAAGGGATATATTAGCCGTCCGTTTCTGTGGATTGTCTAAGTTTCATTCCTGTATCAAACTGACCAGGAGTATACTAGTTCCCAGTAAAAATGCTTTCAATAGGCCTTTTATTAGGATTGAATAAAGACGCAGTCTTTGAAGAACCATTTTGCATTTTTGGCACACCAACAATTATGCCATTCCATAAATGTTTGTAAATTTATAATACAGTATGATTTTGGGTACCCTTTTCTCTACTGGATCCATAAACAGTGCTAAGATAGGCATTGATACATCATCAGTTCTCTACCTGTAAAATGAGAACACTGAGGTCCAGAGGTTAAATGACATTTTTAAGGTCCCTTATTTCCTGAGGGACAGTCCTTGATCTAGAAATCAGGCCTTCTAAGTTTGGTGCTCTTTCTGTTATAGCATATTATCACATGGAAAAGGAGATACTGCTTAGGAGGTGAGAGAGTTTGCTAACGTGGTCAGAATCTGTGAGGAGCCCAGATGATACAAAAAGGCAGCTTCATGTGTAAAAGCTATCTGAAATGTCAGTTCATCATCAAGTAAGTAATTGGCATCATCTCTAAGAAAGTCAGAGACTGATTAAGTACAGCAAAATCTCATATCAAATTATACAAATAAAACCACAAAAATGGCGTAAAGCAAGGGGAAATCTGGAGCCAGACAATGGTGCAACGGACAGATTTCTGGTTAACTATTTGTTCTAGATTTCAAAATAAATATTTTTCTATGGGCGAAATACCTTTCCAGGGCCACATTCTTGACATCTGACTTTAACTGTGCGTTTGCCGCAACTTTAAGGTCATGAACTTTGAATGGGAATCCTGAGTCTTGACTGGCTCCAGGAATGTTAAAAAGCATTAACATTTCCAGAAAACAAAATTACCGTATCAGCTTGAACTCAAAGGAGCAAGGAACCTAAGGCAATAGAACTTTCTTTAGCTCTGGAGGGTAATGATCAATTTATATTAGGGAAGATTTCTGTCAGTGTCACTGAGGAAACACCACTGCACCTTATTAATGTTACATGAGGGAATTAATCCCTGTTGGGTAAGGGATCTCTCCCTTCACAAAGACAAAGGCAACTGTCACAAGGAGAGATGGCATCTCCTGGAGGTGGATACTCTGGTGACACTGAAGGTGACAACAGACTGTCACGGAAAGTGCAGAAAGAATCATTGCATTTTTGTTTACTGTTTTCTGCTGGGTTTGCTAACTAAATTCATTCTAACACAGGGAAGACCTTATTTTCAATCAAATGTGGAAAGCAATGAATGCAGTGTCTCTACTGGTGAGGCTCAATGCTTTTTTATAGCATGGTAAGAAGATGTGAATTTGGGGGCACCTGGGTAGGTCAGTCGGTTAAGTGTCTGACTTCGGCTCAGATCATGATCGCACGGTTGGTGAGTTTGAGCCCCGCGTCAGGCTCTGTGCTGACAGCTCAGAGCCTGGAGCCTGCTTCAGATTCTGTGTCTCCCTCTCTGTCTGCCCCTCGCCCACTCACACTGTGTCTTTCTCTCTCAAAAATAAATACACATTAAAAACATTTTAAGAAGATGTGCATTTGCTAAAGAAAAGGTTGTTGGGGCTCCTTTGTGAACAAGGCTCCATCCATTTAAGGAGATACGTCTTCAGAATACAACTTAAAAGCAGAGTACTACAGAAATAGGTCAGTGAAAACAAACAAAAACCATCCAGATCAAATGCACCAAAGTTTTCCCACCTAACTCAATAACTACTTAAATTCTTTAAATGTCTTCTGTTACTCATGTTAGAGGAGACAACCCCCTTTTGAGTGGATACCACAAAGCCCTTCACAAGCCCCATCTCATTGGCTGGTGGCTCCACGTCCTGAAGTCTCCGCCTTGCACACCATCGGACTGAACACAGGGGGCTTCTCAGCCCACTTCTCAGCATGCACAGCGTGCTCTTCTCTCTGACCGGGGGCTCTTCAGTTCTGCCCCTTTCAGCCTGGTGAGTTTCTTCTCTCCCTTCAAACTTCTTCTAACCCCTCATTTTCTCTGCAGAGCTGGCTCCCGACAGCTCACTTAATCTCACAAAGCAGCCTGAGTATCATGTGCGACTGTCTGCCCTCCACTGACACTATAAATTCCTTGAGAGTAGATAGAAACTGTTACTTATCTTAGTATCTCCTGGACTCAGGGCAATGCCCAGAATATGCCGTGTACTCAGTACGTCTTGGATGTCTAAATGAATGTACGTCCTGCCATTTTGAAGGACTTGGCTTTCATATCACCTTCAATTTTTATTCTGTTGTGTCTCATGATTTTACCAGAAATATCCTGGGAGAGAGCTGCCTACTACAAAATTATACTGGGAAATCTGTAACTAACCCTCTTTGTCCCAAGTAAATATGTTTAAAGTAGGTATTATGACTTAAAGGTTTTATATATAAATTCCTTGGGTATTCCTTAATTTTTAAGAGCAGGTGGCATTTCCACTGTTAAGAATCTCTTTGATCTTGTGTTCCCTTCATAATTATAGAAAGGGGTCTCTTTTGGCCAAGACTTCTGCTAGACTTTATTTACCTTACTGCCTTGTCACTTGTCCCAGCAAGTGACTTGATTTCCATGGTAGCTTTAATTTCCTGGGGAAATTGTCCCTATGTACTGACTCCCATGTTTCATGATTATATGATGCCAAGTGACAAACTTAATAAAGTTATCCAGAGTCGTTTTATCAGTTGAAATTTGGTAAGCTTCTTTGCATCCCTGGTTGCTACCCTAGCCTATTTTAGATGTGGCCTTCTGATTATTTGTACTTGTGCAGACAAAATAGATAAACAAACCATAACCTAATACACATTATTCTCTTACTTGTGTATTCAGTTGCATTTCCTTTCTCCATTTTCCCCCCTTCCTTCCTCCCCTTTCTCCTAATTCTTCTGTGAATAAAAACCCATCAGTCCAGGATGTAAAACTGTTAGCCAAACCAGCTCACCATCACCATCTGCAGAGCCAATTGTTCACATCCAAGATTTCTCCATCCCTTCCAAAGTCCCAACTGCTAGAAAGAAGAAGTGTTGAAAACACCATCTGTGCTCCCAAGTGGTTCAGTCTGCTATCCAAAACTTTGGAGCATCTAAAGATTCTTCCCTCCTCTGTTGTCCCAGTAACATGTATTTAACCACCCAAATCATTAGGTGTTTAGCAGGTTTTTGGGCAGTGCCTTTGGTCTTGTTGAGCAGTACCTTCTGTCATGAATAGAAATACCCATGTGACAACAGACTTTGTCAACTATCCCTGACAATCCACACACTGGTCTTTCTATACTTCTAAGAAGGGAATCATTAATCACCACAATTTTTCTACTTTTGCCAGATCTAGGTTTTCTCAGAACTTCTATTGGCTTGGAAACTGTCATTGTTGCCCACATTTCCAGAGTATCTGGTTTTCCCCTCTTATGTTTAATTTGCTCCACTGATGTGATGCTACTTCTCATCCTCCTCTCAATCATATTTCCACAAATGCTTTGTTGTGAGGACTAAATAATAGAGTGAATGTTACAGTTTGGTCCCCATATAACTGATAATTTGTCAAGATCCCAGTATCTGCATTTGATGATGCAACACAGCTTAGTTGAAAACTTCTTCACGATAGGGAATACTAACCCAGGACTGACACTTAGCCCAAAGAAAATAAAAGCCAGTTATCTATATAATTGCTCTTCAGCCTCAGCATGGGGAGAGAAACCGCTCTGTTCATGCTTTTACATAATTAATTTGGAAGAAACGGAATCTCCAAGTTTTAGCATTGCCTTGCATGGATCTTTGCAGTAACTAATAGTAACAGCAATAACTAGAGTCTTTGAAAAATATTGATTAAGATCTTGCATTTCCAGTGTAAAGTTTGGGTAACTGCAGTCAAACGGGTTGAGAATTCTCTATAAAATACGTGTGAGTCAAGATACAACAATGTGCAGCTTCGTGCGGATCAGCATTGAATAAGGACCAATGCAGGGCTAGATAGGGGCAAGTATGACTAGTCTTTATTGTTTTTTTAAGAATAGCTCCAGTCCCTGCATAAGTCCTGCCATTTAAAATCTTTGTTGATGCCTGAGTAATTTAATGAATATTAAGTTGCCTGGTTAATTTCTTAATATGAGTTTCTGGTATTTTCATTTGAACTTAAATAACATTTTAAAAAAAATGTTTCTTATTTATTTTGAGAGAGTAGAGAGAGTGTGCATGAGCAGGGAAGGGGCAGAGAGAGAGAGGGAGAGAGAGAATCCCAAGCAGGCTCTGCGCTGTCCGTGCAGAGCTGACGTGGGTGGGGCTCGACCTCATGAAACCATGAGATCATGACCTGCGCTAAAATCAAGAGTCGGGATGCTCAACTGACTGAGCCACCCAGGTGCCCCTTAAATAACTTTCACCAACCCCCTCTAAATAGCACTGCAAGACACAGAAGTAAGTATCACTGTAACTCTAGCAGGTAAGAATGTTTTATATGATCTCAGTGTCTCATGGATGCCCCCACCACTTTAAAATGGCAGATTTTTAAACCACTGTGTTATTACATAGTTGAAAAAATCCATCTGTGGTGCTGCTGACCTCTTGTGCAGTAAGACTGCACACTGCCAATTTTTACAGTTAGATTGTGTGCCTTTTGGTGTACACACAGATAGGCTATTCTGTTGTGACTTTGGATTGTGCCTTTGGGGAACAGCAGTGTGAGTTTCCTAATGAAGATGAGAATGTGTATTTGCCAATACCTTTTATTTTACATGGAAGATAGCTAACTTTTGTCTTCTATTATTCATGTTATTACATTTTTGACTCTTGGCTATTGGCATGGTATGATTCATGGCCTCTGAGTATAACTGGAACTTCAACTGATAGAAAAAAATGTCATTTCCATTTTTGTGCATTCAGTGAACAGATGGGGAATGCATCTGTTGATATAATCTTCTTAGCTTGAAGAGTTCTTGACCCGTCACTAAATTTTTGCCAAACATGTACACATTTTCCTGCTAGACACAGTTTTCCTAAATTCCGGGTACTAATTACACCAATCCTCTCCCCCTGCCACGAACGCATAGACATTTCTACAAACTCTGATTCAGGTAATTAAATGGTCTTTCATTGAATCTTTTGTTATGTTGCATATTTACCATGGGATTTAGACAAGTTCAATCAAACTCCAGAAGCAGGCAAAACAAAAAGGACGATGGGCATAATTTCATCCTTGTGTCTTTTGCTTCATAAAGCATTCAAAAACAAGTGACAGTCTTTTTATCTGTCAGCTAAAATAATAATCCTACTCGGCACTTGCATAAATTTCATCCGAATGAGGATCTCAATCCCATTACTAACAAAAGTTGTAAATCTTGTTCTACAGCTGGAGAGACTAGAATGTTGAGAGGTGATGTGGCTTATCTGAGGTCACACAGAAATAGTACCAAGGGGTTCACTTTTGCAGGTGCATCTGTTGCCTCTTAAATTATAATAAGAGAAGAATTACAAGCCTTGAAAGTGATTATGCCAATGGTTTCATTGAATTTCTGCAAGCTCAGGCCTTCGGACACAACTTTATTACTTTAGCTGTATTATTGTAATCCATTATTTATCAACTTTTTGATTGCTTTTCTCATCTATTTCCCTGCTTCCTGTGACGAAGTTTGATTAGTATCCAAATTGCTGTCTGGCTAAGGGATCCTCACTGCTAGTAAAGAACACCAAACAAAAGTCTCTCCTCTCAGAGTACCAACTGTATAGAACAGTGCTTATTAAGACTTAAAGTATATAGGAGTCACCTGGGGATCTTGACACCATGTATATTCAGATTCAGTACATGTGGGGTTCTGGGATTCTGCATTTCTAACAAGCCCCCAGTTGATGATAATGCTGCTGGTTTGTACTCCAAGAGGGCAGATCATGAGTTCTTATTATGGATTTAGTCCCTTTGGTTAACTCCAGACGTATTATAATTCTTTCAGTAAGAGCTGAGAATTAAGATGAAACAGCCTTTTCCAGTTCCTCTGGCAAGTCTGTAATTGGCATTTATGATTTGTTTAGATCTTCTACAGTTTCTTCCATCAATATTTTGTAGTTTTTAGTGTATAAGTCTTCTACTTACTTGGTTAAATTTATTCTTAGGTATTTTGTTCTTTTTGATGCTACTGTAAATGGGACTGTTTTCTTTTTCTTTTTTTTCAATGTTTATTTTTGAGACGGGGGGGGGGGGGGAGGGGCAGAGAGAGAGAGAGGCAGACACAGAATCTGAAGCAGGCTCCAGGCTCCGAGCTGTCAGCACACAGCCTGACACAGGGCTCTAACTCATGAACCATGAGATCATGACCTGAGCTGATGTCGGATGCTTAACCGACTGAGCCACTCAGGTGTCCCGGGACTGTTTTCCTTAATTTCTCTTTCATTATCAGTGTATAGAAATACAACTGACTTTTGTATGTTGACTTTGTATCCTGCTACTTTACTGAAATCATTTATTGGTTCTAACAGTTTTTGGTGGAATCTTGAGGGGTTAGGGTATTTGTGATTATCAAAGCTGTTGTCTCTGTTCTGGGTGGTTCCCAGTAGTTGAGGATGTGCCAAGATCTGTCAGTGTCCCAAAGTGGAGGATCATAGACAGCATGTAGGTGCAGGTGGATTAGAAGCTGAGCAGCTGGGAAAGTATGCAGTCATCTCCCTTCCAGAGAGAAGCTAGAAGGGCATTTCTGCATGCTCCCTCTCTGCTGAACCTGGAAATACAACCATAGATACGTTCTTACAGCCATTTAAAAACTACTTTACTTGTTCCTGTGGGACTTGTGGACTTAAGCTCGTTTGGCTTTCAGAGCTAGGTGTTTTGAGGGCCCTAGTTGGGGGCACTGCACAAGGTCCAAACTTTCCAATGCTAGGATTTAGGGGTTCCCTATTGATTGTATGGTAGTGTACCTGGGGTGGGGTTTATGGTTTTTGTGTCCCAGCCTTTCCTATCTGTTTCCATGTGGGGGTTTTCTCATTCACCTGATGTGTAGGAGTCATTCAGTTTGTTTTTATTATTTCTTATTTTTATATTTCTCCAAGGGAATTATTCTGTGTACATTCAGTGTGTCTGTAGGAGGAGGGAAATTCAGAAGCTTATTATGCTGTCACTTTGGTGCATTTGTTACTTATTTTATGTAACTTATTTTATGTTGTAATCCCATGTATTTCTTATTCTTACCAATATTATCCCATCTTTGGCCAGTGGAAGACTCTTCATATTGGCTCCTGAGCTCTTTTGACATCATCCCAGGAGTGTGTGATAACTTTCTTGCTGTCTTGTACACTAAGGTGTTCTGGACTGATGTGTATTTCATGCCTCCAAAAGTGGAAACAGCTATTTCTCCAAGAGACTGTATTTATCCAAGAGCTTCTTTTAATGGGAAATTTTATTTGAGGCCATAGTCAAGGCATATTCACTCTTATTGGGCTGGTAATTGTTTATACTCCCTTTTTGTTGAAAGAGCTTGGAAATGTATGCATGTATATGATGCTACACAGGTTCATACTAATATTTCTAACTCTATTTCAGGACTATATTTGTATCTCCTTTACACTGTGAATTCTGGTTATTGAGGTATAGAAGATGACAGAATTAAGAGATCTCATAATTACTCATTTACTTTATCACCCATTACATATTCAACAATTGCAATATATCAATACCAGTCCCACCATTACAAATTATGATTACTGAAAACAGTTAAAAAATTGGAGGAGACATATTCTATTCTAATTCTCTTCCCACTCCCCTTTCAATGGTTCATCCATATTTACATTGTCAGAGCATACCTTTGACAACTTATACCTTCTCTTCTTTAACTTTCATTTAGACTTGGTACTAGAAATAAGCACATATTTAATGCTGATGAACTTGTCCAATGACAATGCCTTTCAAATCATCTTGGTTTTTCTGAATCTTGTTCTTGAGGGCATTCTTCTGGAAATATATATGGGAACAATATTCCTTGAGTTCTTTCATGTTAACAGTTTGGTACCTGATGGTTATTATTATTTTTTTAATGTTTATTTATTTTTGTGAGACAGAGAGAGACAGAGTGTGAGTGGTGGAGGGGCAGAGAGACAGGGAGACAGAATCTGAAGCAGGTTCCAGGCACTGAGCTATCAGCCCAAAGCCCAATGCGGGGCTCGAACTTATGAGCCATGAGATCATGACCTCAGCTGAAGTTGAACGCTTAACTGACAGAGCCACCCAGGAGCCCCCCGTGATGGTCATTTTTGTTGGATATAAAATCCTTAGTTTACACTTTCTTTTCCTAAGCATCTTGTATATTTTGTATGTTACTTCATCTTGCATAAAACGTTGCTGTCTAAAAGTCTAATGACGGTCTAGATTTTTCCCTTGCTAGTCCTTTATAAAAAGATCTTTTTTGTCTAAATAACTAATGATTTTTTTTTCTTACTTTAAAGTCTAGTAATTTCACTAGGATGTGAAATTGGCAGTAGGCAGTTTCAAAATTTTTTTTTGTAATTTTAGGGGAGTTTTATTGGATTATTGTTCTTAGTGTTTGTTTGGTTCCCTGAATTTGGCATTCTTATTCTGAGACTTACATTTTTTTGTTATGTTAGAGCTTCTTTGTTTATCTTAAATATTTGACACTTTCCTCCTAATCCTTTTTAGAAAATATTCTCTTCATTTAGATAAGATGCTTTAAATTTTCCTCCCTTTTCACCACCAATTTGGCATTATTTGTTTATTTGTTCTTGTGTTGCTTCTAATTTAGGCAATTTCTACAATGATCTTTTTCTCACTTTTAATTTTTTAATGTTTATTTATTTATTTTAGGTGGGGGGGGGGAAAGAGAGAACACGAGTGGGTGAAGGGCAGAGAGAGAGAGAGAGAGAGAGAGAGGGAGACAGAGAATCCCAAGCTGGCTCGGTACTCTTAGTGCAGAGCCCAGCGTGGGTCTTGAACTCATGAATGAGATCATCTGAGCTGAAATCAAGAGCTGGACACTTAAATGGCTTAAGTACCCTATTTCTAATTTTCTACCCTAATTTCTAATTTCTAATTTTTTCTTAAATGTTTTTCTCTAACTCTTGAATTCTATTATTTATGAAATAGGAAAAAAGAGCTTGAAAGGATATAAAATTTTAAATTTCTTTAAAGCACAACATATGAAACATGGAGACATGTTATTATTTACTAATATGGCTAACAGTTATTTGGATATCTGTTACTATATCAATATCTGTATGTTTAAAATTGCTGATGATTAAAAAATAAAAACAAAATATTCAATATGCACACTAGAACCTCACTTAAAAAATACATCTATATGCATTTAATTTCTTTAAAAAGCCCCAAAATATTTTACCCTAAAAAGAACACTGATTTTTTCATTAATTGTTTCTCCTTTATCTCTGGTTGTTGTAAATTTCAATGACCAATTTTTAACTACTGCAAATCAGTGTCCTAAAAAACACATCAAAACGGTAGGTTCCTATCTGAATTAATGCAAGGGTTCTTCTTTTAACTCTCACAGCAATTGAGCACTGAACACCCCAGTGAGAAAGACCAATCCAGCAAGGTGTAGTATAAAGCACCATGGAACATGGTACCTAAAACTTGTTCAGAAGTCTAGAAAGGATTTTCTTTTAACCACTGGCAGATACCTTCCCCAAATTAAGCTTTTTCTGATAATGGGGTTTCAAACAAAATACGTTTCCCTAGCAAACGTTTTAATGAATTTGAATGGAAACTCCTTTATTTCCAAGTCAGAGGAGATTTATTTTAGAAAGTAGGCTTGCAGATTATCAACTGAAGTAAGCGTAAGTCTGTCGTAACAGTATTTTGTTACCAGTTATCATATTTGATTTAAAAACACATTTAAAAAGTCAGTATATTACAAGTGGACTCCCCCCAGCCACCTCCTTTGTCTCTTCTTAACACTCTATCATTTTATTGGCTTTAAAATATACTTCTTTTCTTTTTTCTTTTCTCTTCTCTTTATTTTCCTTACTTTTCTTTTCTTTCTTTTTCTGGATTTCAAAATGCTAACATGTGGAATAGTCATCAATGGGAAACATATGGGAAAACATATATTTTCCTCTTGAATAAACATATAGTACATTTTATTAGTCTTTTTTTGAAAGCCCTTTCTAAAATTATCATACCTTAAAATGAGCTGTGCATGATTAAATCAAATATTGCACTTACGTACATATGGGTAATTTAAGGGACCAAAGACTCAAGTCTTGATGTGAGTTTCTGATATTTCAGAAGGAAATCTTTTCATTGCAGACCAAGGATGGTCTTCTTTGAAAGCTAACCCAATAAAAGAAAACTACTGAACTGGGATTCAGGTCTTGTTTCTAGGCCTTTCTATATCTCTTGCTGCATATGTGATGATCTCTGGGCCTCAATTTACTCATCTGTGATAAGAACATGTAACATGACAGGATTTCTAATGTCTCTTCAAACTCAGAAGTGAAATTCCATTTTTCTCTTCAATGTTTTAATGCCTGATGGTTAAAATAGATATAATGCATAATCCAGCATTTTTTTATGCATTCTCACCATAAATGTATGTCTACTGTGTGCCAATCATAGCAAAGAAAAAGGCAAATAAAGACTCTTGTCCTCATAGAACTGACATTCTAATGGGGGGGGGGGATAAAGACAATGACAAATGTAGATAAATAAACTATGTAGTATAATTGAGTTTTGATGGGCTATGAGAGAAAACAAATTTGGAAGTAAATTTGGGGAGTGGGGCTTCTATTTTTAAAAGACTGGTCAAGGAAGACTTCACTGAGAAATTGACATTTGCACATAGGCTTGCAAGAGGGAAGAGAGCTGTCCATGTAGATATCTTGGAGAAGAGCTTTCTGAGCAGAGCGAACAAATTCAAGACCTTTAGGTGCTTTCATAAGCTAAAATATGTGGACAGTGTCTGTTCTGGAAATGTCCTCTGTAGGACAGCTGGGGTCATTTGTGATTGCTTTAAGAAATTGGAACAGAGGAAAGGGAAGGGACAAAGGAAGTTAATCATGATGATTAAGGGTCTGTACTTCATGTCACATGAGTAAAGTTTCAAGGAAGAGAGAACATTTATAGAAGAAAAAAACATGCCACAGAATGGGGAGGAAGAAAGATATTAGCTACCTCCAAAATTTAAAGTATTTTCATTGAAAAAACATTTACGTAGCTTTTTCTATTCAACTCAAGAGGGACAGAAGAAAAATTAATAAAAGTCTTTACAGAGAGTTATATGAGCTAAATATAGAGAATAGGTTTCTAAGAGCTAAAGTAATTGAGAAATGAGGTTGGTGGCCATCAGAAGCATTTGGAGAATTAAAAAAAAATACAGATACCCAGTGACAACTCTAGAGGTTCTGAGATTTAGTTGGTCTATGCTTGGCCAAAGGAATAGTTATTTTAAAAGTAGTCATTATTTTATATATTAATTTGTAAAAATATCTATAATCCTGTAAAAAAACATTCCTTGAGAATCTGAAAGCACAAGTAGGTTTGGGAACCAATTTCTTTGAGGCATAGTGAGTTCTTACTACAGACAATACTCAGGCAAAATAACTTCTTGCCAATAACCTCAGAAAGAAAATTCTCATATAGGGTGAAAAGCCAGAATAGGTGGCCTCTGAGATATCTCCCAAATTTCAGATTTTATGATTCTACCACAATATGAAAATACAATAATATCAAAGCTGAGGTTGCTTAAATATTTGTTTCAGAATAATTCTTCTACTCATTATTTATAAAAAATTGATTATTTCAAAATCTATCACGTGGTCATATAAGCATAAAAAGGAAATGTGACTAATTTAGTACTGATTTATGATATTGTGTTTATTTATAATTGTGCACAAGTAAATGGGAAGTGTCAGTGTCCATTTCTCTAGGTGCTTAATTGTTCTCCAATAAAAAGACTTAAAAAAACCCCCAAACTTTCACAAGTTCATATATGCTTATTTCCAAGTCCTTATTTGAAATACAGGATATTCTCTGTTGCACTTCAGTAAAGTCTCAGTATTTTAACAATAACAAAAATAGTGACAATTTTGAGGCAATTCACAGAATTCTTTGGAGACATAATCCAAGTTCTCAAGAGCCTTGGGGAAGGAAGAAATGTACGTGTGAAAATAACGTAAATGTACATAAAAAGTAAATACTGAATGGCAAGATTAGAAAGCAGGTCTTAAAGCTTAAAGAAGGGACTTAAGAATTGGGATTCATCATAGAAGAATCAAAAAAATTCATAGGGTATTGGAGGCAAAATCATAGCTCTTTTGAAAGATGTATGAGGTTCTCCTTTTTACACCGGGAAATTCATGGGGGCGCCCGGGTGGCTCAGTCAGTTGGGCGTCTGACTTCAGCTTAGGTCATGATCCACAGTTGGTGGATTTGAGCCCCGCATCGGGCTCTGTGCTGACAGCTCAGTGGAGCCTGCTTTGGATTCTGTGTCTCTCCCCCTCTCTCTCTGCCCCTCCCCGGCTCACACTCTCTTTCTCTCTCTCAAAAATAAATAAACATTAAAAAAATTTTTTTTAAAAAGGGGGAAATTCATGTATTGGGGGAGGATAGGAAAGAAAATTTCCCTGTAATCACTTCCGACTATAAGATTCTATTTAAAAAATTTGAATATTATTTGTAGCTGTTGGATTGGATCAATTATTGAACTTAATTTTCCTATTGATGAATGGAAAATGGCAGGGGGGCATATTCTTTTAAAAACATATCAACTTACAAATTATTTAGCAAGTATGGGAGGGGAATACCCATATCCATCTTTTTAAAAAATAACCACTTATTCTGAAACTATTGGTTAGTAGTAAGTAAATAACTAGTTACTACTAACTGGCTAATTACTAGTAATAAGCAATCAATAACTAATTGTTTAAATTTCATTTGATTTTTTCTGTACTTGCTTGAATACATAGTAACTCATTTTACTGAATATTTCCCATTTGTATTTTTAGAACAGATTCACTTTCCAACCAGTTTTGCTCCTTGGAGGCTGACTTGTATGAACTCCATCAACAGGCTCATTGGTTCTTTGGTTTCTGGTTGGGTTTGGCCATTGTAGAACATTAGCAGATCAGAGGGGGGTAGGAGAGGGAGGTTGGGGTATGTGTTCCTCCGGCTGCTTCCCTGCAGGGTTGAGGTGGGTAGAAGATCCCAACAAAGATCACAGCTCCTTTCAGGTGGCTTTTCACCCACCTTCCTCTGACTCAAGATTCTATAACCAGTCTCTACTCTGGGCCCTTTAGACCTAGGTGTTGTACTGACCTTCTGTTATTATCCCCACGGTGGGAGGGACTGTTCTATCCTTTGTGTTTTCTCTATACTCAACTAACTTCTTTGTAAGTACTCCTTTTATTAAGCCCTGCTCAAATTGCCCATTTGAAATATGGCATTGGTCTCCCTGGGGCCCTTACCAATATGTCCATTTAGTCTCCCTATTCAAAATTAGAAGAGGTCTATATGTAAGTGATCACAGGCCTGGAGGACCGAAACAGCTAATATCCAAAACTACATGAATGCGAAATTCACACTTCCCAGGAAAAGCTTTTGAGCGATTTACATATATTTTTTTCTTTTGGGAGATCCTCATTATTCTTTAGAGTATTTATTTATTTATTTATTTATGATCAGTAAACCTCTCACGAGAGATACAAATCTATCTATGCATACAAGCCTGAGAACTGAAAATAAGCAAAAAGTGTCCTGTAAATCATTAAATAGTTGGGTATATTCCAGTTTAGAAAGCTGTGTCCATGAAATGAATCATTATTGTCAATAATACTTATGTTTTAAAATGAAAAATGCAGAATGGCTTTGCCAGCAGTTAAATGGATTTTGTTTTTCTACGTCAACAAGTGAATGTATAGCTTTTTTTTATTTTGCTTTTGAGAATTGATGGTCAAGAGTTAAATAGGATCATGATGGGGAAGAAAAGAGATTGTATAGTAGGATCTTGGAATGGTCTTGCAATTCTGTCAGTGTGTTTCAGTTGAACCAATTTTCAATGAAAAGATATGATAACAGTAATTCAGAGGATTAAGGAATACCCTTTACCATAGGGTATTACTCATGTAGGTTTCCTTGTGTGAATTATTAATAGAACTCTAAATCTTCATAGCCATTTAGAAAAGTAGTAAAGCAACTCTTAAGAACAACTTCCATTATTGTTGTTTTATTTGTTTGACTGAAGCAGACTTTACTGATCTCATGATAGAAATTTGTAAATGTCACCTGAAAGTCACAAAGAACAAAAGAAAAAAATACATAAAATGGATATCACCAAAATTAATACTTTTGTGCTTCAAAGACCAGCATGTAGGGAATGAAAAGGCAACTTAAGTAATGGGAGAAGAAAACTGAATATCATACCTTGTATCTAGAACATATAAAGAATTCTTACAACTCAGGAATAAAGAAACAGCCCAATTTTAAAGTGGGTAAAGGACCTGGACAGACGATTTTCCAAAGAATGAACACATGGAAAGATCCTCAATATTAATAGCTATCCAGGAAATTCAAACGAAAACTATAATGAAATACCGCTTCACACACACTAGTGTGGTTAGAATAACAAAGTCTTATAATAACAAATAAAAAATTGTTGGCAAGGAAATAGGAGCCTGGAACCTTCATATGCTGCTGAATGTAAAGTGCTGCTGCTGCTTTGGGAAACAGTCTGGCAGTTTCTCAGATGTTTTAAACACAGAGTTACCATACGATCCAGCAATTCCACTTAATTACCTGAGAGAAATTAAAACATGTCCGCGCAAAAACTTGTGTGAATGTCTTATGAATGTTCACAGCGACATTATTCATATTAGCTGAAAAGTGGTAACAACACAAATGCCCATCAGCTGGTGAATGAATAAGCAAAAAGTGGTATATCCATACAATGGAATATTACGTGGGTGTAAAGAGAAATGAGGTATTGGTATGGCCACAACATGGGTGAGCCTTGAAAACCTCATACTAAATGAAAAAAGCTGGCCACAGAGGGCTATAATGTAAGATTCCACTTAAAGGGAATGTTCAGAACAGGCAAATATATGGGCAGAGAATGTAGATTAGTAGGGCTGAGGGTAGGGGAACTTCAGGCATCACGGGTGATGGCTATATGGTATAGGGCTTCTTTGTGGGGTAATGGTTTACAATGGTTGAAAATTGAGTATGGTGATGAATGCACAACTCTGTGAACATACTGAAAGCCTTCAGATTATACACTTTAAATGGATGAATTATATGATATGTTAATTATATCTCAATGAAGTTGTTTATTTTTTAAACAAAATAAAATTCTAAAAGTGTCAATCAGAGAATTCCAG
Source organism: Prionailurus viverrinus (assembly GCF_022837055.1). Taxonomy (NCBI): domain Eukaryota; kingdom Metazoa; phylum Chordata; class Mammalia; order Carnivora; family Felidae; genus Prionailurus; species Prionailurus viverrinus. Next base: position 22,400,333 of record NC_062569.1, read on the forward strand.
TCAAAATGCCCTTTGTTGAGCAAGGATGATTTCATAAGCCACCTGCATTTTTTCATTTTGAAAATGAAGATTTGGCTATGATTATCTTTCCTGTAAGCTTCCATTCTGCCTAGTTTTATAATCATTTTGCTATTTATGTTTAGTGTAATATCAGGTAATGATTAAACATTGGTAAACTGGCATACTTAAGGTCTCTTAGCCCTTTAATCCTGAAGTCTCATAGAACAAGTGTTCTTTACATCAATACACTGACACTATTACATCAAACTATTTAGTTAAAATAAGATACACTGAAATATAAACAATATGCCCTTTCATTTTTCTATTTTAATTTTCTATTCTTTTCTTTTTTTTAATGTTTATTTTGAGAGAGAGAGGGAGAGAGAGCATGAGTGGGGGGAGGGGCAGAGAGCAAGAGGAGAAAGAGAATCCCAAGCAGGCTCCTTGCTGTCAGCACAGAGCCCAAAGCGGGACTCAATCTCACGAACTTTGAGATCATGACCTGAGCCAAAATCAAGAGTTGGCCACTTAATTGACCGAGACACCCAGGTGCCCCTCTATTCGGTAATTCATAGCAAGAGAAAAGTCTCAGGTAAAAAGTAGTCACTTTCATGATCAAATGTTTCCCTTAAGTCCATTCATTTTCATTTTCTTCCATTAACATGGACTAATTAGTCTGCACTGGGCAGGGAAGAGTAGGGGGGTGGGGGGTGCTAACTTGAGAGTTACCTTTTGTTGGATAGAAGTACAACCTTATATAAGGAGCAAATGAGTATTTGAGCCCTTATTAACAGAAGACATCATGCTGAATGGTTTACATATGGTATTAGGTCCTCACAACAATCCTATATTGCAGATTTCATCATTACCATTTAATAGAGAAAAAATCTGAACTTAGGAAAGGTGAACGCTTTGCTGAAGTCAGAGAGTTAATTTTATGAATAGGGATAAGAATATTTTTCTTTCTCTAAAGCTCATGCTCTTTCTCTACTAGTGTGTTTTATGTCTTATGCCTGCTGTGGCAGAGCACGTAGGTTCCCTTGGTAGGCTTTGCCGCAATGTCTTTCTGGGTCAGGCAGATTTCAGAAATGAGAAAACATTCTAACCCTTACCTACAAACCTTTTCAGAAATGGAGCATTTGACTTACACAGTCCATGTCCCCCACGGTGACATTTTGTTGTTATTTTTAAACAATTTCCTTAGAATTGCACTATTTCTTTGTCCGCTGTAGAGCAATGACAATGTTTTCAAAAGCGTTCTAATATTAGCAGCTGCCCTACATCTTTTAAACCCTTCACTGTTCTGTGAATGTAGGTTATTACCAACATTATTTCCTTTCTGATTTTTGTTCTGTATTTAGCCAGCTGATTATGAAATCTACACATCAATGAACAATGTCTTTATATCTTAAATGTCTGGGCAAATATCAGAATGGGGTTGTTGCTATGTTCTCAAACTTTACATAATGCTCGACATGCCTCGCATATATTGGGGATTGCCCTTTTTATTAAAGAGTTATTATTATGCAGTGCATCCCATGTTCATTATCAATTCTTCTCTTGTTTACTCAGAACAAGGAAAAGAATAAATGAAGAATAAAGCAATCAAATGATCACATGGGTGAGTGGCAGGATACAGGGGAAGTGGAAAAATTAGGCTTGGATTTTAAAAGACAGATTTTTTTTTGGCTACATAAACGACATTATAGGAGATAGGAGGAAAAAAACAAGTAGGTCGGAAGAAAAATAATTTTACACTTTGAAGCCAATTTGTATTTTCATTCTGCCTGTCTTAGTGGGTTTTAACTCACTACCCAAAGAGTCAAGACTATAAATTAAATTCTGTGCAAAGGATAAGATTTTTCTAACTTAAGCTTCAGCCATGAAGAAATCAGATATTTTCCTATAAGGAAAAACTAATTCCTTAGGGAAGGATAATTGGACCATTGATATTTTACCTTGCCCTTTTTATTTCAATATATGGCAAGATAAAAAGATTTATATCATCTCACTAGAAAAGCAATCATAAATACCGAATCACATTGGGGAAATATTTTGTTTTCCAAGTGGTTATCTGTTTTAACGTATCTACCACTAGTTCACACGGTCAAAGGAAAATCGTAGAGGGTGTGGATTTACAGCTGTGATTTGGGAAACTATGTACATTCCAAAAGGTGAAGATATAAACACATTTTTCCCCAGAATAATTACTGACTCTAGTATTTGAGCTAAGACATTGGTCAGTCAGTTCTTAAAACCATTAAATGATCTCACATATGAGGGAAAAGAATCCAAACAGTTCATATTAATTGGTGCTTTTAGCCAAGAAAAATATTTGAAAAGAAATTGTTCAATAAAAAGTTTTCTAACAGGGTATTTAGGTTTGTTTTGTTGTATTTAACAAGATGTTATTTACGATACCCAGTGTATGGCCAAGTCTTTGTGATTTAAGGAGTTTCAATCTGATTAGTTTTTCATTCCTATATTGTCAGTCTGCCCTTTGTCTCTCTTACGTCTTGTTAGCAACAATCTTACTCCCAGAGAAAGTGGGCGCAGAAGGAGAGACAGCAGTAAATCATAAATCTTCACTAAGCTGAAGATACACAGGTTTAAGAGAAACCTCTGGGCTTTATGACAAACTACCCAGTTTTCCATTGTTGCAGATAATTGGAAACTGATATGATAACATGATTTCATTTTCCACAAATCTTCCCAGTGTCAATAACTATTATATTTTTCGCTATGATCTCCTCAGGTAATCTTAGTCCTAGAAAGGGATTCTATTATGCTGTGCACACTGTCTGTGCCTGTCCATGTGCCCTCACCCTAGGTGTACCCGGAAGGTCCAGGTCTTCCTGCATATTTTTGTCTGATGAACCTTTCTAGTCTCCTCTGCAGTGAGGCCTGCATGAAGAGCAAGGGAGTCAATCTCTCAGGAACCACCCCCAATTCCATTTTTCCTTGCCTTATGGTGGAACAGTTTTGAATTGTCCTACATACTCTCTCAGTGGTCCCCAGCAGGATTGAGCCCCAGTTGCCCACAGAGTTAATTATCTTATTAACACGCCTTTCTTTCTGTGCTTCCCTTTCTCTTCTGCCTTACCTCTCTATCCTTTATGTTGCTTCCTGGGCCACCTCCCAAATAAACTATTTGCCTCCAAATTGTCTCGAATGTTTTTATTCAAGACAAAATTATTAAAATTTTTCGGAAGGGCACCAAAGTTAGGATAGTGATTCAGATATTGCCTTCTCTATTTATATGAGACGGCCAGAAAAGGCAAAAAGTAGGTAAGTGGTGACCTAGGGCTGGATGTGGGAACAGGGATTAACTATAAATGGCTACGAGAGGTCTTACTGCAGGGATGCAGGTAAAAGCATTCTAAAACTGATACGGTGACGGTAGAACTGTTCGATAAGGTTACTAAAATCATTGAATTGTACACTTGGAATGAGTGAGTTTTATGATATGCAAAATATATTTTAATAAAGTTCCTAAAAATTACCTTATTTCACATGAATAGATGGCAAGGTCCAGAGAGGTAAAGTGCTCAAAGTTACACAGCAAATATATGTCAGGGAAAAGAAGTGCATTTCAGGCCATTTGATTATTCTGAGAAATAGCATTCATCTTTGGATTAATCACCTTGCTTTAACTCATTAAAAATTAAAGTACATGAAAAAAGTGAAAAAGCACCAGTTATACCAAGTATCAATACACTTATGATGCCAATTAGTATAATTATCATTTAGTTAGTGCTCACTTTATGCTAAATGATTTGCCTGCACTATCTCAATTTCACAATGGGCCATAAGGTAGGCATAATCATTACCCTCTACTTACACGTGGGGAAATAGAGCATGAGAGAAAGTAAGGAACTTGTCAATGGTCACATAACTCACATGAGGCTTAGTGGGAATTCATCCATGGTGGTCTGACATCAGAGCATATGCCTGTAATTACTACATTATACTGCTTTTGCTGGTAACTAGGATTTATAGCTCTTACCACTCCAGCATGACCAAAGGAAGAGAAAGCTCCATACCTCACTGTTGAGTTTATTTATTTGCTGCTTGGTCTCCTCTGCTTTGATGAAGAGAACAGCAGCTCCAATCTCTGAGTCTGAAAAGTGTAACACACACAGAATGCGTCCTTTAGTAATAAACTTCATATGTGAGGATTAAGGCAGTTGAAATGGGTAAGGAAACCTAAGCTACTGCCTTTAACTCTTCCTGATGCCTGTGCACTGTAGGTTCTGTCTCCCTGGGATTGAACATGCTTCTAGTAATCCTCTGGATCCTGTCTGATACACGCCTTGAAACTGGGCACGTATCATGGTGGGGACCATGACCTCACTGATGGGATGTGTCCATGGCAAATCACCACCATGTTTCAAGATGACACATTTCCTCTTTTGTTTTTAAGTTTTTTTTTAAATGTTTATTTATTCTTGAGAGAGAGAGAGAGACAGAGAGACAGAGACAGAGAATGAGCAGGAGAGGGGCAGAGAGAAAGGGAGACACAGAATTGAAAGCAGGCTCCAGCTCTGAACTGTCAGCACAGAGCCCGACACAGGGCTTGAACTCACAAGCCATGAGATCATGACCTGAGCCGAAGTCGGACGGTCAACCGACTGAGCCACACAGGTGCCTGACATGTCCTCTTTTTTGACCATTCTCTAAAAATATATCAGAGCCAATGACTAAACCATAGAAAAGGGATGTTCTGTTCCTCCTCCTCTTTTTCTCCCCTAAATATTGATTCCTGTGTCCATTAGAGCCTCCCCACCCCTACCCCGCCGGCACCCAACTTCTATTTCAGGTGCTAAACTCTACTGCAGATTTCCTATCTCTTCCTGAATTGCTCTAAAAGATAATTTCTCCCATTTTCTGGTTCTCTTATCTCCACTTTTTTTTTTTAAACCTTGCTCTTCCAAATACATTTATTTCTGTCAGGGACAAAAGTACAGATAAATTATTGCTAGCTGGAGTAGAAAGGAGATATATATATATATATATATATATATATATATATATATATATATATAATTTTCATTTTGCAAAGTTAATCTATTAATTCAATGAATGATTAGAGAACATATATGGTAGGCTAAGCCTCCTTTAGAGGAGAGAACAATGAATAAAGAAAATCTAATTGACCCTCATGGAGTTTAGAATCTAGCAGGGAAAAGAGACATTTAAAAGGCAATTAGGTAATAGGTTTGAATTTCACATTAAGGGTAATAGGAAGCCCTGTCAGTGTTTTATGCATAGGATCAGAGTTATAAGAATAAATTTGTATTTTTAAAAATGTTTACTCTGAATGGAGAGCAGTGTGAGACCAGGGAAGAGACTCTGGTAGCAAAGCAGGCAAGAGATGGATGTGGCAAGGAAAAATATGGTGGCAGTAAGGATACAAAATCTTAGAATCGAGGGATATTTACGAGATAGAGCTAAGAAAATCTGTTGCTTGAGGGCATGAGTATCGGGCTACATACTGGGAAGAGGAGAAGAGAAGGCTAAGGAGATGGTGGGAGCAGAAATAGGTGGATAGACATGGTGAGGTTCTGTGCATCAACTCCAGGTCTAGGTGAGTCAATAAGGAAAACTTCCGGTTGGGACCTGCCATCAACTTTCGCAGCAAATACATCAGTGTGGCTATATGCTTTCTGTGCCTCTTTCCCCAGAGTAATATCAGCACATGTAAGTCAACTGAATGAATGAATCAGGATTGTTCACTGACATCTGCACTCCTTCTTTCCCTGTCTTCCATTCCCCCTGCACACCTCCCCTCCCCCACCCCACAGCAAGGAGGCTTGCAAGGACCCTTCCGTTTCCCTAGACGATAATGAGGGCCAGGAAGGACTGCTGAGATGGAATACTGCAATTCCACCCAAAGGAGACACACACACACACCCAGGACCGTACATTCAAAAGTCTTTACTGGGCTTGGCTTTGTTCATGGAGGGATTCACTAATTAGTAATGGATCCTGACACAAGGATCTCAGAGCTGAGTGGGAAGGGGAGGACAGAGCTGGCAGGGGACTGCTGGCCTTTCATCTTACAGTTTTCTGGTAATTGTTTTGGATAGCCTATGCTTGTTCATTATTCTCCCTTTATTAACTACAGGTGCGTCTTCTTTACAATTTCTTTGTCATTCCGGCCTTCATTATGTTGACAGATTACTTTTTCTGGGCAATGAGCTCAAGAAGGCAAGGGAGAGAGAGGAATCTGGGTTGGGTTTGGGAGTACCCTTACGTTAATCTTCCATCACTAGAGCACAGTGCTTCATATAGATCTCCCTCATTTCCAGCCTTCAAACATCCTTCTGAAGTTGTTTTATCCTTTGACAAAATGCAAATACAGGATCTCTCCTCAAGAAGTTGGATAAATATAACCTATGTTCCTATAGTATACAACCAACACAGCTTTTCTTCTTGGTAATGTTATTTTTGTGGATTAATCTGCATCTATCCTAAGAAAACATGGTCACCCTTTAATGAATAGCAGACATTTGAGTCTCCTAACACACCATTTACCTGGGCTGGTAAATGGCAGGGCATCTAGGCTGGACAGAGGAACAATTACAAATGATATCGTAATAACTTGGAGATGGCATAGACTCAAATCAAATTTTTCCATGGCATGGGTAAAGTTCTAACATGTGGGAAATACTCAGAGAATGGGAAGGCAAAAAAGGGTCAATGCCAAACGTTACAAGTTAAAAAGAAATACCACCCCTTGACAGAAGACTAAATATAGAGCTTACCTCCTAGAGGAGGAGAAACTCTGGGCTCTGGTCTGAGGCGTTCAGAGCCGAAGTCAAAAGTCTGGCTTTCCTCACTGCTGTTTCCATCTTCAATTCCATCAACGATCCTTTTTAAAATAAAGGAAATTGGTTAGTTGTGCATTTTTGCTTATAGGTTCCAGTATTTCTAGGAGACTTAAAAATATTGTATTGATTTCTAAATTCTGCAGTCTCTAAAGCTGTGCTCTCCAATATGGTAGCCATTAGCTTTGTATGGCTATTGAGCACCTGAAATGTGGCTCATGCAAGTTGAGCTGTGCTGTAAGCATAAAATGCACATTAGATTTTGAATATTTGAGTAAAAAATGCAAATGGTTTTATTAGTAAAATTTTACTATTATTTACACTTGAAATTAATTATTTGGGGCATAGTGAGTCAAATAAAATATATTATTAAAATTAACTTCACTTGTGTATGTGGGTTTTTTGTTTTGTTTGTTTTTTAAAAATGTGGCTACTAGAAAATTCAAAGTTACATATGTGCCTCACAATTTTAGCTCACATTATATTTCTATTGGACAGAAATGCTGTAGAATTTGCAAGCTTATTTATTCTTAGATTCAACACCTTAAGCTACTGCAGTCCTCTTCTCTGAGTTCATATTAAATCACCACTTCATCCAGAATTAAAATCTTTTAACCTAATGATTATGGCATCACATTAAATAACCTTGATGACACCTTTACTCTGAACCTGGACAAAACTCTGAAGTAAGAGTTAAAGCATTTCATATAAACGACTATTAGGACTTTGGCTAGTCTTCTTTCCTTGCTAAATGCTATTTAATGCACTCATTATTTAAAAAATATAAGTCTTTTGTAGAAAATATAAAGGTAACAAAATTAGAAAATAAAAATCACCTGAATGCACCACTACTGTTAGCATTTTGATGTATGTCCTCACAATCTTTTGCTATATATAAAAGGAAAAATGTTCTTCTTATAAGTTCAGGATAAACCTTTCTTTTTCAGTTCTGATATATTTCCCCCCTATTTAAAATTTACTGTCTTTCTTCTTATTACAAATTTAGGAAGGAGAAGAGTAAGGCAATGTTTTCAAATTACCATCCTCAACTGAATTCCTGAACTTCTAAGTGTGTTTTGCTTATTTAAAAAAAAAATCTCTCTCAATGGATGAATTGTGTTCTTCAAAAGAGTAGCTAAATATATTTAGAAATATCACTTGCTTTACAAGTAGAAAAATAGAATTTGAATACAGATTTCCAAACTTAATCTCTGAGATTTTGGACAAAATAGTATAGATAATATGAACTACTTTACAGGACTCTTGAGAAGACTAAATGTAATAGCGAATGTGAAATTACCTAGCAGAGGACATGGGACATAGGAAGCACTCAGTATTTTTTTTTCTTGCTTCTATTTATTGTCAGCTATGATGTGATTTTTTACTATTGCTTTTAGGCTCCATAGACCACTTCTTTCACATTTCTGAGTCAGGATTTTTCAGCCTCTCAATCATCTTTAGTTAATCCTAAAGAGAATTTTTAAAATTAAAAATAGAGCTATGCTGTGTTACCTACGGAAGAGGCCAGAAATAAAAGTAAGCTTCAGTTATCCACAATGATAAAGAAAATAGCATTGAAAATGAACATCAACACTTAGGTAGAGCTAAATGGATGAAGGGAGTGAAGAAGGCCTTCTGAACATTTAATGGACCCTTTCGAGAATGTAACTAAAACTATTGTCATACTGTATACACCTCCACGCAGAAGCAAAATTTACACACAAAATTCAGGAAAGCGGAAGAACCCAGGCTAGGAACCTGTGTGGTTGAGAGGCCCAGAGGGCTGAATAATTTACTAACTAGGTACCAATTTGAATAAAAGGCAGCCATTTTTACCTAGGAAAGAATTATATGATGTGATTCTTACCTTGGACTGAGGTCTGGGGGTCCAGAACTATTCAAAGCCGAAAGTTGCAATTTCAAGTTTCTCTCTTTCCTTTTTCCATGGTTAGGGGGGTCAGTTTCCTGTTTGTTTTTTGGGGAATTTGAACTGGAGACTCTGATAGGTGAGTGAAACGGCACTGTTCCTGAGGCCAGCTGCTTCAAGCTCAAGCCTAGATAGCTTTTACTGCTTCCCACCTTCTTGCTGCGTGAAGAGGAGGATCCCCTTGTGTAGATGGGAGAGAGGGAGGCTGTCTCTTCTTCCTCCCCTTCCTCCTCCTCTTCCTCATCTTCCACAATGGACGGGAGTCTTTTGTTGATGCTGCCATTTCCCTTGGGCTCTGACTAAATCAGTGATAACATAGATTAGTACAGATTGCAAAGGTCGCTTGAGAGGAATATCATTCATGCTGGTGGTCCTATCGAAACAACGTCAAATCTTTTAGAAACTTACGTCTCATGAAAACTTAAGACTTTGCAGATTTTGCTATTATTTATTCAGGTGTTCAATGTCTCGCCATTTCTGCTATTCCCCGGGTTTACCCTCTTTGCTATCCTGGTGTTGGTCGGCTAACACCTCTCTTGGTCTTCTTAAACTGTCCTGGTGGGAAGGGTGCATTTTACCAGCTTGGCATCTAGATTTTAATCAGTCTGTCATCGGTAATAAGATATGATGGCATGCTGTTAGGAGTAAGGACATTTTCAATTTTACTGGAATGTCTTGGGCCTTGTTATTTTAAAGTTATAGGGTCTTCAGTGGAACTTTATATGGAGGTCAACCAGAAAAGTATATTATCTTTGAGAATAAAAACCTTTCCTATTTTGGATCAGATAGATGGAATAAGATCCGCGGCATCCACAGCTACTCTGCTTCCTGCTATCTTTACTTTCAGATGTCAGTTGGAAGGAAATGGAGCAAACCATTTGGCCTGCTCCCCTTGAGAACCTTGGGAAAGGAAGAAGTCTTGCTAAACCCCATCTTAGACTCTGGTTTCATCCATGTTGTTGGAAATGGCAAGATTTAATTCTTTTTGATGGCTCAGTAATATTCCATTGTGTGTGTGTGTGTGTGTATGTGTGTGTGTGTGTGTGTATACACAAACCACATCTTCTTTATCCATTCATCAGTATATGGACATTTGGGCTCTTTCCATAATTTGGCTATTGTTGATAATGCTGCTATAAACACTGGGGTGCATGTGCCCCTTCTTATCTGGGGTTTGTATCCTTTAGATAAATATTTAGTCATGCAGTTGTTGGACTGTAGGGTAGTTCTATTTTTAGGATGGAACTAGAGAGTATTATGCTAAGCAAAATAAGTCAGAGAAAGACAAAGGACAAATACCATATGATTTCACCTATATGTGGAATTTAAGAAACAAAACAGATGAACAGAGGAGAAGGGAAGGAAAAACAAAATAAGATAAAAACAGAGAGGAGGCAAACCATAAGAGTCTCTTAACTATAGAGAACAAAATGAGGGTTGCTGGAGGGGAGGTAGGTGGGGTGACAGGCTAAATAGGTGATGGGCATTAAGGAGGGCACTTGTTGAGATGAGCACTGGGTATTGTATGTAAGTGATGAATCCCTGAATTCTACTCCTGAAACCAATACCACACTATATGTTAACCAACTTGAATTTAAATCAAATTTTGGAAGAAAAAAAAAACCCATCTTAGACTCTTGGCTGGAGTCATTCAACCTTTTAGACTCAGAAGAAGTGAGGGAGAGGTTGGATAAAGACAACGAAGATAATGATGATGGGGCAGGGCAGAGAGAACAACAAAGGCTAAGCTAGTGGCCCTCAATGGAGTCACTAGAAGAGTGGGTGTTTCTTGCTCTGCCCCAGACATGGCTTCTCTGCTCCAAAGGCTCAATTCAATTTTTTTTTTTTTTTGGTGCCTCATTTTCTTTTGAGGATACAATTGTTTCTACTTGCTCATCAATAATTTCTAATAGAAATAAGATAATAAGCTGAAAAGATCTAAGTGTGCTATTTAAATCTCATGAGCTGTCATGGTTATTACTTCATATTAATAAACAGTTGGTTTATTGGTATCTATTGATTTTCCTGTAACCATTATAATGATACATACAACAACAAAAAATGAACTTGAACATGTGGTGACTTTAACAGGCAACAGCCCATCCAGTTTAAAACTGGCCAAGCTAAGAAAAATAGTTTACTCATGAAACTGTTTAGTAGCACTGTAGAATAGAAAAATTAGCTCACCCAGTTAAAGACACACGGGGCAAACTTATCAAAGAAATGAAGAACAATGAGTGAATTCTTTAATTGAACTTCTGTTTACATTTCCATTGGCAGTTTAATCATTCCTTTGGTTCAAGGAGGCTCCGCTGGTCCTGATGTAATTCTCTAATAATCTATAGTGTTTGTACTTCTACAAGTTTGTTCGGATTTCATACTTCCATTTTATCATGGTGACTTGGCACTTGGGGCAAGTTGCTTAAATACTGACCTTTGTGATCAAGGCAGCCAACATTACCTACACCAAGAATTAATTATTCCCCCTACCATTATTACAGACAGGACCCAAATATATTAGATTATTAAACACCCAGCCCCACATGCAGCGCCCATACAGGAGTTCCAGCTCCTTTCCTTGGGCTATCCATACAGAAATGCTTGCTTCCCTCGTGCAGCTGGATTCATCCATGTATACACTGCCATACATTTCAACCACAGATTTCTTCCTTGTCTTCTGACCCATCCCTTCTTCATTTCCTCCCAACAGATGCTTCCATGAAGGCAATGATGTTCTTTTCCCCATAGTCAAAGGAATCTCTAATTTAGCTCATGACATTCTATGGGATAGCCATTTCAAACGCACAGTGGACTAGATTCAGTCAAACCTGCCATGGCTACAGGGGAAGCAGAATAAAGTCTAATGGTTGAATGCGTGAACTTTCGGTCACACAGTCCTAGAAGTCTGGAGACTTCTACCTGCAACGGTGGTCAAGTAACATCATTTAAATCATTTAAATCCTTGTTTTCCTCATCTGTAAATTGGGAATGGTATGAGGATATAGATATTAGATAATGGAAGTTAAAACACTTAGCAATGTGCACTGAAAGTACTTAAAATAGATGCTTGCCCTCATGATGATGATGATGATAGTGAAGAAAATGGAAACATTTGCCTCAGGGCAGGTTCTACAGAGAGTGCTGGTTACCCTTTTTATATAATCTCCCCTTCTTTGCTAGTTAACAGAATTCTTAGGAATGTACCTTGCCCAAAAATCACCTTTCTCAGCTTCCTTTGCCTCTTGGTTTGGCCATGAAGTTAAGTTCTGAGGTGATAGCAGGCAAGTGGACAGGTTAAAAGGAACTTACAGGAAGACTTCTGGAAAGAGGGAAGCCTCTATCCTACCCTTCAGTGTTTTTGTTTTGTTTTGTTTTGTTTTGTTTTAGTTTCTAGTCTGGAATACTGATACAATGGATAGATCTCTAGCAGCCATCTTAGAGAATGAGGAGGTCTTAAAAAAGGAAACCATGTGTTGAGGATAATGAAACCAAAAGAAGAAAGCTCAGGACCCTGTTGACACAGTTATATCACCCACCTCTGGCCTTATTCACGAGAGAGAAATAAATATCTTTTGCCTTGAAGCTGTTATGCTGGTGACTTTGATGCTGAAGCCTAAATTATACAGAAGATTTTTTTTTGAAAGTTACAGATGTTGTGTTCTTAGCAGGGATGTTCATTTTCACTGTGCTATGAAGGAGTGAGGAATTCAAATTGGAAAATCCAAAGGAAGGCAGAATTTCTCATGAGAAAGAAAATATAGGAGTGGTTGGGGACAAGGGGGTAAAGTAGTGAGGAAAGGCTGCCTGTTGAGAAGAGTTGAAACATAATGGCCATTTTGCCAGCTCCTGAGGACGGATTTTGTAGAGACGAGAAAGAAGACAACTAGTGCCAGGGAGAAACTCAGTTGAATGCTCTGAGATGTTTTAAGGGCTTTTAAGAAGTTTCTCAATAGTATTAAAAGTAAACCCTGTCTGTGCCCCAGCTATCTTCAGTAAATTATCAATGTCTTTTACGTGTGTTATATGATTGGATTGGTGTTTCTCTGTATGTACATGTGTCTGTGTGTACACACGTGTGTGAAAGGTGTTGGGTTCTGCTTCAAGGAGAATACAGAGCAAAAAAGGGAGCTATTTCTAGGTTCCTGTCACAGTATCATTGGTAGTAAAAGTCTAGGTAATAAATCTGATAAATCACTGTTTCTTGGGAAAGTTTTCTGTGAAATTGGAGGATTCTAAAAAGTTGGGATTATCTTAAGAGCTCAAGTGAAACCCCTTCCAGAATATCTGAGATTTTTTTTTTTTTTATACTATGGATAACCATGTTGTACCATCATCGGAAGCTTACAAGAAGACATTCGACTATTAACTTTAAACATAACAAATGTACTTCCGAGATCAATACTTCGGGATTTTTCTACTTTTGTCAGGTTCTGGTGATGACTGCTTTTCAACAACAATAAAACCCTTAAATAGATGAGTTTCAATACTTCTCTGCTCCAAACTCCAGAAAGTCAGTCAATACATTTCAGTGGGAAGCATTTTAGGGAACGTAGAAAATAAATACATAAAACCCTGAAGTGGGAGACAGATTTACAGGAAATCCTACAGATTTTAGATAAAGATTCTGTTCTTTAGCAAAAGCCATACCTGTGAGACTGTAGATTTGTTCGATAATCTTGATATCACCTGAAAGAACAAACAAACAAATAGAAGTTGTAACAATCATTTAAACCTCCCCAGGTGCTTTGGGACTGAGTAAAATGTAGGAAGCAGGGGAGAGACCATGTGGGGGTCATTAATCCGCTTGGGTAGGCCAGAGAAGGAAAAAATACCTCCTAAAAGAGGCAGAAACTGCCTTCCTCATCCCAGCCTGTAGGAGCTCTACTGACCAGTGTGTGAACTAAGGAAAGGAAGGAGCAAATTGAATGTAACACCTAGGAAATAATGATCGAAATAGTGGCTGTGTTGGTTATATTTTCCATGTTGATGCTTTATTTGCTCCCCTTTTGTTTTCCATCTCCCTTTTCCCTCTTTCCTGCCTTTCTGCTATATTCTTGCCGATTCTATGACTTTTCTCTCTGGCTCTGTGAAAACGGAAACCCATGGAATCTTTTCTTATTAAATCTCCTTTCTTTGCAGTTACCCACCTCCCTTTCTTATTTGAATACAGGTGGGGGTGATGTCTCCTTTCTGTCCCCTGTCTTTCCTCACCATCATGCTCCTTGTGGACTAGGATTAAGTTCATCGGGGAGTCCTGATCTCCTATTTGATCGAATTTAAATCCCATCAATTGTAAAAAGAAACAAGATGCTGCTAAACAAATTGTGACATGCCCATCAATTATAAGACAAATCTCAATTTCAGAGATGCTAAAATGTGAAAAACAATATGTATTGTAGAATCACTTAAGCTGGGTTTCAGAATACATCTTACATAAAATCAAACTACAGGACTGTGGAGAAGTCCATCACAAAACACGCAGCTTTCCATGATGGACACAGAAGCTTTGGAACTTATGATATATCTTGGAAACATGCTTCAGGTCTCATCCACACTGTTTTCTGCTCAAATACACTTCCTTCATCTGAAAGTGGTAATAGATGCTATAAATTAGCATAATTTTATTTACATGAAAAAAACCTTCTACACTCAAAAATGATCTGCCTAGTAAGTGAGACATATTTAGTAATTCTGTCAACTCTTACTGTGGTTTTTTCCCCCTAGATGATTAGGGAAATAGATGTGTTATTATTTATACAAATGCCGGCATCATTATTGCTGTGCAAATATATGTTTCATCAATGTTTAATATTATTAAAGAAGTCAACCCATTCTACATCTGCTTAGTTGCCTAAATATGCATTAATCAGAAGCATTGTAGACATAAGTTTTGTAATAATTCCCTGAGTGGTGACAAATAAAATAGCTGAATAATTAAAAATGTGAAAAATAAAATTACAGTGCTGTTGCTACAGTGGTAGACAGTTACAGCCCGGATGAGAGAAAGAACATCTCAGTGGGACTCAGGAAGCCTGAACATCTCCAGCTCAGAGATGCCATCTGAGGTGTAAGAAAAACTCCTAGTTCTGTAGTTTACTAGTAGTGTGAGCTCTGGCAAGTTGCTGAGTCCCAAGTTTATTTGTCTACGTCAGTGCTTCTCAGACTTTACTGTGCACACAAATCACCTGGGGATTTCACTATAAAACGCAGGTTTCGGTTCAGGAAGTCCGGAATGAGGCTCGAGACTGTATTTCTAAGGAACTCCCAGGCAACGCTGATGTTACCGGCCCACGAGGCACACGCTGAGTAGCAAGATCTCATAACCGACATCACTGTTATTATTATCCTATCACCAATGAATTCATTAAGTGTTCACTCTGTGACAGGCACCCTGACAAATGCTCACAGCCATCATGTCCATTAATTTTTACTGTAATCCTATGAGATAACAAGTATACATCATATAACCAGCACTGCTGTGATAGGCTCTCTGAATGAAGTTATTTCATTTGCGTACAGCATTTGAATCACATGCATTTGAAAAGAGTTCTATGATATATTAGTTCTACTGACTAACCTTTCACACCGATCCAGATTCTGCCAATTGCAGAGAATATTAGTTTAATGGAAAGCCAGTGTTTTAAAGCTAGAAGTCACCCTAAAGAGTGGCTGCTACAATGGTTTGTAACCTGGCAGACAGTAGAATGCTTGAGAAGGATTCCTAAATAAATCAGATTCCAGAGCACCAACTCCAGAGAGTCTCTTCCAGTTGGTGGTAGGTGGGGCCGGGTCTTCGGCTCAGGGCTGAAACCACTGAGTTAGTCCAACTCCCCACCTAGACATGTGGAAGTGGCTGTCCAGGAAGATGAAGTGACTTGCCCAGTTCATGCATCAGGTTAGAGCTCTGGCAGAACCTACCAGACGCCAGGTGCCCTGACTCTTGGTGTACCTAACACAGAATCCAAAGCTGTCTCAGGTGCCTCCCCGGCAGTTCACGCTGTTACCTGAGCTGAAAGACTAAATGCCTCACATATGGTGGAACTGAATGTAGCACAAGGTTTGATGACTGCCACAAAGCAGGCCCCAACTCTTGTGATACTAAGTTACCCAAGCACCTCGTTAGCCTTTTCTGGGTTATAGATCTTTCCGGAAAGAAAATGAAGTCTAGTCATTCTATCCCAAGGGAAAAAAACGCACAGATACAAACCTTTGAATAAATAATGTTTATCGATCTCCTTTTCTTGTTCCGGTAACTGGAAGACTCAAAGGTTTTGAAAGTTTTGAGGAAGACAGTTTTCTCCAATTTGAGTCCCTCCCACATGAACTTTCAGACAGGAGGAGAACGGCTGGTAATCTCTAATGGGGATGATTAAAAAATAAAAAGACCGAAGGAACAGAGGTTGGGATGATAAAATGTTGTAAATCAGACATAAAACAAGGAATGGAGTCCTGCGATGAAGTCAAGGCTGACGGTCAGCCCACTCAGACCCTAGAATTGTATCTTCACTTTGCCAGGACAGAAGAAGCCAAGTGTGGGGAAGAAGGACCTAGGACATGTCTTGGCACAACATTATCATGAATGAAAGTAAAGCTTTATAATCTTGTAGACTAGGAAAGACACACATTCTCAGTGATGTGGAGTTGGTTTAAAAAGTTTCTGCATAGCTTCTCTTCTTTTATTCCCCTGTCCTAACCACTTAACTTACTCTATCACTCTATAAGTCCAGTGGGAACAAAGAGAGAAGACTCTTAACATCGAAAAACACCGCTCCTTGGTATGGAGAACCATAAGGAGGAAAAAAGTCTCTTATTACTCAGACAATCTGCTATGAAAAAGCAAAACAAATTCGCAATCGTCTTTAAAAGAAAAACAAAGTGTAAGGAAGGCCTCAAAATTATACTATTGAGCTTGAACTGCAAATGGAAATCAAACATGCTAAAATTAATGGTGGTTTTAGATGTGAAAAATGCCATTGTGTTCTTTAATGTTGTCTATTTTGCTGAATGAAGATATGCTACCTTGGCCATCCAGCTTACCTTTTCCTTAAGTTCCTAAGTTCCTCAGTAGTAGATCTTCCTGCTGTTAGGACTTTCTTTTAGCTGAGAGGGAAGCTTTTTGATTTCTTTCATCTGTGTCTACCCACTGATTAAAGTGTCTCTGAATTCTGACACATGGTACCATGACAATGAAGTTTGGGGCCCAGCCTTCACTGGATGCTAATGCCCCACCCTCAGAAGCTGAGTGTTTTCTCAGTAGTTTTTCAGTAGAGGAATTATCAATAAGCTTTCCTTACTCTCAAGATCTTTTCCAGAGACTGAACCACCAAGACGTCGACTGGTACGAGGTAGGAAGGAAGCAAATGTGAATGGAACCCACTACATAGGCCTAGGAATCCTAAACTGTAACCCAGTGGCCCAGTGGCCCAAGGGAGGCATTCTCCTGGTTTACTTGGTTTGCAGGTCAGAATTATAAGCCCCCATGTGAGTCTGAAACTGTCCTCTCAACTCGGGAATCTTCTAAGACACTCAAGTGTTCTGGTAGGACTGTTACCTACAGCTGATTGCTCAACTGGGAAATGAGATGTGAATTACAAGGCACTTCTTTCTGAGTGATTCATGATATTCTCTGCTTTGTTAATAATGCCACATTGATTAAGTCACAAAGAAGATTGAAGGAACATGTGTCCTCATTCAAAAAAAGGAATCCTCACACGTTTTCTCTTGTTCTCTGGATGGCAACATTACCAGTACTGGTGGCTGTTTGGGATGAATAGAGCATGAATGAAGGGCAGTCACATGGAACTCCGTAACTTTCATAGTTAAAATGCCCGCTCTTATAAAACCATAAGTAATTGTCATATGATATGGGCACGTAGCAAATCAGTAGGTCTCCTTTTTATTTCTGATCTGCTTTTTTCTCTTGTAGACGCAAGTGGAGGTACCAAGAAGTCATGAATGCCACCAATGGCAGGAGGAAGACAGAAAGAGGAACTGGAAAGCTCTGGAGAAAAGACAGGCTTTGAATAAGGGGGCATTCATTTTCAACTAAAAAAAGGCTTGGGAGTTCACTACCATCTAATCTACAGAAGAAATTTTTGAAGCTGGTGTGAAACCCTAAGTGGGTAATACAGTGGCTAATATGTTTCCTTTGCTTGTTGTGTAACTGAGAAACAGAAATGAGATTATAACGGAAAAACTGATGATTTTGAACTTTTCCAATTTCATCCTGAGCCTTGAGGTCGAGACAAACTATTAAGATTTAGAGGAGAATTCTTCTCCCCTAAGTAAATACTATCACTTCTGATGCAGAAAGCACAAGTCAAGTAACCAAGACTCGAATTTAGTGTTTATTGACTGCTAGCACTGGAGAGTTCAATTATTGAGCCTATTGTATAAGAAGCACCAGAAAAACCTCTTCATTGCTGTGTGTTATGGTAAAAGGTCTATGTGTCAGGGGTGATAGGACCCATTTCGGAGCTATGATAGCATAGTGGTTAAGAGCTGGGATTTTCCTAGTCTTTTTACTCATTAGCTATGCAACTTTGGGAAGCATATTAATCGGGATAAAATAGGTAAGGCTGAAGGAACAAATAATTTGCTGACTTTCAATGGCTTAACCCAAAAGAATTTTATTTCTCATTCTTCCTCTAAAAAATGATAATAATATTTAAAGTTGTTCTGAGAATTAAATGAGATATATATATGTAAACTGAACAAGTTTTCAAGACCCAGTTGGCCACATCTGGGTGGCATTGTGTCACACTAAGATACATGTATAGCAACCAAAAGTACTGATGGCCCTTGAACAGCACTGGGTGTTGTTCAAGGGTCAGTGGACCCCCTCAGTGGAAAATTGTATATAACTTTTGACTGGCCCCAAAGTTAACTACTAATAGCCTACTATTGACCAGAAGCCTTACAAATACATAAACAGTTGATTAACACATATTGTGTATGTTATACAGTATCATATATCATATTCTTACAAGAAAATAAGCTAGAGAAAAGAAAATATTATTAAGAAAATCATAAGAAAGAGAATATGCACTTACAGTACTGTATTTACAAAAAAACTCCACATATAAGTGGATCTGTGCAGTTCAAACCTGTGTTGTTCAAGAGTCAAGCTGCAATTTAAAAATAATTCTAATCTTTAGTGTGCTTGCAGGAACCTTAAAGGTGATACGTGTATTGATGAACTACAGTAAGACTTTTTAAAATCACCCCTCCCTTTCCATTCCACGAGCAACAACAAAGGTGCCTCTCTCTCAGTTCTTTCACTAAAACCCTGGATCCCTTCTGCTCACTCTTCCCTTCCTGCTTCCTTCTGGCCATAAAGCCCAACATTCCTGCCAGAGCTGACCTCTGGGTGGTCCGTGCCATCCAGCCCTCTTGTTTCTGGAGAAAGAGAAAGCATTTGGAGGCTGCTGGGCAGTGTAAGTCTCTTACCACTTGGACTTCATGGTACAGAAGGAATTCTCACGTAAAGCTTATGGTGAAAAGAGCCCTCACACCGTTGCATTTGCTAAATACTTGGTCCAGTGCCTGGCATAAAGAGTAATTAAATTCCTGTTAACAAATGTTAGTTATATTATTATTGGCATAGTGATTATGAAGAAAAGTTTTCTTTGAATTCGGTGAATGGGAAATAGAGCATTTTTAGCTATGGATATCCAAACATTCACACAGATGAGTTCGTCCAACTGAAACTAACAGATATGTAGATATATAATAAAGAGACCATGAACTTGTTAAACCTGAGTTTCCCCCCAGATGGATCTCCCAGCAGAGACCTGTCATCCCAGGCCACAAAGCTCTTCTTTGTACGGCACTAGGTACCATACTTTACATAAAGTAATAACTTGGTATTCTATTCTTTTCTCTCCCAACCCTTTTATCTGCTTCACTTAAATAAAATAAGGCACTTTCAAATTGTCCATAGGTATGAATACAGTGAAGACATTGATAATATATGCAAATTGACTCAAGCACAATTTTAACTTCCTATCTCTAAATTCTAAATTCAAATGTATGAATTACAAGGCTTTGGAATTAAAAGAAAACCCAAAGAGTCTCCAATACTTATGTAAGAACTTGGAAAATGCAGGATGATTTTTGAGGGAGAGAGAGTTGTTTATTAATATGTGGTTCACATCATTCTAGAAAGACAGAGGGGGAAAATACACACCATTATGTGAAGAAAACTCAAAATTTCTCAGCACTGACATAGAGTTTTAATGATTCCAGGCTTAAGGAGCTAGCTCTGTACCAACTCCATGATTTGGGAGTTCAGCAGTTAATCAGTGCTAAAAGAATTTGCAGTCGAAACTCATTATATTGAACTGAGATTCCGTGCCCCCCAAGGACCTGCTTCTGATTAGGGTACAATGGCTCCTGGTTAGCTTGTAAAATCAGCTACTATGTAATTGTAAGGAAACACAATAGCTGGTTTCATAAGATTTTCCGGATACACGCTGAGTACTTTGGTTCCAAACCAGGTCGGTGAAGGAAGATGCTCAATTTGGCATGAGAAGTTTTCACATCATAACTCCTGACGGCACTTCTAAAGCTAATGCGAAATGCCTAATTTGCTACCTAGGAAGCTCACTGTCAATTATACACTGTAACAAAAAAGGTGACTGGCCCTATATGATGAAAACAGTGTTTGTAGCAGCAAACCGAGATGAGCTACTCTGCTTATTCGAACCACAGTGACTTGGTTAAGTTCACTTAGCCAGAGAAAATAAGAGGACTATAAAGGACCGTGATAGAGGGCAGCTTCTAAATGACCAAATGCATGTCTTTCTTAATTAAAGCACTCTTTGAAACGTAAGCATGAAGAATATTGTGTTTCATAGCATTTACACTTTTGCTGAATAGTCAACAATTTCTAGGTGAAGAAGAAAGTCTCACAGTTAGTAGATCAGGGCTGAACTTAGGTTACGGTTTTGTGGTACTCAAAGGTGATGTGTGGCCTGGGTGGCTCAGTCAATGAAGCTTCCGGCTTCGGCTCATGTCATGATCTTGTAGTTTGGGGGTTTGAGCCCCACATTAGGCTCTGTGCTGACAGCTCAGAGCCAGGAGCCTGCTTCGGATTCTGTGTCTCTCCCTCTGCCTTTCCCCTGCTCGCACTCTATCTCTCTCTCAAAAGTAAATATAAAAAAAAAAAAAGGTGATGTGTGGAGCACTGTAAGGAAGATATTACTGATCAATTATATATTGACTGAAAACAAGTCTTCGTGAGAATTCACAGTAGGCATACAAACCACTGAAATTTAGGAAGAAATGTGTCTGATTTGGTATTTTGTCTCCACTCGTGGTGCTCAGGGAAGTCCCCAGAACAATAATTGTCATAGATCAAATATGCCTGATACATCTTGTTTCCTTCTCTGGGTCTCTCTCCTAACGACACTGTCATCCAAAGTCTGTGAAGAAATCATTCCCCAGTTATTTATACAGTAGTATGTCTTTTTTTATTTTTTTCTTATGTAAATTTGTATTTTGAGCCTGAGCTTTCATCATAGGATAGACTTTTCCTTAACCTGTTAAAATAAACAGTGAGGGACTTAGGGGAGAGATTCGTGGGGAGATGAGACAGTGGCCCTTTTCCTGAAATTACACCGTGTGGACAGATTTTAGGGCTATCATGTGGCAACCTAGTCACAGAGTACCCATGTCCAAGTTTGTGTGAAATCACAGTGGTATCCACTGTGTAACCGCTCTGCATAAACATGTGAACACTGAATAAAGCATATCCATTTAGAATGGGCATGACTTCTTAGAGTAGGGCATTCTAAACTTTGAGCTAAGTCAGTTACTTAGGGGTTCATACAAAGACATCATTCTTTTACTTACCTACATGAAACCTGTACATATAAGTCTCTTCAGAACATGGGGTGCCTGTGTAGCTCAGTCAGTTGGGCATCTGACTCTTGATTTTGGCTCAGGTCATGATCCCAGGGTCATGGGATCAAGCCCCATGTCAGACTCTGCACTGAGCATGGAGCCTGCTTGGGATTCTCTCTCCTTCTCCCTTCACTCGTGCTTTCCCTCTCTCTCTAAAATAAGAAATTAAAAAAAAAAAAAGAACAAACTTTCTCTCCACGTCCATGATTGCAAAATATGCACCAGTGACTTTACTGGAAGATGATGCTTTCACAGTTATTTACACAGATTTGCACAATTCTGGTCCTTCAAGTTTCTAATCTCCTGGATCAGGTTGTGCTTGTTAAGTCGTGTCTTTGGGGATGGCGGGAAACTGGCATGTCGGATTCTTTGAAGGAATAATTCTGGCCTTGGTTGTACTGTAAAGACATATTACTTTTAGGTAATAAAGATGCTTCCAAAATAGGTCACTTGGAGGATGGGCAGGGCAAGGCGGGGAGGGGAGAGTGGGGAAAAGAAAAATAAGTCATTTGGAGTCCCACAGTGGGAGTCATATATTTCCTATTAGTTTCCATTAGGTCTTTAAGAGGTGTAACTTTTACTTGAAACTGGCTCTAAATCATTGCCTTTAAGCCTCTCCTCTGGTCACCGTTCCCTTTCTGCTAATTAATTCAGAATTTCTATTTTTTTAATGTTTCTTTAGTTTGAGAGACAGAGAACATGGGTGCACGCATGAGCACTAGTGGGGAAGGGGCAGAGAGAGAGGGAGAGAGAGAATTCCAAGCAGGCTCTGCGCTGTCAGTGTGGACCCTGATGCGGGGCTTGATGTCCCGAACCGTGAGATCATGACCTGAGCTGAAACCAGGAGTTGGATGTTTAACTGACTGAGCCACCTCGTCCCTTGTTCAGAATTTCTAAATAAACATTAACTTTTCCTTGGAGAAGTAACATTAAACATTACCACGGTAATATTACCACAGAATTACTGGTAAATTGAAGGTCTTCAATTATTATTTATTTAGAAAAATTGAAGAAAATTTTAAGGTATGAATACCCTCCTATTTATCAACAAATTTGGAATAAAAAAATAATGGAGGGGAGCCTGGGTGGCTCAGTGGGCTAATCAGCTGACTTTTGATTTCAGCTCAGGTCATGATCTCATAGTTGTAAGATCAAGCCCTGCATCAGGCTCTGTGCTGAGCATGGGGCCTGCTTAAGATTTTCTCTCTCTCCCTATCCCTCTGCCCCTCCCTGCTTACGCTTTCTGTCTCTCAAGAAAAATAACCATCATAAGGTAATACTAGAAGGGCCTATGGCTCAGACTGGTGAGTTGTTCACCAGCCGGTTAACTGTTCACCAGGACTTATGCATCCTGTTAGTCGCACCACTTGATGGGATTTCCCAGACTGCTTGCACTTAGGGTGAACCACGTGACTCATTCTGGCCAATGGAGTGTGAGCAGAAGAGATCCATGTCATTTGTGGGTCTGGCCCCTGAGTCATACAAGGGCAGCCTCTATTCTCTGTCTCTTAAACTGATTGGCTGGCTGGATACAAAAAGCCTAGTGAAGGACTCTGAGTTCCAGATGACTCTGAGGCCTGGGTGGTGGGGGGTGATGGGGCCACCAAATAGAGGAAGACTGGCTGCCCGAGTCATCAAGTGAGAAGCTGCCACCTGTACACGGATACGAATGAGATTTACTGCATAACCCATTTATTCTACTTATCGTATTAAGTCACGGAAACTTGGCGTTATTTGTTACAGCATTTAGCCTGACTCAACTGATGGTTTCTTAGTGATCATCCAGGCCAGGGATGAGGAACTAGAGGCCCACAGAAAGACAGCAACTTGTTCCAAGTCATACAACTTCTATGTGTATTGAGTCTGATACCTAGCATTCGTGGGTTCTTTTTGACAGAATGCTGTTTGGGTTTTTTGCTTGTTTCCTCAAATATGATGCTAACATTCTGTCCTGTCAAGATGAAAGTGTGATTAATAAGAGAAAAAAATATATAAGCAGTACAACCTGGAATATAACCATGATGCGTTAGCCCTAGTCAGACTTGGGACTGTTTACAAATCCTGGCAAAATGCAATGACACAGATCGGTGACCATATGCTCTGCTTTTAAAGAACTTAATCTTCCGGGTGGAACATATAAGTGGGATTACCACATCACTAAAAGCTTAGCATCTTGCAGATGTTCATCGAAGAATTTTTGCTTAATCATTTTCCTCCATGACATGGGAACCAAATCCTTTAAACCCCAATTCATTTCACAGAACGGTATCTCCACGGATCCCTCCGCCCGCCTAGGGTTACCATGAGTACCACACGCTGGCCTTCCAATTCATAATCCTGAGGCACTTCACTCCCCCCCCCCCCCCCCCCACTTGGCATCTCGTTTGCTTCCTATTTCTGACTCCTTGGCTACTGTTTCCTTCAGTCAAAGCCGCCACTCTTTTGGCATCCCAGAATGCTGGGCTTAAATGGTGAGCAAATAGATGCCTACAATCTGATGAGACCGGAGGCCTCCAGATCTGCCTGCCGAGCACAGTCTGTGCCGCGGTGTAAGCAGACTGTCTCCACCATATGTCATCGTCTCTGCTGTCTACACCCTTTTGGGGAACTTCATGGGAAAAGCGTTATTAGAGATGTTTATCCTAGGATTTTGTAATTTGCTTTTAATTTTAATTGAATTTCCACCAACTTAGCTCATTTAGAGCAGTTTTAATCATACCACCCACTGACTGGATGTTGTATCTGTCGAGTTTGGGTTTGGGATTAAAGGGCTAACTGAAGCGATGTCTTACGTGCCCAAGGATGATCTTTGAAAGATCCCACACGGTGAAATATATACTGTAGTAAAACATTCGGGATTATTCTAACAAGACCCAGGAGATCAAATGTTCTTGAGTAGAAAAACAGAATAGAATTATGTTTTCAAAAAATCCTAACATACACACTGGTAAAATATTTGAAGACTGACTGAGAAATGTTAAAAATATTGCTGCTTTCATCTATATTCTTAGTCCTCCTCCATAACTGTGTGTATGTGCACATAAAGGAAGGATGGAGAACATTTTGTTTCAATTGCTAAGAAGGCCTCCAACTTTTTTTTTTAACGTTTATTTATTTTTAGAGAGAGAATGAATGTGTGTGTGGGGTGGGGGGAGGGGAAAACAGAGAGAGGGAGCGAATCCCAAGCAGGCTCCACACCTCCATCAGTATAGAGTGTGATGTGGGGCTCAAACCCATGAATCAGAAGATCAAGACCTGAGTCAAATCAAGAGTCAGACACTTAATCGACTGAGCCACCCAGATGCCCAGCTAAGAAGGCGTCCAACTTCTTACAACAATGAAATGGAGTCTGAAAAGAGTTGAAAAACTATTTTGTACATCTGAAATGATAGTGCACGTCTGAAACTTCAGATTTACTTTCCAACATGGAACAAGGGAAGGATGAAGAATGATTATATGCAGAGAAGACTGAAAAGCATGTACTTGAATGGGAAGACATTCTCCCAGAGCTAGTTGGTGACCAGGGGGTTATTTAATAAATAGATGGATTTAGGAGCACATGACAGCACAAATACTAAGGGAAAGGACAAGTTGGATGGCCAAGCTACAATAGTTGTGCTGTCTTACTCATTCTCTTATTAATGAGAGGTCTTTCTGGAAACAGGCACAGGGGGTTTTTGATGAGACGTGACAAGTAATAGCATTAAGGTTAAGAAGATTAAAGTGAATGTTATTCTGGAAATTCAGGATAGCTTCTGCTGTAAGTCAGGGTGCCTAAAGGAGACCAACCCTTTTTAGGAGAATTATGTTTTGATTTATGGTAGAGTGCTTTGGTGGACAAATGTACTAGGCTGGGATTCAGAATACCAGAATTGGACTCAATTTTATACTGTTTGATTCTTTTATTAATTCTCTAATCTCAGGCTGTGCACTGCTTGGACGCCCGGTTCCTTCATCTGTTAAGCAAGGATTCAGGGGTGATGCAAAGATTAAAATTTAAATTAAAGGAGGTATTGGAAACATACTCCCTTGCTCATAATACATACTTAAAAAACATCAACATCTTTTCTCGGTCAGAAGATGTGCTACTTAATATGCAATTGACAAGAGAAATTAAAACCCGATGAGATACATTTTGATATTTTTACTGAATCTTATTTGAAACGCATACTCAGAATGGTTGAGGGAAGACTTCATCCCAAAGTAAGAGTCTACTTTGTGCAAAAGGGAATATTCTAATACATTTAGGTATACAATTCACTTAAGTTATATACCTAACCAATGACTAGATTTTTTGTTCTGTGAATGAATACATTTTCTGTTCCCCTCCCTTTAAGTCACTTGTCA
Organism: Prionailurus viverrinus; assembly: GCF_022837055.1. Taxonomy (NCBI): domain Eukaryota; kingdom Metazoa; phylum Chordata; class Mammalia; order Carnivora; family Felidae; genus Prionailurus; species Prionailurus viverrinus. The sequence continues at coordinate 22,426,343 of NC_062569.1, forward strand.
TCACAGGAAAAAACGGAGTTTTAATAGATGGTACTTAAGATCCCTTCCAATTCTAACATTTTATTGTTCTGTGGATATGGAAATATATATGAGTGAATGAATTAAATTCCAATAAGCATTCATCAAGCACATACTTTGTTCCATGAGTTTTACAAGGAAAATGATTACAAAGATAAATAAACATAGTCATGGTTCAGAGAACTTATATGTATACAACTGAGTTTTCCACTTATAATTTGGTTGAATCCTTTAATGATTTATTTTGTAAAAGCTTTCTCATTAAAGTACAGCATATGGAAAGAACATGCACGAATAGAAAGTGTACCGTTCAAAGAATTATAGAAAAGTTCTGTGGCTCATTTTCTCTTGTGTGTAAATCTTATTTTCCTATGGAAACATGTTTCCCATGAATCCACCATTAATAAATAGAGCTGGCATTCACTGCTCATAGAATTAAGGGACAGAGGAAAAACATATCCTTTGTTTTGATGGATCAGCTTACACTAAGTTTCCATTGGGTTTAGGCTTCAGGTGGTTTGGGACTGCAATTGCAGTGCCTGGCCTCCCTTGCTTCCTTGCTGAAGGACTCTGGGCCAGTTTCTACCTCTCTCGTCTTTAACTAGTCTTCTTATCTAGTACATGAACTCAGCAACTTATGTCCAAGAATTTTATGAGAGTAACATAAGGCAATGTTCGTAAAGTGCTTAGCCTACAACTTGGTTCACAGGAGTGATTATGCCATCAGCAGTGTCAACATCAACTTCACATCACAGAGCCTTGTCATGAGGGTGGGCTCTGTGACCACAGTCTACCGGAGAATTCAGGCGCAGACTCTGTACTTCCACAGATGGCTTAGACAACCGTTCAAAATGCAGTGCGGAATGGAGGATCCTGAGTAACAGCGGGGCAGGGTTGAGGATTCCTGGTGGATGCAGCCTAGGTAACTTTTCATTTTCAAGGAATGTGCAGAAGTTCAGTCCTGCCTCTTGTGTGTGTGTGTGTGCGTGCGTGTGTGTGTGCATGTGCAAATCTGACACGTTTTATTACAGGCTGAACATCTGCTGCTCCCTGCAGGATGGGAACAACCAAGGAAGTAGGGAAAGAAACACTTTTCTGTCTTGTTTATGGGATGGCAGGTGGCCTTTTTATCCTCTGACTTTCCCAACTCAGCTAACCCCTGCTTCCCCCAAAGAGCTTAAAAATCTAAATGCTCACTGTTCAACTTGCAAACACAAGTTGAAATACCCAGATGTCCTCAAACTGTGGTTGATCTCTTTGCAGGGTGTGCCTCATGCTGTTTGATTGACAAATGGCTACACAGGAGAGAATCCAGAGGAGATGAAACAAGAGCCCATTCAGGGTCCTTTAAAGCCTTTTGTGTGTTCTTTGCTTGTTTTTATTTTTAATTTATGTTTAAATAAGATTTGACTTCTAAGAAAATATTGCTGAGATATGTTTGTACAGCCTATAATGATGTGATTACCCACAGTTCATACAATCACTGACTTTGCTTCATTTGTCCAACAACTACCTCTGGCCACCCCCCATTTTTCTGGATCCTTCTTATCTCAACTCTTCAGTCTATGGGTTGCCATGGAAAACACCATGTTACTTCAATGTGCTCTCCTTCCATCCCTGACGCCTCACGCAAATACTCCCACACACAATAACTGATGAAACCTGGGCAGGCACTTGACATGAGCTGAACCACTCATTCTTTTTTAGGAATCTAGCATCAACTAAGAGAGTCCCAGTTTAATCTGCTCCCCACTCAAATTGAAGAGTTGCTACCTGTGACCATTTCTTGCCATTTGGATAAAGAAAGAGGGCATGATGACTGAAGGAGAAAGAAATGGAGAGGAAAAGGAAAGTAAGAGATGTGGAGAAAATCACAATGTGATTATAAGAATTTCTGAGATCCAGATGTGTGTGCACATCTGTGTGTGTGTGGGGGGGTGGGTGGGTGTGTGCAGGTATGTATGTATATTTTATTTAATCCCATTAGCTACTTGGAATACTTACAATAAATCTGCTTCTAGTGATTGATTCAAGTCGAGTTTTTATTGCCTTCAGTCAATGTCCTTATTCTGAATTGCCCTAAAACTTACCAGAATTCTCAGGCTGGCCCTTTTGCTAATGCCCCACACTAGCTCTGTCCTAAAATAAGAATTTAAAAAAGAATCAGTCTGTGGTTTGAGAAGAGGTAAGAGTAACCTTTTTTCAGTTTTCATTTCTCTGAGGCAGGGGACTAGGCAGGAGAAAGAGAACTTCAAGGTTGGAAAGGAATGTAAACTTGGAGTCCCGTGGAGTCCATTCCACCCTGAGATCTTTCGGGGGAAACAGATGGGGACAAGACTGATAATAATGGAGGGAATGAAGCAGTGAGCCTGGGTAATCACTTGAAAAGAGGACATAGGGTCTTTTTGCTGCAATCAGAGCAAGTAAGGTGTTCACTAAGTGCCATAAGTTCAACAGCAATCTTCATTTACGAAAGTCATGAACATAAACACAAGGCTGGGCTCTGGGGATACCACCCAAAACACAATTGTTTCCATCAAGGTAATATGTTTGCCACCAAAACTTCTGAATCCATTGGGAGAATGGCATGAGAAGAGTTTCAGAACACAGAAAACATACTGGATGCAAGTAAAACTTCCAGGCCATTATTTACCGAGCTTTTCCTGGCATATCTGACACCATATCTTAAGCGCCATGAAAGTGTATGCTGGGTAACACACTTGGCTACAAGATATTTTTTGTTAGGAGAGTATTTTAAAATACACAACCGACAAACAAAACATGTCTTGCTCCCAGGATCATAAGGAAAGCTGACACGATCAAATGACACGTGAGCCCTTCATTATGCAATTTTCTAAGAACAATTATCTCAAAAAGGTGCAGAATTAATTATGTTCTCTTATTACACAAGACTGAGCTAGCAGATGCACACCTACACACAGGCTACTCTCGAGGAGCTAAGTAGCTGGGCTGTCAGATAGGATTTTTTAAATTATTACTATTCGGTAAATCATTTTTAAGAAAATTGCTTCCAAGCAGCCCAATCTTATTCCAGTCTGAAATGGGGACTAAATTTAAACCAACTCCCTCCTTTGGAAATAGCTCCTTTTTCAGTACAATCTCGAATTAAATTGTAATATAGTCACATAGGCGGCAAGAAAGAGATGTTGGCAAATCCCAGACTCCACTCGAAAGATCTATTCAGGCTTGTTTGTATCTAAGGGAGGACGCACAGAGTCAAACCTCCTGGATGCAGTACAGCTTAATTACATACGAGATGGTCCAGTGGACACATCTCAATAATGCTTGGGAATTAGATGCTTTTTCCAATGCTATTTGTATTTAAGACAGGGGCTGTCTTCTGAGAACTTTAAACAAAATAAAGATTCACCTTGGCAGATGAAAGACGTGGGGTCCAGACCCAGATGGAAATATAAATTCACATTCAGATGCCATTGAAACTAATGCTAACTAAGGAACATGAGCTTTACTTGACCAGATTCCACCACGCACATCAGAGACCCTGTACATCACAGTTTCCCATGAAGTGCAACAGATCCACGTGTTAGATTTTGATGAAGCATTTCACAAAATAGATGAGCTGCTTTACTAGACCCTGGCATTTTCCACGTGAAATTCATTTCACTCATAAAGTTTGTAGCTTCATTCCCCAGGCAATAAATGTGAGCTGAATAACAGTCCAGAGTGATTTAATGGTTAAAAGTATTGATGCTCTACTTTCTGGGGGTATTAGTGTTTTAACAGTCCACCTATTTGTACAGAAAATGCGCGTGTTAGCTTAGATTTGAAGGCAGATCCTTTTTCATTTAAATATAACTTACTATCCCAAACCCCACTGGAGGATTACATTACCTATACTGCAAGGGTTTTGTTTTTGCTTGTTACTTGGCTTAAGTTCGTCCTACGGTTTTTGAAAATTTCTTGCTTTGAACTTGGGGGAAGCGAAAAATTTCATTTCCAATTTACCTATTCTTTCAATTTGTTCTTTTAAATCTTACTATTGATACTTCCTTCGGCTTTGTAACTTCTTAGAAATACAATTCTGAATTCCCTTAACTTTTTGTTCCGTTTTATTTTTTAAGTAAGCTCAAGGCCCAATGTGGGGCTTGAACTCGTGGCCCTGAGATCGAGTCATATGGTCTACAGACTGAGCCAGCCAGGCGCCCCTCTTAACTTTTCATTTTAAATTCCATTTACTGGCTACTTGGTTGATGCTTTTAGGACTTTATTCATTTTCTCAAAATTTCACAGAAGTTCCAGATCGCAAAGTAAACTTTTTGACGTTCATGCATTCAGTCATTGAATATATATTAAATGTTAATTCCACATTAGGCTCTGACTTAGGCACTGGAGATATAGAATAAAACAACGCCTGCATAAAGCAGACATTCTGGTAGGAAGAAGTGAACATGAACAAGAAAATAGACATATTAAAATAACTTAAGATCTTGCTAACTACTATGAAAATGATAAACAAGATTCTGTGCCAGAGGATAACCTGGAGAGGCAAACTCCAGAGCAGGTGGTAGGTCAGGTAAGGCAAGAAGAATACCATTGCAGGAAGAAAGAACAAATGTAAAGGCCCCAAGAGGCAGGCAGGAGGCTGGCCCATGAAAGGAAGGAAAAACAGGCCAGTTTGCTGGGGCGTAAGGCTGGACACAATATGCCATCGGATGAATCTGAAAGGCAGGCAAGTGCTGGAATGCCTAGAAACTTCAAAGTTATGGTGGGGAGCCTGGATTTTCTTAATAGTCCATGAGGATCCATTGAAATATTTTAAGCAATGGAACGACATGATCCAATTTATAATTTGAGAAGATTGCTTCTGCGGCCTTGAGGTGAGAGAGTGGTGAGGAAGTAAGAACGGAGGCAAGAGAAGCATTCATTATATCGCTTCTCATTTATCACGGTCAGATATCCTTCCGCATCTACCATACCTACACACACACACACACACACACACACACACACATATATGCCCGCAACCCCCAGGGAATGGAAAGTTGACCCTTCCATCAGCAGGAAACTTTTGGCTTAAATTCATTCCATTCTGTTTATTCCATTCCATTATGTTTATTTATATATGTCTTAACTATTGCCTATGACCACTCTGGAACTTCTGAAGCAAATTATGACTATTTTTGCATTTGTTTCACTTGAGGGTCACTTGAGACTTTGAAGTATTCTGTTTTATAACTACACTATTTAAGCATGGTTCTTGGTCTACACAGAGAGTATATGTCAGTTGTGGGGAACTAGGATGTTATAATGTTGAGGCTTGAGGCAGCTATGATAGGTCAGCACCTCAAACCACCCACGTATGATCCCATCAGAGTGGAAAGAAGCTGCTGAAAGTACATGCTCCTCACGGGCTCCCTTGTCTCCACCTCGGGAGCCTTCTCTGAACTCTGGGGTAACCTGTTGTGCTGCATGGGAGATGGGCATTCGAAGACCTTCACCTCGAGGTCACTGACCCTCAAGAAACTGGGGGAAATACCCCTTCCTAACGAGGCGGGAAGCCTGAAGGAAGAGACTTCATTTTTTATGCATGACAATAATGAAAAACTGAGGAAAAAACACACTGAAAACGTAATAGGTTTCATCACCGACGAGCCCCTCAGTAAGAAGGTATCATCCTTTTTCAACAACCACTGCGGTTCGTTGCTCCACAACCACAACGCCACCACCAAGTTCATGTGGACCATGTGAGAAGCACTTAGGTATTTGATATGTAGCCATCGAGCCCTGATTTTCGGTGCATTAGCGTGAGTAATTTTTGAAAGCACATATTTTAGATACACGTCCGTCATTTCATCACAAATTCAAAATTCTTATATTAAGGCACTAAATTTCACAACCAACAATACCTGAGTGTGCTAAAATCAATTTTATAGAGTTTACCCTGAGAAGCAGTGAGGCAAATTTCTCATAATCTGCATATACAGGAATAACTAAATTAATCTCTGTCCATATTGGAGCCATCCAGAAGATATAAATAAGGCAAATATAGAAAACACTGGGTGCATAAAATGCATAATTAGGTCCAAACCATGCTAGTTAGCCTTTTCACAAACTTAGAGTATATTTTACAGATTTCAATTAATTTTACTGTGAGAACTGGATGAGCGGTCATTCGAAAGTTACATCATTTATCATAGTTCTAGGAGTTATATCTTGCATCCATATCCCCTTCTAAATTTTGACTATTTCTTAAAATCCTTTTATGGCCTTTATTTCAAAATGGGTTGACCATCAGTCTTCTCTTTACCCAGATGTTCCATGTCACCTAACAGGGTAGTAGGTACAGGGGCAAAAGGTGAACCTAGAAGGCAAAATCAGAAAGGTGACGGACAACCAAACAGTGGGAGTTAAACTAATATGGATCAGCAATAACGGGGAATCTGGAAATGAAGAGAGAGCAAGAAGAGTGATGACAGCAGCAAGAAAGGGCCGAAGGATATACAGACACATTACATTTATATCGTTTGCATTTCCCTTCTGCAAATGTTCCTTCCTCTACAACCCACTGGTCAACCTTCCACAGAGGCTTCAACCCACTAAAAATCCTGTCGGATTCGATATTTTTATTTGTGTGAACATGTAAGGAAAGGGGCTGGGTTTCACACTGGTCTGACAGCAGAGTTGCAAAGCAAAGCAAGAAACCATAATCTTGGGTTATAATCAGAATACAAACTCGCCTAGAAGTTGTATCTTTAGAAAGAGCAGAAGACTTTTCCCCAGGGTATGGAATTATGGGGAAGGGTGGTCCAAATTTAACTAGCCTTCAGAAGGCATAGCATCCCAAAATCTATACAGAGAGAGAGAGAGAGAGACAGACAGACAGAGGGAAGTTTTGAGTGATAAATGATTAGGAAAAACAAGGCAATAAGGGTTTTGGAGGCAAGCTTCAGTTCCCCTTTGCCTTTAAAATGCAGCTGATAAGGGACCCTCTGAAAAGAAGCAATACTTATGACTTAACAAAATAGCTTATATTGAACTAACCCTCTAGTAAAAGTAAAGCTGGACAAAATACACAAAACAACTGTTTGAAAGCACTGGAGAACAATCCGCTGAGGGAAGACTTGAAGGGTTGTGCTCCCTGAGAAAAGAGGAACACACAGGTGCATGCTCTGCAATTACCCAAGTATCTTCTTGAGGGAATTTGCTATTTCATTGTGAGGTGGAAGAGAGTAGAATAGAAAGGAGCGGTCTTACTGGCTAAGGAGACAGAGGATGGAGTTCAGGTGAACAAACCACCTGGGATTTGAGGTGTGAAATCCCAGAGAATAGGTAACTGCCTCAGTGTGGCCCTGGAGGCATGAGCCTAACGTGAGCCTGCACAGGGCAGCGCTCCAGGAGACTCAGGACAGAACAGCAACCGGGAGGTTAATGGCAGAGTAGAGGTCTCGGCCACCACACAGTCCGGAGGAGAGGGAGGGTGGAGTTCAAGCCCCACCTGGGGAGGTGCTGGTAAACATGTAAGGCTTTTTAGTTGAGATCCCGGAAAAACCATGTCTTAGAGCCCTGTAGGTTGGGTGAAGCTGAAACAGAGCAACCTAACAAAGACGAAGAGGAGCTCTGGACAGAATGGGAGTGGTTGGCTGGACCTTGATCTGCCTGCCAGAAGAAAACCTAAGCCTGTTTGGAGGAAAATAGTAGAAACAATTTTCATAAGTGACATCTACATTCAAACAAAAGTATGTCATCTGCTAAAAAGAAGGAACCGAATGACCACAACGAAAGAAAACAACGCAAGAGAAAGAACAGTTCATGAAAATAATCCCAAAGGCAATTCAGGTATTGGAGTTCAAAAATCCCTATGATTACTGTTCCAGAAAATAGGGAAAAAAAGGATAAAAAATTCAATCAAAGATATGGTATATGGATCTTTAAAAAGGAATCAAATAAAAGGAAGGCAGGGGTTGAGATCCAATATTTTCTACTTTACTATGCTGAGGCATGTTGCTATTACTCTCTGCCCTCATTTCTTCTTTCCTCTTCAATTGCTTCCTCTAGCACACCTCCACTTTTCAAAAATAGTTGTCACGGTAGGCTGTCGTAGCGACTACAAAAGACACGTGTTGTTTTAAAAGTCCATCTGTTGAATTGGAAGATATGGAAGCGTCTTCAATAAGAGACAATATAACCAACAGTTAGTGTATAGATTTTACAGTGACAGATATCTGTGCTCAGGCTCTGTCCCTACAAGTCCATGAGGTTATAAACATGTTACTTAGCCATTCTGAATCTGTTTTCTGCTCCATAAAAATTGATGGATACTTACCTTAAAAAGTCACCACAAGCACTAAATGAGAGGCTTTATCTAGGCAGAGTGCAGAGCACAAATAAGTTCCCCCCAAATATTGATACCTCCTTTGCTGTTTGCTACCGTTAACAGAGAGAAGCACACATTCAAAACTGGTTAATCTTGAACTTCGGAATGGTGTGCCATCTACATATTGACTGTCATTTGAGATCCTCAACCGAGATGAAGTAATATACAATTTGTATTCTTTCTCTGTCTTCCAAAGTGAGGAATATTAATGCCTAACAAAATGCCTGCACAATATGGGTTAGTCAAAACAATAGTTCCTCGGGAAAAAAAAAAGGAGTATTGCAAATATCTGGGACAAAACTCAAGGCAGCAGATTAAGCCTTTGTTGTTACAGAATGCTATGCATGCTCTGGCTTGCCTTTCAATAATCATTCCTATTAAATCATTTGTGTCTCTGACACATCTAATGAAGTCATGTTCGTGATCAGCTTAATCACAGGATGTAGCATAGTACCTATTTTGTTAGGAAAGCTGTTTGTATAAACTGAAACATGCAGCAAATACATAATTTCATAAAATACTCATTATGCTTTCAGTGTGACAATCTTTGGCTTGAATCCTTTTATGCATATTTAGTCATTTTAAGATAGACTGTTTTGGGTACTGGTTAACAAAAAGATTATTTTTGAGCAAACTCCATAACAAGCAAGTGGAACGGTAAACAATTACTAACATAGCAAACCCTGAGCCATTTTTCTAGCTGAATCTTGACATTCGGGAGAAATCACACATCGGTAGCTAAATCTTATGTATCACTGAAACGGATTCTAGTTAGAAGCACGTGAAAATAAACAGGAAAGACGCTGAATTAAGGGAGGTCATCTACAAATAATACTTTCCTAGAGCACTGATAACAAACTGCAGGCTTGACTTCTGGCTAATTATTTCATTGTTCGACTAGTGGTCGAATAATCATACTTTATTCATTCAGAGACTTTTACAAGTGAAGTCATGACATATGCTTTTTACTGTTATAAATGATCTCCAGGCCCCATGTTTTAGGTCTTGGCACTAATTAGAAGTGAGACTTACATCACTCTCGTGACCTTCTCGAAGGTTGTATGTGAGGTCATGCTGAATATCTTCCACGAATTTGTGAGCATATTCTGGGTAAAGGTCTAGCACTTCAAAGAGTCCTTTGAGGATGATGCACTGAAGATCACAGTAGGTTAAAGCCTTCACATCTGCGTTGGTCTTGATCACTTGGTCCTTAATTGATAGATTTGCTCCAATTAAGTCTCCTTTCCCTTGAAACAGTGAAAAAAGAGACAGGTTAATTTTAAAGAAAAGCAAGCTGAGACTGGCGACCTCATCTGACTTACAGGCATCACTTGGCTGAGATGACACCACAAGGGAAACAGAAACCTTCATCTCAGCGGTGTTGAGATTCGGGGCCTGGTAATTCTTTGTGGTTGGGGGTTTTCTGCACAGTAGAATGTTTAGCAGCAGCTCATATCCCCGACCCCCAGTGGTGACAACCCAAAACACCTTCAGATATTGCCAAATGTCCCCTGGCAGGCAAAACCGTTCCCAGCGAGAACAGTAGTCTAGGGGGTAAGGGCTAGGAGAGCCAGAGTTAGGAACTGTTAGGTCACAGATGGGCTCCAGACAGTCCCTCAGCATCCCATAATTGACTTTAGACAGAGAAGTTGACATCTGTGTCACAGTTGCCTCAACTCTTCAAGGGACATAATAATGGCTCTGATTTTTTTGAGTGCAAAAAGGCTCGAAACGAGACCATCGAACGTGTATTACTACTAATTTTCATTCTAACACAGTAAGGTGGGATTCATCATCAGCTTTCTAACATACTCAGGTTGTTTCATCTACCTATAAACATGTCTACAAGACAGGAGGGCGAGGAAGGTGAGCGTGCCCTGCCTCCCCCTGCTCAGAACTGGGAGGCAGACATCAAGTATTGCGCGTCATGGATGGTGAAATCTACTACATAAAAATGTGAAACATAAGCTGCAGTTCTAATACTCTGTGACAGTGTGAAAGCCCAATTTTCCCATCAAAAAAGAAAGCGAGTAAATAAAAGCTATGAGCTTTTCGCTTGTGTCACTGCAGGGAGAGAGACGTATCACCATTTGTGGCCTGTGCCCACCCCACACCCAGCACCCCTGATGCTCTGCATGCACTACCTCAGCCTATCAGTCTTTGGCTGGATTCACCTGCCTGGAACTAGCTGGCTTCCTTGCGTTTATGATTAGATAATATTGGCCGATGTATTTGAATCTTTAAAATCTTTCAACTGATTTGAATCAGTTTCGCTTAGCAGGAAGGTGAGCATAAATGTAAAGAGCTAACAAAAAAACCCTGATTACAGCTTCAGATTTTAGACACAGCCATTATCAGCATCCCTGTGAGAAACATGAAAGAAAATCCATTCAGTTCTCACACAAACTTAGGTTAAATGCTGAAATAATATGACGTAAGTTCACAGAGGATACTGGCATTAGATTCATGGCTACAACTTAGGAGTTTCTTTGCTTTGTCCTTCTGCACGGGCTTTAAATTTCATTATTTTTTTTAATGGCCGCCTGCTCCATTTCAGAGGGAATCAACAACCAACAACTGATCGACAGAAAAACCACCAAGCAAATAGTATCTTTGGAATGGTATACAACAAATTGCCCTGTCCTCCATTCAATTAAGTTTTTAACTTCTACATTTTCATTCCTTTATCGTGCCCAGCATTTCAGGAAGCAAAGCCTCTGACTTGTATCAGACTTCAATAAAATTCTGTTTTATTGAATTTCACAGGAAAAGAAACATGCCAAATTAACCATGAACACCTGAAATGTTCATAAATATGTAACAGATAAAAATTGAACATCTGGAAATTATTGGATTACATCTAAATATTATCTCTGAATTAACATTACATTTAAATTTTGAAATTGAGCCTAGTTGGCCAAAGAAAAAACAGGGCTAAAATCTATACTTACAGATGCTAAGGGAGTAAACAGCCACATGGTGCTAGAAAAGTCAAGTTGGATTTAAATGTTGTCACCAATAACGCTAACCTTGGAAATTGTTTCTTACATATTTTATTAGAAATCTAAATTAGTGCTCGAAAACTCAAAGTTGGGCACAGATGTAAATATATAGCCCAGATGCTCTGAATACAGCAAATTTTGAAATTTGTATATCTCAGGAGAATTTATCACGATGCAGTGTCTTGCCACAAAGAAGATTTACATTTTTCTGTGAAGCAACTGCTGTTTGGAGTGACTTTATTTATTTAAACATTAAAAAAAAATGTTTATTTATTTTTGAGAGCGAGAGATAGAGTGCTAGTGGGAAAGGGAAAGAGAGAGAGGGAGACACAGAATCCGAAGCAGGCTCCGGGCTCTGAGCTGTCGGCACAGAGCCTGACACGGGGCTCGAGCTCGCGAACCGCGAGAGCGTGACCTGAGACAAAGACGCTTCACTGACTGAGCCACCCAGAAACCCCTACAATGACTTCAGAGTTATCATACTTTCCTACCTAGGGTGACTGTAGCATGGCTATTTAAGCCACAATGACCCAAGCTATAAAACACCACCAACATCTTGCCAAACTTGGCATCCTAGAAAGAATTCCAGTTTATTTATTCATTGAGTGAATATTTATGAAACACTGACATGTGTTGTGGACACTGTTGAGCCCTGGCAAGGTGAGCACTGGTAAATTACAACATGGTCTGCATCCTTGCTGATGGTACGGTCTTATGAATTTCTCACTATCATGCATTAGAACCTTCATCTAAGTTTCCTAATTACTCTAAGTCCTGGTATCCTTCTTTCTAAAAGAAGAGCAAGATCTCTATGGTCCCTTACTACTTCCATTTTTCAGAATTCTATTATTGATATTTGCTAGCCAGTTATTCTTCCACAGGGGGTGGGGGTAGCTGATGAGATGTACCTGCAAACTGTCCAGGTTAGAGCAATAACATGTTTAATTATAATTAGGCAGACTAACACCATCCGTGAAGAACACATTTATCAGTGCTTTGTCATTTTCTTTTAAACAACAATGAAGAAATTGGTGGAAAAACACAATTACCAGGACATGAAATGAAGGTGTGCAAAGCAAACAATTTCTACCCCCATAACAAATCCTTGCCTCTATGTCAACTGCCTCCCCAGGCATCAGATTAAGAAATGCCTTCATGTATTGATTGGACAACTGAGGTGCTTGAATAAGTTATGGCTTGACAGCTGTTTGGTGATACTTCCTCCCTACAACATTGTATATTAATTCATTTTGTTGGCAGAGTGAACATGTATTAAATATCTACAGATCAAATGTGAAGCCATGTGCTTAAGTGTATCAAAGTCAGTATTGATTTTAATTGGCCCTATAAGACAATATTACCACAGGGAAAGTAAAATACTCAATCTCCACTGAAATAATGTTAATCACAGGGATAAAATATTAATAATTCGTTATCCTTGTTTGGGTTTAGTCCCAATACCACACAGGAGTATTTAGAATGGTCACATGGCAATTTGCACTTAAATCATTTTTGATGTTGTGGAAACGAATATGTGAAAATGCTAATCATGAAAATCATAATTTATGGAGGAAATCGAGGCCAAGAGCAAAAGGCAACGGATTAAATCTTTCAGCTGTGAGTAGAATGTTTTAAATAAGAAAATCCAGTTGAATTATGTATTACAAACAATGTTAATTACCTAGAAGCCATCAAATTTGTACCTATTATGTTCTAATGTTATGGCGGTTGCCTTCATATTCCATTCCTAGTATCGTTGCTAGTTACCAAATGTAAAAATTCAGCACAATTATGGGGAAAAACCACATCATATGTATTTAAACATCATGCATTATTTTGGCTTACAAGCATATGAAGCCATCTAGTTCTGGAAAATAACTATATGCCCTTCTAAAAGCAGGCTACGTCAATAGGCAGGCTACAAAACTTACATAGTCCTAAGAAAGCCCATGGAAAGGTATGTTATGATTAAAGTTAAGTTTTTGAAGCAAATTAAGAAATAATTATCAATTGTAATTTAGAACCATGAAATAATAGAATGATTGGCCTTTAACTTCACAGAGTTGAGAGGTGAGCAGGAATGTTAAGTCTCTTCTTAAAAACACACAAACACAGAAAGCCTCACTCTAACACTGATGATGAACTGGCCAAGTTGAAAATAAACCCAGTCGCTCTTCTGTCAGTACTTTTCTGTTCAGGAGAAAAACATAAGAGGGTGAGTCAGGAGTTGAGCCAAAGCTCTGAAAGGCAAGCCCTACCTTTTCCCTGGTACATGGCCGACTGAGTAAACATGAAGCAATGGGAAGCACCTGTTTATTTCACTATTCCCTAGCCTCCACTCTTCACCTTTAATTGGAGATAATCACAACAACCTAACGGGGCAGTAGGATTTAAATTGGATAATGGATATAAAACACCCGGCTCATATTAGGGAGTCTCTAAATTTTAGTTCTCCTTTCCTTTTCCAAAGTATAATCTGTCTTGAAGCTTACAAACTAGAATCCAGTGATGGCAGGCTTATAGGGATGAGATAGAAAAATAGGCATTGCTTAGACGTGGAAAAGAGCGCCGGAGATAGAGTCAAAAAACCTAGGTTAGCTTTGACTTTGGAAAAAACAGAAAACACCACTCTTATCTGTCTCTTTGTGTTAGGAAGGCTTAAGCAAGACCCGATATGTAAAAATATGTTATAAACGGTTAAGTTGTTTCTAAATCTTAGCTCTTGAATATATTAAATATAAATTAGCCCCTTTTTATGAACACAAATTCTAAACAGTGGCGTACTACATTGGTGTTCAAAATATATTTAGATCACAACCTGATACGTTCATAAGCCCCAATAAATATCTGAATAAACAAAAAACGAGTGATGTTAAAGGAAGTACACATAAAATTGTGGGTAGGAATTTTTCTATATTCACTCTACATGACACCTTTTGTCAGCTGACCTTTATATTTCAATGAACACCAATTAGGTCTTAAAAGTTGGGAGTCAGTTTTGTGGTGCAAAATCTTCACAAACTATCTTGTGAATTTTCTTTGAGGAAGTTAAAAAAAATAAAAAAGAGGCCTATGGCCACCTTGACAATATTGGGTTAGTGACTGCAGTGAGAGCTCATCTTCAGTGCATAATCACTTTTGTGTTATTTCTAGCACAGATGGAGCCATTTTCATGTTCTTCTCTGACTTTGTTCTCCACAAAAATACAAAAATGCCCCTTTAAAATTGACCAGCTATTTCACTAAGAGGCAGCAGGCATCACGACTAATAATCTGGCTTTAGGAATCAGAAAGAACTGTGTTCATTTTCTTAATGTTATTTGGGACAAATTAAGTTAACATACTATTTAGTCATTTGTAAAATGGGGTTAATATTCATTCTGCTGGATTTAAACAAATTTTTTTCATGTTTATTTATTTTGGGGAGAGAGAGCGCAAGAGAAAGTGGGCGAGGGGTAGAGAGTGAGAGAGGGAGACGAAGGATCTGAAGCGGGCTCTGCCCTGACCGCAAAGAGCCTGCTCTGGGGCTCAATCTCACTAACTGTGAGATCGTAGCCTGAGCCAAAGTCAGACACTGAAACAACTGAGCCACCCAGGTGCCAATGGATTTGTTTTCAATCCAGCAGTATGAATCCAGATAGAGAGTCAGCACGCATATGTGAGCAGAGGAGGGGCAAAGAGAGTGACGCTCCATTGACTGAGCCACCCAGGCGCCCCAATACTGCTGGATTTTTAACAAGAATGAAATGATATGTTGAATGTGGAAACTCAGTATGTGGCAGAACAATAATAATACATAGTTGGCAAATTAAATCCATTCAAATTTGCCTGATTCCATATATTCATCCAGAATTTTCTTACAATAGCAGTACCTCCCTCCCCCCTTTTTTCTTTTTAACTTATGCTCTAGGGTAAAATTTCATGAAGCTTTTCAACTCCGACGTACCAAGAATAGCCAGCACCATGCTGTCTTTAAGAACTTCCATGGAGCCTGAGCATACAAAGTAGATGGCCTGCAAAGCATCTCCTTGACGCAGCAGATACTCCCCCGGAGCACAGAAAGAGGTTTTGATGTGTAGAGACAGAGACCTGAGGCAGCCCCGGCTGGCACACTCAAAAAGGGACAACTGTAAGATCTCCTTGTTCAAATGCATAGTGATGTCAGAACGCAGCTCATCTGGAAAGTCTTTCAAAAGCTGTCAAGATGAAAGAAGAAATCAAGTTGGGGTAAGTCTAGTCTAATTGATTTACTCTGCAAGACAAGGGGGTGTTCTTCCCACTGTTTGACCAATAAGAGTATAGAAGAGGAACTATATGTATGTGATAGTCCTGGAGAGATTTTTTTTTTTTAGTGACTGTGACCCCAGTTAGGTGCTAATTAAAAATTAGCTGATAATAAGGCCGGGGAAGTAGAATACATTAATAAAAGATTCTGGAACGAAAACGTACGGCATACTGTGACATGCTTCTCACAAAGACTCCTACTCGGGACAGAAGATATGGAATTTGGACCCACTGGTGTTTCCTCTAGCATTGTGATCACACGAAGAGAAAAGAAACCAAATAATTACTTAAAAGTATGGATTACTAGCTTGATTGGGAGGGGGGCGGTTGTAGCACGTTTGTTTGATTTATAGGATACCTTTCTTACAGTGGTGGTCTGGAGTATTCCTGGGAGTCTACAGATAACACGTGTGCTAGAAGATATTTTCGGTTTTACTTTGTTGGTTTTAAAGGCACACATTAACTTGGTTAATCTCAGTTCCAAGATGACACCATTTAGTAGTCATAAGAGTTGGTTCCTCCGAAGAGGGCCAATGAGGATGAAAGTTAGGCAATCCAGTTGACCAGAATAGCAAATTAACATAAAACACTGGTCAATCCAAAGTGGCGTAATGAAAACATAAGCCAAAGCAGATGAAAGAAGATAGACCGGGTTTCACGAGGGATTAAAAAATAGGGATGAGGAAGTTGGTAGATGTGTACTTCACTTCCAAGACCTGAATTTGAGCACCTTGCTTTTACCTAAGAATATGTGCTTTCTGCCTGAAAACCTCAGCATGAGAAATGAACATTACCTCATTTGAATCTATTCCATTGTTGACTGACCAGGTTGTTTGGAAATATTCGAGCATCCTCTGCTTGAGCTGCTGGGGCAGGTGATGGACTCGTATAAAGTCCTTCAGATCCTTAGTTCTAGTGTGATAGAGGGACCATCTGGAATACATCCTCTGTATGATTGCGGTCACGTTTCCAAACACCAAGGCGTGCATCAAGGCTAGAGAAGACAACACAGCATACAGTGGGAGAGAACTATGACGGAGGGGCTCACCTGTTAAGCCTAAATTTAAGTTTATAGATCCTGAATTCAGCAGAGTATGTTTATGTGGCCATGTTGATACAGCTGTTTTGGTACAAGCGTTTTGGTACAGCCACTTCGCCATAGAGTGCATCTTAATGTAGTCACTTTGATCAGAGTTAAAATCGATCAGAATAAAAGTATCTGCCGAAAATCCTCAGTAACAGGCAAAATTGACCCACACTTAATCCGTTACCTGCCATTCTGGCCAGGACAAACTTTTATTTTGTACTTTTCGCATCTACATTTTTAACAGGTATAGTTTAATAGCCATGATAAAATAATTTTAATATAATTTCATAAAATAAACTATAAAGTTATAGTTCAGTGGTTATCATAATAACAAATACATTTTCAAAATTAGTCTAAGTGGTTAGCCCTAGTCTTTTCCCCTAAGCCATCACTTAAAATTAGTTTTATGATATTAAATATGACACATTTTTATTAATAAAGGTATGGAGAAAGTGGCTAGAAATGTAACTGAGGATTTTCTGAGCAATCTGAAGCTGAGATTAATATGGCTCCAATCGCCAACCCCACTTTGGCTCTGTGGTTACTCCGTGGTTAAATTTTAAGGGAGATATCAAAAAATCTGAGACCATTAGAGAAACAAATACATTCACAGAGGAAAACTGGTATTCTGCCTAGTGTTATGTTGCCGTCCTGAGAAGAACCAGGTGGTACATATACATAGGACTCCTGTTTTGATGAGCTTTCTCAGTCAGATTATATTTAATCCCCGATTTTTTTTTTTTAAATATGAAATTTATTCTCACCTTGGTTTCCATACAACACCCAGCGCTCATCCCAACAGGTGCCCTCCTCAATACCCATCACCCACCCTCCCCTCCCTCCCACCCCCATCAACCCTCAGTTTGTTCTCAGTTTTTAAGAGTCTCTTATGCTTTGGCTCCCTCCCTCCCTAACTTTTTATTTTTCCTTCCCCTCCCCCATGGTCTTCTGTTAAGTTTCTCAGGATCCACATAAGAGTGAAAATATATGGTATCTGTCTTTCTCTGTACGATTTATTTCACTTAGCATAACACTCTCCAGTTCCATCCACGTTGCTACAAAGGGCCATATTTCGTTCTTTCTCATTGCCACATAGTATTCCACTGTGTATATAAACCACAATTTCTTTATCCATTCATCAGTTGATGGACATTTAGGCTCTTTCCATAATTTGGCCATTGTTGAAAGTGCTGCTATAAACATTGGGGTACAAGTGCCCCTATGCATCGGCACTCCTGTATCCCTTGGGTAAATTCCTAGCAGTGCTATTGCTGGGTCATAGGGGAGATCTGTTTTTAGTTTTTTGAGGAACCTCCACACTGCTTTCCAGAGCGGCTGCCCCAGTTTGCATTCCCACCAACAGTGCAAGAGGGTTCCCGTTTCTCCACATCCTCTCCAGCACCTATAGTCTCCTGATTTGTTCATTTTAGCCACTCTGACTGGTGTGAGGTGATATCTCAGTGTGGTTTTGTTAATCCCCAATTTCTTACTGAACCGTCCCCTTTCTGAAACCACCACCCGATTATAATAAGATAGAAAACTTTGTTCACACGAATTCAAGAGTTGGTGGGGATTGGAGATGGTTCTTCTACCAGAAAAAAAGGGATTTCTAGGAGTTGCCCAGTGTAGGGAGTGGTCAGGAATCTTAAAATCAGAAAATTCAGGACAGGAATTTGCACTAAATAGTCATCAGCCAAACAGAACTGGAATGGCCCCTGCAGATGCCATCAGATAGTCCAAGAAGGTCTTCGACCCACCTGGGGCTGTGACATTGGAAGACGTGAGGGCTGGGTATATTACATTTATGGGCAGATCAAGTCTCAGATATTCAGATTTCAGCCCAGCAGTTTTTGGTTAAAAAAATAAAAAGACTACAAGTCTAGTAGTTTGTCTATTAGGAGCTCTCGAAGTGTCCCTGTACCAAAATCTCAATGTCCAAGGAGCTCTGTTAAAGTTTCTTACATCAAAATGGATACATTTATGCAAAAACACCAACATGTTACTGCATCTATCTTCCTGAATCTCCATCCTATTTCAGGATAGCCCCAAATAAAATTCTTTCCTCTACATTTGTCAGAAATTATGGATCACTGGCATACTAATTTCGATCCAATCTAACACTGGAATTAAAATTCTTTTAGGTTATATATCATCATTTCTCTATGAAAGATAGGATCACCATGCCTATAAAGACAGCTGGGAATAATAAGGAAACACTCAATATTTTGGAAAAGTTACTAGAATAGGGTTAAACTTAGGGTCTACATACAGGAGGAATATAATGTTGCAGAGAGAATATGGACTTCAGAATCAAACACATCGGGATATGAAACCTGACTTTGGCACTTCCTAATTGTGAACTTGGGAAGATACATAATTCCCATATGTGGATGCAGTTCCCTTATATATAAATGGGTATAGTTGTCCCTTATTCATAGGGCTTTTTTGAGATTTAAAGAGTTAATATATATATTATATAAATATAAATATGACATTTATTATTATTTAAATATAAAATTATATTAAATATAAATCTATATTTTTTAAAGTGCCTAATATTTTGTGTGAAAAACGGGTGCTCAATTTATGTTCATTTCCCCCATGATAGTGAAAAGCATAATCATGAATTTTCAACACGCTCCGTGGCGTAAAATATGGGGGGAAAGACTCAGGCAAGGTTTTCCAGCAACCTCGTAAATATTTAAGAGTGGTTGTTAGTGGGAATGACTTCTTGATGAAAGAAATTCAAGAAATATTTAGTAAGTTCCTGCTCCATACAAATGTAGGCAAGTGTATATTCTCCCCAAGTTTTCAAAAATGAAACGTTTTCCAACAGGTCAAAACTATCCTAAGAAAAATGTGCATTACCTAATAACTTACTGTTGAATGGCTCTTGGTAAATTCCAAATTGAGATCCGTTCTTCTGTAGGAGCACAGTGGCTCTGAGGTCAAATATTTTGTTTGGAAGAAGAGCCCTCTATTTATGAAAAACACTCAGCAAAGAAGAGAAGCGATTCTGCTCCAAGTCAAAGAAATTAAACACCAATTTCAGGCTCAGTTAATATACTTATGGGCTCGGTGTGTGGAAGGCCCTACCGTCTGTAAAAGTATGTAATGGTCTTTCATCGAGATTAAACTGAGTACTGAGAACAATTCTATTTCATTTATTTTCACACTGCCTTCCTTAATTATGTGTATGATTTTAACTTTGCTTTGCTTAATTATAATGTGTGTAGAGCACTTAAAGTAAGAGAAGTGATATGTTCAGACCGTTTAGCATCCTGATTGTACATCATCAATAAAATGAATTACTGGATTAATTGTAGCATTCTCAGTGTTGTTGGAAAGTCCCAGTCTATATCCGAGTCACCATAATTTCAAAGTCTCATTTCAGCATAGGCAAATACTTCTAATTTAAGTAGTTAAAAAAATAAACCCCCAACTTCCATAATTTTCCAGTTTCCAAAGGTATTTTGCCTCTCTGTCACCGGTTATCATTTTCACACCGGTGAAGCATATATATAACTATCAGGCCGAATCATTCCGTCTGCTATGAAAGTTTGACTCAAAAATGGCAATATCCAGGTCAGTTTGGAAGTTATCATTCACTTTTCCTTTTACTCCTAGCAAATCTGACGTATATAATTCTTAAAGTAGCATGCTGGGGCTGCTGCTGAGTGTGTGGGAGGCTCTTTTGCTTTGTGTAGGCATTTTGTATAGAATGCATTTTGTAAAATCTCGCCTTAATATCAGGTCTTGGAGGAAGCTCGATAATTGGGATCTCAGAAGAAAGTAAACAGACCTTCGGTGAAAGAGTCCTCCGAAAGGGCTGCCTGGCTTTCTCTCTCTTCGTCTCCTTTTTCTTCCTTATTCTTCTCCTTTCCCTTCCCCCTTTTCTTCCCTTCCCCTCCCATCCCCTTCCTTCTTTTTTTTCTCGCTCCCTACTTCTTTCTCTGGATTTTGGGCAACATTGCTCTCCTGAGGTATACCATCGTTGCTGAGTTCTTTAGCCAACCACTTCGCGTTGCCTTCAGAGTCTACAGAGGGACTGTTTGCTCCTGATATAAAAGGAGACCAGAGCTCAGGCTCTGGGTAATCTTAGCTGTCCTCCTCCTCTCTCCCACCTACTCACTGACCTGGAATTTTCCACTCCTGTCAGAGTACACTGGGTTGTGGATGGCAGATGGCAGAGAAAACAGAGTGAGAACAATTTCCTAAATGACAAATTCAAATGGCAGTGTAGACGTCTTTAAAAAAGCCTGAATTTGTGAACACCATAGCCCATATGGGTCCAATAAAATTATGTCAGGAGAATATATATATAGGATGAGAGGACCCAAGGAAAGCCTTAACTGTTACGAATTTCACTTTACCTTTTTCGGGACAACGACGCCTCATTTAAACCGGACATGTCCTCAGTGGTGAGTCACCTTTGCTAGGAAGCTTTATCTAACCTCTGAGCTTGAGCCGATGGGCCCATCAATTGGAACCTATTCGTTAGGTGACTACTGGACAGCCATTACCAAGTGTGATAGAAGAACTTTTAAAGTGTGGGAACATGTTCTAATATATTTTGTTTGGTGGCAAACACAATATGCAGAATTGATAGAAATGTTGCCAAAAAGAGGGCTATATATATGTAAAAAGACTGCAAAGACTGTCTTTTGGCGATGGGATTTTATGTAATTCTAATTTTTCCGTGGATTTTTCAGTCTTTTCTAAATGTACATTATAATAGGAAAAATTAAAGTGGGAAAAGAAAGAACATCATCTGCCCAAGTTCCTATTTCCATTACTAAACTGTGAACTCCTCGAAGGAAAGTATCATGACTTAGTCATTTTTGTTTCGCCAGCATATAGCACAGTGCCTGGCATAACTTAAGTGTGCCATAAATATTTATGGCACTGAAATGAACCTCTGGTCGTTTGATACTTTCTGTAAAAAGTTTTGTAATCATAAGCAATTAGCTTAGAAAATGAACTCTGAAGCATTTAGCCCCAAACCATCCCTTCACCCCCACCCCACGCCCCAAAGGGAATCTTTTAAAATTATTTATTTTAGGTCTCGTGATTTTTACCAGTATTTTAGACAACAAAATTTTACTTCTATTGCTTGGCTCATCATGTTGAGATAAGACCTAAAAACAACCTGCCATGGAAGGTGAGAACTCAGCTCACTGCTACCTACCTTCCCATCCCACACTTGGTGGTTATTATTTTTAGCTCATGTATTATAATTTTACAAGGCAAAATTAATATCAATGACACATCAAGAAAATTACACAAATATTTAATGTACAGCTCACTATACTGAACCACCCCCCAGATGAATATATAGGATGTTATCAGCACCCCAGGCCTCCCTTGTGTCCCCTTCACAGACACTAACCAGCCTCATTACCACAGGTAACCACAGTTGTGAATTCTATTGTAATCTATAAGCTTTGCTTAGTTTTCATTTCTCTCTTTTTTTTTAATTTTTTAACGTTTATTTATTTTTGAGAGACAGAAAGAGACAGAGAACGAGCAGGGGAGGAACAGAGAGAGAGGTAGACACAGAATCTGAAGCAGGCTCCAGTCTCTGAGCAGTCATTATAGAGCCCAATGCGGAGCTTGAACCCACGAATCCTGAGATCATGATCTGAGCCGAAGTCAGTTGCTTAACCGACTGAGCCACCCAGGCGCCCCTCTCTCTTTTTTTAGGTTTATTTATTTATTTCATGTGTGTGAGAGAGAGTGCACGCTCACACTGTCAGCGTGAGCGAGATCAGGGGCTCAATCTCACGAACTGAGAGATCATGACCTGAGCCAAAATCAAGAATCGGACTCTTAGCTGACTGAGCCACCCCGGAGCCCCATGTTGTCATTGTTTTTAAGTATCTCGTTCTGGCGAATATAAATGCTATCTAATCTTGATCTTAATTTACAAGGCTTTGATAAATGACGTTGAACACCTTTTATATATTTTTATTGTCTATTTGGCATGGGAATCTGTTTGTGAAGTACTTCTTTTTTTATTTTTTAATTTTTAATTTTTTTAACGTTTATTTTTGAGACAGAGAGAGACAGAGCATGAATGGGGGGAGGGTCAGAGAGAGAGGGAGACACAGAATCAGAAGCAGGCTCCAGGTTCTGAGCTGTCAGCACAGAGCCTGACGTGGGGCTCGAACTCACGGACCGCGAGATCACGACCTGAGCCAAAGTTGGACGCTTAACCGACTGAGCCACCCAGGCGCCCCTGTGAAGTACTTCTTAAAGGTTTTATGCCTTTTTGGGTTGCCTTCTCATACTGGTTTGTAGACAGTCTATATATATAATAGGTACGAGCCTTTTATCAGATACGTGTTTGCAAATACTTTCTCCTATCCTATGGATTGCCTCTTCACACTCTTAAATAATGTCTTGGAAAACACAAATTCTGTAGTTCAATTTACCCATTTTTTTCTTTATGGTTAGGGCTCCCGCGGGAATTAATTTTAATGCAGTTTTAAGAGGAGTCCAGGTTGTTTTTCAACATGCAGATACACATTTGACCCTGCAACATGTGTTGAAAGAATCATTTCGCCTTCGCACGGCATGTCCCCTGTGTCATAGAATGTCCATACGAGTGTGGTCCTATTTCTGTCCTCTTCCATTCCACTGACCTATTTGTTCCTGGGCTAACATGTGCTTTCTTAATTGTTGGAACGTTACAGTACATCTTGATAACTGTCGCACAAATCTTCCAATTTTGTTCTTCTTTACAATTGCTTTGGCTAGTTTTAGCTCTGCATTTCCACTAACCCGTAGAAAGAGCTTGTCATTTTTCAAACACACACACACATATCCACCAACACACGCGGACACACATCTACTAGAATTTTCGCTGGCATTGCACTGAATCCTTAGATTAATTTGGGTAAAACTGGCATCTTTATAATATTGAGTCTTAAAACCATCATCATTGTATATCCTTCTGTTCCTCCCCTTGTAAATTTTCTCACTAATGCTTTGTAGTTTTCTGTATAGTAGAGTTACACATTTTAAGAGAGATTTTCCTACATATTTGATACTTTTATAATCATTTTTTAAATGTTTATTTATTTTTGAGAGAGAGAGAGAGAGAGAGAGAGAGTAAGTGGGAGGGCAATACAGAATCGGAAGCAGGTTCCAGGCTCTGAGCTGTCAGCACAGAGCCCGATGCGGGGCTTGAACTCACAGACCGCAAGAACATGACCTGAGCCAGTCAGGCGCTTTACTGACTAAGCCACCCAGGCGCCCCTGTAATCATTTCTTACATTTAATTTTCTAGTTGTTTGGCACTAGCGTATAGAAATACTATTAATTTTTGCATATTGAACTTGTACCCATCAGCCTTACGACATTCACTTATTAACTGTAATAGTTGTTTGAAGCTTCTAAGGTTACTTTTGTTTTGGGTGTTCTCAAAATTCTCAAATCTCAAGATTGTCCGCATATGTTTTTTTTCCTTTTCTCATTAGTATTGCTGGACGTCTTTGATAGTTTTTAATCGTCTTCCCATAAATCAGTGGTTAGCACACACTGTAATTACTGATGCTCACACGGAAGCTTCCCCTTCCTTCCTCCTCCTCCTCACTCAGCCAGTGAATGTCTCTGCCCTAGACATTTATCTGGGGTTTGGGCAGTCACCTGCAACATTTAAGATTGCTGCCGCCTGCTTTTGTAGTAAATATTGCATCCCTGTCATTAGTAATGTCATCAGCCTTGGGTGGAGATTCCTAATAAGATGCCTCAGACTTGATTCCTTAGGAATATATACCTAAAATTAAAAAAAAATAAATTATTTCTGAATATTTGTAGAAATCATGTGAATAAAATCAACTCATAGGATATAATAACATGGATATTGTGTAAGAAGTTTGCTAGGTCTCAGTGAATCCTGGCAACAGACTCACTAAAACTCCACTTCTTTATGTCTAAATTAAGGTGTTAGTAACTTCTATCTCATGGTGTTAGGAGAATTAAATGAGCAACATGTTGGGGCGCCTGGGTGGCTCAGTCGGTTGAGCGTCCGACTTCAGCTCAGGTCACGATTTCGCGGTCCGTGAATTCGAGCCCCGCGTCAGGCTCTGGGCTGATGGCTCAGAGCCTGGAGCCTGCTTCTGATTCTGTGTCTCCCTCTCTCTCTGCCCCTCCCCCGTTCATGCTCTCTCTCTGTCTCAAAAATAAATAAATGTTAAAAAAAAATTAAATAAATGAGCAACATGTTCCATATTATGAGCTCTTATGATTAGCTCTCAAGGTCATACCAATAGTTAGTTAAATAGAAAATACTAAAATGCAGACATCCTTTCTTCTAGCCTAAGGTAATTGTCACAGTAATACAGAATTGTTTCCCACAAACACAAATTTGGGAAGCTTTAACTAATAAATTCAAGTTACTTAGATGCCGTCTGCCATTCAACAGCAGTGGTTTCCCAAGTGCTGTCCAAGTCACCCAAATGCTTTAAAGCCACTGACAAATGAGCACCGGTTTTGCACCAGGATGATGTGATCAATGAGCATTTAACAAGTGACAAAGTAACATCATCTGATTACTTCCCATATCTTTTGGCCCTGTGACCAGCATTGCTTTCTACTTGCAGGGAATAATTTATGCCATTTCTGATTCAGGACCACTCACAATATTTTATGTGGATCAATAGAGAATAAAAGCTCAATTATCTACGCAGATTCTTCAAACGTCAAATCAGTAGGTTAATCCTTGAACATTTGAGCATTTCCCCACCTTTCCATCAGGAGTAGAAGAAATACGGGCAAATATTAAATAAGTATAAGCTGTGTATATTGGCAAAATGCCTGTAACTTTGCTAAGCTGAGAGATGGGCAATCAAGGAGACTCACAATTATAGAAGTCATAATACTGGGTATAAAACAGCCACCACGGCGTCTGGCACATTGTAGCTCTTCGGGAAATGAGAATTCCTGTTCTCTGCTCCCTAGGCTGTTGCTGCTGTACATCAGCCAAGACTGTTAGAATTGCTGCAGTCCCAGGATGCCCCTTCAGCAGCTCTGTCACCAGCACAGCCTTTCCAAGAAATTCTCCCGAACCCTGGCCCTGGTTTTCTCACTGCTTCGGAACTTCCTAACGGATTCGGCACTGAGAGCTTTACTGCCTGGTATTAGTACAGCTCTTTCCACATCTTTCAGCCTATCTCTTCCAGACTGGATCATAAGTTCCTTGAGGGAAGGCTTGGCTTTATACTTTGATTTCGCCATAAGCCGGATGAGTCATTTCTTAAAGCCCCGCACAGCCATTTGACATCTCCCATGCAAGGAACCTGTTAGGAACCATCCTCTATTATAAGGCTCAAAAATGCTAAGGGATAGCTGGGATTAAGGCCATTAAAAGAACATGGTAAAATAGGCTTTTGGGGAGAACTGTGATGGGGCAGAAAATACTGATAGAACCCTGCTTTAAGAATTCCAGTCTAAGAAGAATGTTTACTCCATCCAGGTAAATATCCACATCTCCTACGACTCCATGAGAGAAGTCTTGTGATTTGGTAAGTTTCCAAATATGTATTTATATACGGAAGTAAACATTTATCTGGGTTCAAACCTTGCCTCTTTTCCTTACTGATTGTATGGCATTGGGAAATTTACTTTATTTCTCCAAGCTTTAGACATATCATCTGAAAACTGGATAATAACAGTGTTGATCCTGTATCAGGCGGTTTAGAAAAGGGAAATGAACCTAAATATTTCAACAGGAAACTCACCGTAGAGAACTGGTTTTCCTGGGGCTAGAGAGCTAAACGAGCAAAAAGAGATTATAGCTGTAACGTGGCTATAATAACTGCAGGAAGGAGCTTCTGTCCTTGGAGATGGAAAAACAAAAGGAAGAAGGGGGCTTAGCAGAACACGAAGGCCCAAAAGAGGAGCGGTGAGGAGCCGTAAGACACGAAGGCCCGACTTTGGATGTGGGGGCGCTCCCAACTGATGCCGGAATCTCCAAGAAGATACAATGGGTCTGGTTCTGGGAGTGCCTGAGGAGGCTGAACACGAGGACCACTTCTGCAGCTTGAGGTACATCATACGCCTGAGAAGCAAGCAGTCCCCTCTCTCCACCTCCTGCTTTCCAGTCTCCCTCTGGCGCCCCTACCGGCAGGCGCAACTGAAGTCGGCTGGCAAAGAAAAGTGAGGTTTGCAGCATCCAAACTCCAGCGTGACAAAGCATAACACGGAAGGCGGGTTTGGAGCTCAGGGACAATAGTATAATAATTTGTCTGTTTGTTAAATGGGACAGGAATCGTGCCCAACCTATAGACAATGACTCAGGATGTTGTACTGAAACATTTAGCACAGAAAATGGAATATGAAAACAAGTTTAAAATGTTAAATATTTATTATTTATTGGGTGTGTTTCTTTGTTTTTGTTTTTATTTTTAACTAAGTGATCTAGCAAGCATCCTTAATTCACCATATTAGTATTAATAAAATTTGATAACACTGTGTTCGAGACTGTCAAATGGGGTTTCAAACATCCACCTGCAATTCAAACTCCTATAATTTACATAAAAACAAAGTTCCTGCCCTTTCAAAATCGGTCATCAGGTAAACGGTTACTTCTTCATCTGTCCAGAAAATGGAATTCTTTGACATCACAGACTTTCATTGCTAATCTCTATGTATATTAAAGTGTTTGTCACCAATTTTCTAATTAGCGCTTTTTGACTCTTCCCATTTAAATGCGTTTTAGGACAGAACAAACGTAACAGAAATCCTGTAGCAGATATTCGTTCCCTGTCTTGCTATGAAGAAGAGTTTCCCTTACCGCCGATCAGCATGGTGCAGATGGAGAAGATCTTTTCCGCATCTGTATTAGCAGAGACATTCCCAAACCCAACACTGGTGAGGCTGCTGAGAGTGAAGTACAGAGCGGCAATATAGGCACTTCGGATGGACGGGCCCCCCAAGGTATTGTTGCCGTAGTATGGAGACTCTAGTCTCTTTCCCAACTCATGGAGCCAACCTGCAATGGAAGAAAGAATGAGAACTTAAAGCCACAGAGTAGAGTCCCAGGATTAGCACCTGGGGGAGGGAGGGAATGACAAATGAACATTGAGGGACATACTGATTTGTTCAGGAAAAAGAAGAAAGAAAAATTAAAAGCGAGTTCAAGGCAAGAAATAAGATTCCATTGCTACGAAAGCAAAAATATCACTTTTATGCAAGCTGTTCTATATAAGACACACAGCAGAGAAGGGTGCATCCGAGAGCAGATGGGTGGTCAAAGCTAAACAGGTTACCCTCATGCAGGAGACTCTACCCACAGACACGGAAACTGGGATTGTTACGGTCGGTAACAGTGTGGTGTATTTCTCTAGTGGTTAAGCTCCTTTCCTCCTTCCTCAATTGGAGTTTCAAGAGACAAATGGGCTTAATAGGTATTTTTAAACCCTACGTAATGATACATAGCAACAACCACAAGGAGCTAGACTTCACATAGACGAGATGGGCTTCACATAGACGAGATGTCCATCCAGCACAACCTTGCCCCATTTTATCCACTTGGGCTGACATCTAGTTGGCTTAGGAGTCTCAGCTCATGCTACCTCCTCAGGAAACCTCCTCTGCAGCCCCATCCTGCCATGTGGGGGTGGAGGGGGAAAACCGCACAACTAAGAGGTACCTGTAATAGAACTGGATGTCCCCCGCAGCTGTTTTATAATACTGCTCTATACGTGTGCCCAAACTGATCAAATTAAGAGCTTTAAGTACATGCAGTTTATAGTATGTCAACTATGCTGTCATAAAGCTGTAAAAAAAGCTACATTAATAAAGATGAGAAATAGCAAGCATGACATTGACGATAATAGAATGGGAACAACACAAAGACCACGTTAAAATCCTTCATTGGAAACATTTATCCTTTAAGATTTTGTATTTCAAAATTCTCTCTTTTTCTTTCTTTGTATGCGACTATGTTACAAACCACTGTGACAATTAAGCTGAACTCATAAGGTTCATAAGACTTTTGTTAAGAGATGTTATTCACTGACCGCTACTTTCTTGTAAACGCTTCATTTAATGGCTGCCCAAGAAGGGATGAGAGTCATCACACTTTTTAAGTAGTAATAATGCTGTCATTATCAACCAAAGTTATAGGTTATGGAACTGTGCTAGGTAATTAAAATGCATATTTTAAACAACTGGGAATTCCTTGAGACCAAGGAGAATTGTTTTGTGGCAAGTATTATATCTTATTCATCCTGTGTCTTCAGAAAAGTGTTTCTTAACCTTTAGCTTGCCTCAGAAATATCTAGAGGGCTTGTTAAACAGCGATAGCAAGTCCTATCCCTGAAAGTTTTTTAAAACTGCTGTGCCCTCTGCCACCTCCACTAACCGCATCAAAGTTTCTGTTGCCAAGACCAGGTACTGGTATTTTTTAAAAGTTCCCAGTAGAATCTAATGTGAAGATAGAACTTAGAACCGCTATTCCAGATCTTAGCAAAGCACTAACAATAGTCAAGTTTAATAAATGCTATTTTAAAAAGTGAATGAATTAATGAATGTATCAATTGTTCTTACACTCTATCGTAGTATGAGATAATATGACAGCCTTGAGACGATAACACAACATATGTGCATTTGTAAATTTGTACTAGGATAAGAACATATGTTTGGACAATAGAGAATAATAATGAAACGTAAGTTACATGCTATAAAAGGTGATGCTGTCAGTAAGTTATGACCAGGTACTCTGTCTGGAAAGGCTTTGCGAAGGAAATACGCTCTAGTGATGGGGTTCAGGGCAGGCTGGCACACAGGAATGTGCCACTTGGGCATGGGAATTAGTTGAGCTGAAGGCAATCAGGGCCTGACGGACTCAAAAGAAGCTTTTTACTCCCCCCTCAACAGCCTAAAAGAATTTAGATAGGGGGCCTGTACCAAGAAGAGAGCTATTACCAGGGATAACTTTTTACATCAGAAAGATTTATCTTCATGGCATGGCAAACAGTTGTTTACTGAACATTTGCTCTTCTCATCTTCCAACGAACAGTCTTTCTTCCCTTTGAAGCCCCCTTGGCCTTAGCTCAGGATGGCCTCGAAGCCTCAATTGCCTGACTGTCTTTGACCCTCTCATGTCTACGTGAAACTCCTACAGGCACTACATTAAATTTGTTTTTCTTCGGTTTTACTGTGTCACATCAGTATAATTATTAGGGCAGCCAAAGAACCTAAAAAAGAAGAGAAAAATAACGTTCCTCCCCAACACTAGATTCAACACAGATTTAAATGTGGGCTCCTCCATTTATAGGCTGTAACAACGACTAACTTCTCTGAGCTCCACTTTTCTCACTTGGAAAAACAGGGATACTATCTAAGTTGTGGAGCTGTGATGGATTAAAGGAGGTGCCACATATGAAAATGCCAACCATTGTTACTGGCTGAGGTTTAGTGTATCTCTTTTCTCTCTCTTGCTTCCCTTACTTTCATGGGAACAAGAAAGCACAGAAGTCCAGGAAGGTAAGAGAAAATAAGAGCCCAGCACTGATGATGGGAGAGGAAGGTGGTGACTCCATGTAAAAACTACTGTAGGGATTAGCATTTCCTAACTAATAGAAATAAGAGGGAGAAAATCCAGATGACAGCAGCTCTTAAAACTGGGGAAGTTATGGGGTGCCTGGGTGGCTCAGTCGGTTAAGTGCCCAGCTCTTGGTTTTGGCTCAGGCCATGATCACATGGTTTCAGTTTGGCCGCAGGTTGGGCTCTGCCCTAGCAGCGTGGAACGTGCTTGGGATTCTCTCTCCCTCTCGCTCTGCCCCTTCCCAGCTCATGCTGTCTCTCTCAAATAAATAAATAAACGTAAAAAAAATGGCGGAGTTATATGCCCATTTGTGAATCTGAAGAAAGACGCGATTCTTTGGCCAGAACAAAGTACATGTGGAGACTGTGGGCCGCTCTGTACTCATTTTGTCATTTCATGGCTTCCTGAAGCCCTTTCATACATATCAGATTAAAAAAATCTGTTCTAGAATTTTAAGCGAGGGGGAGGATGAAGTGATCAAGGGTGATTTGATAGAACGTAGCTTAATCTTGAATGGAAAAAGATTTAGAAATAACGGCAACTTATCCAAGATTAATTGATGAGATATCACAAAACCAAATCACATGTGCATTTAAAAAATATTACTGGTATATTTATATGCACCGTAGGAAGAGAGTGCAGACACAAAGGCATAATCAGGAAGCAGAGAGAACATCTGAATTTATTGTCATATTCAGGATGTCGATTTCTGCAGGATAGTGCCCCCATAGGCATTTGATCCAGACACCGTCAAATATGGAGAACCACAGGATGCTGAATGGCTGGTGGGCTTGGTATTTCTCAAGTGTCTTCCCATTTGTGCTCTAAAAGGGATGCTGTATTATTTCTTCTGGACAAAGAACTGATTAGAGGGGCTTGTCCTTTTGTTCCTTATTGGTCATTCCTGCTAATTACTGGGAAGCTGAAAACTGTCCTCTTACCCAGAGAGTAAATATTGCATGACCTAATTTCTGTTTTAGCTGATGCAGAGAGGAAGAGAAAAACCCAGAAACAACTGAGCTACTTACTACTTCCTCTTGCCTGAATCAGCTGCACCATCAGACCATGAAGAAACAACTGGACCCACCTATTGATCTTCAATTAAGGTATTCATTACCTTACGGAACCCAGTTTTCTCACTTAAAAAAAAAAAAAGCAAACAAACCCAGTCAATATATTTGGTTGAACTTCTTAATTGGAACAAAAGTGAAATCCTGAAGAATTCTCTGAAGCAAATCAGTTTTCATATAGATTGATTTCTGTAATCAAATAAGATGAAAGTTTGTATCAGGACATACAGATTATATTAGATTATATCCTCATCCAGGGCCTGTTCATTTACAATGTGTGAAGCTATCTCAGAAGTGATTCAGGGTGCAAAACACAGAGGAACAACAGACCTACTTTTGTTGATATCTCTTTTCCGTCTAGCCAACTGTTCTGTCTATTTTCAGAAACATCTTGTTTTTTAAGAAAGGTTGCTACTAAACTGTGTTACAGCTGACGGAGCAAAAGCAATAATGATGATGACAAAACCTGGTAACACGCAAAGGAGGTAACACCCACAAATCCTGGGATTGGCTCTGTGGGCTAAATAAAACTTTTTCACAGAACAGCTCGTCCAAAATGAGAGCACATGTTCACTGTAACAAGACAACATGTCACTGTACTGTATAGAAGAAACAGTTTAACCAATTTGGAAGCCAATCTTTTTTTATGCTGAAGAAACTCATCTCTAAAGGAAGGGATGTCCTAGAACAGTCTGTCTGCTTCTGCTCATTTTTTTCCCCTAAGGAACATTTTGAGGAAAAACACATACACAACATAAAGTAGAATCTAAAT
The DNA here is from genome assembly GCF_022837055.1 of Prionailurus viverrinus. Taxonomy (NCBI): domain Eukaryota; kingdom Metazoa; phylum Chordata; class Mammalia; order Carnivora; family Felidae; genus Prionailurus; species Prionailurus viverrinus. The sequence goes on from NC_062569.1 coordinate 22,458,486, forward strand.
ATACTAATACATTGCAATTTGATAAAGACAAAAGATATCATAAAATAATCCTATCATTACTAAAATTGATTAGATAAATAAAAGAGTAGGTTTATGAAAGATAAATTTTAAGATAGAATGACTCCTTTTTTTGAGAGAGAGAGAGAGAGAGAGAGAGAGAGGTGAGTGGTGGAGGGGCAGAGAGCACAGAGCCTGGTGCAGGACTGATCTCACCACAGTGAGATCATAACCTGAGCCAGAATCCAGAGTTGGAAGCTTCACCAACTGAGCCACCCAGGGGCCTCAAGATAGAATGACTCTTAATGACCACGCCCAGAAGAGCATGGAACTTAGCACAATTCAATCCATATATTTTTCATTGCATACTTACCATGGGCCCAGTATTTTGCTTAATTACACACTTCTAACACTGAATGGGAATTTCTAATTAGTTTGCTCCTTAGGCTCCCTACAATAATTTACTTACTTTTACTATGCATATTGTGTGCAGATTTTATACAAGTGTGACCTGCTTTATACAACATATGCAGTCTTAAAAAGTTTAGTTTAGATTAGCATTTGGTAAGTGAGCAGATAGTTCAGATTTAATAAAAGGAATGGGAGCATGTTATTTAAGGAAAGCCTATGGTGAATTTCTTTGGTCGCATAAAATATCTTAGTAATATGCAAAAGTATCCGGTAAAATATAAACTTATTAAATCATATTTATATGTGTGTGTTAAGATGTGTTTGTATAGACAGAGAAAAGAGAGAGAGGATTAGCACATGCATAATCACACCTATAATCCCAAATGGTGTTTTACTTAATTTGGAACGCATGAACCATGTTGCATTAGGGTGTGGCGAGAAGCAAGAAGGGAAGCCATGCCAGGGTTTTCTTGTTACTAGGTTTGCACACGCTTTACATTTTACCTAGGGCTTCCTGGGCTCCAGACACTCCAGTAAGGCAGTCCATCTCCCGTCTCACAGGCACTAATTGTATGGAATAGGTACGCTTATCATCCACATTTTGATCCATTATTTCATTAATCATTATAACCATTTAGAAATCATCATCCTCATTTTAAAGACGAGAAAACTAAGGCTCCGAATGATTAAATAGCTTGCTCAGTATGGCAGTATCAGGGTTAGAATCCAGATCTGTGTGCTGTCAGAGCCCAGGTTCTTGACCACTATGTACAGTGGTCACGTAATATACATATACCCACGTAATATACATATAAGCCCAAGAATACTACTGTTGTAGTGTGGCTGAATGTCTTTAAAAGCGAGATGCCATTTGTTATTATGGTGTACATACGTGGCAAGAAAGAAGTAGTCTTAGTTAGGCCTCCCCAGAAGCAGACCCTGAGGCATGGCTTTAACTATAAGTCATTTATTTAGGTGTTAGGTCCAGCACATATATTTAGGAGACAGTAGGGAAGGGACACAGGGAGTGGAGGAAGCCAATGAAGCATGCCCAATCAAGCAAGCTATCACTATAGGCAACTGGAGCTGAAGCCCACTGGGGAACCCCGGGGAGGAGTGTAGAACACATCCCCTGTCAGAGCAGGGGAGTATTAACCATCATTGATTGAGGGTGGCTCTAAGGGAGCATGACTTCCCCACCGTGGCCATGACTGTAGCAAAGGAGGCTTCTACATCTCAAGACAGTGCCTCAGGCATAGATATAGATCCTAAGGATAGGAGTCATACAGAGTGAGGGGGCACGGTGGAGTACCAACAACATTTGCGACAGCAGCCAACACTTACTAAATGCCAAGTATTTTGCTAGGCTTTCACATAACACTATTTTCATACAACTATCACAACTACTCTGCCTTTTTTTTTTTTCTTAAACTGATAGAGTCCAACAGAGAAGGTCAGAAGTTTTCTCCTGTCTTTAGGGACTTTTAGAACTGAGAGGTAAATCCATGCCTTTTTAACTAAACATCCATCATCCTTCCCCTATAGTACACTGCTTATAAAGAAGTAATCATTTTAAATGATCTTTTTAATTGCACTTGTTGAAACCGTTATTAAATAAGTTTGCATTTCCAGCGGCCTCTTTTGCTTAGCGTGGGGGATTGTGTCCCAAAGGTACACATCATATCAGAGAAAATAGAGGAATTATCCAAACATAATCCACAATGTAGACATGGGATGACATGGTATTTAGAACCTGAATATTACTTCAACAGGGATCAAGAGGTTTCTAATGTAAATTCCAAGCATAGAAAATACTATGGTTAACATTGGCTTCCCCTCCCTCCATACTTAATCCTTTTGGACTTCATTCAGCTGAGAGGTAGAAAAACACTGCGAGTCCTAAGGTGGGAGGTGTCTGGCTGGGAGAGGCAAAACAGTGGGAGATGATGATTGTGGGGCACAGCCTGAGAACTTCTCTGGTTGCTTAGCCTCTCCCCAGGGGCTAATGTGTGGGTCTGCCCAGCTGCAGGGGTGATTGAGAGATATCAAAAAGGGTGTCAGAAGTCTGAGTGCCTTACATGTGTCTATGTGGGTTTGTGGGGGTGGTGATGGTGTGGCAACAGAAAGACAAAGATTTGTGTGAGGTATTGTATTTACTGTTATACACTCAAAAAGAGTTGTTTGTCCGAAACAGAATATCACAAAAAAAACCTTGAGATTTCATCTCCATTGTCTCTCTCTCTCTCTCTCTCTCTCTCTTTATTTATTTATTTTGAGAGACACAGAGAGTGGAGGTGGGCGAGGGACAGAGAGTGAATCCCAAGCAGGCTCCTCATGCACAGACTGATGTGGGGCTCGAACACAGGAAATCGTGGGATCATGACCTAGGCCAAAATCAAGAGTCGATCACTCAACCAAATGAGCCACCCAGGCGTCCCTTCACTATCTCTTAAAATATGTACATATTTATCTCCATTCCTTAAGGTTCCACTAGGGCCTGCCACTACAGTTTTCTGTTTTGTTTGTTTTTTGATTTAAACAAACTTTTTATTTTGGGATAATTTCGACTAATACCAAAGTTGCAAAGAGTACAAACAATCCCCTTTGTATCCTTCACCCAGCTTCTCCTAATGTTAGCATCTTAATGTTTACCAAACTATGAAATTAGCATTGGCACATTACTACTAACTAAACTATGGACTTTCTATATTTTAATGTAAGAATACAGTTAAGGAGGAGTTCAGAGACTTAGATTCCAGAACTCACTCTCTACCTTCCACTCCATCCCCATATTTCAGGGTGTGACTGTGGATAAGACTAGAAAGGCACCAGGCTACAGTGGTATTTGATATTGATTGATTTGTTGATTCCACTAAGGAAAAGGCCATCAGTAAATTTGGGGTCTTGTCCGAATTTGACCAGGAACTCCATTACTTGGAGTTTCCACAGATCTCACATTTTGGTTCTCATAAACTAAGAGGTGTCTTACATTTCTGAAATGGTGTAACCTACTTTTGAGGTGAAAGTCGGAAGCAAAAAAGATTAATCATAAAAGAGTGGAGATTGGACCTAGAGTCAGGAAATGGAGGTCGTAATCTTGGCCTTGCCGTTAATTAAGTTGATGTCTGATCCTTTATGCACCAATAGCCTTTCTAGTCTTCCATTTTTCCATCTTGAAGATGAGGTGATTGGATTGAGTAATCTCTTTTCCTGTAATCTTTTAGTAATCTTTCTCAGATAGAAGATTTGATGAAACAAGATCCTGTGACGTTTCCTCACGAACGGTTGATTTTCCGAAAGTAAAATGCTTGTGTAATAACCCATGATCTTATAATTCATCCTTTATTTGTTTTTAATTATTTGAGTGATGACCCATCAGCAAATGTTGATGGGATAAGGATGGAAGGTGTTCACATCTTGATGCATGTATCATTTCTGCTCTATTTCCAGCGCTGAACAATTACTCAGAAGCAATATTATGTGATATTGGTACCGTCAGGAAAAAAAATGCACCGCTTGTGCTAAACCAGCCCGGAGTTTGCCAGTTCTCTAAAGTCTACTTAAATATGAAGTATTAGTACACTAAGGTACAGCATTCCACATAAGCAATGAATGTAAAGATTACATACTACGATAAACTACCAAAATAGACCATCATCACATGCAGCAAAGAAACAAAACCCAAACTGGGGCACCTGGGTGGCTCAGTCCGCTAAGTGTCCAACTTCAGCTCAGGTCATGATCTCACAGTTTGTGAGTTCAAGCCCCTCCTCGGGCTCTGTGCTGACAGCTCAGAGCCTGGAGCCTGCTTCAAATTCTGTGTCTCCCTCTCTCTCTGCCCCTCCCCTGCTCGCACTCTGCCTCTCTCTGTCTCAAAAATAAATAAACAAAAAAATTAAACAAAACAAACCAAAACCAAACCCAAACCAACCAAACAAAAAGTCTCCAGAAAGAACAAGAAATGTAAAACAACCTGAAGTCACAGTTGGGCATCTACAATAGAGCTTTCTGACTGATCCTAAGAAGAGGCAGTATAGGCCATCTGTTTCCAACCAGCTGGGACACTTCCAAATGCCTCTGAAATCTTGGCTAAAAATAGAGGAAATTCTAACAAAGATTAGGCTCATGGCTAAGTTAACAGAACATAAACAATGAACTATTTACCTTTAACTGTCCTATATAAAATGCTCATACAATTCACAGTTCACAATTCAGATCTGCCTCAACATGAGCATTTATTCCTGAGGAATTATTGGTACGTTTTTCAGGGCTTAATGAGTTTGTGAGACAAACATTCATGGCTGAACTCATTTACAAAGGCAACTTGTCACTCAGGAAGAAAATTCTAATCCAAAGCACTCCTCCTTTGTGCCAAGGGACAAAAACCTAGCTCAAGAAAATAATTTAGGATAAAAATAATTGAATCCAGCCAAATTATTTTACTTTATTGGTAAGCTCAAGTTTATTTTCATTACCTGCCCCCAATTTCCTTCTTATTCTCTCCTTTCTCTCAAAGATTTAGAATTGCTGCAAACCTAGGGAAGAAAAATGAATTGACACATCCCACGTTTGCAAACCATTTCTCAGGGGTAGTACTTGCCTGGCAGTCATTTAAATGAGAAGGATAGGCTTTGACATCCATTAAAAAGGAATCTCAAGTTTCTCTGGTTTGCAGAACTTCAAAATAAAGTTCTAATTACATTTCTTCCAAATGCATTAAAGGAGATATGTTTTCTAACATCTCAATTATAAAAGTAACTCAAATAAATTAAGCCTCATAATATGCTGGAATGTTGCATTCAAATACAGTAAACCTTGTTTTGCGAGCATAATTTGTTCCGGAAACATACTTGTAATCCAAAGCACTTGCATATCAAAGTGAATATCAGGAACCATTGGCTCAGTCGTGATCATGTGACATTCGGTGTCACTTACTACTCGTGTTGCAAGACATCGCTCGTTTATCAAGTTAAAATTTATTAGAAATGTCTGCTTGTCTTGTGGAACACTCACAGAACAAGTTACTCACAATCCAAGGTTTTACTGTGCTTTATTAAAGAGTCCTCTGGATTTTATATACCTTCACGTGGTATTGAAACTGTTCCAAAGGCAGTTTCTTCAAGTTTCTAGGACGTGCTCAAGTCTCCAAAATGAAACACCAACTTAGAGGTGTCGGCTTTTGTTCTCCATTTGAAGAGCTGATTCTGACTCATATGTCCAGTAATGCATTTAAAAACGTATAACTAACTTTGTTTGATGGCTTGATGGGGAATGGAATACGTGGTGGGAATCTGCATGAGTGTTCCAAAATAAGTTTTTAGCCAGCACGTGGCTGAGTGGTTGGAGGTGAAGTAAACACAGGGTGATAGGGGTGTGCCCAAGACACCCAGAGGTGGCATGCAGTTTTACAAATGCGAAGTAGAATAGAGGACACAGGGCATTGAATCGAGGAACAAGATATACGGGAGGAATGCAGAAGAGAAACAGGACAACAGAGAAGTGCATCAGACCAGGTAGTGTAGTAAACCTGGGTGACCCAGAAGGCAAGCAACGCAGCATAGGAAAGTACTACTTAGTTGTGTGATGTTGGCTAAGTTACTCATCCTCTTCGGGCCCAGTGTCCTTCTTGCTACAATGGAGAACATGACAGTACCTCACCTCATAGGCTGTTGTGACATCAAGTGACCCAATTCACATAAAGGGCTTAGTAGAATGCTAAACACAACAAGCACTAGTAAAGAGCTATTCTTGTTGCTGCTGTGGTTTGAAAGGAATGAAGGTTTTCTGTCTTACTGAAAGTAATACAGACTTCTAAAATCCTTCATTACTGAACATCGGTATAAAACACGAACCCAGCATCTCATTTCCATCAGTAGAAAATAATGAAGCAATAGAAATAACACACACAATCACATCATTCTTGCAGATTGGGGATTTTGCGCCATTGGTATTACAAATGCCACTTCTCATCGTGAGGTACTGAAAATACAAAATGGATAGGACGTAGGCTCAGAATACTTTGTCATCGATCTGCTTTGCTGTTACTTGGCTTGTTACGGTACAAAGAGTGTGTTGTAGTACTCTTGTTTGTGCCTTTGTAGCTGAAGACCACACACTGATCGCCCAAGGCACAGAATAGTTTATATATTATTTAATTTAATCTTATATCGTGTAACAATCTCTTCCAATTCTAAGATCCAAGGGTTATAATCTGAAATGTTGATATTAAAGTGTTAGGCTAAATCAAACATGATCAAGAGTAGACACGTGTTAAGGCTAAGGACCAGCTTTTCGATCTGGGTTTGTCTGAATTTTGAGTCTTTACACCTGTTAATATGCCATAGTACCTCCTGATCCTTCTTGTCGGTCGAAGTTTGGGTATTAACACACTCTTGATTCACTTAATCTCTTTCACACGAATGGCTGTTCCAGTTGACTTTTCTCTGTAATTGCTGTTCACGTCCACCTGGTCCCTATCACTTGCTTATAGTCACCATTATCAAGGACATGTGGTCTGGAGACATGGCGTCATTTTTATTTTGAGCATGGAAACTTTTGTGACACTCTTCAGCTCCCCACCACCCCTACCAGAAGCCCTAGCTGTTATTCCAAAGGCAGTTGGCGGGAATTGATGTGTTCATGGTCAGTGTATGCAAAAGCCTGGGGAATGTGAAAGCTTTTTGGAACCATAGACTGAACTCTCAGCAAGTCCCCAAGGCTTCATTTTCCAGGAATAGAACTCTTTGGTTACATTCTCTTGTGGACTTTGCAAGAGACTTTATATAGGTCAGACCCATGCTGTGGAGAAATTAAAGACCACACAGCTTTTGTTTTTCTTCTGAAAACCCACTTTCCTACATAGTTTTTTAGACCTTATTAAAAATATTAAATAAGCTAAGCTTTGAATCAGGCTTTAACCATTCCATTCACTGGCATCTAACTTTTAATTTCACCCACAGACACCAACTCTGTATGCATATTCATTATTTGGCGACCATAATGCCTTTTTAATGGATTTAAAGGAATGGAAGCAGGGGCAAAAGATGGTTTAGTCTCCAGCCTGGCACACAAAAGTTGGTTTAACTCATATTGTAATCAAAGTACATACAGTACATAGCTTATTTGCACATTTGCTTAAATCTTACCCTAACAATTTGTGGGAAAAATGTGTTTATGCTTTCATTGGATGGTATCTTCTGAAATACTTATGGCCAGTTTCTGGGAAACAGGTTTCAAATGCCATGGGGCAGGTTTTGTAGAGGTTAGGGAGAAAGCTGTCCCACTCTGGGCATATGACAGAGGCAGCAAGAGGCATGCAGTAATGACAACAGGGAAGTCCAAGGTACCAGAACACCCTGAGAAAACATGGCAGGAAGCAGCAGCAGCAAGCCTGGGCAGAGCTGAAGGAGCAGGCAGGGCCTCTCAGATAGAAACTAAGCAGCCAGGGCTCTAGTGAGCCCAGGCTATGGTCGAGGCAGGATTTGGCTCCCAGTTCTAACTGCTGAGGACCCAGGAACACATGAGTTATACCCTGTAGTCAGAGCCCTGATTCTAAGACTAGGATTGAGCCCAATCTGCCTCCCCTGGTTCCCCACTCTTCCAAAATATGGCAGCATTTCTAGTGTTTAAAAATCCAGTTGTCCAATAGCTAAATTATGGAAAGAGCCTAAATGTCCATCAACTGATGAATGGATAAAGAAATTGTGGTTTATATACACAATGGAATACTACTTGGCAAGGAGAAAGAATGAAATATGGCCTTTTGTAGCAACGTGGATGGAACTGGAGAGTGTTATGCTAAGTGAAATAAGTCATCACAGAGAAAGACAGATACCATATGTGTTCACTCTTATGTGGATCCTGAGAAACTTAACAGAAGGCCATGGGGGAGGGGAAGGGGGGGAAAGAGAGAGGGAGGGAGGCAAACCATAAGAGACTCTTAAAAACTGAGAACAAACTGAAGGTTGATAGGGGGTGGGAGGGAGGGGAGGGTGGGTGATGGGCATTGAGGAGGGCACCTGTTGGGATGAGCACTGGGTGTTGTATGGAAACCAATGTGACAATAAATTTCGTATACAAAAATAAATAAAATTAAAAAAAATCCAGTTGTCAAGGCCTCAGCTACAACTTCACCCGCTTTAGGAGGTTGCCTTTTTCAAGTCCATATGACATCACTCCCTGTGCTTGGTTTCCCTTTTCCAAACATCCTGCAGATTGTTAATGTCTGTCTTTCGGGTTTTGTCTCAGAATTGAATGTAGTCAGTTTTTGTTTTGGATGTTTGTTTGTTTGTTTGTTTTGCTCAGCAACTGCACCCTCATGAAAACACTTGGTTCCTGAACTCTCTGTTCTCATATCCAGTTCCCAGCCAAGAGTATATTCAGATTAATTCTCTTTCTTTACCACCCATCACTCCTGAAGAGAAGCTTTTCTTGACCCAGGAAACTAAAATATTACTTTCATTACTTCCACCTGTTCAGTAGTCTCTCAATAGCGCCTAAGTCATTAATTCACTAATTCACTCACTTGGCAAATAGGTAGTGACCATGCATAGTGTTTGAGATGCTGCGTGAGATGCAAAGGTCAGGGAGTTGGGTCATCATTGCCTTGCAGTCTACTAGGAAACTCTAATAATAGCGGATGTTTGCTCGAACTAAGTGCCCCTTCCTGGAGCAATCAGAAATGGTTTAAAGGAGGAAGAGTATTCAAATTGTACTGCACAGAATGAGTAGGATTTAGAAGAACAGAGATGTAGGGAAAGTGCAGAGGCACCAGGCCAGGAACACTTAATGCACATATGGAGAAAAGGAATTTACGCAATTTGGCTGGAGTGAAGGGTACGAGCCAGAAAGTCATGTAGAGTACGTTTAACCTGCAAGTTTGCAAACTTAAAAATATCCTTCTTTTCTTCCGAGAAATCAAAAATCAACAAAAGCAATCCACCAAAAGAGAAGCTGGGTTTAAACTGCTACATCGAGGACTAATATTTCATATAATGGATAATACTGTGGCAAGAATGTTAAGCCTCTGAGTAAATCAACAGGAAAAACTGTCAAATCATTCTCCCCCTATGGATATGCATGTGTGTGTCTGTGTGTGTGAGAGAGAGAAAGACGAAGAAATCACAAATAATATGGGGATGAAGTTAATATAATTCTTTGCTAGAGTCAGAGGAGGAGTTCAAATTTATTTTGAGAATATTTATAATGCAAAAAGATAATGCACATCCTTAAAATCTAGAAATAACTTCTGAAGAAACAATAAGGCAGTAGGTACTGTGGCTTTGAGAAAATGCTGGAGAAATCTTTTGGGATTCATCTCAGGGTCATTCGCTCTGACAAAACTCAATACATGTAGAAGGAGAAACACTTTTCAGTCTTCAGAGAGGCTCATACTGAAGCGTTCAGGTTGTTGGCATTCAAGCCTTACACGGGTATCTAGATTATAATTTCTAATCATTACGAATCATCATCACTATGATGCAACACTTAACAAACACTTTTAAGGATCTTGCAAAACTCTCGCACCTCCAGTGATTTCATTTAGGTCTTATTTTTCTCCCCTCTCATTTTGCAGTAATCTATGTAATCAATTTTTCATCTCTATCCCTTAGCCCTGTTTCCCACCCCTCGCCACTGGAGGCCTGACTGCATTTTAATCTCATCTGATTATCTGCCTGCAGTTCCCATTAGACCGCTGCTTCTTGAGGGTAGGAATTATCGTCTTGATTTCCAAGCCTAGCTCAGGGTGTGGCACCTAATATGCACTCAATACATATTTATTAAGCGATAAAGCGTATCTTTCTCAATCATAAAGACCACAGAATAGATACACTTGTCATGAATACAAAACAGGCTTTGGGTTGGCAGAATGGCTTCGACGGCAGACCCATGACTACTTAACAATCTGACTTCAGGGAAGCAGGCTCTCTAAACTCCAGCTTCCCCAACTAAAAAAGGAACTAAAAATGCCTTCTTGTTTGTTGAGAGGCTTGAGGAAGATAATTTTATCACATCTGTCATGGTGCCTGGGGTATGATCACTGCTTAACATGCTGAATCCTGTTCACCTGTTTTTGCAGTCTTCCATCATTTTGCCAGAAATAACTAGATTATTCCAAAACGAACTTGCTCTCTAAATTGAAAGATGAGTTGACAATTAATTTTCATCTTATATCATGTATATAACTGAAAATGGACATATGCCAGTGGGGAAATTTGGGCGTTAGAATAAAGTGATCCATTAATATAGACAGATAATAAAATAAACTGAGGCATCACCATCACTTAGCAAAACCATACGACTCCTGATTGATTCCACTAAAGTGTCTAAACATTTGAAGGATATTCTGACCCACTGTTTGGATTTGACATTCGGTGCCTCTCTCCATCTAGATGCCATCACTGTTCTACCTCATGCTCTTTGCTCCTTGTTGAAAGAAACAAACATATTTTAATTATGCTATCCGGTAAGCATGGTTAGTAGAAATGGAACAAAAGCAGTTGATGACATTTAAACCTGAGCATGTTCAAACTGGCTAGTTCCCAAAACAAAATAACTTGATTGAAAATAAACATTTTTTAGGAACACTGAAGACAGCAAACATTGATTGGGGACAAATTAGACATGGTAGAAATAATGAAAAAAATATAATTCACAATAGCTAAAGCGGCACAAAGTAAAATTGTTATTGACCAATGAATGATGGAAGAATAAAATATTTAAAAAAATTTTTTTAACGTTTATTTTTGAGAGAGAGAGAGAGAGAGAGAGAATTAGAGTGCAAGCAGGAGAGGCAGAGAGAGAAGGAGACCCAGAATCTCAAGCAGGCTCCGGGCTCTGAGCAGTCAGTGCAGAGGCAGATGCGGGTGCAGGGCTCAAACCCACAAACCGTGAGATCATGACTTGAGCTGAAGTTGAACACTTAACTGACTGAGCCACCCAGGCGCCCCAGGAATAAAATCTTAATAAAAATTAGTTCTCTAAAACTTGCGTTGAGAAAACTGGACTTGCTAGAAATGTCACAAAAGAAAACTCATTCCGTCTGATGTGGAATTTGAAAAAAACCTGATCGATGAATTAAATCTTTGGTATAAAGTTTACGTAGAAAAGAACTTACCTTGGTAAAAATAATTTCAGTCGAAATTTTCAAAAGGAAATGGAAAGAAATTATTTGACATTGCTGTATAGGTATTTATTAAATTAAATTAAATTTAAATTAAAGTAAATTTAATTTAATTAAAATTAAATTTTAATTTAAAATTAAATTTGTGCCGGAAGTTCTAGCAAGTACCTTCTAGATGAGAATCAGAAATGCTGCTCTTTTAGTGAAAATTTCTGTATTACTAAATATACAGTGGAAATGTGCTTAGGGGTCAAGAAACACAAACAAATATCCACAAGGTTAGTAAAAATGTGAGGTTCAAAATAGTAGGATCAGAACATCTGCCCTCATCAAAATCAATTCAATATTTGGTCAAATAAAGATCTTTTAATTATTTGATTGGTACCTCAATGCAATTATTGACTCATGGAAAATAGAGACTTTCCCTAATATAATTCCATTGAGCTTGCCACCCAAAGATGGAATCTTTCCCTCCCAAAGAATGAAAAGTATTTAATTCACCAATTTTAAAGAATGCAAAATTCTCTAGGTTGGCAGTGGCAGTGAATTGCTGTTTGTCCCCCTCCCCCCTCTCTCTGTCACACACACACCCAATATGGCCATGACTTTTGTAAAGAATGACTACTGGGGCGCCTGGGTGGCTCAGCTGGTTAAGCTCGGGCTCTTGGTTTTGGCTCAGGCTATGATCTCACGGTTGGTCAGTTCAAGCCCTGCTTTGGGCTCTGTGCTGACAATATGGAGCGTACTTGGGATTCTCTCTCTCCTTCTCTCTCTGTCCCTCCTCCACTCACGCTTGCTCTCTCCCTCTCTCTCAAAATAACTAAATAAACTTAAAAAAAAAAAGAATGACTACTATAACATGACTTGCTTACACCATTCATCAAACATGTTGTCTACAGAAAAATAGCAGAGTCACATATGTTTAGTTGTTAACAAAATAATACTGGATTATTCATTTAAGAAGATCTGACTCTTCAGAATCCTATTACATCTTATTTTTGGATTTTTGCAAATATATTTGCATTGCTATGGACAAACATTTTCTGTATGAAACATATAAAACACTGTATTGGAGACAGGAATCATGTCTCCTCAGTTATGACATGTCTTTTTTTTAATGTTTATTTATTTTTGAGAGAGAGAGGGAGAGATACTGACAGAAAGGAGTGGGGGAGGGGCAGAAAGAGAGGGAGACAGAATCCGAAGCAGGATCCAGGCTCTTAGTTGTCAGCACAGAGCAGGACGCAGGGCTCGAACCCATGAGCTGTGAGATCATGACCTGAACCGAAGTCGGACACTCAACCTACTGAGCCACCCAGGCGCCCCAATTATGATATGTTTTTAAATCATGCTAATTTACTCTTTAAAGTCATTTCATGGGTTATTTCCTAGTGGGTCAGAGTCACCACCTATTCTAAGATATACCATTTCAGCCACAGAATAGCTTTGCAACCTATAAACCTAAAGCAATATATTTTAAAAATTAATGGGATTAGCTAGCACTAAAAACATGATTTTATGAGCAAATGATAAAATTAGAAATACCACCCTTCTGTGCATCACACTCAAAAAAGCCAACCTTGACAGAATTCCATTTCAGGCTAGAAATTCTGCTAAAAATAAGCTTGTAATCTCTGACCATCAGCAGCAGATTTTCAGTAAAGACTGCAGGCAGTTTGGGTGCTGGCTTCAACATTGAAAATCAAGTACATGAAGTTCCTTGAGAATAAAATCACCTGCCATGGTCATGACCTTAATAAAATATCATGTGTCAATAATAGAAATAATGGTAGCTGAAACAACAGCAGTAGCCAGGGCAGCCAACAGCCATTCACACGAACTGAGCATTCCATAATTACTTTATATCATTTAATCTTCATTATAACCTGGTGAAATAGCTAATTCTCTTTCTGTTTTACACTTGAGGAGATAGTGCTTTAGACAGGTAAGTGACATACGCAAACCAACACAGACAATGACTAGAGGATCCCGGTTTTGAAGTCTGAATCTAGAACTTACGATCTTTTTTTTTTTTTTTAAGTAGGCTTCAACCCCAACAGTGCGGAGCCCAACAAGTGGTGTGAACTCGCGACCCTGAGATCAAGACCTGAACTAAGATCAATACGCTTAACCGACTGGACCACCTAGGTGCCCCTAGAACTCACATTCTTAAAAAGCATCATATAACATCTTATCCTTTGGCATCAAATAAAGGTTCACAGGAAGCTGTCCAGCCAAAGGTTAATTCTCGCTGTCTTCAAAAGAGAAAATGGATATAGATTTTGAAAGCTGCATAAAGCTTGATGGACATTAACTTTTCTTTCTGTCTTTAGTATTTCAATGGAGTGAATCTTCTGGTATCCAATCTCTGCCAGTCTAAATTTTTGTGTAGAGGACAGGGGCATGGACAAATATACAGGGAAACAAATCTACCACTTGTACAGAGACTTCATAAATCATTTCTATCTTGAACAGGGTTCTGGTCTCTGAGTTTCCGAGGAATTAAATTTAGGATTTGTCTTTTTTCCTGACTAATGTCAGTGGAAAAAAACAAAACCAATAGATTCCTATCCAAGTAAACGACATGTCAGCAAGGAGGTTTTAACAGTAGCCTCTGTAGGGTCTTAGACTACGAAGCACATTTTAATTATTTTTTCTGTTTGTGGCTAGTTAGAGAAACCCTAACTACAAAGCAAACACCCACACATACACGCGTGACAAGAAAGGAGAAAAGAGGTATACACATTTTTATACCAGATGTCTAATTGGTTTAGATAAAATGTTTAGTTATCTCTTATGTCCTATCGTGTATCTCTAACTCACAGTCATGTTTGTTAAAATCTCAAATGGAACTAGTGCTTAGTGGAAATTCTTTATAGATTCAATACCACTTTATAAAAATAATCACACAATTAGGATACCCAACAGAAGGAAACTTTTCATTAGTGCAAGCGTATAAAGCATGAGACCAATCTCCTAAAAATAGCGTGTGTATTCCCTTTCATGCAAATAAATGTACAGCTGGACCAAACAGTTTGGCAAACATCACAAAGAGTATTGTCTGCATTTCTCCCTTTTGAGTTTGGAATACAATTCCTAAAATGGTCTATCAATCAGGTCACACCTTCTCTGGTCTCTTCTGTCTTAGAGATCCCATCTGTACATCGTGGCCAAGACTCCAACCCATTATTTTGGTCTTATCTCTCTTTTTACTCACTGTGTGTCTGAAAAAGCAAATCGGTGACCTATGGACTGGATCGGGTTCACATTTATTTGCACTATGCTTACCCTGTGCTTTTCAAGTTCTGAATCATTTGCCAGTGTTTAAATGCCAAAAAATCCCCACTCCCAAATTCTCTGGAAAAATCAGATACTGGAGCTGGAGTTTGCTCATGGCTGATTCTTTCACATAGGCCTTGCATTCTCCACCTTTTTCAGAATTTAATTTCAGTAACCTTTAGTTTAGTACCTGGCCTTCTTCACCCATGTATTCTATGCTCCATTCTGTTGTTGGCATTTTATTTTATTCAAGAATGTTCTACCCCGCACAAACTCATCCACGAACTGTTCCTCAAATGCATTGTGAGATTTCATACTTCCATGAATTTATTCACGCTATGCCTCTCACCTAAATGTTCTCTAAATGTTCCCCACCAAAATAGTCTTCACCTTTTGAAGCCCACCTCCAATGCCATCTTCACAGAGACTCAGTTAAAATTACTTCTACTTCTTTCTAAAGTTTTTGCCTGTGCAAATGTACAACAAACCAGCATTTAAAAAAAATAATTTTTGTGTAGTTTTGTGTCTACCTCTTGACTTTCTAAGAGAGTACGCTCCTATCAGGCAGGGCTTCTAATTTCCAATTCTTTGTATTGCTTGCAGCTCATAGCATTGTCCTTCTTTGGGACTCAACA
This sequence comes from Prionailurus viverrinus, assembly GCF_022837055.1. Lineage (NCBI taxonomy): Eukaryota > Metazoa > Chordata > Mammalia > Carnivora > Felidae > Prionailurus > Prionailurus viverrinus. The sequence goes on from NC_062569.1 coordinate 22,473,930, forward strand.
AATATTTATATTTTATAGTAAATACTGAAAACCTCATAGAGTTTAAATGCAACAATCTCCAAGACTCAGTTCTTTTTCTATCCTATTTTTCTCTGTATCTATAGTGTCTTAGGAAAATAATCAGCAGTACATTAAACTGTCAACTATTCCAAAAGAATATGATTAATATAGTAGCTAGAAAGAAATAATTCTATATTAAGCACATTTGATCATGTCTTCTCTAGACAGCAGCATAATTTACTTTCCCAGTAACTGAACAATTCTGTCTGAAGGATTGGAGATTTGAAGGCTTATGTTTAAATGATTTTCCCCTATAAAGGCATTATAAGTAGGAATAGGGTCTTCAGCAATTAACCTTATTCAATTGGCTTCTTAGGGTTAGATTACAACCGTTCTTATACTTCAAAGAAAACATTCAATGAAATCACGCTGGCATTGAGGTTAGATTCTTTGGGGCAGAAATTGATACGATAGTTCTGGTAAGATTATGAACTCGGCTAATGTGTAAGCCTTTCTGATATAAACACCCAGAAATGCTGGTAATATATATATTCTTCCAGAAGGAGAAGTGACATCTCCATATGCAAAAATGAGGAGAAGCAAATTTGAAAGCTGACAGGGAGAGAGGGATAGGCAGCCTAGCCAGAGGTATTGATGTCAGTGGGTTTGAGTTTCATACCCATGCGGGCCCAGGAGAGAACACTTAAATCCTACAAACGCTGGAACTGCCACCTGGCATACAACCTTGGCGCGTGCATGGAAAATGGTAGAAATAATTTACCCAACAGTTTATAGGAATGACAAGGAAGTTTGAGTCTGAAAAAAGTAGTCTCTTGAAAGAAACTTTTAAAATTCAGACTTGTGCCTTGCATACATTTGTGTCTGAACATACACTAGCCATGAGGTGCCTTGAATGTAAGAAATTTTTAAGCATTTGATCCTAGGGCAAGAGATAATCTTTGTCCTTGGCAAAAGCAAACAAAATAACAACCAAAATTCTGTATATTCCCATACCTCAATCTGTACAGAATTTCTACAGAAAGAAGCCCTATGGAAGATGAGCTGACAATAAAAATGAAAAAAAATTACATGAGAAAGTAGTTCACCTTTTGCAAGAATTAGGTGATAAGAAAACTAACACACAATGGATGTGAATTAATTAAATAAAGATGGGGGGCGGTGGGCCTGGGTGGCTCAGTTGGTTAAGCATCTGGAGGACTCTTGGTTTTGGCTCAGGTCATGATCTTGTGGTTCATGACCTCAAGTCCTGTATCAGGCTCCATGCTGAGAGTGTGGAGCCTGCTTGGGATTCTCTCTCTCCCTCTCTCTCTGCCTCTCCTCTGCTCGTGCTCTCTCTTTCTCAAAATAAATCAACTTTAAAATTAAATTAAAATAAAATAAAATAAAATAAAGATGGGGAAATACAATTAAGATAATATATTTAAAATGCATAAATTCAATTCAGAAGTTTGATCTAATGGACATAAAATAAGGAACTAGGAACTATTAAAAGGAAACCAGTCACTGTGGAAATGAACAGAGATCTGAAAGAGCACCAAATAAAATTTCTGTGTATATTTGATAGAAAATAGTTAATAAAGATTTATAATATATGTATAATTAAATTCAGAATCTTGACCTAGTTGACATATATAAAACCTCGGAAAATTATATGCAAAAAAAACACATGCATGTTCTATCCAAACACACAAAAAATATATTCAAATTGAGCTTTAGCAAATACTGAACAATCAGTGCCACAGACACCACATTCTGTGGCAATGAATGCATGTAATTTGAAATCAATAACACTTAACTTCAGAGGTCACATATACAGTGGATAATAATTTTTAAAGACTTTAACACTTCAAAATATAGAGCATCAAATAAGTTATTTAGGAAAGAAGAGAACTGGCAAATTAATAAGCTAAGTGTCTCATTCCCAAAGAGGAGACTGTAGTAGCCAAAAAAGAAAAAAAAAAAAGTGGGGGGGGGGAGACAATATGTTCTACTTTACTTACTGAGGGAAATGGAGATTGGAACAAGACACTACTTCTAACCCTCCACTCCTCCCTGCCCCCAAGTTTTCTCAAATTTAAAACCATTGGTAATAATTGTTGGTTTAGATCTGGGGAAAGAACACAAATATCACCACTACCAAATAAGATAATGGAAAAATGTATTATTACTAACACCCACCACTACCTGCTCCTTAATTATCTGCTATTATTACTACTACTGCTTCTACTATTACTACTATGACTTCTATTTGTGTTTATTTATATGGAAGCTAACAAGATGAAGTAATACACTGTTTTACTAATACACTTGGGTAGTAAAAAATAGCATCTAAGAAAAGCTTATGCATCCACTTTAGTAAGGAGGGAGCAGACGGGAGTTAGGGGGTCATGGGGTTTTGGCTTTATCTGTAATATTGTATTATTTTAAAGATACAAGTGAAGCAAATACGGTAAAAGATTAAAGGTATAATTTCCAGTGGTGTCTACGACATTTGTTCTAAATTTTTTGGATGTTAAAAAGTATTTTATTTAAAAAAGAAATTTCCAGGACACCTCAAACTTTTCAAGCTTTGGTTTCTCTTTTGTGAATGGGGTTGAAAATATCTGCCTCATGAAAATGCAACAAAAAATCGGATGAGATAACGTACACAAATATATTAAGCACTGGACCATGTGTGTAGTTTGTACTAAATAAATGTAAGCTAGATATTAATTTGATGTCAGTCAAGTTTTAAAAAAAAATGTAAAGAAAAAACATTTACAAATAATTCCACTACTTACTGAATGTATTTCTAGTCCATGTGTGCGTATTTCACTTTTTACCCCAAACAGGAATCGTATAATACATAGAAATCTGTATCCTGAGTTCTTCACTTGAAATAACCTGACCTTTTCCCCAGGTTACTATATTTTCATTAAAACCAGGTTTACTAGTCTATTATTTCTTACATTCACGTTTTCTCCATACTTCCTTTTTTCCTGTCTTTTTCTGCAGGTTCCATGGTGTGTGTGATTTATAAGGTATGCGTACTATTTTCAGTTCTATTTGCAGGTGGCATTTAATTTTTCAGAAGCCCATCTCAGCTGTACTTTTCTGCTTAAGGGTTAATATCGGCAATTTGCCATTGTAGTACCTCCTTTCTCTCTAAGATGGGAAACTTTCTCCTAATCTTGGATGAAACAGAAAAGCCACTGAGCCTGGCAGAGCTGCATCCTGCTTTAAAGCGATGTGTGCACACCAACTCCTCCATCTCCTTACAGACCTGCGCTCTCAGAATCAGAGGGCAAAGTATGAGTGTGGAAAGAGGGGCTTCCTTGTGTAGGTCTCTCAAGAAGCTCACGTGGCCTGCGGGTTTTGTTTTAAAATCCAAACCTATTTATGTGTCAGTTAGTGGAAATTCTTCCTGTTTCTTGTACTAGGACATCAGTGGTTGACCCTAACTTTCAGTGATGGTTAAGATGTTTAAGATGTCTTTATCCTGGTCTTCACATAAAAGTTACTGGGAAGACGGGAGAGGCCTCAGCAAGGGTTGCTATTCAGAAGAACTGTTATCCGGATCCAATCATCTTAAATTTATTTATTTATTTACTTACTTACTTACTTACTGGGGAGGGGCAGAGAGAGGGATAACGAGAATCCTAAGCATGGAGTTCAGCATAGGGGCTCGATCTCACAACTGTGAGATCATGACATGAGCCAAAATCAAGAGTCAGATGCTCAACCAACTGAGCTACCCAGGTGCCTGCCCCTCAATCTTCTCAAATTTAGTGATGAGGGCAACCTAAAGACAGGTAAAAAAAATACTAATTTAAGGAAAATACTGACAACCTGATTCTTTTCCATTGAAATCACAGGTTATTTTCTACTACTCCTTAAAAATACTATCTTTACCCTTCAGCTCTGGAAATGCAAAAATATTATACGTGGACTTGAGGAAAGGAACATATAGACTAAAATGTAATTTCAAAAACACACACATCAGGTCAACCCTACCGTCTCTTTGGAGCAAGGGCTAGAAACCACAAAAACCAGTTCACATATTTTTGGAAGTAGAAATATGTATTTCTATCTTCAGAAATACCTTAGAGTAGAAAAATCTCTGTCGAAAGACTTTTGTATCCCTCTTCTTTGCATAAAAAAGAAGTAAGCTGATGTTCTGAAGATTTTGGAGATCACCTGTTCTGACCATCTCATTTTACCAAGAAGAAATATGAAGACTGAAGCCCGGACTGGACTCTTAATTTCATGACTCCCAGTCCACTCTTCTTCCCAGTACATTATGAGAAGCAAGCAACTAAGTAAAATTAGAGGTTTAGAATATTTCTCTCTCGGGCTCCTCCTTCCACTAACATCCTGTGATCTATGAACCAAGGTTGGCTGGAATGAAATAGTTACTCCACTGGAGCCAACGCCATTGTGTAAGGCTGCTGAGTGCAGGGGTTACGAGAAATGCTGATCGGTGTTAGAGCCTGTATTGAGAAGGGCCTCACCAGCTGGGCTAATCAGAACGCCGTCCAAATGACCGAAGTTGTAAGATATTAGGAAGTTAGCTTCGCATCTGACTATCCCTTAGAGATTAAGTCAGAAATGAAATTTTGAACCCTCTAATCACAACCTATTTATGTATCCAATCTAGACAGCGGTAGTGCTTTCTCTCAATTTAAGAAATCATTACATTTCTGTAAAGTTGCACGTAAAGTGAAATTGTTTATTGAGTTTGTCTGCATCACAAAACTGACAGTGCGTGGCTGTGGCTAAACTTTCCAATGGTTAAGAACCTTCAGAAGAAACGGATTAAAGGAGAGGATTGTTGCAGCATGTATATTATTGTACAAAATACAATTACACTCAAATGGTACAAAACCTGGAAAGAACAGAAAGATGAAAAAAATGTTCTACTAACGAGTTAGGGCAGCTCTGACTGAGTCTCATGAATGGTGAAAGATAGGTCAACAGACTGAGGTATTATTTCTTCAACACACCCAAGTTGCAGGTGCAAGGCAGTTTTCTTAAAGGAATTGTAACTAAATCTTCTCCAAGTTGAAAACAATCTTAGAGATTATCTAGCACTGGGGCATTTTCGTTTGTTTTGTTTATCAGCTACCCATGGGAAAGCATCATGGAATATACAGACTATAACTTTATGCAATCTATTTATATGCAGGTATGAATTTATGATCAGAGAGCTATAGCTTCCATTCACTTTCCAAAAGGGTTTATGACTCAAAAGAATTGAGACTTGCTAAGAAGCAGTTTTGTATTTCATTTCCGCAGAGGTAATTGGGACAGATATGGTTTGATAAAATTCATAGGTCATACAGTTAATTAGCAGCAGGGCTGTGGTTAGAACAGAGGATCCCAACTTTCAAGTTAAGAATTGTTCCATTATACCACATTCTTTTACAAAATATATTTCTGAGGGCCATAATTTAAAGTTTGGTGTGACTTTGTAGACTGTCACATATCAATAATAACATATATTAGTAATCTATAAAATATATCTTTTCTGTAACATCTAGTGAAGTTAGAGTATTTAATAAAATAGATAATTTTTCTCAAATCAAGTGGCCAAAAAGAGTATAGGCATTAGGTAAGTCGGGGAGAAATTTATTATCTCTTTAGATAATATGATTATCTTCCTAAAAACTCAAATTAATTAAAACTTAGATACATATTGACATATCTATACAATATTATTTCCAAGTCACTAGATTTTATTATACCAATAATAACTGGAACAAAATTAATTGAAAATGGAACCCACCCACATAAGCGCAAAAATGTAAAATAGTTAGAAATAAACTTAATAAGAAATATGTGCAACTCCTATGAAGGAAACTGCCTAGTTTCTTAGTTATGTAAGAAAAATTTTTTAAGTAAATGGAGATTGAGTACCCTACCTTGGATGACAAAAATATCTCTAAAAGCATTACTTTCCCTAAATTAATTTGTGAAATTAACTCCAATTAAAATGCCATTTGGATTTTTTGGAAGGGGGATTTTTTCTAATATTGATCTAAATGAGTAAATGAGCCAAAGTGGCCTCATTCTACTTGCTGTACCAAAATTTAAACAGCACAATAATTCAATTCTACAATACTGGTATAAAATTAGACTGTCAATGAAAGAAAAATGAAACCTAGTAACAGCCATAAGTATGCATAATAATTGAGTATGATTAAATGCCAAATTTAATTAGTGTGAATAAATGGATTATTCAATAAATAATACTGAGAAACTATTTGGACACTTCGAATATACATACATAGAAAACAAAAAGGAAAAGAAAAAAGAAAAGAAAAGGCAAGATCAGATGCAAGCCTCAATCCGCTATATTAAACTCCCCCCGATCACCTTTCTTTTCTTTAGATGCTCACATTACCTTTTGGGCTACTTTAAAATTCGTGGCTCCAACTTTGAACTAATTTAAGAACAGAAACATCTGGGACTGGGGGAGCCAGAAACACATTACTGTCCCTGATCTTAACAACCACACAACTCAGAAAAGCACTACAGGCTAGAAAGGAAGAAGTCAGAGGTAGGGATATTTCCAGTGATTAAGTTATAGGCTCCTTTGGTAGGAGCTTAGAAAGTCAATGAGTGGTCAGCAAAGCATCACCTCAAAACAAAGGCTCCTTTGAGAAAATACTCAAAGGAGATTCCCTCTTCCAAAGTCTAGGTCCAGGGTAGGGCTCAAGCTAGTCGAGAACCAAGCATATTCCTCCAGGACTGAGAGGCCAAAATGGGACTAGGAAGCAGCTCATTGGAGGGTTTCAGATCCAATGAGAGCTATAAGCAGTACCAACCCAAATTTATCTCCAGCTAGAAAATAGAAGCATGTTTGAACCATTTACTAATTCAGGAAACCCAGAAAAAGAATCAGGATAGGGAAAGAAAAAGAGTTGAAATGATTAGCCATCTCTGGTATTCCTGTAAGAGTGAAACCATTGCTTATCATAGTCTTATTGTAAGAACTCAAAAATGTATTAAGAACTGACTTATTCACTGCCACAGCACACGAATTTCAAGACCCTAAATGAGGAATATGGCCTCTAATACCTACATATTTGAACAGATATGTAATATTGTGATTTATAATAATAAATATGTATTTGGAGAATTTTGTTCTTTAATTGTATACCTGATGAGATGCTATAAGGAAAGACAGACCTGGTGTACCTTATTTCCAAACACTGAATAAAGACTGACTTCAGAACTTCTTCCTCTTTCAATCTGAGTGCGATGATCTACTGATATGAGACAGAAGCCCTTGTTTGTGGTCTACTCATTTATTCCTGCATTTACCCAAATATATGTATTACGCATGGGTTCTCTAGATACCCACACCAAGACCAGTATCGTGGGAAGAACACAAAGACAAGAGTTTGTGACATAGACTATGTGCATAATGTCTCTCTGGAAAGAGGGAGACATACATTTATACATATATATATATGCATATATGCATGTATGTGTGTTTATGTGTATGTTACTAACACAATGACCTGTCATAATTCTACCGCACTTTTCAGTTTGCAAACTCTTTTTATGTACGTTAGTTTTCTTGAGCTCACCCACCTGATGAGGGATAGAAGCAGAAAAATGTTCAGCTTTAGCCCAGAAAGCTGACCTATAGCCTGCATAGTTTTGATAAGGATCAGTGCTGGTTGCTACATTTGTTTTTGTTTTTTTTTTAGTTTATTTATTTATTTTTGACAGCGAGCGAGCATGAGTGGGAAAGGAGCACAGAGAGGGAAACAGAGAACCCAAAGCAGGCTTCGCGCTGTGGCGCAGAGCCCCGACATGGACGTGGGCCTCAAACTCAGGACGAACTGTGAGATCATGACCTGAGCCGAAGTTGGAAGCTTAACTGACTGAGCCACCCAGGTGCCCGTGGGTGCTACCTTCTTAAAGGTCCCTTGACTGCTTGTACATCTCACGTATAGTTAATACTGAGCTGAATGATGAGCACCAAACCACTCTGAAGAAAGTAGTTTTACAAGAAGAAATTCAAAGAAACATTTATGATCTAATACTCCCTGAATTTCCCCTCCCCTTTGAGCACTAAGCGTATAATCACCAGCCTCATACAGCAGAAGTGCAGCTCTTTCTGTCTACGGGTCCTGTTCCCGGGCTACTTAAATAAACTAACTTGCACTGGAAAATGTCTCATTGTTGACCATTGTGCTCAACGATCCCACACACAACTAACTCTCTGAAGTAGGTATTTTGTATTATTTCCATTTTATAGATGAGGAGAATTTCTCATTCTTGTAGATTTACTGTGAAATGACACATGAGGTATCCCATATTTTTAAAAAGATGAAAATCATTATTCCTCCTCCTATGACAGAGTTTAGTAACTTTGACTAAGGTGTATTTTTTTTAAGCTCTGAATTCACAGAATGTTAACAGAATATTAATAATGCGTAGTACAAAAAGGAAGGGTTATGAGGTAAAATAAATTTATGCAACATTTGGGTTAAATAAAGTTTAATCGGTTTCTCTGGGATTTTTCTGAGTTCATTCTGTGCTAATTGACCTTGTCAGTCCTTCAGAATGGGATGGAGTGGCTTCATGTCTCAAACTTTATGACAATAGAACCATTTATTGCTCGGAGTATATGGTCTGACCCGTGAACGTATTTGGAAACTCTGGTACGAGCATATTCTGAGTATATTTCAGCTTCAGCATTTTCTAACTGCGAAGTGTGTCCTCTTACTGAGAAACCCTGGCAACCTGAAGTCATATTAACCCCCAGTCGGTCACCTGAAACCCAGAGGTTCCCTATCAAAGGATTGAGAACATTATGCAATTAAAATCTAATTTTGTGCCGCTTGCTCTCTAAATACCCAAATATTTTTAAACACACAAGGTCAGACTGCAGAGATCATTTGACTTCAGAATTGGACATTCTTTATTTCCTCAATTTTCATAAGCATGATTTACCATTAGACTTAGAAAATACGAGGGAAATCTGAATTTTAGGAATAAACTACTGTAACATTGTGTGTCAACTATACTCAAAAAAAAAAAAAGAATAAACCTTTTGCTCTTTATGGCAAAAAAGTAAATTAATTTTTTTTTAAATTTTTTTTTTCAACGTTTATTTTATTTTTGGGACAGAGAGAGACAGAGCATGAACGGGGGAGGGGCAGAGAGAGAGGGAGACACAGAATCGGAAACAGGCTCCAGGCTCTGAGCCATCAGCCCAGAGCCCGACGCGGGGCTCGAACTCACTGACCGTGAGACCGTGACCTGGCTGAAGTCGGACGCTTAACCGACTGCGCCACCCAGGCGCCCCCAAATTTTTTTTTTCAGAAGAGTGAAATCTTGCTCTGAAAACATGAAAGCATTTCTGTCTTCTAGAAACATTTATCAAAATAGAATAGAGTATTGGCAACGTTTTAAAAACTGATGACATTCAATTTTAGTTTCTCATAACTACTAGTAATATAAATTGTTTCTGATGATATTTAAAACACTGTGTTGTATTGCTTCAGCATTGAGGTTAATTCCTTCTCAATGGACCTCCCTGGTCCATTAGGAATGACCTAGGTCTAAATAAATTCACAGATGTGATGAGGATTGAAAAAGGATAGGAATGTGGAAAAGGACAGAAAGGACTGAGTTGTTACTGGTTTAGGACTGTTTATAAACCAGGGGTATTAAAGTCACAGAAATTCCCGAGACTTTAAAACCTTGCTACTCGATGTGTGGTGGGGAGACCAGCAGCCCAGACTTCACACCTGGGCTAGGTCTCAGGCTCTGCCTTAGACTTACTGAATTAGAATTTGTATTTTATTTCTTTTTTAAAAATGTTTATTTATTTTTGAGAGACAGCATGAGTGGGAGAGGAGCCTAGAGAGAGGGGGGACAGAGGATCTGAAGCAGGCTCTGTGCTGACAGCAGACAGCCCGATGCAGGTTCACACACTATGAGATCATGACCTGAGCCAAAGTCCGACACTTAACAGACTGAGCCACCCAGGCAGCCCTAGAATCTGTAGTTTAATACAATCCTCAGATGATTTAAGTGTGCATGAAAGTTTAAGATCTTGTGTTTAGGGGCACCTGGGTGGTGGCTCAGTCAGTTAAGCGGCCGACTTCGGCTCAGGTCACGATCTCGCGGTCCGTGAGGTCGAGCCCCGCGTTGGGCTCTGTGCTGACAGCTCAGAGCCTGGAGCCTGTTTCAGATTCTGTGTCTCCCTCTCTCTGACCCTCCCCCGTTCATGCTCTGTCTCTCTCTGTCTCAAAAATAAACAAACGTTAAAAAAAAAAAAGATCCTGTGTTTAAAAACAACAACAACAACAACAAGCAGCCCGGGTTTCCCTCACCAGGGTCCATTTTAATGTCTGGAAACATTCATTTTAGTAAAGCTTTTTCTCCCCTTTCTCTATTTCATGTATTCCCAAGAACAAGAATCTACAGATAAGGGTTATCTAAAAAAGTTTTTATAATCCTTTATACAAAACCTGAAAATGTAGAGTTTGTCAATTCTACGCCCTTGAGGAAAAATTGGTATAGTTATTGAAATAACCAGCTCCCGATATCATAAGACCATTTTTTTTTTTTCCAACTGCATGAGGCTTGGCTTGTAAATTTTAAGCAGTTAATAACCAGAGAGCCTTTCAAATGAATCAGCTTTTATGATGTTTCATCCAACAAGGATCAGGAGATTTAGGATTAAAATTGTCAATGAAAATTTGAAAATGATATCTCACTTATCTCACTTAATCCTTTTCTTCCCATTCTAGATTTCGGGGCTTTTATTTTTTTCCTTTTTTTTTTTTTTTTTTGGTCTCTGGTACAGATACACTTTTAGGCATCCACAATGGATAAACGTACTCCAGCCAAAGGATTAAAAGATAAAAAAGCTTCTCCCTATTACAGTATACTCTCATCTCTAACCTTTGTAGCAGACCATCTATTTTCAAGTTCAGCATGTCGTAGCTTTAGAAATAGAGATAGCTTTGAGAAAGAATATGAGGATGCATTTCAGCTACAAATGGGAGCTACTGACCAAGAAGCAGTCTAGCCGAGGAGGCAGAGCTCGGGAAGCAGGCTGCCACTGTGATGTTTACGTGAGCATCACAGACTGTATTGTAGTAAGCAAGAAGCATTGATAATTACCACATCTCCATTTTTCAGCTAATTCCATTTGACATGACCATGTCTGAGAAGGGTATGATGATTCATTGAAGCGTTTTATTCTAATTAAAAAAAAAATTTTTTTTACGTTTATTTATTTTTGAGGGAGAGAGAGACAGAGTGTGAGCCGGGGGAGGGGCAGAGAGAGGGGGAGACACAGAATCCGAAGCAGGCTCCAGGCTCCGAGCTGTCAGCACCGAGCCCGTGGCGGGGCTGGAACACACGAACCGCGAGATCATGACCGGAGCTGAAGTTGGTCGCTTAACCGACTGAACCACCCAGGTGGCCCCACTTAAGTATTTTAATAAATGTTTTTGTAAATCGCCCTGTTTGGTTTTAGATGTGAGGGTACGGATGTTATTGTACAAGACATTTTTCTTCTCTCTCTCTTTTTTTTTTTTTTTGGCGGTCTAAAATCTTCCGTGAGGGGGTATACTCCATAGCGCATAGTAATGGAGAGATACAGATATACACCAGGGTAAGGTGGGGAGGTCCTCCTTACCCCCAGCACTCAGCATTTGAGCGTGTGACCTAACCTTGTGGATTGGATTCTCCCTTCAGGGACTGTGGATCAGAAGCAAACAGAAGGTTAGGGCTCTCTCATAGCATCTACAAAGACAGAAGCATGTTTAGGCCATCTTTGCAACATGTCAGCAGCAGCTGTGCTTCCTGCACTGGGACACGTGGAGCTGCCTTGGATCATGTTCTTTCCAAGTCTTGTTCTCTCTCTAACTCTAAGTCTGCAGGTCCTGCTAATGAATTCCTTTTCTGATTTTGCTTGCCGCTAAGAATCACGACTGTGACAGAAATATCGCCTCTTCGTTAGACTTGAATCGTATTGCTATCAACTCTGCATAGCTCATCGATGTAAGTTTGAGCAATGGCTGCAGTCTGAGAACAGCCCCAAGTAAGCAGTAAGAGTGGAGGAAGTGGTTAAAAATGGTGGTAATTATCAGCTGCAAGAACCTACTAAGAACCAGACTATGTTACATATGTCCACTTCAGTAACTCTAAAACTTAAAGCCACTGAGGGCCAGTACTACCACACCCATTTTACAGATGAGGACACTAAAGTTTCTTGTATAAAAAGTCACTGAAGTCATCTTGGCCAAAATCACATGCCTAGTATATCCCTGAAGCAAGAATCAAATCCAAATCCTTCTAACTTAAATCAGACTGATTATATTCTATTCTGTATCCTTAATGGAGCTCTTTAAGGACTAATTCAATGTCATTAATTGAACTTTACAACTGATACTTAAAATCATATATCCCTACCTTAATTGGGATGTACATAAATACTCGGGTCTTCTCACACATTTTTGGCTGGGTATTTATTTAAGTCTTCTTATGGTAAATAAGTAAAGACACCCCCCCCCCCCCACCACCACCAAAGAGATCATTCTGAAATATTTCTTGGCAGCCAAAACAAAAATTTTAATTTAAAAGGCAACTTAGACTCAGTTGTGATAGGTCTCTTTAATGTATTGTTGAATCTTGTCCTTGAAGCACCGTGTCTAAGTTCCATAAAAGTGTTCTTTATCCCAACAAGCTTATAGGGTAGATGTTAAACTTGTCACCTGTATTAGCTTTAAAGGGAAAATCTGTATGTGTGCAATTATGAGGCTATGTGAAAGTTACTAATTTTTCTGAGACTGACTCAAATATAAGGTGTGGGCTTTTTTATTTTGAAGATAGGCAAAAGCACACAATTTGTTGTTCAGCACTACAAAACTACAGCTACACTTTAAGGGCAATACTTTTTAAGCCATTTCTTAATACCCTCCCCATATAAAATCGTAAGTATCACTAGTCACAGCTCATGGTACTTTCTTTATTAGAAGGAACTGTCATAATAAAATGAGAATGATGGCTATAATAGCTACTATTTATTGAGAATTTATTAGGTGCCAGGCACAGTATAAAATGCTTCACATAGATTTCCTAATTTAATACTGGCAATCTTAATGAGGGAGGCACTACTATTATTGCCCTTGTATAGGTACCGAAAATGAAGCAAGCAGAGCAAAACATCTCCCCCTATTCTCTGGATCACTGCTTCAGAGAATTTTATGCTTCTCTGTGGCCTTAGGATGAAGTCCAAACTCTAAAGCTTAGCACGAATGGTCTATAAAGATCTGGTCCCCGACTACCTGCCTCTTTAGCCTCATCATTTTACTACCCCATTCATCTTTTATGCTGGTTTTTAGCGAACTGTTTCATATAACCACGTTCCTGCTCCCACCCATGCCCGTACCTCAGCATCTACAGAGACAAGACCTACTCATCCCTTCAAACTAGTTCATCTTGGAAAAGCCTTTGCTGAAATTCTAGCTAGATCTAGCTGCCTCTCCTCTGTGCATGTTCCAGTTACAGAACTATCACACTGTCATATATCTACTGAACTATTTGTCTCTTTTTCCTACTGGACTTTAAGTTCCATGACATTAAGTATAATATTTGTTTTGGTTTTCTCCAGTGCCTTACCCGGGACCAAGCAAGCATGCAGTGGGCACTCAAATATTTTTTTGAATGCACAACCAAATCTTAAGTGATCACCCTATTCATTCTTCTCTCAATCTCACTGCCTGAAAATATTTGCTACACAGCCATTTCCTATAATTTCATAATATTCAAAAGTATTAGAAGGAGTTCTACATAAGGAGTTAGGGTATCTAGGTTCTTGTCCCATGATGGTCATTTAGTAAATGAATGACCTTGAAGGTTGATTCATTCCACATTCCCCCCCCCCCCCCCCCCCGACATTTGCCATGTTCCAGGAACTATATACCACAGGGACACCACAGTGAACACAACAGACCATACCCTTCCAGCACGGAGCCTGCATAGCCTAGAGAGGGATTTCTCACGAAGTCTAAAATGCCATGAACCAATAAGCCAAACCTCAAATCCCTTAAAATACAGTAAAGAAGCACATAAAAGTAAAAATAACAGCAGGCAAATCAGTTCAAAATCAGCCTCTGGTATAATTAGTCCATGAGTATTAATTCCACCTTCTAAAAATAGATATAGATAAGTGATATTACAATCTTTTAAAAATATTAACTTTGCTTTGATCTGATACAAAATACCGGAACTCTCTCTAACTCTTAGTAGACCTGCCAAGGACAAAAAGTGGAAAAAATCATTTCAAGGCAATTAACAGTGACTAGAAAGGAAGTTCTATTTTATCCCTTGGGAAGACGAATCTGTTCTATACATCTAATGCTAGTCACAACATAAAGAACGTGTCTCTAATCAAACTTTATTTGTGTGAAGAATTTTTGATTCATGGTAATTGGACCAAAAAAGGTAAAACATAATATTAGTGTACAAATTACATAGTAAGAACTAAATGAGCCTAGACTCTCAGCTGCTTCATTAAAAGATTAGGTAGCGAAGGTCATAATTATTTAATTTGTGTCCAAATCTCAGCTGGAGAATGTTTTGAATGAACAATGAGGTAAGTAATTTTAAGGGAAGGGAAAGTCCTTGTAGCCAAGCCTAGAAACTTGATATTGACAGGCAGAGTTAGCATACTCCCTTTCAGATTGTCTTCCAAGAGGTGTTTGGACAGGAAATCTAATTTTCTAAAGATACAGATTCAGTATTCCTTACTATAACTGAGTAAAACATATCAATTCTTTGACAGGCTGTGATCACAAGATGTGCCTCCTGACACATCCTTTTTCTTCAAACTCTTCGACATTGGATAGTTGCTGCTGGTGGTTTATGTGGACACTGAATTATGACAAAAATAAGCACACAATACTGGGTTTGTTCTTCCATTAAAGTCATAAACATGGAAACTGAAATAGACTTTCGAGGTATATGGTGAGGTTTCTCATGCTCTAGGTGAGGAAACTGAGGCCCACAGAGGTGAATGAAATTACTGTAAACCTCGCAATTGGTTAGTGGTAGAGCCATGATAACAGGAGAGTTCTGTGGCCCCAGCCCAACGTTCTTCTCATCACTGTGTTACGTATTATGCTCTCTTTGGGGGTTGACTTCCAGCTCACAAGCTCCCATTCATTACACTGAACCACAGCACCAAGTTTAAGAGTACAAGTGGTAGGGGGCAATACCGAAGTCGTTCAGATGGTTGGATTCTTTTTCTTGGAAGATCATTACTTCTGTGTGTTTGTGGGAAGAAAAACAACAGCTAGTTGGTACTTCTGTAGCAGAACTGGTGTGCTGGAAAGGACACAAAAAAGCTTTCCTCGTCTAACTAAATTTGAGAGCGTGAATAAGCTGAATTTCCCCATCTGGAGCCTCTCAGACTAGACTAGCCTTACAAATTAATGTGAGTGTATAGGTCTGGGGCCCGAAGGAAATTAGGTCAGGCCCAGAAAGGAATCAGGTGGCTGACCACAAGCAAGAATTTTAATATGGATTCAAAACAAAGGGCAGAGATCTAATGCGGCAATTCACTGAATACCATTAGGACTATATCAGAGCGTGTGATGAGGGAGCCTTCAGGACAAGAAAATAGAAAGGGAAACAATACTAAAGGACAGAAAATGTCTTAATCCAAGTACAATCCAGACTTTGATTCTTCTTTTAATCAACTCTTGTCTTTCCTCACCATGCTGTCTTCTCCTCTCCCTCTCTCCCTCTCTCTCTCATCTCATCTCATATTGTCTTCATGTAGGATATTCTCGCTTTCACTCCGCAGTTCTAGCTCTCCCTTTACTTCATTTCTGAGAATTGAGATCCATAGCAAGGCACAGAAGAAGTACTTTGATAAGGAGAATAAAACCAGTCTGAGATGAACATTATCAGAACACAGTCCTTGCTTTGGTGTAGTTTAGGGTCAAAATTGAGACGTGTATGTAGGAGCATTTTTAGAAGATTTTAAGGAGAGTCTGTTTTCTTAGCGTCTCCAACTCGTTCTCCAAAGATATACTTTGAAGGCTTTGTATACTGTCATATAGCGAGAGGATGGCATTATGAGAGCCAACCCAGGGATGTTCCAGATGCATCCTGCCATTAAGTGCTGGTGTGAAAAGTTAGAGCATTTTTTTCTCTCGGGAATCTCTTGTGGCTTCATCCCTGTGCAAAGGTCTGTGCTTCCAAAAAGTTCAAGATTGATTTTTTGGAGAAAAGAAGTGAAGAATTTTCTAGCCAACCAAGAAACAGATTCTTTTGACGAAATGTCAGATTAAGAAAAAAAAGAATTCTACATGGGGTACCATGACAATTCTCTAAAGGCAATGACTGTGAGAATAATGCAGATATTTTTGGATAGAGGGTTATAGCCCTCGGAAGTTTCATTTTCTGTACAATCCTTGTGGTTAGCATAAATTTAAAAATGTGTTCATGTGCAGAACATTTCAGATTCATTTATGCAGAATTATGTAGCACATGGAAAAGTCTCCCTTAAATTCCCATGTATAATGGGGACACAAAATTCTACAAATTATATTTGTAAACATCCAGTCCCCTCTATCATTACACATTCTCAAAGTATACTAGATATGGAAAGTGTGTTATTATAATACACTCACTCTCTCTCTCACTGCAATGATTGGCCATAGGCCAGTTGCCCAGGGATTCAATGGTATTAGCCCTGCATTGGATACGTCAGATAAGATCACACATTACTTACCTACGCTTCTACAGCCTTGCCGGTCATTTTAAACATTTAGTCCCTTGAAAGCTTAACCCATTACTCTCTCTCTCTCTCTTTCTCTGTCTGTCTCTCTCTCTATATATGCATACACACACACACACGCACACACACACACACACACACACATACATATATATGGACTTTCCAGAAAACTTTCTCAAAAGAAATCACTTGTATCATAGACCCTGTCCCCCCACACCCTTCCCCTCCCAGTCCCTAAAAAATATTAGACAAATCGACAGTCAGAGGACATAATTAGGGAATCATCTTTCACTTCCTCCAAATTCTAGACAAACTTCCTTTTCACTTAAAAATGGAAAATGTGACAAACGTAAGCCCTTACCAACTTCCCACTTCAGAAGGCTGTTGTCTTCCCTCTCCATTTTTCCAATGACATACCAGATACACGCCATCCAGTGTGCAAGGAGTGCAAACATGGACATGAGCAGAGTCAGGACGATTGTGCTGTGCTGGGAATAGCGGTCCAACTTCTGCAGGAGACGCAAGAGACGCAGCAGCCGGACGGTCTTCAGGAGATGCACGAGAGACACCTGTCGGAGGAGACCGAGCGGCACCGCGTGGCTCATGGGTTCACTCCGCATCATAGCGGTTGCTTTAACTTACAGCCATTCTGGAAAGTTCTTGAAGTCAAGCATAATCATGACTCCAACGCGATGGTCATTTTTATGACCATGCCAATGTCGTTTCTCGACATAATGCTATCAAGAGGTGATAGGATAAAGGATGATGAGACAGTTTACTTTCCTTGAATTGGTACTTATTTTCCTTAAGGTGTATCTTTTTTTCTCAACCTATTTGACTGAATATGATTTTGTATATTCTGATACACAACTGAAACACATTATGGTCTCAGGATTGAACATAAGGTGTCTCCACTTCTTACACACATTTTCTTTCAATTCCACGTCCCTTCCTCCATGCAGGAGTGACATCATAACAATAATTTAGACACACTGAACCCTGTGAAGTGGTAATAAAGGTAACTTTAAAAAAAAATAGTGATTAGATGTACCAAACTTGAGTAAGATTTACTCACAAATGCCAGTAATACCTCCTGTCTCATGTGCTGCACTCTCTTCTTTGTAACATCATCAACTGACAGAAAAAACTCACGCCTGAAGCATATACTTTCTGAGCTCTCTGTCAATCACACAGGCTGAGGGACCCAAAATCAAATGGAACACCATTTTTGAAAACTCTCCTAGGTCTTGTCTTTGGACACACTAAAACAATACACTTGTGGCCAAGGACTTATTTTCCTGACTTCAGTGCCCAACGGAAACATGTGCACCACTGGTGTCCACAAGAGTGGTCATTGTCACTATTAACAACAGACGTGGTGCCCTAATGCATACTCTTTCACACCCTCGAATAGCCTCAAGGAGCATTCTAAAATAGAAACGGCAAATAAAGTATGACCTCATCCGTAAATAGAGTTTAACAAAGTACTTGACCTTTTCTAATTTGGAGGCGGGAGGAAGGAACTATAAATACAAGGGAAGAAAGTGGTTTGTATGACTATACCTAAGAACAGTATTTGCTCTAAGGACTCAATCATAAACACGGTCGGCATCTTCTGGAAGTTTGCCTTTATAATTATCTGGAGTCAGTTGACATCTAGCTCCTTCCTCCATGATCTATCTCCCCTTCTGTCGAAGAAAATTGTACCTGGAACAGTGCTTGACACATAGTAAGTGCTCCGTAAATACGTGTTAAATGAGAGGATGGTTAATAAATTAAGATGGAAAACGCTCTAAACTCAATATAATAGAAATTCAATAAAAACCCTTTCAATTGTAATC
This sequence comes from Prionailurus viverrinus, assembly GCF_022837055.1. NCBI lineage: Eukaryota > Metazoa > Chordata > Mammalia > Carnivora > Felidae > Prionailurus > Prionailurus viverrinus. The sequence goes on from NC_062569.1 coordinate 22,492,557, forward strand.
TCACGAATTATTCTATACTGAAATATAATAAAACCATAAGGTCAGCTGAGGAACTTGCCAGCTACCTGTGCTTTGATTTCTTTTTCTCATTCTTCTGTGTCAAATCTTATTTTCTTCCCTTTCACAGCCCAGTCCTCATCTGTCATTTCTCCAGCTGATTGTAAACCAGATGATTTCCTGCCAGGACTTTGCAATATCTGCTTCCTGGCTTAGAAGAATTACTGGGGGTGGAGTTTATTTTGTAGGAGAAGAGTTTGATAGATGCATGACAATTTGGTACTTGAAATGAAACCTCAAAAAGTCCCAAAAGGAGGAAGACAAGTTGATTAACATGTATTGAGGTCTTTCTGGGTGTTTGACACTTAGCAAGTATCGTATAGAAATGCTTTTCAGGCTGCTGAGAACCTTGTAGGGATTTTTATGCTTATTTTGCTTATTTTGCCTATTTTGATGTTAATTTCCCCCAAGGAAGTCACTCAGACGGTAAGTGATTAAGACTGGGATTTCTACTTTGCCTTTTTCACTCTGTCATATTTTCTATGTCTCATGCATAACTTTGTCTCTCAGAGTGCCTTTCATAGTGACTTACACACACTAAATTTTATTAAAGAAATGTGGGAAGTATATATAAAACATTTACCATCAGCAATTATGGGCAGAGTCAAAACTAAAGCATCCAATACATTTCTGATGGTTATAATGAGTTTTTGAATACCATCTACAGAGATGTGCTAACTGGATGTATTTTAGATCTGGAAAACCAACATCTGTGTTTGCTTATTTATTTCTACCTTTCTTTTTACAAGTTTGTGCACTATAACAATAGCATAGCTTATAAACTTTTCCTCATAACTTATGTTGTCCTGGGAAGTAAATATAATACTTTGAACAAATAGAATATTTCATCTTGACTAACTTATTTGGGGCAGAGCAAATTTATATGCCAACTGGTTAATGATCATACGCTCACTCCTGTGAGACACAGAAAAATTATCATTGATAAGAGACAGATTCCATTCTTTCTTCCTCTTTTGTGTTTCTTTCTAACATAGATGTTTATCTATAACTTGCATTTATTAGGTATTCATGCCAGGTTTCATGAGACAGAATGAAGAAAGGGAGCAGGAATGTAGTGAAAATGTACAGGTACTTAAAATTCATCAAAATATGAGAATTAGACTTTTAAAAAAATCCTTTGTGTTAATTTTAGACAATGAGCATGTTAATGACAGATAAACATGTATTTTAAAATTTTGTATATTTTACAATACAATTATATAATATATATTTTAAATTATCCTATTTGTTCAGTGCCCAAAGAGAAATGGAACATAAAAAAAATTATTAGTATTTAGTCACAAAGCAGCAAGTTAATTTAGAGAGGGGTCTATCAAACATGATTCATTTAACAATTCTCCAGGAGAATGTGGAAAATTTTTCTTAGTATTTTGTGAATTATATACTTCTTTTGAAATTTTTTTGGTTGCAGTCTTGCAAATACCTTGTTTTAAGTCATTACATGTTCATTATAGTACACTTATCTAGTCAAATTCAATTTTAAAAAGCACTTTTAAAAGCCTGGATAACAATTCTCTGTAGCACTGATTGATATTATATACTAAATTTTTCCCCAGAGGTTTCCTTTCAGTTGACTTATAAACCTCTTAAAGATGTTGATACCCTCAACTTTCCATCTTAAGAAAAAAATGGAAAGGAAAAGAAAAGAAAAATGCTATTGTATAGACAATTACCAAATGCACAAATTTGTACTAAATAGTCAGGATTACAGTTCAGTCTTCATCCCAAAGTCAATAATGACTGTATTTGAAACACTGATCATTTTAATACTGAAAACTAAGCTTTTAAATTCCTGATAGAGAATCTCAAGGTCTTGTCAACTGAGTAAGAAATAGGCTTCATTTGAACTAATGTTTAGTAAATTTTTGCCTGCTAAAATTGGTTACTCTAGCAGCAAATTGCATTACTGGCCCCAAAATGCTATTATACCTCCCTAAAAGTCTCTCTATTTATAAGGGAGCACTTAATGCTTTTACGAACATCAATCGTTAAATAGTAAAAATAGCTACTACAATGAGTGGACACACTTTCTTTCCTGTGATGAGACATGAGGATAAAGGGAAGAAAAGAGATGTTACAAACATCAGTAAAAATCCAAAAGAGATCTCAAGTTCAAGTGGCCATTGTATCAGTGTGTCATTTCTTCCCCATCCAACATTTTTACAAGGACTTCTAAGAAGTGGTTGAATTCTTTTAACTTCAATACTACTCGGTATCTTGATTGGTCTTTTGTTTTGCTAATGAATAACTCAAGAGGTAGAGAGTAAAGGTCATAAAACCAGAAGAAATCTCAAACTCTCCACTAAACTTCTGAGGCAAAATACCTGCCAAAGTAATACAAAGTAATGCTCATTACTTTTGGTTTCCTTACCAAAGGATTTCTTCTGTGAGCGAGTATTGATGATAAATGCTTTGGGTATATCCTGGTTCTAGATAGTTAAATAAGTAAAACAGGTCATGTAAATTCCAAAAGGAAGTAACTTCCTCAAGTGGAGAATTTGGCCTGCGTACCATTGGTCACTTTGGTGTCTTTATTCAGGAGGCCACAAAGTCCTGGACATACAAACTGCTACAAACACTTAAAACCTGAACGTGTGGAAAATAAACACAGGATTAAAAATAACCTTCAAAGTCATGTGGAAGGGAGCTCTTTACTCACCACTGTGACGTTGAAAGCATACAGGAGATCAAAAGGCAGGGCAGCAATTAAGTCAATGATGAACCAGGTTGTGACATAGTGGATGCAAATTGATCTTGCTTCAAAGATAACTTGGCCAGACTTGCTGACATAGGTTGTTCGGAAATTTAAAATAATATCTGCTTGAGAAAAAAAGATAAGAGAAAAAGAAGGAAGGAACAGAGAGAAGAAGAAGGAAAGACGAGGAAAGAAGGAAGGATGAAAGAAAACAAGCATGCAGCAGGAGGGGGGGAGGAAAAAATTGTATAAAATTACATAAAATTAGACAAACGATAACCTCTCAATGTATTTCTGACTGATAATATCTGAAATACTCCTCTTGACAAATCCAGTTCAATTCAACAAACAGGTATTGAAGGGTGAAGGAAATAATATTTTCTGAGCGCTGAATACACTCCAGACATCGGACCACATGTACCAAAAGTAACATGAATAAAAATAACAATAACAATAGTCATCATTACTAAATGCTCACTAGTACCAGGCATTGTTCTGAGAACGTAGCAGAGGTTATTTCACTTACTCCTCAGAACATGTTCTTAAGTAGATGATATTATCTCCATGCTAAAGAGGCAAAAACCAAGTCTCAATGAGGAAAAGTAACGTATCCGTGATCATAATGTCAATGGTGTCAAAGAGGATTTTACACACAGATAATTTTTAGTCTCTGTTCTTTTTTTAAATACAGGGGCGCCTGGGTGGCTCAGTCAGTTAGGCGGCCGACTTCAGCTCAGGTCATGATCTTGTGGTCCATGAGTTCGAGCCCCGCGTCGGGCTCTGTGCTGACAGCTCAGAGCCTGGAGCCTGCTTCATATTCTGTGTCTCCCTCTCTCTGACCCTCCCCTGTCCATGCTCTGTCTCTCTCTGTCTCAAAAATAAATAAACGTTAAAAAAAAATACAATTCTATTTTATTTTGTGAACAAAGTTTAACTACTCTCTCTGTGGACACAGAATTCATCTCTGCCCTAAAGGCACTTGTATTAACAAAACACTGGAAGTTACTTTGTTTGGATTTCTAGGTTAAATTTTCTCATTCCATTTTAATGGATGATGTAATCATTTTCAACTTTTCCCTACATCATTCTTTTATTATATTTTTATTTTATATTCTATTTAATATTTATATTTACTTTAAATTTATATTATATTTTATTATTTATTGAACTTTTTACAATCCATGAGGCCCTCAAGGGCACTGGTCAAATGACAGCCATAGCCACAAGGATCGTCTTAGGCTCACTTCTGCTTCTATGACTAAACATCTCTGTGTCTGTTGTATTAGTCTCTGGGTTACATATCATTAAAGCACTGGAAAACATTACCTTTCCCTTCGTTTGTTTTTCAGTTGACTACGGCCAGGCCATTGGGAATTTCAGGATTGCTGCATACGTGTAAGGGTGATAATGGTTGAGCATTTTATGGACTGGTGAATCCAATGTAAACATATCTCTCTGTGAAACTTTGTTCTTGGGAGGTTCCATGAGCCACTGACTCAACGATTAAAGGAGGGAATGTGGGAAGTAAATATGCAGGTCAAAGAGAACAGGAATTGGGAGAGTTATGAAGCAAATGTAAAGCTCTGAGCTACATGGTTATTGGGTGAATTGGAATACTCTTTATAGCTAATTTAAACCCTTGAAAATAAGTAGAATAGTGTTATATGATGATAAAAACTTGATATCATGATCATGATGATGACAACGAGAAAACATACAATAATGTGCACCTTGTATGTCATTTTTACTTTTCATTTCATGTTCACATTTGTGGTAGGCAGAGTTCAAAGACGACCATCACTTTCATATGGTCTCCTCCCCTTAAGTGAGGGTAGAGCCTGTGAACATTATCAGGTATCATGCCATGATGCTGTTGCAGTATATGGCTAAAGGGAGATTAACCTCAGTGGCCTGACCTGATCAGGTAAGCCTTGCACAAGCCAGTTTTCTTCAGCTGGTGGTAAGGGACTGGAAGAAAGCAACCGCCACATTGTGGAAGGGCCATGTGGCAGGGAATGGCGGCCAGTCTCCAACTGCTGAGAGTGGCCCCTTGCTGACATCTAGCAACAAATGGGGACTTGTGTCCTATAACCCTAAGGAAGCAAATTCTTCCCACAGCCACATGAGTTTGCAAGAGGACCCATGCTCCAGAAAGAAACACAGTTTAGCTGACATCTTGAGTTCAGTCTTGTGAGGTTGAGCAGAGAATTCAGCTAGGCCAGACCTAGATTTCCCACCCACAGAAACTGAGATAATCAATAGCTGTTGTTTCAAGCTGCCAAGTTGGTAGTAATTTAAAGTGAGGCAATACAAAAACAAATACAACATTTATTCTGCATTAGGTTCTCATTATAGCCTTGCGAGGAGAGATAATATAGGAATTAGACAACAGATTACTACTACATTTTTATAGATAATACCTTAGCATGGACCCAGTACTGTTTGGGGTCCTTTAAAATCATAATCTCATGGACTCCTTACAACAATACTAAGAGGTAGGCCCCTTCAATATCCTTTTTTACAGATGAGGAAACTGAGGCCCAAAGGAACGCAAACAACTTGTCCAGAGTCACATACATGGTGTAACTGAAGCATAGGATTAAACTTCTTTAGCTAGTAAGTGAAAGAACACGACCCCAATCCAAGTCTCCTAATTTCCAATTCAGTGCTTTGGCTTTTGGTCCCTTAACAGAGGCCAGTCACATCTCAGGTCTGGAAGCAAATTCTAGGTGACTTAAAAAGAAAACAATAATTTTTCTAGTCTTTTGTGAATGATCTAACTTTTTAAAATGGCATTATTAAAAGTCATATGTTTGTCAAAAAATAAAAATACTGAAAAACTTTTATTGCTAATACTGAGAATATGAAAGTAAGGAGCAGTGGCTAAACCATTCAAAAAGGATGAAAACAATGCCAAGGTGATTTCTATTGCAGAGTAAAAGTGCTACCATGGCAAAGTATCAATGCATCATTGAAGCATGGCCACCAAGAAGGAGCAGGAGCAGGAGCACAGCAGAATACCATCAGGCTGTTAAGGTAGCATGAACTTCTCATTCTTTCTCTTAACTTTCTGGGCTCATGTATTTCTTTATTAGCAAATCAATTTAACAGGTCAGGCCACCGGCTGTTGAAATCAAGCAGAGATTTCAACTTCATGGTTTCTAAAAGAAAGCTCAGGTTAGGCATTTGGGTTTTCATCTCATGAGTAAGAAACCCAGAGTTGTTTACCAAGCCCTTGAGTGATCTGTGGTTTCCATAACTCAGGCTGAGATAAGTCTGCATGCTCATTATAAGACTGGAGGGACAAATTCCTGGCATATTTACCAACTTATCACCAGTTCTTACCACAAATTTCACAGAAAACTCACTGCCACCATCCAGGATGCCACCCTCCACATTCCTGGGGCACTCCATGAATGGCTGAATGAATGAAATGATTGGTCTTTGGTTGGTTGACACAGCAGACATTTTTGAAACTGTGTAGTAAATTATGTGTTTGACTCAAAAATAAAAGAGGTGCAGACTTCTGAACAGAAAAGATATTTTTGTGGATGAGTCATTACAGAATATCAGTTTAGCTTTTAAAAAAGCTTTTAAAAAAATAATTTGTTACTCATTTGAGTTAATTGGGTGAAAAGAAGATATGCTAATTTTAGGTTTTACAAAGAAGTAATTATAAGACTTTTATATTTAAATACTAATAATAGCAAAAGAATATAAAAGGGATTTTTTTAGAATCTATTTTTTACAAATCTATTTTTGAAATACATGAATTCTTTAGGTTATTTTCAGAGAGAAAAAAACCTAAATATATATTATATTCTAAGATTTCTAGGACTATGGTCCTATTGTGCAAAGGCTCTAGGTTTATTCAATGATTTTGTCATATGCAATCAAATCAAATCAAAATTAATGATTTTGATTTTGTCATATGCATAAAAATAGGCATAATTCTGGTGTATTATAATTTACAAAATATTTCCAGGCATTCATTAGTTCATGTGACAAAACCAACTCTTTTTTTTTTTTTTTAATTTTTTTTTTTCAACATCTATTTATTTTTGGGACAGAGAGAGACAGAGCATGAACGGGGGAGGGGCAGAGAGAGAGGGAGACACAGAATCGGAAACAGGCTCCAGGCTCTGAGCCATCAGCCCAGAGCCCGATGCGGGGCTCGAACTCACGGACCTGGCTGAAGTCGGATGCTTAACCGACTGCGCCACCCAGGCGCCCCCAAAACCAACTCTTTTAGGTGTACTATTTTTACCAAAGACTCAGGAGATTTAAGAAACTTATTTAAAGTCATGAAGATAGTAAGCAACAGAGAAACGGGACATCTATTGACAGTTGATTCCATTGTCTTTCCATTATCTTAAAAACTTACCACACTTCCAAATATATTTTGGAGGGAATAACAATAGGTTGGTGCAGGGGAGTGATATTTTTCTCTTTTCTTTTTTTAAATTTTTAATTTTTTTGAGAGAGAAAGACAGAGTACAAGCAGGGGAGGGTCAGAGAGAGAGGGAGACACAGAATCTGAAGCAGGCTCCAGGCTCTAAGCTGTCAGCAAAGAGCCCAATGTGGGGCTTGAACACATGAATTGTGAGATCATGACCTGAGTTGAAGTCAGATGCTTAACCGACTGAGCCACCCAGGAGCCCCAGAGAAATGCATTTCTGATCAGTGGAAATGCCCTTAGATCAAACTCCATATCAGCACCACCCAGGTAAAAGAATGTTAAATAAGAGTCACAGAATTGAAAATAAGGAAATTAGCTGTCTCTTGATCTGTCTAGGGACAATGGAGAATACTGTTTTCTCTCTACTGATACGAATATGGTATTGGTGTTCGAGGACCAGGAGAATCCGATGCTCGTAAATATTCCCTTAAATGGAAGGGTAGAGATGGCTAGACCGGTACTCTAAGAGTCAGGGAAGCACAGAATGAATACGATTCTGATGAGGAGGACAAGAGCGCTCCTTCCAGATTTGGTGTCCCTTGTTAGAGAGTCACGGAGGCAAAGTGGAGGTTGGCCAACACTGGCTGCAGCTTGTCTCACTTCCCTTAATGGTTTTGTCTCTTTGGCAATTAAATCAGTGACTCATTCAAATGTTACAGTAAGAATGAGGTTTCCTCCAGACAATCCACAACCTACCTGAAAGACAACAGTAGAGTTTCTATTCTGACACATCTTGAAAACATAAGTGTAATGTGTTTTTGACTTTATGTAGAAAAATACATGAAAGCATACTCAGTAATATCCAATTTTTTACATGTAATTTTCTCATTAATTCCATTTATTATTAATACGTGCAACTGTCTATAAATACACACACACACATACACAGTTTGAACCAGGAAAAGTATTCTAAAAACCATAACAAATTAATTCATAATTCACCACCTCAAAACCTTAAAGTCTCATGTGTTTGTGCATGCATAAATAATCCCTTGTAATACATGCTGCCAGTATCAGGTGTAATGAGTAAATAAGCAGGGCGATAGAGAATGATCATCCATATTGTATGTGGCTTATAGAATTTCCCAAAAATTGGCCGTAACATACACCACCAAAATGAGGTGAAATATAAATGAATTCTCTGATGATTCAGATGGCACTTAATTCCTTTCAGGGTAACCAATTTGCCTTGTTGTATTTCAGTTCTACATAGCATGATTACAATAAAGACAAATAATGGAGAGATGGCTGTGTACATATGCTGTTTTCATATTGTTAAGGCCTCCAAAAATAAGTATTTCATTTAGCTTTTACACTAAAGGGCTATGTATGTGGCTAAAAAGGCAGGAAGGTTGAATCCATTTTTTCCAGTTGGATTTCTTCAAGAACTGTGTAATTAGAAAGTAAAAAAAAGGGGGGAGATGAACTTGATATGGCACAAATTAGATTTCTTTTCTTTACTAGTACACATGCCAGATGGGAAATAATTTAGAAATCATATTGGCTTACTTGTTAAAAAGTAAATTAAAACATAATGGTGTGCATGCAAGCATAACTACCACATACAAATAATTAATATCTTCATTTAGCCATTTCTTTAAAAATTAATCAATGTAGTACAGCGTGGGTGGAAGGATATTTAACTAAACCAGCTGCCGACTCATATTCTAAAGGAAGCCTGTCTTTTTTCATTGCTTGTGAGGCACTCTGAACACAGTATGATGTCACAGAAAACTGAGCTAGAAGGTGTGGGAAGATGAACTGAGAGCTAATTAATAAACAAGTTTGAGGGACTAATAACCCTAAGAATGTAATTGATTGCCCATGTTAGCGGAGGAGATTTTCATACCATTCGAGCCTTGCACATTCGTCAGTATTTGTTCTTCTTGCTTACTTTATTTTTTAAAATTTATTTATTTAATTTCAAGTTAGTTAACATACAGTGTAGTATTGGTTTCCAGAGTAGAATCCAGTGATTCATCACTTACATATAACACCCAGTGCTCATCCCAACAAGTGCCGTCCTTAATGCCCATCACTCATTTAGCCCATCCTTCCCACCCACCTTCCTCCAGCAACCCTCAGTTTGTTTACTGCATTTAAGAGTCTCTTATGGTTTGCCTCTCTCTGTTTTTATCTTATTTTTCCTTGATGTTTATAGAAGTGCTATCAACAATAGCCGAATTATAGAAAGAGCCCAAATGTCCATTGACTAATGAATGGATGAAGAAGATGTGGTATATATAAACAATGAAATACTATTCAGCAGTCAAAAAGAATGAAATCTTGCCATCTGCAACAACGTGGATGGAACTAGAGTGTATCATGCTAAGCAAAATAAGTCGGTCAGAGAAAGACAAATATATGATTTCACTCCTTTGTGGAATAGTCTTGCTTACTTTAAATGAGAGATCGGTGGAAAAGAAAAAGCAGCTGACTCAGCAAGAAGTAACGTTTAAGAGCAACTGCCTGAAGAAGAAGGCAAGCAGGCACATCAAGGGGTGTTTGATGCTGGTATTAGCTTCTGTTTTGTACCAGTGGCCAGCATTATCATGGTGGTCCCTATTGTGGTTTTGACCCTCAACATAAACATCACTTGGACCCATAGAGAAGGGAAGGGGCCTAAAAGTCACTCTCCTCGAATAGCTGCCTTTCTCCTTTATTACTCCCTTTCCTTGGTTCTAGTTTTGTCCTTAGTAGCAACACAGAATACATTGTTCTCTCCCACCCAAAACCCCTTTCTATAAATATCAGACATCAGTCATCAAGTTCTCTCTGTGCCCCAGGCTGAGTATCTCCATTATGTCAAATGGTCTCTTACTGATCTCAGTCCTGATGCTTTTCTCTAGCTTGGTGATTTTCACCACAACATCTCATGGAAGACAGGATTTGGGCGTGTTCACTTTCTCCTTTCCTCCCTTCCTCTTTTCAAGCTGAGCTTTTATTCATTTTTAAGTAATGAGGCACACATGTCCATTTTTATTATGAAAAGGAATTTCAAGTCGTTAACACAAAAAAGAAAATTAAAGAAATCCATTCAAGTATTTAAATACTGTCCTTTTGGAAGGAAGGTACTGAAAGGGTAGAAGAATATACCAAAATATGCCACTTTGGCATAAGAACGATTTTGAGCTGCAGGCAATTGAGAATCAAAAGAGAAAAGCTCCCTGCCCTCCCCCCCCCATTTGCCTAAAAGCAGGGCATAAAGGTGTCGCTTCTCAAAGGTGTTGCTCTTCTCCTGTCTACCAGGAAGGACAAAAGTTCATCCCCAGATCGTAGCCTGGCTGGTGTGGTGGACAGTGGGAATACGTTTACTGCCACCAGAATTCTCATTACTCCACTATCTTACCAACCCTTGATGTTATTAGACCTTAAAGTTTTTGCCAATTGCGTGGGAATACAATGCTACAGATAACACATTTAGAATTGGTTCCATTTCTAGTAATGCAGACTTAGTAAGTTGTTGGCAAATCTTTGAAAAAAACTTACATTACTATTAGTTGAAGTAAACTATTGTCAACTCATATCTCCACACATTTTTCACACAGACTGCTCCCGAATGACTGCCCCTATTCTTTACTGAGAGGGCTAAGGGTGCCTGGCTGGCTGGGTCAGTTAAGCATCCGACTTCTGCTCAGGTCATGATCCCACAGCTCATGAGTTCGAGCCCTGCAACAGCAGGCTCTGTGCTGACAGCTCAGAGCCTGGAGCCTGCTTCAGATTCTGTGTTTCCCTCTCTCTCTGCCCCTCCCCCACTCATTCATGTTCTCCCTCTCTCTCTCTCTCCCCCTCTCTCAAAAAATAAACAAACATTAAAAAAAAGTTCATTCGTAAAACAGAGAGAGAGCTAAAGCGTGGCTGTCCCTTTTAGCTTTGCAACATGCTTAAGCACTATAAAAAATAACCCGATTGATGATCCGTTGCGCTCTGCCCCGTGCTGTGCCCTTGGCATGTAAAGATGGACAAGGCATGCAAAAGAAGCATGGCTTTGCCTGGGAGCCACAGACTCTCATTTTTACAACTTGTTGTCCTTCATCTTTCAGTACATAAGTAAGCCCCATCTGTGACTATGCTGGCAGGTGCAAAGAGACAGCACGCACTCCCAATACGTGTCTATTAAACCCACCATTTACTGTCTCTAAACTAATGATTTTATTATATTGGCTTTGTCCATTGCTTTCATTTTATTGTATAAAGTTTACCACTTCAAAAGACTTCCACCTCACATGTACAATTGGTATGTGTAAAACCTACCAATTTTGGCTCCCGATAAATGATTCACTCTGTTTCAGTGCTATGTAACTCTAAATTAGATACTGAACTTTGAACTTACTGGATCATTTTTTAATAAAAATAATTTAATGATTAAAAATAAATCTACTGAAAGACCATGACTCACACATATGTCACTTAATTGTAGAAATCCTTTTGGCATACTTATTCTGTCCTTAGTTATAGTTGCCAGGTGGTAAAATTTCTAAGTTTAAAGTACAGTAGAGGGGTGCCTGGGTGGCTCAGTCGGTGAAGCATCTGACTTAGGCTCAGGTCACGATCTCATGGTTTGTGAGTTCAAGCCTGCGTCGGGCTCTGTGCTGACAGCTCAGAACCTGGAGCCTGCTTCGGATTCTGGGTCTCCCTCTCTCTCTGCCCCTGCCCTGTTCGCACTCCGTCTCAGTCTCTCAAAAAGTGAATAAATGTTTAAAAAAAATTTTTTTAAAATAAAGTAAAATAGAAACTAGAAGGCTTATCATATCTATAAATACCAGTTGTGAAATTTTAAGAAACCCTAAACATTCGAGCTTATTAATTTCATTTGAAATAAATATTGATTACCTAAGTAATAAAACCTAGAATTGATGAAACTTGAGATAAATACAAAATGTGTTGATATGATTAATGTTTGCCCCAAAGTGAAACCCAGCACATATATACTCATTAGAGAGAAAAATGTTAGATTAAATAAGGGTTTTATAGTTACATATTATTTTACATTTTAATTGGGACTTTCACGATCATTTTTATATTTGAGGAAAATAATATCTTTACTGACTATTTATGGTAGTTTTCATTGCTGTTTACCAAATATTTCTGGTTCTCTACCTCCTGGTATGATTATCTTTCCCTACCACCTGAAGAGACCGTATGTCTCTGTGATTTGCTTTGGCTGTAATTATAAGCCGAAGTAGCCTGAAACACTTTTGGGCAAAATTTTGAGAGCTAGTGTGTAATTCCTCACATTTTCTTTTCCTTGCTTTGTTGATCATGGAAATATGAGGGAAGATAGGATCTCTGTCAACCTGGGTTTCTGAGCAACCACAGGGGGCAAAGATCACGGCTGACCCACAATGGACACATAGCGTGAGGGAGACATAAACCTTGTGTTATATCCCACTGAGATTTTGAGGTTACTTGTTACCACAGCCCATCCTGATACGTATTCCTAAAGGCTATCGAGCAGAGTGGCTAAGAGTGAGAATCTGGAGTCCCATCTCCTGGGTTGTAACCCACTGAGCAGGTATCAGCTGCATTTAACTTGCCCATGGTTACCCAACTAGAAAGTGGGGGAGCGGGGATTCATACACGTCTGTATAAATACCTGTCTCTATTCATACCTGTCAGTCTGTATAAAACCACAAAGCATTTTTTATTATAATTCTTCCCCTTCTTGAAGCCTAAGAACAGAATTCTTATGGTGAGATATATGAACTACTTCTTGAGCTCTAGGTAATTCTTAGAGTCATAAGGAGATAATATGTAGTATTTTGACTGTAGGTTGCCATTTATAAAATTATTCGGCATATTTAAAAAATGTTTTAATTCGGGAGTTTATTATTTTTGAGAGAGCACAAGTGTGGGGGTGGGGGCAGAGAGAGGGGGACAGAAGACCCACAGCAGTCTCTGCACTGACAGGTTGACAGCAGCAAGCCCTATGTGGGGCTCTGACTCACGAAACATAAGATCATGACCTGAGCTAAAGTCGGACGCTCAACCGAATGAGCCACCCAGGTGCCCCCAAAATGCACTGGTCTTAAGTGGACAAGGTAATGAATTTTCGCAAAGTTGACCATCTTGGTCATCACCAATGGATAGAGCTATAACTAGGACCAGAACACCAGAAGCCTCCTTTATGATCTTGTCCAGTGATCAACTCCTGAAAGATCACTGTTGTCCTTATTACCATCGATTAATTTTGCTTAATTAGGAACTTTATATAAATGGATCATACAGTATGTATTCTTGTGTATGGATTCTTTCACTACACATTGCGTATGTGATTTTTATCAACTTGGTATCACATTCACTGTTTTTTATTGCCATATAAAATTATATTTTATATATATATTTTATTATATATATAATATATATAATATATATTATATATATATAAATACATATTTCATTGTATGACTATATAGAAATTCATTTCTTAATTTTATCGTTGGTGAAAATCTGGGTTGTTTCCAATTTGGGCTATTACAGTTAATGCTCTTAGAAATACACACACACACGCACACACACACAAACATTATACCTTTCTTTGTATAGTTATAGGTAGACTTGTTGAGTCTACAAGCAGAATTGCTGGGTCATAAAGTAATTACATAAGTTACTTTAGCAGATGCTGGCAGAGTCTAATAAAGATCGTACAAATTTGCGTTCCTACACACAGTGTATGAAATTTCACGTTGTTCCCTATCTTCCTACAACCCTTGGTAATTTGTTTTCTCATTTATTTTCATTTTTTGCACTCATTTTGGTGGTGGTGAAATTATTTTCATTTTCCCAGCGATCCCATGCATATACTAACTGCATACTTGGATACCCTCTTTCATGAAGTGTCAGTTCAGGACTTTTGTCTAATGAAATAGGTTTCCCTCCTTTTTCTTTTAAGATTTGTAGGAATTGTTAGTATACATTCTGATTATGAGTTGTGTTCTGTTTAAGTAATTGATGCCTATGCCAAGATTACTACGCTATTCTACCATGATGTCTTCTGGGAGTTTTATTTTTTGACTTTTACGTTTTCTCTACAGTCCATATGCTGCAAATGATTCTGTGTGTCGTGTGATGCAGGAGTCAAGATTTATATTTTCCCAGGTGGGAATCTAGCCAGTTTAGGAAACATTACCATTTCCCCCAAAGTATTCTAGTCATGGTTTTGTCATAAATCAGGTGATCATATATGTACAGATCTGTTTCCGGTCCCTACATCTGTTCCAGCGGCCTGTCAGATACCAGCTTTTCCAGCACAGAAGAAATGGATATGCGTAAGCTCTATCAAAGTATTCTCAAATGCATTTAAAATGTGACTAATACGTTTGACGTTTAAAGCACAAGTTGATTAGTCACAAATCTGAAGAATTATATTTAAAAAACTAAAAAAAAAAACCCTAAATGGAAAAAACATTCAGTATTTGAAATAATGGAGGCATGCTTAAGAGAAAAATAGATTCTCACTTTAGCACATTATGATTTCATAGCTATTTTTATGAGTGTGATCTGTAGAAATTGCTCATATATTTGTGTTATGCCTTAATTGCATTTCTACTTGTGGTTTCTATAATTTAGTCTACTTTTAGTCTTGTGAACAGTAAAATCATAAAAAGATCAATAGTGTCAAACCACACTTATCTGATTTCGGCAAGATATGAGTAGGATCAAGCAATAATGACAAAGTTGGGGCACAGAGTGGTTCTTTGCTCTAGTTGTATTATAATCCAGGTCACTGAAATCAAAAGGAAAGTTGGGAAGTAAGATGGCATATGTTTTATTAACTCTCCCTCAGGGTTGTTTGAGTAGAGAAAGTGGCCCAAAGACAAATCAAGTCGGCATCACCAAGCATGGTGGGTTACCAAAACCAAGAAGGAAAATCACAAGGCAAACAGAAATTGCATCCAAAAAAATCACATGTGGAACTCAAAAAGAGACCAGAGCTAGAGTGGGCAGGATGAAGTCTGGAGCCAGTTAATACCCAGGTGCGCTTATCGTCAGAGTCAGAGTGGAACATGCCCTTTAGGAGGTTAAATCTATCCTTTGGAAATGTACAAAATCAAAGGCTACCAATTGGAGCTACAGTCTTAAAAGAAACAAAGTTTCTCATTATTTTTTTGGTTCATATTTCACATTAAAAGTTTTTCATTGTTGTTGTTAGGTTGTTGTTTTTTTTTTTTTTTATAGTTTTTACAAGTTTATCCTTTAAACTTATTGCAGAGTATTTCTGGAGGGGAGCTAGAAACTGCTCCTGTCTCTGTTTATATAAATAAAATATAGTGTCTAGTGTTTCTGTATCTGTTTATATAAATAAAATTTAGTGTTCTCAGGGATATTCGACAGACAGTAAAACATAACTCTCAAAACTTACCAACTCTGTGTTTTTCTACTTATTACATTTTCTACATATTTTAATTACCTAGTTCTACTTGTTTTCTATTTAGAGCGTGGTGGTTTTTGATGTAAAGATGAATAAAATTTTACAAAGACACATCCATTTGTTAAAAATCATCTGCTCATGTATTCAGGAAAGATCTTGTCCTCAAATTAATCTTTCAGTATTTACTGCTGTTTTTCTAGCAATATGGATCAAAGAACATTGTCTTTGTCAGGGTTAAAGTCAGAAGGTGCTACAAAATTCAGTTTACTCAGGACTGAACATTGCCACAAATTAGAAGTCTAAGGTTTTATTCCAAGAAGTTGTTTTCTAAGGCATCACTCAAACAGCTGAGTACTCCAAATGTGGTTATTCGGCTGTCACTACTACATTACTTGACTTGGGGTGGTTTTGATGAGTTCTATACTCAAGCTAATGTCGCGTGCTTTTTTAGCATTTGAATGTCCATCAGTGCTGATGCTATTCTGAATATGTATTTAAGTGTAAGCAGTAATGTCTCCTTTGCTATTTGAGAGATTCAAACATAACTGTTTCTCAATGTGCTTCAAGATTACTATTGACCATGCATTCTGCATATTTCAGTTGTTATCAGACTACTCATATGTGCGGTCAGTTCAGATTTTCAATCTGCTATGAAAATAAATCACTTAGTGATAAGGATTCACTTGTATTATCTTAGTAAAGATGTCCAAGATAGAGGCTGATCTGATCAAATATCATCCTCCAATACCTATTCACTATTCTTCCTCTTTTCCTTTAGGTAGTACCTGTAATGAGCATGTAAATTACTTCATTTGCTTATCTATAAGCCTCACCGCTTGTGAAGAACTGTTTTGGTGTCTTGAAATACATTCAAGACTTGAAATACATTCAAACCATGTAACGGCACAGCTCTTAATAAATGACTGTGGAGAAAGAACATATTTACTTATTTTGCAGGTAGGAGATTTGCATATTATGTTGATATTAGGTTGTGAAGTCAGTGAGTAAAGAGTAATTCATATGGAATCAAACTATACCCAAAAGAACTTTAGTCACTCATAAAGTTATCATCTCTAGTTAAGTCCATTCTGTCACCTTTTTCTTTGACATTAAAAGAGATTGTGGCATCTTAAGTTAAGTAGCACGTGAAACAGCTGACCTGCATCCAGTGGTCATGTTGTAACTTCTTCAAAATACTAAAATCACATTCAAATCAATAAAACCCCCACGGTACGGGAGAAACAAAGGAAATAAGACCTATCTCACACCTTATCTTCTCCTAAACTGAATGATGGTGGTAGAGGGAGGGCACTTGGGTAGCTCAGTTGGTTAAACATCTGAACTCTCGATTTCAGCTCAGGTCATGATCTCACAGTCTGTGAGATGGAGCCCTGAGTTGGGGGACTGCTTGGGATTCTCTCTCTCCCTCTCTTTCTGCCCCTCCCCTACTGTCTCAAAATCAATAAGTGAACATTAAAAAAAAAATAAACTGAATGATGAGGAAAACTACCTTTGCTATTTAAAACAGTACCTTGTTTTCCTTCTCTTTCTCTCAATCTAACAGCCATGTAGTACAACTCTAGTATATCATGCAAAATACAACAAGAAAAGATGGCTGTTCACCAAAATTCATACTCCCTTTAATCCAGGGTAACAACTGCAGCTGGGTAATAACACCCACCCGCTTTGCCACTAGTGTGGTTGCAAGTGAGGCTCTTACAAGTGGAAACACTGTATGCAAATTTTATGCTTTGCACATAAAATTATGCATATCTGCTTTCTATGCTCTTTGTTTTTCTGTTCCTGCTGGTTGGAACGAAGAACAGAATGACCTTAGAAGCCACCCACTAAAGATCGTAGAGCCATTGTCAGTCTCAGTCCTTAAACGACTGCATAAGACAAGCACTTGCCCCTCTTCTCTCTACCAGCCTTCAGGACACTCCCCAGAACGTTAGGTGAGACAGAAATAACTCTCTACATCTCAGAAGCCACTGAATTTTTGTTGCAGCTCTTGTTATAAGAGCTTATTAAATCTAACTAATACACAAAGCAAAGCCCACTGTTCTGATTCCTCCATCAACTTAGTAATTTAACATTTCCCATGAAATAGTGCTTTAGTAGCTGGTCTTGACAGGGCAATCAAAATGTGACTTTTTATCATTATGGCAAGGAACTCACCCAGTGCTCCAGCCTCTACTAAGGATGGCAGCACCCCTAAGTCCCTAAGTAGTTTTTCTTTTGCCCTCTTTAGCCAAAAATTGGTCAGCCTCATTTCAGCATAAACCCTTCTTGCAACAGCTCTTGGGCATTCAACCTCCTGGTGTTGCTTGCTAAAGCCAAGGCATTCGTATGATCCGTTGAGTTCATCCCAGCGGCCAGATGTAGCACAGGACAACTTTAATTTCAGATAAAGAATGATTTTTTTTTTTTTTAGTATAAATACGTCCCAAAGAAAGAAAAAGTCCTTTTATTGCTACAACCATCCTTGGACTAGTAAGCCTTTCAAGAGACATCCAGATGATCTGAAATTGACCCCCCCTCCCCATGTCCCTGACATATGCGCACAAATCACAGGAACCTTAAAAACGCGTGTGTGTGCACGCACGCACACGCACTCACCACCAGATGGATCTGGATGTGTAATTGCAGTATGCAGAAGTGACGTATTTCAGTACCACAAAACATGACATATCACCTCCTCATGTGCCTCTCTGCCACGAACATCTGTTGTTCCCATTCCTTGAGAAATTATATCTTTGTTGGCTGCTACAGCTATTAACTTTCCTGCAGTTTCTTCCTGTGTCATCAAATTTATACAGCTTACATTCTAGATCCTTACTTCTATCATCAATGCGTGCATAGCAAGGAACATTCCATCTACATTTTCCCATCAACTTTTATGGTTTTACATTCTCACACCCTGTCTTGTCGTACACTCATGGAATGACCTCATTAGGTTTTCGCACTTTTTTTAAGAGTTGCAAATATTAGACATCACCCCTTTGTTCACTATTGGTCTCCCCAAAAGATGAGTGAGAAGAATTGCTTCTTGTTCAGTATTCCAGGCTTTTGTTCCACTCCAGATTATTTTGAATTTTTCTACACTTTCTATAATACCTTTTGGATGATCCAGTGTAAGTAAAATTGTTTTGAAGGTTCCAAAGGAATACCACCAAAATTACTGGTTTCCATGGAAACTGCAATAATAATCCTGCTATGGGCACAACATTAGCAAGTTTAAAAAATGGGTACTTTTTGGGGCGCCTGGGTGGCTCAGTAGGTTAAGCGTCTGACTTTGGCTCAGGTCATGATCTCGCAGTCCATCAGTTCGAGTCCCCCATTGGGCTCTGTGCTGACAGCTCAAGCCTGGAGCCTGCTTCGGATTCTGTGTCTCTCTCTCTGCTCCTCCCCTACTGGTGCTCTGTCTCTCTCTCTCAAAAATAAATAAACATTAAAAAACTTCTAAAAAAATGTGTACTTTTTTGATATTTTATTGTTTAAAATTATAATCGTAGTTTGGTTAAATGTGGTGATATGATAATCTATCATGACTCTTCGGGATGAACACTGGCTTTTAAAAAATATAATCAATCGGGTTCTAATTTCAGCTCTCCCCCTTACTAGCAGCATCTCCTTTGAAAAGTTTTGTTTTTACCATTTCTAAGTTCTAATTTCTATTTAAGGAAAACAGAAATAATCATGATTGCCCCTCATTTATTTATTCAACCAATATTTATGGACCGCCTAATATGTACATGTGTTGGCTGGATACTGGGAGTACGAATATGACTAGGGCTCTGTTCATGCACTCAAAGAAACTGTAATTTAGGAGGGAATATAGGTGAGTTCACGGGAAATTATAAAGCTACATGATGAGCGCTCTGGGGGAATAGCTATACTCAAAGAATAGCTGACTTGGAAGATGAAGACTTGGAAGGTGAAGTTTGCTACAGACAGGTGGGAGATCACATAAGGTGTGTCCTGAAGGGTGAATACGAGTTAGCAACACAAACGAGAAAGAGGATGGAGGCTGGCCGGTATGCATCGATTTAAAGTTCAAGAAGAGAAAGTGAAGGGTTTTAAGCAGGGAGATGACATGATCAGATATACATTATATTACAACAACAACAACAGGAAAGCCTGGGTGGTTCAGTTAGTTAAGCGTCAGACTCTTGATTTTGTCTCAGGTCAAAATCTCACGGTTCCTGAAATCGAGCCCCGTGTTGGGCTCTGCACTGACAGTGTGGAGCCTGCTTGGGATTCTCTCTCTCTCTCTCTCTCTCTCTCTCTGTCTCTGCCCCTCTCCTGCTTGAGCATGCTCTCTCTCTCTCTCAAAATAAATAAATGAACATTAAAACAACAACAAAAACCTGACTCTAGAGTAGTGAATAGATTCCCAAGAGTGTAGGCAAGGAAAGAAGTTAGTGGGGCTGTAGTAATCCAATCAGAACTGATGGTAACTGGAACTAACGTAAGGGCAGTGAAGAGTAAGAAGAGACAGTGTATCAGCAGATGGTGAGGAGGTGGGCCACACAGGATTCTGAGTTTGATTTTATTGGGGGACTAAGGGAGAGGGAGGAATCTGTGAAAAGCCCTATGTTAATGGCTCATGGAGTCATATTCACAGACACGGTAAAATCCAGGAAGGAAAGAGGTGAGTACTGTAAGAAAAGAAGACAATTCAATTTCCAATCTGTGGTACTCGAAGAAGTCATGCTTCATTGGAGAGATAGTCTGTAGACAGTTGAATACACATGCATGAGGTTTTAGAAGCAATCAGGTTCAAAAGATTGATTTGGAAACCACCAACACTGAACTAATAGGAGATGATGCAAACACCCCATGTGAGAGAGTGACATAGACGAGAGGGAACAGACAGCCAAGGGCAAATCCAGGGAAGCAATGCCACTTAAAAATATAGGCAAAGCAAGAAGAGCTCATGAAGGAGATTGAGTAGAAATCTGGAGGAAGGAGAAGGAAAACTAGATCACAGTATGCCATGGAACCCGAAGCAAGAGAAGAAGCGATCACTAGCATCAGATAGGAAAGAGTCAGAAAAAAAGACTATCAAGCTCCATTTGACAAAAAGGCAACAGGCAACTGGAGAACTCTTCTCTGGCTTTGTTAAAATCATTGAATGAAATAATAAATGGAAAAATATTTTATCGTGAGTCTACTCTGCAAATATAAGTTTGGTCTTAAACCAAAAAGATGGAGGACTGCCTTTGGAAAAGAAGGCTACTGTTCCAACTCAATGAGCTACATTTCGTATTTTGTTTATCTGCACTGTGGTAGTAGATAAACGTTACTCTGTTAACTACGGGTCAGACACGTATTACCTGGAGGAACTAGAGAACTAAACATCCAGTCCGTGTCCTCTGGGCACTCCTAGTTTATTTATGGTATGTGCGTGGAGTGGGGGAGAAATAGACCATTATGATATAGGGTTGAAGAGTGGGGAAGGGAAAGCATGTAAAGAATGCATGAGGGAAACCTACCCCAGACCATGGTGATAGGGTTAGAAGAGTTAAAAAGAAGATTTTGTACACGACATCAACGATGATACCTCAAGGAGGCGGATTTTATTGGATAAAGAAGAGCTAAGAAGATGTCTAGCCATTTTTTTTTTCTGAGAGTAGCAACTACAAAAGATTGGAAAATACAAAGAACGTAAGGAATGGCACAGTTGAAGAACTACTGGTGGTCTCAAAGGGCTGCAGCCACAGGAGAAAGGAGAAAGTGATGATACAAAAAGGGTAAGAGGCCAGAGGCTCCTGGGTGGCTCAGTCGGTTAACCGTCCGACTTCGGCTCAGGTCATGATCTCGAGTTCCTGAGTTTGAGCCCCGCATTGGGCTCTGTGCTGACAGGTCAGAGCCTGGAGCCTGCTTTGGAGTCTGTGTCTCCTTCTCTCTCTCTGCCACTCTCTTGATCATGCTCTCTCTCTCTCTCTCTCTCTCTCAAAAATAAACTAAAAAGAAAAAAGGATAAGAATTCAGACTCTAGAGGGTCTTCTATACTATGCTGAGGAAATGCCATATGCAATCACTTCAGTGACATCATGATTGGTCCTCAACAAATATGTAATGAATTGAAGAATACATAGTGAATTACATCTGGGCCCAGGTGGCCATAATTTTTTCTGTTATCTAAAATATGCAAATAATTTCTCAGCATATTTAGTTTTAAAAAATTATTTATGTATTTATCTTAAACCTAATGGGGTAATTGGAGCGATTATACCAACGGCAAATGTTAAATGCATGGGTTGAAATGGGAAATAAAAACCACACAAAGAATGCCACTTTTACTTAGAGAATATGATTTTTTTTATACTGCAAGAAAGCATACTTGAAAAAGTGGGAAAAGGAGAGAATGACATAGCAGAGTTCATGTTTGATAAGTGGCAAATGGAAAGAAAAAAATCCCTCATTACTTTGCAATAGGTTTCTAAATCAAGAACTCACAATTTTCTTCTGGGTTTCTAAATTTAGTAATATTCCATTTTTAATTTCCTTGCCTTGTTCAAAACAAGCACTATTGTTTCATATTTTATGAGCACGTGCTCCTCATAAGTCTATTTACGGTAATAGGTAAGTCACAGAGCAGCATCATTCTCGGAGTGTGCGAAGACAATTTTCCTCCAAATCTACCATCTCACAAATATTTCAGATATAAACACAATGGATTCAGGTACATCATGTAATATATATCTACTTTCCATATATATCTAATCTCCTAAGGAAAACCAAAGCAAAAATAAGCAACAATGATGCAATATTAATAACACTATTTTATCTGAATTACTCCATTAAATGAAATGACTGTTTAGGAGTAAAACAAATTCAGAAAGTGACATGCATCTATAACTTTCTACAATAGCTATTACTATAAAAAAATATTAGCATGAACAAATTGCATTTCAACTTGAGCTTTACTGCCCAATAACTGTTCTAAGGGTAATGTGATTTTAAAAAATGAAACGTTGAAAATATGTTATAAGCTGTGTATATTAATATTTTTTGGCCCAGTAATTCCACTCCTTAAAATAATTCTAAATGTATGAGTGGGGTCTTTTGCATCTGATGTTCTCTTTGCTTGTAATGTGCTTCCTCGAGGCATACAGTTGACTATTTCCCTGCTTCCCCTCTATCTTTATTTAAATGCCATGTTCTTAATTCACATCCCTGACCACTTCATTTAGGATTGCAGCCCATTTCTTCCCCCTTCTCACCTTTTCTACTCTTTATGTAACTCACCACTATCCGACATGTTATATATTTTACTTATTTGTTTTGTTTCCTGTTTATCTCTATTGGAATATACATCCTATGAAGGCAAAGATCTTTATTTGTTTTGCTGTTCTATCTCTACCAACTAAAACACTGCATGGCAAACAAGCATTCAATATAAATGTGTTCAATTAATGAATAAATACATTTTGCACAGAGATGTTCATTATAATTTTTTAAGTAGCAAAAAAAATAATCATCTCAAATGTGTAACAACTAAGACATGGTTATTAAGTAAACAAACTAGTTCATTTATATGATGGAATATTATGCACCTATTAAATGTTTGTAAATAAATATTTATGAAACACAGATAAATCCTTACATTAAAATCCTAGGTGGAAAAAAAAAGTCACCAAAATTTGTGTAGACTATGATCACAACCACATGAAAATAAAAGAGAGAAAACAACAACCAGAAAGATTGAATGCAGAAGCAGTGTTCTTGCTGGGATGGGTGTGACTGAGGACCATTTCTTTTCTCCACTGTTTCTATTTTGAAGCTTATGTAATTAGCGTGGTCTATCCACAGAGGAGAAATGAAACTACTCAAAGAAAATGCTTGAAAATGTAATCTGTTGGTTTGTCAGAACATTGTCATTGAGTATTTCAATGATTTCAGTCACAGTGAAGAATGGTGGGAATATTTCTAAAAATCTATGTGTCTGACAGGAAAAGATAGTGAATAAAGTGCTTTTTAAAATCAAACGTAAACCTATTATTCTAGCCTAAGGAAAACATTAATTGCTATTTTTGGCCCAATCCAATGAAGAAGCACTGTTTCCTAGTTTCACATAGTTCGGGAAAATACAGTGGCCACATATCCTGGGTATCTGCTCAATATTTGATTTATCATAGTACTTCATCTTCCCATGGGGAATTTTGAAAAGCCTACAGAAGCAACAGCAAAACTGACAGTTTATTTGCAAAAATAAATGCAATTTTAGTCTTTGCTTTAGTCTAGTTCCCGAGTAGGTACTTTTAAGTCAACGAATTTGGGAGCCCTTAATAACAATAAGGGAAAAAAAGTACCTAACTTTTTCAGTGCACTCTCTTTTTTTCTGAAGGCATTCTGACAAATAAAATCTCTTCACTTTTCAGATAAGATATGGAGTATGTTACACTTCTGTGGCAATCTGAAGTGGCACACTCGTTTTCTGTTTTTTTGTTTTTTGATTTTTGCTGTTGTTGTTTCATTATTGCTGTATCCTCAGGCTTAAATTTATTCATCAGAAATTAGCTGGTCTGCAGCCAAGTGAGTTCTGATTCATTTCTAGTCAATGGTTAAACACATTCCATTTATTCACTACCCCAAACATATTATCTGGGAATGGAGAGACTGGGATACTCTTACAGTTGGGTTAAAAATGCCCACATGAGACAAAGGTCAACTCTGAGCCATGGCTATGAATACTGTCTTGAGTTCCTCTTATTAAGAGATGCTATTACTTACGGTGCCTGGGTGGCTCAGTTGGCTTTGGCTCAAGTCATGTTCTCACAGCTCATGGGTTTGAGCCCCATGTCCGGCTCTGTGCTGACAGCTTAGAGCCTGGAGTCTGCTTCAGATTCTGTCTCCTTATCTCTCTACCCTCCCTTGCTTGCACTCTCTCTCTCATAAATAAGGAAACATTAAAAAAAATCTTTTCTAAAAGAGACGCTATTACTCAATCCAAGATAAGTGTGAAGGGTGAGGATGTGGGGGTGTAGGCTTCCATTGCTACCCTATGTTTGAAAGGAAGAAGGAGAACAGGAGAAAGAAAGTACGTAAGTGGCAGGAGAGGAAGAAGGGAGCAGATGGAGGGAGAGAGGAAAGGAGGGAGGGACTTAAATGCTAAGAGATAAATGAATGCTAACTCAAGCCTTCTAAATATGTAGTCTAGGAATACCAGAATGCCCAAACCATTCAGTGGTAAAATCTGAGTTCCCTCATCACCATGAAACTTCAACTTTATTCACTGAGAGAAATCTTTCCCTTCAGGGGCCTCCTGGCTGGTTTAGTTGGTTGAGCCATCGGACTGTTGACTTTCGGCTCGGGTCATGATCACACAATTATGGGATCGAGCCCTGCATTGGCTTCTGTGCAGACAGCACAGAG
Source organism: Prionailurus viverrinus (assembly GCF_022837055.1). Lineage (NCBI taxonomy): Eukaryota > Metazoa > Chordata > Mammalia > Carnivora > Felidae > Prionailurus > Prionailurus viverrinus. The sequence continues at coordinate 22,517,544 of NC_062569.1, forward strand.
CCTGCTTGGGATTCTCTCTCTGCCCCCTCTCTGCCCCTCTCCTGTACGTGCATGTGCTCTATCTATCTATCTATCTAACTCTCTCAAAATAAATAAATAGACATTAAAGAAATCTTTCCCTTCAGTATCCAAGTCTGTATCTTTAATATCAGTGACCTCACTAAATGGGAAAATGACATACCTTTGTTTGCAATGTTCAGGAAGATAACTCTAAGTCGGGGTTTGCTTGGACAATGAAATAACAATCAAATGTTTATGGTTTTCCAGGTTCCACTGAGATTTAAATATTTTACTCTAACAGAAAAAGATACCCAAGAATACTGAAACAATTAAAGTATTTCTTGTGAGTCTTGAGTTTCTGTTGGAGAGTAACAAACTGCAGTCAAATGGTATAAGAACATTACTCTTCAGTTCCATGTTAAATGGGAAAGGCATATCAATAAAGATTATACACAACAAAGAGAGGCTTTGGGAAGAAGTCTGATAAAACAAACGGGTATCTAGAGGTGCTTGGGTGGCTCAGTCAGTTAAGCACCCAACTCGTGATTTCGGCTCAGGTCATCACCTCGTGGTGGTGAGATTGAGCCCCATGTCGAGCCCTGGGTCAGGCTCCTGGGCGTGGAGTCTGCTTAAGATTCTCTCTCTCCCTTTCTCTCTGCCCCTCCCCTGTTTTTTCTTTTTGTCTCTCAAAAAAGTACCCATAATTATCATTAGAAATTAAACACATATCCAGTAAAATTATGAATCTGTTGAATAGAGAGAAGTCTTAGTCACTTTAAAGCTAGTGATTAAGCCTTCAGCTAATGACTTCCTTCTAGACTGTTACTGGAAGCACAGCTAGAGCCTTTCAGGCCTCATCAGAGCAGGGCAGGAAAAGGGAGGAGGAGCTGAAATGCAGATCAGCTTATTTCCTTGTTTGGACAAGTGCTGATGGAAGATTGGATGGAACACGCACCTGGAATGATGGCCTCTAATATTATTAGTGGTCATTTCAGTGCATGCCAGACAAGGGATGCTTGACTTAGGTAGACGTAAGAGACCTTCTCTAGGCTTCTCTAAAAGGATGCTAAGGCAAGTCTGTAGAAATCACTATAAAAGCCTTAGATCTTTTAAGCAGTAAATGACTCCCCCGACACTCGTGTTCTCGAAAGCTAAGGGATGTGGAATGTTCTGGTCTACCTTATTCCCATGACTACCTGAATTTTCAGTTTGTATTAAATAAAGAATGCTTGTTTTCCAAAAAAAAAAAAATAGTGGATATTAAAACAAACTGAAGACATAGGAGCTTGGTGACATTATTGAACAATACTTATCAGTAATGATTAAACAGCAAGTAAACTTATTTTTTGATACAATAACCTCACTAAATCCTCAGAAGAATGCTAATACCCATTTTACAAGTGGGTTTAGAGTTTTAGTCCTAGCTTCGTCAGTAATCAGCTAGATCTTGGATAAACTGCTTACTCTTTTCGCTCTTTTCCCTCCTATGTGTAAACAGATATACCTGATTTAATTATGTCACAGGGTTATAATAAAAATTTAGTGATAGGAAGAAATAAAGATTCTGCGATAGCAAAATTTGGTGACATGTAAGTGAGTAGAAGCATTAGTTAATAAAGCGTTACAAAAGTGAAAGAGAAAAATAAAATAATCAGAAACGTTGAAAATATAAATATACGATCATAAGACATATTACATATAGAGCAAATCTGTTCATTTGGAGTAAAATTATTTGTAGGTAAGTTAATTGTGATCTAACAGCATTAAAACCAAATGATGGTAGTGCTGATTAAAGTCTAACCTATATATTTCTTTCTTAAAATTAAAAAAATTTTTAAGTTCAGTTATTTATTTTTGAAAGAGGGACAAACAAAGCATGGGGGGGGGCAGAGAGAGAGGGAGACACAGAATCTGAAGCAGGAACCAGGCTCTGAGCTGTCAGCACAGAGCCCGACATGGGTCTCAAACCCACAAACTGTGAGAGAATGCCCTAAGCCGAAGTCCGACACTTAACCGACTGAGCCACCCAGGCGCCCCTAATCTACATATTTCTAAAATGGTTCCTATGTGTGATTCTGTGCCTATTGAGAACCTGTGAAATAGAACTACCTAAATCAACACAGAATATAACTTTAAAAATAGAACACTGAGAGGGGCTCCTGGGTGGCTCAGTCAGTTGAGCGGCCGACTTCGGCTCAGGTCACGATCTCACACTCTGTGAGTTCGAGGCCCGTGCTGACCGCTCAGAGCCTGGAGCTTGCTTCGGATTCTGTGTCTCCCTCTCTCTCTGCCCCTCCCCTGTTCATGCTCTGTCTCTCTCTGTCTCAAAAATAAATAAACGTTAAAAAAAAAGTTTTTAAAAATTAAAAAAAAAACCAGAACACTGAGGAAAAACTTTTGAATATGTATGGAGTGTTTGGGTTGTCATAATAACTGACGGCATTGGTGGTGAGCAGTGGGTAAGGATGTTAGACGTTCAGGCCTGGCCAGTATGGTCTGCACACTGCATGATTGCCCTTTATCCCACATGACTCTCAACCGTCCTTTTATGACTAAGGTGAATGTAGAGTAAACAGAAAGTACAATTGTATCCCATGTTTCCTCTGACCTTGAGCTTTCTGAGGATTCTTAGAGAAACCAAGCCAATCAGAGTTGCAGCTTTATGGCATAGCCTACGATGCTCAGTCTTTGTGATTATGACAGCAGATATGTGTGGTATGTGCAAACCACTTCCTAGACAGGCTCACAGTGGAATGACAGGATAGAAGAAAGAGGATTCTGTTCCCCTGGAAAGGAGTTATCATTGAACCTCTGAAATGGCCCAATTTTTCAAAAATTTTATACCAATATAACTATCAATAACAAAATATCCAAGTAACAGTGGCCCCAGTAATAGGAACATTATTATATCACTCAACAAGGAGTCCACATCTTCTTCCCTATGCACCTCCTCGTGATTATAGATGGCTACACAATTACAGTACATCCTACCCTTCCACCTACACATCCTGGGGGAAGGAAAGGAATAGTGACACAAATATGTCCCCTCACATGTCTCTCTTCTTTTTTCAGGGGGAAAATAATACCCAAAAGGCCCCACAGAAATAATCTCTTTATATTCTATTGGCTAGAACTGGTCACATATTTACCCCTATGTCTGGAACTGGGTAAGGGGACAGGAACTACCATGTCTGGAACTGGGTAAGGGGACAGGACTACCACTGACTTGGAATACTCACAACTCATCCCCTGGGTTTGGGATACTGCTGCCTGCACAAAACTGGGTTCTTTAGGTTTTTGATGAGGAAAAGGGTTACGTGATTATCAGACCTAATGGCATATCACAATTTTTGCCACCAAGATTTCAGAGATTAAAACTATTAATTTCTGCATTCATGAAAGAAAGAGAAGGAAGTTGGCACTTCTTTCTCTCATCTTCTGCCTCATTGCTATAAATAAAGGAAAACAAGTAGAGTAGAATTTTTCAGAAAATGGAACCATATTGGTTACAAACTCTTAAGGGACCTGATCCAACGACAAGGAAACCTGAGTGTGCCACCAAGATTTGGGCATATCACTAGGGCTCAGTAGGCACCCCACCCCCCACCATAAATTAAGAAAGATTGGATTAGATGAATTACTAGTAGGTCACTTCTTGTTGCAAGTTTCCATGAGGCTTTGAATCAGCAGCTAAATTATACATGATGGTTTTAAAACTAAAACTAATTTTATAACCACTTTGTAACTTATAGCCAAACCTTGTGCCCTACTGATCCTGAAGAATTAATGTGGTTTACAAAGCAATTTACTTTAAGGTAAAGAGAGTAGTTAGGAGAGATTCAAGCTCATCATTCATATTTGTAGTTTGACTAGCATAATCACACTCAGATACTTATAGTGAACTTATCAGGGAAGAATGTTTTCAAGTCAGTCTTCCCAAAAGAGTGTTACCAAGTGGTCCGGGAAGGAATGGGTTCCGAGGTAAAAATAACTTTAGGAGGTGCTGGGTTAATCATGATTAAACAGATTTCTTTATCACTGAATTTCTCAGAAATGTATAAAGTTAATGTGCATGATGAATCACCAAAAGAGATATATTATCTTTCAAGTTCCATTTTGACGATATATTCTTCTTTCATGAACACTTAATTTTCCCCATGTAGAAAATAATCACATCACCTTACTTGTATAGAGGGGTTCAAATAACAAAATATTTTGAAAGCATCATGTTTTGCAATATGAAAGCCTTTCCTCCCCAAAATTCTTTTTAAACTACTTTTTAACAGTTCTGACCAGGGTGATTATAAGATACCAATTTAATAGCACGTATCTACAAACAAAAAATAAACAAGTTTAAAAATACATATAGAATTGTCACGCATACCAATTTAATAACTATTAAATGATACAAACACTGCCTTATCAGTACTGTGAAAGTACAGTATTATAGGCAATGCACGCTTTTATTCCTACTGTTTTGATTTATTTCTCGGTGATCATTTTCACATCACCTTTGTGAAATATTTCATACAATAAAGGCTCGGGGAAACATACTTGGAGAAATTTTCAACTACTTTTCCAAATCTGTTATAATAAATTATAGACACATTTAAACTCATTTAAAAGAAGAAAAAGCAGGAAGACGGCAAGAGTAAAGCGCAGTAAAGTTTTTACTGCTTATAAAAATAAGTCAGTCAAGAAGGGATTCCAGGCTGGCAACATTCTAAAACTGTTAGCAGGCCAAAATCTCAAATTGTAATCTTTGTAGAAGGTGAACTGCATAGAGTGAATTTTTATTTCTTTATCATGCTGCTGGTAAGAGAGGGGTATTGCCTACCCAGAGGAACATCTTACTGCCTGGAGCACAGCAGAAATGTGAGTCACAAAAAACACAGCAGACTTAGGGGCAACGGTCAGAGGGCAAGCCAGACTCCATTGGTTTAGTAGAAGAAAGAAGCCTTAAAAAAAAAAAAAAAAACAACCAACCAATTCAACCCTCCAAAATTGTACAAAATATCTTTCTTACAGGTGTCAGTTCTGAGTATGAACACATCACCATCTGCCAGTGAGCATATAGTACCAGAAGTGGCTTCTAAGCCCTTGGAATTTCAAATATCCTAGAACAAGGAATAGTGGAACGTTCAAGATATAACCGTGTCCCTATGGCAGAGTTGTAAATAATAATAACATTAATAATAATGATATGAAATGTTTGTTAAGTAGATTCTCAGATGTAATAGACATTTGAGTACTCAAGTTCTTGAGAACTTTGAATGGGGTCATAGGGAGTTTTTTTAGAGCGCTAATTTACACATGTGTTATGGGCAGGTAGGAGAAGACAGGGAAGTTTGGGAAAGTAAAAGGATATAAAACCACAGTGGATTGGCAACTGGACACACCCAATTTGTTTGCAAGCTGGAATGTTGTTATTTTCCATTTAACAGTGAGTTTTACATCCCTTTAGGTTACACCTTTCTAATGAGGAATGGTTTAAGTTAAAAAAAAAAATTAAAGGTATGTTTTCTTGACTTTGTAGTCTTGCCAAACTACCTACGTAGACAACATTGCCATCTAGTGGCCTAAACATACCACAGCCACCACTTTTAGGTTGGGAGCAGGGGTCCTGACATAGCTTTGAGGGGGTGCTCAACAGATGCAATGTTAATAGTGGTACCCAAGCCACACCAAGAGCATATAAACTCACCCAGAGAAAACATACTAACGGTTAGAGAACCCACTCTGGCCCCAAAACTTTACCAGCTAGCTCCACAGAGAAAAGGACCACCACCATTGATATAAGTGTTTGATCTGCCTCATTTATTTTCTTCCTTTGAACTTTTAAGATTCATTTCTCATCCTTTGTTCACCTACCTGCTTGAAAATATTTTCCAAACATTCTTTCATCTTTATAAAAAGGATATTGCCCTATATCACCACGACCACGTAAAGAATCAAGTATCAGGTTGCCAATGATGGTCAAGAACTCTAGAGGGATGAATGAAAGGGACAAGGGACATTTCTGTACTATCTTTGCAATTTACTGTGAATCTAAAAAAAGGAAAAAAACACAACAAAACACCTCTGCAGGGGGTCGGTCTAAGCCGTTAATGGAAAAATAGAATTTGTCTTAGAAAGTACAAGAAAGAGCTAGGCTTAGGTCTAAACTGATTAAGATTTAAGGGACAGGAAAACAGGAAGAGGCTTACAAGAGTGGGGTAGAGACAGCTTCAACTGAGGTTGCCAATATTCTGGAGATAAATATTCTTAGCAAGCATCCCTTGGGGACTTTTTTAAAGTTAAAATCAGATACTCCCTGCTTCTCCCAATTGACTGGAAGGCTTATATAATCTTTTGCTTCCACAACCAGGCCACCTATGGCAACAACCACCAACATGCCAAAAAGGCATGAAAAGGTATGGAGAACCATGCCCAGGACTGGACCATTATCAGATCACCATTAATGGGTTCTTGCCAAGCCCCATCTTTGACCCTGCACAATTAAGATCAGGATGGATATGAGAGTACCAACAAAATAGCCATTAAGTCTTTGTTAGCCCATATTTGATGAAACAAGGATAGAAACACAAGAAATGGGTTTAGATCTGTTTGACTAAAGGAACGGTGGGAAAGCTGGAAGAGGCAATTTTCAGAAATCCAAATATGTGCTTCTCCAAAATTTGCATCAAAGTCTTAGTCATGCCCATGCAAATGGATCTTAGTTCAAATTCATGTCAGAAAAATCTGGAACACACTTACTTCCTCTATGCAAATCTCCTAGGAAAGCAGCCGTTGGGTCTTACCTATGATAAAAAGGATCTCCACTGCAATGTCACTGACTGTTGTGCTCCGCGTCGTGGACAGATCATCGTTGCCAATAAAGCAAACGTTGTAAGGTACAGTCACGGCAACATAAAACGTCGCCAATAGAATAAGCCAGTCCCAGCCAGCTTTAAAAGTGCTAAAATGCAAAAGTATGAATTTGGACTTTTTTGCATCAGAAACTTTATACTCCGGAAACGCTGGTTTATCTACAAAAACATTCTGTGGATAAAGACAAAAAGGAGAGAAGGGAGACACAACATTAGAAGCAAGGATCACACAGCCTTAAACACACTTCTGTGAGGAGCATGATTCATACACACAATGCCAATGTCTCTTACAAGTGACTTTTGGGAGGTGGTGATGCAAAAAGTAGAGATGTACACACTAAAATTGAGCGGAGATCTTTGTTATAAGTAACAGGAATGTGCAGAATTTAGTCATGAATGTTAAGCGAGTAATCCAGATTTTGTTCACGAAGGACAAAAAGATCATTACCTAAAACGTCACCTACAAACATCCACAGTTGCAAGTATAATCTTATATAAACTGGAAACACAAACATACATTTGTATTCCTATTGTCATGGAGACATTCCACACACTTATAGTTTTGAGACAATGGTCATTATCTAAAGGATATGTTTGACCTGAAATTCTTGTTATAATACCAAAGCTACCATTATTTTCCCAGAGAGGATAGAAATATATGATCATCATTCTATGGTTAACGCGACTTACATTTCTTCCAAAATATAACCAGGTGGTGCTAACTACATGCATTTTGCATTGTGGTTTTTGGTGAAGTTTCAAGCTGGGAACCTGCATCTCACACCCTTGACTGGCATGGATTCATCATGACACTAGCTAGCCCTTGGTAAGACGGCAAAGTGAGAAACAGTTACTTAAGAGTCATTCAGGTCATAGGAGGAGAAAGGCAGTGTTCGCTGTGCAGCTGATTAAATGCAGGAGAACTGCTGGAGTTCTATAACTGCAAAAGCACGTCACTTTGAAAGCAGTCCAAATTGATGAACAATTCTTACTGTTAGGAGACAAAAGGAGGCCCAACAATAGCGTGTGTGGAAATTTGACAAGCCTACGGCCAGGTACTTGCAGACCTTGCTTTGACCTCAATTAATGAGAAACACAAGATCGGTAATGGAAACTTAAATTTGAAAGTTAAGTTGAATGAAGTGAACAGTTAAAAGTTTCAGAATACATGTTACTTGCAGGTCATGGTATGTTTTCTTGTTTCAGCCAATGGGGAAAGAACAAGTTGATGGGGTACGTTCAGGAATTCCTGAAATTCTAGAGGATTTAAGAAAGGTCAGAGCCATCAGGAATACGTAGCTCTTTAGTGGCGAATGTCAGTGACCAAATATTTTTGCTGCCTTAATATTAATGCACCCCCTATCTTACATCTCTCCTTGGTAGGCATTCCCACCCAACACAGGCTTCTACTTCCTATTACTATTCTCACTCAGCTCACACAGGCACCTCACAATGCCAGGATTTCATGGTAACGGACTGCTATACCACTTCTACATGGTCCTTTGACGCCCATCTGACATTACATCTACGTTCCATTCAGTTCCCTGGTATTTGACCTGCCTCCTTCACCTCATTCTCTGGTTTCTAGAAACAAGTTTAAGGGTGGACTTTGGCATAAAACTGGGAAGAGGAGAGTGAAGTATACCTGTTGGGTTTCTTATTAAGGTGTAGGCAAGTGCATAGGAGAAGGGAGAGTTAGGGTTGGTAAGTATTAACTACATGAAGGTTGATAAGTACTTCTGTTTATAGAAGGACATGATGGATTCCCATATAATTTTTTTTTTTTCAAATATAAAACAGTAACAGAGAAGCCATGGGGGAAGACCTCAATTTCTATCTGAGGCAGTCTTTTGCTACCGTATTACAGAGATTAAAATTTTAACTTGTTTGAAGTTGAGGCTAGCTCTAGGCGTGAGGGTTGGGAAAACTCAGGAAGTATTTTCTTTGGATTACGCTGATTACATGAAGCATTAGTGAGGCCGATACAAAAAGTCAGCTATGTATTACTTACTTTCACAAGTCAGAAAATAAGTGACACTATTTCATCTTTATAGGTTATTTAAAACACGTTTCTTAAGATTATTTTAAAAGATTAAAAATTCATTACATCTCAGATTAGGCTTAAATTGTGAAGGGTTTGTCTTTTTTTTTTTCTTTTTTTAAACTCTTGTCCTCCCACCACCAGATTTGTAAACTTTTATCAAAAGCCTTTTGAGGGGCACCTGGGTGGCTCATTCGGTTAAGCGTCTGACTTCGGCTCAGGTCATGATCTCACGGTTCGTGAGTTCCAGCCCCGCGTCAGGCTCTGTGCTGATGGCTCAGAGCCTGGAGCCTGCTTCGGATTCTGTGTCTCCCTCTCTCTCTGCTCCTCCCCCTACTCACGCTCTGTCTCTCTCTCTCTCTCCTTCAAAAATAAATTTAAAAAAATATTTTAAAAGAAAACCTTTTGAGCGGAAGAAAATGTCTTACAATTGGAAAGTATGTTTTTAGCAAGTACGAGGAAGACAGACTTCTTATTTATAACCCTGACACACCGAGTTTGCCTAAGGAAAAATGCAACCAACTATTCTCAATTTCAGTTCTAAGTTATTTATTAATTTTGAAGCATGTTTTTTAGTATCAATGGTGTTTTTTTGCTGTTTAACCTCTACCCTATGAATTATTGAAACATAATGGCTAATGGCTAAAACCCCTAACTAAAGTAACTGCTCCCTAAACCATTCCTGTCACCTTTCTTTGAAACTAACTTTTGAATGATAGGAAAATGTTTCTGTAGTCGCTGCACCAAGTCCCAGGTTGTCACACGCCTTCAAGGACCATTGTTAACGAGCTGGTAATATTTGGGCATTTAAAAGACTTTGTTTTCAAGCTCCCAGGGTTCTCATCTGATCTTTACATTTCATTTCTTTGCGCTGGAAACAGTTGCATCATCAATTGTCATTTAAATGAGTAACAAATCAAAACAAAAGCAGAAATTAAGTCCCTTTTCCGAGATGTACCAGGCAGTTAGAGCCAGGAATGAAAGGTGTTACATCCTGATTCACAAACCTTGCTTAATGGCCTGATGAGTTCATTTGCCTAGGGTTGAATCATACATTCCTATTCCACACAACTGTATCACGGAGCCGCAGGGCAGGGGGCAAAGGCATAGGGCTTTGAGTCAGAAGATGCACAGCAGGGTCCCATATCCTGCTTCTACTTTTGAGATCTCGAATAAGTTCTTTTGCATCATAAAAATGGAACTAATAAAAATCATACCTAGTATTGGCTTGCTGTAAAAATCAAATAATATGATGTCAGTAACAGGAATTTGTAAATAGCAAAGTTATAAAAATACTGAGAATTTGTGTGTGTGTGTGAATTATAACCAGAATTCCCCCCAATGGATTGTTCAGCTGATAAACTATCCAGATCATTTTTTCCTCTTCTTCCTTCTCTCTTCCTACTGTCTTTTAGCCATTCTACTCTGTCCTCCTTGAAAAGAGATGGTGAACAGGGCCGGTCCTGATTCTACACACTAGAAGTAAGATACTACCTGTATTGCTGAAGTCGCTGTGTTGACTAGACATCCTTAATTACTAGGTATTATTTTAATGCTCCCCCTCATGTTTGTATTTCTTAGATGATTGGCAATTTAGCAAATTAGCGAAGCAGTGAGAATTATGATTTTTTAAATCCGATTTTTAAGTACTGTTCTGTACTTTGTTGGATCCAAAGGGAAAAACAGGATGTTCAGCAAACACATTTTGAAGCTTAGTTATACTTGCTGTGTTTAAATGATTCTCAACTAAAGGCTACATGACAGTATCTCTGGCTAGTATTTGTTTAGGTGCTTTGTTGGTTGATGTGCATACAATCAAGCCCAGATGTGGCTACCTTTGTTTCTTCCTAGAACTTGTTTACTGTCACTAAGGCTGGCTTGGTAACTGAAGGCTTGGTAAATAGGAACCAGTGGAAGGATCCATAGATCAAGTGGTGTGCACCCTTTCAATTCTATCCCTGGATTCTCTGGAAATCAGTGACATCAGGGCACAGGGATCCCCAGAAAAACCTTTATACTAAGTCAGGCCAAAATAAACAGCGTGTGACTCTTAATGGTGATGCCTGGCAGATCATCACCAGCATGGGTGGTGGTCCTAGAGCACAGATGGACCAAAGCAGTTTGTTGTGGTGTCCAGAGAGAAATCACACTGAAGCAGGACTCGGTTTGCAGCACTTTCTTGTCAGATCTCCCACTCCCCTTAGCTCGGGCATCTTTCTTTGTTCACTACAGAGAAACGGATACTTTATATTATCAGATGCATGACTATTTTGCCAACACATGTATATTAGGGAGTCTGGAGGTTTCTATGGAAAAAGTAAGATGCCAAAGAATTCCCTGTGTCCCTAACTCCCAGACCTTCTGGATCTTAGGTCGATTCCAAGACAGCTCTGCTTGTTTGATGTAATTTTTCTAATGCCATTGGTAAGTTAGACCCTAAGTATTTGTACCTGCTACCCAGAGTCCCATCACCCCTCCACCCAAAGATTTATGTTCTGAAGAATCCACAATGCAAATTAATGATATTACCATCATTTGCAAAATTACCTTTGAATATCCGTAACTAAACAGACATAGTTCTGGGTTTCTCAGTGAAATCTCTCAGTGCTAAGAATGAGTTATGAAATCAGTGTGAAATCCTGGAACTCATGCAAAACTCTGCACAGGATCACCTTTTTAAGGCACAGTTCTTTGTTGCGGCTTTTGACAGATAAGCAGCACCAGGTTTCAGAAAGTAGCCCTTCTGTCATTTACTAAGAGCGCAACTTTCGACAAAACTGTATGATATAAAGCATAGAATTTCAAATCCAATGTTCCACTGTGTGAAATTTCCAACTCTGTTTTGTAGAAGATGTAAATTTTTAAATGGAGTAATGACTTTGACTTGCTCATGGTCCTTCTGGATAAAAGCATTAAGTGAAATTAGATAAAGTGCAGAATAAATGGAACTAAAATTAAATCAGAGAAATTTTAACCAACAAACTATGAATGTGTAATAGGACTTGCTGCATCATCTTGTTCATAAAATGTAACCAGTATGTCCCCATTCGCAGCGTCCCTAGTACCGTATTGTACTGGCCACGGTAATATTCTAATCTCTATGCTGTGATAACACTGTGATTAAGCACTTTTATAACAGAAATGCTTCACGACTGCTGACCTTTCCTAGTTTATTCTTCATAGGAAAGCACAAGCCAAAGTGCAAAAAAATCTAGGAAAGCCAATAAATGAGTAATTGCAGCCTTTCTTTGGTGAATCAAATATCGCACCAGGGGAAACTCTAGCATTCAGAATGTACACACATACCACCTACATTATTTATTTTCAGTTTGTTCTTTTCTCTTCTTTGCAGGTGCCCAGAGATGTGATAAAGGACCGCTCGACTCCGTCTCCGGGCTGAGTCAAAGTGGGTCCCTGCCCTTGATCTTCCTTTGGCTTTGTCTGGGGGAAAATAAAACTCATTAAACACCAACGAAAGCATCATTTCATCCCAAGAAAGCCAGGTTTTGACAGTTCCCTTTCAAGACACACAGTACATGTTTCTCAACACTTAGAATTATCTGCTGGCTCCTAATGACAGTTAATTTCGGTCCTTTACAATTTATATATTTTTGTCATCATATTAACTGCATTAATTTTTGAATTACAACAAAACATACAAGAGCACTGAGAAAATTTCAAACAGTTCGGAAAAACATTAAGCCAAAAATAAAAAAAAATCTTACTCCTATTTTCCTGCTGTTCTACATTCATATCCCTAATTCTGCTCCCAATGTTTTTTCTTGACATTTTTCCAGAAAAATATCTAATATATGTCCTATATCCACATTTATACTCATTTTACTTTGCATAAATGGAAGTTTACAATAAAAACGGTTTACAAATTCTTTTTTCACATCAAAGTAACTTGCAAATCATTCTAGATGTGCACCTTATAGTTCTCTCACATTCTTTTTAATAGCTAAGAGCATGCCATATTAAGAATACAGCTAGATTTACTTATATTACTATTTCCCTATCATGCACACTTAGGTTTAGTCAGGATTTTTAAAAAAAATCTGTGTAGATAATCCTGCAATTAAATTCCTAAACACATAGGGCCTTGCGCTGGCGTGCCAGGATATTTTGTAGATAAATTACTAGGTGTGGGGATGTACATTTTAAATATTGGTATACATATTCCAAATTTCATTCTAGCAATTTAGGCTCGCAGCAACAGTGAATGGACGTGCCTGCTTCACCAGACACACATCAAAATTATGAAATCTATCAGTTGGCATCAAAATGCCAAGTGGAATTACAATGCTAACTACCAAAGGGACCAGATTAGAGATTTATGACAGTTAATAAGCCAAGTTCCTTCTCAGTGAAGAAATCTAATCAATAGCTGTGATTTTCTAAATAGAGCAACATCAATTTTACAGTCGTAAAAAGGGGGCCCTCAAAGGGAAATATAAACAAAACAAAACAAAAAGCCTATCTGTCTTGATCTTGGCTCTGAAAGGAAGAAAAGTTTTCCTTGAAAAGTTTTAGTCACAGTTTAATCCTTGTGCAGGATTGGGGTTGAAAATCATTCTACTTATGAGATCTAAAATCTCCCAAGCAAAGAAATGAATTTAAAATGTCCCTGGGTTATTGGCTCCTGAATCACACACACACACACACACACACACACACAAATAGAATAGGGAGCAACTTATTTTTTTTAAAAAAATATATATATGCGGGGACTCCTGGATAGCTCAGTAGGTTGAGTGTCCAACTCTTGGTTTCGTCTCAGTTTATGATCTCACAGTCCGTGAGATCGAGCCCCATATTGGGCTCTGTACCACCTGCTTAGGATTCTCTCTTTCCCTTTTTTCTCTGCCTGCCCCTGCTCATGCTCTCTCACTCTCTCTCTCTCAAAATAAATGGATAAACATTAAAAAATATATACAAAGAATTCATGTAGCAATATTTGTAATGTTCACATATACACAAATACATAAATAGATGCATATATATGTAATATAGACATGTGTTTGTGCATATAACTAAAATATGCCAAATGGCCATAAACAAAATAATGTATGAACAAACTGTGGCAGAGGTATGACACAGGATATACAAATTCTATTAATGGACATATGTGGGAATAAATGCGAAATGACTGCAATAGTGCCTACCTGTTACCATAGAAATGTCTCAAAAACATAATAATGAGTTCAAAAGGAAGAAATACAAAATAGACAACATGGCAATATTTTCATAATATTCATATACATGCAAAACTAAATAGCATATATTTAGGGGAATGTATGTGCTATACTAAACTACACATAATCAACACACATACATGTGCATTGGAGTTGCATCCAGGAACCAAATTTACATATATGTTATATATTTAATATATATCAATATATAACATAATAATATATAAATATATTTAATAGATCTATTAAATATATTTATATATTTATCATATAACAGACCATATATTAAATATAGAATATATTATTATGGATATATATTATTAATTAATTATATATTGTTTAATATATACATTAAATATATTAAATATTACATATAATATGTTCTATATTAAACATTATATAATACATTAAATATTAAATATTATATATAATACACTCTATATTTAATACATGTTAATATATGTATTAAATATAAATAACCACAATATATATTATATAATATAAATAAACATATTTTTATATATAGTATTTTTTAATAAAAAATATTTCATAACAAAAGAACAAGACTAAAGTGGCAAAGCTGTGTTACCTGACCTAATGCTCTGGAGAGGTGGTTGGCTCGGGAGGGTGGGGACATCAATTGCTTAAGAAAAGTGACTTAGGGTTAAAATCTGAAAGAGGACTAGTTGTTAATAAGACAAGATGAGGGGTAGCAGAGGGAGGAACATTTCCGACAGAGAAAATAAAAGGTGTGAGGGCCTTGGGCACAAAAGAGCTCAGCATCTCTGAAAAACTGAAAGAAGTCCAGGAGAGTCAGGATACAGAGGACAGGAGGAAAAGAAGTAAAAGAGGAGGCAGGCAGAACAGACGGATCGCCCATCACCCAGGGCCTCTGAGGCCACAGTAGAATTTTGGTTTTTACTCCAAATGCAATGGTAAAAGTATCAATCAGGGAATAGCTTAGGCTTGAAATAGAAAATGACTCTCTCTCTTTCTGTGTGTGTGTGTGTGTGTGTGTGTGTGTGTGTTTCTGTCTCACTGTCTTTTCCTTTCCTGGAACACAGCGCAGGATGGCAATGAAAAGTGGTGGAACAGCTCTACCATCCTTTATGAGTGGCCTCCATGTCTGAGTCCAAGGAGCCCCCCTGGGGGAGGAGGAAAAGGAGGTAAAGTAGAGGGCATAAAGCATCCTGTCAGGAGCCAGAGGTCACTCACATCACTTTTACTCATACAACATTAGCCACATGTGGCTACAAAGAGGCTAGAAAATACAGCCACTAGCTGAGCAGCCTTGTCCCCTGTTGAATCTCCACTGTAAGTTGGAGACGGTTCTATTACTAATGGATGAGTTCTGGGGGATAATTAAAAGTTCAGGCACATGAACCCATAGCAAAGTTTTAAGCATTCAAATGACATCAGAAAATTTGAGTTTTCAAAACAGCACATTAACTTGCAGTGTGGAAACTGACAGAAAGCATCCACAGAGGTCATTAGGAATCACTCAGTAGCCATTTTAGTAGGTCAACTGAAACAGGTGGTAGCAGTAGAGGTAGGACAAAGCTGACACTTGAAATATTTAGAAAAGTTGCATGGCTTTGTCACTTGACGGATTATGAAATTACCTTGTAATAGAGTTCAACGTGGCAGAAGAAAATCTAGGCCCTCCAAAATGTAGTAGGCCAACCGCGAGGCTAAAAAGAGTTTGAAAAAGAGAAATACAAAAAGGAGGGAAAGGATAATTGTGGTGTCAGAGAATCTGAGGGAAAAGAATGTTCCAAGGAAGAGAGAGGGGCCAGAGGGTCTTCACATCTCACTTTGAGTGATTGTCCTTAGGTGGAAGAGACATCCCATTCCTCTCTTTTATCAGGAGGCAAGGAAGACATTGATTGTGTATACATGGAGGGGGACATTAGGTTTGAAGACAGGAAGATGAAGTAGCTCCTGTCTGAGAGGTCCTTTCTTCCTTCCTTCCTTCCTTCCCTCCTTCCTTCCTTCCATCTCATTGACTTTGGAGGTGAAGTCAAATGTTAACAATGATGGGTAATTAGTAGGAGCTGGTAGTTTGAAGACAAGACGGAATGAGTGAAATATTTGTTGTAGAGGATGGACTGTCAAGACCAGCAGGGAAAGTGATAGAGATTTCTTGGGGAATTTGACTGCCCCATTTGAGGCTGCTAAAAATAAATTTGGAGGGATTCCCGTCCTCCCTAATGTAGGTATTATCCCAGCAGTTCGTAGCCACTTGTGTTCAGGCCAAAGAAAAGGTATTGTTGGTTCTCATGTTGAGTTTGCAGCTTTGTCAAATGGATATAGAGAAAATTTGGAGGTACAAGAGAGTTTAAGGGTACATGCACAAGGGACTTTAAAATGATGAACCATGAAAGCCAGGGTAGAAGGAAAATGAAAACGGTCGTGAACCAACAAAAGGAAGAAGATGAAGATTTCACTGACCTGGAAGTGATCATCAGTTCAAAAAAGTCAATGAGTAATATGTGAGGGGACGAGGTGCTATGTCCGTAAGCAGCAAGATTAAAGAAGCAATTTCAGTTTTTGAGCAATACCGAGTGAGGATCATTTCCAGGAAGAAAATTAAAAGTTATGCTTATACTCCAGTGAGTTAGGACTTCTCAACAAAACACTGTGTATTCATAATATTGCCTTAGCTCCTCTCATGTTCTAGGCATCAGGCTAGGAATGCTGTCTTGGTTCTCATAAAGCATCAGTTTTTGCATTTACTGCAAAGCAAATGAAAGGTCACTGAAATCATGTAACTTGCCAAATTTCAAAATGGGCGGAGGGTGGACGGATATTTGAATCCTTAATGATCTTACTTGAAATCTTGTGTGCTTTCCACCTCACCATGGATCATGGTTAACTAAGCAGTAGCCTCTGATTACATGTTTGCACTTATCTGTGTTATCCTGTTGAGTCAAGATAGATCTATCTCCTACATAACCATTATTTTTTCTGCTTTTCTCCTACCACTTCACTCTTTTCCTTGCATCAAAAGCGACATACACTGGAAAACACACATCCCCCGTTCTCAGTTTTGAGCTCCATTTCTTTCCCACTTCCCTTCACATCCCCTCTTTTACATTGTAAAATACTTTTACAATATATTTGTTTATATTAGAGCCTTAATGTGTTCTCCTGTTCTGACTACTCAGAGCCTGGAGCTTGCCTCAGATTCTGTGTCTCCCTCTCTCTCTACCCCTCCCCCACTCATGCTCTGTCTCGCACTTTCTCAAAATTAAATAAACATTAAAAAAAAAGAAACTAGTAAATGAACTTACAGACTTTTGGAAATGAATGAATGTTGTTTTAAAAAAATAAACAACACTACCAAGAATATTTAATGTCTAAACCTAATGGATTTCACTGAAGATGGATCCGAGGAAAATTAACACTTACAGTGCATGTGTTCTAAAAGTTATCATATATAAATTTCCAGTACATAAAACAAAATAGATATTTAAAATGTAAAACATGTAGAGGTTTTCTTCAAGCCACAAAATATAATTATTTACAAAGAGAAAGCCAAATAAAGTAAACTAGAATAATATAGAAGTGAAAGTAGAAATAAATGAAATAGAAAACAAAAGTTAAAGGGCTCTTGGGTGGCTCAGTCAGTTAAGTGTCCGACACTTGGTTTCAGCTCAGGTCATGATCTCATGATTTGTAAGTTCGAGCCCCGCATCAAGCTCTGATTTCCCTCTCCCTCTCTCTCTGCCCCTCCCTTGCTTGATCTCTCTGAAAAATAAATAAATAAACATTAAAAAAATAAAAAAAAAACAAAGTCAAAAATATATGATCAATAAAACCAAAGGAAGATAAAGAATTACGCTTCTGGCAACTGTATGCAGAGAAAAAAAAAAACAGAGACAATACAAATAATATTCACAATTTTTAAAAGTGCAAGAATTTAGAAGAGTTTAAAAATTGTAACATTACTTTGTGCAAAATGTTATCAGCATAGTCTTCTAGATTAAACAAATACTTTGAAGGAAGGGTAGCAAAATCACCACAACGGGCTCCCAAAATAATTATCACCTTGGATAGACCAGTAACTTTGGAAGGAAGTTGACAAAGAGACCCTCTAACCCAGACTGCTTGTCACTCTCCACTAATGCTTAATTCAGACAGTTTTAAAGGTCAGCATTATTAAACTTTAAAGGAAAAAATAATTCTTTTAAAGCTCTGGAAAACAAAAAAAAGCCTACAAACTTCTGAATTTAATCTACAAGTCTGGAAAACTCTGACCCCAATACTAGATGGGCATAATACAAAAACATAAGTATAAATAAGTTTGAATATAAATCCAAAGATCCTAAATAGAACATTAGTAAACTGAATACAGAAATGTATTAAAAGAAAATTAACCATGCTTATGTGGCATTTATACAACCATGGGTCCAACTTGGGGATCTTTATTCAGCAGATTTATAAAAAAGAAAAGGCATAGTATCATCTCAATAAATATACATTTCTAAAAACATAACAAATGTTCTCATTATTTTAAGAAAAACTTTATAGTAAGCATGCAGCAGGAGGAATCTTCTTTAACTTGATAGAGAATCTGTCAGTAACCAAGGGAAACCTCATATTTAATGGAATGACAGAAGTTTCACTTGGAAAATACAGAAAAAAATTAAGAATATGCCTGTTTGTTTTCATTATCAAGGGTTTTCTGCATTTTCTTCCAAATTTTTATTGTGTTTATTTTTTACAAACTCAATTGCAATTATATAGTACATGCACTTTTTTCCTTGAATATTAAAAACTAGTATATGTACATTTTATAAAATTTAGAAATGTAAAACAGCATGAAGCAGGAAATGTATGTCTTTCATAACACCTTCTTCCAGAAATAATTTAAATTTTGGCAATTTTATTCTTTGATTTTGTTCTAGGCTTTTTTTTATTTTAATATTACTGAACTCATATTACATAAACCAATCTCAAACATAGTTAACACAAGAATAATCATAGATCCTAGAAATGAAGAGGGCTGAGGGGAAAATATCTTGTCAGTGGACACAGGCTGGATTTTTAGCTTTCTTGACCCAATTAAGGAAAAAAAAAAGTGTTTAATTCAGTTCATTAAATATGAATGTTACAATCTGATGGTGACTGGAGGCGCATGGGTTAATTAGGTAATGGGGATTAAGGAATGCACTTGTGATGAGCACAGGGTGATTTATCATTACACATTACACATTACACATAATGGAAGTGTTACATTACTATATTGTACACTTGAAACCAATATAACACTGAATGTTAACTAGGTGGAATTAAAATTAAAAACTTAATGTAAAATATGTAAAAATATGAATTTTAAATATACCTATAATCATTTTTATTTTTATTTTTTTTTAATGTTTATTTATTTATTTGGAGAGAGACAGTGTGAGTGGCAGGGGGCAGAGAGTGAGAATCTCAAGCAGACTCTGTGCTGTCAGCACAGGGCCCGACGCGGGGCTCCAAACTCAGGAACCGTGACCTCACGATCTGAGCCGAAATCAAGAGTCAGACACATAACTTGAGCCACGCAGGCGCCCCTAAAATCATTTTTAAAAGATTTGCAATGCAAATGGTTACTGGCCACTAATTCAGCCTTGCTTCTGTGATGGGAAATGAGAAAGTCAGAGATGCTGCTAACAGAGTCGTCCTGAATGCAGCGAGGGCTACCCTGCCCAGAGACCCCGTCAAAACTAAAAGACAGACCTGCGGCTGCTGGGAGTGCCTGCCCAGAGGCCTCACCTCAGTCCTCAGACCACTCGGGAGATCCTCCCAGCCGTAGAAAGTGACCTTGACCAAACTGACCCTCTTTCCCAGAGGAGCTTGCATCCAATGACCGGTCAATATGGGACTGAAATGGGAGGCCCCCCTTGCCCAACTCAAAGGCCACTGTTTTCAGCCGGTGGTGAACTTGGGAATCTACACAATACCTTGTTGCAGCTGCCCTGCTGGCCAACTCCCCCCCTCTGCTCTGCCCTCGCTTCTCTTCCTTTACTCAAGCACTGTTCCTAAGAGGACTCCCTGGTAAAAATCCTGCACTGTCCTTCTCAGGGCTGCTGCCTAGAGACCCCGACCTACATCAGCAGTGTTACCACTTGACCACTGGTCACGGAGGCAGGATAAACACAACTAGTTGGTGCGTAAGTAGTGATCGGACACGGTGAGAGTCACTATCTGAACTGTGGAGTAAGGACGTGCCCCAGGACAAATATTTACTGATACACAGAAATGACTAGAAGTGAAAGAAGAAAAATGCAGCGAATTGCTATTCGGCCTGGTTTATTCCAGGAACTGAAGAATCCTTGACTAACATATAACTAGTCCAAACCGATTATGGAAAACACAAACTTGTAACTTCCATATTTTTTTAATTTATAATTTTGAATCCTTTCTATTGGCTGGGATACATCTTCAAGTAATTTTTTTCAAGAGACACCATATATTTTATTATGATTTTCCAGATGATGAACTGTACAATCCTCTACTGTGAATTTTCTTACTCTGAGAGTCACAAAAGCCTGCTGATCTCTGGGTCTTTCGAAGCCATGGGACACCAGGACAGGGTGGTAGGAGCAGAGCAAACCAAGTGTAGACGATAAGAGGAAGTGTTGTCTATAGACAATTTGAAACTAATAAACCCAACTACATTTGATCAGCTTTTGATCACCATGTGCAGGCATTTCTAAGTAATTTCGGGGACAAAAACACTGTCTTCCTCACAAAAATCTTTTGTTGGTCTTGGTTCAAAACAGTTGCTGTGGTTATTGTTGAATTTTAACACTATATATATGCTTCAAAATTAGCACATTTATAGTAGAAATGATGGGCTGAGAGACAATATTTTGAAATCCCTGACAAAAGACTGATACATATCTAGAATATGTAAAGAACTCTCAAAACTCAACATCATGAAAGCTGAAGAATCTAATCAGAACATGAACAAAACACATAAAAATACATTTCACTCGGGGCACCTGGGTGGCTCAGTCAGTTAAGCCTCCAACTATGGCTCAGGTCATGATCTCGCAGTTTGTGAGTTCAAGCCCCACATCAGGCTCTGTGCCATTAAGGAAAAACAAACTGAGCCTAAAGTGAGATATCATTCTACTAGAAAAGCTGAAATGAAAAATGGTGACAACACCAATTGCTGGTGAGGACGTGGAGAAATTACATGTTTCACTTCATTTCAATTCATTCACATGTTTCAATTCATTGTTGATGGAAATGTAATATGATACAGTCACTCTGAAAAATAGTTTGGCAGTTTCTTGATAAACAAAAATAACAACTAAATCTATACTTAACCACACAAGCCAACAATTGCATTCCTGGGCAGTTATCCCAGAGAAATGAAAACTATGTCCACACAAAGGCCTGTGCAAAATTGCTCACAGAGGCTTTATTTAAGAACAGTCAAGAAGTGAATTTTTAAATAAATTGTGGTATATCCACCATCAGTGAATTTTTAAATAAATTGTGGTATATCCATAACATGGAATACCACTCAGGTGTAAAAAGGACGAAACTATTGATATATGCAGCAACTTGCATGGGTCTCCAGGGCATTATATTCAGTGAATAAAACTAAGCTTGAAAGGTTACAAATATATGTTTCTATGATCCTAAATGTGACAGATGAAGGACAGCTTAGCAGGAGTCAGGGGTTAGGAATGATGGAGGGTAGGGGGTGAGTATGACTATATAAGGGTAACAAAGGAGAGATATTTGTAATCATAAAGTAGTTATCCATCTGGAGTATGGTGGTGGTCACGCAAATCTACCCAAGTGATAAAATGGCACAAATTAATACACACATATTGTACCAATGCCAATTCCTTGGATTTGATATTATACTATACTTATATAAGATATAGCTATTGTGAAGAGTTGGGACCTCTTTTTCTTTTTCTACTATCTTTGCAAATTCCTGTGAATCTATAACTATTTCAAAACAAGAGTCAAAACATATGATTTTTCAGAGTGTGTCTAGGTATTGGTCTGATTTTACTGATTCTGAGTGCAGCATATTGAGGCCTTTTGATTGCTTTCAATACTTGAGAATCTAAGCTGCATGAAAGCCTGGAGCTGGTGTTTTACGCTCAGTGATGCTGGACCATCCTAAGAGTTTGTCACTTTGGAAAATGAGTCCTTTGTCAAAACATATTATTTCCATATATTATAAAACTGTTACTAGGAACCCATTTTGTTAGATGACACTTTACTGTCATATGCCAGAAAATTTATCACTAACAGCATGCAAATTTACACATCTATAAGGCAAATGTGTGTATTTTTACATCCGTCACCCTTGCACATCCTGTGTCTTACTGTTATATTACCAATATTTAAACTGGCATCTGGCACATAATAGGTATTTAATTTTTTTAATGAACAAAATAAAAATACTTCCCCATTATATAATAGTATGGCATTATATACTTGAATCTCTAGTGACTACTGGGAATTTGGCTAGATGCTATGCTTATTAAATGATCATTGTCACCATCATTGTTTTCTTCTCTTATCTTTTTTAGTCTATTTTCCACAGAAATCCTCAAAAGACTGCTGTGCATAAAACTTGATTCTGTACTTTACAAAATCACATATCCCACTTCTGATGTAATTATTTTCAGTTTATTTTATTTACATATTGAAATAAACATTTTATTAGGTACCTCATATATTACACAAGAGAACAGACAAATCAAAAGTGCGCAGCTGGGTTTATTACTTAAACAAGTATGAATACATGTATGGTCTTGTGTAACTCCACCCAATCCACTCCTCCAGTTTCTTTTGAGGAAAATTCAAGGCATCATGTCCACCTCTCCCTCTATACACACTCTATCTCTCTACATACATGTATACATAGATATATAATAAAAAGTTTTAAAAACAAATCACAATATATATCGCATAAATATATAACCACATTCTTTAATATCATCAAATATCTAGTCATTGAGGAACTGGGGCTTTTAATTGGGATCCTTAGATTTCCAGAGTTAAGAGGAAGTGTCACAGGATGCAAATGTGTTCGTATGGGACAGAAGAAGAACAGAAGATGCACTAGGTCAGGAAGCCCCATTTCTTTGTGTCTATTTTATAAAACTGAACCTTGGAATATTTTATTCAATGAGAGAACTCTATCATTTAAAGAAAATGGAAATTACTAAATAGGTAATCTTAGGTCAAAACGAAAAAGTACTATTCTTTCTGCTTTTCTCAAACTAGAAATAAATGTACACGTAGTAGAGAAGTATACTGGATAATGCAGTCGGTGCTTGGGCTTTCCACAGTTGCTCGTCTGGAAGATGTATTATTAGGTTGTTTGCAAATCTTGCTACTCATTACTTAGCACATGGATTCAGGGAAGTCAGTTACTAACTGTTGTTAGAGTTACTTAATCAGATTCTTTATTCATTTAGTTGATAATATTCACTTCAATTGTTCTGTGTGAGGCATTTAAGTCCCTGATTGTGGGAAGTCTAGGAAGAGCCTTTATACAAGAATTGGCTAAAAAGACAAAGGAGAATTGTTCCAGAATTCAATGGCAGAACTTGATTTCCTTTGAAAAGACTTCTGATTGAGTTAGAAGACATCAGAATAATGCCAGAGGATTATTACAAGAACAAGTAGCTTTCCCTTGAGAGTGAAAGCAGAAATAACTAATTTTTTTTAAAGTCTGAGAAGTCCAAGCAGTGAAACAGCAGGATATAAAGTGAGGGATTAATACAAACTAATATTAAGAATTCCAAAAAACAACTTATTTTAAGTAACCTCTATACCCAACGTGGGGCTTGAACTCATGACCCCAAGAACAAGAGTCACAACTAAGCCAGGCAGGCACCCCAAGAATTCAGAAAATTTTGAAGTACTAACAATCACGATAGATACTAAATGTGAAGATCAAGTTTAGTTTAAATAGCCATAAAAAGCAATCAAATTCATTTATGTAACTTACATCAAATTACAAAATGACTTGAGAATTATTTACTTTGATATTTGTTAGAGCAAATTTATATGTATCTATTTAAAAAATTTTTTTAAAGTTTATTTAGTTTTGAGAGAGAAAGAGTCAGAGTGCTAGCGAGGGAGGGGCAGAGAGAGGGAGACACAGAATCTGAAGCAGGCTCCAGGCTCTGAGCTGTCAGCACAAAGTCCAATGTGGGGGTCAAACCCACGAACCACGAGATCTGACCTGAGCCAAAGTTAGACACTTAACTGACTGAGCCACCCTGGCACCCTTATATTTATCCATTTTAAAATTTTTTTTTTCAACGTTTATTTATTTTTGGGACAGAGAGAGACAGAGCATGAACGGGGGAGGGGCAGAGAGAGAGGGAGATACAGAATGGGAAGCAGGCTCCAGGCTCTGAGCCATCAGCCCAGAGCCTGACGCGGGGCTTGAACTCACGGACTGCGAGATCATGACCTGGCTGAAGTCGGACGCTTAACCGGCTGTGCCACCCAGGCGCCCCTATTTATCCATTTTTAAATATTAATATTTTCCAGCTAAATAACTGCTGTATGGGGTTTATTATAATCTCCTTTCTACTTTTTTGTTTGGATTAAAATTTTTCTTTTTCCTTTAAAAAAAATTTTTTTTAATGTTTATTATTTTTTTTTTTTTTAAATTTTTTTTTTTTTTTTTCAATGTTTATTTATTTTTGGGACAGAGAGAGACAGAGCATGAACGGGGGAGGGGCAGAGAGAGAGGGAGACACAGAATCAGAAACAGGCTCCAGGCTCTGAGCCATCAGCCCAGAGCCCGACGCGGGGCTCGAACTCACGGACCGCGAGATCGTGACCTGGCTGAAGTCGGACGCTTAACCGACTGCGCCACCCAGGCGCCCCTAATGTTTATTATTTTTGACAGAGAGACAGACAGACAGAACATAGGCAGGAGAGGGACAGAGAGAGACGGAGACACAGAATCCAAAGCAGGCTCCAGGCTCTGAGCTGTCAGCAAAGAACCCAACACGGGGCTTGAACTCATGAGCCATGAGATCATGACTTGAGCCAAAGTCAGTCGCTGAACTGATTGAGCAACCCAGGCGCCCCCCAAAATTTTCATAATAAAACATTTTTTAAAGACATCCAAGTTTGTGATTATAGATCTATGGAGGTACCAAACCATTAACCATTTTAAATCTTAGAAAGGGACAACTCCCTCCATTTGAAAATTAAGATATGTAAATTTTAAAATCAGAAAAAATATCCACCAAAAAGTTGACAGAGGAAGAACGGCAAATGGAAGAGTAAATATTTCTATTTTTAAAAAATTCATGCTTCTTAATAACACCGGTGGAAACAAATATTCAGAAAATATCAGAGAAATTGAAAATGCCTTGATGAGTGATTCTTTGAATTCATGACTGTCTTTCAGTGATAAGTTCGAATAACTGGACCAAGGCTAGAGTAATTATCCTTTAATGAGCACTAATAATTTCACTAAAAGAGTTCCACGTACACAAATCAGAAATAACAAACATACCGATCTGCCATAGGACCATGCATTTCTACTTTTTACTCCGTTTCTTCCAGTTAAGTTGAGTGCTGCCAGGTTAGTAGAAAACAGACAGAGAAAGCTTCTGGCTCAGTTTATTGGGGGTCATGCTAAAGAATTTAATTTTAACTCTTAAATGAAATATCGGAGTAATCTAGAAGGGAAAGATGTGACTTGACTTTTGCTTTTGGATTCAAAGTGAAGTATGCACTGAAGGAATATTTTAGAGGCAGGAAGAGCAAGCAAATGGTGCCTAGCCATAAAAACTAAAGGATTGGTAGGAACATTCTCTAATTATTTACTCTTCTAGGACATAATTCAGACAATATTTATCAAGGAAATAAGGAAATTAGCAGTACCACACTAAAGAAAGAAAGTCCTTGCATATTCTAAATATAATAAGTATTATATATAATATGGTATAAGAATTCTCCCATTCATGATTTATTTATTTTTAATCCTTAGTTACATGTTGGTTAGAAGTTTCTTTTATGGAAATTCTGATCACACAAAATAATGCATGAATCAAGCAAGATAATGTGTTTTCTTCAATTTTGTCCTCACCAAAATTGTAATTACTCAGTTGTCCTAATCACTGCAACTACACACACACATACATACATATACATATACATATACATATACATATACATACATATACATATACATACACATATACATATACATACATACACACACACACAAGATTTATCAAGACATTGACTCATGCAGTTTCTGGAATCTTTCATAGATGAGGTAGCCCTAGAAACAACTTTTTAGTGCTTCTTTGGGTGTTCTGTAAAATAATTCAAGTCAAGATATTGTTATTGAAAAGTTGCCGATGGACGAATTCCAGTTACAGTGTGTGGAATTTGGAGCGGGTAGTCGGGGGGCTGTGTGGTTTAAAAGACCCCCAAAATCATTGTGGAACATAAAACTGATGGGAAAGGATTCAGGATTAAACATAAAATAGATTAAACACAAAATAGATTAAAACAGAAAGTTGTAAATATTAGGCACCAGCAACATTAGATAATGCTTCTAGAAAAGAAAGGATCCCGTGTGGATCTAGGAGCAGACAAAGGTGGATTACCAGGCAAGAGGAAAATGCAAGCCAAGGCTTACGGGTAGCAATAACATGGCAAATTCAGGAAAGAATAGAGCAATCAGCATAGGAGAATAGTAATTTTCAAAATTCTCTCTAAATCTTGAAGCATTTTTTGGAAACATCAGAAGGCTTAGAACAAACGTGTTTGATTATTACAAGCAGTGTTTAGAAATTTTCGAAAACTTTTCCAGAAAAAGATAACAGATAGAAAAACTGGGAGGGAGAGGTAAAAACAGAAAGAATTAACATTAACTGAACATCTATTGAATTTCGGTTAATAATGCCACAATATAAACTATATTAATATACATTTCATGTTAACCCTATAAGGTAGATTTGATCTCCTCCTCTATTTAGTTAGCAGATGAAAAGACTGAGGTGAGAAGCTCATGTACCTCGCTCAGCATTGTACAATGGGAATAAGTTGACCTAGCATCCATTTGGAGGTATGTTGCTAAAACCCCCGTACCTTCCACTAAACCTACTGTATTAAAGAGAATGATGACAAACACTCACTCCTTATAAACTGAGAAGCGATCAGTTCCCCTGATCCTGATGGAGGAAATATGGAAAGGAGAAGGAGATAGTAGACACTGGGGTGGAATGGAATGGTTTCCCAGAGAGTGGTACATTGTCTATAAATATAGCCACCTAATGGATCCTCACATTCCTATTCATACATGACTCTCTTCCTGTCAAAACACAGAGTCTGTTTCCTCTCCTCTTGAATTTGGGCTGGTCCTGTGACCAACAGAATATGGCAGAAGAGATAGTGTATGACTTCTGGAATGACACAGCTTCCATATTTGCTGAGCCAGCCTCTATGCAATGTAGCAAGAGCTCAACTAGTCAATAATGAGATAGAAAGATAGAGAGAAGGATAGGGAGAGAGGGATAAAGGGAAAAGGACAGAAGAAGAGGGAGAAGGAAAGAAAGTGAGAGAAACCTACACAACCCTGCCACTCTCTCCTCTTCAGTTAAGGCACCAGGTATGTTAACTTCTTAAGACCTTTCAGCCTCACCCGAGTTTCAAGACGATAGCAGCTACATGAGTGACTTCAGCAAATATCATTTGGAACAGAAGAACCACACAGTCTATCCAAAGAATCATGGCTAACAATAAACTGTTGTTATTTTCATGTGTATGTGTATTTTTAGTGTAACTGATACTCTTAGTTTTGGGATCCTGGAGTGGAGAAAACAAATCATCAGGAAAAGATAGAGCAATAGGGTAATGTCACCTTAGCCTATCTTTATTCAGATCTGTGAGCCTATATATGACATTTAAAAATACCACTATTAAAATATAAATACTCCTTGGAAAAGATACTTAGCTGCTCAGCAAGGATTCAATGACAGCCAATAGAGCATAACATATGGCACAGGATAGAGGGAAAGATTCTATTTAAGCCTGACCTAGAAAAGGGAATAAGAAAGGTACAAGACACTTCGTGATTTTGCAAAGGCTTGGCCCTGTCCCTGTGTAGTTAATACCACCACCATCATTTTCACAATGACCATCCATCATGATCATTTATTGTGATTATGACTGACTTACAAATACCTGCTTCATGCAAGTATCATCCTAGATCAAGTTTAATTTTATGTTTCTCTAATTCTCAGAGCGACACTTAGGTAGACATTGGCCCATTTTAAAGATAGTGGCACTAAACTGCAATAGGTTTAGATAACTTGCACAAATCCCTGTAACTTACAAAAGGCAGCATGACAATTACTACCTAGTTCTGCCCAATTCCAAAGCCTTTGCCATCTGCCTTTATCAGTTTCTCATAATTTGCAGATACTTTTTTCTTGAGATCCGCCAACCCCCCCAAATTAAAAAAAAATTTTTAATGTTTATTTATTTTTTGAGAAAGAGAGAGAGGCAGAGACAGAGCATGAGCAGGGGAGGGGCAGAGAGAGGTGGGGGGGAGACAGAGAATCCGAAGCAGGCTCCAGGCTCTGAGCTGACAGCACAGAGCCCGATGCAGGGCTTGAACTCACAAACCATGAGATCATGACCTGAGCTGAAGTTGGATGCTTAACTGACTGAGCCACCCAGGTGCCCTTGCCAATTGTTTTAAAAAAGTGTTGGTAATTGATTTTGAAAAATAATCAAGTTCTATAGGAAACTGGGCCATATTTAGAGTTGTAGAATACATTAAAAATTACTGAAGATGAGAAACAAGCTTATAGGAATTCTGATGTAGAAATCAATGAAAAGTAAAAAAAATAATGATTGAAAAAGTTTTGCCTTTATAATTTGTAGCAGTAACATTATCACAATGACAGTGGGTGGTGAAGTGATCCAATATTTTTCTCACTGGTATTCCCCAGTGTCCTACATTAAAATTCCTTAGCGCTTTTTTTGTTCCGGTCCTTCTCAGGTTTACAGAAGGCAAAGCAACATCTTGGCCATCTTTTGAATCACTGAAGGAATAAAATAGAATATCTGTGAAGAATTCAGGCCAGCAAGAACTGGCCAGGAGTGAAAGCGTAGGAATAAAGGAAGAAGAAAGAAGAACAGAAGATGTTGGAAAAAATATGCCAACTCCTCGTCTACAAGATCAACAAATAGATTTACCCTATTCATTCAATTTTAAAACATCTATTTATTTTTGTGCCAGCCACTCAGCTGGGGAGACAAAGATAAATAATTCACATTTCTTGACCTTAAGGAAAAGTAAGCAATCTGATTTAGCCAGACAAAAGGTGTGCTGAGAGGTGTGAAGGCAATCCAGCTAATTCACAGAGGTCCCAAGATAAGGCCCAATTCACTTTCTGTTCTGAGATGCTCATTGCTACTACGCATGCAATCTCCAGTTGAAGAATAGAGTCACTACTATAATCTTCTTGTTACAACCATAGCATAAAATTGATAACATGATATGCAAGAGCTGGAGGAAGAGAGAGAGAGCCCTTTATGGAAGATTCCTCTATTTCTTTTTTTTTTAATGTTTATTTATTTTTGACAGAGACAGAGACAGAATGCGAGTGGGTTAGGGGCAGAGAGAGAGGGAGACACAGAATCTGAAGCAGGCTCCAGGTTCTGAGCTGTCAGCACAGAGCCCGACGCGGGGCTAGAACTCACGAGCTGTGAGATCACGACCTGAGCCGAAGTCGGACGCTCAACCGACTGAGCCACCCAGGCGCCCCAGAAGATTCCTCTATTTCTAAGCGAACGTCTTCCTTAGAAAATCTATGATGTGCCACTCAAAAATACTGAGTAACAAATTAATTTACATCAACACAAAAATACAACTATTAAAAAAACTTACAGTATTAATATGATCTCTCAGCTTTGCCTTCATGATGGCTTGATTATAGAGTGATGGCTTGATTGCTTATACAAATGCTTCTCAACTGGGTGAGATTTTGACAATGTCTGGAGACAGTTTGGGTTGTCAAAACTGGCAGAGGGTCGTTACTGGTATCTAGTAGGTAGGAACCAGGGCTACTGTTAAAATCCCGTAGTACACAGGACAGCCCTCCACGGCAAACAATTATTTGACCCCCAAATGTCAATAGTGCCAGGGTTGAAAAACCTACCTACCCATATGCCCATTTTACATGAACTTTAAAACTTTTTCATATAATTCAGTCACAAAATGATGCAACCATCCATACACAAAAGATGAACTAAAAAAATGTTTAGGCTTATTTATTTTTTCAAAATAGGGAAATAAAGAAGTCAAATGACTTGGAGTCAATAAATGACTTAATTCTTTCTAAATCTTTGGGCATTGCTTTAATAGTCAGTGTGACATTAAATATTCAATTCAGAGACAGTCAATTCTCAATTGGTCCATATTTCTTCAGTCATGCCCATCAATTCACCAAATAATGATCTAAGCGTCAGGTAACTTCAGAGCTTTTCTTTTGAAACAATTCTCACAAACACACTGGCCAACTAGAAGATATTCTCCTGATTTTTCCTTAAAAGAAAAATGACAGTGTCTCACTCACTTGAGTCCAGATTTTGAATTTGTAATAATCTCAGTACAATCTAAGATAAATGGCCCTGGGTCTCTAGTCTTGATTCTACGATTCACTAATTAAATTAAGATCATCAAGTTAGTTCATATACATCAGGGAACATACTTCCAGTGCACAAAGAACTATTATGGAGGCATGCTACAGCATTCCAGATGGGTCAAAATAGTAGCAAACTACCAATCGGCTATTAACACATATTCTTTTTTAGTCATCAAATAGATCTCCAAATGATCTCTGTGTGTTAACATTTGATAGTTCTGCCTCTTATTAACCATGTGTCAGATACCAGAAAATGCCTAGGTGCCTGTAAGCTTTATGAGACAAGAACTGGCAACAATAGAAGCTTAATAAAAGAAACTCTTGGAGAAGAAAGAAGCTGACCAGGGTTTGTAGAGCTATCACAGATTCCCATTTCTCATTATTTTGGTTATTCTAACCACATCATTATAGTTGGGTGTGTCCAACAATTTCCTAGGCTTTTAACGTTGTCGGTTTGACTCTAGGGTCTCCTCAAACTCCTTAAATAGACCTGCCTCTCCCTCTTACCATTTGAGTTAGAAACCGAATCCTCATTTTCTTTACCATTTCTTTTCTTTTAAGTTTTTAAAATGTTTATTTACTTTTGAGAGGGAGAGACAGAGACAGAGACAGAGTGTGAGTAGGGGAGGGGCAGAGAGAGAGCGAGGCACAGAATCCGAAGCAGGCTCCAGGCTCTGAGCTGTCAGTACAGAGCTCAACACAGGGCTGGAACTCACAAACTGCGAGATCATGACCTGAGCCAAAGTCCGACACTTCTTGACCAGCCAGGTGCCCCTTCTTTACCATTTCTGGTACGAACACCTCATTACCTAGTTTTAACACTGTACAATTCTGTGCCGTTGTTTAATGAATCTAGAATGGGACCGCTTCCAGGACCATATGGAGGAGCTCTCTTCCTTCTTCTCTCTCCTCCGGACCAGAAACACGGCCCTATTAATCGTCCTAACGTGACCCACACTTCTTAAGGCTACAAAAGTTCCTGTGATGTGATAGTTAAAGTATTACACAAGAGGGGCGCCTGGGTGGCGCAGTCGGTTAAGCGTCCGACTTCAGCCAGGTCATGATCTCACGGTCCGGGAGTTCGAGCCCCGCGTCAGGCTCTGGGCTGATGGCTCGGAGCCTGGAGCCAGTTTCCGATTCTGTGTCTCCCTCTCTCTGCCCCTCCCCCGTTCGTGCTCTGTCTCTCTCTGTCCCACAAATAAATTAACCTTGAAAAAAATTTAAAAAAAAAAAAAAAAAAAAGTATTACACAACATATAAAGCACAACAATCTCATTAGCTCTTAGCTAACACATATTAAGTGCTGGATGTATAATGACTGAAATAAGACCCATGTCAATGAGAGTCAATGAGACTTTCCAGGGTATCATGTCTAGTAATTATAAGTGCCATAACTGGAAGGTATTCAGATCCCCTATTCCAATGCGATTTCTAGTATAAAATAATTTAGTTTTGGGATGAATCCTTTGTTAATTTTAATTGACTAGATCAGGAATCTGCAAACTTTGGCCTACCAACCAGTCATTGGTTTTTGTAAATCAAACTTTATTGGAACAGAGCCACACTCATTTGTTTACATATTGTCCATGTTTGCTTTTGTGCTATAATGAAAGAATTAAGTGGTTTTGGAGGGGACTATATACGGCTCACAGGGCCTAAAATATTTATTATCAAGCCCTTTACAGAAAAAAAATTGCTGATACTTGATCTAGATCAAATGAGAAAGAGCAAATGAGAATGAAAATGGGAACTAGCCATTTTCCCAAATATATTCATGCTTGAGAGCTAACTCATTAGAAAAGGAGAAAGTATAATGGCCTAGCTTTAACAAAACTTTTAAAAATTAAACTTTGCATAATTGATCCTAGGTTTATGTATGTAGGTGGTTTAAAGAAAAAAAAAAAAGCACACCAGCAAGTACATTTGAAGTTCAAATATTTCCCAATTCTATTCATTTCACCATTATGTAACATCAAACACTCCATAAAATGTAGGGTTTATGAGAATCAAACCATTTAAAGACTGGCATTGAAATGCAAATTCCCATTAACTTCAGTACGGATACTAAAGTCTATTTTTGCCTTTCTTCTCCCTGAATAAGACCATAAGGTAACAAGGGACCTTTGGAAACTCCATATGACCATCTACAGTCTAATACATGACACTCCTCAATAAGTGCTTCTTCACTTAGCCACAGACCTATTTACTGGGTTTTTCCAATTGAATCCGTGGGAGCATCAGAAGCAAAAAAGTATACACTTCAACTTCAGGAACTTAGGCCAGAATAAGAATTTTTCTGACTGGTAATACTGCATGTGGCAAATGCACTGAGTGTCCTTTTCCTCTGGCGAGGAAGATTTAGATGGAAGATTTGGAAAATAGAGTCTCAGTTCACAGTCTATGAAGAGGCTCCGTGACCCAGCATACTATAAGATTTGCCATCATGTAGTATAGTTAAAGAATTACAGATTCTAGCAAAAAGCTTAAAGAAATTACCTAATTATTTTATTTTTAATTTTTTTTAATGTTTATTTATTTTTGAGAGAGAGAGAGAGACAGACCATGAGTGGGGGAGGGACAGAGAAAGAGGGACACACAGAATCTGAGCAGGCTCCAGTCTCTGAGCTGTCAGCATAGAGCCCAACGCTAGGCTCGAACCCACGAACCACGAGATCACGACCTGAGCCAAAGTCGGACGCTCAACCGACTGAGCCACCCAGACTCCCGAGTCTAATTATTTTATACTGTAGCTGGAGAAACTGCAATTAGGAAAAGCAAATGCCTGGCCTAAGGTCACACTGCTAGCTAGTGGCAGAGAGAGGACTTAAACCTGTAACTCCTGAGATCTCTTTACTATATCATAAAGTTATCCAGCTGACCTGCACCGATAAAATTATGAAACAGAGGAAAGCTGTCCTCAACCATAAACAATGTCAAACTCCCTTCTGATTGCTTGACTTGACAGGAGGCACCCAGCAATGAATGGGCTTTCATATATTCATATATTCATTCATCTCTAAAAACAGAGGTAGAAATAGTACCTTCTCATTTGCCTTTGGTGATAATTCAATGACATAAATGCATGTCGTGCTTAGAATAGCCTGACACATGGTAACCACTCAATCAACACTGACTCTCATGATTACTATTATTATTATTATTGGATATGAGAGGAAAACGTGGTAAGTATTTGAAAGATTAGAGGAAGGAGCGAACACTTAACAAAGGAATTAAGAGTGGGATAAATTGTGACACCCAACAGCGAGGGATACAGAGAGGGGGAAAGATGGCATTCTGGGTGATACAAAATGTAATGGTCGAAAAGAGCAAAGGGCACACAGTAGACAGATCTGACCAGAGTGAAGAGGCAAATGGTAGTAAGGTCTTAACTGCCAGGATTTTTTTTCACAAGTACTGGGCATGGGCAAATCAGCCAGGCTGTGTTCCTCCTAAAATGCAATTTTAAAAAATCTGTTTTTTTCATTTTGGATTCACAGGTCCTTTATTTGTGAAACAACTATAAATCTGTTTTATTTAGGACATTTGCTAAAAACAATTTTATATGAAGGCATCACCATGTGATGTTTATGACATATTTATAAAATTACTCCATTAAGAAATAGATTGTAACAACTGAGCCCTTTGAACGCAAGAACAGCAATCTATCCTCCAATGTGGATGTGTTGATCTGTGGGTTGCTACTCCCACTTCAAGACTCTTCTCCTCCTGATGGTTTTCATCTTCTCCAGACTTGCTAACCCTTTTCTCGTAGCCTCTCTTTGGAGACTTCATAAAAGCCACACGGTTATGATTCCTAAGTTACAAGAATCCATAAATAACACAAAAGTGACATTCTTTATATTGACATTTCATGATGTTTTCCATCCATCCCTGGATAGGACTTAGCAACATTTTGTAGAAGGTAAGAATTCTGAACCTAGGCAGATAATTATTTCCATGAGTTGCTTTACGTTAAAGAAGACATTCTTTTTTAACAAGTCAAAATCTTCTAACCAATGAAAGCGGTGCAATTAACTAGCTTTATAACAGTCATTTATATAGAGTAACACTGGAATTTTACTCAGGTAAAGAATAAGCACCAGGAAAATTCTTTCATCCCATAATGCCTTAAAAGTCAGTATGCTGACTGTTTGTGCACCCATGCAGTCCAAAATATGTTGTTGTTGCTGCTGCTTTTCAAATCCATGCCAAACAATTAACATTTCTGAGGTACAAAGTCCACACACTTTCCTCCCAGGAAGTTCCTGAATATAGAAATTTAGGGGCACCTGCGTGGCTCAGTCGGTTCAGCATCTGACTTTGGCTCAGGTCATGATCTCGAAGATCGTTGAGTTTGAGCCCCACGTCGGGCTCTGTGCTGACAGCTCAGAGCCTGGAGCCTGCTTTGGATTCTGTGTCTCCCCCACCTTTCTCTGCCCCTCCCCCACTTCAGCTCTGTCTTTTTCTAAAATAAATAAACATTAAAAAAATTAAAAGAAAAAAGAAAGTCTAAAAAGCTTTTTAAAGCAATAAGCAAGAGAACACAGAGATTATGGGTGAGAGAAGACATTTAATTCAGCCCACCAAAAAATGGAGCCCCATACCAAAGCAAATCGCCATATTCCGTCTCTACTGTGACTTTGGATGCCAGATTTCCATGCAGTTTCTAGTTCAACTATTATACTCAGTGCTTCCAATAAGACTGTGACCGCTCATTACAAGAATCTGGGTGTTGGTTTATGCTCCATCATCTTATGCAAATTATATTTCTGAAACTGTCATCTCCTTTGAGAAGCCTTTCCCTCCCTTCCTCTTTCATTCCCACTCAGAAATAATCACATTACTTTCTCAAAAAACTTTTCCTACAGCTCTGCTTTACTATATAATGTATTTTAGTTATTTGTGTCACTCCCCAATAGACAGCGGTTTATGCAAAGGCAAAAGTTTTCCTTTTTCATCCTTGTGTCTCTAGATGTTTGATGAATTTTTGCTGAATAGGTAAGACAACGAATCCAAGGGTAGCATTTTGGCTAAATCTTAAGCTTTTAAGCAGTACACATATGAAGCTGTGCTTTCTGACTTTATGAAACACCATTCAACCTCCGAATAATTTTTACACAGTCAAATTTGATAAGCCCTTCAAGACAGCTTTTCCCTCTCCCTCAATAATTTACATAAAAAGAGAGGTTCACTCTCATTTTGAGTGGCCACCCCTCTCTTAGCTACAGGGAAACCCTGGTGTCTCACACAACAGTGGCCCTTGAGGTTGGGTCGTCTGAGAAAGAAAACAGAACAACACTAGCAGACTGAAAAAGTTTGGAAACCACTGAGCTCAGCTTATGTAAAATCGAAAGACAACCAAGCTTGCCAAATCTAAAAGAGAGATCAGAAAATCAGCTTTTGGCTAGTATGAAATTTTAATCTTGTCACATTCGGATTCCACTTGAACCCTGAAGACCTGTGATTTGCTGTTATTTCCAGTTTGGGCACTGTTGCTCATATTAGTAATTTTTGCTTGTAAGCATTATTAGAGTTTACATTAAGGCAGTCTGTCCTGGTCCATTGAAAACGGATTTAATTTAATCCTTAGCTTCATTGGAATGGAAGGCAAATGTGGTGTGTGTGTGTGTGTGTGTGTGTGTGTGTGTAAGAGAAGGAGAGGGAGAGGGAAAGGGAGAGGGGAGGAGGGGGAAGGGGAGGAGGAGAGGGAGAGAGATTGGGTTGAGTTCCCCAGGTAGCTGACTAAAGCAGAGAATTGCATTTAGGCAGATCATTAGGGAGTGCCCTCAGGGTCAACATCTGTTGGGGAAGGGAACAAAGCAAGACTGGACTGGGAGAAAGCAGGGGTGTGCTACAGTCTCAACAGAGTAATTTCCGGGGAGTTCTGGAGCTGGGAGTATCCTTCAGAATTGCCCCACCTAAGAGGAGAGGACTAGACCTTCAGACTCACTCTCCCCTTACCATTGACCAGTCATTGGATGACGGTTGCCTGGGAAGGGGTGTCACCCTGGATAGGTCCTCTTTTCAACTCAGGTAATCCCTGTAGGGAGCTAACAGCTCGGCGCTGTGGCTTCCAGAAGCTGCAAACCCTTCAGTCCTGCAGGGGGCATCTGGTGTCACAGCAGAAGGTCCATGACAATTCAATAGCATGAAAGATTACATGTATCATTTCAAATAAGTGTTTTCTGTACAAATCTTGTGTTTGGGAGATGGCAGTAGGAAAGATCACTGAGAACCAGCAAATCAATGACTTGAATCTTCCATTTTTCCTCATCTATAAAACAGAGTTGATAGTGCTGTTACTCCATAGAGAGATACTTAAAGGTGTTTTGTTTCTTTTTAGTGTTTGATTTGGTTCTGTTTTCATCAGCTCTCACTGGTCCTTTGAAGTCAAAAACGTCTTTCACTGCCTATTTATGAAATTAAAGACTCTATTTTTCATAGAAAGAGGTGGGGCAAATTTGTTAGTGTCATTTCTTGTGAAACCACTTTTGGGTTTCAGTTATCAAAGAATTAAAACTAAAAGTGATCATTTATGCCTTTCTCAACAAAGTGCTTAGACTCCAACCCCCTTCTTGGGGATGGTGTGGCTGATTTCTACCTAAAGTTGGAAGAGACTTGAAAGGAAGAAGAATGTGTGATGTTAGCGGTTAGCACAGCGCTTTGAGGTTTGCTGATAATTTGCTCCTGCAAGATTCCCTTGAGATGAAACACTTACTTGATCACTTAGTGGCCAGTGCAGGACCACTCCTCCCCATTGAAATATGAATGGAAAGCTTCATCATGGGCTGTCATGTATCACAACTGAAGCTGAAAACCCGCTATGATCAAAATCTTGAGCTTCTTGTAGAAACAAAGGCAACACTCACAGGGTCTCATTGTGTGTAAGCCTGATATGGACTGAATGCTTGTGTCCTCCCAAATTCATATGTTGAAGCCCTAACTCCCAACGTGATGCTGTTAGGAGGTGAGGTCTTTGGTAGGTGCTTAGGTTTAGATGAGGTCATGAGAGGGAAGCCCCCATGATGGGGAGAGACCAGAGCTCTCCCATCTCTGTACCTTCCATTTGAAATCACGGTGAGAAGCAGCCACGTGCGAGCCCCCAAGTGCAGGCTATCACCAAAACCTGATCATACTGGCACCTTGATCTCAGATTTTCCAGCCTCCAGAACTATGGGAATTAAATGTCTACTGTTTAAGCCGCCCAGTCTATGGTATTTTGTTAGAGCAGCCCAAGCAGACTGAAATAGGGCTCGTTGGAATTTCGGAAAACATTCAGATTCTTTGATCATTTGGAAAAACTCCTGCTACAGGGGAATTGAATTGAATGTGGCATTCTAGTTTTCACCCAAATATAAACATTGTGATGGAATCAGCCAAGGTTTTATTTTCTTGAGTTCACAGACCTTGAAATATCCTTCTCCCAAAAGGTAACTGATCAGACTCTAATCAGGCAAGGGGTCACTCAGGCCGTAGGTAAGGTAGGAGAGATGTTGATTTGGAGTTGTTACATGCAGATTAGTGTAAAGCCTGCTAGTATGAGGCCACACAAATTCTAATTATCATTTGAGAAAAACTGAGGGAATATTCCTTGTTTTTATGTCTAGAAAATCTATAGGCTTCACTGGATAGCCTTCAATACTATAGAAGCACGTTTTCCCCTGGTGGATCCAGGAAACACTTGAAAAATGGACTTTTCACTAAAAACTGAAGGACATAAATGATCTATGATGTTTTATCCTGAGAATATTACACCTCCTGGTAGGCAAAATGAAGCAAAGGAGGCACCCCTTCTCATCCTACAGACTGCTTTACTTTATTGGTAAGGAAGATGGAGCCTGGGGCTCCTCCTCCAGTGCTCTCTCCACTAACTGGTCTCTCTTTGTGCAGCCCTGATATTGCCTGTTCTTTAGAATAAAGTGTCCCCTTCTGGCTTTGGAGTCAGACCTGCGTTGGGCACCTTAGCCAAGGCTGAAATCACCCACCATTATGCCTGCTGGCATCCAGCAGGGACTCGGACATGGGCTCTCCATATAAGGACAACTTTGGAATGTCATTCTTCCCTTTTGAGTAATACGTTGCTTTTTCTTTATATGAAGAGCCATCTCATCCACTTAAGTACCTGACAGGGAGAAAAGGGAAGTGCCTTTTGCTTTCCTTTGTTTTGTTTAGGTTTCCCCAAAGATCTCAGGAAATTTCTCATCATTTACCAATCCATTCGGGCATGTCTGGATGAGAGCTGATGGTGCAGAATGTTGACTAACAATTTCTGAGTGCACCTGGTACAGTTAATTAAACATGCATATTCCCCTTAAAAAAAAAAGATCAAAGTTACACATGCATGTGGCTGTCAGTAGTTCAAAAGTTCTTAGAAAACCAGAATTTTCCAAATCCTCCCATCCCATTTTTCCTGCATCAGAAACAAAACTTTTCATGCCTTTTGGCTATCTTGTTTTAAGTAATCACTTCTAATATCTATACTGCCACTTTCTCGATTTTTCCAATCTGGGCACTTTTGGATTGTTTCTCGCTATAAAAGATGAGAATTTAATTCTTATACATCCTGTCCCCCAAGCACGCACAACCTCATTCTATGCCCCTTCCTCCCAGTATGATTACATTGTTACTTGGGTTAGGTCAATCTTCAGTGTTCACGATATTGTGATAGTTGAGTCATTTGTTGTATGATAAATATTTTGTTTTCTTTTCTACACAAGTTTTTGCTTTCTTCGGAGTTAATAATTAACTGGATTTTTTTTTGGCTTGGTTTTCTATATATATCACAAATAAAAATCCAAACTCTTCACCAATTATGTGAATTTTCCCTCAGTAAATTTTGACGCAGCAAGTGGAATATCAACTAATCTTGAAGGCTTCTCCCAGAGCCTTCTGCTTACTCTTATCTGGGCAGGATGGCTTACTCAACCTAGGGCACAGGTCTCATCCTGAGTTGTCATCCTAAAGATAATATACACTCTCTCAAATTACATCTTCATTTGCTAGATCTCATGTCTTCATTTTTCTTCGTTGTCTTCATTTTGGTTTTTTCACAGCCTCTAGTAGATTCCTGAGAAAAGGTCCATGGAAGTGTAGTAGATTTTTAGAGACTTTCATGTCTGAGAAAAAATATATGTTCATTTTTTACGCTTGACTTTATTGGCAATTGGCTGGGTATAGATTCCAGGTTATTGATTAGCAGGCTTCTCTGGCCCCTGGCAACCATCATTCTATCCTTTGCTTTTCTGAGTTTACCTACTTCCATATCTCCTGTAATTGGGATCATGCAGTATTTATGCTTCTGTGACTACCTTATTCCATTCAGCGTAATGTTCTCAAGGCTCATCCATGTTGTCGCATGAGGCAAAAGTCCCTTATTTTTAAAGACTGAGTAATATTCCATTGTATGCATGTGCCACATTTTTCTTCTTATCCATTCATCCATCAGTTGACATTTACGTTGTTTCTATATCTTGGCATTAAGAATAGTGCAGCACTGAACACGGGAGTGCTAATATCCCTTTGAGATCCTGATTTCAATTCTTTTGGATATGTATCCAGAAGTAGAAATGCTAGATCATATGGTAGTTTTATTTTTAATTTTAGGGGAACCTCCATTCTGGTTTCCAGGAGGCGGTATTTTGTATTCCCGCCAACAGTGCCAAGAGCTCCAATTTTTAAGGCAATGCTCTACTGTTTTCTAGTTTCCAGCATTTCTTTTCCGAAGTCCAAAGTCATTCTGGTTTCTGATCCCTTGTGTGCTACTTTTTTCCTTTTTTTTCTGGAAGTCAAAAAAATCATCTGTTTGCAGTGTTATGAAATTTCAGTGTGGAAACTCACGTCCTTTAGTTCTAGAAACTTGTACTCATTGATTAATAGACTCCTTCCCTCTAGTTTCATTTTTGCCCTATTCCTCTCTCTCTCTCCCTCTCTCTCTTCCTTTGATACTGTTTTTAATCTGTGCTGTTCAATATCACAGCTGCTAGACACCTAGGGCTTCTCACATTTGCATTTAAATTAATTGAGATTTAATAGATTTTTAAAATTCAGTACCTCAGTCTCACTAGCCTCCCTTCAAGTGCTCGATAGGCACAGATAGTTAGTACATATACTGTATCAGCACACATATAGAACATTTCCATCATCACAGAAAACTTTAGGACGGTGTAGTCCTAGATGGTCCTCTAATCTTATCTCTCTTTTCTATTTTCCCCATCTTTGTCAGTCTGCTCTAATTTCTGAAAGATTCCTTAACTTAATCTTCCAATATTCCTACTGAAGTTAAAAAAAACCATCATTATTTTTTAATTTCCAAAGTTTTTTTTTTTATTTGGATGTTTCCTTTCTTTTCCTACATCACCTGTATTTATCTCATGGATTTAGTATCTATTCTTACATGTCTAGAGATATTATATGTCAAGCTTTGTTATATCTAAAGGGTTTCTTCTTACTCAAGGTAGATTTTTCCTCTGTGTTCATATTGGTTCATGTCCTTTATATTAAAAGATTTCAGTAGAAGTCTAGGCAGTTTTTGATATCTGCTCCTATTTAAGAGTGGACATGATAAATCTGAATGGAAGGTCTAAACTTATGGGTAAGGTGTGTCAAATTTGCTCTTTGTTGTAGGGTTTTATGGATGAGCCATTTCCATGAGCAAGTTCTGCTATCAACAGATTCAGAACTTTCCTCTGAATATGCTGACCAGATTATTTTGAAAAGATTCTTCCAAACTCTTAACCACAGAGTATAGACTTTGCTGCTAGCATTCCGGGACCCAAGTTAAGAAAGAGGAGTGAGATCTCAGTACTTGGGATATACACATGTTTACCTCCTCCTTTTTTAGTACTGCCCCTGTATCCCCAAATGTGCCTGGTTTTCTTCAGTTCAGAGACCTCTGCTCTCACCCTCACAAAAAGATAAGTCTCAAGTTTTCAGCAAGGGTCGGGAGGTGTGCTGTGACTTCCCAACCAAAAGATCTATTTCGCAGCAGTTGGGAGTGCCCATGGTTGAAGAGGGTTACTTGCCCATGATCATGCACTATTTTGGGGAAAAGTTTGTCTACAATGATTGGTTAGTGTGAATGGCCAGGTGTCTTATGCAACTCAGGAAAGTTCTGAAAGGTCATCCTATTACTATATCAGAACCCGAAGTCTTCCACTCCATCCTGCTTTCTCTCCTTCTTACACAGATATTGATCCCACTAATACTTGCTTCCCAAGGAACTTAATGGTGTGGGAGGGGCAGTTGTCTGGTTGCACAAATTAAGGAAAGAAATCTGTGGATTTAGCTGCTTCTTAAAAATGCTTTCAGGGCACCTGGATGGCTCAGTTGGTTAAGCATCAAACTCTTGGTCTCAGCTGGGGTCGTGGTCTGGCAATTCATGGGATAGAGGCCCCCCCCCCCCTCGGGCTCTGCACTAACAGTGCAGAGCCTGCTTGGGGTTCTCTCTCTCCCTTGGGATTCTCCCCTCCCCCACTCGTGCTCTCCCTCCCCTCCCTGGCTCTCTCTCTCAAAATAAAAAAAAAAACTTACAAATTACTTTTGTGTTTTAGCTTTACCATCCTTGTCACTTTCAAAGGGAGGTATTCTTGAGCTTCTGGAAGGTGCTACAGTGGAAATCACACTGTTTCTTAGCTTTCTGCTCTACTGGTTAGGATTTAGGTTTCCCAGATCCATTCAGTCAGTTCACACTCAACAATTCACTTTTCAGTAGATTTTGTTGCTATCATTTTTGACCCATAGGTTTATGTCTTTTTTAAAAAATATATTTTCATTGTCATTTTAGTGACATTTTGGAAATATGTGCACTTAATCTGCCAGTTTCTTGATGTAGACTTCACTCTGTATCTGGAGCTTCTGACATTTTTATTTGCAGGTCATAGTGTATGCACTATGTTCATCATTAGAGCTTTCTGGTTGCACTAATCCCGGAAAGGAGAGTTAATAGGTAAGGGATTGTATATCTTGAAAGCTGATATATTCTTAAATGATGGGAAACTATCAGAATGAAGTTCAGTATGGAAGGAGTTATTACAGATTTTGCAATTATAAGATGCTATAAATGACTGAGTATAGATTGAAAAATAGACATTATCTCCAGAATCATGGTGGCTTGTGACTGGAATGACAGTCATAACTATCTTTAACAGCCATCCTGATGGGGTAGAATACATCAAATGCAGGCACTCAAAAGCTATCCTTTTATTAAACTCAGTAGTGATAAGATATAATATGCATTAGTATGTACTGTTCTAGACTCAAAAGGAGTAGAATGAACTTTGAGAGGGCTTAAAGGAAAATGGCAAAAATGATTATAGGGTTGTAGATAGGGGGAACCTGAGTGGTAAGCAGAAAAACACGCAGTTTATTCAGAAGAGAAGATGAGTGATTTTCTAATGGCCCTAAAACCTATAAAGCAATACTCATTCGTTTTCACATTTTTAAGTGCTTTTTCTGAGAAAATTTAATGGGATAACTGGTGGGTAAAAGTACCTTCCTGATAGCAGGCCATTCAATGTTAGTTTTCTTCCTTCTTAAAGGATCCAAGCATGATAAAATGGTCTTTAACTTCAACAAAAAGGAATGAAGTTTTCCATAAGAATTTCATAGAAGTGAACATTATTATAGAATGGGGTTATTGCTTTGAAAACATGTATTGAAATTTACATAGAAAAAGGAATGGATGGATTATATCGGTGAATGTGTGCAAGACAATTTTCTCTGCATAATGAACCTAGGAATGATGTATTTCTTCAATTTTTTCTGTATTCTCTTCATTTTTCTCATAAAAGACTATGTGACATTTTCATTATGGATACAGTGGTTATATATTCCTTTATACCATGATGTAGAGAACTTATAATGTGGACATTGTAGGAGATCAAACTCTGAAACTAAATAAGGCTTGGATTTGAGTCCTGGCCTTGCTGCTTACCAGCTTTACGACCTTGGGCACATTATTTAACTTTAAACACATTGAGGATAATATCGCCTACACCATTGGGCTGTGGATAGGATTAAGTTTATAAATATATGAAAAACATTTAGAAGAACAATTGGCTTATGGTAAACATTCAATAATGTTAGATATCATTTTTATTCCAAAAAACATCTAAGGTGCTTACAAAAATATAGATTAGGAATGTTTTGAAAAATAATGAGAAGAATTTAGGCAAGAAAAGAATGAAATGGAGCTCAAAAGAGCTAAAAATTTAATATTATTAATTTGGGGGGAGGGAGAGGAGGGTGGGAGATGGGCTAAATGGGTGATGGGCAATTGAGGAGTGCACTTGGGTTGAACACTGGATGTTACATGTAAGTGATGAATCACTAAATTCTATTACTGAAACTAATGTTACACTGCATGTTAACTAACTTGAATTTAAATAAATTAATTAAAATTATATTAATTTATTGATATTATCAAATATTATTATGAAATTTCTAGCTCCTACAAGAAAGCTTTCTCCAGGATTCTCATAAGGAGTGGATTATTTTTTTAGCACAAAATGTAAAAAAGTTAATCTCCACTCTTATATACATTTACAACTAAATTCTAAATATTAAAAAAATTTTTTTTTAACATTTATTCATTTTTGAAAGGCAGAGAGAGACAGAGCGTGAATGGGGGAGGGGCAGAGAGAGAGGGAGACACAGAAACAGAAGAAGCTCCAGGCTCTGAGCTGTCAGCACAGAGCCCGACGTGGGGCTTGAACTCACGGACCGACCTAGAGATCATGACCTGAGCAGAAGTCAGCTGCTTAACCAACTGAGCCACCCAGGGGCCCCTAAATTCTAAATATTAATGAGTTCCCAAGGGTCCAAAGTTTCTTATGGTAACTATGTTTTTTTGTTTTCTAAACTACAGAACTGCATGACAAAAATGCCCCAATGCAGGAATCTACATTTCCCCCAGGGAGTTATAGGTAA
This sequence comes from Prionailurus viverrinus, assembly GCF_022837055.1. Lineage (NCBI taxonomy): Eukaryota > Metazoa > Chordata > Mammalia > Carnivora > Felidae > Prionailurus > Prionailurus viverrinus. Next base: position 22,562,248 of record NC_062569.1, read on the forward strand.
AGAAATCAATAGCTCAAGAAAGTTGTACTGCTTTTGAAGTTAACTGTGCGTTTCCATATTCTGTATTCATCACCTTACCCCGTAGTGAGTCTTCCTGAAATTGATGAATGTGTCCCATATTATACTCATTTAAGTATTGTTTTCCTTACTTTACCAAACTTATATAACTTTTGTACATATTTTTAAAACATTTACTTCCAAGTAACTCATTTATTTGTATTGAGACCATTTTAGCAACACCTGCACATTGATTACATTTTCTAATCTGCATGTTAAAATAGTATACTATTTTTACTTAAAACGTGTTTGGATGTCCTTTAGAATCAATGTGCACTACCAGCAATATTCATGACTTCTACTGCTTTTTGGGAAACATTAGATTAAAATACTAAACCTTGACATACATATTCACATTAAAGTTTATTTTTAAATGTGCAGCGAATAATATCTAATAGAAAAGTAAAAGTTATATTCCCTTGTTAAACGAAAAAACAAAAAGGGGAATTTTGAGGAACACATCATCCACTGAGATCAAGCCATGCCTACTTAGTTACAATGGTTAATGCCTTTAATGCTGCTTTACTAGGGTAATGCATTTTACCCACAAATTTCAGCCACTGTTAACAGATCAAAATTATCTAAGGTAATAAACTGAATGAATCACCCCTATTTTTTAAAATTGTTTATTTAGCATCATCATAGCTGTCTTTTAATGAGTCTTTTATTTTTTAAGTTTTTATGTAAATTCCAGTTTGTTACCATACATGTAATAATTCGTTTCAGGTATACAAAATAGTGATTAAACATTACCACACAACACCCGGTACTCATCACAAGTGCACTCCTTAGTCCTTATCACCTTTCTAACCCATCCTCCTCCCCTCCTGGAACCATCAGTTTGTTCCCTGTTAACTGTTAAAGGCCTGTTCCTCGGTTTGCCTCTCTTTCTCTCTTTCCCCCCACCCCTTTGCTCTTTTGTTTTGTTTCTTAAATTCTGCATGTGAGTGAAATCACATGGTATTTGTCTTTCTCTGATTGACTTATTTCAGTTAGCATATCACTGCCAAGCTCTGTCCATGTCATTCTAATGGCAAGATTTCATTCTTTTTCCTATGGCTTAATGAAAGTCTCAATAAGTAAAAGAACCAGTTGTGTCCTGGGCTCATTTTGCCAGTATTGTAGGCTTGAAAGTCTATCTGTTTTTAATTTGAATTTTCCTGATTAGTAATTAGGCTGAGTCTTTTGATATATTTATGACCAATTCATGGTTCATCTTCTTTGACTTATTTATGTCGACTGACATTTTTTTATATTGAGTTGCATTTTTATTTATTTGTAGGAATCCCTTACATATTCTTAATGTTAATTATTAGTCATCTTTTAGAGGATTACAAGTATCTTCTCCACTTTTTTTTAAAGTTCATTCATTTTTGAGACAGAGAAAGTGTGTGTGTGAGCAGGGGAGGGGCAGAGAGAGGGGGAGACCGAGGATCTGAAGCAGGCTCTGCACTGAGAGCAGTGAGACCAATGTGGGCTCAAACTCATAAACCCTGAGAACATGACCTAAGCTGAAGTCAGGCGCTCAACTGACTGAGCCATCCGGGTGTCCCATCTTCTCCAAATTTTTGAAGGATGGGCCTACAGTTGGTCCATAAACCTAGGGCAGGGCTCGCATTGTACCCCAATTGTACATCTCTGCCTCCCAGAGATGTCTGAGTATCTGGCCCTTGTTTTTGTCTGGCAATTCCAAGTTCAGGAGGGTATTTTGACTAAGGCTGTGTAACCCAGGGGAGCCAAGAGTGGTAAGAGAGGGCTGTATTCAGTCTGAGGGTGCTATACTCCACAATTGTCTGATTTATACTGTATAATGTATTACATGAAGAACGAGACTTCTGCTTCCTTAAATGAGGTGGATTTCTCCACACACATCCAGATTATATGTCAAAGTGCTCTTGTCTCATGTATGGAGGACTGGTTTGAGAGACACAGTTGAGCTTCCAGAATGTTTGATCTATTGATCACTAATATCTTTTTATCTGCAATGATGCCCACTGGTCTGACCCTTTTGCAGCATTCCTGGAAGCTTTCATCATATTCTGTCATTGAAAAGTAATTCAAGTCCTCTGCTAAGGATCTTGAGTGATCTAACTTCCTCCTCTATCTTTTATTTTATTTTAGAAAAAAAATTTTTTTAATGTTTGTTTATTTTTGAGAGAGAGACAGAGACAGAGACAGAGCACGAGTGGGGGAGGAGCACAGAGAGAGGGAGACACAGAATCCGAAGCAGGCTCCAGGCTCTGAGCTGTCAGCACAGAGCTGGACGCGCAGCTTGAACTCAGGAACCATAAGATCATGACCTGAGCCGAAGCCGGACGCTCAACCGACTGAGCCACCCAGATGCCCTCCTCCTCTATCTTTTAAATGAATGACCCTAGTTTCACTTACCCAAGTGGTTTCTATGTATGGATATTCTACCTTATGGAGCTCCCAATGGTATTTGTCAATTCAGTGATCATTCATCTTCTTGTTAAGAGTTCCAAACTTAATGTAGTCAAATATGTTATATTTTTAGTATCAAGTTTAAGAAAACCTTTGGGGCGCCTGGGTGGCTCAGTCGGTTAAGCGCCTAACTTCAGCTCAGGTCATAGTCTTATGGTTTGTGGGTTTGAGCCCCAGGTTGGGCTCTGTGCTGACAGCTCAGAGCCTGGAGTCTGCTTCAGATTCTGTGTCTCCCCCTCTCTCTGTCCTTCCCCTGTTCATCCTCTGTCTCTCTCTCTCTCTCTTTCTCTCTCTCAAAAACATTAAAAAAAAAAAACAAAACTATTACAACCAAGTCAATAGAGATATTTCCCTATATTTCTTTCTTTAAAAAATGTGCTTAATTCTTTTTGAATTGATTTCTGTCTATCATATGAGTTAGGAATCCAAATACATTTTTACTTAAAAATGGATGCTTAATATTTCCAGGAGCATTTTATTAAATAGCCCACCTTTTTGACATTACTGTACTATGCAAGCTCTGTCATATCAGATTTTCACATCTGTATAGGTATGGTTCTAGGCTCACTATTGTGTTCCATTGGTTCATTTTTTAATTGATGTTTGCCTACAACACTATATTATACTATAAATTTAGTATAAATATTGATGTGTGTGTCCCTATTTGGTTCATCTTCGTCAGAGCTGTCAGCTCTTTTTGCAATTCTGTTATTTCATACAAATTTTAAAGTCACCTTGTTGGATTATTCTACAAGCATACATACATGCATACATACATACATACAAAAATAAGAAAAAGAAAAGAAAAACCTAAAGAAGAAGAAAAGAAAATCTTGTTGAGATTCAAGATTTTCATTGGAATTTCAGTGGATCTATTAATTAAGGGTCAACTGATATTTTTGTGATATTAAAACTTCATATCTATTGATGCATGAATATTTTATTGAATTTATTTATTTAGACATTCTTTAATGTCTTTTAATAAAGACAATTTTTTTTCCTAAAGTTTATGCACATTTTTTTGCTAGGAATCTTTTGTTTGCTATTACGTATAGATTTTTTTAAAATTACATTTATTTATAATTTATTGCTCACATTCAGCAATGTAATTGACTTTGAATATTTTTCATGTGATTGCCAATTTTGCTAAAGTCATTACTAAAATATTGGCAATTTCTCCGTAGATCATGTTGGCCTTTTTCTGTAACCAATTATATCATTTGAAAATGTGACAATTTTGTTGGTTTCATAACAGTCCTTACTTTTATATTGTTTTCTCTTCTTATGGCACTGGAAAAGATTGTTAGTGCTTTGCTAAATGGAAACGGCAACAACCATGTGTTTATTTATCTTGATCCTGATTTTTAGAGGAAATACTTTGAGTGTTTCAATTGATTATTATATTGACTTTTTTTTTTTTTTTTACTTTGCCATGAGCTCTACAAAAATGTTTTTAATGTGCACTGTGGTGCAACTCCTGAACTTACTGAGATGATCCTATTTCCTCCTATAATCAGTTAATATAGATTTATTAATAGACTTTCTAGCATTGAACCTTTCTTTGCTGTGATAAATTAAATTTGTTCAGAATGCATTGTTCCTTCTTCCCATTGCTGGATTCAGTTTCTTTCTATTTTTTGTTTAGAACCTACATCTAAATTTATGATATGATATTTTTGTGATATTAGCTTGTCATTTTCTTTCCCGTGCTTTGCAAGCTATCCTTAGCTGATGTTAGTGCGAAGGCTATACAATTTCTCTAGCCTCCGAAATAATTTAAGATTGAGTTTATATGTTTCTTAAACATTTCAGAATACTCAACCATAAAAATCACTTGAGTTTAATATTTGTGGGGAAAATTTTTAAGCAGGTGATTTGCTATGTTTAATGATTATAGGATAATTCAAATTTTCTTTCTTTTCCTGAGTCCGTTTTTAAAAATACCGTTCCACAAACTTTCCATTGCACTTAATTTTGAAAAATTGTTGGCATAAAGTTTTTATTGTATTATCTCCTTAATTTTGGATGTATCTGTTGTCATTTCCTCTTTTCCATTTCTAATACTAAAGTTTCTAATAGAAAAGTTCTGTTGTTAGGGAATGATCTATGTTTTGGGCTGAGGTTTCGATATCTTATCTCCGTTTTTTTCAAGAGTTCAAGTGGATAAAACATTCTGGGTTGGCACTGATTCTTATCAACACTTTGAAGATAGTGTCCCACTCTCTTCAGGCTTTTCTTGTTGTTGAAAGGACAGCTGTTAGTCAAGTTGGCTCTCATCTGCAGATAAAGTCATTTCTTGAAGCTTGCTTTTAAGATCTCCTTGTTGCATCTAGTATTCTTTAGTTTTACACCAACATTTCAAGGTTTGGTTTCTTTACATTTATCCTGTTCAGATTTTTTGGACTTCCTAAATCTGAATATTGAGTTGTATTAATTTTGAAAAATCTGGGGCGCCTGGGTGGCGCAGTCGGTTGAGCGTCCGACTTCAGCCAGGTCACGATCTCGCGGTCCGTGAGTTCGAGCCCTGCGTCAGGCTCTGGGCTGATGGCTCGGAGCCTGGAGCCTGTTTCCGATTCTGTGTCTCCCTCTCTCTCTGCCCCTCCCCTGTTCATGCTCTGCCTCTCTCTGTCCCCAAAATAAATAAACTTTGAAAAAAAAAATTATAAAAAAAGGAAAAATCCTCAATAGTTTATTCCCCACCATTCTATTCTTCTTTTCTAAAATTCTTCATATTTTAGATCTTTTTACTCTAACCACTATTTCTCTTGACTTTTTTTTCATGTGTAATACATTGGATTTTTTTATTTTCTAGATTTTCTTTTCTTCTCTTTTCTTTTTTCTTTTTCTAAGTAAGCTCTACGCCCAACGTGGGACTTGAACTCACGATCAAGAGTCTCATGCTCTACCAACTAAGCCAGGCATGAGCTCCTGGATTTTTTTTCTCCTCTAATTCACTGATTCTTTCATATTTTGTGACTAACCTGCTGTCCATCCTTTTCATCGATGTTATTTTTTATTATCATCTTTCTCATTTATAAAATTTCTATTTGGTTCTTCAAATAGTCTTTGATAGTCTTTGTCGTTCCATCATATTTTATAGCCCTTTTGAATTTTCTCTAAATAAATTAAGCATATGTATCTGATACTTTCAATATCTACAGCCTTGAAGATTTCATTTTGTGATGTCTTTTTTTTTTTTTCTGGTGACTTTTGCTCATGATAGTTTATACCATGGCATTGATGACTTTTCATGGTAAGCTCATATTCCTTAGAACTTTGTCTCTGAGGATTCTCTTTTTTTCTTAAGTTTATTTATTTATTTTGAGAGAGAGCACACGTGCACATGCACAGAGGGTAGGGACAGAGAGAGAGAAAGAGAGAAAGAATCAAAAGTAGGCTCCATGCTGTCAGCACAGAGCCCTACCCCAGTATCGATCTCACGAACTATGAGATCATGACCTGAGCCAAAATCAAGGGTCAGATGCTTAACTGTGGGAGCCACCCAGGTTCCCCCTGACGATTCTGTTATAACTGCAATGAGAAATACCCAATCAGAGAAGATTTGTGTGCCTAGTAACAGACCAGAATCACTTAAAAAAATTTTTTTTAGTATTTATTTATTTTTGGGAGACAGAGAGACACAGTGCAAGAGGGGAAGGGCAGAGAGAGAAGGAGACACAGACTGAGCCACCCAGGCACCGTGACCAGGATCAATCTTTAACTGATCTTTAATCTTTAACATTTCAATTAAATATTTAGGTAGTTTTACTCCATATCCAAAGGATATTACAAATTCAGCCTCACATCTAAATGAGTGCGAGATTCACTCAGATATCACCTCACGCCAGTCAGGGTGGCTAAAATGAACAAATCAGGAGACTATAGATGCTGGAGAGGATGTGGAGAAACGGGAACCCTCTTGCACTGTTGGTGGGAATGCAAACTGGTACAGCTGCTCTGGAAAACAGTGTGGAGGGTCCTCAAAAAATTAAAAATAGACCTACCCTATGACCCAGCAATAGCACTGCTAGGAATTTACCCAAGGGATACAGGAGTACTGATGCATAGGGGCACTTGTACCCCAATGTTTATAGCAGCAGTCTCAACAATAGCCAAATTATGGAAAGAGCCTAAATGTCCATCAACTGATGAATGGATAAAGAAATTGTGGTTTATATACACAGTGGAGTTCTATGTGGCAATGAGAAAGAATGAAATATGGCCCTTTGTAGCAACGTGGATGGAACTGGAGAGTGTTATGCTAAGCGAAATAAGCCATACAGAGAAAGACAGATACCATATGTGTTCACTCTTATGTGGATCCTGAGAAACTTAACAGGATCCCATGGGGGAAGGGAAGGGGGAAAAAAAAAAAGGAGGTTAGAGTGGGAGACAGCCAAAGCATAAGAGACTCTTAAAAACTGAGAACAAACTGAGGGTGGATGGGGGGTGGGTGATGGGTATTGAGGAGGGCACCTTTTGGGATGAGCACTGGGTGTTGTATGGAAACCAATTTGACAATAAATTTCATATATTGAAAAAAAAATAAATGAGTGTGAGATTGTGATTAGGAATTCTTATGAAAAATGTTGTTTTTCTATTTTCATGCTCTACCCAGATCCAAGGTTTAAACACACAAGTCTTCTTCTTTGAGGTCTTTCACCATGCCACCACCCCAGGTGATAATGTCAATTTCATCTTTTGGTTGTCCTAGATTTATGGTGGTATCTGCAATCTGACCTTCCACTGTGCTCAGGACCTAGGCTTTGTCTCTTTTCTCTCGCCAGCTCCAACGCACCGTAGTGGTTCATTTCTTCCTTTTGTTCCTCAAATCTAATTCTTTCTCTTACAATAGCACCAGCACAGCCATATTGTAATTTTTTTTCTTTAATGCAGCGATTTTAGGTATTCTGTATTAGGGTTTCCTTTCTGCACCTCTAGTTCATCAATGCTTCTTAATTTTACAGATTTTTTTTTTTATAATCATAAGAACTCAACCACCCACCACAATGGGTGGATTGTTTTCATTTCAAAAATATGTGGAAGATACACTATTTCAACTTAATGGTTTAACTCTACAAGAGAAAGTTGAGGTCTTCAGTTATCTATTTGTTATAAAAATAATAATTCCTTCCTCAACAGAAGGTGTGGAAAATACATCTGGTTTGCTTGTGACTACCGCCTTCTATTCTCCTATTCACTATGGCCTTGGCAGAGTTCAATAACTGATTACAGCATCCTTCCCCTGTGAGACAAGACGCCGACTCAAAATGCTTTTCAACATAAAATTCTAGGTAGTTATTGCCAACCATATGGCATTAGGTCATAGAGTAACTCTTATTTGCTATCCTTGTCTAGATAATCTGATTCATTGGGTATTTTTTCTCATGACTACCATTGTTATCCTCACAAATTAACAGCTTATCTTTTAGTTCTAACAGTGATGTGTGATTGTACAAGTCACTATGAGAAGACTCAGCATACACATGCATTCGTTAACATAGGTAATGGATACAACTCCTGTCCACAAATCTAGAAATGGCTGCACAGAATAAAATGGCCAGGTAGCAGTGCTTCTGCAGATGTTGACACGCATTCTTGGCTTTCAAGTTCTCATATAGTCCCACAGCTGCCAATGAACTCATCTAACTGAGGAGAAAATTTTGTGAAGCCTTTAAGATACTCCCTTCACCATGTTCCTGTTTTTTGGTTATATGAGAATTTTTGGATACCCTATGGTCCTTTTCTACTCACTGATTTCCAGCATATTCCCAGGAACTTTGCAGTTAGACTAGATCATTGAGAATCAATTTTCCAGGGCACTATAACCACAGCAAATAAGCTTTGGGCTTATGTGAAGTTCTATTCCTTCACAGAAGGTAACGACAGAATATTACTAGGAATAACTTTTATTTTAACCTTAATTTAGCCAGTGTCCCTTTTCAACACAAAGCTAGACTACTCAAAAAGTCATGATCCAATGGTATGATTTGGTTCTCTGTCCTTATGTTGTAATGTATGTAAATAAGTTGTTAAATAATTTGTTAACTTTGTTAAGTAAGCTGTTAAATAAGTTGTTAAATAGTAATTTCAGCAATCTATCATTTAGGTTTTGCAGAAATTCTATTGCAAGGTGAAATACAGCTGGAATTCCATTTGGCCTCCATTTAATTACTTCTCTCAGCTCACACTATGGCACCTTAACATGTTAGAGAGTAGGTACTTGAAAAATAACCCCAAATCATGATACTCAAACATTCTAATGGTTACTTCTTAATACTGTGCTCCAATGTGACTCAGGGCTCTGTCATATCCCCCCTTTCTGTCCTGGGTATTACAGTTTCCTTTTGAAGCTCCTGAGTATGTTTCTTAGTGATCACATTACTCTAAATCACTTTCTTAAGAGATGGACGCTCACAGATGTTTATCTCCTACTGTATTATAATATGTGGACTTTCACATTCCATCTAGTAGTCAAATTTACCCATCTTTTCCCTAAGGCTATATTAAGAAATGATATATTTCGTATCAGATATATCTGGAATATCCCATTTCTCATTTTTATAAAGGAAATAAAGGAATCACTGATTTTCTTCATTAGCCATTAAAAGTTGCTATTTTCCTTTTCAATACCTTTACTGTCTCTGCCCTTTTCTGCTACTTTATTTTACCCTGTCATCTATGACCTCCCATATGCTTAAAAAAATCCCCATTCACCCCCTAAATCTCAGGTTTTGGCTGGAGTTCCCCTAGCTCAAAAACTCTTTCAATAAATACATTTAAAAAATTATTCTAACCTGATTCCAAAGAGCCACAAGTTCATTTTTAATGAATGCCATGCATTCTTTCATGTATTTGTTACACCCTAACCTAAATTCTAGTGAAATTCACTCAAAAGTGAATCAGACGTGGTCTCTGCCTTCACACAGCTCATAGTCTAGAAGGGGAAAAGCAACATATGAAAAGACAAAGGCATAAACTAATGTGCTCATAAGCACCATTTATAACTTCCAAAGTTTCTCATCAATATAATCCGTCATTTTAGCAACTTTCTAGTTAATATATATTCATCTCACCTCCCATCTTGCATCAACATTAATACAAATGTCTGCTATGAAGTGCTAATACTTAGCCAAAAAATTTGATTCTCCACATCGAGTCCGTACATATTTTTCTCAAGAGCTGAAAGATGTATTTTTAAAGTAGATTAAACAAAATTGAGTTACCATATAATTTCAAGAAATTGAGGCAATTATATGAACATTTCAGTAGACATTCATCTAGGGAAACTTCTATGTTGTCTCTAAGCCAAATCAATCCCCATAAAACGTGTCAAATAAATACGTTCAAAGCCTCATGGAATGTGGGGGAAGCCCGGGGTGGAGATAAGCAGGATTGCCCAGTGGTGTTCTCAGACATCCTCCTTGTCTGCAAACAAGCTGGCTGGGATGGACAGCCGATTTTCACTGAGGTGAGAGGCAGAAACTAACCTCAAACCCTCTGAAACTGGGGATCCAGTCTCTCCTCTTCAGGGCACCCAATGTTTCTCAGCACTTCTCTGAAAAGCTGACGCCTAAGTTCTTGGCACTCAACAGCCTGTTCTTTCTCACACTTGGCAAAGCCATCACCACACTAACCTATATAAAAAGAAATGCAAAAATGCAAAATGGGAAACCACGCCCACACCGCCACCCACTGAAGCACAAACCCACAGGGTCCTGCCTGTCCTAAGTTCGCCTCCTCATCAGATACTGACGTCAGAGACACAGGTACTTGCACACCTTTCTGGCATGGTTTCCAGCCTGTCCCAAATAATTGTACCACATAATTCATGACAGTGTCGCGACAGTGTCATGACAGCTATAATTCCTGAATAGGGAACTTTCCCTATTACCAACATCCAGGTGAATCCTGTGGGATATAGAGAATATGGCTAAGAATATAGATATCCAACCAGGAGGTCAAGTCATATGGCTTTTTAAATTCTCAGCCTGAATTTGTTAATCTTCTTTTTTTTTTTTTAATTTTTTTTTAACGTTTATTTACTTTTGAGACAGAGAGAGACAGAGCATGAACAGGGGAGGGGCAGAGAGAGAGGGAGACACAGAATCGGAAACAGGCTCCAGGCTCTGAGCGGTCAGCACAGAGCCTGACGCGGGGCTCGAACTCACGGACCGTGAGATCATGACCTGAGCCGAAGTTGGACGCTTAACTGACCGCGCCACCCAGGCGCCCCTGTTAATCTTCTTAATACATAGTTGTCTAGTATTTCAATTAGTGGATCATTCAATGCAAAAAGCTTTTAAGTGTTAAATGCATCCCCCCAAGATGGTTAAAATCATGCCTCCATTCTTGAAGTAATAAAACTCTAAACACCTTTTATCAAAATCAGACTAATAAGATATTAATTTCATAAAGATTTCTGCAAGGATGACAAGCTACTGACCGATAGAAAAAAATTCAGTCCACAGGTATGTTTTAATTGGCTGCAGAATACTTAAAGGTTTTCTTTAAATGGAATGACTTGGTGAAGCATATCATGTGTATTATGCTTCAGTCTCCACCATGGTCTATCACAGGATTTCACTCATCCTATTATCCATGGTCTCTAAAGGCAACTTACTTTATAAATCCCAGCTTTCACTATTTGCCTTTAGAAGATTATTTACAAAAAGGATGATAATGAGAATGTATAGAAAACCCCAAGTTATTTTTTTCTTTTAATATAGATAATATGATAAAACATAGATGAGATTAAGATTCTTCAATCACTTCAAGCATCTGCCTGGGCTCTTCATTCCTATTCCATCACACAGCTGACAAAGAGTTGGTGTAGATCTCATGGATGGCAGAAATCTGTCCTCAGAAAAAGGATCAATTTTTACAATAGTTCTCACATTAGACAACTGCTCTCTATTAGAAGTTTTACATATGTTTCTTCCATCATGCAAACAAACAAACAAAATCAGGCAGAATATTTCAGAAAGTGAAGGGAACATTATTACAATGTTCCACATTGAAAATTAAAATATACATGTATACACACATATATTTTTTAAATGACTACAGTTATCTTTAAAATATTGACCAGAGGCGCCTGGGTGGCGCAGTCGGTTGAGCGTCCGACTTCAGCCAGGTCACGATCTCGTGGTCTGTGAGTTCGAGCCCCGCATCAGGCTCTGGGCTGATGGCTCAGAGCCTGGAGCCTGTTTCCGATTCTGTGTCTCCCTCTCTATCTGCCCCTCCCCCGTTCATGCTCTGTCTCTCTCTGTCCCCCAAAAAATAAATAAACGGTGAAAAAAAATTTTTTTTAAATATTGACCAAATTGAAATTTCCAGAAACTGAAAGACAAATAGAAGAATCAATAAGAACAGTAAATTAGCCAACAGCAGAGATTCTATTTGAAGTGAGAGGGCCATTCAATTCCAGCAGTAAGAACACATTTTGAGAGGGAACCGACTTGGGTAAACACATGTCAAGGCGTCTTTGACTTACGTCAAGCCCAAGAGAGCTAAACAATATTTTCCTCAGAATGTACACCTGAGAGATGCAGCTGTGATAGCTATGATATTGAAAAAGCGAGAATGCTATGTTTCCTCTCTCAGAATAATCAAACTTGCTAAACTGGACATTATTTATACATTCATTTATCCATCCATCCATCCATCCATCCAATACTTCTTGAGAACTTGCTGAGTGTTAGACACTCTCACTATACATGCTGGGGATATGGCCCTAAAGGAGTGAGGCAGAGCCCATTCCTTGAAAAAATGGAGGACAGAACAATTGCAACAGAAACTAGCTTTTGAAAAAGGTTTTTGCAGATCACAGTAAATGCTATGAAGACGATGAACACGCTGATGGAAGAGAGTGGCTGGAGGCGGCCACCTTCAGGCCAGGTAGTCACAGAAGGCCTTTCCAGGAAATGTATATGACACAAGGCTTCTCAAATTCTGATGTACGGGTGAATCGCCTGAGGATCTTGTTAAAATGCAGATTCTGATTCAGAGGGTGCTGTAGGTGCCTGGGATCCTGCATTTCTCATGAACTCCCAGGTGATGCTGATGGGTCAGGTGCTCGGTAAGGGCTCTAAATAAGAAATCAGAATGGTAAAAAAAAAAAAAATGGGGGCAGGGGCTTTCTGTCTCAATGACAATTACATATAGGGGTTTGGGGAAGGAACTGCCACAAGCCCAGTCTCCCGTCCATCTCATTTCCAAGTTTCTATCGTATGTTTCATAGGAGGCCCCAGGGCATGGTGGAAAGATACCTGCTCTGAGACCAGGCAGTCCTGGGCTTCAATCCTGTCTCTACCTCCTCACAGCACGGAGGTTCTGGACAGTTCACTTGCTTTCACTGTTTTTAAGTTTCACTCTTCTCCATTCTAATAAGATCCTTGGATAATCTGTCTAGCTTATAGAAAATCATCAATAAATGACAGACACTCTAGATTGGCTGATCCAACCTCACTTCCGAGCCCCTTTTAAAGGCTATTTCTACTTCTAAAGACGTGAAAACTTTAAAAACCTTGATCTCCCTGCCTTTCTTGCTAGAGATGAGCTATGTGAGGGCCATGTGAAAGAGTTACAGTCAATGACATCTTGAGGAAATCCCTGCACATTCCTTCCTGCCCACAAAGGCAAAGCCTCAAAGGGAGAAGCCTTTGCCCTCTGTCTTTCTCTATCCTTTCTGTCTCAGCAGAGGCTCTAAAGGCTCGTTAGGCATGTTACAACCATGAGGTGACAAGAATGGACAAGGAATGAGATGCCTGATTGGCTCAGTCGGAAGAGCGGGTGACTCTTGATCTTGGGGTCATGAGTTCAAGCCCCGTGTTGGGTGCAGAGGTTACTTAAAAGAATAAAACAGAAAAAAGAAAAGAATGAGAATGACAAGCAGTACATTAAGACAGCAGAACGGAAGGGCAAAAAAGAGCCTGGGTGCCTACCAGTATTGCTGTCACCATTCCAAACATGGGCTGCTCAGCTCCAGACCCTTCACAATATGAGAAAATAAAGCCCTTAGTGGCCAAGCTTATGTTGTTAGGTTTTCAGGTTCTTGTAGCTAAATGCAATTGATATTTAATTGTGTCGTGCAGCTATTCATTAGTTTTATTTATTCCGAAGCCACTTGTTAAGAGGAAAAGGTAGATGCAATATAAAACTTGTCAGTGTACTTAATACTGCCACCCTGCGGCAGCCTGCGGAAAGTTAGGCTACCAAGGACGCCATTGCATTTGAATACTTGTTTGTATTACCACCGAAGATAATGTGAGGAGTTTCACATGTCAACCCCTAAATTCTCAAGACAAATTTGAAGTGCCAACTTTTTAGAAATTACAATTAAAATCCTCCAGTTCTGGGATAACTGATGATGTTGTTGCTACATAATGAATAGGCCAGCGTCAACCATCATTTCAAATCAAATCTGGGGCATCCTACAAGAAATAAACAAAAATAACTGCCTTGGGCCCTGTGCCTGGAAAAATAAGGCACATATGATTATAGTCAACTGGTTTGAATGGAAAACCAGATTAGTACAATGAATGAACTGCTGTGAAATGAAATCTGGAAAACTGAGACACATGCAGCTGAGTATAGGGGAAAGGAACTTTTTCTTTCTTTCTTTTTTTAATGTTTATTTCTTTTTGAGAGAGAGAGAGACACCACACAAGTGGGGGAGGGGGAGAGAGAGAGAGAAAGAGAGAGAGAGAGAATCCAAAGCAGGCTTCAGGCTCTGAGCTGTCAGCACAGAGCATGATGAGGGGCTCGAACCCACAAACCATGAGATCACAACCTGAGCTGAAGTCGGACGCTTAACCGACTGAGCCACCTAGGTGTCCCTAGAGGAAAGGAACTTTTAAAAGAAGCTGAAGGTCCTTTGATAAATTAGTTAATCAGCAAGTATGTCCTCTGTGTCTCCTATGTGCAAGGCAGTATAGGTCTTTCAAAGACTCTGAAGCAGTATGCCAACTTCAAAGCCCTTCACAGCTCGGGCAAGACAAGCCAGATGAATGAAGCCAGCAACAAGCACAGAGCGCTCCAAGGGAAGGACCCTCACTATGAGATCAGGTGATTCAGGTAAACCGATGACAAAGAAAAGGGATGGGATTCTCATGGTGAACAGGAGTGACAAAGATGATCCAAGTGAGGGAAAATCTGAGAACTGGGTGTGGAGAAGAAAGAGGGTGAACTGTATTAGTTGAACGTGAACAGACCAGCTTGGTTTGTCCAGAGCCTTCAAGGTTAGCGTGGAACAGTAGTTGGAAAGTGGGTTGTGGGAGTATTGTAAGTTGGTTCTTTAGTAATTCGAGTGTAAGACCTGCTTTCCTAAGAGCACATGTGTTTAGAGTAAAAAGTGGTGGTGCCGCTCCCCTGCTTCCTCACGTGGTCTTTCTTCTGTACATTGCACGCCCCTCATGTGTCCCTATGACCAAATCTCCACTTCTTACGAGTTTACCACCAGTCAGACTGGATCAGGACCCACTCTAATGGCTTCATTTCACCTTAACTACCTCTTTAAAGGCCCTATCTTCAAATGCAGTCACATGCTGAGGTGGTGAGGGAAGGGTTTCAACACATGATCTGAGGGGCACACAATTCAGCCCCTACCTGTCCCCAAGCCAGAAACTTGAAATTTATCAGCCTTCCTTTGACGTCACCTTCCTCTGCCAAGTCCTACTTTTCTGTGAACTCTATTTCCACACCATCTAAACTCCTTAGAAAGACATCATAAAATGTTAACTAACTGAAATTTAAATAAAAACTTGGAAAAAAAGAAGACATAATAAAATCTTTAAGAGCTAAGCTCTGCCCATCCATGTAGAGATAAACTTTAACTCCCTGACTTTTATAGTCTTCTTCCAAAAAAGGGTCAACTATTTGCTAGTCCACCTCCTGAAATTAACAACCCCTCCTTTCAGTGCATCGAACTCCATTCATCTTTCAAGATTCGCTTCAGTATTAACTGCCCCTTGAAGATCTTGTTGACTCTGCTCCAATTCTTGCTGGCTCCTATCTCTTTCCCTTGTCCAGAAAGAATTTACCATTTCTGCCACTCTATTATCACTCGATATACCATATCACAAATACTGGATCTATGTCCTTCATAAGATCACAAGCTCTTGGGAGAGGAAAAAAAAAAACCTCTAAATAAAAGAATGCATACTCCGGAGTTTGATTATATGAATGTAAATCTTAGTTCTACTAAGCTCTTTTTACTATGTCAATTTATCAAGCTACTTAAATACACTGGTAACTGGGAATAAGAATAATACCTAATTCATATGGTTATAGGAAATACAGGCAGTTTCTGTTAGTATGATGTAGAGACTCAATAACAGCTAGCTATTAAAATAAAACAGAGAGAATGTAGCAATGGCCACATCTTTTATTGAGTTCATTCCAGATGCTCTGTCCTGTGCGATTTGTATGTATTGTTTCTTATAAACCTTGATAAAATTGATTTGTGTATTGGGACTCACAACACGGGACCCGGTGGCCTGACATGTAAACCGACATCAGCCTGCACTTACGGGAAATACCTGTCAAGGAACCCTAACAAACACTATGCACAATCCTCCAAATCAGCTTTAGCTAGCTCACCTTACACTAAAAAGTAGGACCTTGCTAGCCTCATAAGGAAATCCCCTACCTCCTAGGCCATCATGCCCTGTTTCCATGTTGCCTCTTCTAACTCTCTATAAAACTTGCTCAAAATCCTTCGGGAATAGCACTCCACTGTTTGTGAAGCACTGAATACTCTCAATCCATGGAGTGCTCCCCTTTGAATAAAGGGCATCAAACTCATTACTAAATTGTAATATTTTTGTCATTGGACAATCTGAATCAAATGTAGACATGTATGATTGCCCCATTTTATAGAAGAGAGTACAGTCTGTGACAGGATAAGTCCCTAGTCTATACCAAACATGTGGTAGAACCAGGATTTGAGCTAAAGTATAGATGATCCAAAGCATCCGGTCTCCATTTTGACATCCCCAAACAATAGTTGAAATCTGAAGACAGAGTGGGTACTCACTAAGTATTTGTTGAACTACTTAATCCACTATTAATTCACTTTTAAATTGTATTAAAGTATTACTGAGAGTGAAAGATCAGTAATGCACTCAGTAATATTAGACATGGATAGGAGTTAGTGGTTTACACACTATTTTTAGAATGGAAGTAAAATGTGTCAAAAAAAAAAAAAGGAGGGTATTGGGTAGTGAAAAACACCAGATTTCTGCTGACGTCCCTTAAACCCTCCCTCCCTCCCTTTCCTGCCCTCTCTTCTGCCTCTTCCCCCCTGCCCCCCTCACCCCGACACACAACCCAGATCACTGGCTGAAAGCTACAGAGTGCACAAACAGAACATTGCGTTTTATGCTAATCTCCCATCAATGCTGTTTATTGTATCCCATACCTTGCTAGCCTTTTCAATAAAATAAATATGCTTTACCTCATTTCACATAAACCCCCAAACAACATAGATATTAGTGATTCAAGTAGTTTTTAAAAATAGAAGTGCACATATACCTCTTATAAAGTCCATCATCTGAGCCTGGGTAGGAAATTAACACAAATCTTCTTTCTATAAGCCAGTGAACTTCAGTGATACATTTGTATGAGATGCAATCTTGGGTCAAGTCAGGCTACATGCTCACTTACAGTTTTCTCGTGCTATGATACAATACTGCTCCGGTTCCACAGTGACATTTTAATGATTTTCAAACACTTATCTCAAAGTTCTAAAAATACCATACGCTAAGATGTGCTTTTCCTACAAGACATGCCATCAACTGGTGAATTTAATGTACTTTCCTCTATTAAGTGCAGGTAAAAAAAAAAAAAAGAAATATGTATCTATTTTTTTATGATCATTTTATAG
The DNA here is from genome assembly GCF_022837055.1 of Prionailurus viverrinus. NCBI lineage: Eukaryota > Metazoa > Chordata > Mammalia > Carnivora > Felidae > Prionailurus > Prionailurus viverrinus. Next base: position 22,579,634 of record NC_062569.1, read on the forward strand.
CCATGCTGGCTAACAATAGTTAGTTGGCCTCTATAAAAATACTACATACTTTTGTGGGACATTTATATTAAGGCATTAACAGAAAAAAATGTTAAGTTTTCAGTACCTATTTAGAAATAGTACATAACTTCCTATGAAGTAATAATCACTTGAGGAAGAACTTATAAAGCTACAAAAAATTTAGGGATTTTTTTCAAAATACTTCAAAATTCATAAATCATATTTTGCATTATCTAATTAATGTTAAATGTGTTTCATTGATATTTTTTGCTTTACACTTTGCAAGAGATAGAAAATGATTGTATATGTTCCCTGAACAAAATTGGTCTATTACTGAACACAGGTGAACATATTTATTTTTATTTTTTTATTTTTTTATTATTATTTTTTTTAATATGAAATTTATTGTCAAATTGGTTTCCATACAACACCCAGTGCTCATCCCAACAGGTGCATATTTATTTAAATGTAAATGTAAAACTCATTTTTAAGATGGGAGTTTGAATTAGTAAAATTGTTACTGGTTCCAGAGTATTCAAGTTCATGCCCTCCTCCACCCCCAAATGTCAGGTACCGTCTTTCATGTGCAAGCACTTCCGTTAGTGTAACACACTTGGCCTTTCCTGCTCCTTCACTCACTTCTTCCCAGAGGAAGAGGAGGAATTTAATCGGATTGAGTTTGGAAGGACACATAGGTATGCATAGGGTGGCCCCTTCCTCTTTAAGAAGCAGCTCTATTTGGGGAGCATCTGTTCTGCTCTGGTCCTCCAAGCTTGAAATTATAACTTGGGGAGCTCTGCCTTTGCCTTTTTATAGCTCTGTTTGTGATCGAGGGGTGACTTTCCCTAAATCTGGAGCTCACAAGAGGAAGCCCACTTGTTGTAGATATACGTCACATTCTCTGTTATCAGTTTTATCAGAAATCAAGGTGATATGCTGATCTCCCATCTGCCTTATCTTATTTCCTTCTGAGTTGGCCCAGTACTTGGGTGGAAAAAGGAGTGTTTTAATTGAGCTCTTTCAAATCCCAAGTGAGTAAGTATATTTTGCTCCTTTGGTCAATTTCAGTCTTCCAAGATAGGGATTTCTCCCCTATCTACAGACATGAAAGGCCTAAGACAAAGGTGACGAGTTAAATTTTATAAAACCATTACACATGATTCTCCTGCTCAAAGCAAGTCAGGATGATTAAATTACTCCCTTTAAAGCAAAAAAAAAAAAAAAAAAAAGTAGTCATATATTACTTTTTAGTTTTACACTTCTATCTACACACATATATAAAGGTATATGATATACACACATATATATTTAAGATGTGAATAATAATTTTATTCAAATAATCCCTACTGTGGCATAATAGAAAATATATATTTGGTTTTTAGCTCCTGCAACTGGCAAACAACTCTATAACCCTTGGAATCCCTGGGATGATGAGTATCTTTTATATGCTAATGATTGATTGGTGGCTGGGAGTCCCTACATGCTTCCATGGTGAAAGACCCAAAATCAGAGAGTTGCAACTTTCACCCCACCCCTAACCTTCTGGAAGAGGAGAGGGGCTGGAGACTGAGTTAATCACCAATGGCCAGTGATGTAATCAATCATGTCTACATAATGAAACCTCCATAAAAACTCCTGGACAGTGGGGTGTGGAAAGCTTCTGAGTTGGTAAACACACTGAGGTTCTGGGAGTGTGGCACACCCAGACAGAGCATGGCCGCTCCACCTCCCTCCTCCCCATGCCCTGCCCCATGCATCTCTTCCATTTTGTTCTTCCTGAATTGTATCCTTTGTAACCATATAAATAGTTTCCCTGAGTGCTGGGAGTTGTTCTAACAAATTATTAAATTTGAAAAGGAGGAATGTTGGGGAATCCCCAACTTTATAGCCAAATTGGACAGACGTGTACAGGTCCCCTGGGCACCCAATATTTGTGACTGGCATCTGAGGTGAGGACAGTCTCGTGGGAATGAGCCCATAAGCGTGTGGAGACCGACAGTAACTCTGTAGTCATCGCAGAGCTGAATTAAATGATAGGACACCCAGTTGGTGGCCAGAAAGTTGTAGAACTGGTTCTTGGTGGGGAGAAAACCCACATATTTGGTGTCGCGGTGTTGTGAGCAAATATAGTTCATACTCACCTTCTCTATTCCTATAACACACACAAAAAAAACCCTAAAAACAAAATCTATGCATACTGACTCCCATGTTTTCTTTTCTCTCGCTGGACAGGCATTACACTTGCTGTAATATCCGAGTAACTTTAATTGTCAGACTGCTCTTTCCTTGTGTATGTAAATATGCCACACTGTTCAGTCATGCAAATACATAGGAAAATAGTTGTGCATTTGCAAACATTTCAGATGATGGAAGTGGGGGAAGAGGCACCACACCACGATAGTTCTCCATTTGGGTGGTCATTTCAAGAGACTTTTATATGTTTAAAACACTCACATATGTGTTTTAAACGAGTTGAAATAAAAGAGTTCATTCTGAGCAGGTCATAATTCTTGAAATGTCAGATAGTCGGTTCTCATAAAGAACTTCACACATAGGAAGTCCCTTGCAATGACAATGGTTTATTCTCTGGTCACCAAAGTATGTAATCCTACCCCTGTTTAAATGAAATAATATCAACATTTTTTTCAGTGCCAGTTTTTGTCAGCTTGCACGAATTTTAAGGAATTTCTTAACAACTCTAAACCAGAAAGCAACAAAAAATCGTAGAATCCTTTACAGATCATTGAAAAGCTTGTCTGTGCCTTAAAACAAATCATGATAGCGTTATGTACAATAAGATACAGAAACACATTTGTCTGCAGCAATCCACTCTAGCAACCACTAAACACTGGATTCTTAATTTTGCGCGTGAAATTTTCACGTCTAAATTTTGAGCAACTGCACTTCAGATGAAACTGAGAGAGGGATTTTTAATCACATCATTTTAACTTCACTCATTGCTACCGATTAATATTCTTCCCTAATAAAATAATGTGGTGTGACTCTTTATATTCTAAACTGTTTTTCCATCTTTATCTTATTTGCATAGGAATATGAACTTCTGGTTCCTGTCAAATGAGTCTTTATTACAAAGACGAGGATGTAAATTCATGTGAGTCTCTGTGATTTTGGAATAGGCACCAAGCGCTAACTGCTAACAGTTATGAATATTTATCAGTTGCTGTTATTAAAAAGACAATTTTTTTTCCTCCTAGAGATTCTGAGTAAACAATTTCAAAATGTTACTCCATCTGTCAATGTTTTCTGAAAACAGTACCAACCTTCTTTTTTATCTTCTGGAGTAATCTTCACTTTTGTATCTGTTATGTCTTTGAATGAGGCCAGAAAAAGTACCACATCTCCTTTCTCATTCTTTATAGGAACAATATCCAATAGGCACCAAAATGGAGACCCTGCAACAGTAATAAAAATACAAATCAACCACTGCCTCGTGTTTTTTCTATGAAAATCTCAATCATTAGTGGTGCAGTTAATAAAGTCCTTACTGTTTTCTTCTATCCCACACCTCCCCTCCAAAATCTTAAAAATGTCAGTTTTCAGATTCCATAAATGTCTAGCCCATATGCATATCTCTTCATTCCCAAATGAAATGCTTTCTTTGAAAATAAGGCTGTATTTTAAACAAAACCACTTGTCTGTGCTGAGATATTTCTGCTTATGTAATTCAAAATGTATTTCTTTTTTGAACTTGTTGATGTTGAAGCATTCCGCTTTATGAAACATTGCCCCTTCCCACCCCCAACACACACGGGTTGCTAAAATAAAGACCTTTGTTTGGTATGAGATTGCTAGAGGTTTATTTAGTCAATTTAAAAATCAATGATTGTCCACCAGAACGGCTAAAGTTGTTAAAAAAAAAAGATGAAAAATACCAAGTTTGGGGGGAAATGCATAGTCACTTAAACTCTCCTACATTGTTGGCTGGTTGCAAATTAGTATCTATACTGTAAAAATTGTACAACAGCATTAAGATATATTCCCACAATACAAAATTAGGCAGCAATGTGAATAAGAGTTATACAATAATTGACAATCAGATGGATGAATATCTCTAACATCATAATGAGCAGAATGCATACATATTAAGTACAAAAACAGTCAAAACTCATCTACAGTGTTAAAAGTCAGGATGGTGGTCTGGGAGATGATGATTAGAAAGAAGGGGACACAGGTGGGGCACCTGGGTGGCTCAGTAATTTAGGAGCCCGACTTCGGCTCAGGTCATGATCTCATAGTTCGTGAGTTTGAGGTTCGCGAGCTGTGCTGACAGCTCAGACCCTGGAACCTGCTTCTGTATCTCGCTCTCTCTCTGTCCCTCCCCTCCTCAAAAATAAATAAACATCGAAATAAAAAAAAACTAAAAAAAAAAAAAAAGAAGGGGACACAGGTCCTAGAGTTCTGGCATGCTGGTCATGTTCTGCTTTATGATCTTTCTGTTGCTTCCATAGGAGTGTTTAGTTTTTGCAAACCCATCAAACTCCATGTATGCATCTGTATTTTTCAGTTGGTGTATATTACTTCAAAAGCGTATTTTAAAAAGCGGTAAGTTCAATTCTATTTTTCGAGCAAAAGAACCCTGAGAAATAATATTAGCAGCTTCAAGTTCAAACCTAAGGCTCATATTTTGAAATGTTTTTATATATATTAAAATATACATTTTAAGAATATATTAAAGTTCTCATACTAGATTTCCTCCTAAAAAACATTCTGGGCAAAAAAAAAAAAATTGAAAGTGGCAAAAAAGTTATTATGTGCTTAAAAACAAAACTATTAATCTATTCACATATTTTTTCCATCATTTTTCTTTTGATGAGCAAAAAAATCCCTCAATACTGTGAATTTCCATCTTATATGGGAGTTGATTTCACAGTTGGGTATAAGACAAAAATAACAGTCAGAAATACCCTCGATATTTTAAGTTGTTTTGTATATACTGTATTAGATCTCACAGTTTCCAACACAGCTGATGTATCCATCCAGCCTTGGAATCTATCACAGACGAAGGAGCTGATACAGGGGCCATGTGACAAAAAGATCACATTTTATTTTAGCTGCTACTGTACTTTTTGAAAAGTGTGGTTGAATACACAAGCAATAAACATGAGTACGATGTGCTTCCACTATATAAAGGATGCATGGAATATGTACCTGTCCCAATGGATCCTCCTAAATAGCTTCAGCATCATAAGTCAGAAGTTCCTCCCTATCCTTCGGACTCAGATATCGTTTCCTTTCATTCGTCTTCCCAAATATCTATGCCACAGCAATTCTATTTCAATACCACATCACCAGGCTCCCGGAGAACGGGATCTAACCATACGTCCAACATTAACTAGCTCCGGACCATGGGGGAGTCAATTAACTTCTCTTCTCCAGTTAACTTGGTTCCCTCAATTGTAATATCCTCATATCCTTCACTCCAGTGATGCGTAGAGTAACCCAAACACCATGAGACAATATATCAACTCTATTGTCTACAACTAATGGGGAAACCTCATCAATGAGCCGTAGTCCTGGCCAAACACTACTATCCCCATTATCCCAGGATAGCTCTTAATTCAATTTTTTTCTATAGCCACCATTTCCAGTTGGGAGCAGTTTGTGCTAATGCTGTAGCTATGGTAGGAACAAAAAGAATCACCAGGGCAAGCTGTCAACCAGACCCTGGACATATTAATAGCGGGGACCTGGGAAAGAATATGAATCTGATAGTTGGATCACATTTTTAAAGCATCTCTGTCACTTGTCTTGCAAAAAACATCACCCAAATCAGAACAGAGGCTATTATTTTTCCCGAAGGTACATTTTATCTATGCACTCAGACAAGCCTCATTATTGTCTCCACAGAGCCTTTGCACAGGTGCACCAAAGTATTTTAGAGAGAGGCAAAAGCATATCAGGTGAGAGCCAAGCAAAGAGCTGCCAAATGTCAATATTCTCGAATCAGCACAGCAGTCATTTTACATGGTGTTCTGGGAGTGTTGAAAGAGCACTTTGAGATTTATCTTTTAAGTGAGATGTAATCTTTGACATTTTATAAATTCAGTAAAAGTCCATTAACACGGGTCCTTTTAAATTCAGATTTTTGTAATAATTTGGCACGGACTAGGCTGACGTCTGCCTTCCCATTGCATATATGACAAAAAAATGTGTAGAGGCGTGTATCTCAGAGATACTGCAGGTTTGGTTCCAGACCACCCCAAAAAAGTAAACATCACAATAAAGTGGGTGAAATGAATTGTTTTTGATTCCCAGGGCATATACAAGTTATGCTTACGCTATACAGTAGTCTATGAAGTGTGCAATAGCACGGTGTTTAAAAATGCAAAGTACACGCTTTAATTAAAAATACTTAATTTCTTTCAAATACGCTAACCATCATCTGAAGGCTCAATGAGTTGTAATCCTTTTGCTGGAGGGTATTTGCCTTGATGTTGATGGCTGCTGACTGCTCAAGGGAGGGTGGTTGCTGCAAGTTGGAGTGGCTGTGGCAATTTCTTAAAAAAAAGAAAAACAATGAGTTTGCCATATCAATTGAGTCTTCCTTTCATGAACGATTTCTCTGTAGCACGTGATGCTGTTTGATAGCACTTTACCCGCAGAACTTCTTTCAAAATTGGAGTCAATCCCCTCAAGCCCTACTACTGCTCTATCAACTAAGTTCATGTGATACTCTAAATCTTTTGTCGTTATTTCAGCAAATTCCCAGCATCTGCACCAGGAGCAGATTCATCTCAAGAAACACTTTCTTTGCTCATCCTAAGAAGCAAGTCCTCATCTGTTCAAGTTTTATCATGAGATTGCAGCCATTCAGTCACAGCTTCAGGCCCCACTTGTAATTCTAATTCTCTTGCTATTTCCACCATATATCTGCAGTGACTTCCCCACTGAAGTCTGGAACCTATCAAAGACATCCATGAAAATTGGAATCAACTTCTTCCAAACTCCTGTTAATGGCGGTATTTTGAGGGTGCCTGAGTGGCTCAGTCAGGCATCCGACTTCAGCTCAGGTCATGATCCCACAGCTCGTGAGTTCAAGCCCCACATCGGGCTCTGTGCTGACAGCTCGGAGCCTGGAGCCAGCTTGGAACTCTGTGTCTCCCTCTCTGTCTACCCCTTCCCCACTTGCACTCTGTCTCTCTCTCAAAGATAAATAAACATTAAAAACACGTATTAAAATAGTGATGTTTTGACCTCTTCCACGAAACACAAATGTTCTTAAAGGCATCTAAAATGGTGAATTCTTTCCAGGAGGTTTTCAATTTACTCTTTCCAGGTGCATCAGAAGAATCACTATCTGACAGCTACAGCTTTATAAAATGGGTTTCTTAAATAATAAGACTTAAATCAAAATTACTCCTTGATATATGAGCTGCAGGATGGACATTGTGTTAGCAGGCATGAAAACTACATTAATCTCATTGTACATTTCCATCAGAGTTCTTAGATGAACAGCTGCATCACTAATGACCAGTAATATTTTGAAAGGAATCCTTTTTCTAGAAGTACCAACTGTGGGTTTAAAATTAAAACAGATTATAAACATCGGTTGTAAACAGATGTGCTATCATCCAGGCTTTGTGGTTCCATGTACAGAGCACAGGCAGAGTAGACCTAGCATAATTCTCAAGAGCCCTAGGATTTTTGAAATGGTCGATGAACACTGGTTTCAACTAAAAGTCACCTGCTACATTAACCCCTAACAAGAGAGTCAGTCTATCTTTTGAAGCTCTGAAACCAGCCATTGACCTCTCCTCGCCAGCTATGAAAATCCTAGATGGCACCTTTTTCCAATGGAAGGCTGTGTCACCTACGTTGAACATGTGTCATTTAGTGGAGCCACCTTCACCTTCTGGGTCACTTGCTGCAGCTTCTCCATCAGCACATGCTTCTTCACCTTGCCGCCTTCTGTTATGGAGGAGGCTTCTTTCCTTAAACCTCACGAGCCAATCTCCGCTGGCTTCAAACTCTTCTTCTGCAGTTTCCTCACCTCTCAGCGTTCATAGACTTGAAGAGAGTTAGGGTCTTGCTCTTGTTCAGATTTTGGCTTAAGGGAATGCTGTGGTTGCTTTGATCTTCTATTGAGACCACTCGAACTTTCTCCATATCAGCAATGAGGCTGTTTCTCTTTCTTATGATTCTTGTGTTCACTGGAGCAGCACTTTTAATTTTCTTCAAGAACCTCTGTGCATTCCCAACTTGGCTATTTGGCACAAGAGCCCTAGCTTTTGGCCTGTTTTGACTTTCAACATGCCTTCCTCGCTCGGCTTAACCATTTCTAGCTTTTGATTGAAAGTGAGAGATGTGCAACTTTTCCTTTCACATGAACACTTGGAGGCCACTGCAGGGTTATTAATTGGCTTGATTTCAATATTGCTGTGTCTCAGGGAATAGTGGGGCCCAAGGAATGAGAGAGAGATGGGGAAGAGCCCGTTGGTAGAGCAGTCAAAACACACACATTTATTGATTTAAGTTGGCTGTCTTCTATGGGCACAGTTGGTGGTGCCCCCAAACAATTACAATAGTAATAACAAAGCTCACTGATCACAGATCACCATAACAACTATAATAATAATGAAAAAGTCGGAAATAGCGAGAGAATTACCAAAATGTGACACACACACCCCAAGTGAGCAAATGTGGGGAAAACAGCTCCAATAGACTTGCTCTATGCAGGGTTGCTACAAACCTTCAGTTTGTGAAAAACACAGCACAATAAAGTAAAGCACGATAAAAGGAGGTATGCCTACATGAGGGAAACAGTATAAGGGAGATATAGGCCTATTTCCTTCCTCCTTCCCTTCCCTTCTTCCTTTCTTCTTTCAATTGCTCTTTCAGATTGATCCACACCGATTGCCTTATAAATATGATGTTAGCTGGGGCGCCTGGGTGGCTCAGTTGATCAAGCATGTGACTTTGGCTCAGGTCACCATCTCATGGTTTGTGAGTTCGAGCCCCACAATGGGCTCTCTGCTGTCAACACAGAGCCTGCTTCAGATCGTCTGTCCCCCTCTCTCTCTACCCATGACCTGCTTGCATGCTTTCTCTCTCTCTCTCTCTCTCTCTCTCTCTCAAAAATAAATACTTAAATAAATGAAGAAGTAGCATGGGAGGAGGAACTATAAAAAAAAAGGACGTTAGCCACGCCTAACATTAGAAAGCAAAACATTTTCCACTTGCTTCTTCCACAAAAAGAGGACAGATGCAAAGCCTTGCCAAGCAAATTCAAAGCAAGACCCCTCACACTTAATTTGCTCACTTATCCATCCTTTCCCTGCTTTCCTAAATCTCTCTACCAGGACCTCTGTCCTAGCTCTGTGACAAAATCTCTATCCTTACATGACTATCATAATTCAAAGCTATTCCCCAAGGTTGGCCCCTTCCTCTTTTACCCATGGGCACAGTAATGATCGTGCAACATCTTTCAGTCAGCCGTAAGTCAGGCCCGGTGCAATAAATCTCTCTTAGGGTTAAGGTGGGAGGCAGCACACCCTTCAGCCTAAAACCCAGAGATGTGAAGGATTCTTAAAAACAGGTTAGAGGGCAGAAATCTTATGTCAATTTTAAGTTCTTCTGTGTATAGCAGCAGTAATTATCATGTGGGTTGGTGAGTGTTAAAACAGATGAGGCTCTGCCAGGATTTAAGTTAATAACACCTTTGACTTCCATGGATAAATACAATTCATGGGGAGAAAAGAGGGTTTATACCCTATATGGTAAAATGTATTTTCGGAATTGCATAAATAATTACACAGAGCTTAATTCCGGTGGAATGTCCCATGTCTCCCATTTTGGCACTTCCTTTTTCTCAGTTGGGACACAAGTGTATTGGAGAATTTGACTTGCTAGTATTTACAATTTTAAGAAGACTGATGTGTTTTCTACACAGCCCCCAAGGATTCTACTTGGCAAGAAGTAAAAACGAATGATAAGGTTTCCGGTATGAATTCAAGGCTCAATAACTTAATATAAGGAGGTACAGATATAAAGCAAATTGAGTTGTGAGTTGTTCCCTTCTCTGTAATGTCTATGCTGTCATGATGAGCTTACAAATTGCCTTTCCCAATGGAAGTCAGTAGCAGAAAGTGGGATGTGGACCCTCTGCATATCCTCATGTTTCTTAAGTAGGACCGTGCTTGGATTTCAACGAGAAATATGTGTGATGTTTAGCTTTTAAAATTATTACTACAATCCTATAATATCCTAAGTGTTAACAGCATCAATGTCATGTGACTGAAACATTTTCAGGTGCTCTTCATATTTCGCATCAACTCTGTTGAGCCTTATTCCTAACAACCATTGTCTCGGTGCTACTTACTCGATGATGGGGTGACAGGTTTTGAGAAATTAGTCCATGGGGTGACAGACCTAAATATGAGTCTGGAAACCATCGAAATCCTAGAGAACACAGGAAGCAACTTCTTTGACGTTCGCCGCAGCACCTTCTTACTAGACACATCGCCATAGGCAAGGGAAACTAAAGCAAAAATGAACTATTGGGGCTTCATCAAGCTAAAAATCTTCTGGGGTGCCTGGGTGGTTCAGTTGGTTAAGCATCCAACTTCGGCTCAGGTCATGATGTCATGGTTTGTGAGTTCAAGCTGTGCACTTGAGGCACCTGGCTGGCTCAGCTGGTGGAGCATGTGACTTTTGATCTCAAGAGTCATGAGTTCAATGACCACTTTGGGCATAGAGATTGCTTAAAAATAAATAAATAAGGGGCACCTGGGTGGCTCAGTCAGTTAAGCATCTGACTTCGGCTCAGGTCATGATCTCGTAGTTCATGAGTTCAAGCCCCATGTTAGGTTCTGTGCTGACAGCTCAGAGCCTGGAGCCTGCTTCGGATTCTGTGTCTCCCTCTCTCTCTGCCCCTCCCCAACCTGTGCTCTGTCTCTCTCTGTCTCTCAAAAAATAAATAAATGTAAAAAAAAATTTTTTTTTTAATTTTTTTTTTCAGCGTTTATTTATTTTTGGGACAGAGAGAGACAGAGCATGAACGGGGGAGGGGCATAGAGAGAGGGAGACACAGAATCGGAAACAGGCTCCAGGCTCTGAGCCATCAGCCCAGAGCCCGACGCAGGGCTCGAACTCACGGACCGCGAGATCGTGACCTGGCTGAAGTCGGACGCCCAACCGACTGCGCCACCCAGGCGCCCCCCAAAAAAAATTTTTTAAAAAGACAAAAATCTTCTGCACAGTGAAGGAAACAATCAACAAAAGTAAAAGGCAACTGGTGGAATAGGAGAAGATATATTTCCAAATGACATATCTGATGAAAGGTTAGTATCCAAAATCTATAAAGAACTTATCAACCTCAACATCCAAAAAACCAAATACCCAATTAAGAAATGAGCAGAGTACACAAACAGACACTTTTCCAAAGAAGACATACAGGGGCACCTGGGTGGCTCAGTCAGTTAGACGTCTGACTTCAGCTCAGGTCTGATCTCACAGTCTGTGAGCTCAAGCCTTGCGTCGGGCTCTGTGCTGACAGCTGAGAGCCTGGAGCCTGTTTCAGATTCTGTGTCTCCCTCTCTCTCTGCCCCTCCCCCACTCTCACTCTGTCTCTCTCTCTCTCTCAAAAATAAACATTAAAAAAAGGGGGGGAGGTACCCAGGTGGCTCAGTCGGTTAAGCATCCGACTTCGGCTCAGGTCATGATCTCACGGCTGGTGGGTTCAAGCCCCGCATCAGGTTCTGAGCTGACAGCTTGGAGTCTGGAGCCTGCTTTGGATTCTGTGTCTCCCTTTCCCTCTGCTCCTCCCCCATTCATGCTCTCTCTCTCTCTGTCTCTCAAAAACTGAATAGAAAGTTAAAAAAAAATTAAAAAAAAAAGAAGACGTACAGATGGTTAACAGACATGAAAAGATGCTCAACATCGCTCATCATCAGGGAAATACTGATCAAAACCACGACGAGATACCACCTCCTACCTGTCAGAATGGCTAAAATTAACAACACAGGAAACAACAGGTGTCAGCGAGGATGCAGAGAAAGGGGAACCCTCTTGCACTGTTGGTGGGAATGCAAACTGCAGCAGCCACTCTGGAGAACAGTATGCAGGTTCCTCAAAATAATAAAAATAGAACTACCTTACAATCCAGCTATTGCACTACTAGGTACTTACCCAAAGGATACAAAAATACAGATTCAAAGGGGTGCATGCACCAATGTTTATAGCAGCAGCAGCAGCAATAGCCAAACTATGGAGAGAGCCCAAATGTCCACTGACTGATGAATGGATAAAGGTGTGGCACACACACACACACACACACACACACACACACACTGGAATATTACTCAGCCATCAAAAAGAATAAAATCTTCCCATTTGCAACAATGTGTATGGAGTTAGAATGCCAAATGAAGTAAGTCAATCAGAAAGGCAAATACCATATGATTTCACTCATATGTGGAATTTAAGAAACAGAAGAGATGAACATATGGGAGGAGGAAAAAAGAGGAGAGAGAGAAACAAACTAAAAGAGACTTAATGATGGAGAAAAACTGAGAGTTGATGGAGGGAGGTGGGTGTGGGATGAGCTGGATGGGTGATGGGTATTAAGGGAGGCTGGGGCACCTGGATGGCTCAGTTGGTTGAGTGTCTGACTTCGGCTCAGGTCATGATCTCGCAGTTTGTGAGTTCGAACCCCATGTCGGGCTCTGTGCTGACTGAGCCTGGAGGCTGCGGTGGATTCTGTGTCTCCCTCTCTCTCTGCCCCTCCCCCAATTATGCTCTGTCTGTCTGTCTCTCTCTCTCAAAAATAAATAAAAGCATTACAAAAATTCTCTTTCTCCCTCTCTGTGCCCCTTCCCTCTTCAAAAAAATAAATAAATTTTTTTTAGAAAAGGAGGGCATTTGTTGTGATGAGCACTGAGTGTTGTATGTTATGACTCATTGATTTCAACTCCATTAAAAGAAAAGAAAAGAAGGAAGAAAGGAATAAAGAAATTAGTCCGGGGGTACATATATTGTGGTTGGGGTGAGAGAGGGGCTGTGGATGGGTAAACAAGGCTACTGCTGATGGTGATGGGCGATGGGACACTTATATCTGTAGCAGAACGGGTGCAGCAGTAATGGGAGTACCAACGGAGTCTATCATTGAGCTCTTACCTGCCCTTCCTCTTTACTACACTTGCTACTGCCTTGTCCCAGCTTTAATCATCTCTCACCCACTCTTCAAAAGGGTTCTTCCTGTCTTTAGGTTTCCTCCCATGCTGCTTCCAGTAAGTTGTGAAAATATAGGGTATCAATTGAAAACACCCAATGGCTTTTCACTGCTTACTTAAAATATTAGCATAACATTCCAGATTCTTTTTTTTTTAACGTTTATTTATTTTTGAGAGAGAGAGAGACAGAGCATGAAAGGGGATGGGTCAGAGAGAGGGAGACACAGAATCTGAAGCAGGCTCCAGGCTCTCAGCTGTCAGCACAGAGCCCGACACGGGGCTCGAACTCACGGACCACGAGATCATGACCTGAGCTGAAGTCAGCTGCTTAACCGACTGAGCCACCCAGGCGCCCCAACATTCCAGATTCTGTACCAATATGGAAGATCTATTTTCAAGGGACTAGGGAAAAAAAACAACAGGGATGGGATGGATAGTGTGAAGAGGTGAACTCAAGGGAGGGGTCACATTAAAAAGGAAGTCCTCTGAAGTACCCAGAGCTGCATGAAGGACAAGCCCGACAGCAGGCTCACCAGCTCTTCTTGGCATTTGCTCTACACCAAGGGATGAAAGCAAGGATTCTTTGGTGAAATATCCGGTAAAGGCTTTACCCTACCTGCAGGGCGCAATCCTCTGAGGGCCATCCACCTCTAGTGCAGCCCATACGTGTTTCAAGTCTTTGTTGTGTCCCCTCTGGATTTGCCTGCATGGACACCCTTCCTCCACATGCCCCAGGATCTTATTGACCCGAAGTAAAGGGCACTGGGGCCCTTATACCTCGTGTAACACCTGAGGGTAGAGTGGAGCTGGTGGGAGATGAACAGAACCAGCTGGAGACCCCGTGAGCTGGGCAGGAGCTAAATGGTACCTTTCATTTCAATATTTAATGAAAAAGGAAGATCCAGAAAAGTGTTTTAAGTTTGTTTCTGTATAGAAAAAAAAAAGACTGGTAAAATGCCCCCAAAACATTAATAGTGGTGGATTGTGGAACTATAGTTGCTTCTTTTTTCCTTTCTTCTCGGGATCCTTATTTGCAGTTTTTCTAGAATTCAGCATAAAGGAATATATAGTGGGATTCTGGCAACTCTAGAAGTAAGAAATGGAAGAAGTTCAAGACTGGGCAATCAGAGTGATGAGATCTTATTTCTGGGGAGCTCGCTTTTTACATAGTCCCATGATTTAAGTTTTCATAGCTGGGGCACCTGGGTGGCTCAGTGGGTTGAGTCTGACTTCGGCTCAGGTCACAATCTCACAGTTCATGGTTTTGAGCCCTGCATTGGGCTCTGTGCTGACAGCTTGGAGCCTGGGTCCTGCTTCAGATTCTCTGTCTCCATCTCTGTCTCTCCCTCTCTCTGCCCCTGCCCAGCTTGTGCTCTCTCTCTCTCAAAAATAAACACATTAAAATAAAAAGTTTTAACAGACATCCCAAGGATAGCTGAAAAAGTAAGATGGGGGGGGGGCAGAAGAAAAAGAAAGAGAGAAATGAAGGCAATCAAATCAAGCAATGCTTCACTGACTTGAATGTGCCAAGTTTTGGGGGGTTTCCCCCCCCTTTCCATTTTGTTCCAAGTTCCTTTTCTCCTTAAATAAAAACCGTATTCCTCTCCCAGGGGTACGTATAGCTCTCTTTAGGAAATCTCTAATCATTAGGAAAAAGAAGAGCTTGGAAACTTGAGATCTAAAAAAATACACCCAACATGTGCTTTTATCAATAGTTGTACCAACCTTGCTCAACAAATCATTGAGTGTATCATTGATCAGTAGAGCTCTTACTTGCTTTAAGAAAACCAAACTGTTTCCGGCGATAAACATGGATAATTACTACCTAGAACTGAAAAGATTTTCCACATATGGTTAAACACAAATTCAGCAGGGAGAAGTGTAGAGGGGGAGCCAGGTCACATGGGTACTGCCTAATGAAAATGAGAGGTAAAGGGGTCCTGATGATGTAAACAATACAATGCACACAGCAAGAGCCTAGTAGTAGCTGTCACTTATTAAGGTCCCATCATGTGTCAGACACTATGCCACATGCTTTACATGTATTAAACCTGAACTTCTCACCAATCAACCTGACCAATATTTTACCAAACTGAACTACATTTTACAAATGTGGACATTGAGATATGCGGTATTTTCTTCAAGATCCCACAGCTGTTAAGTGCCAAAGGGATGAATTTAAACACAAGTCTGAGTTTGATTTTCTAATTTTGCTTTACTATAATATTCTGGGAATGATCTTATTCTATAAGCAGTGCTTCGGGGATTGAGTTTCACTGCCGTTTAATTTTTCTTCCCATGCCCTGGGACATCATGGAACAGATGCTTTCTTAAATGCCATAGCGTAAGAGAAAAAAAATGAAAACCTTAGGATAATCGACAAATTTCTCTGTCAGCCAAGGTTAAGAGTGGAACTTCTTTTTGAAACAAGATTCGGCTACTTCCGTTTAAGACTGGCCCACATCCTTCATGACATACACGTGGCTCTAACTCTTCAACGTGCTTCCATATCTAATGAGAGACTGGGATCCGAAAACCACCACTGGGGCTGCTTTCAGTCCCTGTGTTGAGACGGAGACAATGTACTCAAAAAAGCTTCCCGATTCAAGTTTTTAAGGGTAGCAACCTAAGTTGCTAATGTATGTAGCACCATATCCTCTCCTCATTCATAAAGCATTTGCCTGACACATCCTCCCAATGTTGTTGTTTCTTGCTTTCTTAGGAGCTTCAGAAATGGCGATCTCCGTACCACGGCAGCCCTAGGTAGGACACACAAGGACATCCCCTGGACTCGTCTCTTCTAAGACTAGAACAAACGAAGAGCACTCAGGTACTCAGCCGAAATCAACGCTGGGCCATGGCTCTCTGTATCAATAATCCTCTGGGGGAAAGAAGGCCAAATGTGAAGGATGATTGTTCATGAGCAGAAAAATGTCTGATCCAACAGGCTTTGCTTCCTGACTGCTACTTGTAAGCTACTTCCTTCTGAGAACAAGACACTGAAGCAGACTTGCTCCCTTGATACCTGACTTTAAGAAAAGCAATTTAAGGGGCGCCTGGGTGGCGCAGTCAGTTAAGCGTCCGACTTCAGCCAGGTCACGATCTCGCGGTCCGTGAGTTCGAGCCCCGCATCAGGCTCTGGGCTGATGGCTCGGAGCCTGGAGCCTGTTTCCCATTCTGTGTCTCCCTGTCTCTCTGCCCCTCCCCCGTTCATGCTCTGTCTCTCTCTGTCCCAAAAATAAAAAAATAAAAAATGTTGAAAAAAAAATTAGAGAAAAGCAATTTAAGATTTATTCAAACTTGCTGTTCTGCAATGAAAAAGAACTTGCTTTAAATGAGAATTTGAGGATCAAGTGAACTCTAATTGCACAAGGCTTTAGTTGGAGGAATCTATGGTCTTTTGGGGGCAATGGGAATGATTGTTGGGGTCAATAATAATCATAATGTCCACATGGATTCAGTATGGGTAAAGGGGTCTGGGACTCTAGGCCTTCTTATTTAGGACCTGAAAGAAAATATTTGGAGATTAAATTGCAAGCAATTGGAAATAAAGATAGTCACTTATTCAACAAATATTTATTGAGTGCCTTCCATGGCTGAAAACTGTTTTAAGTGTTTGGATACAACACAACAGTAAACAAGACAGAACAGATCTCTGTCCTGTGCCTCAAGAGAACTTATACTCTGCTCTGGAGAGAAAACCAATGATAAACCATCGTCTACTTTATTGGAAGATTTCAAATGCTACAAGAACAGCAATAAGAGCAAAAGAAGGATAAAGAATGTGGGGAAAGGGGGGATAATAATTTCAGGGAATTGTTCCTGAAAGTGCTAGTTAATATTGCTTTTGAATATTAATGACTATTTGTGTGCTATATTGAAGGTACTCTCAGAAGCAAATGATGGGAAGGCCATGACACAGGTCTCAGGTCAAGCAAAGGAGAAAGGGGAGGAAGAAGGATTGGACAAGAGCACCTTAGATCGCAGCGCAGCTGTGAGGAAAGTTCACCAAGGTGATCAGGGACTCACCCAGCCAAGGTGCCCATCAGGGCAGTTCCGTATCTCCCAGGAACAGAACTGGTCAGCATCCAGTTCGCACCCGACTGCTTCCCTCGGTCATTGGGTGGAAGCTGCCCATAGAAAGTTTGGCCTCTCTGCCAACACAGTGAAACAATTTCAGAGCACAGCAGCTGGGGCCATTGGCCAGTTACTATCCTGTAATCAGACATATGAGATGCACGTTCTCATGGCTGCTGCAATTAGTTGAGTAGATTATCTCACATTTTTGGCAGAACAGCATCCATGCCCTTCCTCTTGTCACTAAAAATCTCTGTATTCGACCAGAAACCAAAACACCCCTCTGCATGTGGCCCTGGTAGAACCATCAAAACCCCGTGCTCTGACTCACCCTCACAGGAGGGAGGGGCAAAGCGTCCACACTGGACCAATCAGTCTTTCTCTACTGGTAGTTTTGATCATGAACAGAGATCAAGATCAAAAATGGAGGAAGCAGATTCATTGAACAATGAAGGCCAGAAAAATCTTTCCAGTTACTCCTGCTACCTAGACCTTACAGAACACTACTGCTTCCTGCCTGTTTCAAAAGCTGGTTGCTCATTACTTTCTTTGCTTCTGTAAGTTGTAATATATATTGCTAATAAATGAGTATTTTTGCATAAGACAACCAGAATCAATCTGTGTTGCTTATGAGGAACCCTAATTACAATAATGATATATTTAGAAAAGGAGTCAAGGCATAGTGGAAAGAATGCAGAGTTTAGATGACCTCGCATGTGGTCGAGTCCTAGATTCTTCATTTACTCACTGAGTATACCCAGATATAATTTTTACACCTGTCTGCACCACATCTGCATCCTGGACATATGACCACATCTCATGGTTAAGAGCTTTGAAGAGGCCAAAATATGCAAAAGCATTTTATACTTTTTTGACCAGTTCTATAAATTAAGGACTTTACCTGTACACGTAATGCTTTCATTCTTTAACTATTAAAAAAACAATCAAGCTTACCTATGGCTCAACATCAATACTTGTTAAAGCTAGGTGATGGTACAGGGTGGGTACTGGTTATAAATATCTCTGTGCATATATATGAAACATTTCATTTTTTTTTTAATTAAGGAAACGCTTATTACTTTGGAAAATGGAGAATTAGTCAGCATTTATTTGAACATCTAAGCTAGTATTAAGTTGTAACATACAGTCAGCTTAGATTGCTGGGGTTGACAAAAGATCTTTTGGATGATGAGACGGAACTCTTTACTGGAAAGCTGAAAATCCTGAGTTCAGAGCAGTTGAGTAAGCCATTCAGAATGATTAATGTTAATTGTCACAAGAGGAGGGCCTAGCTCTCAAGTCATATGACTTTTAGTTTCATGGGCTTTGTGCTAAAACAGTGCATTTCTCCAAACATTGAAAGAAATCTCCAAAGGAATAATGATCACATGAGTGGATAATCTAGTTTTGATACCTTAAAAGAAAAAATCATACTTGCATATCTTATTGCTATTGATAAAAGAACCCAGGACACATAACAAATTTCAGCATTGATCAGGGTTGTTCTGTTTCGTTTTGTTTTGAAGTAGATTTGGGATTAGAATCTGTGCTTAAAAGATTGGGCAAGTAAGGCAAAATGATGGAAAGTACGTCCTAGGGGAGAAAGCAGAAATTTTGCGATGAGAATTTGGAAACAAGGAAAGAGAAATGGAAAAGGAGTGGTTAAGGATCTCATGACAATTCTCCAGTGTATAAATACATGGTTGCAGTTTTAGGTGTCGTTTTAGCACTTTCCAAGAACATGCAGACAACAAACATACTGAACGTTTCTTCCATTGTGCAAACTCGCCTCTTAGCGAAGGCTCATGAACACAGCGCCAGATTGCCCTGAGTCACAACTTGGCAGGCACGTTGAAGTAAAACAGTTAGAAGCTTCCTCAACGTACTGCTCCTCCCCTAAAATGGAGCCGATACCTCATCAGAACTTGAGGGCAAACCCCAGTGCCCAGGGAGCACTGCCCTACCCTTCACGCTCAGGTGAGGTATTCGCACCGGCAAGCCTGTCCCAAGACAGATGCTGTTTTGTGAAAAGTGAATTCACGCGTAAGTTCTTCTCACTAGTTTCCATACGTTTGTAGGCATTTTCCTCCGACAACAAAAAAAGTACATGTAATTAAAACATGACAATTCAGAATTCTTCTAAACTACAGAGGGCTCCAATTTGACATTCAACCTGAAAGATTTGGTACATTCATCTTCAGAGGTCAACAAACTTTTTCTGTAAAGGGCCGGATAGTAAATATTTTTGCAGTTCATAGAGTCTCTGTCTTAACTATTCTACTCTGCTATTGTAGTGCCCAAACAGTAATAAACTGTACATAAGAAAATGAGCATGGCCATTTTCCAATAAAATGTCCTTTACAAAACAAGCATTCTGCCAGATATGATCCACAATCCACACTTCGCCAACCCCTTATGAAGAAGCCTGCAAATTACTGTGTTCTGGGAGTTAAGTCTTCATGCGCTGGGAGTTTTGACCACACTGTGTATTACCAGAGTGTTTAAGCACTTTTTGTTAAAGCAAGAATCAGGTAGAATCTAGGCTGTGAATGTCATACTGGTACATTCTTTTTTTTTTTTTTTTTTTCCAACGTTTTTATTTATTTTTGGGACAGAGAGAGACAGAGCATGAACGGGGGAGGGGCAGAGAGAGAGGGAGACACAGAATGGGTAACAGGCTCCAGGCTCCGAGCCATCAGCCCAGAGCCCGACGCGGGGCTCGAACTCCCGGACCGCGAGATCGTGACCTGGCTGAGGTCGGACGCTTAACCGACTGCGCCACCCAGGCGCCCCATACTGGTACATTCTAAAAGGAGATTAACCAAACAACCTTTCGTAAATAGAGGGTAGTCATTCCCGTCCTCTTTTGATAATGAAAATACACGTAATTATCCTTCACCTGAAAAATAAGCTTAATGACCTTCGAGGGATCCCTGACAAGGCATGTCTTACAATTCCATTAACAGAAACTACAGTGGGGATTATGAAATGGAGTAGAAACTTTGTGAGTTGCATCACAAAAGCAAACTATATGCCAATCAGGAGGTAAAGGAGTCAAATGGAGACTGTGGTCAAAGAGTGAGGCCAAAGCAGCTAGGAGCTTAAATATGTGAGAAACTTCTACTCTGGCAATATCTTTTATGGGGGAGAGAGAAACAGGTAGTTTTCTAAATCATTAGAGATCTTATACGCAAAACAACTTCGAGCAAAAGGAAAATTTTGTTTTAAACCACAAGACACATTCACAGTTCAATGTTTTCCCTTTTAATGGTACCTTCTCTTAGTAGCACTGTTAAAATTTCTTTTGCTGGTTGACTCCTGCTGTAATTTCTGAAACACAGTGCTTTTTTTTTTTTTTAAAGATCATTTAGGGGACTCAAACTTGAAGAATTCTGGGGAAGTGAAGACTTGAAAAATCGCTGTCCTTATCATAGATGAAATCAGTTCCCCAGTTATAGCTTGGTTATAGTGCCCATCCCTGGAGATGCTCCAAGCCATAAGATATTTTTTCACTTTATGTCATTTTTTTTTTAAATTTTTTTAATGTTTATTTATTTTTGAGACACAGAGAGACAGAGCATGAACGGGGGAGGGTCAGAGAGAGAGGGAGAGACAGAATCCGAAGCAGGTTCCAGGCTCTGAGCTGTCAGCACAGAGCCCGACGTGGGGCTCGAACTCACAGACCGTGAGATCATGACCAGAGCTGAAGTCAGATGCTTAACCGACTGAGCCACCCAGGCGCCCCTCACTTTATGTCATTTTTAGTAACGATGGTTCTTGGATCTGATCATCAGTGCCCTATGGATTAGTAAATATTAGAAAAACAAACACACTGAAACAAAAAGCCATACGCCAGCCTTCCCTTCCCTCTCATCTCAAAACATACACCCCCAACAAAGTATAAAAGGCCAACTTGGATGGATCCGATTGCAAATGCACATTTTAAAGTCATTCTTAACACTTCCTTCTTTCTCTCCCCCACCCACACCCAACCCAAAGAGACCACCACACCCTGTCAATTCCAGTAGATAAACCTTTGAAATTGGTTTTAAAGCTTTTCACTCTTGCATCTTTAGTAGCCACATTGTAGACTCAACCAGGGCTTCAGCAGAAAACTCCAGAATGTCACTCCCTCTATCTCTGCAAGATAGAGAATGAGAAGAGGTTCTCCGAATACGAAAAAAAGAAAATCATCCTAACCAGGGAACCAATGTCTAGAAACAGAAAGCAAAGGGGACGGCGAGGTCAGAGATCTGAGAACCCTTGGAAGGAGAGGTGACCACGAAGCTGACACAGAAGAGCAAAATGCGTCTGGAGTAGCGTGTGCGGCTAGACTCAGTGTCTCAAGGCTCTTCTGGTAGGGGAGCCATCCAGGGCTCCATCTGAAACAGTAAAACAAACATTTTGACTCAGTCAGCAAATACTGAAGCATTTCTTACGTGCCAACGACTGTTCTAGGCACTGCGGACACCATGATTAATTAATACGGCACCAGAAAAACGAAAAAGAAGCCACCCTCGACCATGCACAACCTCATGAGAGAGATACATGGATAAAGGGAAGGCTGTAACAGAGGGTGCGTTAGGCAGTTTGGTCTGCTATAACAAAGCGCCACAGACCAGGTGGCTGCGGGCTGCCAGGAATTTATTCCTCACAGCTTTGGAGGCTGGAAGTCTGAGACCGGAGTACCCGCGCGGTCAGATTACAGTGAGTCCTCTTCCGGGTCACATGCTGCCAAATTCTTACTATGTCCACACATGGTGGGAACACAATAGGCTAGCTCCCTGGCCTCTTCTTTAAAAACAAAAACAAAAATAAAAAATTTCAGTTTATTTATTGATTTTGAGAAAGAGAGAGAGAACATGTGGGGGAGGACAGAGAGAGAGAGAGGGAGAGAGAATCCCAAGCAGGCTCAGCATTACCAGTGCAGAGCCCTACACTGGGCTCGAACTCACAATCAAGAGATCATGACCTGAGCCGAAATCAAGAGTCAGAGGCTTAACTGACTGAGCCACCCAGGGGCCCCTCTGACCTCTTCTTATAAGGGCACAACCCTTGGGGCACCTGGGTGGCTCAGTTGGTTAAACGTCCGACTTCAACTCAGGTCATGATCTTATGGTTCATGAGTTCCAGCCCCGCGTCGGGCTCTGTGCTGACAGCTCGAAGCCTGGAGCCCGCTTCAGATTCTGTGTCTCCCTCTCTCTCTGCCCCTCCCCCACTAGAACTCTTGTCTCTCTCTCAAAAATAAATAAACCTTAACATTTTTTTTTCTTTTTTTAAATAAGGGCACCAACCCATTCATGAGGGCTCCACCCTCATGACCTAATCACCCCCAAAGGCCCCCACTTCCTAACACCATCACATTGAAGGAAACAAACATTCTCAGCTTGTTGCAGGATGGTACCTACTATGAAGGACGGAAGCATGATGCGAAACGAAGGTCCCAGTTGGCAAAGGCCTCCCAGATGAGACAGGCTTGAACTGAACCATGACGAATTTATTGGCCTAATGGAGGGCACGGGCAGGGTGGCGGCACCATTCCCTGCAGGGCGAGGGTCCAGTAAGAAGGCACAAGGTGAGTTCAAACATGGGGCATTTTTCAAAAACTATGACATGATGAAGCAAGGCTCTGCTGGAGTAGGGATGATGAGGAATGAGGGGAGAAGGGAGGGCAGAAAAGAGAAAGGATGAGTCTGAAGAGGGAGACCGCCGACAAGAGCTAGCTCATGAGCGCCACTACATGCCAGGCTAAGCAGGTGGCGTTTACCAGGGCTTTGTCACAAGAGAGCAGCGGGGCAGATGTGCACCATAGAAAGACGACATGGAGGCAGGGAGGGGAACCGACTATAGATCGGGCAGCTGGTTGAGTGGAACTCTTGCAACTCAGGCCCCTGGCAAACTCTTGCAAATCATGACAGTCTGAACTGAGGCAATGGCAGGAAGAATGACTTCATCGGGGCACAAAGGTCCATGTGGATGCCCCAGAGATCTGAATTTCTGGTGCCTGTTAGTGTGCGAATTTGGTGAGTGTCATGGAGTGCAGGCTCATCACTGAGAAATAAAACACAGGTCTATTTTTATGTAATTGTAACTAGTCAATATTTTATCATCACTCATGGTAAGAGGATCGCATGTCTAGAATGGCATACATTCTCATGTGACTGTTGTAATTCTACAACTTGGAGGACATACGGCGTCTTGGCTAAGACATCACAGAATCTTTGCGGGATCCCTTTGAAGATGGTTAGATGTTCATAGTTAGATGTCCATGGCTTTTCTAGTGAGGTGATGGGGGTATAAGAAACCGGGCCAGAGGCCAGGGCCCGAACATTGGATTCAGACATCTAAGTGGGAGGTTCTGAGGGCCCGGCACGCTGGGAAATGAGAGCAGACAGGTTCTTCTTGTGAGGGAAACATGCCATGGTAGGAAGGGATGTTTGTTGAAAGGCTATAATGTTCAGAACCGGCCTCATGGGCATACAAACGGTACAGGTGCCTAGGCCGTGCACTCAGGAGGGCCCCAGGCTTTGATTAAATGATCCATGGTTGCTATCTTGAAATTTTTAGTAGATCTTTTTAAAGGCAAGGGACTCTACAAATTAGAGTCCTAATAATGGGTGTGAGCAATGGTTACCTTGTAATGGGTTACCTAATAATGGGTGTGAGCTTGTCCTAATAATGGGCGTGAGCAATGGTTACCTCGTTTGGTCCTTCATCAGACCTCTCTCCCTCAGAAAAGGTCAAGCTGAGGCTCAGACTAGCCAAGTCACTTAGCTAGTATACATACTTAGGGAGTGTATACAGCAAAGATTCTACCCCAAGCCCTTCTGGTTCTAGCTACCGCTCTGGTTATACTAGCCGGTCCTTGGCCTGGACACAGTAAATATCGTGGGAAGATCCTTCCTTACCAAGGCTTGATTCTCCAAGCTCCATATCTCCTTCTCACCACAGAAAGAGAACCTTTAAAACAACAGGTTTTTCTCATTTCAAAGGGAACTTGTTTAGCTCCAAAGATTCTCAGACACTGCTGGTGGTTACATTTCAATTCTGGCTCATAAAGATGGAATATGAATAGCCACGGGTACAAAAATGAGTAACTTAATAGGTTCTTTCCTTGACTGTTTGCCGGTTCTTCCCGGACATATAGCACCTAGGAAGCCCCTCTCTCTCTCATAAACCAGGAGCTGGTGAAGGCTCCCTAAGTAGGAGGCTGAGGTCTGCCATGCCCGTGAGCATGACCAAGTGTCTGTGAGTGCAGCGATCAGGAGTCTCGGACCCTGGCCCTTCCACTTAATTTCTCTGGGAATGAGTTTCTTTAACTGTGAAGTGTGGCATTAATAGGATTTGCCGCAAAGGATTGATGACAGGTGTAAACAGAGGTAACAACACGTGCAAACAGCGAGCACAGGGCTTGACCCGCAGCGAACGCTCCGTTAGTTGTTAGTACTGTATGAAGTCAGAAAGGCTGACCGTGAACAAGTGGACGTGCAGGGACTAGCAAGGCAGCAACCGTGACCACTCAACCTGGACAGGACAGGCAGAGCTACACAGGTCCCGACAAAGGCACTGACGCCTGATCTGCACCTCTGTCTCACTTTGCTCCGATCATCCTGGCTGGGCAGCCCGGGGTTAGCCCATCAAGTACAGACAGAAGACTCCTGCTCATTGACTAAACCATGCAACCTGAACCATGGGCATGGTTCCACTTAGAGTAGCGTGTTCGGCTATGTGGGAAAGAGCCCAGGAGAGCTGCCTAGGCTTACAAGGACGAAGCCCGAATTTGAATAAGTGAAAAGATAAACTGCCTGGCAGCCTCCCCCTTAGGCTGCGTGTGCTTGTCCTCTCTGAGTTCTCTGCCCTTCCGGCTGCCATCCCTGAAGGTTGTTTACTGTATTTGCATTTCTGAGCCTCGCTTCCTGAATGCAAAAGACACAGGAGGGAAATATAAAATACTAATCTTCTATCAAGACTGAACAGGCATATTGGAGAATCATCATAAAATCATAAAAGCATCATAAAATGCTTTCTATTTTGGGGCGTGCCAAGTCTGAAGTAAAGGCTCAGAGGAATCAGACTGGAAAGTAACGGAAAGTTAGCAGCAACAGTCTGACCCGCAGGTCCCTAATACACTTAGCTGTGGGAAGCACGGTCCCCATTTGTGGCCCTTCAGACATTACCAAAAACTGTAAATTTTATAAGCATCAGAATTAAATGTCCTCTTGCCTCCTGCTGCTCTCCCTCTCTCTTTCGACAAACACATTGCAACAAACCTAGACCTGAAGTCTGTAAAAGATGGCTGCACATTTTTTTTCATCACTCTTTCTATCAAGAGTTGGGATTCAGGTCCCCTTCTCCCGAATATGGGTAGACTTGCAGCTGCCCCAACCACAGTACTGACATGGTATGGAAGTTGCACAGGTGACATCTTAAACTAGGTCACAAAAGGTCTCACAGCGTCTGCCTGGTTCGCGGAACACTAGACTACCTGGAGGCTTCCAGAAGGCTATGTGTAGGCACTTCAGGCCACCGTCCCAGTCAATCCCAGACTTCTAACAGGCCAGACATGCGAGTGAAGCCGTCTCAGGTCCCCCAATCTGAACATCCAAGCATCTCCCATCTGAACACCACCTACCAACCAACAATGTCTGCCAACCCTGAAAGGAAGAAGAATCATTCTGCCAAGCCCAGCCTAGATTCCTGACCCACAGTACTGTAAGCTGAGACAGCCACTATTTTAAGCCACTAAATTCTGAGGTGGCTGTTGCACAGCCATGGTTAACTGGGACATTAGATACACTGTGCTGTGCCTCCTTGACTCCACGAGCCTGGGAGGAAGAATATGCTTGTATCCATTTCACAGGGAAAAAGCTTCCCAGCTCCTACGTTCACTAGCTTCTCAGTAGACTTGAGTCCCCATTGGGCTCTTCACCGATACTTCTAAAACTCACAAAGGGGAGGGTCTCCATCATCTAGTCCTCTTGCCTTCCAAGAATGCAAGACTCTAAGCTCTGCGTCATCCTCCAGGCTCACCGTGAAGCTTTTAGTGGTTGCCAAAGGACCATCCCAAGGAAGGCTAATGCCCTGGGCTCAGACAGTCTCAACAGCCTGAGGAGATCCTATGAAAGGATGGCACCTCCTTTGTGCTCCCTTTCTCATGGACTCTGGTCTGAGTCCATGGGAGGGCTGGCAGGGAAAATGCTCTCGCTTCACTCAGAATTTACTTTTCCTTTTGCCCCAGATCTCACTCCACCTTAAGATAAAGTTTCTTGTATTGCCTGTAATCTCAAGGCTGGTTCTGTAACTCTTGTCGAAATAGGTTCCTGGCTTACCTCACTGTTCTCCCCATGTGGTGGAAATCTAAAGCTACTGTGAGTGACGCCCAGTCTGGGAACGCCCACAGCCACAAAAGACAGGCGCTTAGACACTACACTTTCCATTAAAGAGCATTTTCTTGTTTTTCACTTATTACATGGATGGGAATGACACCCCTTGCTCTGAAATTTGGATCTTACACGAAACCATTCTATTTGCAACGCTGCAAGCCCATTTCTTAATAGTACTGGGGAAGTAACTAGGCTACACATTTAAAATGGTAATTTTGGGGGGCACCTGGGTAGTTCAGTCGGTTGAGCTCAGGTCAGGATCTCACGGTTCGTGGGTTTGAGCCCCACATGGGGCTCGCTGCTGTCAGCCTGTCAGTGCAAAGCCCGCTTTGGATCCTCTGTCTCCCTCTCTCTGCCCCTCCCCTGCTTGCGCTCTCCCCAAAATAAATAGATACTTTAAAAAAATTTTTTAAAAATGAAATGCTAATTTTGGGGCACATGGGTGGCTCCGTCAGTTAAGTGTCTGACTTTGGCTCAGGTCATGAACTCACGGTCCATTAGTTCGAGCCTTGTGTCAGGCTCTGTGCTAACAGCTCAGAGCTTGAGCCTGCTTCTGATTCTGTGTCTCCCTCTCTCTCTGCCCTTCCCCCACTCACTCTCTGTCTCTTTCTCTCTCAAAAATAAATAAACATACATACGTACATAAATAAAATGTTGATTTTGAGAATCATGTGACATTCTATCACCCCAAGGCTTTGTCTCTTTTCCTGTATTGAGCTCCAATTCTCAAATACCTACAGGGCATAATCAACTATTCTAAAAATCATCTGCAGAGTCATTTGAAAAACTGAGTGTAACTGAACTCACTAAAAATATCTTACATATAAACTCAGTGTTAGAAGGAAAGTGATGGTCCTTACTATGACTATCTGCCATGAGCAGCTCACTGTAAATAAAAAAGAGATTTCACGAAGAAATCTGCTTCCTTTTGTCTTTGACCATGAGCTGACCTCCTAAGACTGAGTATGCATATGCCTGGTTCAGACTGTTTATGTGTACACAGAAGTAAACACAGTGCTTGCTCAACTAGTGGGATGCATACTCTTGGTAGAACAGATTATTTTAGCTAGTTCATATAAATATCTTACATTTTAATACCTATTAGCTTTAATGCATATTGAAACAGAAATATCCGGCCTACCTTCAGACATTTTGAGGGAAAGGAGTTAAGACACCACCTAATGTCTCCCATTTCTCTAGCTCTCCCTGTTCTCTTACCTTCTCTTCCTGTCCCCCTGACCTCTCCCTCTCTTCTTCTCCCCATTGCTACTTACGAGAAGCCTACCCCCACTCACCACCACTTTGTATTTACTGAACAATTTAAGTTTTCAGCTTCTGATTTTCATCTGAATATATATCTAGCAGCTGAGTAAACAAAGGATTCCCCAACACATAGAAGGCATCTTCCCCAAACAAACAGTAAATTGTAAATAAGTTGTTTTTGTTCTCACGAATATATATGTTTAAAGTCCAAACCACAGAAAGTTGAAAATCGAACTATATTTAAAAAGAAAAAAAAAGCCTTGATTTTTCTAAGCGTTTGTCCATGTCATGACAAGCTGAGGACTGTCTATCATGAAACACACATAAGACACATCTGTGTTCACATTATTTTTCTGCATCATACTTTCCTTATCTGTAAATGTGAGAAAATTCATACTTACTTGAATTCTTACTGGGAAAACTAGATAACATTCATTGGTGGCACACCATAATCAATTAGATTTATTATTATAGATTTCGCGGTATACTTTTTTCCTTAAGTTTCAAGACTTGAAATTACAATATTTTCATTGCATATTTATTTATGGTTACCTTCCACTTGAGGCTAGTGATCCTGGTTTTCCATTTAGAGTAGTGATTTAGCTTTCTTTTGCTTGCAATTTGAGTTTTAAAAAAAGTGAGTCAACTTAAAAACATTAAGCAGGCCCGCCTGGGTGGCTCAGTCAGTCGAGCATCTGACTCTCGACTTCATGATCCCAGGGTTGTGAGATCAAGCCCAGTGTAGCTTTCTGCACTGAGCATGGAGCCTGCTTGAGATTCTCGCTCTCTCTCCCTCTGCCCCTCTGCCCCATTCATGCTCTCTCTGTCCCTAAAGTAAAAAAGTAAAAAATAAAGAAAAACATTAAGCAATAGTTCAGAAGGTGTGTGGAAACAGACGGCAAATCTTGAAGGTGACCTGGGAATGAGTTTATTTGTGAGTGAGAAGAGTTATGCAAAACTATCAGATTTGGGATTCCCTTTTGTAACAAATACTTGTATTTCTCTCTTCTCTATTTAAAAGTGAAAAAATCATAATTAATATTATACAGGTTGTTTTCAGAAAAGCAATACTGTATGTTATTACCAGTAAGCTTACAGAAAAATCAGAGTGAGGCCATCTCTGATAAACTAGTATGCATCTCAACACGAAATGCTCAGGCATGACTGGCTTCAAGAGAAGATGCACTGTGGCGGCTGGATAATTGGACCCGTGTACAGAATCTCCCGGAATGCAAGAACTCTGCGTGCAGAGCCCGGGCACATGTGCTTGCTGCACCCAGGACAAGTCCTGTGAGTCAGTGATGAGATTTTTCAGAAATGGGTGAAATTCTGAACAAGATGAAATTGAATCATTCCTCACTGCACTATGGTTTTATTCTCGGAAATTCAGTGGGAAATTAAAGCCTTCCCCAAAACAGCGTGTGTTAAGTTCTAAGTTCAGATAATTAGAAACCAGTGCTTTACTTCCCGGAAAAGCTGATGGGGCATTACAAAGTCATGCAGCACTCGGTACTGTATTGTTAACTGTGGCCGCTCTGGTGTATAGATCTGTCCAACTTACTCATCTTGCGTAGCTAAAACTTTCTACTCAGCGAACAACTCCCTTTTTCCTCCCCCCCTTAACCCTCAGAAACCACCATTTTATTCTCTGCTTCTATGAGTCTGATTATTTTAGATACCTAATAAAAATGGAATCCTGCAGTCCTTCTGTGACTGGTTTATTTCACTTTGCATAATGTTAAGAAAATAGATCTCACGTTAAGTGTTCTTACCACAAACAAACAAACAAACCATAAAAGAACACAAGGAAATTTTGGGAAATTTTGCAAAGTATGAAACTTTGCAAAGTATGAAAATACTTGCAATTCTTCGATTGCAAGACAATCCCGTATATCATAGTACATTTAGTGTCCTTGACTCCTGCCCATTAAATGACAAAACAACTTCTTGAGTCAAACATCCCCAGAGATTTGCAAAATGCCCCTGGGAGGTGGTACCCATCCCCATTTCTACAGAGAGCCAGTGGCTTAAGGGCAAGGACCTTGAAGTCCAAGAACATTTATGTATCTTGGCTTCTTTATTTACTAGTTTACAATCTTGGGCAAGTCACTTAAATTGTGATATACCTAATGTAAATGTAGCCAGGTGTGTTTTTGGTGGATATGTTAGAATCCTAACTTGGAATATGACCTTATTTGGAGATAGAGTCTTTACAGAGGTAACAAGTTAAAGTGGGATCATGAAGGTGGGCACTAATCAGATATGATAAGCATTCTTATAAAAGTGGGGAAATCTTGACATAGCCACTCACAGAAGGAAACACTGTGAGGACGAAAGTAAAGATCAGGATGATGCTTCTACAAGCTAAGAAACACTAATGATTGCCAGCAAACCACCAGAAGCTAGGACAGAGGCATGGAACAAATTCTTCCTGACAACTCTCAGCAGAACCAACTCAGCTGACCCCTCGATAGTGGG
This sequence comes from Prionailurus viverrinus, assembly GCF_022837055.1. Classification (NCBI taxonomy): domain Eukaryota; kingdom Metazoa; phylum Chordata; class Mammalia; order Carnivora; family Felidae; genus Prionailurus; species Prionailurus viverrinus. The sequence goes on from NC_062569.1 coordinate 22,610,025, forward strand.
CTCCTGGCACCCAGAATGGTGAGACAATACATTTCTTTGGTCTAAGCCACTTGTGTGTGGTACTTTGTTAGGTCAGTCCTAGCAAACTAACATATCACGATACTGTATCTGCAAAATTAACTGTTATTTTCATTTTCTTCTTAAATGTGTGCTCTCCTCCCGCATTTTTCTTCCTGGGATCTATTTTGTATGGAATGGGCTTGATACAATGGAATATTATTACTCAGCCATTAAAAAGAATGAAATCTGGCCATTTGCAACAACATGGATATAGCTAGAGAGTGTAACGCTAAGGGAAATAAATCAGCCCGAGAAAGACAAATATCATATGATTTCACTTGCATGTGGAATTAAAAACAAACAAAACAACTGGGCAAAGGGAAAAGAGAGAGAGAAAGAGAAGCCAAGAAGGAGACTCTTAACTCTACAGAACAAACCGATGGTCACCAGAGGAGAGGTGGATGGGGAGATAGGTGAGATAGGGGATGGGAATTAAGGAGTGCACTTGTCTTGGAATGAGGACTGGATGATAATATGGAATTGCTGAGTTACCATATCATAAACCTGAAACTAATATAACACTCTATGTTAACTATGCCAGAATTAAAATTTTAAGAAATAAAATCAATCAACCAACCAATCAATCAATAAAAGAAAACGGGCTTAAAAGATAAGATTTCTGTGGAGAGGATATGCTAAGATTAACATCTAACAGTTGGGGCTCATAGAGCCAAGCATGATGGTCTTCTATGACAGTGAAGAAACAACTTTCTACCCCTAAAAAACTTGACCCAGAAGCTAGAATCTGGAAGATGGCAATATGAGATGACATCTTAGCCTGTCCCTTCTCGGCTTGTGGATCACGAGAGCAAGTAGGGGAAGCCAGAGATAATCTCTCCACTCGGAGGTTTCACAGCTTTGAAGACAAAAGAAGCTGCATTGGATTGTTTTTTTGGAAACATTGAAGATATTAGGAACCTTTTCCCTTCTCTATAGAAGAAACTGCTCATCAGAATGCCTCTTTATCAACATGGAGGTGGCTGCCTACTTTTGAGGAAATGTGAGAGCATAAAGGATGCTCCAGTTCATTTCCCCGGAGACTCCCTTTGCTTCTAGGTGTGAAGGATGGGTGTGCTCACCTTGCGAGAGCATCAGACAGATGGGCCATGCATGAATCAGTGGTCAACAAGAGGACAGGGGGTCCTTTCTTCACTATGCCTTCGGTTCAGATATTCCCCTCACACCCCAGCCATACAAATGGCAATTTAGGAAGAAAAAAAGAAGGAGAAGAAAACTCTCAGAGATTGGGCTTATATCCCCAAAGCAACTGTACATGGTCTAAAGCGATTGTTTAAACGGCTATGTGAAAAAGCAATGGTGGTGAAGAGTTGTTGGTGTTTGAAACATCCCCAATCCTTTCACAAAATTAAAGCAACTAAGGTAGCAAAATCAGAAATCCACACACACACAAAATCATGAGCAAAACTGTGTAACAGTGTGCCCCCCAGAACCTCAGAATACAGAGTGATGGGGCAATACCCCCAGTAATTAAGTTTTATTCCATTTTGAGTTGACTTTTGTGTATGTTACAAGATTGTGGTCTGTTTTCATCCTTTTGTATGTGGATATCCAGTTTTTCCAACACCATTTATTTATTTTTTTTAATTTTTTTTTTTCAACGTTTTTAATTTTATTTTTGGGACAGAGAGAGACAGAGCATGAACGGGGGAGGGGCAGAGAGAGAGGGAGACACAGAATCAGAAACAGGCTCCAGGCTCCGAGCCATCAGCCCAAAGCCCGACGCGGGGCTCGAACCCACGGACCGCGAGATCGTGACCTGGCTGAAGTCGGACGCTTAACCGACTGCGCCACCCAGGCGCCCCATCCAACACCATTTATTAAAGTGACTATCTTCCCTCGCGACATTTTTGGCTCCTTTGTGACAGATTAGTTGACTTAGAAGCTAGATCCTTGCAGGAGTAACAACTGCAAGGTAAAAACAGGATAGGAAAAAGAGAATTCTCACAGGCCTAGGAGCTTGGAGCCTCATAAACCCTCAACAGGTTATCCATTTCCAAAAGAAGAAATGCTCTGAGAATGGAGGGCTCTGGAGATCTGAAAACAACTAAAACTAGAAAGGAGGGGTGCCTGGCTGGCTCAGTCAGTGGAATATGTGACTTTTGATCTTGGTGTTGTGAGTTTCAGCCCCATGTTGGGTGTAGAGATTATTTAAAAATAAAATCTTATGAGCGCCTGGGTGGCTCAGTCGGTTAAGCGTCTGACTTCGGCCCAGGCCACGATCTCACAGTTCGTGAGTCCGAGCCCCGCGTCAGGCTCTGTGCTGACAGCTTGGAACCTGGAGCCTGCTTCGGATTGTGTGTCTTCCTCTCTCTCTCTCTGCTCCTCCCCCAGCTCATGCTCATACTCTGTCTCTGTCAAAATAAACTTAAAAAAAATTTTTTTAAAATCTTGCAAAAAGAAACTAGAAAGGAGCTCCATTTCGGGTGAGTGCAAGTGGGCTACACAAAGATAGGATGGTGTTCGGACTGCCTGAGCCTTCAACGCTCCGAGAAAAATCTTTCTTGGAAGCTGCTAGAACCAGAACTCAACTTGGTCAGAGCATGAAGATCAGGGTAAAGAAGGGAAATGTTTCAAATACTAGTGTAGGAGAGGCCACCCTAGGAGAGGGAACCTATCTCAGAAAGTTGCAAAAATTTAGCTATACTAAGAAATGATTCATAAAATAACTTTCTGGTGATGGGAGAAGGAACCTTAGAGTTCGACAAGGTATACACAGTCCTACAGGACACACAGTGTTCTGTGAGGTGCAGAACAGTGTGCAAAGTATGCTATGCATAAGAAAAAGAGAGAACCACATAGATATTAGTATCACTCATATAGAAGAAATGAGAGAATGAACACAGAATTAATAAAATGATTACACTCAGGGTAGCCATACCTCTGTTTGCCCAGAACAGTTCTGGTTAATGCCTTTTGATATCAACAAAACTGGAGGGCGGCTCAGTAGGTTAAGCATCCAACTTCGACTCAGGTCAGGATCCCGGAGCTCATGAGTTCGAGTACCACATCAGGTTCTGTACTGACAGCTCAGAGCCTGGAGCCTACTTTGGATTCTGTGTCTCCCTCTCTCTGCTCCTCCTCTGCTTGCACTCTCTCTCTCTTTCTCTCTCTCAAAAACATTAAAAAAAAACCCACAAAAGTGGAGGAGTCTGCTTTTTGAAAAGGCATCTTAATGGTATTCATTTCTGATATATGGGTAGACCCTTGACTATCTAGAGGGAGGACAAGTGAGGAGAAATGTCAACTCCGTCTGAATGTGAAAGTGTAAAATATTACTATCTCTATTTTAGACAAAGACAAGTTTACATATTATGCTTTTTTAAGTCTGAATTTTACTTAGGTATTTTACTTGAAATAAGTCAAATTCCAAATACAATCATACACAATATGACAATGCAGTAAAGAACAATTTCTGTAAGTCGATGATTAGTGCTTTGTGGTAATTATACAATCACTTATTTTTTTTGAAAATAGATGATTTATACTAAAGTATGGTTGACACATAATGCTTTATTAGTTTCAGATGTAGACTAATTTGACAATTCTACATTTTGTTACGTGCACCATAACTGTAGATTTATATTATGTTTACCTGTGAAACTATTTGTCTTCTTAATTATTACTTAATTTAAAAAAAAACTTATTCTTTCTGTATATTGGTCTCCTCATCTGCAATATGATAATATAAGAGTATTTATTTTTTAAAAAGTTCTAGGATTAAATAGGCTAATATAAGTAAAAGTTAAGTATGTGAGAAAGTTCTCAGCATGTACCAAATATTGTTTAAGTGTTAGCCATTATTATTCTTCTAGCTGTCATAATTATTGACCTTTTAAAAGACTGGACTCTCTTTGATGACTATATTTTCGGAGGGCTGTGCGTGTACATATACTTCTACATATGTCTGTTTTCTATTTTTTGAAGTTTATTTATTTATTTTGAGAGAGGGAGAATGCACATAGGAAGAGAGGAGAGAGAAGGAATCCCAAGCAGTCTCCGTGATGTGGTGCTCAAATCCATGAGCTGTGAGATCATGATCTGAGCCGAAGTCAGATGTTGAGCCAACTGAGCCACCCAGACACCCCTCTAGATATGTCTATTTTCTATCAGTTACCTAGAAGAAACCACAATAACCCAGAGAGAAGGGAGCAAATTGTTGGAGCAGAGATAAGGAAAGGGATCAGATGAAACCTATTCCTCTCCATCCCTTTATGGTTTTATTTTATTTTTATTTAGGCTGAATTACTCTGCATTGGGGGATGAATTCTTCTGGAGAATGCTGTGTCCCACACTTTTCTCTAGTCAGGAGAGGACAATACACCCTTCAAGGAGGACCAGTCTAGTGGGTAGACAGTGAGGTTTTCCTAAAGAGGACTAGAGCATTCAACCTTCATGCTTTATGAAGCATACTTCATAAAGTATGAAAGAAGGATCTTTAATTGGGGGGGGGGAGTAGAGAGAGGTAGGAGGCAGACTTACAGACTCAAGACATGACTAGGAGCTGGGGTTCTGACAGGTGGGTAATGTCAGTAAGAACTTCCTCTTTTTATTTTCCTCTGAACTCAGTAAATAGGCACATTTGCTATAGGATCGTAGTGTGTCTTCCTTTACGATAAGTCCCATGAGATGCCCTAAAACCTTGAGAGTACTCTGATGCACATCACCAGCCTCTGGTCAGGTTATTATAGGCCTGAGCAAGAAGAGGAAAGGCAGTGTTTTCCCATGAGGTCAGTGCAACACTGAGGGGCCAGTAAGCAAAGAAGCTCAGTCACAGATGGTCAAAATGTATCAGGCCAGAATAAGAAACAAGCACTACTTTCGAAAGTAAGTTAAAAAAAAGGAGCTTTGGAGGAGAGAAGGAGGACCCTTGAGGGCATAGCTTATTTTTAAAAATCAGAAATCCAGACAGTCTCTGAAGTATCCATAGGTCCCTCTAATGTTCCATTTCAATTCCATTCAGCAAGCATTTACTGAGGAATGAACATTTGATGGACACTGCTCTGAGCTCAAGCTCTACATGCTGGAGATGCAGAGTAAACTAATGCACAGATAGTGCCTTCAAAGGTTCACTGTTGTGTGTGCAGACAGATACTTCTAAAAATAGCGAAAATACAGCATGATTATCATAGGAGAGGCAGCAATTTTCAACCACTTGTAACTGGATCAATTTGTTTGCTCACAACGTCAGACAATTTTCCATATTGATTGGCATAGAGGCAACTGATGCTTTTAATGATTTCCATCCAAAGAGGTCCAAGGCTGCAGACATCCTATAAAACATTGAACTCAGGAAATTCCCACACTGTGCTCCATAATTTCTACTTTTCTGGCCTCTCAAATCTCCATTTTTGGGGCTTCTCCTCCTTGGCCTGAACTTTTCTCAGTGGTGCTACATTCAGAACTTTAGAGGTGGCTGAAAAAGGAAGACACCCAAATGGATTTGGAGTTATCTATCCAAGGTGCCTATCCTGAGAAGGACAAGTCTGCTGTCAGCAGATATTTTAGACAAAAGATATCCCTTTTCTCTTTGTTCCACCAGATGGTGGTTTTATCACTCCCTACCAGTCTGCATTCTCAGTGGCATCTTCCACTTTTTTTTTTTTTAATCTCAGGCTCTCTTCAATGATTGTGCTATAATTAGACAGAACTGGAGTCCTTTCATTTTATCATATTTGCTACGTAGGCCTTATCTATTGACACTAGGAAGGACACAATGGTCTGAACTATGTTCCTAATACTAAAGCATTGGATATTCTGTGCCTCCCAGGATGGTACTCTCCAGTATTTCATGCCCACTGTGAATCCAAAATTCACACGCTCAAAGAATGTCTTCCAAAGACAAACCCGTTATAAAAGAAGATGAAGTTCCCATGTTTAGGCCCCCACTTCTCTACCTGACAATGACCCCAATACTAAGTGTTGAGAGCAAAATATAGAGGCCTGAAATACTCCTTATCATCTGCCATGCACAGGACAGCCTTCCACAACAAATGATTACCGACCCAATATGTCAACGCCACCAACGTTGAGAAACCCTGCGTTAGAATGCAATTTAGACGTTGTAACAAAACGACCCCCAAATGAAATGATTCAAATAAGATGGGCATGTACGAGCTTCTGTCTGGGGTGGGAGAGGATGGCTCCTTTCATCCTGTTACTCTGCACTCCTCTATGATGTTGAACTTTGCAAACGGTGGAAGCTGGCTTTCCAGCTTTGCCTTAATGTTCTGACCCACAGAAAAAGCCCACTGCTTTGCTGGGGCTGCCCTAACAAAGTGCCACAGACAGGGTGGCTTCAACAGAAATTTATTTTCTCATGGTCTGGAAGCTGAAAATGGAGATCAGGTGCTGACAGGCCTCTCTCATTGGCCTGCAGACAGTGGCCTTCTCTCTGTGTGTTTGCATCACCTTTCCTGTATGCCCGTATCCTTGGTATCTCTTGTTCTTATAAGGACACCAATCATATTGGATTAGGGCCCCACCCTTACGATCTCATTTGACCGTAATCACCTCGTTAAAGGCCACATCTCCAAATACAGTCCCATTGGGGGTTAGGGCTTCAACATATGAGTTTTGAGGATACATAATTTAGTCTGTAACATCATGGGAAAGGAGAAGAAAAATTAAAGGGCACACAATTGTATTTCTTTAAGGATTTTTCCTAAAAGTTGCACAAATCATTCTCTTGCATATCACTGGCCCAAAACTTTGTCACATGTCCAGCCCAACTGCAAAAGAGGCTGGGAAATCTATTCTCTACCTTGGCAACCATGTGCCCAGATAAATCTCAGAAGGCTATGTTACTTTAGGGAAGACTACTAAAGAAAGAGATAAAATTTTAGAAACTGGAAAATGGCAATTTGTTCTAATTTTGATTTAGCATTTCCCCAAAATAATGCCTCTTGGATTCATCCCAACCACCAGGGCCCATGAGATAATGATACTGATTCCTACATAGGACCCAAGCACTGCAGATACTACACCCATCCCTAGAGATCTTCTTTTATTTAGAGAAGAGTCACAAAACTGCAACCACAAGAAAATGCTTCATATTTCCTCAGTGGCAGTTTTGAGCCAGGCAAATTTACTCCCACCTTGAATTATACCATGTGTCTCTTAGTTTGTCTTTAAAAAGGTAGTGAGAAGGGCGCCTGGGTGGCTCCGTCGGGTAAGCGTCCGACTTCGGCTCAGGTCACGATCTCGCGGTCTGTGAGTTCGAGCCCCACGTCGGGCTCTGTGCTGATGGCTCAGAAACTGGAGCCTGCTTCAGATTCTGTGTCTCCCTCTCTTTCTGCCCCTCCCCTGCTCATGCTCTGTCTCTGTCTCAAAAATAAATAAAAACATTGAAAAAACATTTTTTTAAATAAAAACATAAAAAGGTAGTGAGAAAGGCTCTGGGGCCAGTGAACTGGAAGAGAAAAATGCCTATGCTGATGTGCTTTAAATTAACTTCCTTTTCTGCCAGTGAACACCGGATCTCTGTCCTTAATGACTGTGGTTGAGATGTGGTTCTGAAAGGCATACAATTTGGAAAACATCCCCGGATAAGATCATCTATTTATACTATATTAACAACTACCGTATCTAATATATATTTTAAGAATGACCATAGTAAAACTGTAACACACTTTATTTTAACTTATATTCACTCAGTTAATATATTAACATTGAGCAGTCATAATTCTAATGCTAAGTTTTCAAGCAGTTTATGCTGCTAATGGCTAAAACAAGACTATTGCCCGAGTCACTAGCAGAACTTCAGTAACAGCCTGTATTTACATGAAATACCATTAAGCCTTAATGGGAGTTATGAAGTAATTACTGAGTTGGGAGAGGGTGACCCTTCACAACTGCCCAATGAGCACCAGTCTAAGAAAGGCACTCACCGTTCTTCTTGTAGAACATAATTTCTCCTTTGAATTCTGTTTTCTCCTCCAGCGACTTTTCTATTTGAAGCATCAGCTGCTCATTGGTTTCGACTCCAAATAAGAATTTGCAGCTGCAACTCTTCTGCATGACTTCAGTCCGGGCGAATCCAGCCAGCTCACAGAAGCCATCAGAACAGTAGACTATGGGGAACCCCTTGGCCACCTGGGCGTTCGCGAGGATGAAGTTGCTGTCTGTAGAATGACAAGAGGACATTCAGCCACTACACGAGCACGAGGGACTGTTTCATAAATCACAGTTTCAGTAACAAATGAAGAGGACACGGGTTTAGCTTAACCGTGCCTAAAATGCATGTCCTGGTGTGCCAGGGCGGGAAAGAGACTGTCCAAAACAAAATGGCAATGACCAGCAGAAGTATTAAGCTCTGACGTTGGCTTGCATTTTGAAACACACTACAGAGAGAAGTCAGGATTCATTGGTCTGCTTCGAGGCACGTACTCCCTAGTTAGCAGTCATGTAGGGCACTTTTGGGTGTGGCTTTGGGCTCAAATCCTCAACCTGCCACTCAATGTATTGATAAACTTGAACAAGTTATTCACACGCTAAACTTCAGTTTCTTGAGATTTCATTTCCCGAAAAGCAGACCCTGAAGGAGGATGTGAGGGTAAGTCATTTATTTGGCAGGTGATTTCAGGAAGGAAGCAATTGGAGAAATGAGAGAGGGAAGGAAGGAAAGGTAATAAAGAGTAGGAGAAAAGGGTTTTACTGCCATGACAGCTGAGGCTCAATCATACAGACCCTACAAGTGACAGAGGACCACAACTTGGAATTTTCCCACTAAAGGGAGAGAAAGGTGTGTTGTAGGGATTAATGGGAAATGCACCTAAAGTGCTTAGTGAAATGTCTGGCACAATTAAATATTCAATAAAAGCTGTTGAGTATTACACACACCTTTATGGTTACGATGTTAACAAATAAGAATTAAAGGACAATCAAAAATAGCAAAGTGTTAAGTGCTTGAAGATAACTCCTGGAGGACAGTGTGAGAGGCAATATTCAAGGAAGGTTCCTGCCGGATGAATTTTTTTGAGACTTTTTGAGGTTTCGATAGGATACTTATAAGCAAAAAGAGGCAAATTAAAGATGGGCTGTAAGATAAGGCATTTTATAAAATCTGATGGTTGGTGACTCTAGGTTCAGAATGAATTAGAAACTATTATTAAATCATTCATTCATTTTCTCATGAAACCAATATTGGACAGTATATCAGACAATATTAGAGGCTGGGATTTTTTAAAATAATACAAGAAAAAATGGAAAGAATTCCAGCATAATGTCTTAAATGACAAAATCAAGATTCAATATAATATGCTATCAGATGAACTATTTGTCTGAAAATATAGAAACACAAACAAGTATATGTATATCTACATATGAAATGTTTTTGCGTACCTAAACCTCAATGGAATGACTTGGTAACCGTAGATGTCTTTAGAGAGAGTAACTTTGGGCAAAAGTGGTAGGCACACTTATTTTTATCATATACCCACTGTACCCTTTGATTTTGATATGCTATGCTTTATATATTGCCTATTCAAAAACCACTATGTTTAAACAAGGTTTGCAACAGACAGCCTATCTTGCATGCCATGAGAAGGCAGGAACCCCAGCTACTTCTCAATGGCCAGCGGGACAAGCACTGAAGATCTATTCCATGGGCTTCCTTGTGGCCTTTTAAACATCTGTTTCGTGTTTCCATAGTCCACTATCAGCTGGCAGAACCGAATCCACTCTATCCAGCTTTGCTCCAATCAGCCCCTAAGCCCAGAGTACAAATTCTAGTGCTAACATCTGCATCCTGCCTGGGCTGGGCTGGTTCCTCTACCCTCCCACTCACCCTCCCCGATGTGGAGAAAAGCCAGAGCTAAAGACCTGCGCTGGGAAGCCTTCAGTGGCACCTTATTTTGAAGCCATGGGAGTGAATTAAATTATCCCAGACTAAAATTTAATTCTCTCATACCTTGCAGAAGCATTTATCGACCATGTACTACATGTTGGACTTTGTTCCAGGTGTAGAGATAAAAAGTTTATTGGATGCAGTCTCCACCCTTAAAGATCAGTTAATGAACCTGCAGGAGTTCCCAGCTAGGTCCAGAGGTGGGCACCCTCCTACCAGGCTATGGTCTTCACCTTACCAACTCTACACAGCTCCTGGTCACTCTCTAACCATAGTGTCTCTTTCTGTCTCCATTAGAGAACTTTGGCTGAGAAATTGTTTAGAAAATGTAAATATGGGGGCACCTGGGTGGCTCAGTCGGTTAAGCATCTGATTTGGGCTCAGGTCATGTTTTCATGGTTCATGGGTTTGAGCCCCATATCAAGCCCCACATCAGGCTCTGCGCTGACAGTGTGGAACCTGCTTGGGATTTTCGCTCTGTCCTCTCTCTCTCTCTCTGTCCTTCCACCACTCATCCTTTCTCTCTCTCTCTCTAAAAATAAATAAACTTTAAAAAAAGAAATTATGTTAAATTAAAAAAATGTAAATACACAGCATTGCCAAAGCACTCAAACATCCTAAAACAGCTTTTAATGCACTTTCAGAAGCCATTTTTCAGTTGCCCGCTGACGTGTTTATTGACTTTCTACTGTATGCCAGGCGACTGGATTCTACCGCATGGCAGATCTTAGGAGGAGGTGATGCTGGGTGTTAAAAGATGAAGAAGGTATAATCTATAGCTCTAGATTCTAACAATTTAATTGAAGAAATGCGTGAATACCAATAACATTAAAACAGAGCCTATGATTAGTACCAAATCAATGGTACTCAGATAATAAGTACTACCAGAGTTGACAGATTAAAGATTCCAAGCTTTGAAAATGGTTAGCTTAGAATAAGAAATAGGCAGAAATGATTTATCAAAAGTCTTGCAAGTTCAGAAGCAGACGCCTGGATGAAATGGTCTCAGGATGGAGAAAGAGTAATTGAAGACAGAGAGAGAATAAACAACACTACATTTTATCCTAACGTCCAGTTTCCCTGTTATTTAAAGGGTTACAATAGCTTTCTTCTGTTAGTATTTGATGAGGGAGCATAGGGCAGCTGAGGGCAAAACACAGGCTGGCACACCCCCCCACCCAAGCGGGATCTGTGTGATATTCCTCCGATGCTCCTGGCTACCCAAGAACAAGGGAAAGGGGTTTAAGTGCTTGCCACGGTGATGTGGGAAACCAAGGCAAATGCAAAATTAAATTCCCTTACTGCCTAGAGCCCACTGACAACTCCTTGAAACCAGCAGAGTGACCTCCCTCTAGGAGCTCATCTGCCTTGATGATGATGACACTTTGCTAGGGGCAAAAGGGAATCTTGAGTTCACGTTATCCTGACCATGCCCCCGCCCCAGGAACCTGTAAGTCTAATTTAACCTAGAAACATTCCTTTGGAAACTTCCTTTATCTCAACTCCCCCAAGATATACGCTGGCAATCATACTCCGAGCTTATGACCCCCACCCCATATTCATCCGAAGGGACTCATGACTGAGGTCTTATTAAATGGTAGTAAGTGGCATTTCCCTAGCAATAGCTAGCCCCTCAAGATCCTGGAAACCTTGCTGACGCTCTGCCAGCCTGAGACTATGTAATGAGTGGCCTGCCACGATCCAGTGCATGCAGCAGCTCTTCTGCCCACAGGTCCTGACCCAGGCTTTAATAAAACCACCTTTTTGCCCCAGGGATGTCTTCCAGAATTCTTTCTCGGCCATCAGATCCGAACCACCACACCATCACCCCAAAACTTCATCAGTATCTATCTGCTATACCCTTTCTCATCTTTCCATTTCCAGCCCTTCTAGAGACCTATTGTGGTTGTGTCTTGCGCATGGCATGTATTTAAATCTTTTAAAAGTACAATATGAGGATACTTTGATCAACCCAAGATTAATAAATTTACTTTTTATCATTATTACTATCTTACTTTTTTTTTAACCAACCTAATTTGTGCTTTTCTTCACTGTGTTCTTTTGACTTTTCCATTCTTACAGATTAAGAAATGTAACTTACCTAAAAAATTACATAACAATATTTAACATCGGCAATGAACGCCCATAGATCATACATCCAGCAAAAACCCCTGTGGGTACCGCACAGACTGTATTTCCCTCCTTCCCCAAAGAAGAAACCCCAAATTTGAATTTTTGTAATACCCATTCCCATTCCTACAGTTTTTACCGCTTACATATGTACCCTCAGACAACATACTCCAATTTTTTTCTGACTTTATGGCATACATGATAGTATTTCATTCTACACATTTCTTAGTGACTTGGTTCTTTTATTAATGTCCTTAGCATCCTTACAATTGTTTACGTAAGAAAAGACCAGTTTCGCAAGCTACAATAAGCTTTTGAAAAAGGCTGCTAAAGGCTTCACCAAATTGCCCGTGTGTTTCAATTAAGGATTATAGTGTGTTTGGGGTATTGAATTCTTCCTGCAAATATACTGCAAAAACAAAGCAAAAAAATAGTCATGTATCTGGCCTTTTCTGTTTATATTTAGCACTTGTCCTCGATATGTAATTGCATTTCAATTCCAAAGAGAATTTAGTGGCAGTCAGTGCCTCATAAAGCTTAGCGTACTAGCTACATGAATAGCCCTTCTGTTTGGGAAAGAGTAGCTCCTTTTACCCTGCTATCTACTTGGAAACATATGCTTTTCTGAATCCCAGTCCTGGAATTTCCAAAGAAACATGGCATTGACTTTAGAATTATGTAAAACAAAGCCATTGCCATAATAATTATGAATCCATCATGGATATATCACTATCCCTACATATGCTAAGAGTATTTAACCTTTTGAGGAATCAATTATGCATATGTGATATGCATCTAAATGCCACGCAGCTTTTTCCTGCTTGTTTCTAGGTCATCCTTTTGTGCACATTCAGTTTTGAAGCCAGTAAACAGTAGGATCTAAATGTGTTTCTACTTTAGACAGTTGATTATTTTTCTAAAGGCTTCCTTAGCAAAACGCTTTCGTAGATCATCAGAGGGAATCTCAGTATTGGGAAAGACCCAGGTCCTTTGGGCTGACTTCTAATACACAGCACCACTTTCCCACTCGAATGGTGACGTACTATTCATTGTCAACTTCTAGGCACTAAGGGAATGGAAGAAGAAATGGAAAGGTATCGAAGAAAAAAAAGAAGAGAAGGCAAATGTCCATCAACATCTAACTCATTTCATCCTTGTACTGGTCCCACTTCTCCTGTGAGAACACTGAAGCCTGGAGAACTTTAGCTTCCTGCCCAAGGTGGGAAGCTAAGGATTAAAACTTGTTCTCAATGATAGACTCCATTCAATACACCTTGTATTCCCTCTGTAAAGAAGTGACTTGTTCTCTACTTCCAGCCGGAATGGGTTAATTCTAGAAAAACAACTCTAGAAAATAGGGTAAAGTTAATTCTAGAAAATGGGTTATTCTAGAAAATTTTTACCTTTTCTGCTCAGAAACAGCCCAAATCAGCAGCCCAAACGCTGCTGCACAGCCCAAATCAGCAGCGTTTTCTCTACAGAGATCATTTATTAGAAGTTCATTAACATGTATCAACTCATAAACCAACCAACCAACCAACTAACCAACAAATAAATAAATAATATCAAGTTCAGCTTTGAAAATAAGTTCATTGATGACCTCTCTTAAACCAGTCGGAGTCTCTCAGCAACCTCTGTGTCACCTCATTACCTCCAGAAAGTCAAGAGTTCAAAAGTAACACAGCAACTTTCTTGGTTCCAAAATATTTTGCACACACCCACTCCAGAGGCTTGAAGGAGGCAAAGAAAGGTAGCTACAATTCAAAAGATCAGGGTTCTGATCTCCTCATGCCCTTTCCGTGTAGATCAGAGTACTTCTAAAATTCTTCCATTAAAATATCCCTCCGTCAGCTGAAGCCATAAATTTGCATTCCAAGGGACCTGGAAGCAGAGACCTAAGCTCAATATTGTTTTGAAATCTCATGTTTGGTAAAAATCTATCGGAATTTTGTATTCTCCTGCGTTGTCTGTTCATGTTTGAGTGTTTCTGATTTGTTTTGATATGGGCCTGCCCAATTTTTAACTCAGCTGGAACTTCAGGAAGGTGTGCTCTTTGCTTTCTGTGACTTAGCACACTACTTAGCATGTACCACATAGCACACCTCAACATAACCTAGGCATAAGGATCACGACGCAAGATAGACGAGTGCATGATCAAGGGGATTAGGCAGATCCAAATCCATCTGTCCCCTGGAATCATTCAAACCAAAGGGGTCAGTGACACACACTAACTTGGCCTCAAGGAGGAATCCATATTCCTCTGGCTCTTTCTGCCAATCCCATAGAAATTGAGATTTTTGATGGTCCAGGTCTTTATTTCTGAAACGTGCCTCTGGTATTGGTCCTCTCCTAAAACCAAACCTTGCACCATGTGAACAAGTATTCATAAAAACATACTCTGCGGCCACAGTAGACGGGCAAATTTGAATCCTCTAGCGCTCACATTCTTGCAGAAAATAAGAAACGAACACGAACTTTTAATCTTCTTTTAGGAGCCGCCCATGTTTTCTGAGTAACATTCACATACAGGTCCAAGAAAGATAATGTCCGTACCCCTTGTGATACTGATCACGGTCATCTCTAGAGAATACTTTATTCAGGCAGATAGAATGTGAATGTCTCTGACTTTAAAATATTTAGGCCATCTCTGTACTTTATATTGATTTTGGGGAACTTAATTGTATCATTTCCAAGTATGATGGCATCTTTATTAGATAGATGATACTGGCTGCAAGCTAAAATCCTCAGTGTGCCTCGTACCCAAATTTAGGAGGTTGTTTGGATTTGAGGACTTTTCTAACCTTATAAAAAAAAAGGCAGATAAAAAATTTGCCAAGAGGGATTCTCATAGTCCTCTCGATTTACGCCTCACCTAGTGCCAGGCTTCAAATGGTCATATTGACGATTTTCATCGTTCATTTATGATTTGATTTTTAACAAACTGTATAAATTATCACTACAGACAGACAAAAATTAGAAGAAAACTGTCACAAAGCAAAGCTCCGAGCTGGAATTCTACGGCTGAAGTTGTAACAGAAAGCAGTAAGCTGTATCAGTGTTTGAGAATATCTTGCTCCTTTCAGTCCAATAAACAAACACAGGAGAAATATAAACAAGTGTGCTTCTCCATTTTGCCGCTGGGAGTGCGGTCCGAGGCCAGCAATATCAGGCTCAGCTGAGAACTTCTTGGAAATGTGGACTCTTAAGACTGCCCCCACCCCCCTAAATCAGAATCTGTATTTTACCAACATTCATATGCATATTAAAGGGTGAGAAACTCCTTTAGAATATCACTGGAAAGATCTACAATGGTGGCTCAGGATAAAAACAAGAAAAAAAAAGTTTTTCATTGTATACCTTTTTACGTTTTGAATTTTGTCCCATATGCACGTAACACCTATTCAAAAAATTTTCTTCTTAAAGTTTATTTCACCATTCACCTAAATGGCTGAATAAAAATAACTTGGATGAAAACAAATAGCAATCTTGATGAAGTTAAAAATATAAGCAAATTTTTAAGTTCCCAATAAAGATAAAAGCTCATTAAGACAAATGCATGTTAAGCAAATTTAGTACACTCTTTTTTTTTAATGTTTATTTATTTTGAGAGAGAGAGAGAGCAAGCAAGCAAGGGAGGTGCAGAGAGAGAGGGAGGGAGAGAAAATCTCAAGCAGGCTCTGCACTGTCAGCACGGAGCGAGATGTGGGGCTCCAACCCGGGAAAAGTGAGATCATGACCTGAGCCAAAACCAAGAGTCAGACACTTAACCAACTGAGCTACCCAGGCGTCCCAAGTACACTCTTTATCATTACCTGGTAATAGTGAAATCACTTAGTTTTGCAAATTCCACTTTTTCAGGGGTGTGAGCTTCAGTATTGAGCTAATTCTTCTCAGGCATACTATCTCGTAAGAGTTTAGGAAACATGGGGCACTTGGGTGGCTCAGGTGGTTAAGCATCCGACTTTTTAAAAAAAAATTTTAGTGCTTTTATTTATTTTTGAGAGAGACAGAGACAGAGCATTAGCAGGGGAGAGGCAGAGAGAGAGGGCGACACAGAATCTGAAGCAGGTTCCAGGCTCTGAGCTGTCAGTGCAGAGCCAAAGTCAGGACTCGATCCCACAAACCAAGAGATCATAACCTGAGCCAAAGTCGGACATTTAACCAACTGAGCCACCCAGGCGCCTGGAGAGTCTGACTCTTGATTTCAGCTCTGGTCATGCATGTTCCCAAGGGCTCTGTGTTGACCTTGGAGCCTGCTTGTGATTCTCTCTCTCTCTCTCTCTCTCCTTCTCCAGCTTGTGCTTTCTCTCTCTCTAAAATAAAAAAACTAAGTTAAATTAAAAAAAAAAAAGAGCTCAGGAAATGAGTTTAATCTTGAAAAAGAATGATTTTGACTTATGACAGGGTGACAGTACCTATGGAAAGTAAAATGAATGAGGGAAAAACTTCAGAAATCTCAAAGATAATAATAAAATGTGTTTCATACTTTATCCACAATCAACTTCCTATAAACACTTTTGAAATAATACTAAAATGTGCCCTACTTTTCTGTAGCTCTTGTCTTCTAGAGTTAACCTTTTAGACAAAATGGTCTTTTCACATCATCTGTTTACTTAAAAAAAAATAGTATTTATACTTGTCATAGAGGATGTACACGTCAAAGGATAAGGGCTTGGTTTATTTATTAATGTAGTCACAACCTCTAGAACAGTATCTGGGATTTTATTAGATGCTCAACGATTTTTAAACAAATGAGTGGAATAAACTTGTTAACCTATAAATTTTTATTAACGCACCCCAAGTGAAGACAATGTTTTTTAGCTCTATTATTTTCACATTTAGCAGAGATCTTTTATAACTAGCATCTTTGTTTTAAAGATAAAATAAAGATGAAGATAAAGATAAAACAAAGATAAATATCTGGTTTTAAAGATAAACCCTAATGCTGTGGGAAACAAAGGCAGAAGGAAATGGCAGATAAAATTAAATTTCCTTAAACCTGCAGCCCAGTGACAAATACTTGAGGCAGGCCTAGTAAAACGTGTCTCCAGGAACTCCTTGCTGTCTTAATGCTAATTCTTTGCTAGAGGGAAAAACAACCTTGGCTTGACAATAGCATCCTGGGAGTCTTCTTTAGCATATGAAAATCTCACTGGAAACTTCCCCTGGACTTTACCACACCCCCAACCCCATAGTATAAAACCAGTCTCTCCTCGTGGTCCCCAGGGCAGCTATTCCTGCCCACGGCTACTCTCCCAGTGTTTGAATAAAATCACCTTTTTGCACCAAAGACATTGTCAAGAATTCCTTCTTGGTCGTCAGCTCCAACCCCCCCATCACCCCAAAAACCTCATCACCTAATAGCTCATCCCGTTTTTCATCCTGACATGCTACTTTTAATAAAGTCTTTGTTAAGCAGAAATAGAAAACTTTATTTTCTATTAGAAAATCAATTAAGTAGAAACAGGTTAAATAATGTTAAACAGTGCCCTTTCTCCAAAATGCAAAATGAAAAAATTATGAGGCACTTCTTAGTAAAGAAAACTACCGTATGAACAGCACGAATCAAGCATTTTGGACTCGTTAGGGATTATTTAGGGTCATTAAGAAGCTACTTTGTAATTTTCTGATCCAGGATGCTACATCTTGGCCACTACCTTAGTGGGCCTAGTGAAGAGAAGTAGGTAGGATGTAAATATCTCTTCATTTGCATAGCTGTATCCCTTCATTTGCATATTTATAATTCCTGCCCCACCCTAATTCCCTCCCCTAAATTAAATATGAACCATGGATGAGCCCTCCTGGGAAAGACCAGGTTTTTTTTCCTGCTTTTGCAAAGAGCAAGGGAAGAGAAAGCTTAGTGTTCACTTTACGCTTTCCCCCGTTCCAACATACACGACTGGATGATACTACAATCCAACTCCCCCAGAGGAACGGGAAGGCAGAGTTAGATGAAAAAGGGCAGGGAAGGTTTTGTGCCTTGGCAATCGTAGGGCCTGGATTTTCTGGCCCAGGTCTCATTTAGTATAATATTATTCTCTTAAATAAATGTAACTTACCAAGTATGTAACTAACTGTGGTTTAAATTTTATACCTTCGTAAAAGTTTTCTTAGTAGTTTATTTAAAGACAAAGTAAGACCACGCGACAATATTTTTGCTCTGACAGACTTATTTATTTTGGTATCTTATTTGTCCTACTGAAAGGCAGATTACATGGAACCTAGCAAGTGAAACCGGCCATGTTCTATGAATACCCAGATTCCCGAAATATTTAATGTAACGTGTCCCCTGGTTATCCTCTAGCACAGCCTAGAGTTCCATACAATTATGGTTAACTCAAAGAATATTTCCTTTTAATTTCAAACAGGCTGGAACAGGATCTTTACTTCAAACATACTTTTGAAAAGTGATTAATTCAACCAAAATGTATTATATTTTTACACTTAAATTTGATTTTTAAAATTTGATTTGAAGACAACTTATATAAATTAGTGTGCCCAGTGCTGCAGAATGGACTGACTTTTCTCTCCCCATTTATGCTTTGCTTACATTCTGTGGAAGCTAATGCAATTCCAATGTTTTTCATAATTTGGTAGCATTTTCCAGAACCTCATCTGTCCACTGCATAATCTTCTCTGCTTCGCAGTACTCATGTTAGATTAAACAGAAAAGATGAGTGGTTTTGCAAGAGATAATTGTAAGTTAAATAGCAGGAAACACAAGAATAAACTAATTTGATAGTTACAGATATTCCATGGCTGTAATATTAGTGTTTTTATTCTAGTGTCTTTATAATAAGGCAGAGAGAGTGCAAAACTGTAATGAAGGTGATACTGCTCGAGACCGGACTGAGAATTTGTAGGGGAGGTGAAGGGCCAGGAACAATGGCAAAAATGGACAAACCAACACCAAACGTGTTGTTCAACCAAAGGTGAATGTTGCCTCTGCTTTGGAAAACAGGACTAGAAAGGAGGCAGCCAAATAACCTAGACAGGCAGAAATAAAGCGGAGAATAGCTACTGTTTAGTAAGCAGCTGTGATGTGCCAGGCGCTCAGGTCAGCATTTTGCATTTTAAATTTCTGGCCCTCACAACAGCATCTTACTGTGTCATTATAGATGTAGGGACTTTGGCTCAGAAAGGCTTAATAACCTAACAACGTTCCACAGCAAGTTAAAATATCCTTAGGGCTACAATAGTCCTAATCTCAGCAGATGACAGGCAGAGGGAGTAGAGCTAGGATCTCAATAGGGGTTCCTTGTCACCAAGTCAAGTGCTTCTCCAAATACAGTCCTGGTCCACCTCCACTGGGTTTTCTTGTTTGCTTATTAAGGTTGCAGTTTCTCCAGGCCTCTCCTCAGGTCTGTTAAATTAGAATCTCCAAGCTATGGGAGCCTGGAATCTCCACTTTAAACCAAATCACTAGGTAGTACATGTTACACAAAAAATGTCCTAATGGAAGGAGATCCTGATTATATACCCTAGCCCCAATTTGGGAAGGTGGTATCCCCTTTGTAGATGAGAACATACTCAATTTCTAAGGTGTGGGAAGATTCCATCCTAGATAATAACCCCTTTGATTTTTGTGGTTTTCTATAATTCCTAGAGAGACTTTCAATAATTAGCTCAGTGCACAGGACTGTAGAAGCTCAAAGTTTGGGGGGATTATGAAAGCCAATATATAATCTAATGCCCAATCTATAATCCTTTCATCCTCCTCTACACTAATCTGTCTTGTGGTTGCACAATACCCTAGTGACGGGGACTCACTATTATTTTCTATCATCGTAGCTTTTTTTTTTCCTGTAGGACTGAGTATTACCACTGTTAATGATATTTCAACACATTAATTTATTTATGATTTGTTAGTCCTCACACCCAAGCCCTGTATGCACAAAACCACAAACAGACACTAAACTGTAAACTCCATAAAGAAATGGTCTGTCTTGTTGTATATCCTATCCTCAAACATGAGAGTGTGTATTTTTTTTCCTATGGGAATATTATCTAAGGCATATGCACACACACACACACACACACACACACACACACACATTCACATTTCATCCCTCCGTGAATGGTATCAGTACGTCTGAGTTCTGCTGTTTTGACACTATGGTGGCCACCTAACTATCAACAGAGAAAACTGTTTTTTCATAAGGAAACTAATTTCTATTGATGTTTAGATTTCAGGTGAAGCACCTTTTAGACATAAGTCATGAAGAGGTATCAATATGGAGTTTAACATATCCAGTGGACAATTTACACTTTAAATGAACATGGTCTACATGCCAGATATCTTAGAATTGGATTCTAGCTCTCTCAGTAATAAGCTGTGTGACTGCACCCAAGTCATCTCCCCTTTCTGGGTCTGACGTATCTTATATAGAAAGTGAGGGAGTTTGGGGCGCCTGGGTGGCGCAGTCGGTTAAGCGTCCGACTTCAGCCAGGTCACGATCTCGCGGTCTGGGAGTTCGAGCCCCGCGTCAGGCTCTGGGCTGATGCCTCAGAGCCTGGAGCCAGTTTCCGATTCTGTGTCTCCCTCTCTCTCTGCCCCTCCCCCGTTCATGCTCTGTCTCTCTCTGTCCCAAAAATAAATAAACGTTGAAAAAAAAAAAAATTTAAAAAAAAAAAGAAAGTGAGGGAGTTTATGTTCAAGACCTTTCCACCTCAGACATATGGTGGTTCAATAAATTATAGGCATAGAAATACGTGTCAACATAGACTAGAACTTAATGATTGTAATGAAGGATTTAAAACACTACATACAATTTTAACCTTATGAATCACAGATGGAGGGATGGAAGGAAGGAGAGAAGGAAGGAAGGGAGGAAGGAAGGAAGGAAGGAAGGAAGACAGGCAGAGAAGGTGGGAGGAAATTTGAGTCAGATGGAAACAAATGCTATGAAAGCAAAATACAGCAAAGTGGGAAAATTAGTAATGGTGAGGGAGAACTTTTTTCATTAGTGTAATTAGCATTATCAGGAAAATCTTCTCTGATAAAGTAACATTTGAAGAGACACCTTAGGGAAATGAGGGGTGATCCATGTAGATACCTAAAGGAAGTATCTCCAGGGAGAAGAAAGAACACATTCAAAGGCATGAAGATGGGAGCATGCTTGATATGTTTGTGGAATAGCAAATACAGTCCATAGGGATGGAACATAGTGATTAAAGGGAACCTTGGTGGAGATGAGGTCACAGAGGCAGTGTGGGAGAGCTTTCCAGATCATTCAAGGATACTAAGACTTGGTAAGGGCTCTAGATTTTGTTGAGTGTAATGAGACGGCCTGGGTTCAAGTCAAGAGGTTACTACCCTGACTTCTATAATGAAAGGCCCACTCTGGCTATTTTGTTTAGAATAGACTGTAGGAGAACATGGGCCAGACTGAGAAGACAAGTCAGAGGCTACCCCAAGAATCCATCTAAAAAGAGGTGATTCTACCACGGTGGTAGCAATGGAGATGGTGAGAAGTGGCCAGACCTGGCATCTTTAGAAGGAGTAACTGAAAGCATTTACCAGTGGATTCAATTGCAATGGGAAAGGAAAAAAAGGAATCAAGAAATGATGACAGCGGTTTTGTTTAGAAACTAGAAGGGTAGAAGTACATTTTACGAGATGGGAAAAAAGGAGCCCTGCAGATTTGAGAGATTTCAAGAGTTTGGTCTTACATACGCTAAATTTAAGAAGCCCATTACGCATCCCAGAGATGGAAGTAGGCAGTTGAATAAATGAGTCTGAAGTTTAAGGATGATATCAATGCCGAAGATATAAATATGGACTTGGAAGGAATTAGATCATTTAGGAAGTGAGTATAAATGGAGCAAAGATGAGGTCTGAATACTAAGTACAGGAGATATCAACATTTAAAGGTTAGAGAAACCATCAAACAAGAGGGAGAAAGAGTGGCCAGTAAGGAAGAAGGAGAACCAAGAAGGAGGTCATGCAACCAGGGGAAACTAATCACAGGTTTCCAAGTCAGTGCTAAGTATATTTTATGTTTTAAAAATGATTTGTAGTATAGATTTTAAAATTAATCAATTTAATCATGTCTTGAATCAGGAGACACTGGAGAAGATGCTCACTGTCACATTGTACACAATCTGCTTAAAAGAATGACCATAAAGATACCAGCAGGACTTCTCTACTTCTTTCCCTGCTTTGGTTAAGTGCAGAGATGGGAAGTGAGATGCGGTGCTGGATACATCAGTGAGTCTTTCTGCAAAAGTATGATTACTTTTAGTTCAGATGAATTTCTTTTTATTATAAAAGCATGTTTATGATCAAACTAATTGAGCCATACTACAAAGCATTAGGAAACCAGAGAAGAATTAAACATATTACTCATCATTCAACCTTCTCAGTTACTGGTAGTAAGTGTAAACTAGCTTTTGAAACTTTTTGCCATTCCCATATTAAACAATCATGAATAATCATAAAACAGTAAAACTGGCTTTTTTTTTTTCCCCACTTGTCATCATGCGGCCAGGTTAGTACGTTCTGTCCGGTGAGACATTTGGTTAAGTCAGTTTTGAAGCTATCCAGTCAGATGTTTTCCTTTCCATTAAGAAGCGTTATGAAAAGAGAAACACTCTTCCCTTCCAAGCCACTGTGCCTTCTACCTTCTCTTCCTCCTCATTCCTGCCTTGGAGTTTACTTGTGGTACCTAGAGCTACCGTCGTCATTTTGAGAGCTTGAGACAGCTTTTCTGGATATGGCAGAACTAAAGGATTGGAAAATGCCTGGAAATTTTATAACATCTCTGAATAGCAAAACTACCACCAGTATTATATTTAAAGTAAACGTAGATAAAGCACGTAAGGATGGATGTACTTATTGTCATTTTGTTATATGTTTTCTGGCTGTTTCTTTCTCCTCCTCTGCTTTATTTTGTGGTATGCTTCGATTCTCTTCTTTCTCTGTTGTGTATTTACACTGGTTTTTGCTTTGTGGTTACCATTAGGCTCACCAAATGTTTGCAGTAATACTTTTTTTTTTAATTGCTGTTGTTGTTTTGTTGTTCACCCCCTTCACCCACTTCTCCACAACGCCCCTCCCCCCTCCCTGCTCTGGCAATCACTAATCTATTCTCTGTATCTATAAACTTCATTTTTTTGTTATTGTTTTCTTTAGGGGGCGATGCTTTAGATTCTACATACAAGAGAGATCATATGGTATTTGTCTTTCTCTGTCTGACCTATTTCATTTAGCATAATGTCCTTGAGGTCCATCCATGTTGTTGCAAATGACAAGATTTCATTCTTTGTTATGGCTAAAAAGTATACCACAACCTCTCTACCTATTCATCCATCAATGGACACGGGTTACTTTCCTATCTTGGCTTTTGTAAACAATGCTGAAATGAACATAAACATGCACATACTATTTTGAGTTAGCATTTTTGTTTTCCTCAGATAAATACCCAGAAGTGGAATCGCTGGATCTTATGGTAGTTCTACTTTGAATTTTTTAAGGAACCTTCATACAGTTGTCCATACTGGCTGCACCAATTCACATTCCCACCAATCGTGTACGAGGGTTCTCTTTTCTCCACATCTTTGTTAACACTCTTTAAATCTTGTCTTTTTGATACCAGCCATTCTGGCAGATGTGAAGTGATATCTTTTTGTGGTTTTGATTTGCATTTCCCAGAAGACTAATGCTGTTGAACGTTTTTTCATGTAACTATTGACTATCTGTATCTTGTTAGGAAAAATGTCTCTTCAGATCTTTTGCCTGGTGTTTAATTAGATTATTTTTTTTGTTTGCTTGTGTGTTTACTTTGCTGTTGAGTTGTATGAATCCTTTAGATATTTTGGATATTAGCCCCTTATCAGATAAATGACTTGCAAATATTTTCTTCCATTCAGTATGTTGCCTTTTCACTTTGTGGATGGTTTCCTTTGCTGTTCAGGAAGTTTAGTTTAATATAATCCTACTTGTTTATTTTTGCTTTTGTTGCTTTTTCTTTTGATGTCAGACTCAAAAAAATCATCTCCAAGACCTATGCCAAGAAGCTTACCACCAATATTTTCTTCCAAGAAAATATTATGGTTTCAGGTCTTACGTTCAAGTCTTTAATCCATTTGGGGTCAGTTTTTTTTTTTTTTAAATTTTTTTTTTTTTAATTTTTTTTTCAATGTTTATTTATTTTTGGGACAGAGAAAGACAGAGCATGAACGGGGGGGGGGGGGGGGCAGAGAGAGAGGGAGACACAGAATCGGAAACAGGCTCCAGGCTCTGAGCCATCAGCCCAGAGCCCGACGCGGGGCTCGAACTCAAGGACCGCGAGATCGTGACCTGGCTGAAGTCGGACGCTTAACCGACTGCGCCACCCAGGCGCCCCTTTAATTTTTTTTTCAACGTTTTTAATTTATTTTTGGGACAGAGAGAGACAGAGCATGAACGGGGGAGGGGCAGAGAGAGAGGGAGACACAGAATCGGAAACAGGCTCCAGGCTCTGAGCCATCAGCCCAGAGCCCGACGCGGGGCTCGAACTCACGGACCGCGAGATCTTGACCTGGCTGAAGTTGGACGCTTAACCGACTGCGCCACCCAGGCGCCCCTTTTTTTTTTTTTAATTTTTTTTTTCAATTTGGGGTCAGTTTTTGTTTATGGTAGTTTTATTCTTTTCCATGTGGTTCTCCGGTTTTCCCAACACAATTTATTGGAGACTATCCTGTCCTTTCCCCTTTGTAGTTTCTTAGCTGCTTTGTCATAAATCTCTATGTGTGCATTTATTTCTTGGCTGTCCTGTTCCAGTGATCTATATGTCTATTTTTCATACCAATACCATAGTTTTAATCACTTTAGTTTTATAATACAGTTTGAAATTAGGGAGCGATGCCTTCAGCTTTGTTGTTCTTTCTCAAGATTGCTTACACGCTCAGTGTCTTTTCAGGGTCACTCTTCAGGGTCTTTTGTAGTTCCATGCAAGTTTCAGGATTATCTTCTCTATTTCTGTGAAAAATGCCATTGGAAATTTGATAGGGATTGCATTGAATCTGTAAATTGCTTTGAGTCTTATGGACATTTTAGCAATATTCTTGCACACCATGAGCGTGGGTGATTCTATAGTGTTGTGTATAGAACACAACTGATTTTTATGTATTGATTTTTGTATCCTGCAACTTCATTGAACTCATTTATTAGTTCTATCAGTGTCCTAGTGGAGTCTTCAGGATTTCCTATATATAATACTAATGCATCATCCGCAAATAGGGACAGTTTTACTTCTTCCTTTCCAATCTGTATGCCTTTTATTTCTGTTTCTTGCCTAATTGCTGTGAATAAAAGTGGTGAGAGTAGGCATCCTTGATGTTCCTGATCTCAGAGGAAAAGCTTTCAGCCTCTCACTGCTGAGTATGATGTTTCCTGACAGCTGTTACATATGGCCCTTATCACGTTGAGGTCCATTCTCAATACCTGCTTTCTTGAGAGTTTTTATCATACACGGATGTTGAATTTTGTGAAATGTTTTTTCATCTCTACTGAGATAGTGATATGATTTTTCCCATTCATTGTGTTGAAGAAGTGTCATCACATTAACTGACGTCCTGACATCCCTGAATAAATCCCACCTGATCATGGTGTAGGATCCTTTTAATGTATTGTTGAAGTCAGTTTGCTGATATTTTGTTGAGGATTGTTACATCTATGTTAGGGATGTTGACCTGTAATTTTGTCTGTGATATCCTTGTCTGCTTTTGGTCATCAGGGTAATGCTAGCCCCCAAAAGTGAGTTTAGGAGAGTTACCTCCCCTTCTACTTTTTGGAAGAATTTGAAAAGGACCGATATTAATTCTCCTTTGAATATCTGACAGAATTCACCAGGGAAGCCATCTGGTCCTGGACTTTTGTCTGATGGAAGATTTTTGTTTAATGATTTAATCTACTTCCCAGCAATTGATCTGTTCAAGTTTTCTATTTCATCATAATTTAGTCTTGGTAAGATATATGCTTCTGGAAATTTATCCTTTTCTTCTATGTTCTCCAAATTGTTGGCATAAAATTATTCAAAATAGTCTCTTTAGATACTTTGTATTTCTGTGGTGTCAGCTGTAACATCTCATCTTTCATTTCTGATTTTATTTGAGTCCTCTCTTTTTCTTTGGAGTCTAGCTAAATATCACTCAGTTCAGTTACTCTTTTCAAAGAACCAACTCTTAGTTTCACTGAGCATCTCCATCGTCTTTTCAGTTTATATTTCATTTAATTTCTGCTCTAATCTCTGTTATTTCCTCCCTTCTAACTTTGTGCTTCTTTCGTTCTTTTTCTAGTTCCTTTAGGTGTAAAGTTAGGTTATTTGAGACTTTTCCTGTTTCTCCAGGTAGGAAGTTATCACTATGAACTTCCCTCTTAGAACTGCTTTTGCTGCATCCCATGTTGTATTTCCATTTTCATTTATCTCAAGGTATTTTTTTAAATTTCTTCCTTAGTTGCCTCCTTGACCCTTGGTTGTTCCATAGCATATTGTTTAATCTCCACATTATTTGTGACTTTCACAGTTTCCTTAGTAATTTCTAGTTTCATATTATTATGGCCAAAAAAGATACTTGATATGTTTCCAGTCCTGTTAATTCTATTAACGTTTGTGGGTTTTTTTGGCCTAACATATGATCTATCCTGTAAAATGTTCCACATATGCTGGAGAAAAATGTATATTCTGTTGCTTTTGGATGGAATGCTCTGTACATGTCTGTCACACCCATCTGGTCTAATTTGTCTCTTAAAGTTGATGCTTCCTTATTGATCTTGTCTGCATGATCTATCCGTTGATGTAAGTGGAGTGTTAAAGTCCCCTACTATTATTGCACTGTCGTATTTTTCTCCCTCCAGGTCTATTAATATTTGCTTTATGTATTTTGGTGCTCCTAGTTGGGTGCATAAATGTTTACA
Source organism: Prionailurus viverrinus (assembly GCF_022837055.1). Lineage (NCBI taxonomy): Eukaryota > Metazoa > Chordata > Mammalia > Carnivora > Felidae > Prionailurus > Prionailurus viverrinus. The sequence goes on from NC_062569.1 coordinate 22,636,979, forward strand.
AAAGTTGTATCTTCTGGTTGGATTGACCCCTTTATTATTATGTAACATTTATCTTTGTCTCTTATACAGTCTTTGTTTCAAAGTCATGTTGTCTGATATAGATAGATATGGCTACTCCAGTTCTTTTGGTTTCCATTTGTATGAAATACCTTTTTCCATCCCTTCACTTTCAGCGTGTGTGTGTTCTTATATCTGAAGTGAGCCTCTTATAGGTACCATAGAGATGAGTCCTGTTTTGTTTGTTTTTTATCCATTTATCCACTCTATGTCTTCTGATTGGAGAATTTAGTACAACAAAAACCTATATCCGCACTTCATGAGGTACAAAAAATAAAGTCCTATGTATTTAAGTCACTAATATTTTGAGTTTTCTGGTACTTGAAACTGGAAGCATTCCTAACTGACATATACAACATCATGAATAATCCCCCCCCTTTATTGTTGTTTTTAAAACCCTAATTTGAATGGTGCTATAATAATCAATATACCAAAAGTTACTAAGCTAAATCTTCTATTCTGGGAATTATATATGTTTTCTGGAAACTTCCTAGGCCTGCTCCTTAAAAGATTTCAATGTTTACATGAATTAAAGGTAGTATTTTGGATACATCTTCTGCAATTAAAATGGACTTTAGAAATACCCTCCCCCTGTCTTCTATTTACGGATACCAAATGACCTTGAAGACTTGTACCAAATTCTGTAATTTACAACAGAAGTCTAACAAGGGAAAAAATTGAGATGTGTATCTCATGATATAAACATATGGTATGAAGTAATATCATCCTAAATGCTTTTTTTTTTCTGGTTGTTTTATGTTAGACTACAATATATGAGACAGGGTTGTTAGTTAATTGGTTCTTTTGCCCTTGTAAAGGCTCTCCTGGCATTACTATTCATCCATAATAGGAAAGCAAGGTGTATTTGCTCAGCATGTGGTGATTAAATCACAAATAAGAATTCTCAGAGAGGAGTGCAAGTGTCTGCAAAAACAATGACTTGGAATAATCTCTACTCCTTAGATTTTTTTCTCCTTTCTCAGTTTGTTTTATGATTGTCTAGTCTACTATTTTCTCGGTGCAGTGACAGGAAAATTATACCATTTTATGTATTTGTAGCATTGCCATGTAGAAGAGAGAAGTGGTCTTGTTCTAGATTTGTCTGGGAAGTAGAAGCAATGTCCATGGATTGACATCACAAGGGAAAAGATTTCATCTTAGCCTGAATATGATTGTATCTAATAGCTAACACTACCCAAAAGGTCACAGGCTCCCTTAAGTACAGTGAGCTTCCTGTTTCCAAGAGCACTCGCTAAGGTGGATGACTGACACAGATTCAACCAAAAGGGGACTACAGCGAGCAGCAGAAACCTGGCCTAGAGGAATTCAAAGGTCATTTGAAAAAAACTAAGAGATAATCTTGCCATGATTTGTTGAAGGTTTTCCCTCCAACCGGGCCTTGAATTCTGATCTTCACTTCTAAATATAGAAATAAAGTATCCCAAACCTAAGTGCTAAATTTCTCATCATAGAATTTATAGGATATTTATAAATTATAAGTTATTATAAATATTATATATGCATTTACCCCAAGGTAAATGTCAAAAAGTAGTTTCAAAAAGGACCCTTTAAAAATATTTTTCCTAGGGACGCCTAGGTGGCCCAGTCAGTTAAGTGTCTGACTTTGGCTCAGGTCATGATCTCACGGTTTGTGAGTTTTAGTCCCACATCAGGCTCTGCGCTAACAGCTCAGAGCCTGGAGCCTGCTTCAGATTCTGTCTCCCTCTCCCTCTCTCTGCCCCCATCCCACTGTGCTCTCTCTCTCTCTCTCCCTCAAAAATAAATAAACATTAAAAAAAATATTTTTCCTAAGCAATAAGGATATGATTTGGATTTAAATTGTTTTGAAATGAAAGGTATACACACAGACACACACACACACACACACACATGCACGCACGCACGTGTGCAGGCCCTGGATCTACACTATGGGTCTTAGAATAGGATCAAGGGACATAATCATCACACAGATTCCTTACTGTGGCTGTTTACATTTGCTTCAAGTTCAGTATATGAACTACAGGATCTTCATTGCCTGCATTTTTATAGCCCTAATTATTTACTGATATTTGTTTCTGTACAGATTCATGTAAATCGCTAAAATCAATGAATGCACTGCTATCCAATATGTGTGCCTACTATGGCTGCCCCCTAATTCTCAGGTGTGAAGTCCTTGTGTTAATATCAAGGGTAGAGTTTTATAAACCATCATGTGTTTTGGAGAGAAGAACCAGGTTGCCACATACAATTGAGTAGGTCATGTCCTGAGCAAGTATGCCCACTTGAGGGTTATATGAGGACTGAAATCTAGCCTGCACGTACTTCACCAAGCCATGAGCCTAGGTATTGGGTATCACGTCCATTGAACATATGACCTCCCATCAAATGGCTATTTCCAGGAGATTTACAAACAACAATTACAGAAACAAAACACATGAAAAAGGTCCATATTGTTCTTTGCTGCACTAACATGTATTGTTTAACTAGATCACCAAAAATATATTTATATCCTGTAATCTCATACCCTTTGATAATACAGGTAAAGATATTGAAATATAAATAAGTGACTTCCAGAAGAATTACAATTAGCCAAAGGAGAATAATAAAGTCAAGTTCAACTGGATTTTAAAACTAACTGATTTTTTTAACATTTGTATTAAAATACTTTTTAGCATAATATATGTATGGCACACAGGATATCGACACCTATTGTCAACACAAAAAGGTATGAATAGTTTCTATATTTAAAATTACATCTTTATATTCTTTTTTCTTATCTTAGTTATCTCCATTTAGTCATGTTCTATATAAACACCTATTAATGGAGACCATGTCATTCTAAGGCTGCAATTTGGATGAATAATTTTACCCATTGCTCACACTTACAGCATATCCTCCTTTCCTGATACTGTGAAACAGGTATATAAAATGGCTATATTGTAATAGTTCTGTCTAATTTCAAATGTGAGGTTATGATTCATAATGAGAAATATATATGGTCTTCTTGGCACTCAGCTCCTAAAACTCCTATAACTTCCTAAGCAATAAGGGCAATGGGAGAACTTTTGTTATAATATTTGATCTTTTGTCCTCAAAATCCTGTAGAATGAAATAACTCCAGGATGAAATGAGTGAGTGGTAAAAAACGTCTTACTCTTCAGAACTAACTCCTTTCAACCACACCTGAGTTTATGCTAACGAGGTGAATTTTGGAAAGCCCCTAAGGATGGGGGCTGCTGGCCAGTGGAGCCAACCTTGTGATTAGAGGGTTGGAACTTTCAGCCCCACCCCCACTTCCAGAGAGGATTCAGGACGTGGAGGTTGAACCAGTCATGAATGGCCAATGATTGAATGCATCACGCCTCCATAATGAAGCTTCTATAAAACCCCATAAGGATGCAGTTCAAAGAGCTTTTAGGTTGATGAATATATAGAGACGTTGGGAGAATGGTGCACCCGGATCGTGGAGAAAGCCGTGAGTAAAGGATGAGGGGAGAAGAGAATATACGATATGGGATTTAACAGGGTACGACTATCCACACTTTGTTACTGTTGTGGTGATGGTTGTGGTTGCTAGCCACAAAGCTGCACAGACCAAACCCCACACAAAGGAAGACTTCTAATGATTCAAAGAGAGACCAACAATTTAAATTTCTCTGGGGAATCTGTGGAGCCCTTTACATACTAGTAAAAGATGCTCATGTTAGCTACACTAAGAGGTCCAGGACTGTGCCACCAGGCTTCTCCCTGCCTTCCACCATCCCGGTTCCCGATCTGGACACAAACATTATGTATTCAGTGACCTTTTTTTAAATTGTTTATTTTACTTTATTATTATTATTATTATTTACTTATCTCTTTATATAAGCCCCCACGTTGGAATCCAACTACTTTATTAAACAAATATGCAACGTCTATTTCCCAAAGTGTATACAATGGTATCTTTGCCAAAAGCCAGTGTTCCTATTTTTAGTTAGCCATTTTCCCTAATTATTTTTAAAAATCAGGTCACTCAACTAGCATACTTTTCACTAAGCACCTTAGATTACTGTAACTCCGTGAATTCAAAGTAGCTGAGACAATCTAGAGGCATTAGAAAGATTCGCAGTCAGTTCCTGCACTCTTAGGGAAAATCTATGGTAATATTTATCTTTTTAGGTTATAACAGATTTATACAGATAATCATCGTTACATGGTTTTTATTATTAAATATTCAAATATAAAAATTAAGGAGTAGTGTGACCAACACCTAGGTCCTTATCATCCAGAAGTAATGAACATTAAAATATTTCCATATTAATTTCTAATTTTGCAATATTGTAGCTGCAGCTGACATGCCTTTGTCAACAGTAGTCCCTCTCTTCCTCCCCTAGAAGCACACAAAAATCCGGGAGTGGGCATGTACCCAACTCATTTTGGTTTTTACATTTTCACCATTTTTGTATATATATAAAAACAGCATATAGAAATGTTTTATGTGTTTGTAAAATTTACAAAAATTATATGATTTTTAAATTTAATTATATGATTCTTTATGGATCATTCTGAAGTCTGTTTCCCTGCCCCTAGTAAATTTTGTTTTGCAGATCTATCCACACTGATAACTGTACATCTAATTGTTTCATTTTAACTACTCTACGGTAGGAATACACCACAGTTTATTTACCCATTCCTCTATGGATGGATATTTAACTTCCTTCCTTCCTTCCTTCCTTCCTTCCTTCCTCTCTTACTATAATTAACAAAGTAACAAAGCACATGAGCATGAGTGAGTTTCTCCAAGTTCATTGTTACATTTCTAATAGCAAATGGAATAACCTTCCTTAGTAGGAGGCAAGAATTCATTTATCTCATACAAACAGCCAAACCATAGCTAAGCATTATAACCTACAAAAGCACTATATGTATTTTGCAAAATATTTATGCAGCAATTAATCCACTTATTTTCATTTTTCGAAGTATAATTAGCAAATGATGCTGGTGACTCTTCTAACACAAACTTTCCACTTAACAAAAATTCTTCACTTACTATGGTATCCTGAAATTGGCACCCTCTCAGTGGGCTGACAGTAACAATAATTATCAAATCAAAGTTGTTTTCAACAGTATCAAGAGTTAACATTAACAGGGTCAGGCGGAGATGGAAGGCACTTAAGATACCAGCTTGGTTTACATATAGAGAAAGAATATCAAGGCATGAGGTGTAAGGATAAGAGGCAAGTAGCATCTATAATCAGAACATCAAAAAACGGCCAGGTGATAGAAGGAGCCATTTAGGTTGAACAACAGAAAATTGCCATTTTGTAGGTCAAATACTAGCAGTATGTCAAAATGGGTCGTTACTCATACTTTCTGGATTTGGCATGAACAGGATTGGTATTCTGAAATAGTCAAGACCTATTTCTAAGAGACCTGTAGGTACCAAAACATGTGTGACCCATGCTAATGGAGATTTGGATGTGTTCCTTTCCTACCATACCTCTCAGATGCTTCAGACAATTCTCACACTAACGGGTGGAAACTCACCCTTTATCCGTGGCTGCCATCTAGACCTGTGCATTGGTGACTTCACAGAAGATCCCAGCCAAAGGAGAGGTAGAGGGTTGGTGACCATCCTCATGCCCCAGGGTGTTACTTAATCACCCACGGAGGTCTCTTTTTCTAAAGAATCTACCCAACAGGTGTGCCTTTTGCTAATTTTCACAAAGCCTTCTATAGGCTGCTATGGATCATCTCTCAATTCTATACAAGCCTGGAGAATAAAATGAACTGGGTATACCAGGGGAATGGTGGTTTGGGTCTTACATGCAAACAACAGCTCTCTTCTGTTAGAAGGGACCTTTGGTTTTCAGGTAGCTCAAATCTTTCTACATCAGAAATCCCTCTGCTGAAGTTGTTGAGAGGTTGTTTGAGAGGTTTTCAGTTCTAGATTCTGAATGAAGGATATGGTTGGGAAAATAAAAGCAAGAGTCAGATTATCTTCTTGGCAACCAAGCAGAGATGACGTATTCCAGTGACATCAGGATATCTGCAATCTATTGATTGAAGTTAATAAACCTGTAAGGTGTGTTTTGTTTGCCAATCATGCAGAAGGCTTCCATGTGACCATGTATTTTTCTTAAAAAAAAAACAACCTGTGACACTAATTCCTCTCAATTATTCTCTTGCTTAAAATAAATTCCAACTGAGATACAGGAGCAAACATCTCAAATATGTGATTCAAAATTTTTAAAGCATTTCAGCAAAGTGACCTCTGACTTTAGCTGGGTATTGTGTATTCACTTGTGGTGTCAAGTCTCAACTCATTACAATTAATCTGATGTATTGATTTAATATCTCAGGCAGAGATGTATTTACCTGGCTAGGGCACTGTGGAAGACGATTCTAGGAGAAAAGGAATGTTTGCAAATGAAGATGAGATACTCTGATGAAAGAAAAGCTGACAGTGAGGAGCACTCATAGAATGAGACCCCAAACACTCATTACCCCAAGGCTCAATCCCCCAAATTAGAGCTAATAATGATTCAGCATTGCATTGTTGGGTACTTTCATTCTGTAAAAGAATACCTTGGGGTAGAAAGGAAGCCAAGCAACAGATTTGTTCCTGTAGGCTCGCCCATTAAGAGAGGGTTATTTAAACTAGAGCCAAATCACAAAGAGCCATTTCCACAATAGATACCAGCAATTCTACAGAAAAGATACTTCCTCTCTTCTCTAACCTATAAATTTACTAATATTTTCAAAATTGTCTGCTCTGATCATACAAGTAATAAGGTACTAAATAAAATGTAAAATATACAAAAATCATGATTCTGTTAAAGACAACCAGATCATTTTCTTTCACCTTTATTATTCATCCAAAAAAAGTTTAGATTGCCTACAACATACCAAGCGTTATGCATAACAAAAGGAATACACTGAATAAGACAATCCCTGCCCTCAAGTTGTGTCATCTAATGGGGAACATGTATAAATATAAAGGAAAATGAAATACATTTTGATCAGTGTTATCATACAGGTACAGACACATATCTTATATTGAGATATGATCAAATTTTTTAAAACTCTGCATCCTTCATTTTCAGTTAATGTACATTTTCTCCATTACAGCAGATACACGTTTTTAACATCATGTCACTGATTGCAAAGTAGTTCACGCACTGGATGTACCATAGTTTGTTAACCATTTTCTTATGTTTGTATGTTCTGAGTGAGTATTCAAAAACTTTCACTCTTTCACTAACATAATGATGGGCATCTTTCACATTTGTCCTAAGGCAAATTCCTAGAAGTTAAAGTTTGAGTTGAAAGGATAAGAACATTTCAAAAATTTCTGGCACATATGGGAAAATTGCTTTCCAAAGAACAAAAGCATTGTGCCAAATTACATACCCACCAGGAATTGAGCTTTTTAAAAGATACACACGCAAGTACACACTCTCAAATATTCACAGTCTGATTTCTTCAAGGTTTGAGAATTATCTAAATGTAAACAATCTCTTTGTTTATGGGCAGAAGTAAAGATACGTTTATATTACATAAAGATTCAGAGATGATTGGTTTTGGCTGATTGTAAAAGATACCTATTCCAAAATTCAAACTTCTTTTAAAGTTTATTTTATTCATTTTGAGGGGTGAGGAAGGGCAGAGAGAGAGAGGGAGAGACAAAGAATCCTGAGCAGGCTCTGCACTGTCAGCATGGAGCCCGACATGGGGCTCAAACTCACAAACCATAGGATCATGACCTGAGCCAAAATCAAAGGTCAGGTGCTTAACCAACTGAGCCACTCAGGCGCCCCAAATTAAAACTTTTTTTAAAGCAAAAGAAGACACAAGTTTTGGTATCATACCATCAATGACACATTATACATTTTGCTGTAACCTTTTATCACAACCATCTACACCCACGAAGTATCAAGATGGCATGGCGGCTGACCTGTCTTCACTTCTCATCAAGTCTAGTAGATATCTGGGTTATCTGGTTCCAAACAAGGTGAAATGGCCCATTGATTATTTAGACTTTATTAAACTTTTATATTTATTCTTTACAACTATAAAATGGAAAAAAACCACCAATACCAAGTAAAAATTAGTCACATACATGGAAATCAAGAAAGCTGTCTCTACAACTTTTATACAAACCGGGAATGAAATTCATTGAAACTCTCAAATTATTAGAACACATTATTTTTGGTCAACATCTTCAGCTCTTCTGTGTGTGTGAGATACAAATTGATGGCACTATTATTTACTTCCTCAACTACTTTCCTACCTTTGAATAACAAACTGCAAACAGAAGTAAGAGGGCCATTAATGGCTCTTCCCACTGGAGGAGTAATTCTACATTAGTTTACAACTTGAAATGATAAGTGTCTTCCAATTTGTTTTATAAAAAGATGTCAAGCTTGAAGTTCAGAGATCTAGTTTTGACTTTGTCACTTACTAGCTGACTGGACTTGCAGCAATTACTTTACCTCTAAGCCTCGGTACCCCTATCCATGAAATGGTGTCATAGGAAAAGAATCAGTTACCGCCCCTAAAAGTGCATGGCACACAGTAGGTGTCTTGGAGATCAATCTTTTTTCATAGCTAGGCTAATTCCTTTCGCCTCTCTTATAGGCCTTTTTAGCCAAACCATTAAGTGTGTGGCTTTATTCATGACTTTCCGGCTCATCTTCTGCTTTTTATCTATTTTTGAAAATAACCTGATGAATACAAATGAATACCAATTAGCTAAATGTACTGGTGATGTAGCACATGAAAAAAACCTCCTTTTTATTTGTCAATTGGGATAAATTTTTTCTAATGAATCATAGAGCTAGCAATGGTGTGAGTAGAACATTTATTATATTTCCTATAATACGATAAAGAACCTATTTTATGGTTTCATTGAGCTGCTTCTAAATTTCACATCTGTGCCATTCTCATCCAATGGGTACCAGATGATCATTATTTTCATTTTGAAACTCTCATGTGATGCAAAATAATCTAGAAATTCTAATAGTACTCAATACCAGCCTAACATGGTCTAATGAAAAAAGTATAGCTTAGGGGCGCCTGGGTGGCTCAGTTGGTTAAGCATCCGACTCTTGATTTCAGCTCAGGTCATGATCTCACTTTCATGACTTTGAGCCCTGCATCAAGGTCTGTGATGACAGGGCAGAGTCTGCTGGGATTCTCTCTCTCCTCTCTCTCTGATCCTTGCTCTCTCTTTCTCAAAATAAATAAACTTAAAAAATTAGAAAAAAAAAAGTATAGCTTAAAGGTTAAGAATGTAGCTCTCAGAATAGGAATCAGCAAACTTTTTCTGTAAAAGGCAAGAGACTAAGTATTTGAGGCTTTGAGGCCCATCTAGTCTCAGTAACAAATACTCAACCCTGTCAACGCACAAAAGAAACCATAGAAAATACGTAAACAAGTAGTGTTATGAAATATTTGTTGTATTATTTTCAACCATCTACAAATACAAAATACAACTCCTATTTTTTAGCTCGCGTATTGTTCAAAAACAAGAGGTGAGCCAGATAGGGTTTGCAGGCAGCTGTTTCCATACCCCTGCTCCGTAGTCATTCTGTCTGGACTCAAATTCTGGCTTATCCCTTGCTGGTGGTGTCACCTGAGCACAGTAGTCTCCTCTCTCCACTTGGAGCTAAGCTGGAACCATCACCTATATCTCATTCGTGTGAGTTTCGTATGATCTGAACGAGGGATACCCAAAAGTGCATTACGTTATGCACGGAGGTTTGCGGCACATGGTAGGCCCCTTCCCATCTAAGCGTTTTTATTTTCACAGGCAACCCCTATGGTGGCAACACAAGACCCTCGAATCCAGACAGACTTGCACCCCAACGCTGACCACTACTTTTTACCACGTTACTGAGATGTAACACGGAGCCTACGAGCAGGATTGCCGTGAGAACCTGGTGTGTAGTACGTGCTAAATGTTCCACAGAGTTGCTGCCATCAACAAGGGGTTTTTAAAGTTTGGGGGTTATTGTTGTTTTATGCTAAATTCTTTTCCCTAAGTTTCATAGGACATAGTGGATATGCTTTACATCTCTAGGTTGCTTATAACCTGTGTGTGCCCCTGTGTGAGGGTGTCTCTGGTCAAGTTCCGTACAGGGAACAAAGCACTCACAGTCAGATTTAACCCACGGTGACCTGGGAATTCTTGAGTTCTCACATATATGCTGGTTCCCGATCTAGACAATGGGTCACTTCTAGGAGCAAAAGTTCTCACTGGGGAAGAAAGGCCAAGTAAAACCATCTTACTCCCTTCTGCATCCTCCCCATCTCTCTTGGTATCAGAAGAGAATAAAATCCTGGCTCACCAGAGGTACAGAACACTAATACTATGGAGAAGGGCAACTTCAGCTGGCTTAGGAAGAAATGAGTAAAAGGAGGGGAAGGGCAAGATAAGCTAAAGAAGAAAACGTGGATGGGGGAGATGTTTTGTCTAGTCTTCAAGATGAGGGGGAAAACGAGATTGAGGCACCCAAAGAGTGATGTTCGCTCTAGAGGAGAACCATGACCCTTCACTATATTATAGCTGAGTGAGTAGAAGCAACATTTTCCAGGCAGGGATTTGAAGGAGTCACGGGGCGAATTCAGGTAAAAAGAGCCCAGTGGAGAATCCAGGTGAAGACCCATGAGTATGGCTCTGAATACAGATCCTAAATCTTGTGGTCTTGTAGGAACGTGGGACACTGTGGATCTTCAGAACTGTGCATCAACTGCAGACGTCACGTGTGCTGGTGTTGCTTCCTGTTACTGGGACTCTTTGGGGAACATTTTAAGATGAGTACTGCTTTTGCAGAGCCCCACAGGGCTCCAGGAGGCACGATTCAGAATATAGTCTAGTAGCCTCGTGTGAGTGGCACCTGCTAGAGCTCTGCAGAGCACAGACTGCATAGACTGACTATTAGAGACTAGACAGCTGCCTTCCCTGCAGAGGGACTCTTCTCCTGGGTGTGTGCATGTGTATGTGTGTGTGTAAATGCGGTGCTGGAACAGAAAGCATAATGCTAAACAAAGCACCATGGCCCCAAGAGTGACTTGCTCTCTTAGTGCCAAGGCCTTATCAAGACAAGGAGTATAGAAACTATACCTTCTTCTGAAGGTCTTGTTTCTCACAAAACACCAAGCACCAAATACCAATACCATTACCAATACCAAGTACCAACACCAAAGTCTGAGGCAAAAAGTCTCTGGGTATTTCAACCATGACTGATCAAATCTACCTCTTGTAGGACCCAGGAGGGGAATTTCGAAGACACACACACACACACATACACACACACACACACAAATTCAAATTTATATAATTGTACCAAACATATGCAGACATTTTATAAAGTAAATACTGCAGGCACCGCCTTTCCTAAAGCTATCCTCCCCACACTGCTGCTAACTGAAGCACTGCTCAATGAAATCTGTATTCCCAGCATGAAGGCTGGAAGCAGTTTTCAAATTATGCCTTACAAGAGAAGCATTTGATATTTACACCATTGGAAGGAACATCCAAGAGTAGAGGCAGTTCCACATGGTCACAAGGAATTTCAAATCAAAAAGATTATTTCAAAATTTATATTTGCAGCTCCTCACAATGTGGTCTACTCATGGTATCACTTTTCATAGGCGGCAAATTCATAATAAACATCTGTGAATATAAAACAGTAAGACTCACCTAAAATCACTGGATTGTCCGTACACCTGACCTACCACAAGAGCCAAAATACTTTATTGGAGAAGATAATGTTTTATCCTCACTTTCGTCCTGGATCATGGACATAGTGTCCACATCAATTATCTACAAATGTAAGAGTACAGGAAACAAAAGGAGTCCTAGAATAGATGAGAAAGCCTACTCCAGGGGTTAAGGCTCACAAGGAACTCTCAAGTCCACATCAATAAAACATACTACCTTCCACAAGCCATGCAGTAAGCCAATCATTTTGTAAGAAAGAGAACTGAACTTTACACATGAAGGGCAAGCTATTACAGGAAATATACATACCACATTCAGGAATCAGGAAAAAGGCTATAATTCTTAGAAGTCCTTAGGAAAAAAACAAGATACTAAAAAAACAATGACCATTAGGTCAATCTAGTACTGCATATTCAAGAAGCAGTCATATCTGAAGTCTTTGACCTTGAATAGCCTCGAATAGCATGATGTGATAGAAAGATTTCTAGGATGGGAGTCAGCAGACAGGTTTTTGCCCTTACTATGTTACTAATATTCTGTGTGACCTCTGGTAAGTCAATTAACCTCTCTCTGCTCGGTTTCCTTGTTTGTAAAACAATGGGTTGGATTATTATGGACGCTTCCTTCCTGTTCTAACACTCTGAACTCTATTATGTCTCTTCAAATCTTCCTCCACATTGGCATTTAATTTCAGAGACTGGGAATAAGGTTAGCATTCAATTCTCTCAGGTTAGCATTCAATTCTCCATATTGCGACTACAGCTTTTGCCTCCACCTTTATCTTGTTTTATTCCTGAAACCACATCAGTGTTGATTCAGATCCTCTTTTTCTCTTGCTTCTTCATCATGGTTACCTCTGTCTTTCTTCCCTTTTCTTCAACTGAACTGTCTTTTACTCCACTCTTTTTCCATCTCTTGTTAGAGTTCTATATATCCAACATAACTATAAGCTATATGTCCCTCAAAATGTCACAAGCTGGGCCTTTATGCATGGATGCATCCATTAGTACAGTACCTAGCAACACCTTGTCCAAAATATATCCTTGAGAATGACTGGTGATTCCAATCTTGGTAAAAGAACTGAAGTCTGTTCATACTTCTGTTAAAAATCAAAACCAAGTGAGCCTTAAGATAAAAAAGACAAGAAATAACAAGTGTTGGCAAGGATGTGGTGTAAAAGGAACCTTTGATGTGCCCTGTTGGTGGCAACATAAAGGTACAGCCACTGTGGAAAACAGTATGAAGGTTCCTCAAAAATTAAAATTATAAATACCATACGATCCAATAATTCCACTACTGGGTATTTACCCAAAGAAAACAAAAACACTAATTCAAAACAATATATGCACCCCTATGATTACTGCAGCATTATTTACAATATCCGAAATATGGAAGTAACCTAAGTATCCATCAGTACATAAATAAAGATGTGATACACACACACACACACACACACACACACACAATATGGAACTACACAACCATTAAAAAGTATGAGGTCTTGCCATCTGCAAAAACATGAGATCTTGCCATCTTCAAAAACATGGATAGACCTAGAGGGTATCATGCTAAGTGAAATAAGTCAGATCGAGAAAGACAAATAGTATATGATTTCACTCATGTATGGAATCTAAAGAAAACAAAACAAATGAATAAACAAACAAAAAGCAGAATCAGACCTATAAATACAGAGAACAAACTTGTGGTTGCCAGAGAGAAGGAGATCGTGGGATGGGCAAATAGGTGATAAGGAGAGGGAGATACAGGCTTCCGAAGTTATGGATTAAATAGGTCACAGACAGGAATCAAAAGCACAGCATAGGCAATATATACAATCAGTGATATTATTATCGTGTTGTGTGGGGACAGATAGTAGCTATACTTGTGGTGAGTATAGCATAACATACAGAGAAGTTGAATCACTATGTTTTACACCTGACATGCTGTAACATTGTGTGTCACCTACACTCAAATAAAAGTTAAAAATTAAGAAAATTCATAAATTTTTTAAAAATCAAGGTGAACCTTAACAAAAGTCAATTCTTCTCATCCTTGTGGGAATGAATCCCTTTGAAAAGGACAGAGAACAACATCTCAGATCACTGTAAAAGTCTTACTTATCTTTAAACATAGAATAGCTAAGATTCATAATTTCCAAGGCAAATATAGTTCAGGAGACAAAAACATTATTAGTCTAATTTTTCATAGACTTCACAAGCACTTCTTAATGGATTACATTGTCAAGTGCTTCACTAACTTAATGGTTGGATACATTTAAATATTTTCTATATTGGAACATATAATGTACTCAACATTGAAACATGTCAGAATTTGCTTTTATTCAATGTCCAAGAAAAAAAAAATGGTCTCTTGTGTGAGTTAGGCTGTTCTGTTTCCCATATAAAAAAACTTTACTAAGAGAATAACCACTCAATGCCAATTGATCTTAACAGAATCTTGGCTCTCTCTCTCAAGATATGCACACATTCTCCTACAAGGAAGCACAAATCAATGAAAGATGTTTCACCACAGGTCTTCATCTGCCTTTATTAACTCCTCTGTGCATTTCCAAATATGATTTATATGATTTCAAATAATTTTTGATCTTTCCCACCCTTGACTTTGCATATCTTTTTTCCTAAGAAAAGACATTAAAGATTAAAATGAGATGAAATTAGAAAGTAATGCAGCAGTACAACCTTTAAAAAGGCAGAAATTAAAAAAATTTTTTTTCCAGAAAAATACCAGAAAATGGTTAAGTACATGGTGAGCCCTTGAGTGACTGGGACAGAAGTTTGTAGTTTCATGTTTGTGGTCCCAAACGATCATGTAAGGTGTAATGTAATGTGTCCCTAAAACGTAAGGCAACTACGTAATTTTTTATTAGAGACTCAACTCAAGAGTTCGTTACCTGTTCAATGCTGGGGAAAATCTGTGATAGTAAAAGACAAAATATCAGTCCACAATATATTTACTTCATAGGAGACAGTGGTAGGTAATTTTAGCTATATGCAAATTTAATCTGACATAAAGATCTCAGCAGAGAATTGCTGTATAATGTGAAACTCTTCTAATGCCCTATGTTTGGAATTGTTGTTCTCAAGCCAGAATTATCCTCTCCAGTAGCTCTTGCCCAAGTGCCAAGCAATAATAATTCAGTGTAATCTTAAGGGCTCCAGGGGTATCTACCTCTCCCACAACATCTACGACACGTAGAGTGCTAATTACTCTCTCCCTTAGGAATCTGACCCATTTAGTACATAGGTAGAGATGAAGACCACAGAATATTTGTGTCAGAGCCGGAAACAGAGTTGGAGATTGGGCTCCAAACCTTTGTTTTATAAAATAAGGAACTGAAACCCAAAGAAGTTCAGGGACTTGATCAAGGTCTACATGTGCATAGGGCAGTACACACTGGAGTCACTTGGGAAATCTCTGGGGACAGGAAATCCAGGTCTTTTTCATTAGAAAAGCATAATATGGAGGCTTTCTTTCATTCCCCACATGGGCTTCATCCTAAAATGTATCCTCAACAAAATGGATGCTACTGATCTTGCCGCAGAGTTACCTGGTCAAAGCAGAAGTTTCAAAGGTTTCAAAGTCTCTACAACTGGCTTACACTTGAGCTGGAAAGTTCTTTTGAACCACTTACATTTATCAAAGCTTACTATCACTATTTTTCTTGGGGTGCAATTTATTTCAAGGGTGAGCTGGTACTATTTGTCACACCGCAGCCAGTTGTACAAGGCGTTACTGATGTATTCTGAAACCTTTACTACAGTTATGCTGATGATTGGAAACGCCAAATGGAAATATCCTTGGTACACAAATGCACATGCTTTGACCTATCCTAATTAATCAATTCTGGTTCAAGTAGAAAAGATTAAACATGTCACCACCATCTTTTCTCCCCCAAAATTTGAGGGGTTTTTTTGCTATATCATTTATTTTAACTGACGTATCTACAATATATATGGAATAAAGGCATTCAGCAAAAATGGCATTTAGCAATTTTCTCATAATATCTGCAAATAATTAGAAAAAACATTTTTTTAAATTTTTTAATGTTTATTTATTTTTGAGAGAAAGAGAGACAGACAGACAGAGAGACAGAGCATGAGAAGAGGAGGGCAAAGAGAGAGGGAGACAGAATCCGAAGCAGGCTCCAGGCTCTGAGCTGTCAGCACAGAGCCCAACGCGGGGCTGGAACTCATGAACCGCGAGATCATGACCTGATTTGAAGTTTGATGTTTAACAGACTGAACCATGTAGGCGCCCCAGAAAAAAAAACATTTTCTAATGTAAAAATGTAATTTTCTATGTAGACAAACACGGCTTCATTTGGAAGGCACATAGAAAAGAACTCAGGTAATTTATAGAAGCTTCAAGGCTATGAAAACCTGTTCAAGTCACCTGACTCCACTTGGTCCTAAAATGGGATGTTAATGTTATTTTTTCTTATACATAGAGACTTCATAAAGATTAATTATTTAACATCTACACATTTTTTAGAAGTTGCAAAAGCCAGTGGAATTACTAATATTAACTGAAAATGAAATTAAACTTTATTTGAAATTTTTGTACCTTTGACCCCAGAGGACTTGTAAAAAGGCAACAAAAGCAAAAGAACTGATAAGGCAGAGGCTGGGAAGATGCAGGTTTTGGAAGTCCTAAAGCTTTTTTAAAATAGGGGGAATTTTGTAAGAAAAAAATAAAAATGCAGTTAGGATGAGAATAATCACAAAAACGACAAATTGTAGAAGGTGGCAAACACAAACATCACCAAATCCTGAAGAATGACATATGGCTCGGGGCACCTGAGCGGCTCAGTCAATTAAGCGTCTGCCTTCGGCTCAGGTCATGATCTCGCCGTACACAGGTTGGAGCCCTGCGTCAGGCTCTGTGCTGACAGCTCGGAGCCTGGTGCCTGCTTTGGATTCTGTGTCTCCCTCTCTGCCTCTCTCCTGCTTGTGTTCTCTCTCTCTCAAAAATAAGCATTAAAAAAAAATTAAAAAGAAAAACATAACGGCTTTATTAACGGACTGCCTGACATTTTCTTTGTGATACTTTTTACAGACAAGTTGTTGGTTCTGTCTGTTTCAACCTCCTTTCTCCTCCTATGTTCAGATAAGTCCGGTGTGGGGCATCATAGCGTCGCGCGGCAAGGTCCCCAGCCCCGCTCCTGCGTGTCCTAACACCTGATGACTCACAGAGTGGGTGGCCCGAATGTTCTCACAAACCATTCATTCCTACACCAGGATAACTAGCAATAGCTACCCTTGGAAATTACTGCAAACTACATAAATATATTCTGCTCAACCCAAACTAAATAAATATTTCCACGTTGGCTGGATCCCAAAACTGCCTGCAGCAAACAAAAGGAAACTATGGTAATGGCAGAGGAAAAATTAGAATGGAAAGAGACAGTGCAATAAGCCTATTGTGGTTAAAATATATTACTTTTGAAAATTTTATAAACAGAAATGATTAATGGGGCACGCTAGGGCCCCTACCAAGGCAAGTGAAAGGCCCTGAAAGCTTAAGCTTCATTACGTTCCTGATAAATCCTCATCTGCAGAAAAGAATCCATCCCTATCATAACGAACTACCTCTGTAGTCAAACACACCCAGTGTTTTCTTCTAGATGGATTCATGTGGACAGCACCAGCAGGATAGAGAGAAAAAGGAGACGTTGTTCAGGAAGCAAATGACAGGTGGCTACACAAGGAATAAGATGGGTTTATTACCTGTGGATTCAGGGATCAAATGTGTTGCCTCAGTCAGCTGCTACCTCCTGGTACCCCTGCTGTTTTATGGTCGGTCATGGATAATGTTGCCATCCATGAATGAATGTGGCTGGAAGAAAATCAATGGCATGTTTCCCACATCTGTGTGGCCAGGCCTTCCCCTGTGACGTCTGCTCCGTTTTTGAAGCCTTGTTGAGAACGTTCACCTCCTGGGCCTCATGATGTCAGAAACACACTTCCAGGCTCTCTTATAGACTGCCAAATCTTCCACCTGACAGGTAAATGGCTTAAAGTGGTATTTCAGCATTGATTTTTTATTTCAGGTGGTATTTTAGCACTGATTCCTGAGTTCGAGGAGAAACTAAACCAAAATGGCCAAGGTCAGGCTCGGTGGTGATGCAAACTGCATGAGACGTGAGCTATGCCCTGTGGCTGTACTTCGGCTGGAGTTTAAGAAGCATTTCCAGGCATCTACTACAGGCCAGCATCCATGCGGGTGCCAGAGTGAAAACCAACACTGGGTAAGACATGTTTGCCATCATTAAACTCCACATTCTATGAGGACAGAGGCTCATACCAAACAGACAATATTTGTGAGGACAAGGGATGATCGCAGACAATTTTAATATAAAACGATGGAGTTTAAGACCAAGAAATGCACAGTGAGTTGCCTAACTCAGTGGTTCTGCTGGGAATCACTCCTGACATTTGGCTACCAGGGACCTAGGAGAGGCCTTGATGAGATTATTAAGAAAATTGGATGTGACATCTGTGGGCCATTTAAACCTCATCCACTCTAGTGAAGCCAAAGAAATGTCTCCCAGAGCACTCTGTGGTCACTTTAGGAGCTTTTTGCTTTTTGACGCTAGTAGGAAAAATCACAGAAAGTCATGATGCCTGACTTCTCAATCTATCAGTTTCTTCCAGGAGCTTCAATGACTGCTCCTCTACCTACTAAATGACAGTGGAAACAGGTCCAGAGAGGCCTCTCATTGTCCCATTGGGAGGATTTTGGTTTCATCCCATATGGGTAAAATGCCTTGATCTCTCAGAAGGGAGGGACAGCAAGCCCCCTCCAGGAGTGGCAGTCATCATGAGTGTGACATTTGGCTAAAAGTCCCAAGCAGGGTACTACGAGAAAGCCATGCCACAGTGGTGGTGCTCAATAAAATAGTTTAAGATATGTTTCACCCTGCCACCTGTCTTATTCCAGTGTATTAAAATACGCATTTCTACAACTAAACCCACGAAGTAAAATGAGAAAGCTGCACACATTTTTTGAGCTGCTATTACGTCCCAGGGACTGTTGGTCTAGGTGTCTGGAATACACCAGAGAATAAAACAAAGAGCCCCTGATTGGGCTTACCATTCCAGTATCAGGGTGGGGAGAAGACAAACAATAAACAACAAACCTAGCAAGAAGCAAATCATCGAGTATGTTAGAGGATGGTAAATAGTACAGAATAAAAAAAATAAGCAATAGACAAGGGGAACTGGGGGGGGGGGGGGTAGGGGGAGTTGTTGAGGCATGACTTTAAATAGGATGATCAGGAGAGGGAAACATTACTGAGGGCTTATCTGAAGGCAGACTTAAGAAGGGGGCACCTTGTGAATCACGTGGACAGCTGGGGTGTGAGGATGCTCCAGGCAGAGGGAGCAGACAATGCAAAGGCCTTAAGGGAAGAGCACATCCAAATATTCAAGGAGCAGCAAAGAAGGCAGCATGGCGCCCAACAGTGAGCAAGGAGAAGCATAGTAGTGCTAGCAGTTCAGCTGTGTGTCTCCAGAGCTCATATGCTGAGGTCCTAACTCCCAGTACCTCACAACGTGACCTGATTTGGAAATAGAGCCAATGCAGAAGTGATTAATTAAAAT
This sequence comes from Prionailurus viverrinus, assembly GCF_022837055.1. Classification (NCBI taxonomy): domain Eukaryota; kingdom Metazoa; phylum Chordata; class Mammalia; order Carnivora; family Felidae; genus Prionailurus; species Prionailurus viverrinus. The sequence goes on from NC_062569.1 coordinate 22,656,365, forward strand.
GACTCATAGTGGGATTAGGGCAGGCCCCTAGTCCAGTAGGACTAATGTCCTCGGGAAAAGGGGAAATTTGGACACAGACATGCACACGGGGAGAACACAGTGTGAAGACTGGAGTGATGTAGCCCCAAACCAAGAAAGAAAGCCAGGAGACAGGCCCAGAACATGGCATCCCCTAGAGCCTTCAAGAGGGAGGCCTGCTGACACCTTGATCTCAGACTTGCAGCCTCCAGAGCTGTGAGACAATACATTTCTGTCGCTTAAGCCACTCAGTTGGTATGACTGTGTTAAGGCAACGCTAACAATCTAACAAAAGGAAAGGAGGCCAGAGAGAGAGGAAGGGCCAGATGATAAAGGGTTTTAATACAAGGACTTCAGATGAAGAGTCAAGAGAGCACTGTCAGCAGAGGAGTTACATGATCTGCTCAAAGGCTGAGCTCTGGGACACTCCAACTTTATGAAGTCTCAGAAAAGGGGAGGACATGGCAAAAAAGCTGAGGAAAAGTCGCCAGTGACGTAGGAGAAAACCCAAGAGAACATACAGCCAAGGAAAGCTCATGGTACTTTTCAAACTAAGACCATGGCCAGATGGTCTTGTAAAAGCATCCCACTGTCAGTGGGTCAGGGGTCATCACTCAAGAGGGAAGACAGAGAAGTCCATCACCGTCTTCAAAAGCATTATCAAGCCAGTTGAAGCATAAAAAAATCCCCTAAATCCATGGAGGGTTCATTATGGTTGGTGGAGTTTTTTTAATTTCTTAAAATTCAGATATTATTTATCAGAAGAAAAGAAAGAGAAACTAAATGGTAATATCTGGTCTCATTGTAAGGGACTTCTACTCTTTGTGCCGAACAGAATTCCTCTGAATCATGAAGCAGAGATTCATAAGGTGATTCAGAACACCGAAGGCCTCAGAATCTAGTTTAGATTCATTTAGATCGATGAAAACAGCTTCATTCACTCAACTCCAGTGGCTCCTAATATGTCACACAGATTCTGAAGATGGAGTCCGTAACCCCACTTTACGGCGTTCCCTGCTTCCCTAACTCTGTTGCATGGTCTCACGCAACGGGAGAATTACTGATTAATGCCACAGTCCTAAACTGACTAAAAAAGGTGACTGTACGTCAGCCCCGAAATCTCATATTGAAAGATGCACAGAACAAGTTAAATAATCTCAACTCTTGTCATTAATTTTTTTAAATCCTTTTTATTGCATCCTTTGCTTAAATACTTCTAATTACAATAACTCAAAGGGAAGCACACTTTGTAAAAAAATATACTTTTCTTTTTAAAAATTTTTTAATTTTGTTCCAATCCAAGTTAGTTAAAATATAGTGTAATAATGATTTCAGGAATAGAATTTAGTAATTCAGCACCTACATATAACACCCAGTGCTCATCCCAACAAGTGCTTCCTTAATGCCCATCACCCATTTAACCCATCCCCCTCACCCACCCAACACCCCTCCAACTCCTGTCACTTAAAAGTCTCACAATACAAAAGGGCTAGACCAACCTATTCTGACACCTACAAGCCCAGACTCTGAAGCCAGCCTGCCTGGATGTGAATCCTGCCTGGAAAGCTCACTACCTACAGGAGGATCTTAGGGAACTTGCTTAATTCCCTTCTGCCCCAATGTATGTATTTGCAAAAAGGGGATAATAATAGAAGAGACTTTATACTATTATAATAAGGATTAACTGAGTTAATATTTGTACGGCCATAGAACTTGCTTGGCACTCAGTAAAAATTATCTAAGTATTTCTTTTTTTTTTTTTTTAATTTTTTTTTTTCAACGTTTATTTATTTTTGGGACAGAGAGAGACAGAGCATGAACGGGGGAGGGGCAGAGAGAGAGGGAGACACAGAATCGGAAACAGGCTCCAGGCTCTGAGCCATCAGCCCAGAGCCCGACGCGGGGCTCGAACTCACGGACCGCGAGATCCTGACCTGGCTGAAGTCAGACGCTTAACCGACTGCGCCACCCAGGCGCCCCTAAGTATTTCTTATAAATACATAAACCTGTATGTATTTTTCCTGGACAAGGGTTTTGAGGAACAAATAAAAAAAAATAAAATTGCTTAGAAAAGAAAATATTCATCTACTAAAGGCAACCTTTTCAAACTCCTAAAATGCTTTGCCTCCAGAAAGCAATGTACGTTGTTAATTACAACTACTCATATCTGTGTATGAGTGATCACCTGGTCTCGAATTGGTCACCCGCTTCAAAAGTTGGAACACAACAGATTTTGATAAATTACAGAAATGCAAGGTGAACTTTCTTAAGCCATAGTGACCAGATACACTGAAACAATGTTTTTCAACCAAAGCAGATTATTTCCCCCTTGACCTGTATTAGCGGTGATGATAACAGTACACAAGCAGAAACATTAGCCACCTACAAGGGGCTGTGCTAAGACTTTACAATGAATCCCTCAATTGATCCTCACAATGACCTCATGAGGTGCACCCTGTCATCATTTTCTAACTCAAGATGAAGAAACGGTCTCAGAGATATCAAATACCTGCTCTCTGCTCACACAGCTACAACGTAGTTGGAAAACCCACAGTTTGAGCTGTTCATCATTATGCTTTGCATGCACAGAGCCATGCTCTCAGCCTGTCACCCTGCCCTCCAGATCCCTGACTGCTTCTTCATCTTTCCAGGGTGCCTCAGTGCCCTGCGCCTGGCCCGCCGCCATCTTGCTGCAACCTCAGGGGCCAAATGGAAAAATCAATCCTCCTGACAGCTGTTTCCTTGAGAACACCACTCTAACCACTGGGGAAACAGCAGAGAATGCAAAGCAGTTCCCAATGTATTTGGGAATGGGTATCTCCTTGAGGGGCTGACACTTCTGTTGGATGGGGAAAACAGAAGTTCTACAAAAGGGGCTCAGAGCGTGTACATCAAGATGGCAGTCAGACTCTAACTCGCTTTCTTAGTATGAGGAATCACTATAATTGTTAAAATTTTGAAGCTGCCAGTGACATTTGCTCATGTTCAGGAAGTTAAAATCCACTGTAGTCAGAAAAGTGCGCACCATGGCCTGTGCAGATCTACTAAGTAAAAGGGTCAAGAACTACCAGTAGGTATTGATCATATTTGGGAATTTCAATTGAGAATCTGCCCTTTCAAATAAACGTGGCACCATTTGAATTTCATCCATGACCTGCATAAAATAAACACACTTCATCCCTGAGGTAGATGGAGGCCAGCTTGCCTCAGCTGGTACTAAAACCTCTTCCTATTTTTTTCTCTCTCCATTCCTTGCCTGCATGGAGAAAATTAGCTCCCAGAGCGAGCAAGCTAAGGGAAAGGGCAAAATTTGATGGGAAAGTGATAATTCAAGTTGTTTGTGAATGACGGGTTCACTAAACATAGACAAACTTTATTAGCAAAACTGCTCATTCAAATTACCAGAGGAAGTAGGTTTCTGAACCCATAAATGGGTCATTGCGAGCATGCCCATTATTCTACATTCCTATTAACTTCTCAATTCCCAGTTGGATTCGGCTGCCTTCAAAGGCACATTCGATTTGTAGTTGCTGACACTTTGTAGGGATGGCTAATCATTTCACCTAACTGTGAGACAACTAAAAATGCGACTGAATTAGCTACAGCTACATTCCATCCAGCCACAAAGAAAACGTGGCAATGCTGAAGAGTGGAACCACCTTCTTCAGTGGAATAAATACATTGCTTCTCTAAGGAAATGGAGAGCCTACTAGGAACAACAGTTCTTAATTTATTAGTTTGTTTTTTGAAGAAGGGAGAGAATTTGTGTCACTATTAAGTAATTGCTACCAACTGAGAAAACAGGCGTCACCTCGGGTCGAGTGGGGAGCGTTGGCTAGACTGAGAAATCCCCCAAAGAATCTGCATGTGGTGGTCAAAGAGCACGCCACAAAACCAGAATACATGTTGGGATCATGGAAAAGAGACAATTAAATCCAGGACTTGTTGACTTGTCTGCTGAATCTTTCACTATGTGTTAGAGCGCCTGAAAATGGAATGGGCCGAAACAAGCTGTTCTCATGCAGTGTTGCCCCAATTATCTTCAAGACTGACACAATCTCTCGTAAATCCAGGTCCTTCTAGCTCTCCTATGTCCCCGAACAGCCTTTTGACAGTCTCCCCCCCAACAACCTATTAAGTGCTAGTGTATGGTTAGCAGAGTTATAAATAAACCCGCTGCTATGGCCCCCAATAAAAACTGTTATTTACTAAAAGGCGGTCAAGCTGTCACCTTAGTTTCTGAACTTTAGCAAATGCCAGTGCACAATTCCTAACGCACAGAGAACTAGTATACCCTGAATAAACATGATTGGAGAAGCGCGGCATGATTTTGCTAAAGAAGCAGACTCACTTCAGGGAACTGGGAAGGTAGAGCTCCGATCAGGATGTTGACCCACACTCATCGGTGGAGGAAAGGAGTGAGATACAGGGCCAAGGCAATAACGGCAGGGGGTATGTAAGGCTCCGTGGAACGGATAAGGGGCTTGTGGACCTTTCATAACAGTGGGCACAGGCCTTGGATATTGTTGACCAGTGATCACAAACTTCACTCTGAAACAATGACAGTCCATCCTCAAAGCCAAGAGGGCTCAGCACAGATGACATACTGGGTCAGGGAGAACATGCTAGAAGTGGGAGATCACCTCAATCATGAAAAAGTAATGATTAAGAATATAGGATCTGGAGTCATATAAACCTAGTACAATCACCATCTTCATTATCTTCTAGCTCTGTGGCCTTGGTGCATGTCTGAGGTTAGGTTCTCTAAATGCAGAGCCTGAGACAAGGATTAAGATATACCTAATTTATTGAGGGAGTACTCTCGGGAAAAGTTTCTAAGAGAATAAAGGGAATAGAATTGAGGAGGGGAGAAATGACATGATTTCTAGGAAAGTTTAAACTTGACCTGATCTGTAGGGGAACTCTGGAAGGTAAATGTACCACAGAATTGTCCCTGCCTGTAGTCCAAGGAGCTGGCTTTTGTGGGTTAGTCACTGGCCCTGGCCCACAGGTGGAGGGGAAGAATCGAGGGGTGCGCTAACCTCCTGGACAAAGCACCTCCCACTGGCTGAGGGCAATTATCTGAGGAAGGAGGCAGCTTTGAGTTTGCCAGCCATGCTTGTAGCGGCTATGAGATGGGTCTATAGCAATCTGGATCCAATCCGGATATAGGAATCACACAGTAGGTTAAACAGAAAAATTTTAATATAAATAATTACTATGATAAAACTGTATCGCACACTAGGGCTGAGGGAGAGAATCCAAGGAAGGGCAAATTGGAAGAAAAATGTGGTTCAGCCCCCAGATAGCAGGGAAATGCACTGGTCTGGCCCAGCGGGATGTGGTCTGGGTTGCTGGGCAAGCAGGAGGCCACCGCCTTCTGGAGTGCAGAGGGCAAGTGGGGAGCAGATGAGCAGCGACTGATAATGTGGGTGGAAATCGGGGTGCTGGCAGGAGTAGCGGGGTCAGGCGTGAGCCATGCTGGTTTCTGTCAAGAGGCCTGAGGAAAGATTAAGGCTAGGCTAAGTCTTCACCCACACCACCAACCTCCAACACCACTCTGAAACGCAAAAGAGCTCTACCCCCACCCCCTGTCCAACGCACACACCTGCAGTGTCCCTGCAGCGCCCTCTACTGGAATTCACTGAGCACAAAGCATATCCTGAAAAGTGCTTTGGAAGCTGAGGCAACAAACCGGTCACCGACACAGTACTTCCAGCCCAGGAAAGGAGACCTGGATGGTGTACCAACTGTACCCTACTAATACCCACCCTGCACAGTTTCCTCTCCTAGAAAGCAGGGGTAACATCCACTTTATAAAACTGTTGTGCACGTTAAATGAGATTTTGTACAGTGCCAAGCACAGTGCCTGGCATACGGTAAGTATTCAACAGATAGCAGCAATCGCTATTGGTCTTTTCATCATCGCTATGTGATGCCAAGCTACGGAAAGCATTCACAGAAATGGCGGCGCGCTAATCTCCACTTCTGTTTTAGAAACGCCAAGCATCCAGTTTACCTCCAGCACTGCCATAAAGTGGCTAAGTAGAGACCACGCTGCCCAAAGCTGTAGACTTCGGTCATTGTAAGGAGTAAAATAATATTGTAAAATACTTGGCAGAATGATAATCATGTAGATGTTCAATATATGGTAACCACGGCTAATATTAACAATCATCATAAGTTAGTGCAGGATGGGGGCCCCTGGGTGGCTCAGTCGGTTAAGCGTCAGACTTCGGCTCAGGTCACGATCTCGCGGTCGGTGAGTTCGAGCCCCGCGTCGGGCTCTGTGCTGACAGCTCGGAGCCTGGAGCCTGTTTCAGATTCTGTGTCTCCCTCTCTCTGACCCTCCCCGTTCATGCTCTGTCTCTCTCTGTCTCAAAAATAAATAAAAACTTTAAAAAAAATTAATGCAGGATGGCAAAACTCCAGATTGAGGGAGATTTTGCCAACTTTGCCTAACGACCCCAAACTAAAATTATGGTATTGATTAGAATAAAGGCAAATTCCCGCCCACGCGTTGCAGAAGTAACACAGCACAAATAAAAGACCTGGCTAAATGGCAAAGTTGAAGGAGAAATTCATTTAACAAATATGTCTTTATTGCACTACATTTTGCAGACACTATTCTAGATGCTGCGGAAAACTGCAGGAAACAAAAAAATAAAATGAACTCCCAGCTCTCATTGAGCTCACACTTTTTGTGTGATATGCAGAGGCTAAAAAAAAAAAAAAAACAAAAGCAAAAAACAAACATGTCCATGCATAATTTGTCAGATAGTGATAAATGGAATGAACATAAATTAATCAGAGTATTGGGATAATGTATTGGAGAGACGGTAGTCAGCAAAAACTTCTCTGATAGGTGGGTATAGAAGTGAAGGCGTCTGGGGGGGTGGGGTGGGTGGACATGACAGAGGGAAGAGTGTGTTGATCAGAGGGCCGGCAAGTACAAGTGCAAAGAGCTGGAGGTGGGAGTTCGTGTGGCACATTCAAGGCACAGTGAGGAGGCATGGTACCTAGCCAAGCCTGAGTGAGAAACAAAGACAGAAAGCTGGAGCTTTCAGATCGTGGTGAGGAGATTACAGACCACAGTGAGGATTTTGATTTATGTTCCAGCTGCCATGAGAACGGTTTGTGCGGGCAGGGTGGTGGGGGAGTTGTCTGTGCAAGACAAATTGATAGCCTGGACTACAACGAGAACACTGGAGTTGGTGAGAATTTGTTGGACTCTGGAAGTAATTTTAAAGTTGAGCCAATAGGGTAGCTGACGGTTTAGATGCACAACGGAAGAGAATAAGACGCATCAGGATGACTTCAGGTTCCTGGACTAGGCAACTGAAAAAATAGTCTCATGAGATAAAGAAGACTGTGGGGGAGGGGAGAGCTTTTTCATGGGAAGGTATAATGACGACTCTGTGTTTTGGTGTTAAATCTGAGATGCCTACTAGACATCCAAAGGCAGGTGTCCAGCAGGCAGTTGTACATGGATCCAGAATTCAGAGAAGAATGCTCTAAAGACCTGAATTTGAAAGTCTTCAACAGATAGACGTATTTAAAGTCTTAGGACTGGCAGGAATGCAAGAGTGCATGTGGATGGAAAAGAAGACAGCTTCAAGACAAGGGAGCCCAGGAAAACTCTGGTGTTTAGAACAACAGACATGACTGTAAAGTTATATTGGATTTAAAAGAGGGAACTTTAGGGGCGCCTGGGTGGCTCAGTCGGTTAAGCGTCAGACTTCAGCTCAGGTCATGATCTCGCGGTCCGTGAGTTCGAGCCCCGCGTCGGGCTCTATGCTGACAGCTCAGAGCCTGGAGCCTGTTTCAGATTCTGTGTCTCCCTCTCTCTGACCCTCCCCCGTTCATGCTCTGTCTCTCTCTGTCCCAAAAATAAATGTTAAAAAAATACTATATTAAAAAAGGGAACTTTGATTTAAAATGGAATAGATTGCTTCAGAGATAATGAGCTCCTGCTCTGTGCTCACAAGCAGCACCTGTTCCCACAGTCAGAGATGCTATAGAGCTTCCAACATTGGGTGAAAAGAAGGAGCACATCACCTCTAAGCTCAAAGCCATCAATATAGGAGATAATTTACTTGGAATCAAGAGATCTTCAGTTAAAGGTCTGCCCTTAACTTGCTCTGTGGCTTTAAGGAACTCATGAAACCTCCTTAGTCTTCACTCTCCTCATTGATAAAATAAAGGAGTTGGATATTCTTCACCATTCTCTTCTGAGACCTAAAAGTCTGTAATCACCAGGTATCCACTTCTGTTCTTTTTATCCCAGACATTATAAAACTCAGGTATGAAAAAAAGTGATTTAATAAATCCAAAGAGTTGCTGATTTGCTCAAAATTAATTAATTAGATTCTTGGGAGTCTGACAAAGGCAAAGCCTTTCCAGGTAGTTCCTGAGATATCTTCGCCAGAGCTCCTGTTTCCACGTCCACTCTGAGGTGATGCAGGTGTATGTCTGTGATAAGCCATAGCAAAGGGAAAAAACTTAGCTCAATTCAAACAATATGAGCCTTGACCCAGAGAAAAGTACAGTGCTGGATGCCTTAGGACACGTGAATAGGTCTTCTGGGCTTTCACAACCTGGTCATTAGAGAAGCTGGATAAGCAATTCTAGCAAAGGGGAGAAAATAATTAGTACCCAGAGATGAATAGCACTAGCTGCAGAAAGACGGGCAGGAGATTGGCCATCTGTTGGCAAGCTGGGCTTAGGCAGAAAAAGCTGGTATTCATGTGAGGGTCTGAGATGAGTAGGGTTTCTAGGTTTGATGAAGAATAGAAGCTTTGTAATCAAATGGGCCTGGGCTCCAAACTCAACTGTATTAGCAATTAGCTGTGTACCTGGTTGTAAGACTCTTCACTGTAAACTCAGGCTAATACCTTCCCCCGACTGTAGTTGTGATGAAAAATGTGATAATGATATGTAAAGATAGTTAATACAATACCTGGCATATGAGAAAGGATCAGTAAGCCACAGTTAGTGATATCTGAGTAAAAGAGGTGGCAATGGAATCTCAAGAGAAGATAAAGCATGAATAATGTTCATGAACCTAGTATTCCCTGATTTCCTTGGCCTGCTCACAGCCTGTCTTTTCAATCTTATTCTGGCTACTTTCCCTCATGACTATCCTGTTACCACCTGCAACTACTTACCAATCCAAGTAAAAATTATATTATAATTTAATGTTTTCCAAATGCATTCATGTACCACCCAAACTAATTCTGCAATGTCTACACAACACCTGCACTAGTATTTGTGCCTCCATTTTTCCTTGAATTACTGAAGTTTTCACCTAAATACATCTATTTGGTTAAAACATTTTATACCACAATCTTAAATGGAAATCTCACATTACCTTCCTTTCCATAAGGTGAAGAGAACTAAAAAATAAATGCAATCTGAAGCCCTTTTTACTGCGTTCCAGTTACTGTTGTCTGCCATCATATTTGGGCCTATATGTTAAAGAATAGGGGGAGAGGGGCGCCTGGGTGGCGCAGTCAGTTAAGCATCCAACTTCAGCCAGGTCACGATCTTGCGGTCCGTGAGTCCAAGCCCCGCATCAGGCTCTGGGCTGATGGCTCAGAGCCTGGAGCCTGTTTCCGATTCTGTGTCTCCCTCTCTCTCTGCCCCTCCCCCGTTCATGCTCTGTCTCTCTCTGCCCCAAAAATAAATAAACGTTGAAAAAAAAAAATTAAAAAAAAAAAAAAAAGAATAGGGGGAGAGATGAGTGTCTAGTTAGCTAACAAGGATGCAAAGGGGTTAAAGATGCATTAGTGTGAAATTGAGGCCTTTTTTTTTCCTGAATAAAAGTATTGAAAGATGATTAGAAAGAGAAAATCCTCTCACTGTGTAATTCAATATTATTTAATGTTACTTCTGCATGTCGCACATATCAGCAGTGGTACAGCACCTTTGAGAAACATGGCCTTGATTCATGCCATCCAGACTTCTCTGTTTATCCCAATCCATATCTTAGGATGCTTTCTCAAGTCCCACCCCCTCCGTGGAGCCTCCCTTGATTATTCCATTCAGCTGTAAGCTCCCTGCCTTTAGATCAAGGTGCTTGGTGTTAACCCATTTGGAAATAAATCCACGCACTTCCTTATAACATCTGTTCCATGACTGCCACACTGGCATTTTGCTCTTGCATTTTTATCACTGTGTAGGTTTTTCTTGCCCCTTCCCCTATATAAGTCACTGTGGGTGGGGACTCTGTCTTTTCTGCCCACATTATCCCATGCATACGTTGAAAATGGTAAGCATGTGGTACATATATGTAGAATGAGTGGCTAAAACATGTGGTCCATGAGAACATCAAGTACTACGGTCATACTGGAGAACAGAGATAATCTAAATGAGGGCTGAAAATAGCGACATGAACTAGGCATTACTGGAATAGAAATATTTGAATATTAGGTAGCAGGAAAAAGTTTTCCTGAGATAATTTTGGTTTCATAAAACTGTGAAAAAGATGGTGGGTAGCACCGTCATCAGAAACTCACCATGTCCCCGGAGTCCAGTACTAACAGGGCTCTATCCGGGTGGTCCTATCAAAGGAACCAATCATCATATTCTTGCCAAGGTCTTTTATCTCTCATTTGACTCACTAGGAAACGTGAATGACTCCTTTTAGGATACAGGTTTTATTACCCCTTTTTACTGACAGGTATATGAAGCTTAACCTGCTATAACACGAAAGCAGCCATTTCACAATGTGTCTGAATGCACCACAGTGGAATTTCAGAAATATAAAGACAATTTTGAAGGCAGCAATGTCGAGAAAAAATAATACCATACAAAAGAGGGTAAAACAGTAAAGTGAATTCTCTTGCATCCTACACTTTAAATGAGATTGGAACACCAACTAGAAGGCTTCGTTCAAGCTAGCAGTAGGGCTCTCACATTATTTTCTATGAGGCCCTGTGTAATAATCAGGATATTAATCACCACATAGCTAGGTGTGCAGTCTGAAAGGATAGAATTTCATTTTATGCATTTGGGGAATGTCACTTTAGAGAAAATCAGATAATAGGCAGAAGAAAGTGAAGAGATAGAAAAAGGAATCATAGTTGAGAGCTTAGGGCTGCTGTCCATCCCTTGCCTTTCTCTCCTTATTCTTAAATGTGGTGGCAAGTTTCTTCACTCATGAAGTGTTAAAGCCTTTCTTAGAAGCAAGTGGGAAATTCTAAAAGGACCTTTTGTTAGAATCGGGAGAGGTCTTGGAAATCGTCCAGCTCAAACTCCACATTCTATAAAGAAAGAAAGAGAACACCAGAGAAGAGCATAAACTGTCCAAGGTCACTCAGTTACTTTCGGCAAAGGGAGGTCTGGAATGCTGGTCTCTTGAACCAAATCTCCAGCCTCGGCCTATCCAGTGCCTCCCCAAAGAACTCTCTTCTTGGAGCTCAAAGCCTGAGGCCTTTCCTTCTCATTTCAGCCCAGGCTGTAGTAATAGTGAGAACACAGGAGTATACATTACAGAGATCACAGATAATTCATCAGATACCTGTGACTCTTCCACTAAGAGCTCTGCCAGCCACCTCGGCAAGCATATGGCTCACGGAGGTGACTTCCCTCCTTGGCAACTGGAGTGAACAAGCACTACTCCTCTCCCGTTTCACGCTACCATCGGCACTCCATCTCCGTCTAAGCAAAGCTGCTTTTTGTTTAGAATTGAGTAGACGGAGTCGTGCTTTGAGGACAGATGTGAACATATGATCATTTTCTTTCTTCTGCAAGAGAATTTAAATCTCTTGGATAATTTGCGACAGTCCGCATGACTAGTTTGAATGCTTTACAATGTAACAGCCAATCTCTAGGTAAGTGTTAAATAACCCTCCAAACTCACAAAGATTAAATTAGCTTTGCTTGCAAGAAACTATGCTATTTTATTTTATTTTATTTTTTTTAAATATTCATTTTTGAAAAAGAGAAACAGACAGACAGAGTGTGAGCAGGGGAGGGGCAGAGGGAGAGGGAGACAGAATCTGAGGCAGGCTGCAGGCTCCAAGCTGTCAGCAGAGCCCAATGTGGGGCTCGAACCCATGAACCTCGAGATCATGACCTGAGCCAAAGTCGGATGTTCAAATGACTGAGCCACCCAGAAAACTGTGCCCCAGAAACTGCGCTATTTTAAAATGATCCAAATCTTTTCTTAAATTTATCAGGATTACTTCCTAGATGAATATACTTCATTGGCCTTATGAAGTACAATGACATTTGTTCAAGAAATACAAATTATTCTACCAAATGAAAAAAGTATGTTTTAGTGATTTATTTTCATTAGTAAATAAATTTCTAAGCACAAAGGAGATTATTGATTTGCCTACAATGGTGATCACAAAGAATCTTTTCACGTAAAAAGTCATATGGGGCTCCTGGATGGCTCAATTAAGCGTCTGATTGTTGGCTCCAGTCATGATCTCATGGTTTGTGAGTTCGAGCCCCTCATCTGGCTCTGTGCTGACAACTCAGAACCTACTTCAGAGCCTCTGTCTCCCCCACCCCCACTCACATGCACGCGCACGCTCTCTCTCTCCCTCTTTCAAAAATAAACATTAAAAAGAAATAAAGTAAAAAGTCATAATGCCTTAAAACACCAAAGAAAAAGCTATTACCAAAATAGCTAAGGGAAGGCTTTGGGAAAATATAAATATACATAAATATATTTAAAAAATTTTTTAATGTTTTTATTTATTTTTGAGACACAGAGAAACAGAGCATGAGCAGGGGAGGGGCAGAGAGAGAGAGGGGGGCACAGAATCCGAAGCAGGCTCCAGGCTCCGAGCTGTCAGCACAGGGCCCGACGTGGGGCTCAAACTCACAGACTGTGAGATCATGACCTGAGCTGAAGTCAATTGCCTAACCGACTGAGCTATCCAGGGGCCCCTACATAAATATATTTAAAAGTAAGGAGCCACTTTCCTACTACTGCCAAATCTCAAAGGATTGAGTAAAAATCAGGTATGCTCATAGCAGAACTGTTCTGTTTCCTGAACAAGGCAACTATGGAAAAACACCTCTCGGGTCCAAAAATGTTGGAAGATTTGTTGCCTCTTGATTCCTTGCTTTAACCCTGAGCTCTTCTGAATGGCAAATTCAGTTCCTCTTTTCCTATCTCCCACTCTCATAAAGGGAATTCCAGTACAAACTGGGAAAAACAAATTTCTCTTTGGGACTATTGTCAACCCCAACAAAAATAGGAAAAAGAACATCTCCCCCATGAAGCCCCCTTGACTTCCTTTGAGCCCATGGTTGTCCCCCATCCTTAAACACTGTGACACATACAGGATGCTCTAAAGTGCTCAGCACCTGAGGCACCTGGCTGGCTCAGTTGGTGGAGCATGTGACTTTTGATCTCAAGAGTCATGAGTTCAATGACCACTTTGGGCATAGAGATTGCTTAAAAATAAGTAAATAAGGGGCACCTGGGTGGCTCAGTCAGTTAAGCATCCGACTTCGGCTCAGGTCATGATCTTGTGGTTTGTGAGTTCAAGCCCCACATCAGGTTCTGTGCTGACAGCTCAGAGCCTGGAGCCTGCTTTGGATTCTGGGTCTCCCTCTCTCTCTCTACCCGTCCCCCTCCCCCACGCTCTGTCTCTCTCTCTCTCTCTCTTAAAAATAAGCAAACATTAAATAAATAAATAAATAAAGCAAAATTTGTTCACATGTACCTATTAAAAGAATTATTTTTAAGCGTTCAGCACTTAGTCTCTTGCTGATTTATATATGGTTCCTTCTCTCCAACAGGCTTGCAAGGATTATAATTTATGTATATTTGTGCTTTGTAGTACTCAGCAGTACTGCAATACAGATAAGCGTTCTGTCATACAAACTTGATGAAGAATCAAACATCACTGTTTTCAATCTTTCGGGTCCCTGAAAACATGTCCAAATAGAGTTAGGGTGTTAATATGGCCCTAAGAGTTATTATTTGGTAGCACCCAGATGATTTCTGAACAGATCATTCACAATATTTTATTATATACTGAAGATGCACAGTAGGAATAAAAGTGATGACACTTGAAACGTCCAGTACGTACTCTCTGAAAGCAAATACAAAAACTGAAATGTCGGGGCGCCTGTGTGGCTCTGTCGGTTGGGAGTCCCACGTCAGCTCAGGTCATGATCTCGGCAGTTCATGAGTTCAAGCCCCACATTGGGTTCTTGTGCGGAACCTGCTTGGAATTCTCTCTCTCTCCCTCTGTCTCTGCTCCTCCCAGATTCGTGATTTCTCAGTCTCTCAAAATAAATAAATAAACTTTTTTTAAAAAACCTGAAATGTTCCTTTATGAGTAAAAATATAATGTAGAAATTTTCAAACTGGCTAACTTTGCAGAGCTCCTCTCTTGCAGCATCGACAAGAAGAGTAAATGACTAATTTCCCTAAACTGCACTCGAATCTTGGGAAATTAATTTCTATAGCATTCAGCATTTGACTTTTATAACTTGCAGAGTAATGAGATAAATAAGTGAAGGCGGTATTGTTTGAGTTTTATTAAGTTCAACTGTAATTAGCTTCTTATTTTTAAAAATCTTGGTAGAATTGGTAGAAATTACACCGAATACCCTGAACTATACACAGAAAAAATAATCCTTAAATCTATCCAATTACATTAAAATTTCATGCAAGAAAATAAATCTCCCTCTACTCCACCTCTGATATCCAGAACACATCATGCCGGTGATGACTATTATATCTATTTTTTACGTTTTTGGTGAGACAAGCCATTAGCTACATAAGACAGCTGTTCACAGCCTTCTAGACACAACTTGGCATATTTCAGGACATACAAACGATCACTCCTAAATTAAATGAGTCCAATTACACATTGGACTTATTTTGTCACTGGCATAATTTAGTTGTCTATGTGTGTATATTGGTTTGGAAAGAGGCATAATAAAAATATATTCCTGCAATGCCTACTTCTGAGAGTCTCAAAATACGTCACAGACATCAACAGACTATTTTGCATTGCCATAACATAATTAAGCGAGAAGTGTTATCAGTATTTTCTTAGATATAACATTTGATACAATGTTAGACCATTATAATAATCTAGGCACAGCGACCTGCATCTATATTCTCAAAAGAGGTCCTTTATTCAGTGTAATTCAATATGCAATGACCCTTGAGCAACACAGGTTTGAACTGTATAGGCCCACTTACATGTGGATTTTTACAGTACTGTACTGTAACTTATTTTCCTTATGATTTCTTAAGAACATTTTTTCTCTAGCTTACTGTAAGAATACAGTACAATAATACATACAACATACAAAGTATCTGTGAGTGTGTTTACATTACTGGTAAGGCATCCAGTCAACAGTAGGCTATCAGTAGTGAGGTTTTGGGGGAGTCAAAGTTACACACGGAATTTTGACTAACAGGGGTTGGCAACCCTAACTCCCACCTTGCTCAAGGATCAACTGTAATATACTTCTTTATTCTTTCATTGTCTCACAGTTTTTCAGCACCCATTATGTGCCAGTCACCAAGTCTACAGAGCAGAATAATACTATCTACATTGAACCTTACATCTTCCTCTCAAACTAACTGCCCTGTCCAAAACACATTTTTCATTTCTTATTCGAATGTACCTCTCTGTAGACTGTTTCTAAGATGGCTTCCTTCTTGAAGGGTCTCTTTGGCAGATGTGATGTCACACTTCCCTTGCTTTTCTCGTACCCCTGCCCATTCCTGGTCTTGGATAGTTTTCTCTTCTTCTGTCCACTCCATGTCTTCGTGTTCCCAAACTCAACTGTGGGCCCCTTTGTTTCCTTCTCTATCCACCTTCAACCTCACTCCAGCTAACAACACTCACATCCTTCATGCAAGGGCAAACTGCTTCATGAAGTCTGAGGTTTGTATATTCAACTATCTGCCAGATGGATCGGCCTGGATGCAACTCAGGTACCTTGAATTCTTGTGTCAAAAACAAAACCCAGGATTTCTCCCAGTAGCCCCCTCCTTCGTTTTTCTGTATCTTCCCATGTTTTCTACCACCACGGCTTTCAAATCATCTGCCAGATCTGTCTGGTTTTCCCTCTTATGTCCACCTCCATATTCAGTTCTGGTTTTACCGCTTCTCTTTCCTTCTGATACTCGTCTTCTGGGTGATTCATCTAAAACTCAGGGTGATTTTGCCCCCCAGGGAACACTGGCATTGTTTGAAAGACATTTTTGGTTGTCACAGCTGGATAATGGTACTGGTTTCTAGAGGGTGTAGGCCAGAGAGGTTGCTCAACATCCTATAACACACAGGACAGCCATCGCCCTCCCTTAACAGTACAAATAATTATCTGGCCCACATATTAATATTCCTGAGGTTCAGAAACCTTATCTAGATAAAACAAAAACAAAAAAACTGACCCAGCCACTATCCCCTTCCCTACACCACTTAAAATCATTTCAATAATGTCTGAGGCCTCAAGCTTCTTTTTTTAAAGTTATTTATTTATTTTGAGAGAGACAGAGACAGCATGAGTGGGGGAAGGGCAACCAAAGAGGGAGAGAGGATCCCAAGCAGACTCTGCACTGCCAGCACAGAGCCCAAGACGGGGCTCGAACCCACAGTCGTGAGATCACGACCCGAGTCGAAACCGAGAGTCGGATGCTCAACCCCCTGAGCCATCCAGGAGCCCCTCAAGCCTCAAGTTTCTTGAAAGCCCACATAAGCCTCTGCATGACAGACCCCAGCCCTCCACTCCAGCCCACCTCCTGCCCATGATGTCAGCCTCTCTCTTTATGCTTTTGCACACATTTGCTTGTAATTCTCTACCATCTGTTTTATTGCCTTTGTGCCTCTGCTCATACATCTCCCACTTCTGGAATGCTCTTCCCTCCCTATTTTTATCTGCTTCATTTTCATCCATTCTTTAAGACTTTTCCTACAGGTCTTCTCTGATGCCATTTTCCTTCTCCACCACTCTCAGGTCAGATTAGGTGCACCTTCTCTGTGCTCCCACAGTACACTGAGCACATCTTGGTTAGAGCATCAGTGGGGTGGTTTTCAGATTATCCATGTGTTCTTGTGCTCTCTTTGTTTGTGTGCAGAGGTGGTGTTTGGTCAGTTTTTTCTATACCCCCATGACTGGCTTGCAAGTAATCAATAAACATTTGTTGAAATGAATTAGAAAAGTTAAGTGGAGATTAACTGTACTTACCTAAGGATGGGGACTTTGCTAATATAAAGAGTAACTCTATGGTAATATTTTTCTGAGTTATCAGAAAAGAACTCATCTGGCTCAAAAATAGTGGCATATAAGCAGAAATTCTCTAGCCACACTAAAATATATTCATTGACATGTAATCCTGGCATTAGACTGTACACAATTTAAGATTAAGGCCAGGTGTTCATGTTTTTGCTAATGAAATGTGTAAAAAATATGCACTCATTAACTATTAGTTGAACATATGAATGATTGAGTGAATGGATAGGTGGGTGGAGAGGTGAATGGATGTATGGATGCATGGATAGATGGGTGGGTGAGTGGGTGGAGACGTAAGTGAATTGATAGGTAGATGGATGAAGGGATGGACGGGTGGGCGGATGGATGGGTGAAAGGATAGGTAGATAGATGAATGGAGGGACGAGTAGGTGGATGAGTGGGTGGATAGTTTAAACACTGTATTCATTAGATCTCTTTTGGTTTCTTTTTAACATCCTATACTCATGAAATAAGGCTAGCAACACACTCTTTGTACCTCATTACTTGGTATTGTATATACTTGTATTCTATTTTGACAAGATCCAGGAAGACCAAGTCCAAAGATTTCTTGGGGTATTTGAATGAATAGTCCAACGTTTCTGAAGTTCATTAACAAGCATTTTGGTTTCCTTTACAATAACGAAGCTAAGATCACCTTTAATACCTCATTTACAATGGAGTATGATTCTCCTAACACCATTTTTTTTCTCCCAACTAGTTTAAAATGTTTTGGTTAAATACTGTAAAAATTATTTTCAACAAGATACCAATTTAAAAGGAAAGAAAACCTGACAACCATTTGTGTGATGTGTTTTTTAATTTTTTAATCTGTTTTTTTTTAATCCCTTGAGAACTCTCTCCCTCTCTCTCTATATATATGTTTGTGGAAGAGAGTGTCATAGTTTAAAACTATCATTTGCAATTTCAGCTCAACTTCGGGGGCTTCTATCCAGCCAACTCTGTTCCATTTTAGAGACAGATGGGTTGTAAGCCATGTTCAACCAATGTAACTGCATTTCTAAGATCACAAATGATTATGACAAAGAGGAGAGACGGAGAGTGGCGAACCTCAGTTCACAGTAGAATCAAGTTCCTGGAATACCCTTCTCTCTCTCTCTCTCTCTCTCTCTCTTTATATGGTTAACTTTCATATATTCTTTCTTTTTTTAAGTGAACTCTACTCCCAACGTGGGGCTCGAACTCACAACCCCAATATCAAGAGTTGCATGCTGTACAGAAGGCTCCAATTTTCATACTCTTTAAACATGAGTGGGGAGAGCTTAAAAATTTTCATGCAAATCAGGGCACACTTTCCAGTGAGTAGGAGCAATAAAAATAATTAAATTATATAATTTACAAATAATTAAGGACTAACAATTTGGCTTTAATATATTGGTGAACCAATGAAAAAGTTCTATTCAATAAAAATTTTCAAAATAAAATTCTTCTTAAAAGTAAAAATAGTATGTATCTTTGTAGTAAAACAACATTAACACTTTTTACCTTATGAGAACATTAAATATAAGCAATGTTCATTTCCAGATTCTGATAGTTGTACTGGTTTCATCAGCAATTATCCTTGATTTTATGAAGTACACGCTGAAACAGGAATTTTTTTAAAATACTGCAAAGCTCTATAAAAATTTACTAAGAGAAATAAGCTTAGAAACAATGCCAGCAGAAAAAGTACTCGTGCACATATTTAGATACTTTGAACGGGTTCTTATTCATATATATCTCTAGTACCCTGTAACTGGTATTATTTTAAAAGTGAATTTTTTCAATATGGTCTTATTAGTTTCAATTTTGTGTAAAAGTACCTGCAAACTTCTTCAAAGAAGCATTTTATAGATAATATGTAAGAAATTGGGGACATTTCAATCTTTTTTTTAATACAACTTAGAAATGTTAACTGAAAAAAAAATACTCTCTCTACAAGTGCTACAGTGCCTAGTAAATAGAAAGCAAATTATGCTGCATAGAATATAATCTGGATTTTAATCTTTTTTATTGAAATATGTAAATATTTTCACACATATTGGGGGTTTGGGTTGTATTTATAATGACCTTCTTTGCAAAATATTTCTATAGGACACACCAAGTCACCTGTAGTAATGTTCTTTTGAATGTTGAGCCAAATTTATATATTTCAAATATATACATTCAATCAGAGTGGAGTGCCAGCAAAACATTCTTCCCATAACCTAAGAGAGTCCAAAGTGCAATTATAAAATTCTAAAATTAAGCCTTTTATGCTGGTTGAGCTCTCATTATTTAGTTTGTTTAGTCACCCCTTTTGTAAGGAACCATTTCAATACGTCTTGTTTGCAAGAATTGTTTCCACAATCACAGTTTGTTACATGTCCAAAATATGAGTATTTTTTGCCTCTCCCCTCTTTGAATACTTTGATTCTAAATTTCTAACTAATTTTTCACAAATGGCAAACAGAATTCGAAGTAAACAGTGGTGCTTCTTCAGCAAATTTTCATCTTCTGGTGGTCATGTGGTTAGTGACACGTCTGTAGTCCCCATAATAGGTGGTAAATATCAACAATTTTTTTTTTCTGCAAGCTACATGTTTATCATCAATTCTTTTAAGACTTGATGTAAATTCAATACCTAACATTTGATTGAACAATTCTTTTTTTTTTTGCTGCCAAAGGAGTTTATTTACAAATAAAGTTATTCAAACCATGAAATATGATTGTAGACTCAAGCCATACAATAAATGACAACACTACAGATACTCTCTATGAAACAGACTGCTCATCCTCTATTTTCCATACACATTTCCCACAGCATGAGCAAAACTGCCACATTTCCTACTAGCCCCAATTACTGCTGTGTTGGCAGTTTTGTGCACCTGGCACAGAAGGAGTCAGCTGTCACTAGTCCCCGAGGCCTGAGAGCTCTTTGTTTTATCAGCACGCACGATCCATACAGTCTCTGAAGGGAAGCTGGAAAGGCTTGGGAGTAGAGAGACAGGCAGGTCTTGTCTTTCAGATTTAACCACATGTTAGAGTGAGAATCTTTTCACTGCACAGGGTTTCACAAACTACTAGACCAGACTAGGGCGGAATCTGTAAGCAAAGCCGGAATCTATGAAACCCAACCCAGCTCATCTTAAAATGAATAATAACAGCATTTTCTTAAAAACTGAAAAATTTGGATGGATGTTAAACCAGCATGAATGACAGGGCAACAGCCAGAAGCCAAGACTAGACAAGGAGGGTATATGATCACCACCTCATGAGGCTCACTTGCACATCCAGCTCGAATTCAAGAACTCAGGTTCTCAGGGCACCTGGTGGCTCATTTGGTTGAGCATCTGACTCCTGATTTCAGCTCAGTTCATGACCCCAGGATGATGGGATCGAGCCCCACATCAGGCTCTGTGCTGAGCACGGAGTCTGCTTAAGATTCTCTTTATCCCTCTCCCCTACTCGTGCCTTCACTTTCTCACTCTCAAAAACAAAACAAAACAAACCAACAACAAACCAAAAACAAAAAACCCCAAGTTCTCCTAACTTACTAATTTGGTGCAGGAGATCTGTTAATGAAGTTGATATTGTCAGTTTTTATCTTTAAAATTAGTGATGCCAAACCCAGTGTGTGTCAAACCCAATGCATTGATATCTCATTTCGTTTTCTTCCGTTAGTGTTATTTTAGAATAAATAAAACACTGTTTTTTAGAATAGAAAGGAATTTAATGAGTTGCTTTCAGGGAATATAGACTCACATCCAATGGTTTTGATCTAAAATATGAAAGAAGTCAACTTGTTATCCCCTGAGTAACAATATAAGTGAAGCATTTAAAGAGAAAATGGAATAGAACTTAATGAAGAGAAAACTCATGTTTTAAGGTGGGAGAGTTGTGATACTGTGCATTTGTTGTCTTGGACTGAGGACTCAATGAATATTAGTGTGGATAGCTCTTCAAAGCCCCAAGACATCACTGCATTAAGGTCTGTGGCCCAGGGTTAGGGACATAAAAATTCAGACTTGACTATGGCATCCACTAAGGATATAACTAAGGGGAAGTGTGCTATGTAGCAGTTAGTAGGGTATTATACTAAAAAGTGTTTGCAAGTTTGTGTTTAATTACCTCTCCTCTGTCACTTAGTATAATCCTTTAACATTGCTGGACCAGTTTTCTTATCTGGATAACATCCATGGGGGAGAAAAAGTGAAGTCAAATGACACCATGGCTCATAATTGGCCCTTAAAAAGTATTTGTTAAGATTTGAATGTCAAAAATTAATTAGATGGCAAAGAATTGGAGAACAAAATAAACATATTGTGATAAAGATGTTAGCATCTGTGATTATCTAATATAACTTTTAAGTGAATAATTGTTAATTACGTATTATGCAACAATTAAACAACACAACTTTGAGGGTATAATTTCACCAGTGAAGTTTCACTGTACAAGTAAAGGTTTGGGAACTTCATGTCTCTAAGTTCGTCTTTTTAAAATATATAAGCTTCGGGGCGCCTGTGTGGCTCAGTCGGTGAAGCGTCCGACTTCAGCTCAAGTCATGATCTCACAGTCCGTGAGTTCAAGCCCCTCGTCGGGCTCTGTGCTGACAGCTCGGAGCCTGGAACCTGTTTCGGATTCTCTGTCTCCCTCTCTCTCTGCCCCTCCCCTGTTCATGCTCTGTCTCTCTCTGTCTCAAAAATAGATAAACATTTAAAAAAATAAAAAATAATAAAATATATAAGCCAAAAGTACGATTCCCATAAATTGACATTAGTACATATTACAAGGTTAAATGACACCTATAACAAAAATTAGTCGATAAAGATGAAGCTGAACTAACATTAATTTAAAATTTTAAAGGACATAGGTCAAATCAAAAACCATAATTAGCTGAGGATAACACTAATTATACCCTGATAATAAAGCATTTTTCCAAAAAGAAAAAAAAAAAACATGGGACAACCAATTGTATATGCAGTAAAGGCTTTGAAATTTTCCTCAGCTACCATATTGTTTTAAGTTTTCAATGAATTCTAAAAACATGCCATTTTTTTCTCTTCAGAATGTAAAACTTTAGTAAACTTTATTCACTTAATAAGTTACTATTAATTATTCCCTAATTATCTTAAAAAATAAATATCTAACAATAGAAAGCTGCAAGTTGTTTGTGCTTACTCTTTATTTGATCTGGATATAGTCGTTTGGGATTTTTTTTTAAGTTTATTTATTTTGAGAGAGAGAGAGAGAGAGAGAGAGAGAGAGACAGCATACACTCGCAAGAGAATCCCAAGCAGGTTCTGCCCTGACAGCATCGAGCACGATCTCACGATCCCTGAGAACATGACCTGAGCCAAAATCAAGAGTCTGAAGCTTAACCAACTGAGCCACGCAGGCGCCCCTGATCTGGATATCGTTTTGAACCACACCTATAGCAACTTCACAAAATCATCTTTCACATCAAGCTGATCCTTAGGGCGTTATCTTATTTTCTACCTTTATTTTTTCCTCCACAGTTATTCCTTTACCCATGTTTTTCTTTTGTGTATGGGAAACTATTTTATTCTTAATCAGTTGCTCTGAAAGCTGCCTCATATTAGTTTCTGCAATGATGTAGGGAATAAATTGATTAGTTAGCTTTCTTAAAAACAAGGCCTAATAAGTAATTCACTGAATAAGATATTATATTCCTCAGCTTCACAATAAAAATTTGTACCAAGTTTTTCATAACACATCAGAGTAATAGCAAAACAGTCTTAAAGGCTCCTAACTCCTTCATTATTAACTGTGGCACAAGACCATGAAAGTAGCTGAAGAAAACCCAGTTCATCAGGGCAAACTGGACTACTCACTTTTTAAATTGAAAACAGCAATGTCGCATCACACATTACTGTGCTTTATTACCACATCTGTCATTTGTCATAAGATTCTTGGTGATTTACATATTTTACTGAATACAGCCTTGTTTGTGAGGATAAAAGACAGTTCTTTATAATTAGAAACTTCAGGTATCTGTTGCTAAGGGACTTTAAAAATATATATCTTTACGTACATTTTTAAAATTTTATGTTAAGTATATATATAGAATTGTTCCCAGGAACTAATGACTTAAGCACATTTCTGCTGCATGAATTACATGAGTTACCAATTTTTATATGGCAGCTACAAGACCTTTTAATATTGCAGGCTAAGAACATGTATTTACAAATTTGAGGGAGTGTTTTTTGTTAGATGATTGAAAAGTCTGCCTCTTAGGACATGACGTCCTTTGTTTCCTATCACAGTTCATGTGATATTAGGGAGCTGCTTCTGTAATGAAGGTTGGTTTGTGCGTTGACATTTGTGGAACTTACTGTTCTAAAAGCACCCTGTCAGATGAAACAGAGAGGGTAGAATTAAGCTCAGTTTAACACATAACATGATTTATTTCAACCTGATTAGCGACAAATAACTATCAGACTTTGTATGTTAATAGGACGACACAACAAAATCAATACAAGAACATGCAGCGTGGTGGAAATTGAATATTTGAGGGGAGAGAAAAACAGCTTTCAAAATGTCAAGCCATACCTCCCAACAGCATTTTCTATTTCATAATTTTTTGCCATAAACCTGAGGCTGCTGACAGGTAGATGTTGGTCAGCCAGCCTGTCTTCATCATCTGCTCACCTGCCTCACCCCTACCTGGAGGTTCTGGTTACCCTGTGGCTCTCCCAAGTAGTGACCTCTCTTCCCATCTCTCTTCCCTCCATCCATTCTGAGATTCGCCTTATTTTTGCAAACCCCTAGTCTCAGTGGGGCAGCTAAAAGCTAAGGCATACTTAGTAAGATTCCATACTCTAGAAGACACCCTAAACACCAAATATAGTGTATTTCCCTGTGTTAAGGAAACACTGAAAACATCATTGAGGAGTGGAGACAGGTATTGGTTGTTACTGTTTGGGAAAGTTTGTTGTTCCTGGTATTGGGGAATCCCTATCGTATCAGTTGTGCTCACACAAGAGACATACTTATCTCTAGAATATTAAAATGAAGCATAACTCACAATCACAATAGCCTACAAATGTTATTAATCATTTATTATAGAAATTCCAATCTCCACACATCCTCTTTTTGCCATGGGCAAAGGTCTGAATCTTTTTTTATGGTAGGATAGAGCCCTGTTACTTCTCCAGCTTTGTTTTGTGCTATAGCCAATCAAGCCTCATCCCCCTGAAGTTCTCTTACACTGCCATGTTGTCCTGGCCTCCACAAATGTGCTCTGCTTCTCAGAACACTCCCCTACCTTTACTTCCCAGTGCCTTCTGTTTAGGACTGGCTTAAGAATCACCTCCTTGGAGAAATCCTTTCTGTCATTACCTTTGTTTCCCACTGTATCCTGTGCTTATGCATACTTCTATTACAAAGCTCAGAATGAACTGCTTCTATTCATTTACTTATCAATTTTCCTGCACAGCATGTTAAATGCTTTAAAGTTTGGGATGGTTACTTGTTCATTCTGAATGTCTATGATGGATGTCTATGTCTGGTACTTGGTGAGTACTCAATAAATGTCTGTTGTTTAGAGATGAATAAAAAAAAAACGATTGCATGTTTTGACTTGCTGAAGTAGTCCTTGATCTAACCTTTCCAATACCTTGCTGCACAGTGCTTAAATCCTGCCTTGGACACATAAAACCCTATGAGAAAAACCTTTGGTAACTCCCTTTTACCAAGGGATTAAACGTCAAATTTGTGACAATACACAGTATAAAACTTTTTATTTAATAATTTTTTTCTTGGTGCTCTTCAAGATGAGAGCATAGGAAGATCTTGAACTCGCCTCCTCCCACAGATACGACAGATCTACAGCTATATGTAGAAAAACAAAACACTAATTTGAAAATGTATCTCCACCCCTATGTTCATTACAGCATGATTTACAATAGCCAAGATATGGAAACAAGCTAAGTGCCCACTGGTGGATGAATGGAGAAAGATGTGGCACACAAACACACACACACACACACACACACACACACACACACTGGTGGATGAATGGAGAAAGATGTGGCGCACACACACACACACACACACTGAAACATTATTCAGCTATACAATTAAATAAAATCTTGGGCGCCTGGGTGGCTCAGTCAGTTGAGCATCTGACTTTGGCCCAGGTCATGATCTCGCAGTTCTCAAGTTCGAGCCCCACATCTGGCTCTGTGCTGACAGCTTAGAGCCTGGAACCTGCTTTGGATTCTGTGTCTCGTTCTCTCTCTGCCCCTCCCCCATTGGTTCTCTCTCTCTCTCTCTCTCTCTCTCTCTTTCTCCCTCTCTCAAAAATAAATAAAAACATTAAAAAAAAAGAATAAAATCTTGCCACTTGCAACAATATGGATAGACCTCAAGGCTATTATGCTAAATGAAATAAGTCAAACAGAGAAAGACAAATACCATATGATTTCACTTATATGTGGAACCTAAAAACAAAACAAAACAAATGAATAAATAAAACGATACAAAATCAAACTCATAGACACAGTGAACTAGTGGCTGTCAGAGGACAAGGTATTTGGGGGGTGGGGGGCAAAATAGGTGAAGGAGATCAAGAGGTACAAGCGTCCAGTTATAAAAACAGTAAGCCATGGGCTTATAATGTATAGCATGGGGACTATTGCAAATCTGAAAGTTGCTAGGAAAGTAAATCTTAGAAAGTTCTCATCACAAGGAAAAAAATGTCATAACTTTGTACAGTGACAAATGGTAAACAGACTTAATGTGGTGACCATTTTGCAATGCATATAAATGTCGAAACATGATGTTGTACACCTAAAACCAATACAACGTTGTATCTCAATTATACTAATTCAAAACTATTTCTTTTCTGTTTAAAATTCAGTTGAGAAAGTAAGCCAAAAATGAGTAAAACAGAAATAATGTCAACCACAATGGGAAAGTTTATAATGATATTTATTTTGAATCAAACGTATTTATAAACACTTGACATATATTAACTCAGTTAATTATACAGGAATTCTCATTATCCTGTTAGAAGTGAAGAAACCATGCCACAGAGAAGTTATAGGACTTTCCCTAGGGTGTGGAGGGAAGAAAAGGCAGTGCTGAGATCTGTAGTCAGGCAGCCTGGCTCCTACGTTCTTAACTGCTACACCATATTGCCTCCAAGAACATGAGACATAAATCCTCCTTGGCCCCGAAACAATTGCAAGGTTGACTGCCAGATGGCTGAATAGATACATGCTGTAACTTTAGAGTGGGGAACAGTGGCTCCACACCACTCAGATCTGGGGAGACTTCAGGGGAGAGGTGGCAATGGAATGGAATTGACTTTTCAGGATTTGCTGGACTTGGCAAATCAGAGCACAAGAAGGCCTCACAATAGAGAAAAGAGATGAGTACATACAATGTATGTTGTTTGTGAGATAATCCCCGAGGATGTGAAGAGCAAGATGGGGTGGGTAGTTAAATTCCAAAATCAGTAGTTCAGAAGATTTCTAATTGATCCTGGGAGTTCCAAAGATAAATGAATAAAGCACTGTTTCAGGATAACAATCTGTGAGTGGCTTACAAAACAAAATCAAGGAGAAAGATATGGGAAACAGGAAGCTCCTTAAAACACTGTTTTACAGGTTTGGACAAAAGTGATAGGATCCCTGTTTGCCCTATGTTCCCATGTCACTTATTAATTAATGAGATGACCAGTCAGATGTTATAACTATGTCAAAGGAGAATCCAAAGGACCATATACGTAGGCAGCAAAAAATGCTGAAATGAATTTACAAATAGATTAAAAGCTGGCTTCTTCCATAGTGGGAAAAGGAAGTCAATTTAACCTCACCAGACAAAATTTATTTGTGTATCCAGGGATAAGAATCATTTGCATTGCTATTAATTATCTAAAATTCCCAGTCAAAGACAATGAAAGGCACAGAGACCTCAATATAATCAGATAACCAGGAAGACTGTGTTACTAAACAGCACCTAGTTTTCCACTGAAAACACTCGGTCATTTTTTTCCCATTTCAAAGTCTCTCACTGGGTAAAAAGCGTCCATTTCGACACTGGTATGAGCATGAAAATATCAGTGATACTGGACCAGGACAGGAATTCAAAGCTCCTAACACATGGAATTAGGTGGTACTTTCCTTTTCCTCCCTCCTTGAGTAGAACTTAATAATTTTCTCCATATACCTGTGAACCAGCAAGTTCAGAAAAGGAGCAGGGCTGTGTTTCATGAGATCAGGCATAGACAAGGGAACCTGGCTACTTCCGGGGCCATGCAGGAAAATGACGGCTCAACAAAGGGCAGGCTAGAGTTCTCTTAGGGACGTTGTGGCAGTAGAAAAGTCAGCATGGCCCAGTACGCCAGACTTGGTGACAGGGTCCTTTGTTTCCAGTCAGACTGCTTTGTTACAAGAAAAATCAATTAATCGGAGCTAAACATTACAATAATAATAAATATTATTAGTATAATAAACATAATAAAACAGAAATAACATGATAACATAATAAACATGATAAACATAAAATGTGCATTTTATCCTGTTTATTCTATCCTTCTATTTGATAGAAAAATATCAGGCTTGGCAGAATCCACAAGAAGGCTGGAGGAAGAAGCAAACTGAAAAAAGAGCAGGACACAGAAAAGATCTGAGTTGGAGGACCAAAAAGCAAGTAAGTCCGATGACAAGACTTCGATGCTTCTGCAAAATATGACCACTGCTAGAACCCACTGCCGTCCGTGCCTGAACCTTGCTACAGTCGCCATGGCTCCTAACTGACCCTTCCTTCCTGGGTCAGTTGCTCCAGAATCAGTCTTAGGCCGCAGCCGGCTGATTGGCTGAGCTTGGGTCACGTGCTGTGCCCTGGCTCCTGGGGAACTATCAAGTAGATGGGGCGTCCTCCTCCTTCACTTTCGTGCTGAGCAGCAAAACACTGCAGCCAACCAACTCAATACACAGCGATGACCTCTGCTAAAACACGAAGAGGGTAATAGATGCTCCATTGTCAAGTGATGGAGCAAATGTCCAGGACTATTTGGGTGTGGAGACCAGAAGAAGTTCTCTGTTGGGTATGGAGAAAGGACGGGATCTGACTGTGTTCGATTCATCTACTCCGTCAGCGTGAATGTACCCTGAGGAAGAACAGGGCTATGGGAATCAAGGAGGGGGAAACCCCATAATGCCACAGCCAAGCAGCTGTGCAGTGGGATTTCTTCTACAAAGGTAAAAACGGGCAGGGAAAGGAAGCATTTCACAACCAGCAAAAGGAATGATCATACTGGAGTCTCGAAACTGCACGTTTCACACGTCGGTTACAGGTTAAACAGTTCATTCAACTTTTGATCCTTACTTCTTTTTTTTTTTTTTTTTTTTTTAAATTTTTTTTCAACGTTTATTTATTTCTGGGACAGAGAGAGACAGAGCATGAACGGGGGAGGGGCAGAGAGAGAGGGAGACACAGAATCAGAAACAGGCTCCAGGCTCTGAGCCATCAGCCCAGAGCCCGACGCGGGGCTCGAACTCACGGACCGCGAGATCGTGACCTGGCCGAAGTCGGACGCTCAACCGACTGCGCCACCCAGGCGCCCCTTGATCCTTACTTCTTAAGGAGGTCAGGCAGCAGCCTGTGAGCAGATGCAAGTGAGGGTGAGGACAGAGGAAAAGGCGCGCGGGCCTCTCCAGGGCCTCAAGCTGGCAAAAGAGGAGTGTTTCTATGATCCTAGCTTGTGAGGCGCAGGGAAACAATTTGATTATACTAGTTACTGATATTCTCCCCTAAAACACATCATGTTTTGATTAATCGGTCTTACTGCCACTCTCAGTTATGATGGCTTTTCTCATAATGCACTTAACCTACCCTGAAAGGTCTCTACTCGTTTTTATCTTTTTAAAATAGACAATCCCACTTCTAAACGAAGCATTCCCTGAGCTAAACCAACCCACACTGTTTTCTCCTTTAACTAACAATTTAGTACTTAAAATCAAACACTGCCTATGACATTCTCCGATTACAGCTGGTAAGATTTGTCTCTCCAGTCAATTTGGGAGCCCTATGAAGAAACTACCATCACACTTTGAAATTTCCTAACTCTATAATAGGTGTTCCATAAACGCTTTCATCAGGGACTTAATCATGATGGAGCAGAAAGAAAACTTAGAAGAGAGATAGTCTGAGTTAAGCCAGTCACACGTCGGTTACAGGTTAAGTAGTTCATTCAACTTTTGATCCTTACTTCTTCATCAGTAAAAAAGGAATAATAAAGATGACGAGGATAAAAATACCATCACCAACACCTAGCTCAAAATGTTATCATAAGCTAATAAAAATAGAGCAATACTCTTTCACATGTTAAACCACTGCATTACAAAAATGCTACTTTTGAACATATACTATTATCTAGGATTAGCATCAAACAGAAGCAATTTCCCTAACAGAATTTCAAATGCCATAGCAGTTTGTAGAGAAAAGATATTTTTGGAAGTAAAGTCCATTCTAGGATACTTCAAAATATTTCATACAGGTCGTTCAGATTTTGCTTAACACTTATTCTGCTGTCATTTCCTGTCCCAATATGGCCCATGTTCTGCACCTTATCCAAATTGGTCCATAGTCTCTTAAAACCACCTCCCTTCATAATAATGGCACCTGATATTTATACATCACTTTACAGTTTACAGAACACTTTCACACCTATGGTCTCATTTGGTCTTTGCAAACACACTAACAAAAACTACAACAGCAAAGTGTTAATACCTAATAAGCTCCCCAAAATGTTTGAAGCCTTAAAGTCAAAGCAAAATTTCTTCAGTGAAACAGCTCTTTCTTTAAAGAGTCTCCTCTTGCAATCGCATAATTATCTTCAGTTTAATACTCAGTACTTAAGAGAACAATCTGAGAGCTTTTAGGGCAAATTTTATAACTTGTTTTTACCTCTACTCAAAATTTAAATTGAATAAGTCCTGTAACTACTTGAACCTTCCATGACACCCTATATTTATAGACCACTTTACAGTTTACAAAGCATTTTCACACCTATGACTATTTTTATAATTTTTTTAAGTTTATTTAAGAGCTTAAAATGGGGTAAGGCAGAGAGAGAGGGAGAGAAAAAAATCCCAAACAGGCTCGGTATTCTCAGCATGGAGTCCCATGTGAGGCTCGAACTCAAGAACTGTGAAATCATGACCTGAGCCAAAATCAAGAGCCACTTAACCGACTGAACCACCCAGGCACCACCCCACCCCCATCTCTTTTGATTTTGCACACACTCAAAAGTTAAGACTTGAAGTCAAGAGGCACCTGGCTGGCTCAGTCACAAGAGCATGCCACTCTTGTTCTCAAGGTCATGAGTTCAATCCCCACAGTGGGTGTAGAGTTTACTTAAAAATAAATAAGTAAATAAACTTAAAAAAAAAAGACATGAGGTCAAAATCATGCTTATTTATTCATTTTTGTATCTCTTGGGACTAACACAGTGCCTGGTATCTATGAGAGATTGAATTAATGTTTGTTAAATTAAATGTGAAGGAAGAAGGTGAAGAAAAACATGGAAGAAAGGGAGAGGAAGATATGACTCAAAAGCAAAGAAAGGTTAGTGTCCATGGAGATACAGAAGACTGTTCTTATTTCCCTCTGTGCAGAAACTTCATTAAGTTACATTCATATTCAATTCTCACACATATACTTTGTGTTGAGCACTAAATTACAGGTTTTGCAAAGAGCGGACTTATTAAATATTGGAATTAGAAGATGTTCTCTTCACTATTTTTAAAAATGGCATATGTTTAAGAATCTAAAACTCAGTCAAATAGGAACTGAAAATAATACTTGCATGGGATCAGCCTCAGCTTTCAAAGTAAAACTTTCTCTCATTACTGATGCTTTAAATGAGAAAGTTTCAGTGCCTCTATAAATGAGTCTTTCTAAAAGGTGACGTGGAAATCTTAAATCTTTCATGACCATCAGTGACAACCCTGAACTTACAACAGTAAAAAAAGGTGGAGAATAATTCTTCTAATAATATTTCGTTGGCTTAAGTTTCCAGCAAGTTTGCAGACCATTTCTAAATATACCTACTTCAAACTCAAAACAAGGTGAATAATCATGTCTTTTAGTGGAATCAGACTGAGTGAAATAAATACAGTGGGATCAAATTCAACCACAAACCCAAGCCAAATCCATAGAAAGCTGAAAAGGAGTAACTTGGAAAAATATAATCAATTGATCAAAATGAATGCATCATTTGTTTAACTAGAGACCTTTTATGGCAATCATAAAAGAAGTGTGGTCTTCTTCAATCAAGTTGGAAAAGAGTGGACGGAACAAATCTCTTCACTCCCCATATCCCTTTGAGAAATAAAAGTAAAGAGAAGACAGCCCTGGAAATTTTCATCAATTATGGACTTCCTGGAAGATATAAAGCAGATAGGAACAGACTGATGTCAAAATCCAACCGAGTTATGATTATCTCTACCAGAGAAGGCCTTAAATACAACCCTGGGATGAAGGCATTCTTTGGAGAAGAATTGGCTCATAGGCAGTCCAGCGAAAAACTACAGCATATGGGAATGCCAGTGACTCTTAAGATTAGTAACTATTGGGGTGCCTGGGTGGCTCAGTCGGTTAAGCGTCCGACTTCAGCCCAGGTCACGATCTCGTGGTCCGTGAGTTCGAGCCCCGCGTCGGGCTCTGAGCCGATGGCTCAGAGCCTGGAGCCTGCTTCCGATTCTGTTGTCTCCCTCTCTCTCTCTGACCCTCCCCCGTTCATGCTCTGTCTCTCTCTGTCTCAAAAATAAATAAACATTTAAAAAAAAAAAAAGATTAGTAACTATTGGTTTTGCTACCTGGAAAAAACAAGAACAGTCTATTCTATCAAAGTAGGAATTCTGCATGGGAGACGGCTACTAGAAATATGAGACAAAATCCCAGGTAAAGCATTTTCTAGGACATTCGAGGAAAGCTTAAACCGGTGGGTGGTCACCACCTTGCCCACTTCCCCTCTGCACGACAACCAGAGGCAAAACTCCCACCTTTAAATCTTGAATTTACTGCAAAACAAAGAGCAGTTAATCTCGCAGTCTAAGAAGTACACCGACAATTTGAGACCTATGGAGGAAATCCAAATCCTTCAAAAGGAGGTGAACAACTTACTATCCCAGAGGTACATCTGAATAAACATTTCGGAACAAAACTGAAGCATGACTAAAAATGAGTACAACTAATGCCCTCATAACTAACACCCAGGTGAATAGTGAGAATGAACTACTGTTTTAAAATTAGCTTCTTATAAAAAGGTAGTTACACAAAAAGCATAAAAACGAAAATTAAAACTAAAAATCTGTAGAAAAAAACCAGCAGAGTGGGCCCTGATAAAAACTGGTGTCCCAGAAGACAGAACATGGACACCTCCCTGCTGAATGCAGTGGACAAGAGTTGAACAGTATGAGGAAAAAGTTACAAGACATAGCCAGTAGCTATAGAAACACTAATATTCATTCATGTAATGGGAGTTTTAGAGAGGGACAACAGAGAAGAAAAAAATAATCAAAGGGGGGAAAAAAAGAAAATTTCCCATGCCTTAAAGAAACTGCATAAAATAAAATTAATAATTAAAAAATAGAGTAAATCCGCCATTAATTAAAGACATAAATGGATAAGAAAAAACTAAGCTAATGAACAATTAACATGTGAAAGAGATTCAGTTCCATTACTAATTGCTGGTTCCCAGCATGGCCCCTCACATTATGTGGAGGACAGGGAGAGACAGAAGACCACTCCAGATTGGTCAGGGACAAGTTTAAGAAGCAAGGGAATTTACTTGTGAGGCTTGTCTTAAGACAAGACATCCACCCACCAGAATTTTAAAAGTTTATCTAGAGGCCTTACCATGGATTCAGTCATGTATACTTTCCAGTTAGTCTCAACACCTTACTCTTTCAAAGCTGCATCTTTGAGAAGTGCCTGACTGGCTCAGTGGATGGAGTGTGCAACTCCCGAACTCAGGGTTGTGAATTCAAGTCCCATATGGGTGCAGAGATTACTTAAAAAAAAAAAAAAGCTCCTCCTTAAAACAGCTCCCACTGTGGGAACAGTTTTAAAAAACGAAGTACAAAGGGGCACCTGAGTGGCTCAGTCAGTTAAGCATCTGATTCTTGGTTTTGTTTCAGGTCCTGATCTCATAGTTCATGGGATCCAGCCCCACATCTTCTTCCAAGCTGATAGCACAGAGCCTGCTTGGGATTCTCTTTCTCCCCCTCTCTCTCTTTCTCTGCCCCTCCCCAGCCTGCACACGCACACACGCACTCTGTCTCTCTCAAAATGAATAAATTTTTAAAAAATGAAGTAGATATATATCATTAGCAAAGAAAGATTTCTAAGATATATGAAGTGGGGAAAAACCTTGCAAAATATCAAAGTATGAACCCATTTATATTATACACATGAATGCAAATGCCTAACAAAGTTGCGTAAGGATGCACACTAAAACCTTTGGCAGAGGGGAATGGGATTACCAGGAATATGTGTGTGGGTGGGGGAGGGGGGTGGGAAGAAGCTATGGAGTCAGGAGAATTCTGCATATATACACGTATATATGCACTCTTTGAATTGTACACTCGTGTTTTAACTTTGTATTTTAAAAATATTTTCCAATGGGCAGTTTATTACTATTTTACAAAGATAAAAGTTCCTTTGAAAGTTTTAAGATATGATCGTGGCAGTTCTTCAGAATAATTTTGTCCACAGGGTTGATGAAAATCATTCTATAAAATTAAGGACAATTGTAGTATTGAAAACCGCTAATTAATAAATATCCACAGCATTATTTTATATAATATAATATATATCTATATATATCCTTAAAAATAAATATATATTATATTACATATATATCCTTTAAAATTAAGACATAACATAGTTAAAATAGGCTATGCGAATTTGTAGAAGCCATCTACTTCGAGGAGGCTACCATTTGAGAGATTTAAACAGAGGTTGAAAGAAAAGGTTGCCAATGAGTATTTGTGTGCCCCATCCTAAACGCTGCCATCCCTTACATAATGTGAAAGCCAAGCTATGGCTACATTGTCAATTTCACTTGTTGCTTTCAGAAATTAGCTAACCTCCAATAGCATCCTATTTTCTTTCATATTAAAGTCACCAGGCTTCTTGTCCATGCAGCTAATGTTTCTTTGGCTATAAATAAATTGGACACATCTTATCCCCCACAAAGCTATTCCAGGGGAAAAAAAAAATCTCTTCAAAGCAGCTAGGGAGATAAATTGTATAAATTGTATTCCTTTTACCTCATCAAAAGGTCAAATTAATTTCACCTGGGTTGTTTACACTTTTAAAGTACTTTCAACTTACACTCTTGACAAGATGAGGGAAGATGAAACAGAGAAAAATTTCATAACTATTATAAAGGAACCATGGAGCTTCTAACCAGGCTGCAGCACCACAGCCAAGAGAACGGAATGATGGCGGCCTGAAAATAGCACCTGCAGACCACTCACGAAAAGGGCTATTCCACCAGGGAATGTGTGAGAAGGGACTTAGGATTTCCTCTGAGAACTACCGGGAAGTAGACTTGTTACCAGCACAAACAGCTGCTGGTACAGGAAAGAGAATAAAATGCTTAGAACTTCAGTAGGTGAAAAATGGCAAAAGGCATTTATTCGTTTCCTGAATCGGTAGAAAACCTGTGAGTACCAGTTTTTAAAATGTTGGGCACCTGGGTGGCTTAGTCAGTTAAGCATCTGACTCTTGATTTCGGCTCAGGTCATGATCTCACGGCCCAGGTCATGATCTCACGGCCCAGGTCATGATCTCACGGTTCAGGAGATGGAGCCCAGCCTTGGGCTCTGCACTCACAGTCTGGAGCCTGCCTGGGGTTCTCTCTCCCTCTCTCTCTCTCTGCCCTTCCCCTACTCTCTCTCTCTCTCTCTCAAAATAAATAAATAAACATTAAAAAAATCAAAATTAAGATGTTCACTTGAAAACAAGACTTCACAGAAATATGGATTCTGGTGTCCCAACTTAGGTTTCCCCCTCAAGACAAGCAAAGATGTTTTCTCTCCTTAAACCAGGCCATCTCTGCTGGTTCTAGATCAGTTTTACCGAAAGTCAACTAATTAAATAATCATCAACACTTATCAAATGTATCAGCCGTTACAAGGAATATGAATTTTTAAATTATGGTCAATGACTACATATTCTTTTTATAAATCTGTTATGAATACAGCTTTAATTTTGTATTTATATCAATTAAGATATAAGATTTCAGGACTTTATATGTGATGGAAATGTTCTGGGTTCTGGGCTTTTGTTTTTTTTTTTTTTTTTTTGGTTCTTTCACATTCTTTACAATTCTATTAATTCTATTTTTTATACTTCAGGCTTTAAGTTTACCATTATCTGACCAGCTGGCATATGCACCATAATTTTGTAATTAAAAACAAGATCGCTCAATGTTTCTGACTTGGAATAGTCACAGGTAAACCACTGTAAACCAGATTTGGGGTAGTAACTGTCTAAATTTTGGCTGCTGAATATGAATGACAAATTTCTGAATATTAAGCATATGTGTAAAAAATGAATTCATCCTATGACCTTTAAAAATATTACCTCTCAAACAATTAATTTTTATTATTTTTTCTTTAACAAAATTTTTTTAATGTCTATTTTTGAGAAAGAGAGGGAGAAAGAGAGAGAGAGAGAGAGAGAGAGAGAGAGAGAGAGCATGAGCGGGGGAGAGGCAGAGAGAGAGGGAGACACAGAATCTGAAGCAGGCTCCAGGCTCTGAGCTGTTAGCACGGAGCCTGATGCAAGGCTTGAACCCATGAACCATGAGATCATGACCTGAGCCAAAGTAGGACACTCAACCGACTGAGCCATCCTGGTGCCCCCACAAGCAAATAATTTTTAAAAGGATTTATTTCATTGAAGCATAATTGACTTATAATGTTATATAATTAAGTTTCAGATGTACAACTTAGTGACTCAACAATTCTATGCATTCTATACATTTGTTACCACCTATTGCCATACAAAGTTGTCACAATATTATTTACTGTATTACCTGTGCTACAATCTTACCCCTATGGCTTATTTATTTTATAACTATGAAGACAAAAAAAAAAGCCAACAAGCTAAAACTTACAGAAATATTTAAAAACTATTAAGGTAGCCCTACAAATGAACTGCTATAAGACTTATAACTTTATAAAGAATTAAATAACAAGCTAAATCAATTGATTAAATCAATTAAATTAAATCAATTGATTAAAAATATCCTTTGAAGGCAAAAAGATCCTTTAACAAATATATAATCAAAAATGACTTTAAAAGGAATTTAAGGGGCTGCTGGGTGGTTCAGTCAATTGAATATCTAACTCTTAGTTTTGGCTCAGGTCATGATCTCACGGTTTGCGAGATGGAGACCAGCAACAGGCTCTGTGCTGAGCAAAGAGCCTGCTTGGGATTCTCTCTCTGACCCCTCTCTCTCTCTGTCTATCACTCTGCCAAAATAAGTAAATAAATATGAAAAAAAAAAGTTCATCCAAACACTTTGTTTTGGCTGACATCTAAAAATCCTACACTTGCAAGATGAGCATGAAAAGATATGTCCTTTAACTAGGGGTTTGGTTAACAATTTATTTGGTTCCTCAAATATGAAAATATGTAAATGGTTTATGGCTGAATCAAAAAGAAAAACTACCCATAGTCTGTGAAAAAACTTGGAGAATGCAAGTCAACTTTCTTCAAGAATTAACTTTTTATTAAAAACAAATTTTTAAACCTGGAATTCTTTGTTTTACAAAGCATTAATAATGACCTAATTTTAAATTAGACTTCTAGGGGCACCTGGGTGGCTCAGTCAGTTAAGTGTCCAACTTTGGCTCAGGTCACAATCACACACAGTCTGTGAGTTCAAGCCCCGTGTCGGGCTCTGTGCTGACCGCTCAGAGCCTGGAGCCTCCTTGGGATTCTGTGTCTCCCTCTCTCTCTCTCTGCCTCTTCACTGCTCATGCTCTGTCTCTCAAAAATAAAGAAGTGCAAAAAAAATTTTTTAATCATACTTCTATAAAGGAAGGATCATGTTGTCAAACAAATAATGGCTTCCTAAATTTATTATTTCTAACCTATAGGATAATCTTGTTAAAATAGTATATCATTTTGATCAGTTTTTCTTAGACTATTGAGAATCATCAGATGCTCTTGGAAAAGGAGTTAACAAAACTAAGGCTCTTAGGCTTAATTCACCCCGTCACCTGAGTTTATAAATAAAGTTTTATTGGAACACAGCCACACTCATTCATTTACATATTGCCTGTGGCTGCTTTCAGGCTACAACTGCCCAGCTACATAGTGAGGATGGTGACGTTATGGCCCACAAAACCCGAAATATTTACTACCTGGCCCTTTACAGAAAGATTGCTGACCTCTGCTCTACAATACATTTGTATACCCTACAACAAGGAGTCAAAGGTCCTAGTTGCCAATGTTATGGTAAAGATTGACTTTAAATATTAAAAAAAAATCCACCAAACCCACTGCAAAAATAAACACAAGTATATAAACAAAAATGGTGCAGCAGTACTTGGTCATGAATGGGGAATCCAGATAATAGGAAATAACTTCATAATTTTATTTAAGCATGCCTAACAAAAATACATATTAAAAACCCATTTGCAAAATTGGTGCATAACTCATAGACCCCAAGAATATGCCTGATGACCCACGTTTGCTCATAGCAGTTGTAAAGTACAATAAGAGATTATATAAATATAAATATATTTTTAAAATGTGTAACTGTTCCTGATTTATAGAATCATCAGCTTATTAAGCCAGTGGGTAGATGAGGGCTGATAAAAGTTTATTCTCGGGGATTGTTTTGATTGTTTATATGTGCAATTTAAAATATTCTTTAATAAAAGGAAAATATTCATATCTACACTACAGTTCAGCTTACATATAGGACTGTAACTCTTAAGCACTAATTAACAATTGGGTTCTAAGTGTTGCCATATTTCCCATATACCGTGGAACGTTACACATTCCAAATATATTTGGAGCTCCATGTGAGCTTGGTAAAGGCAGCTCTGAAAGAGAATCACTTCAGGATCTTTACTTTACAAGCGATTTCAACTTGATCACCTGGAATTCAGTCTTATGTGCAAACTGGGTGATAAACTGGGTGATACAACTCAAATCATCAACAGGTGCAGTAATGTTTACTTAGCCAATCATGGCTTTTCCACTTGTTTGTGCATAAGGCTTTACTGTTGTTCTTTTATTGCTATTATTTATTTGCATTTGTAGATAGATAAATAGATATTAAATATATTTGCTATTGGGGCGCCTGGGTGGCTCAGTCAGTTAAGCGTCCGACTTCAGCCCAGGTCACGATCTCACGGTCTGTGAGTTCGAGCCCCGCGTCGGGCTCTGGGCTGATGGCTCAGAGCCTGGAGTCTGCTTCCGATTCTGTGTCTCCGTCTCTCTCTGACCCTCCCCCGTTCATGCTCTGTCTCTGTCTCAAAAGTAAAATAAACGTTAAAAAAAAAATTTAAATATATTTGCTATTATGTGTAGTAATTTATTACCATAAATCACATACTCTGGAAAATCTGTGCTGATTTTAGTTATGAGTTTTTCAGGTTACTCTCTATAGATGAGTTAGAGGTTAGCCAAATTTCGCCTGTAATCCCAACTTGGTTGGGAAAAATTAAAAACAAAAAATAATACTTCATGACACATGAAAATTAATATGAGATTCAGATTTCAGTGTCTATAAATAAAGCTTTATTTAATAATCATTCCCATTTGCTCACATATTATCTATGGGTGGTTTCATGTTATAATAGAATTGAGTGGGAGCTCATAAAACCCGTAAAGCCTAAAACATTTACTAGGTGGCATATTAAAAAAATTCAACAGAGGCGCCTGGGTGGCGCAGTCGGTTAAGCGTCCGACTTCAGCCAGGTCACGATCTCGTGGTCCGGGAGTTTGAGCCCCGCGTCCAGCTCTGGGCTGATGGCTCGGAGCCTGGAGCCTGTTTCCGATTCTGTGTCTCCCTCTCTCTCTGCCCCTCCCCCATTCATGCTCTGTCTCACTCTGTCCCAAAAATAAATAAACGTTGAAAAAAAAAAATTCAACAAACCCTGCTTAAAACTATACAGAAATTTGGAATAAGCAAAAAAGATTACTGAATGTCTCCAACGCAATACCATGCATTGTCCCCCACCCCTTATCTCCCCCCATGGAAAAAGCCAGATTTTTTTTCACCTCTTCCTGTGAATTCATTTCAATATTTTGTTACTCCATATAAATTTGAGATTCACTGACTTTTCCTTTGAACCCATCATATGTGCATAGTTCTCTTTTTAATAATAGGCTAAATAAATTCTTAAATACATGTTTATTTTATATCTGTATAAATATATCTATTTATTTGTATATCTGTTTGACAGTTACGATTTTTCCTTTTTTAAAATTTATCCTTCAGCAGAACAAAAAGAACACATCAAAGAATCTGTATTATTCTCTCTGCCCCTCCTATTACATCATGTGAGGGTAGAGCATACAAAAGTGATCTGTTTATGCTCTGCCCTTTCAATATAGGAATAAAAGACAAGGCCCAGGAAAAGTGCCCTTAAGCAACACAATAATTTGTGAAATGCCAGGTGTTTATACAAGGTTTTCTTTTGGAGAGACTTTTGAAAATGAAACAAAAGGCATATTCAAGTGTAAAGGACATTCACTTCAAGCCAGTAAGGGCAAGTTACAGAATTTTTTTTTTTTTTTCAGAGGGGCACTCTGCATAAAACTGGGAGAACGCACTCCAGTGGATTGTGTCGATGCAGCAATGTCTCCTAAATAGTCCGAAAGGGTGATTCGGGAGGAGAGTTTCCTACCCAGCCAGTTTTAATGCTGATTAATCGAGTTCCTTTTGGAAGGATTTGACTTCTAGAATTGTTACTTACTGTTGTTTTTTTAAAGAATATTTAGGAATAATTTTTATTGTTTTCTCACTAAATCTGTGCTTTGCATGAGGCACAAATCGTGCCAACTGGAGTCTGCCCAGCTACTATGAGGGCAACATCGCAATTGGCAAAACGGTGACTTCTATTCTGAAGCAGAAAAAGTGAACCTGTATAAGTCTGTGTGTGTGTGTACATTGTGCACAGGGGTTCGACCCTGGCTCGGAATGCCAATCATGAGAAAACTTCAAACAATGCTGTGAATAATAGTTACATTTTTGGACTACATGTGGACACTCAGTGTAATTACGGTTGACCTTTGAACAACACACGTTTGAACCACGTGGGTCTGCTGATATGTAAGATTTTTGTCGATAAATACCGTACAGTACTATAATGTATTTTCCTTATGATCTTAATAACATTTGCTTTTCTCTAGCTTACTTTATAGTAAGAATACAATACATAACATATATACAAAACATGTGTTAATTGACTTTATCGGTAAGGCTTCTGGTCAACAGTAGGTTATGAGTAGTTAAGTTTGGGAGGAGTCAGCAACCTTAACCCCTGCATTGTTCAAAGATCAACTGTCCTTTGACAGAATCACCAGTAATTGGAATGCATGATTTCTAATAAGTGTGAATCTGTATTTTTCATAGGATTCAAAACTCCTTTGGAGAGAAAAAGGGCAAATAAATCAGAGGAACACAAACATGCTAACTAGCTGAACTATCAGCTATAGCGATAATGATCCTCTTTACATTGTCTTCTCAGCAGTACTTTCTGTGCAAATGAAGATCATGGGAGAGATACAGTACACAAGAAATAAAGCCCCACTTAAAATTACTTTTTTCTTATGGAAGGAAAATACTTGCAAATCTGGTATCTGATAAAAGACTTGTATCCACACCATCGCTCTTAGAGCTCAATAAACAGCAATAATAATAACCCAACTTAAAATACAGCAAAAGATCTGAATAGACGTTTCACCAAAGAAGGCATCAAACAGCTAATTAGTATGTGAAAAGCTGTTCAACATCATTCATCATTAGAAAAATATACATTAGGGGCGCCTGGGTGGCTCCGTCAGTTAAGCGTCCGACTTCAGCTTAGGTCACGATCTCGCGGTCCGCGAGTTCAAGCCCCACGTCAGGCTCTGGGCTGATGGCTCAGAGCCTGGAGCCTGCTTCCGATTCTGTGTCTCCCTCTCTCTCTGCCCCTCCCCCGTTCATGCTCTCTCTCTGTCTCAAAAATAAATAAACGTTAAAAAAAAAAAAGAAGAAAAATATACATTAAAAACACACTTGAGGTGCCACTACATACCCACTTGAATGGCTGTAATCAAAACACAGACGGGGGCGCCTGGGTGGTTCACTCAGTTAAGTTTCCGTCTTTGGCTTAGGTCATGATCTCATGGTTCATGGGTTCGAGCCCCACGTCAGGCTCTGTGCTGACAACCTGCTTCAGATCCTGTGTCTCCCTACCTCGCTCGTGCTCTGTCTCTATCTCAAAAATAAACATTAAAACACACACACACACACACACACACACACCGACAACAGCAAGTTTGGTGAGGATGTGAAGAAACCAGAACCCTCTTACATTACTATAGAAATGTAAAGGGGTGCAATCACTCTAAAAATAGTTTAGAAGTCAAACATAAACTTTTAATGACCCAACAATTCCACTCCCATGAATCTACACCCAAGAGAAATGAGAACACATGTCTGCAAAAGACTTGTACATGACTATTCATAGCATTGTGACTCAGAGCCCAAAACTGGAAACAATTCAAATGACCATCAACTGGTCAATGGATAAACCAAAAGTACCATATCCATACAATGGGCTACTACTGAGCAACAAAAGGAACAAAATATTGACACACACACAACATGGATAAACCTCAAAAACATATTAAATGTAAAAAGCCAGATACAAAGGACGACATATTGTATGATTCCATTTTCATGGGCTATCCAAAAAAAGGCAAATTTATAGAGACAGAAAGCAAATCAGTCGTTGCCTGGGACTGGTAACAGGGATTGACTGCAAAGAGGCTGGTGGGAATTTCATGGATGATGGAAATAGTCCCAAACTGGACTATGTGATGGTGGTACAACTCTATCCATTAACTAAAAATCATTGCATTGCACCCTCACCATGGGATATAAATTAGAGCTCAATGAAACAGTTAAAAAAAAGAAGTATGAAAACTTTTTTTTATGGCCCAAGTTTAAATAACTTTTAGATTAAATGGCCCATAGCGAAACCATACATAACAAAGCCTTGCCCATTTGGTTAACTATTTTGACCAGAAGGTGGATGTTTGTCCAGACCCTGGGGACCTACTTAACAAAGTATTCCCCAGCACTGTCCATCTCTAGATTTGTCTTTCTCCCACTTGTTCTGCAGTAATCTAGTGTCTCCATATATATGTTCAAATTCATTCCCTCATCGAAGGTGTTTGAGAGCACTGCATGCGACATTCACCTCTTAGAGAGTCACAGCACATTCCAGTATAACAAAGATTCTGAGAAGTCCTCCATCAGCAAAACACAGTTTGACACTATTTAACACCATTTTTTTTTTTTATGGAGCAGCATTCACCATTCAGAAAGCTATAGAGAATGACAT
The DNA here is from genome assembly GCF_022837055.1 of Prionailurus viverrinus. Classification (NCBI taxonomy): domain Eukaryota; kingdom Metazoa; phylum Chordata; class Mammalia; order Carnivora; family Felidae; genus Prionailurus; species Prionailurus viverrinus. The sequence continues at coordinate 22,699,210 of NC_062569.1, forward strand.
GTCCTTGTATTCTTCAACCGGTTTTACTGAGCATTAAAAATTCCCGTTATACTTCAGATTTTACTGAATAAAGTACATAAAGCATATGGTTGAAATGCTTATGTATCCAAATTCCATCCCTTCTTCTTCAGCTGTATTCACTATCTTAAACTGGTGTTTATCATTCCCATGCCCATGATTATGCTTTTACTACATAGATACATGTCTATAAATAATAGACGGTATTTTCTACATATTTCTAAACTTTATATTTCTCCCTCAAAACGGTGTTTCCAAGATTCTTCCATATTATGGATGGTTTGCTTTCGTAGGTAATATTTCATTGTATGATTACATCCAGAATTTACTAGTTGAATTTAGAGTAAGTGTTGCTATTCCCAATCATGATGCAATAGGCATTCTAGACATGTCTCCTTGTGCACTGATTATTTTCTGGAACATATTTTTAAAAGTGGAATAGCTCTGTCCAATAGTTCCCTTGTTCTTTCTCCTACTGACTTATCGTGAGTTTCCTCCTCTCTGATTTGCCTTTGCCCATCTCTTTTCCAGACTAATAGAAGGAGTTCTTTTAAAATTCGGGATGCACTCTTTTGTCAGCTGTATGGGCAGCAAATATCTCCTTCCAGTCTGTGGTTTGCATTTCAGCTATGTTTACGGTAGGTTTTCCTGTGGTGGCTGTTAAATAATTTTTTTAAATTTTTTTAAATTTTTATTTTTGAGAGAGAGAGAGAGAGAGAGAATGAGCAGGGGAGGGGCAGAGAGAGAGGGAGACACAGAATCCGAAACAGGCTCCAGGCTCTGAGCTGTGAGCACAGAGCCCGACATGGGGCTCAAACCACGAACCGCGAGATCATGACCTGAGCCGAAGTCAGCCCCTTAACCAACTGAGACACCCAAGCTCCCCCAATAATTTTTAAATTGTAATTCCATTGCATTTGTCGATCTCATTTTGTCAATCTCTGTTTGTGCTTTTTGTGTGTACTTGTAAATGCTTCCCTCCCTATAATCATAAAGATATTCTTCCATTTTTCATTTTTAAAGCTATTTATTTATTTACCTAAGTCTTTAGTCCCCTTAGAATTTAATTCCTCCCTATAATAGATTTGTATAAATACCTAGATATTGGTTCTGTATTCTTTTCCACTGGTCATTTTTCTAGGCCTGTACATAACACTGTAATCTACTTGATGTAACTTAACAAAGCAATAAATGTTGCCATCTGGAGAAGAGGTCTCCACACTTTGTTATTCTTCAACGTGTATTCAAGGTGAAGTTTCTGTTTTATTTGTATTTACATTCTCAAGGGCTTGCTACATTGGCAATCATATCATCTGCAAATAAGGACAGTATTTTCTCTTCATTTCTAATCAGTATATCTCACTTCTCTTTTTATTATTGGATTACATTGGCTAGAATTTCTGGTAAATATTAAATACAAAAGGCAATACCAGGATTCCTGATGGATTCCAAATCTTAGTGGGGTTGCTCCTAAAGTTTCACTACTAAATATATTATCTGTAAGTTTGAGATAATTACCTTTAGTCAAGCTAAGAAAGTTCTACTGATATTTTGCTATGGCATTCCCTAATGAAGATGCATCGAAAACAAAAAAAAAATTTCCCAACATAAGATCATGCATTAATGTTTTATTTAACCTTTGCAGAGTAACACAATGCCCCAAAATTCACTGGCTTGAAACAATGATTTTTTTTTTTCATGATTCTGTGTGCTGGCTGAATAGTTCTGCTGCTGTCGCTTGGGCTCGCTTAGGAGGCTATCTTTGCCAAGCAGGCCTACTAGGTCTCAGCTCAGACTACGGGCGCCTTTTTCCTTTTGTCTTTTCATTCTGCAGGAGACTGGCCCAAGCTTCTTCACAAGATGGCATCAGGGCTCCAGCTAAAAGGAAGGGGCAGACCTGATGGAAGACCACTTTCTAAGTCTCTTTCATCATATTTGCTAATGTCCCATTGGCCAAAGCAAGTCACACTGCCAAGCCCAGATTCAAGGGTGGAAAACAGATTCTACCTCTTGGGACCAGCCACAATGTTTGTCATTCTCCATGGTCTAGCATCTCCTTTAGTAATGTAGTATGTTACATTAACAGTTTTTGTTCTGAATTGGAAACACTTTTCCTGTGGCACAGATATCCAGATGTTTAGTCAAAGAGATTTAAAAAGTATCTATGTGGGGCGCCTGGGTGGCGCAGTCGGTTAAGCGTCCGACTTCAGCCAGGTCACGATCTCGCGGTCCGTGAGTTCGAGCCCCGTGTCGGGCTCTGGGCTGATGGCTCAGAGCCTGGAGCCTGTTTCCGATTCTGTGTCTCCCTCTCTCTCTGCCCCTCCCCCGTTCATGCTCTGTCTCTCTCTGTCCCAAAAATAAATAAACGTTGAAAAAGAAATTTTTTTTAAAGTATCTATGTGCCACTTTTTATTCCAAATTTCTTTCTTTGTTGTCTTCTCTTTTTCTAGATCAATCTTGACATATATTTATGTATCGTTAATTCCTTCAAAACCCCAAACTTTTGGTTTCGCTGATCGTCTCTTTCTTCACCTTATGTTGAAAATTCCTGATCCATCTTTGTTCTTCCTCCTTTTTGTTAGTTTTATTCGTTCTTTTCCCAACTTCTGGAGTTGAATGAAATGTAGTCCAAAGCAGGAGGGTGGCAAGAAACGGATCCGAAAGCGAACAGAGCAATGACTAGCACACAACCCTTCTAGGTTCAATTTTCTCTTGATAAAGTCTATCCTTTAAAACTTATTTTCTGAATGGTTATTGAGGGTGAGTTCTCTCAGTCTTAGTATGACAAAATATGTCTTTCATGAAAATAGACTCCAACAAATAATGACAGTCCATGTTACTGGAAATAATTACAACAGCATAAAGATGTTAGTCCTCCTTCAGTTAGTTTATATTTGTTAAGATAATATTCAGATCATCCCCCAAATTGCATATATTTTATACCACCGTGTTATAGTCTCTATTCAACCAAAATAATTTAGTTTCTATTTCATTCCATTTCCTCTACCCAATATCTTTTCTATAATCATTCCGTGAAATTATAAATGCCAATCACTTATCAGCGTAAGTAGTCAATGAAATAAACATTTTAGACTTGGTGCAACAATCTAAAAATAAGCTCTCACAGAATATTTTACAAAAAGCACATCCTCACAGCCTGTCAGATAGTTTTGTGAGGAGATTTAAAAAGCAAAAAAATCAAAATTTTAAAACTAAACATCTCGGTACCGACTTGCTTTATACCTAAAGTGAATGTATAGAATTGTTAATTCACTATGTTGTAAACCTGAAACTAATATAACATTGTATGTCAACTATACCTCAATTAAAAGAACAAATTAAATAAAGCCACAATGCGTATTTTGAATGTTTGAAGTCAAGCTGAGAAGACCTAGGAACCCGCCCAATATGAAACCACTTTTACAAGGGTCAAACTTAATAAAAGTGATAATTGCTTATTCTTCTAATAACCCTAGAAATTACTAATATTCAAAAGGGCAATATTCCTAAGGTTAAAGCTAACCTTCCATTTTGACAGCTTCTTGCTTATCTAGTGACATCAGGCAGTTCAAGAGTGGTTTTCGTAACTGTTTCAATAAGAAGCTCTGTGAATATTTTGAAATATATATACTTCAAAATACCTTTACTTTCATTGAAAAAACCTGCGTTGGCCCTGTGGGCAAAGGTAGGTCACACCTGGTCACCTTTACGAAGGTCTAAAAGTAGGAAGTGGGTAGAAATAATTGATTTTACAGTGTTACATCCTAGTTGTCCTAACCTATGTTTTCAAATTTTTCAGGAGAAAAGAATGATTCTGATGAATAGTGATGATTTTGACTTTTAAATGTTTTGGAGTTCAGTATCAAATGGTTGGTACAAATTGACGAAAATTTCTTGGTGCAAAGCCTCTAGGTTTTTCCTATGTCCTCTCACTCTGGCCATGTTTAAAAGCGTCAATCTCATATCAGATACCCAGCTGTCTTTCTGTGCTTTGTTACGTACTTCTAATAGTACCCCCCCTCTTACGAAGTTTCTCTTCTTCTTATGCCTCTACTCTACTGCAAAACCACCGTGAAAGCCATTGACATCATATCCATCATTCTGGTCTTCTCTACAGTGATTAGAGTTGAGATAAGGAATCCAATGTGTTTGGATGCAGACTTCTCCTCTTTCTAACTTTTAGCATTTTCCAACAAACAATACCTGTTTCCCCATGGCTTTGATTAAATAACAATATTATAGTGGTGCCTGGCTGGCTCAGTTGGTGCAGCATGTGACTCTTGATCTCAGGGCCATGAGTTCAAGCTCCACATTGTCTTATTATTAAAGTCTTATTGTCTTATTAAAGTCCAACCACATTACCTAGCTTCCAAGTCATGACCCATTGTGTCCAGATTACCATTACAGCATTCCTAGTGTTTGCCACCCTGACGTTTACCTTCAAGAATGCTTTGGTCCAGCAAAATCTGCTGGCAAACAACCTCCCCTTCCTATCCAACAGATTCTACTCAGGATACAAACCGCAGTCTAAATGTTCCCTTCTCTGTTCTCCTTAAGAATCAGCCTTCCCTTTGCTTATCAATTCACAGTCATTAGTCCCAGTTCTCCTATAACCTTCCCCTTCTACCATGTGTTCTAGTGTTCTCTCTCACTGAGTATAAGTATCCTGAGAGAGTATAAGTATCCTGAGAGAGGGAACAGTTATCCTTCTGTCCCAGAACCCTCCCTCAACACCACATAACACAGTGATTTGCCTAAGTAGTTGTTGAACTGATGTTAGAGGCATTGAGCTAGAGCCTCAAGATTAGGAGATGGACAGGGCACCCACTTTCTATAGCCTATTCTCAAATTATTTTTCCAAATGAAACAAAAACTTCTAAATGCACCAAGTATTTCTGTTCTCCAAAGACATGGCAATGAAAAATCTTGAAGTGCAAAACATAATACAAACCAGTGAATTTATTTATTTGCGAGAGGCTTCAGTTTTAGATCTTATTAACAATCAAATACAGAATTTCCTGGAAAAAAGCCACCCAATTACTGTATTTACTTTCCTGTGCTATTCAGTGCTCCTAGAAGGCATATATTAATTTTGATGAATGAACAAAGAATTGAGTTGGTAATACAGTAAGCAAATGCTCTTCTGATTTTCATAAGAGGGAGGAGGGAAAAAAAAGCAAAGCAAAGCACCAACCTTCTAATATATAATGGCATGTTCAAATGCAGTAGCTGTAAGTGTGGCAAAAAGTGAATTAACTACGTCAGAAGATGGATGACTTCCCATTAACTGCATTTGAAGATAATGCTAAGATTATATTAATTATGAAGGCTTTTCATTTTAATTGTCTATAAACAGAAGAGGTTAAGTCGATTTTATGTACTTCAAAGAATTTTTAAGCAGGCTGCTACGCTAACACATGAATAATTAGGACATTCATTACTTTTAAAAATGACTTTCTTCTGTACATCAACATGTCATTACTCTCTCTCCTCATTCACTCTTGCTCCAACTCTGTAGTATATACAAATAATACAGGTGTATTTAAATATGCATGTTCTTAAATCTCAAGTATTTGGCACACATGTATTTAAGAATAATAAATATTACACTTAGAGGTATTTGCCTAGAACTAACAATAAAGCCCACAGAATGGGCTTGGCTATATACCAACTATTAGGAATTAATTAGAAGATAAAAGGTAACAAGATAATTCCTACCCTATACTAACCAAAACCTGTTACGGATACGCCCTTCTCCGGTCGATGCTCGTTACTGGTGGATTGCTTATTTGGGAATTTGTCCCCTCAAATCAACACTCGCGGTGTTTTCACAGACACGCACAGCACCAAAAAAATGTGAGTTCCCTGACATAGTCCCACCTGCGGTTGAACAAGGTATTTCTCTGTCTTCTTGCTTCAGCTCTTATTCTATACACAAGTGTCTTTTTCAGTCTGTTTAGTACTAAGTGAAGGTTTTCGTGCTTTCTGTTGGTGGTTTTGTTGTTTAAGATGCCCCCCCCCCCCCGAACCTGGTGTTCTCTGTTGCTCCTAAGTCCAGAAGGGCTGTGATGGGCATTATGGGGAAAATGCCTGTGTTAGTTAAGCTGTATTCAGGCACGAGTTATAGTGCTGTTGAACACGTGGTGAACATGAGTTCAATGCTAATGAATCAACTGCATAATAAATAAGATGTCTTTAAACAAAGACCCATGCAAAATAAAATTATGTACTGATTGTTGCCAAAAACGTTCCGACCAAAGGCTCACTGGAACCTAACGCCGTATTTCCCCTGGGAGCACTGCTAATTCAGTGTTCACAGCAACTTTATAGATCATAACGACTGCAAATAATGATCAGCTGTAGATCACACATGCACACATACTTACACACAAACATGCACACACAATCACACACTCACGCACACATACTGAATAGAATAGTTTAAAATGAAGTTATGAAATTAAAAAATCAAAACAGATAACAGTTAAAGAAAAATTACTTCTGTTTAACTATATAAAACATCCTACTTGGGGCACCTGGGTGGCTCAGTCGGTTAAGCGGCCGACTTCAGCTCAGGTCATGATCTCACGGTCCGTGAGTTCAAGCCCCGCATCGAGCTCTGTGCTGTCAGTTCAGAGCCTGGAGCCTGCTTCAGATTCTGTGTCTCGCTCTCTCTCTGTCCCTTCCCACTCACATTCTGTCTCTCTCTGTCTCTCAAAAAATGAATAAATGTAAAAAAATATATATCAATGAGATTGCTTTCATCTACAGTGATGTAGAACTTTTCTCGTTTAATCAATGGGATAATGGAAAAAATGTGCTCCTCAAAATTTATCATAATTTAAATCATTTATCAAAATTAAGTTATTTAATTAAGTCATTAATTACCTTTATCATAATTAAATCTTCAAAGTATTGCAAGATAATTGTCATTAGTAATATTACAATTGGCACCGTGATAGAAACTATATAAGACAATTTATAGAGACAGTCTTCATTCCCCCCAAATGGTTACATTTTAAACTTATTAGTTGCCATTGTTTACTGAGTTCCTTTATAGTAATCTATCTCTCAATATACAAATATGTGCTTTTACAGACAGGACAGATATTTGTAAGCAGGAGTCACCATTCCTTTTCTTTTCCTTTTTTTATGTTTATTTATTTATTTGAGAGACAGAGAGAGAGAGAGAGAGAGAGTACACGTGCAGGCTTTAAGGAGGGGGAGAGACAGAGGGAGAGAGAGAATCCCAAGCTGGCTCCACACTGTCAGCGCAGAGCCCGATATAGGGCTGGATCCCATGAACAGTGAGATCATGACCTGAGCCACTCACGTGCCCCAAAATGAGAAGCTTTTTCAAAGCTTAATACAAACTCCCTTCTGCAAACCTCATCTGAACTGATGTGAGTCTATCTGCATTCTTAATGTTTCCCTTATTGTGCAAATAACAAAATGGTTTGCTGCATTTTGCGCTCATGTGTTAGATTACAGGGTGCCTCCTGAGACTCCAATAGGGAGGTAGGTCATAGCTAGCATATGCATCTTATTATCTAAACTAACATCTGAAAACTTCTTAATTCCAAACACATCTAAAACCCCCTGGGTTGTGGATAAGGGGTTGTGGAGTGTAACGCCCCGATTCCAAATTGCTGGGGAGAAATAAGTGACAATGCAGGTAAAGTACATACGTGTACTTTATACATATATGTGACTATGTTGTATCAGACCACATCACTCTAGCCCATATTGCCTTTGGCCCAAGAAAAGGAGGAGAAAGGAAGAAAACATGAAATTTCGTAGTGCTCATTCAATTATCCCAAGTTGAATGCAAACTGGTGCAGCTGCTCTGGAAAATGGTGTGGAGGTTCCTCAAAAAATTAAAAATAGATCTCCCCTATGACCCAGCAATAACACTGCTAAGAATTTACCCAAGGGATACAGGAGTGCTGATGCACAGGGGCACTTGTACCCCAATGTTTATAGCAGCACTTTCAACAATAGCCAAATTATGGAAAGAGCCTAAATGTCCATCAACTGACGAATGGATAAAGAAATTGTGGTTTATGTACACAATAGAATACTACGTGGCAATAAGAATGAAATATGGCCTTTTGTAGCAACGTGGATGGAACTGGAGAGTGTTATACTAAGTGAAATAAGCCATACAGAGAAAGACAGATACCGTATGTTTTCACTCTTATGTGGATCCTGAGAAACTTAACAGAAGACCAAAGGGAGGAGAAGGAGAAAAAAAAAAAGGCTAGAGAGGGAGGGGGCCAAAACATAAGAGACTCTTAAAAACTGAGGACAAACAGGGTTGATGGGGGGGGGGGGGGAGGGGGGGGGAGGGTGAGTGAGGAGTATTGAGGAGGGCACCTGTTGGGATGAGCCCTGGGTGTTGTATGGAAACCAATTTGACAATAAATTTCATATTAAAAATAAATAAAATAAATAAAATAAAATAAAATATCCCAAGTTGACCTTCCACCCACACCCCCACCCCCCACCTTAGTGAATTCCCTGCCTCCCGGAACTGAGGTCAGCAGCTCTTCCTTTGCCTGGGGTCCTGCTTGCTCCATCACCCCTGCTTGACTTCCTTTCTCAAATACACACACACATGCACACACAAGATCTAAAGAGACTCACTAAGTAGATTCCTTGCCATCTAGAACTATAGAAGATAACAAAATATATGAATAGATGGCTTCTGCTCACGTCCATCTACGGTGCTTTCTTCACATACAACCCAAGTGATATAATATTACTCCATTTCTTGAAACTGTATCCTGGCTTCCTATTTCAATTTGGAATTGAACTCCAAACTCCTTGCCATGATGACTTACACGGCCCTACAAGACCCAGCTTCTTCTTACCACTTGTCTCATGTGATGGTCCACTCCCTCCCCCCCCCCCCCCCCCACCTACAACCTTGCCACATCTGTTTGGATGTTCCCTTCTCACCTCCAGTATTTCCATTGCTGGTTTGTTCTCATTATTTAAGCATTAGTTTAAAGGTCACTTAACAGGACGTTTATGATCATCTTACTGAGAAAAATAACCTCTTTTCCCTTGGTTACCTTTCTGCTCGTTCTTCTCTTAACATTTTCTTATTATTGTGACTCTCTCTTTGTGTAAACTCATTTTACTTGTCTGTTTAGGATTTCCTCACACCCCCACCATCAGAATATAAGCTTCATGAAGGAAGGGACTTCTCCTGACTTACTGACAGCCTTATACCCAGTACCTAAAACAGTGCTGGGGATTTGAAGGGGCTCAATAAATGTTTATTGAATGAACAATTGCTCTGAATTGGCAACAAGTTAACAAATGCCTGAACTTACAAAAATAAACACACCATTCTAAAAAAGTTTATAGTATTTCACCATACTAGGTAAGTTATATGTATTACAAAGTAGGACTGGATAAAGTACTATGGGAATTGGGAAGAAGTGGAGAGATTCTTGTGAGCCTAAGGGGTCAGCAAAGGTACCTTTCAAGAATAGCGTCATGTCCACATTCATATGCCTGCCCCCAAAGGAAAGCACTAGAATGGTATTGGATGAACTTCTGTAAGCTCATAGAAAGAAGAGTCACCATATGGCTAAGACGTGACTATCCACAGAGACAACAACAGATTCATGTCACATGGAACACAAATATTTACCTTCGTTTTTTATTACTTATGGATATCAGAGCCTTAACCCAAGTCCCAAAACACCAATTCAATAAGGCACATTTAATTTGCCAAGATTAAAATTAAAAAGTGATTTTTCTTTCCCTGCCTCTTGTGCACCTTCAGGGATGGATACTAAAAGTCATTTTTGCTTCAGAGAGCAAAAAGAAGATTCTAACCTAAAAGAACAATGGTGCCCAATAGAACATGTATAACTTTCAGCATAAGGCTTTATGTTCAGCTAATGATCAGGGATGTTAGTATCTAACTGAAAAAGAAAATCATAGAATGTGCTTGTAGGACAATTATCACTGGAAATCTGAAAAACTCAAGAATAGTGTATAACCTTAACAGTTCTTCTGTTTTTCAGAGCCCTCATTATGTTTTCATTTTTCTACCTTTGCCTAACCTCAATTTCACAATGTCTACAACAAGGTCATTTCAAAGAAAATACTAAAAACGTTAACATTGTAGTCACTGTTGTCCAAGCAAATCTCATAACTTCTAAGATGTTTATTATCTTAAAGGTCAATTCCCATGGAATAAAAGTCAATGTAGAAAAGACATTTTAGAGTCTCAAAGTCAAATATTCTTTCCAATTTCACTCATTTGTTTATAGATTGGTCATGACACTAGAGAAGCATGGGTTCCAACCAGCTGTGTGACCCTGGACAAGTCATGTTGTCTTTCTTTTCTTTCTTTCTTTCTTTCTTTCTTTCCTTCTTTTTTTTTTTTTTTTTTTTTTTTGATGTTTATTTATTTTAGAGACAGAGAGACAGAGCACAAGCGGGTGAGGGGCAGAGAGGGCCAGAGACAGAATCTGAAGCAGGCTGCAGGCTCTGAGCTATCAGCACAGAGCCCGATGCAGGGTTCGAACCCACGAACCATGAGATCATAACCTGAGCTGAAGTCGGACACCAAACCAACTGAGCCACCCAGGTGCCCCATGTTGGCTTTCTAGCTCCATTTCCTTATGTTGAAATCAGAAGTTGAAACAAAAGAATTCTTCAGGTCTCTTTCAGAACTTAACCAAAAAAAGGCTTTCTGAGTCTACATGAGAGTGAAACCAGACTGAAACATTAAAGGACAAGAGGTGAACAAATATTTCACCCTAAACTTAGCAGCATACATATTCTGAGAAAATTCTAATAATAGAAAATAAGTCCAGAGGAAAGTATTGACGTCATAATTTGGAATTTTAGATTTCAGGAAGCATTATTTCTAAAGTTTTTTTTTAATGTTTTTATTTATTTTTGAGACAGAGAGAGACAGAGCATGAGCAGGGGAGGGGCGGAGAGAGAGGGAGACACAGAATCAGAAGCAGGCTCCAGGCTCTGAGCTGTCAGCATAGAGCCTGACACGGGGCTCAAACTTATGGACTATGAGATCATGACCTGAGCCAAAGTCGGACACCTAACTGACTGAGCCACCCAGGTGTCCCAAGGTAGCATTATTTCTAAACAAGTTAATGTAGCTAAATTGATCCTATACTCCCACACAGCTGCTGGAAATTTATTAGTTGAAGAAAATGTCTAATGTGAAGGCTGAATACAGAATGAGAACTGGAACTTGAATTCAAATGTAAATATAAATAGCTCACAGATTTCTTTCCCCTCTGAAATGTCATAGAGGGTATTAGGAGAACTAGTTTACATTCAGCCTTTATATTTAATTGGATAAATATATGATCATCAGAAGAATCAAAATGACAAACCAAATTTCATTTTAGAAGTTATGAAAAGGTGATATTATAGCATTTCCAAAGGAAACATACTAGGAAGTGTGCAAAAAAATTCGCCTTTATGTTTTCATGAAGCTTATAAAGATATTTCCATAAAATAGCATCTCAGTTATTTAGAGTCACATAAGGTATAACATATTCATTGAAATTTTATGGACCAATATAAAATAAAAGAATGAGTACAGAAAAAGTGTGACTCATAAAATAAAATAGTGTACATGTTTCAAACCACTTCTTTAGTGTATATGTGTTTGACTAAATATAATTAGAGTATTTCTGGATTACTATATTTAGACCAGGCTAATTCACTATCAAATGTTTGGACTCAGAAAGTATACTGGTGTGATAGTGTCCATTAAAACTCATGACACTTCATCTAGGGTGAGGAAGCCAAAGTCATCACTAAAAAAAAAAAAAAAAAGATTATACTATAGTTTCACTAATTGGTCAAAGACTCTACATAATAAAACAAAATGACTGGTGTTTAATTCAAAAGGGTAACATTAGCACATTTCTTTCATTCCTTTGCAGTATTTTCTACTAATAGAAACACAACAATTATGGGTAGACTCAAAATTCCTTTTCTTAAAGAAAACATGCACAAAGTTTTTACTATACAGAAATCAAAATAATTCAAATTTTATACATCTCTCCATTACAACATTCTCTAGACTTTATGGGTGGAAATAACATTCATATCCATCCCTTATGCTAGACATCACCTCCTTGAGATAGTGAATATATTTTTATTAATCACATTCTAAAGCATGGAGTGGATGTCAGGCAAGTTGAAGGAACATGCTTTAAGACACAATGAGAAAAATGAACTATTGGGAACTTCATCAAAATAAAAAGTTTCTGCACAGTGAAGGAAACAACAAAACTTCAAGGTAGCCTACAGAATGGGAGAATATATTTGCAAATGACATACCAGATAAAGGGTTAGTATCCAAAATCTATAAGAAACTTATCAAACTCAATACCCAAAAAACAAATAACCCAGTTAAGAAATGGACAGAAGACACAAATAGGCATTTTTCCAAAGAGGATATCCACATGGCTAACAAGATACATGAAGAGATGCTCAACATCACTCATCATCAGGGAAATACAAATCAAATCCATGACAAGATTCCACTTGTCGGAATGGCTAAAATTAACAACACAGGAAACAATAGGTGTTGGTGAGGATGCAGAGAAAGGGGAACCTTCCTGCACTGTTGTGAGAAAGCAAACTGGTGCAGCCACTGTGGAGAACAGTATGGAGGTTCCTCAAAAAGTTAAAGGTAGAACTACCCTATGACCCAGCAATTGCACTGCTTTTAAGTATTTACCCAAAACATACAAAAATACAGACGAAGAGATACATGCACCTCAATGTTTATAGCAGCACTATCAACAACAGCCTAGTTATGGAGAGAGCCCAAATGTCCACTGAGTGATAAATGGGTAAAAAAGATGTGGTACACGCGCACACACACACACACACACACACACACACACACACACACTGGAATATTACTCAGCCATCTAAAAGAATGAACTCTTGCCATTTGCAATGACATGGATAGAGCTAGAATGTATTATGCTAAGCAAAATAAGTCAGTCAGAGTAAGAAATACCACATGATTTCACTCATATGTGGAATTTAAGAAACAAAACAGATGAACATATGGGAAGGGGAGAAAAAGAGAGAGGGAAAAAACCATGAGAGACTCTTAAAGATAGAGAACAAATTGAGGGTTGATAGAGGGAGGTGGGTGGGGATGGGCCAGATGGGTGATAGGTATTAAGCAGGGCACTTGTGATGAGCACTGGGTGTTGTATGTAAGTGATGAATCACTGAATTCTACTCCTGAAACCAATATTGCACTGTATGTGAACTAACTCGAATTTAAATAAAAAAGACATAGTGGGAAATTCAACTTACTAAAATACGAAGATTCAGCATTAATTTTGTTCTTAAGATGGTGAACATAAAAAAAAAATCACCGTTCCTTAAAAATTTGAAGGAGGTACAAATTAAAGCTTTTAAAGTAAACCCTTGACTACTAACTGGCTCACCCAGGATTTTTTTCCATTTCCCTAAAGGTAGAGGAAATACTGAGATTTATGAACTTGTCAAAAGAACTATATAAACTTAATTCTTTATAGAATCATTCAGAGGTTTTTTTTGGCTTTTTTGTTTTTGTTTTTTTTTTTTAGAAAACCACTATATTTATTTTTAAACATTACTCTGTTCAAACGTATTTGGAAATATATAGAAAATAAAATCCTTCGAAATACTTCCTATTTGTTTTCTAAAGCCTAGAACTACGGTCAGATGGAAATGTCAAAACACTGCTGAACTAAAGGAAGAAACCCATTTTATGTCAGTATAGAGCCTAGAGGAAGCCACAGAGAGTAAGGAGGGAACATCACAAATCATGGGGTACCTGCTCCAAGTCTTTCTTCCTTCCTTTCTTTCTTTCAGCCACAGAAGAGAGAAGAAAGAGAATGAGACGGTGGGGGTGGAAGGAAGCAGGGGTGTTGAGGGGCAGGGGTCATTGAGGTGTCACTGTGGTGATGAGAGGGAAACAGAAGGGCAAGATAACACACAGGTGCTACATCCTGGCACCTACCAAAGAGTAATAAAGCCACCTGTGGGCACTTTGGGGCACCAAACCTGACAAGCACAGATGCCCGGAATTTGCTCACACAAATCCTGGGGAGGCAAAGAGCATTATTTTCTTGCGGATGAATATAAAGATGAGTATATAGAATATATATAAATATATAGAATATGCAGTGATCGAGAGAGTCATAGCTATATATTATATATGTAATTCTTTGTCCTTAGGTGAATTCACTTAAATATTGGTCTAAATTTTCTATCATTTTCTCACAAATCGTACCCTGTAAAGAGTTTATGTTAATGAGTGTGCTCTTCTTCCATGATATGTATGGAACACATATAGTCTGTGTTTTTCTCTTTCTCGTGTCTAAATCCTTTATCTCTACAACATTCACAAACTGAGCAAAGAACTAAATAAAAAATGAGAAGCTGAGTGAGCTATAGACACAGTATATCTACTTCATAATTTTTAATTAAAAAGAAAACTAAAACAGTTCAATCGATTTAACTATTTCCTTCTTTTTACACTTGGAGAAGTATAAGTTCCCACGTTGTTGGGCACATAGTAGATACTCAACAAATACTTATAGAACAAAAGAACTGGGAAAAACGAGCTGTCCAGGAACCTATCGCTCAAGGCACCGCCACTCGCATTGATGATGGTCCATCGTTCAGAAGGAAATAGTTTCAAAGCCCCATCTCACAGATAGATCCAAGCCATGATTTTCCACCCCAGCTGCACATAAGAAACACACGACGGCATCTGTTTCTTTTTAATCAGACGCCTGGGTCCCTCCTGAATCAGACATGCTGATCCAGCAGCTCCGGGACAGAGCCTGGCAATCTGCAGTTTTCAGTTGCTCATGAGGCAATTCTGTTTTGCAGCCAGGGCTGAGAACTACTTAGAAGGAAACGAATCTCCTAGGTCTGTTAACATATAAGTTTAGATCTGTTACCTTTAATTCTTCAGTCACCCTAACTCAGACAACCTTCTTTCTCTTTTCAATATATAAAATATGTCCAAGGAGGAGGTAACTAAGCAAATAGCAAGGGATGGAATTACAGGAATTAAGAAACGAACAAATAAAAAACTTATTCTACAATCAGAAATTTGAGGGGCGCCTGGGTGGCGCAGTCGGTTAAGCGTCCGACTTCAGCCAGGTCACGATCTCGCGGCCCGTGAGTTCGAGCCCCGCGTCAGGCTCTGGGCTGATGGCTCAGAGCCTGGAGCCTGTTTCCGATTCTGTGTCTCCCTCTCTCTCTGCCCCTCCCCCGTTCGTGCTCTGTCTCTCTCTGTCCCGAAAATAAATAAACGTTGAAAAAAAAATTAAAAAAAAAAAAAAGAAATTTGAGTGGAGGAAGGTGCCTTCTACCAAGCTACCCAGTGGCTCGGACCTGAGTTTGCATCTTGATTCTGCTACATTTGCAGTGTGACACTTGGACAAATTGCTTAACTTCTCCAAACTTCAATTTCTTTATTTGTAAAATGGAAACGTGGCTAATGCCACATGAGGTCGTTTTGTAAATTAAATGAGCTTATGTATAAAAAATGCTGAGCAGAGACTGATACTTGATAACAGATCAATAAATGGCAAGTGTAATGACACAATGTTGGTGACAATGATAATGATTCCTGAATACAGTGATCAAGGAATTCTGAAAAACCTAGGTAGTGGAAAAGAAAAACACCTCCTTTAAATCTTGTTTCACACTTATCAGGTTGAAACTGTCAGTAATGATGTTTTTGTATATCTCTTGTGTTTCTGGCACTCTGCAAGGCCAAACAAAGACAGACAATCAGAAAAAAAAGAGGTATCTCCAAGGAGTATGTACTTTTCTGTGGGAAACAAGTATATAAGTAAAAATATAATAACAGGGGCGCCTGGGTGGCTCAGTCGGTTAAGCGGCCGACTTCGGCTCAGGTCATGATCTCGCGGTCCGTGAGTTTGAGCCCTGCGTCAGGCTCTGTGCTGACAGCTCGGAGCCTGGAGCCTGTTTCAGATTCTGTGTCTCCCTCTCTCTGACCCTCCCCCGTTCATGCTCTGTCTCTCTCTGTCTCAAAAATAAATAAATGTTAAAAAAAATTTTTTAAAAATAAAAAAATATATAATAACAAAGTAATACCATAATGAGTGTGAATACGGCTACATCATTCTCTAAGCTATAGTGCCAAATCAAATTTTTGTTAAGACATCTAGGTACTAAAAGCCAACATGATTTACAATAATATTGTTCTTTGGCAACTTGCCCAACCCAGGAAGATAGTCCAAGTATTCCCATTATTGTGAAATAAAAATATCAGGAAAAAAAAAGAAAGACATAATTACCTAGAAAACTCACTGACAGAACTACAAAGATCAGAAGCCTTCCCCTCTCCTGGTACATGATTACCAAAGGGAATGATTACTTTGCTGCCACACTTTTGAGTGCGAACACAGTCAAGTTCTCATACACAGGCAGAATGAAGGTCCTTCACAACTGAGTGAGCAGAAAAAACTCAATCAGCTAACCAACACCAGCACACCAACACAGCAAAATGACCTATGCGTTATTCTAGATTTCAAAACAATCTCAGCTTCTCACTTTGCATAGGCAACTCAGAGCCATGTCTCACTCTGGGTTAATGGAATATGTCTCATCTTCTCTGTAAACTCAGCAATGGAAGCAATTAGCACGTTTCCTTGCTGACTTCAAAAGATGCCTCAGACACTTATTTAAAAGTATACATAAAATCGCTGAAGTGAATTTAGTAATCAGAGAAGCGGATCTGTCATTCATGGTGTCTTACTTCTGATAGGCTCATTTGTATAGATTCAGTCTACTGAGTACCTACTTGAATACTGAAAAAAAATTGAAGAAAACCATGTATCCCTACCATTTGCGTCAACTCTTAAAAAATGACATCTTGGAAAATATGTTAGAAGCAGGAATCACTCATTTTTTCCCTGTTATTACCCCTCTAGTCACTGAAAAATAAGATACATAGGAATGAATAGGAGCAAAAAATATGAGCTGTATCCTCCAAGGGACCGAATTTAACCTAGAAAACTCTAAGCCAGTGAGGAAGTTTCTCAGGAAGTCAAAAACAAGTGTTCCTAAAACTTATGTTTATTTATATGATGAGCTGTTCCAGAAATTATTCATGTGTCTCACAAAAATATATATAATTTATTAAAATAAATAAATAAATGAAATTAGAACAAGAATAAGAAAGAGACTATGTAGCTAAGAATACTATTTTTTATTTAAAATGTATGTCACAAGAATTTGTACAAAAAGGTAAAGGAAGGCTGAACATCTAACTTTGAGCATCCTTAAGCCTGTGCAAGGAGGAAACATGATCTTTCATAATATTCCCCAAATCTCTTCCCCATCTAACTTTCTGATATTGGAAAATGTTGTAAATTCTTTAAGCCCAAGACACTATTACATTATACAAGATACAGTACTTTGGGAGCAATTAACATTTAAATGAAGTCATACTGAATTATAAATAGTTGTGTATGTGCATGTGTGAGTGTGTGTGTTGGGGACAGAGCTAGGGGAACTGATAAGGAAGGGAAACAAAGAAATAGGAAGGTAAGAGTACCGCACATGAACATTACTTACGAGAAGATGCCTTTTCTTCAATATCCGTATCTGTAAAATGAGAATGATGCCATTTCTTTCAATATATCACAAAAGACTGATAGAATAAAATATAACATAAAGTGATACAAGGAAAGAATGTAAGATATAAGCTTGGAACGCACGGATATGAATCTTCTCCATGGATTGAAAGCAGAAATACATCTAATTCCTACTCAAACGTTAGTCTAGTATTTGTAAAATAAATGACTTAATATGTGTGGCTTTATAATAAAGTATTTATGAATGCTTTCCATCAATATAATATATAACATAAAATTGATGTTGAAATTCTTTGATGAGAAAACAAAAGATATTTATAAACAATCTTTCAGTAATAAGGAGAATATTTACTGATTCCTGATAGGATCCTAAGACTCACTTTAGCTGAAGTTATCCATTTATTGAAGGACAATTATATGCTAAGTATCCTTGTTATATAAGAGGATGATAAAATGTACCCATATCATTTCCCATTTCTGTTGAGGTCGTAAAACATTAGGTGTTAATGTCTCCACATTCTAGAAGAAAACTACACACAGAATTTTTAAATGTGGCTAACAAAAACCAGTTTTGCACACTCTTAACCCCTCATCAACACTGAGGTTATAAAACAGTGGGGTTGGGAGACCAGGAAGGGGTTTCAAGAGATGAGGGGCTTGGCTTTCACCTCAAGCCCAGGAAATGGCCCTTCAATAGCATTGTCAAAGAGTGTCCTCTAGAAATTTGGGGAAAACAATTTAAAAAGTGAGAGATGGTAACTGGCCAGCTGAGCTGCTTGAACAGTGAAAGGAGATTACCATATTGAACGTGATCTGCAAAAAACATGAAGGTGTTTCCTATGGATTCCATGGACTCAGTTCAGGCCCACAAGACAGCCATCATGGGTCATCAAAGATCCTGTACAAGAAGTACCCTTGTAGGGCTGAAATGATCCCCTTAGAAGAAGCAGGTGATAAATCCCTTGGGATGTGTTGCGTGTGTGTGTGTGTGTGTGTGTGTGTGTGTGTGTGTGTGAGAGAGAGAGAGAGAGAGAGACAGAGAGAGAGAGGGAGGGTGGGAGGGAGAGGGAGAGAGAGAGAAACAGACACAGAGACAGAGAGAGAGAAAGAGAAGAGGGCTTAAGAACTCAGGGAAGTGCCCAAGAAGAAAACCAGCTTCAGTACAAACCCCAAAACACATGTCATATTCCAAAGATTTAACAACAGATGGCACGCCCACCAAACAACCAAAACAAGGCAGTGACCAATCAACAAGGCTTCTACCAATTTGGCTAGAGCAGTACATATCAAATGAACACCAGGTTTGCTCCAAAATGCCAATGGCAGCTTTCAATATTTGTCAGCTAAGAACTTTTCTGTCCCACATCTCTCCCATCTCCTCCAGGTTCAACCCTGGAAGAGCCCAAGGCAGCCTAATGAATGGGGAAGGAGAATCTCGTAAGTGGGGAGCTTTCCTACTGTAGGCTCCCAGGCCAACCTGGACCCATGCTGGGAGAGGAAAGAGCTGTCCTTTCAAAGAAGATGACAATTGTGACACTGGATCTTTATTAACTAAAATTAGAGTAACTAAAAGATCTTTTCATTTCCTAATATTAAGCAAAAGTGTCACAGAACTTGACCTCAATTTCATTCACATAGAAGGAAACAACTGGTCCCCTTAAGATGGGTTTAAACAGGCAATAAGGTGGTAGTGGGAGCTCATCATACAGTGATAGCTACAATTATATAACGTTTCAGTGCCAGCTGTGATGTTTCCAAATTTGTTTTTAACCACAGAGCTTATTCTTCACTGCAAAGCTGATGCAAAATACAATGTATAAAATAGGTGATGTCAGAGTTGCTCTAGTTGGGGGAGGGATAGTGAGGGGACCAAGGGAGGACACTACATGCCAGGTCCCGAAGGAAGATGAAGCATAGGTTAAAAGCCAGCCCTCAGAGTCCCTTCATCAGATAAGTCCCCATCATCCCCCAAAAGTTTCCTCAAACCCCTTAGTAATTCCACCTCTCCCACCCCATTCCCACCCCTAAGCAACCACTGATCGGCCAGAAACATTTTTAAATTCTGATTAATGTGACACCCTTCTATAGAAAACTCTGAATCAGTTTTAATATTATCAAATGTCTGGGCTTGGGGCATGGCTCTCAGGTGATCTCCAACGCCAGTGGGTCATGACCCCTCAAGTAACAAGAATCATTTTTGGTACTTATTCTAGCAAAGGAGGTAAATTCTTGGATAATCCAGGATAACAGTCCTGGATAATAATGGTGTGTTCTTAAACAGCACAAAAATGGTTTGTGTCTCAACGTGAAGTCAACCATGACTGTTAAGATCTTAATCATCTAAATGTAACGCTTTACAATTTAGCTCCAATTTTTTGCCTTTTTATTAAATATAGACTACTATGGTCAAAACTATTATCTATAAATTCCCGCTTCACTATTTATAAAGTGTGTGCCTTTTAACAATTTATTCAACTTTTCTGGGCTTCAATTTCTCTATCCATAAAGTAGGAATAAAAACATCTAACTTGCTGTGTTGCACAGATTAAATAAACTAATGTAGGTGAAAATACCAAACACAGCATTGGGTGCATGGTTGCTCATTAGATGTCGATTCTCTTCTCACTGTTACAAATTAAAATCAGAGTGAAGCTGAAGGAAGAACATGGGTTTTGGAATTAAAGGACAAGTGTAAGAGCCCAGCCCTCTCATATACTAGGAGTCTCTCTAGGTTCTCTCTAAGATCCTCTGTCTCCTTGTCTCTAAAGTGAGGACAATACAAATATCTAGAACAATCACAGGTCAATAAAAACTCAAGTCACTTCCATTTCAAGGTTTCTGTCAAATTGAAGGGATACCAAAAAAGGGTTATATAAATCACTAAATATTTATTTCCATATTTATATTAACAACAAAAATTGTGGGATAATTTTTTTCCTGAACTCCGTCAATCTACTTTAGAAGATAATATAAAAAGTAAATTACAGGGCACAGGGTGGGCAGTGGCTGGCTGATTCAGTTGGTAGAGCATGTGACCCTAGATCTTGGGGTCATGAGTTCAAGCCCCACATAGGGAGTAGAGACTACTTACAAAAAAAGGAAAAAAATATCTTAATAAGTAAATTACATAAAAAGTCTAATTTAAGGAAATTTTTTTTAAATTTTTTTTTCAACGTTTTTTTATTTTTGGAACAGAGAGAGACAGAGCATGAACCGGGGAGGGGCAGAGAGAGAGGGAGACACAGAATCGGAAACAGGCTCCAGGCTCTGAGCCATCAGCCCAGAGCCTGACGCGGGGCTCGAACGCACGGACCGCGAGATCGTGACCTGGCTGAAGTCGGACGCTTCACCGAATGCGCCACCCAGGCGCCCCATAATTTAAGGAAATTTAAGGTAGTTTGGGGTAGGGCAAAAAGTCCTATTTCAAAGAGCCGTGAAAAATCCCAATATGAGGTGAATATAACATAGGATGATGCTGGGACTCCTTTGAGAGTGAAGACAGGTACTAAAGAATACAAATATATAATTTTTAAAGTATTTGTTTTTTTTTTTATTTTTTTAACATTTATTTATTGTTGTGAGACACAGTGCGAGTGGGGGAAGGACAGAGAGAGAGGGAGACAGAACCTGAAGCAGGCTCCAGGCTCATAGCTGTCAGCACAGAGTCCTAAGCGGGGCTCAAACCCAGGAACTGTGAGATCATGACCTGAGCCGAAGTTGGACACTTAATGAACTGAGTCACCCAGTCACCTCAAAAGTACTTGTTTTTTATATTTAGTTTATTTATGTTAATGAATATCTAAAATTTATTTTTTCCAAAGCTATTTTGAAACATAAATTACTTCTGTAAAACAATACTTGTATTTTTATGTTACCAGAAAATAAAATAATAATCTAAGCACAATGATCTTTTCATTACATTTTCACAAACTTATATCATGCACTTAGCCATATCTGTCTCTTTCACCAAGTTGCTGGTATTTTTAAAAGAAAATGTCTTTTTCCATCTATATAGCATTATTACTTTTAACTTTTTTCATAAAATTGCCTGAAATTTTCCTCAATGGTTCATTTTATGGTTAATAAATTTGAAATTGCGACATCTTCAAATAACTCTTCACTATAGACCATAAAAATTTTTAATTGAAAAAATACTCCGTAATTGCTGAAATACCTTCTAGGCACATACAAATTTTGCTAAATAGATGATATTCTCAATTCTATTTTTCCCAAAATTTTGCCTCATGAAGAATATTTCAATTCTTTTATATTTAAAAGTGTAAATATTTCAGGCTAAAACTTCATAGGTTCTCATTTTGCCTTATTCAAAGTAGCTACCTTCAAAAAAAATTCTGTAATACAAAAATTTGTTATGTGTCTTTATGGGGCACCTGGCTGGCTCAGTTGTCAGGCTGGCTCCTGATCTCAGGGTTGAGTTCAAGTTCCACGTTGGGTGTGGAGCCTGCTTAAAAAAATAAAAAATAAAAGGTGTCTTTATGATTCTTTTTAGTATTTTGCCAAATATTCGTGCTGCAAAATTGTAGTTCTTTTCAATTCCATTCAGTTTCAGTCTGAACCTAAATATACCCAATTAAAAATAAAACCTGCATCAAAAGAGTCTTTCAAGTTGAAATATTCCAAAGGACAATTAGAAAGTTTCAAATATTAATCTAGTACGTAGTTTGAGCTCTTATTGTTTAAGTTTTTTTCCTTTGCTTTGCTTAGAGATGTTTTTAAATTTTGCTTACCACAAAAATGAAGTTTTTGGTACTCTGTCTATTAAACATTTCAAATATCTTCAAATGCTCCAAACAAAATGAAAAGAAAACACAAAAGACTCATTTAGAAAATGCTGATAACTTTTGGGGGCACTTAGATTATTTACAAATCATTAATTCAAAGAGTCAGATATTTTAAAATTCTGACTGACGGGAGGCAGTAAGAGAGAAACCATTCTGTGTGCCATGCCAAGTATTTCTCTGCGTTTCACATTATATATCATGAAGTGTAACCAATGAACCGAATTCTTCATATATAAAAATATTTGGTAATTTTGACCACTACAGCTTCTTAGTGATTGATAGAATATCATTGTTTCCTGACACAGAAATGAATTATATGCACACCGCAGCCAAGTCCAAGCACATGGTGGCTTCAAACATTTTTTAAATTCAATAAACACGATTTGTACTGTGACCCTGCTTTACCAAAATTTACATTTGTCTTGTCACCGCAAAGGAAGTAACTATATCTTTAATGATCCATTTAATTGAATTTACTTACAGTGACATTTATAATAATGTATGACTTACCTTCTATAGAATAAACTTTGTAAAGCTTTACTTATATCCATGAATTAGATGCAAAAACTCAAGCATTATTAAAATTAACTGGTTTCCCATCAAAAACCCTGATGGTATTTACACTTGCTAAGTTCTTCTTCTATTGGAACAATATATTAAATGCTGTTGTTTCATGTTTCTATATGTATAAGAAAACAAAATCAAAACTGAATGCAATTTTCAACAGTAAAATAGAACAAACTACTGATACATGAAAAAACTAAATTAATTGCAAAAGCTTTATGCTAAATAAGCCACACCAAAAAAATGTAACATATCATATAATTTCATTAGTGTTACATTCTAAAAAAAGCCAAAACCATAAGGAAAGAGAACCGATTAACTGTTGCTAAGAAATATAAGTAGGGGGAGGGTATTTGAACTTTGGGAGTAAAAATACTATTCTAAATCTCGATTACACTAATAGTTACATGACTGTATACATTTTGCAAAATTCATTGAACTATGCATTTAAAGGGAGTGATTTTACTGTATGAAAATTATACCGTTATAAACCCTACCAAAAAAAAAGATAAAGAAGAATGAGTGAAGTTCACTTAGAAGAGCAGTCCTTCAATCTAAGTGAAAAATCACGCTTCACAGGCAGTATATCCAAGACACTTTCTGCAGAATGAATCATTATTTGCAAACATAATCTTCTTAAATCAGTTACTAATTTTTAAATAACACGTTGATGTTTATTCAACACACTTATGGCTTCCGAGTTAACGTGGTTATAGTGACACTGCCCCAACGTGGGCACCATGACAAATGCAAATGTCAACATTTTCTCCCAGCTACACGCTCATCATCAACTTTCTTAAGAAATGGGAATTCAGTACCTCATTAAACACATTTTTCATTTTTGTGAGGTCACTGATGGCAAAACAGTTTCACTCCAAACATTTTTTAAACTACCAAAAATAGATACATTCTACCTCAAGTTCATGTATCCCTAAGCTATAATTTCCCATATTTCCTATGGACTCCACCAACTTGTGTCCTGGTAGCTTCATGCATCTCACAGGATTTGGTGCTTACTCGTCGGTACATAATGCACATGTCGTGCTAGGAAAGGATAGATAGATAGATAGACAGATAGATAACAGATAGATGGATAGATAGATCTGTAGGTACATACAGTATTATTAAGTATTTTGTATCTGGAAAGGGTTGAGATAAAGGATATTTTTGGCATCTTTCAGATTTAAATACACATTAAAGTAACACCTACATTCACTACACAGGCATCCTAGACATTATTAGACAAGACTACAGTCAAAACCTGTAAGAACTAACTGAAGATCTACCAACCCACTTTGGCTTATTTTAATGCAAGTGTTAATAGTGATACTTTAATGGGGCGCCTGGGTGGCTCAGTTGGTTGGACGTCCGACTTCGGCTCAGGTCATGATCTCGCGGTCCATGAGTTCGAGCCCCGCGTCGGGCTCTGTGCTGACAGCTCAGAGCCTGAAGCCTGTTTCGGATTCTGTGTCTCCCTCTCTGTGACCCTGCCCCGTTCATGCTCTGTCTCTCTCTGTCTCAAAAATAAATAAACGTTAAAAATTAAAAAAAAAAAAAATAGTGATACTTTATTGAGGCACCCTGGGTGGCTCAGTCGGTTAAGGGTCCGACTGCGGCTCAGGTCATGATCTCACAGTTTGTGAGTTCAAGTCCCACATGGGGCTCTGTGTTGACAGCTCAGAGCCTGGAGCCTACTTCAGATTCTGTGTCTCCCTCTCTCTGTGCCCCTCCCTCACTCGTGCTCTGTCTCTCTCAAAAATAAACAAATATTTTTTTAAAATTTTTAAAAATAGTGATACTTTATTAAAATATGGAAAAGTTGGTTCAAATGCTAAACTACATGGAATTACATTAATTAGCACAAATACGGATATGAGGATCCCCCACCAAAATTCAGTAATGCACACATACGAAAAGAGAAAATAAATGTGAGTGTTTACACATGCACATACACGTGTGTGCCTGTGTGCATTTCCAGTGAAAGATTCTAAATAAAACATTAACAAGTAAAATCCAGCAATGTGGCCCAGTAACTTCTACTGAAAGAATGCGAGGATAGTTTAATTGAATCTATCACATTAATTGATTCATTAAGAAACAGAATTGTTTGGATAGATGCTAAAAAGACAATTTATAAAAATGGTTTAATAGAACAGGAATATGTAACAAAATCTCTTATTAAAGTGGAAATATATAATAAAATATCTATCTCTCAAACTAAAAGCCAGAAAAATACTTACCAGAAAAACACTAAAATAATTTCCATTAAAGTCAGGAAGGATTTTCTCTACTATCACCACACCATTTTTAGTAGCATTTATAATGCTTATAGTACTAGCCAAAACAATTAAATAGAAAAAATTAAAGGGACAAAAAGTAAGAATTGTAAAAAGTAGAAGCAAACAAGAAAAATGTGTTTTATTTGAAGACAATATTATGTCTTAGCTGAAAACTCCAAGAAACCAACTGAAAAATTATTACATTTTAATTTTTTTTATTTTTTTAAATTTTTAAAATGTTTTTAATTATTATTGAGAGACAGAGAGACACAGAGTGTGGGCAGGGGAGGGGCAGAGAGAGGGGGAGACACAGAATCTGAAGCAGGCACCAGGCTCTGAGCTGTCAGCACAGAGACCGATGTGGGGTTCAGACTCACAAACCACGAGATCATGACCTGAACCGAAGTCGGATACTTAACCGACTGAGCCACCCAAGCGCCCCCAACTGTAAAAATTATTACAAAAGATAGTAGAAACTCAGCAAGCTGGCTGGTTAAAAAAATAATAGCACATAAGAGTCAATAGGCTTCAAGTAAACATGACTGAATTAGAAAAACAAAACAATGGAACAAAAAGATGAATAGGAAAAAAACATAGAAAAGATGAATTAATTGAGTAATGTTGTTAGGAAAATGGATAGTCATGTAGAAAGAATAAGTTTTGATTCCTACATCACATTCAATAGATCAAACTACAGAACTTATATTAATAGAGGAGAATAAATTTGAATATACAAAATGAAACCATGGAGAGCACTTAGGATTTTTTTTTAAGTTTATTTATTTATTTTGAGAGAGAAAGCGAGCATGAGTGGGGTAGGGACAGAGAGAGAGAGAGAGAGAGAGAGAGAGAATCCCAAGCAGGCTCTGACTCTTAGTACAGAGGCCCACGTGGGGTTTGAACTCAGGAACCATGAGATCACGACCTCAGCTTAAGTCAAGAGTCAAACACATAAGTGACTGAGCCACCCAGCTGCCCTTTTAGGGTATATTTAAAAAATAAGTTTACCATAGAAAATACCTCTCTTAGTATGACACAAAAAACAGAAATCAATAAAGGAAAACTGATTAATTCATCTGTATAAAAATCAAAAGACCAGCCAAAAATATACACAAAAACTTATACAATTCACATCAGGAATATAATATTAATTTTGTAACTATGTAAAAAGCTCATAGATGTCAAAAGGAGAATCCCAACAACCTAATTAAAAGGGGGCAATAAATACGGGTAAATAATGCCCAGAAAAGGAAACTCAAATAGACCTTAAATATATTAAAAAATGTTCAACTTCATTCATAGAAAACAAATGTGCATTTAAAATTAAAATAGGGACCCACATTTTAGCTTAAATTCAAAAGTAATTCAAGTGACGGAATAAAAAAATGAATATATTGACATGCTATGCAAATATTAACTATTATTACTATCTTTCAAATAATTTTATAACTTTTGGGTTGTTTGAATGAAAAACACTACACATGGGGCACCTGGGCAACTCAGTCGGTTAAGCGTCCGATTTCAGCTGAGGTCATGATCTCCCAGTCCATGAGTTCCAGCCCCACGTCGGGCTCTGTGCTGACAGCTCGGAGCCTGGAGCCTGCTTTGGATTCTGTGTTTCCCTGTCTCTCTGTCCCTCCCCGCGTCATGCTCTGTCTCTCTCTCAAAAATAAATAAACATTAAAAAAAATTTTTTTAAATATGCTACACACTATGGACCACAGATGGACCAGAGCCCTCAGTGATTATTAGTTCTATATTCTAAAACGTGGACGCATACATTGTTTGGGAGAAGGTAGCAGGCTCATTTTCAGATGACTGAAATGTAACCTAATCAAAGATGTACCAAATTAATACAGTACAAAAGCTGCAGTCCCAAGACATCCATTCTTTTCCACCATTTATAGAATCATAGTAGAAACATTTATTTAGGTGTGAAGGTCCAAAGTATGCCTGCTTTTATCTTATTCTTTTATTCTCTCAATTGAAGAAATAACCGGAACACCACACTTAAAGACAAGTCTACTTCTTGTCAAACTGGGTGTTTGATATTTTGATAACATGTAAACTTCTTGTGTGGATCCTTTTTTCTAGAAAATCAAACAAAACATGGAAAGACTGATAACTGCTTTGGTCTCAGTTCCCTCTAGTTCAATAACTAGAATGAGAAATTGGGTGATTTGGACTGACAAGTCCAAGTACAATAAGGAAGCCTGTCCAAAAGACTTAATAGAACAAAAGAAAACATGAAGAAAAAAGAAAAGGAAAGAAAGAAAGAAAGAAAGAAAGAAAGAAAGAAAGAAAGAAAGAAAGAAGAGATTTAGATTATTTCTGAGATTTGGAGAGCCAGGTACCTTTATTTCTTCCTGTAAATTCAATACGGAGAAAAGGTAAAGGTAAATGATCTCTCTTAAAAGATGTCAACAATCCCTGACAGTGGAGAATATATTTCTCCCAATAAGAGCAGACTCAAAGTAGGTAGAAGAATTTCTTCTGTAAGACAAGGTAAAAACACAGAATGCTGTCACTACAATAGCTAGGAGATTTAGAATATCTGCTATAGAGAGATTAGCCTGACAATAAAAGAATTACAAATTCTAAAATCAGCAAATTCTAAGCACCAAATCTCAAAGAAAATGGATTTCTTTATTTTTTTTAAAAAACACGGACAGTAGATTTTCTTTGATGAGCAAAACGGCTTTGCACAATGAATGCATTTAGTAGTTCCAGATATGAGTCTTAAATTCCAATTTAAAAACAGTCTTTAAGCGACAAGTACTTCAAGCATAATACAGTATATCAAAAGAAAAAAACGGCATATATACTAGAAGGGGCTAAAAACTTTAAAGCAGAGATCCCTTTCTGCAAGAGTTAGAAACTAGAAATGATCCCACAGATTGCCCTAGTTTGTTTATACTTGCTATAAAAAAACACATTTTAGAGGCAGTGTGATATAGTAGAAAAATCACAGGCTATAGTAGAAAAATCACAGGCTAGTGTGATAAAGTAGAAAAGTGCTGAGCTTGAATTTTGTCATCTGTAACAAAAAGGGGGGCTGCCTTCCCCCTTGCTGGGCTGTTGAGTTGTGGCAGGAACAAATAAAGCACCAGCATGGTATACAGGGTGCATGTAGACATGCCCAAAATGCTGTCACTATTATCATTAAAGTTTAATAAAGGAAATCAGTACTTGAACCATGTGAAAATGAGGAGCTAGAAGCCAGTCTAGAGTTAGTTTGAAAACTAGTTAAACAAGAGAATACAGAATAAAAGGAAAACCAGTTAGCACCGAAGGAAAAAGAGAGACAATGAATACACAACCCCACCCTTCAACGAGTTTGAAATTCTTTTACCCAAAGAATCACTTATTGAGCCATGACTTTGTTCCAAGCATAAGCCTGAGCAACGAGGATAGAAAAGAATAAAGACAATCAGGGCTTGAAGGAATTGAGGGTTGAAATAGGAAAGCACATAAGCAGAGCACACGTGAGGAGTGGGCAAGAGAATATGGAAGCAGAAAGTAAATGCCACCTAACTCAATTTGGAGCCTCACAGAAAGTCTTAGATACAAGGCAACCCTCAGGATGGGTCTTGAAGAAAATAAAGGATCTCGCTCTTCAAGTGACAAGCAGAGGCCCAGAGATGTGAATGAGCACCAGATTCAGGGTGAGTAGGTCTATAGCCTGGGAGGCAGTGGTTGGAAAAAGAATCTGCAGAATCATCTTGGGATCATAGGACACTAAAGACCTCGGACATTCTCCAGGAGGTAGCAGGGAGCTGATGGGTGGCTTTAAGTAGGAGGGTCAAATGATTAAATCACCTGGCTTTTATCGGAAATCACTCTAGAGACAATGTAAACTGAAGGGTAGGGAGTGAGCAGGATAAGGGCCTGTGGCCACAGAAATCCAGTTAGAGTAAGATTACAACCACATAGATAAGAAACAGAAGATCCGAACTAAAGAAGAAGCAATGAAAAGGAGGGGAAGAGCCAGATTAGGGCATTTCTAAAGTAAAATCTCAAAGACTTGATAACCAATTAGATGTGTGGGCAGTCCAGGGCGACTCAGATTTCTAGCTCGGAGAAATGGGTGGGAGGTGATGCCAATAATGGAACCAGAAAACAGAAGAAGGCAAATAGATTTCAGAGACTAGGAAAGATTATTAGTTCATTTGGGGACATGTGAATTTTGAAGGGTTTAAGGGAGATAGATAGTTGCATTAACAGCTAAGAAAGAAAACCAAAACATATCTTCCAGGGAATTTATAAGCCAAGAACTATATTTGACTGTTTAAATTACTGAGAAGCTCTTCAATTGCTCCACTTGCTAAATATGAACTGTGCCGTAGGTAAAGTTGAAGTCTCATCTTTTTTTTTGTTTGTAGGCTCTGCTAAACCAAAATGCATTTAAAACTTCGTATTTAGACTATATCAGCAAATATACACTGCCAGGGTGAACCCAACTATCTCTGCAGCAATTGCAATTCTGTGCCTTTTACTGTTGGCACTTCTCCCATCGACTTGACTAGGACTGAATGCTAGCACAGCCTCAATTCTTTTTATTCTCCACAGGCATAATTCTATAGTATGACACAGCCCTGGAGGAGAAGAGTACTCAGCTATGTGGCCAGAAATCAATCTCTCCCTTTCCTAAGAGGTGAGAGTTAGCTCCCTGGGCAAGATAGATACATGCAAAAGAAGAAAAAGGGAAGAACACATCAATTCCACTGCATTCTCTGGGACCCCTGTTGAAGTGTAAAGGCATTTTTTAGAAGAGATAGTAAGAAGAAACACCTTAGGTTTCAAGATGGACGTCAGCCTGTGGAATATGGAAAGGTTGAGAATTTTTACATCAGGCACAGATGGCACTATACTCCGACCAAGATATTAACCTATCACCTCTGATGACTTACTGTGACAAAGCACTCTGACTTTAAAGACATTCCACGCCTGGCCTAATTGACTTTCCCTTCTCCTCCTGCCTTTACCTTTCGCCCTTCGCATCCTTAAAGATCCCCCTGTTAGCCTCAATGACAATGCTACACAAATTGGCAGAGCAAACAGAATATTGTCTTTGTCCTTATCATATACGTGCCAATCATTCCCACCCAGAAGTCATAATCATTATATAAAACGTTCAGATCATTCACCCACAGAAATTATTCTTCTCTCATTCAGTGGTACACAGCCCATTCGTTGCCTATACCTCTTGAATACTCTTACAGATTTCCAACCTTTACTACAGTAATTTTTGCATACTTTTATCATCCTCTTTGAGAGAAAGACAAGCCCGATTTATTCCAAAGATCCTAGTATAATGGTTTTGTATATAGTCAGTGATGATTAAATATTAAATATTGTTGAAGAAATGATTGAATGATTGATTATTGATGAATAAAGTAAAGATTTCAGCAGAGAGACTACCACTCTAAAAGTGCGTTGGGTCTAGCACATCCCAGACACTGGTAACTCAGGACTTCAATGCTTTTTTTCATGCCAGAAGAGGGTTCATGCCTTGGCCTTTGGTCTATAGGTGATACCAAAAGCCAGAGCCTAAAAAAAATTACATTGTGAGCGTAACTTCCATTTTTAACATATTAGTTATCAATTTTCCTCTATATAATGATGTCAAAACAAAATTATCTAATATTTTTAAGGACTGTATAATAAGGCTTTTCTTATTTGTATATTTCATTAATTAAAAGAAATGTATGTGTGATAAAGACATAAATCCAATTCCTTGTTTTTAATGTTTCTTTTGAAAAAGAACAAGAGCACCAGTGTGGGAGGAGGATGGACAGAGAGAGAGACAGAGATTCCCAAGCAGGCTTGGTACTCTCAGCACAGAGCCCCACAGGGGGCGCAACAGCACAAACCGTGAGATCATGACCGGAGTCAAAATCAAGAGGTAGACACTTAACCAAATGAGCCACCCAGGTGCCCCAAGACGTAAATCCACTTCTTATAAATCAAACAATTTGATCACTGCATGGAAGTTATGAGAACTCCTGTGATAAGCCCTCTATGGAGTAAAGAATTCATCTACAAAGTCAAGGAATGAGAATAAATAATTCCCTCCTCCCTCTTCTCACTTCTCTCCTCTCTCTCCCCCTCCGTCTCTCTTTCTAATTTTTAGTAAACCTAGAATGAAGTTTAAATAAAGAACACTATTTAGTTGACCACAGCCAACCTCAATGCAAGAGTGCATAGTGGGGAGTGTCTTAAATCTAAAACATGGTTAGAAGCATGAGAAATGGATGGAAATCATCCCATTTCAAAGCAGTTCACAAGGTTTGCCCAGAAACAGGCCTGGTTAAGAAGTTAGTAAGATGGAAGCAGCCCAGTCTAGAGTGTGACAGACAACCTGTCCTGGAGATCGTTCTTTGCAGATATTATATTCTTGGATTGGTTTTCCATCCAGTGAAGGCTAAGATATCCATAGACACAGACTAACAGACCCCATTCCTTATCTGTAAAGAGGGAGCACCCTGTTAAAAGACTGGCGTTAATATTCTGAAAATAATCTGACATCTTCCACATTACTTGTAGATGATGAGGAGTCTGAGAGTCTGATGGGACAGCTGACTAAATGTGACTAGCTCAACTAGGCTAGGTTTACCCCTATGCCCATGGCAAAATGTGAAGCAAAACCCTCCCTCCGGTAAGTTGGGCCTTATATTCACTAAGATTTCGGATGTAAACTCAGCAGGGTTTCATGCATACAGAATTACACAGCGTGCTTAGTAAATCTACGTTTTAGAAGAACAAACATGAGAACACTGGGTTTTGCATGAATAGCAACTGTAGTACACAGAGTTCCAAGATGGCTCCCAAGATTCTCAACTCCTTGTATATACACTTTGATCCCTTTCTCTTGAGTGTGGACAGAACAGATGACTTTAGAGATGTGATTAAGATCCATAATCAGTTGACTATGAGTTGATCAAATAGGAGATTCTCCTGGGCAGGCCTGACTTAGATGAACTCTTAAAGGAGAGACCCTCCTGCTGCTCTTGAAAAAGTAAACTGTTTGGTTGTGAGAGGGCCTATAAGAGAGGACACGTGGCAACAAACTGAGGGCAGCTGCTAGTTGCTGAGAAAAGTCCCCACCTGACAGCAAGAAAATGGAGAACTCAATCATAAAATTGCAAGGAATTAAATTCTGCTAACAACCACTCGACCTTGGAAGAGGGCCTTGAGCCTCAGCAAAGACCATAGCCCCAGCTGACAACCTGTTTGCAACCTTGTGAGACCCTGAGCAGAGGACCTAGTTAATCCTAGATGTCTGGCCTACAGAAGATATGACATAATAAGCCACTAAGCTTGTGGTAATTTACTACACAGAAAAAGAAAACTAACAAGGAACTGGCTCCCTAAACAAAGAATAAAAAAAGAGACTACTAGTAGCATATAAAAAAATTTTTTAAAGAGTCTTTATAAACTATTTGGGAGAGATATCTCTAGAATGTTAGGTATTTCCTTGAATGTTTTCATGTAATAGCCTTTTATAGACAGACCCATACATAATGGACCTCATTCTTTTTTACTGGCTAAGTGCCTTTGCTGATATTCTCCAAGCTACAAGCCTGCAAAGACTTAGGAAGATCCCCACTACTGTCCCACCTCGTTCTTCCCTCCTCCTATAGCACTGGGTTCATTACCCTTCTCTCTATGCTTCTGATGTGAAGAAATCTATGTATTTGATGAAAGCATGAAAAGAAAGATGGAAAAAAAAGAAGAAAAGAAAGATGAAAAGAAAAAGCATTGCAATTGCTTCTCTAAAGGAAGCATTTCAATTTTAAAAAATCTCCTTGGACCATTTTAAACAGTCTATACAGGAGTACATAAAATATATGTAAATATGAATGAGTTTCTAAACCACTGTTATTCAGAATACTTTGGAATCTCCTTGATAAAGTCCACTGAGCTACGAACTTCCTTTAAAGCTTAAATCTTATCTCACTAACCCCAAAGGAGAAGTATTCTGGCCAAATTTTAACGTGACTGGGAAATGTATGCTAATATACAGCTATGAAAATGTAGACTAGGGGCGCCTGGGTGGCTCAGTGGGTTAAGCGTCCGACCGGCTCAGGTCATGATCTCGCGGTCCGTGAGTTCGAGCCCCGCGTCGGGCTCTGTGCTGACAGCTCGGAGCCTGGAGCCTGCTTCAGATTCTGTGTCTCCCTCTCTCTCTGACCCTCCCCCGTTCATGCTCGGTCTCTCTCTGTCTCAAAAATAAATAAACATTAAAAAAAAATTTTTTTTAATAAAAAAAAGAAAATGTAGACTAATTATATTTGAAAATGGACACTTCCTTCTGGAAGTTTTATATGAAGGAAAGAAAAGAGTTTTTCTCGAATGGTACCAAATATTTGTACTAAAACTATTTTTAAAATAGGTACTTACCTGTTTTCTACTACACTTTCCCTTTGTCCAGATTTATATTCATGTGCTTAGCACAAAAGTCTACTCAGAAAAGATTTTTTAAAAATATATTAGACATAATAAATGTGGGAAAAGTAAACTAGATACAGATCATAATGTTTTAACATTCATATTGTGTGTGTGTGTGTGTGTGTGTGTGTGTGTGTGTCTGTCTGTCTGTCTGTCTGATTTAGAGTGTTCCCAATGAGAAGTGTGGTTACATGTGATGAGTCAAAAAATTCATTGGCATTACTTTTTTGTCCTAATAGGGTATAG
The DNA here is from genome assembly GCF_022837055.1 of Prionailurus viverrinus. Taxonomy (NCBI): domain Eukaryota; kingdom Metazoa; phylum Chordata; class Mammalia; order Carnivora; family Felidae; genus Prionailurus; species Prionailurus viverrinus. The sequence goes on from NC_062569.1 coordinate 22,733,227, forward strand.
ATATTAAAATTTGCAAGGTTCTGTTTTTCTAACTCTCATTGCACTTCAATTAAACAGAAGCCAGAAGAACATATTTCAAAAGTAAATGTATTATAGAGTAGTTTTATGTAACAAGATTTATATTTTCCAATAGTTTTTAAAAATTGCATATTGGAAAAAATAATTTCCAATTAAGGGTTCATGACTGTCTTTCAATCCTGAGAAAGAATTCACTTCTTAAATACTAAAAGTAAGAAATGACCTATTATATAAAACACTAATGTGTCACCAGGTGATAAAATATATTGTTAACTTCTTTTATGTTGCCCTGTGATACTATTTCAACTGATAAATTAGTAAGATTATGTTATAAGCTTTTGTTGTTGTAAACTTATTTTTTTTCTGGGAGAAGTTTTGAATGATGTTTTGTTTTATTATTTTCCATTACAATATTAATTCAGTAGGGCTAATGATAACACTGTATGGTGGTTAAGTTAGCAAGGTGGTTTGCCAGGATTATTGTTTGTTCTCTTATTTTTTCATCAGGATTACCCAATATAAAATGAAATAAGAAACTAACATGACTATAAAGTATACCTAACAAATAAAGCAGACAATGTGCCAGTAAAAAACATATTACATTTCAAGTATAATAACATTATTCACTTTCTGTAGAGCTCTTATTTGGGCAGGTGGTAATTTTGCTAATTTGCAAATGGTTTCATCTTGCAAAAAGTTTTAACTTGCACAAGAAAATATATACTATAAAAAATCAAGAGAAATAAGGATGATCATAGGAAGAGTTACAGGGATAGTACTTACACTTAAAATTTTGTCAACACAGAAACATAACAGAATATGATAAAATACTTAGCCAAGGAAATGGTATGCCCATTATTGTAGATACAGCAAAATTTGAGGCTAAAAATTTATTTAAAGTATTTTTTTTAAGTTTCAGATTATTTAAACCATCCTGCAATTCAAAAGAGAAGTAAATGAAAAAATACAATCCTCTTTCCTGGAGTGGGGTTTGTTGGGACGGGTATTCATTAGATGTTGTAAAAAAAAAAGTCTTGCCAAAGTAAACCATTATGTTACTCATCATTTTAAAATTTGTTTCACTGATTTTCAGACTGATTGCATGCATAGTGGTCCCCTCCAGGAATCCCCCAGACCCTGTGGAGCACAGACCAAGCGTGTTCTCCAACAATTTTTGGGTTTTTTTGTGATTTTTATTCTAAATGCTAGTATATAATGATGGTCTTCTTAAATAAGAACTTAAAATTTCTAATCTTCCATTGTATTAACGTTAATGTTTAGTTTTAAAAACAAAGGCTATTCACTAGCCCTCTGCTTACCACATGTTACAGTGAGAGAAAGAGGCAAAGGTATCTCATTCTGATGATCGAAAACCCCTCTCATTAGTAAATCATACCTAAATATATTGCTGCAGTAATTCCCAGGGCTGTGCTGGGATGATTCACTACACACTGCACTTCATTCAACTTTAAATGACAATGAGGTAAGCAAATACCATTGATCAATTACCTCATTTTCAAAAGATGCTTTTGGGATCCTTGTTGAGTCTTTGGGGTTTAAATTTGCAACTTCAAGAAGAAACATTCACATGAAACTAATCAGTTCCTAAGGAAATAATTAGTAGTACCCACAATCACATATGGTTGAAGTCAGCAGTGGTGATTTTGGTGGTGGAGGTAATGGCAGTGGCAGGGACTAGAAGTTTTATTACAATATTTTCTCTTATTATCTACAGAAGGCACATATATAATTGCACTGCACTTCACCAATATGACACATGTAGAATATAAAAGGGGAGAGAATGGTTAAAGCTAAAGTTAAAAACACTGGAAGAACATCCACACCTTCTACCATGAGTAGGGTGGATATCAAAAATTAAAATTAAACAAAATCAAGTAAATGCTTCATTTCCTTCCTATGTAAACTTTCCAACTATTCCTAAAGCACAAAGTCCAGGACTTTATTCCTACATAATAGAAACGTGTATATTTCACAGTATATGTGCATGTGTATATTTCACAGTGTGCGTGCATATGTGTGTGTGTGTGTATACACACACTACTGGTGTGGAAATAGAATTAGATGTGCTCTCTCATGTCAGCTCCAAGAAATATACCATCACAGTAAAAAACAATAGTACTTGAACCACAGAAAAGCCTTTAGAATAAATGACTTTCTGGGAGTTTTGTGAAAGAGGCAGAAAAAGGAAAGACGGCACATAGAAGCAACATAAGCTAGGAAGAAGGTGGGGATACTCATAGTGAAACCAACTGAGAGAGAGAACTTGTCAGGGGTAAAAGTACAGACTCCTAAGCCTGTTGGGAAGACCAACGGGCTCATGAGGAGAGCTTGAGAAGCCTGGGAAGGAACGGGGACCTGACCGTGGTCCTGAAAGAGAACAACTTGCAGGTGATTCCCAACAATCTACAAGCATTCACACAACACCATATCCTTATTTTCAACTGTAGCTTAAACAAGCTTAACGCCCAATAATACTATCCCTCAAAAAAAAAGAAATGTCTACACTTTCTCATATGATCAGATGTGCCTTTATAATGTCCAGCTCTTCCCTTCCCAATAGTCTCTCCTAAAGGGTTAGGATAATTTCAGGAATGAGAGGTGCGCTATTCTATCATAAAACCAGGAATCAAGATTCTGACAAACTCACAACGCTTCGAATTCTACAGAAAGCTCACACTTGGCAATCCTGACTCTAGTTTGAATTTCTTGAACTCTGATGGGAAATCATGCCTATCCGAAAGACCTGAAGGAATGATGCTCCATGGAAGCATAACATTACAAACTCACCCCATAATCTAGACAGACTTGAAACTCTAAAAAGATAAGGTGGCAATTCAGTAACATGGGCATTCCCACTTTCACCCCATAAAATTCATTAAAAAGAAAAACAATTCCATAAAGAGGTACCAAAATACAGGTCCCACAGTGAACATGGGCATCGATCTTCAGGCTCTTTTCTAGCCCTCACAAACCCAGCAAGTCAAGGGGGCCAACTACACCAATCCAAAGTGTTAATACTACACCTAACCACGGGTGGAAGGAAATTTCTCCGCACAAAAGACACCTCTGCAAAAACGGAAGGAATTTCACTCCGCTGGTGCAAAAAAAAGAAGGTGGGAGAGAAAGTAATCTATACGTGGAAAATCATTCTCAGAAAATACCATACAACTCGTCGAAGTGCAAGACTTACGTGTTCCGTCAAAACGGGTGGCGATGGTGTCGAGGAAGGTGTTCTGGGGCGCCAGTAATCCTTTCATAACCGGCATTTTTCCAGCGTGGTGTGAAATTCTCCATCAAAGTTTGTCCAGACGGATGGTTCAATAGGAAAGTGCCAAGAAGGGAGAAGGGGAGCGTGCTGACGGCAGCGGAGGGGGACTTGGCGCGGTGCTGGGGCTGATCAGGAGGTGGAGGATGGAAGGAGAGAGGGTGCGCGTTCCAGCCGCCGCTGCTCCGGCAGGAGCCTCTCCGCGAGCGCTCGGCGAGCCCGCCCCGCACCTCCAGGCTCAGCCCGGCGCAGGCTCCCTCTCCCGCCCCCTCCACCTCCGCCAGCTGCCGGAACCCCCCACCGTCCCTCCGCGGGCGGCAGTGTCCGCCGAGCGCCGCCTCGCCTCCCACCCCGCCCGCTCGGGAAGAGCCCGCCTTGGCCCGGGGCGCCGCGCCCTGACCTCAGGCGCTGGGGTCGCGGAGGACGGCGCTCGCCGCAGGGCGAGGCCGGGTGGCGCCGAGCCTCCCTGTTTCCAAGGGGCGCGGGGAAACGCGCGCGAGCACGACTCCCACCCCCCAGGAGCCAGTGAACAAAGACCCCTTTGTTCCCGCTCCGTCCCTCTCCCGGGGAGACCGGAGTCCCGTGGGTGTGGTACCGAAGAAGGGGAGGAGACAGGTTGGGGCAGGTACCCGGCCACGGCCTGGAGCTTGGGAGGGGGCAGTTCCCCCAGTGGTGTCCCAGGGCGCTGAGGCAGCCTGGCGCCCCAGGGGGAGGTGGCCCCCTTCCGGCACACCTGAGTGCCCGCGATTGGAGCAGGGCAGCTTGGAGTTACTTGCGCGGCCCCCTGCCCAGTCACCCGGGTCTTTCCGCCTGAAAACTAGTCCAAAGCTCCCGGGTTTTTCCAACTCTCCTTGCCGGGCTCAAAAAGGGGGTGTTTCGGCCCCTTTCCCCAAATTACCATTGGTCTCCCCAATCCATTCTTAACTAAAAGAAAATAATAAAAGCGATTTTTTTTTTAATGGACAATGATGGTTTCTCACTCCCTGGTGAAATGTACATAAACCGTTACTAGAAAAGTTTTGTTTTTATTGATTTGCAAAATACAATGTAAGTAAACCCTGTAAGGTTGCCTCGTAAAAAAACAACTTCAACACCAATCAGCCCAGCCTGCCCCCTCTCCACCACCCCACCGCCCCCACCCGCCCCTCAACAACCCCACATCCCCACCCAAAGGCTACGCTTCCGCCGATACTGGAACCTCCGGGTAGAAAGCCCGGCCGCGAGTCCCCGGAACGGCAGGTGTCATGGAAAACGAAAGCGGTCTCTCCCTGCCCTTCTCCCCTTTGCTCATGCGGGGACTCCCGGTCTGCTAACCTTCTGCCAAGGAAAACCTGGCCCAAGCCTGGGGCGCAGCCCCGCCGGGCGTGGAGGAGGACACCCGAGCTGGGATTCTACAGAAAACCCTGGAAGTAAGGAAACGTGACGGGAAAAGTTGAGAGCCCAGGGATAAAGCAACACAAAACAAAAACGTAAGCCCAGGTGCTGGCGCACCCGGAAAGAAAGGAGGGGGGGGGAAGCGAACAGGTGTGTGAGCTTCGGCGAGGGGCAGCTCGCCTCCCCGCCGCCTGGGAACTCGCCTCCCACTAGAGTTGGTAGCGAGGCGGGGGGCGGGGGGCCCTTGTTTGCTCCAGGCTCCTGGGGCGAAGAGGGGACCCTGAGGGTTTCGTCACGGCGGCCCAGGGTTTCGGGAGGGCGGGGGTGTATTGAGGGAGGGAAGCATCCCCCTCTCCCCGCCCCCGGTCCCTCTTTCTCCGTGATGCACTTCCTGCGGCCGAGGATTCCCTTTGTGTTGAAATTCGAGAAGATCCGGCCGCCGCGTGCAGCTGGCGGGGCGGGGGTGCGGGGGCCGGGGAGGGGATTCCTGAGTGGGCGGCGCGGGGCGGCAAATCCAGAGGTCAGGCCTTTGGCGTGGGGTCTCCCGCCCAGCCGAACTCGCCACCTGCCCGCCCGGCCGCTCCCACCCTTCCCCTGCAATCCTTCCGTCCGCAGCCAGCTGTGCTTTGCGGAAGCCGGGCTTACGTGGGCGGTGTCCCCCACGCGGCGCGCGGAGAAGACTAAGGGTGGCTCTGTTGGCTCCCTCTTGGGCAGAGTGGGGAGAGAAAGAAGGGGGAGCCTCTGCTTCTGTTTGGGCGGTGCACTGCGTCCCAGAAAACCCAGACTGCTGCTGTCGATGTAAAAGCCTGAAAAACGCCTCGCGTCAAGTAGCTTGAAGTTCCGAATGAAATACATTCGGTGTAAAGCAGGATTCGGGTTCATGAAATTTGCACTGTAGCGCTGTGTGTGTCTTTGTTGCCTCATGGGCTTGCTCTGCATTGCTGGATGCGTGAAATCACTTGCAGGAAACTAGCAACAAGAGGGGCTTAAGAATGGAAACCCAAAGAAAGCCTCCGTTTTATGGCGGGGGGGGGGGGGGGGGCGGGGGGGGCGGGGGGGGGCGGGAGGGGGGAGGGGTGAAGACCAGCATTTCTTACTCACTGTCTTAGTCTCTTCTCCAGTACCTATTATGTACTGAGGGAGCATGCTGGAAATGACAAGATTCCTGCCCTAAAATCATATCCAAGCCTGGATCCTCTTAAGATTATCATCACCACTCTGATCTTGGGATCTAGGGATATTGAGTAAATATCCCAGGAGTTAGGAATTAGGAGCTACCAGTTTCTTAAAGCCTTGTCCAGAAATTTCTAGAACTAAAGGAGGCACAGAATCCAGATTCAGTGGCAGGGGACAGAAGTCCGTATGTTAAAATCTCCACATCAATTTCACTTACTCGAAATGTTTCCCTAAGAGTTTAGGATTTAGGGGTACAAGATCTGGGCTCAAGTCAAAAAATTTTTAGAGGGAAAATGTTAAGACACAAGTAAAAATACACACAGAAATCACCTGACACCTAAAACCATGTGTGAATGGCAATTGTTACTGTTTTCTTTCATGTTGATTTCATGTCGATTCTCTCCTGTCGGTGGAGGTCATCAAGAGGATGTGACCACTGGTTGACTTCAAGTCTGACGCTCCTCTCTGCTTCCCCTACCTTTGTAACCTACTTTCTGCCTACCTTTCCCACACAGCCTGGAGCGGGCTCTTAAGAGAGCAAGCTTCTAAGCCACAGTTAAGGCCTCTATAAAAACTTTTTTTATATGTGCGGGCACCTACTCATTTTGCAACTACTCAAGACAAGCCTCCTGTGTAAGTTCCCTTGCTTGTTAAACATGCTACCTTCCAATTTGGAGTGGCCTGCCTTTTTCTTTGGTTTCTCCTTGCCCTCTGCATACAGGACCTACTTAACATTTTACGTGGGAACTCCTCAGGTTTCAAACATCTCAGCATTTCGTGCTGTCTTTTCAGTCTGGATCAGACTGAAAAAGGGCTTCAGAATCCCCATATCTGTTTGATAGTTTAAGTCTTCTTCACATCCGTTTTGGAATTACAGCATTCATTCAATACCATGGCACAAACAAATACTCCATTGATGTTCATGTATTTGACTATAGGCTTTGAAAACGTTATTAAACATTTTCTGGCAGCAAGGATTTTAGCCCTCAAGAACAGTAGCTATTTTGATTTGTAGGTGGGTATGAAAGAGCATCTACTCATAAGTGTTGCGTTTTAGTTTTGTCTCTACCCTTTGTGACTTTGACACTACCTTGGGCAACTCATTTAATCTTTGTGACTTTCCGCTTCTTCATCTGTAAAACTGAGATAATACTTTCCCTACCTTCTTCCCTGAGTAGAAGAAAATATTTCTGAAAAATCTTTGAAACCTGTAATGTGTGGCACGGGATATAAGGGATTGTTACAATCATCTATTTCTCCTTTTTTTTTTTTTTTCTTCTTGTCTTCTAGCACATCTAATTCAAAGTTCTTTACATACGATAAATATCATTCACTGTTACAATGTATGGTCTTATTAACTCAGAACACATTCATGTATTAATAACCTGTCACAACCTATGGCTTCTGAGTGTTTCCTTCTAAATATAAATGACTCTAGAAGCTCAGAAGGAAAATCAAGTTGATTCATTTCTTTTACTAATGCTTTTGAGTTGTCCTGCTGTGTTGTCCTACCAAACTGGATTCTGGTGGTTTGGTTACTGCCTCCTCTTCCCCAAATACTCTCAATGTGTATACATACAGGAATATTCTGGCAAAAACCTCCAAAGTTATGATCACAGTCAGGATAATCTAGATTATGCTTCAATAAAAATATAAAATCTCAGTGGCTTATTCCAGCAATGCTATTTTTTGCTCACACTACATTTCTGACATGCTTGGCAAGTACCTCTGCTCATTACTAGAGTCCAGATTGATGGAAGCTGTGCTCACAATGTGTTTTCCTTGATAAGAAAAAGATAATCTGACAGAACATGCACTGTGTTTTAAAACCTCTACTCACAACTTAATGGTTAAAATGAATCACATGACTATCCGAATTTGAAAAGGGTGATAAAATACAATTTGCTTTGTGCCCAGTCTTAATTTATAAAGGTGACAACAGAGGGGCGCCTGGTGACTCATTCGGTTAAGCACCAGACTTCGGCTCAGGTCATAATCTCACGGGTTCGTGGGTTCGAGCCCCACATCCGGCTTTGTGCTGACAGCTTGGAGCCTGGGGCCTGCTTCGGTTTCTGTGCCTCCCTCTCTCTCTGCCCCTCTCCCACTCATGCTCTGTCTCTCTCTCTCAAAAATAAATAAACATTAAAAAAAAAAGTGACAACACAGAAGCCCATGCCACTGAAAGAGAAATTTAATGTTACTTACATTTACCCTAGAAATGAGAGATATGACTCACTACGCAGAACCACAGGAGGAACACCGGATTTTAGCCAGAAAGCAGAAACAGGAGTAAGGGGAGCTCTTACACAGCTTTCATTGGGATTTCTGTGGGAACGCAGGGCAGAGTTTAAGATTGGCTAGCTTGAATAGTTCCGGTGGGCTTTAGGCTACAGGGGTGGTTTTTAGTTGCCTGGCACCTGGCCCTGTGGTGATTTAAGGCAGGGAAAATACTAGCTTGGTGTTGAGAGATTAAGATAAATTCATTGACAGTTATGCATATGGTCTGTCTCACCTATACGAGAAAGAACTTGGGAAACACTATGTAAGCCCTCCTCTACAAAAGAGAAATAATAATACTCTACCTTGGACTTTGTGATAATTAAATGAGTTAATAATATAAAAAACCTAGAATGGTGTCGAAATTATAATAAGAGCTCTATAAATACAAGATATTATTATTATTTTAGGCTGTCCTGTATAGACTCTCCCCTTAGGAACTTAGGCGACTACAAAGGACCTTGGGTAATAGGTGGATCACTGATTCCTAGAAGTACAGGGATTTATCTAATAGCATCCTCAACTCTCAGTAAATTTTCACAATAGTCAAGTAACACAGCCAGACAATCCAGACCACCTTGCCACTCAGTGAATGTGAGCCTCTTCAGGAGGGGGGACAGTGAAAACGGGAGCTAATATTTGCCTTATTTATTTATTAAATCCAACCACCTTGCGGATAGTCTGTTACAGGAAATTTAACATCATGTCTCTTAGTGCTTATCCAAAGTTTTCAACACTTTCCTCAGGCCTCTTGCAAAATACTGCTGCCCCAATTTCATCAGATCTTAATGGTGAGCTCCCTTAATTTCCTGCTATTGCATCTGCCAGTGATTTTATAACTTCATTCATCCAACCATCTTTCCTTTTGTCCCAGAAGATGAAGTGTTCTCTGCAAAAGTATCACACAACCCCCATAATTTTAGAACTGTACTTCATTTGTCAAGCCCTTCTCTCCTATATATCTGTTTCTCTGCTAGTTTATTCTCTTAATATGTAAATATTCTAGATTCTGTGATCCTAATAAATACCCTTCCCTGATCAATGTAATCTTTCAGGTTTCCTTCACAGGCAGACTTCCTGAAAATTAGCCTATAATCACCATGACCATTTTCTTATCTCCCTCATCAACACTTTATAATCTGGATTTTTCTTCAACCATTCTACCGAGGTGTCTCTTTTGAAGTCATTGATTACCCAGTTGTCTAGGCTAATGGACATTTTTCAGCCCATATATTCCTGATTTCTTTTCCCTGCATTTGACTCTGCCAATTAATTCTTTCTTAAAACTCTCTATTCCGTAAATTTATTTTTTGTGTTTTTATTTTATATTTGAGAGAGAGAGAGACAGAGCGTGAACAAGAGAGGGGCAGAGAAATGGAAACAGAATCCAAAGCAGCTTCCAGGCTCTGAGCTGTCGGCACAGAGCCTGACATGGGGCTTGAACCCACGAGCAGTGAGATCATGACCTGAGCCAAAGTCGGACGCTTACCCGACTGAGCCCCTCCATAAATTTCTAAGAGAGCCAATTTTCTTGTCTTGAACAAAAAGATCTTACCTGTTGAATGTTTCATTTTCATTAAAAAAATCCTTTCCTTCAACTTGTCTTCATATTCCCATGTTCTTCCAGATTCTATAACCTAGATTACTGAACATTTTCATGTCAGTAACTGTCATATCTTAAATATCTTCTCTATGAGAACACTTTCAAAATATTTATCTGAAGCCCAGGCCTCTCCTCTAAGCATCTGACAATATCCAACCATGGGCTTTTCATTACACTTTGAGTATTTCTCCCACATAAACTTTTGTATGCATCATTAAATAAGTCCCCAGAGAGACATCCTTCTTGTATCTTAGTCCCAATATCCATCAAATTTTGAGGCCTTTATTTTATCTCCTAACTATATCCTGAAGACTCTCTAATTTCTCCATCGAGTCAATGTCCTAGTTTGGGTCTTTTCCATGACTCGTGGGAACCCCTGCCATGCCTCCTAAGTGGTTTCCTTGCCTGAAGTTGTTTTTTCTGCCTCAAAGCCATTGATCTCATTAAAGGTAAATCTGATCATGTCAGTCCTCGTGCTGCCTAGGGGGTAAGGTCAGAGGTCTATGTCCTGAGCTCAGCTTTTCCCTTCATGATGCATTTCTCATCATACATTTTCTGTTCAAGGAAAACAAAATTCCTAGAAGTTCCCAAAACATGCAGTGTTCTCCAAGAGACTGTGACTTTGATCATACTATTCTCACTTCCTGGAAAGCACTTTTTAAACCTCTTTCGCATGACTAACATATACACATACCCACGTTCTACTCCAGCCTAATTTGGATGCCCCTTAAAATGGAGTCATCCTGCTTTTACAACAGCTGTTGTATGTCAGTTGTATATAATCCGGCCTACTTTTACTTCTGTGCTTTTAAGTAAGCTACTTGTCTTTTCGGAATCTGATGGGAATTAAAACAACAGACATGTCACAGAGCAAGTGTGAGGGATAAATGAGAAAAGACACAGAAACTGACTAGGATAGTGTCCACTGTTTACTCATCATTGTATTCCCGGTGACTAACGTGGTCTCTGGCACATTGTAGACATGTAAATATTTGTTGAAAGAATAAATGTTCGTTATCACAATTATCATCTCAATCATTTCGCCATGTATTACCTTATATTTATTAGTTTATTTCTCTATCTCTTCTGTCTCTTGCACCACTGAGCTTTGAAAGGTTTGGTATCTTTTTTTCTTAAGCAGAAGTGCTGTTTTCTTGATTTCAAATCAAGTCAGTTAACATCCAGTGTCATATCAGTTTCAGGTGTGCAAGAGAGAGATTCAGTATTTCCGTGCAGCACCAGTGCTCATCACAACAAGAGCACTCCTTAATCCCCGTCACCTATTTCACCCATCACCTCACTCACCTCCCTTCTGGTAATCATCAGTTTGTTCTCTAGAGTTAGGAGTCTGTTTCTTAGTTTACTAGTCTTTCTCTTTTCTTTTTTTTCCTTTGCTCGTTTGTTTTGCTCCTTCAATTCCACCTATCAGTGAAATCTTAGGGTATTTGTCTTTCTCCAACTCTTTTCACTTACCATTATTCTCTCTAACTCCATCCATGGCATTGCAAATGGAAACTTCGTTCTTCTTCATGGCTGAGTAATATTCCATTGTATATATACCACATCTTCTTTATCCATTCTTCAGTGATGGGTACTTAGGCTGTCTCCATAATTTGGCTATTTTAGATAATGCTGCTATAAACATTGCGGTGCATATGTATTCCTTTGAAAGAGTATTTTTGTATTTGTTGGGTAAATACCTACTAGTGCGGTTCCCGGATTGTAGGGTAGTCCTATTTTGCACTTTTTGAGGAACCTGTATACTGTTTTCCAGAGTAGCTGACCAATTGCATCCTTACCAACAGTGTAAGAGGGTTCCCCTTTCTCCACATCCTCACCAACACCTGTCGTTGGTGTTAGCCATTCTTGAAGTCTTATTATCTTAAGGAGAATATCTTATCCAATCTTTTATTAAAATATCTGGCATAAGATGTATATAAAAATGTTTGATGAATGACTGAATGAACAAATGAATGAAAAAAATTATTCTATGGCAGGTCCTCCTCATAGTAAGTGTCGACACTGACTTCATGGCTCCTTCATTACCATTCCCTTTGCTATCCTATCTTTTCTTCTTTCCCTGGTTCATTGATATCTTGAATGTAGGGGTGTGTGTGTGTGTGTGTGTGTGTGTGTGCACTTTTATGGATTTATAAGCCACACACATTTGAACTTAAATGAATATTCTGAGCGTTTTCCCCTAATACTGTTGGATTGATCATTTACAGGCAGAAAATGAAGGGAGGAGTTGGTATGTGATCCAAACTTCTCTTATCAAATTATTGAATAGATACTTTCTAATAATGTGTACATCCTTTACATCACAAAAATTTCAAGCTACAGAATCTTACTTACTTCTATAACCTTTCACTATGAGCCCAGGGCAGGCTCCCATGCCCCTGCCCTGCCCTGGACTTCCATCTCTCCAGGACAAACATGTTTTTTTTTCCAATATATGAAGTTTATTGTCAAATTGTTTCCATACAACACCCAGTGCTCATCCCAAAAGGTGCCCTCCTCAATACCCATCACCCACCCTCCCCTCCCTCCCACCCCCCCATCAACCCTCAGTTTGTTCTCAGTTTTTTTTTAATTTTTTTTAACGTTTATTTATTTTTGAGACAGAGAGAGACAGAGCATGAACGGGGGAGGGGCAGAGAAAGAGGGAGACACAGAATCAGAAGCAGGCTCCAGGCTCTGAGCCATCAGCCCAGAGCCCGACGCAGGGCTCGAACTCACGGACCGCGAGATCGTGACATGGGCCGAAGTCGGACGCCTAACCGACTGAGCCACCCAGGCGCCCCTATTCTCAGTTCGTAAGAGTCTCTTATGCTTTGGCTCTCTCCCACTCTAACCCTTTTTTTTTTTCCTTCCCCTCCCCCATGGGTTTCTGTTAAGTTTCTCAGGATCCACATAAGAGTGAAAACATATGGTATCTGTCTTTCTCTGTATGGCTTATTTCACTTAGCATCACACTCTCCAGTTCCATCCACGTTGCTACAAAGGGCCATATTTCATGCTTTCTCATTGCCACGTAGTACTCCATTGTGTATATAAACCACAATTTCTTTATCCATTCATCAGTTGATGGACATTTAGGCTCTTTCCATAATTTGGCTATTGTTGAGAGTGCTGCTATAAACATTGGGGTACAAGTGCCCCTATACATCAGTACTCCTGTATCCCTTGGGGAAATTCCTAGCAGTGCTATTGCTGGGTCATAGGGTAGGTCTATTTTTAATTTTTTGAGGCACCTCCACACTGTTTTCCAGAGTGGCTGCACCAATTTGCATTCCCACCAACAGTGCAAGAGGGTTCCCGTTTCTCCACATCCTCTCCAGCATCTATAGTCTCCTGATTTGTTCATTTTGGCCACTCTGACTGGCGTGAGGTGATATCTGAGTGTGGTTTTGATTTGTATTTCCCTGATGAGGAGCGACGTTGAGCATCTTTTCATGTGCCTGTTGGCCATCCGGATGTCTTCTTTAGAGAAGTGTCTATTCATGTTTTCTGCCCATTTCTTCACTGGGTTATTTGTTTATCAGGTGTGGAGTTTGGTGAGTTCTTTATAGATTTTGGCCCTTAGATACTAGCCCTTTGTCCGATATGTCATTTGTAAATATCTTTTCCCGTTCCGTTGGTTGCGTTTTAGTTTTGTTCGTTGTTTCCTTTGCTGTGCAGAAACTTTTTATCTTCATAAGGTCCCAGTAGTTCATTTTTGCTTTTAATTCCTTTGCCTTTGGGGATGTGTCAAGTAAGAAATTGCTACGGCTGAGATCAGAGAGGTCTTTTCCTGCTTTCTCCTCTAGAAGGACAAACATGTTTTTAAAGAGGGCTGTAGTTGGTTGTTTGTTAAGCTAAATGGTATACACGTATTAACATGTTGGTGAATATTTGTGAAAGCAAGGTGATGTAATTTCTGCTTAATAAAACAAACTTGTTCATAAATAATCTCGTCCTACTTCTTAAACTATTTCAAGGCAGTTCACAATTAAAACACACACAGAAAGTTAGCTTAAATGAAGTACGTAATATGAGTGGTGAGATTAGAGGAACTTTTATTGCTTCTGTATAGTTGGACATGTTTTCCAGATTTTCCAGAATGAATATGTATTACTCTATAATGAAATCTGAAATATACTCAGGAAAATCAGAAATTATATAAAGGAAAGAGCAATTTATTGTACAAGAAATGTGCTTTACTCACTTGAGCATTAACTTAAGCCCTGGGTTAAGTAGAGGCCAAAACAGGGCTTGGGCATGTTTATATATTGGGTGAGATCAAAACCTTTCCTGGTGCTAAATTCCAAGAAGAAACTGTCACTTAGTTTTATGGACAGAGCAAACTATTGGGCATCAAAAACTCAAGTTCCACTACTGGCTCATTCTCAACTAATTTTGAGACTTTGAACGAATCATTTAATATCTCTGGGATTCATATATAGACAGAAGGAAGAGTGCCTTTGGATCTCCAATGTCCCTTCGAGCTTTAATATAATGTGATCCATATTTAGGGAAAATATTTCAAATTAAGGTTGGGGGTCATGTATTTACACTTGAAAGCTGAACCCCTGCAACAATCCTCGCTGCCCCTGAAAACTTAGAAGAAAAACTGTATCCATTTGCTCACATACAGATAAAGACAATGCAGAGTCTTGCCTAATGCATTAAAGATGAAAAGAGTGACTCTTCTACCCTCCTTCTCTTTTCTAGATTCTATCCTGGTTTCTGTTTTTAGACTTTCACACAAGAAAAAAAAAATATATATATAAAGTCGATCTTTTTCAAGTCTCCTGCTGCTCTTTTGTATGTATTTAAACCCAATGTTTTAGCAAAAGATGAGAATAGATGCTGAGTGCTGATGTAAATGGCAATGCCGTCATCACTCAGCTAATGGAAAACAGAAATAAAAGGGTAGAGAGGGGGAAGGAAGGGGTTGAACAGTTCTAAGGGTTGATGAAGTAGATGTTTAAAAGTTAGAAGTTCCCGGTGGTCAGACACCATGCTGTTAATTTCTTTTTTAATCTCATGGTGCCGGCTCAGTGATCTCTTTCTTTTCTGAATTGTAGTAGCACTATCCAAATTTTGTATTTGGTAAGGTCTCGTGAAATATCAAGACATGTCTTCTTTTGGTATCTTCTTTCTAGAAAATTTAGTCGTATTACCCTTCAGTGTCTGCATGCCTTGGGTCTTCTACTAGATCAGAGATATCTTAGGTGCCAGGATTATATTTAAGTTGCTTTGTATCTTTCATGGTACCTGGCTTGAACTTCGCTCTTTGTAAGTTTTCAATATAGACTTATGTGTCCTCCAAACATAGTGGGTCATTTACACAGTATGGATTGATTTCAAGAACTTAACTATGATCTGCATGTTGCCAACTTCTTCATCCCACTACTTCATTCAAAATTCTTGAACTGCAGATTTACTTCAACTGTATTTTTTATTACTTCCCCACCTCCACGTCTACTTTTCCTTCCTTCCTTCTATTGCTTAGCTGTCATCTTCTCCCCAGATTCAGCTCAAAATGCATCTTCTCTGAAAGATTTCTATTACTCCTTTTCCACCTTGGCCATCACTTTGACTGAAGATTCAGGTTTTCCATTGCTGCTTCCCAGTTTTAAGGTGTTTCATATGTAATTCCATTCTACAGACTTTGCTCCTAAATCATTTATAAGGAACAATGTTGAGTCATTTCTTTCTTATTGTGGAATATGCAATGACTGGCATGTTGTAGTAACTCAATAAATGCTAGCTTCTTCCCTTTGTAGCAGCCGAAAAATTGCAGGCAGTCAAAACATATTTTCCAATTACACTGCTGGGGCGCCTGGGTGGCTCAGTCAGTTAAGTGTCTGTCTTTGGCTCAGGTCATGATCTCGTGGTTTGTGAGTTCAGGCCCCGCATCAGGCTCTCTGCTGTCAGCACAGAGCCCACTTCAGATCCTCTGTTCCCTTCTTTCTCTGCCCCTCCCTGCCCTGTCTCACTCTCTCTCTCTCTCACTCATGAGCATTAAAATAAATACAATCACACTGCTGAAGCCGTTTCTTGCAGTGAACTTGGCACTTAGGGATCATTGCCGCTCTACCGTGTTCATTAATTCAAAGTGGAGTGCAGTAAAGTGACAAGAAATTTGGTACAATTTTGAATTACAGGATGGCAAAACTAGAGAAGACCACAGAGGACATGCACTCACTCTAACAGAGGGAGAGTGGAGAGTGGTACAAAGGAAAGGCTATGACTTTTCCAAGGTCAAACAGCCAATTCAAGAGAGAACACTTAAATCTAAATGGTCTCGGCGGAGTACTCTCATGACTTTTTCTTTATAACTCTGCTTTTCCCATATTAATATTTTTTTCAAACTATTAAGGATTATCAAAGTGTATAGTCTGGATGCTCACTTGCTAAACGTGGCCACAGAAGGTTAATTTCCTCCTTTTCTTTTGAGTTGTTGTAACTCTTCTGATAAAATATTCAAGGCAGTTCATCTTTTGTACATCACCTTTAAAGCTTCTCGACCTGAAGTGTTTGTGCCTCTGATGAATCATCGTATGTGGTAAAGTTACTTCTGAAGCCACAGGATAAACAAAGCACAACTTCCAGAAACTTTACTATTAAAGTGCAGCTATATATTTCCTTTTTAATAAAACAATTTTTTTAAATTTCAATGTTGTGGCTACTAATTAAGGCTATTCTTTCTAGAATATACATTCAGGCTACCTTGAGTTTAGCAGACCTCAAGAAGAAAAGTTGATGTAGAAAATATAAGACGATCTAGTGAGTCACAAAACGTCTGCAATATCAGTTTATAAAACTGTCTGTGATTATTGTGTAACTTGTGCTTCAGTCTTGATTCTCTGTCTGTCAGTCTCATCTTTGGGGTTCCCTACCGTGTAGCAAAGTACTGAGCTCAGTACATGTTATGGCCCAATAAATGTAGAATATATATTGAGGATGACAACTAGTTATTGAGACTGTTTGTAGGGGTAAAGGAGATATTAGTCTGTCCCAGGAAATAACAAGACCCAGCTACGCCATAGCAGGGAATCACAGGAATTGAGAAGGTACAGCACTTTGAGAGTATTTTAAATTCTAAGAAATATGAGAAAGAAACAATTCCAGACTACCTTGAGGAATAATTTCATTTTAAATTGCTGATGTGAGAAAAAAATAGATGGAAATTTCAATAAAGCCTATTATTATGCACATGGGTTATAATAAGAACTAGCATTAATAGCTCCGAAACTTTAACATGCACATTAATTGATCATTTTATTACACAGTTACATGATCCGATGTGCTGTCTGATTTTATTTTTTTCTAAGAGAGACACACATAAAGATCCCTCTTTATAACATTAAAGAAAAAATAATATTTAAGTTTTAATTAAAAGGAAGAAAGAAAAATACAGTTTCTCAAATAATGAAATCATTAGAATTTAAAATCTTTACAGCTGTGGGATTTATTTTCTTTCACCAAAGAAAAATGTCAACACTTTCAACATTGTAAGGCAACGATTATGGAGAAATGGTTTTCTAAAAATTAAAATGGTCAATGTTTTAAAGAGGATAATTTCTAGTTAACTTTTCATTTCTTTCTTTTAGCTGGTAATTTCACATGGTGGTCACAATCTTTTGGGGGGAGGTGGGAGGTTAGCTCTGGAGAAACAAAGCACAAACATCATTGGACATGCTAAGACACATCTGAGTGGGGTAAACCCCCAATGGCTTAGTCCTCTCATTAAATATACATAAAGATCAATATCACAGCTGTACTTAGCGCACAAAATGATTCTAAATGAGAGCCATTCACGAAGTGATTCAGGTACCGTAGAGATTGTGCTTGCCCCAGTGCAGAGTGAGTGAGTGAATGAATGAATGAATGAATGTGTGGAGTCAAGTATTTCTGGATCAAGTGGCAGGTGCCTTGGCTCAATGTGCTATTTCTGTACAGCGCGGTGCAGAAGTGTGGACTTCTTGAATTTTGGAAATGAAGAGTATTTTTATCGATCAACAAGCCCGCACTGCAGCTCCTTTAAATTAAGTCCAAATTTCAACAGTTCAACACTCCCCTAGATAGCATTTTGTAGGCTTACTCATTCTTCACCGCCAAAGGCAACACAACAGGAACATCTACCAATTTTCATTGCCATTAAATGCTTATTTAAGCACATGTGGAAGAATTCCGGGGAAAGTAGCTAAAATCACCTCTTATTCTGTATTCCTTTTAAGGATTAGATCCTGTATAACAGTTTTACTTTCTTTTGAAAAATGTGTAGGGGGCGCCTGGATGGCTCAGTTGGTTAAGTGTCTTACTCTGGCTCAGGTCATGATCTCGTTGAGTTCAAAAGTTTGGGCCCCCCGTAGGGGTCTCTGCTGTCAACACAGAGCCCACGTCGGATCCTCTGTCTCCCTCTTTCTGCCCCTCCCCCACTTGCACAAGCTCTCTCTCTGTCTCTCTCTCTCAAAAATAAATAAACATTAAAAAAAGGAAAGAAAAATGTGTGGTATATTATTATAGTCAAAGGATGAATAGTCCTTAATTATATTGATTGCATTCAGGAAAATTATAAATTGTATTACAAACTAGGTAGCCAAAAGTTAATAATTTAATTGAAAATTTATCTTTCTCATCTACAAATGTCAAGTTTCGTTGCTTCCTGAGACATAATTTAAACAAACCAAACAACTGGAGCTTTCTGTGGGTTATAAATGCAAAAAATTCAAAAGCGTAACTTGACTTGCCAGCTGGGCTCTTTCCACGTAATTATTTTTATGTGGATAATGGTTGCATTCTCATAAAAACTGTGTTAATAACAATTTTAATACATATATTTCAAAAAGTAAATGGGGTGAAAAGGGCATTCTACACATGGTGACATAATTGATAAAATAGCGGATTTGGAATACGGAGACTCGAGTTCTAATATTAAAAACGTAAGGCACATGAATCATATTATAAATGCTTGGGCTCTTTATGTTGTCACCTAAACATGAAACTTACACTGAGTATATTCAATACTGCTCACTTTTCTGTGGAAATCTCCCTGTAAGACCGACAGCAGTTTTATAGGCCTCCAGTAGTTCTCAGACTATGAAACTATGAGTTGTGTGTGGCATGATTTTAGACTATATTGTATTGTGTGTATAGATAGATGACATGATATTATTTCAATAATTATCTCTTATGAAAACACATATTTTGAGAAAGAGAAAAAAATGGGTGTGCACAGGGGAGGGGCAGAGAGAGTAGGAGAGAGAAAATGCTAGCAGGCTCAGCACTGTCAGTGCGAGCCCTATGCAGGGCTTGATCTCAGGAGCCATGAGATCATGACCTGAGCCAAAATCAAGAGTCGGAGGTTTAACGGACTGAGCCACCCAGGCGCCCCTATGAAAATACATACTAATAAAGCTTTTCCCATTTCAGGAGTCATTAAAATATTATTTGATGTTTACATCCTTAAAATATTTGTTTTAAAAGAGGGTATATAAAATATTAAATATATAACACTACGGCTGATAATAAACAGATTTTTAAGTGATGGAAGAAGCTTGATTGCTGAGAAGCAAAGGCTGCTTGAGTATGCAAACCTCAGTTTGAGAAACAGTGAATGACATGTATTTGAGGTTCCTTCCCGTTTTGAAGTAATAAAAGTGAACCACATTGCTTCCTAGATGGTAAAAAAAAAAAAAAAAAAGAAGAAGAAAGAAAGAAAGAAAGAAAGAAAGAAAGAAAGAAAGAAAACTGACCACACGGCAAGTATCCTAAGTAGGCATTTTCAGGACCCTTATGCTATTTTACTTTTCTTCAAAATGTAGTTCTTTATGCCTTGGGAAATTCCTCCTCAGGAGTTATTCAAGGGCTTTTACGTGGACCACCACCCAGAACACACCCGAAGAGATTACCAATCAATTCCATATGGTATTGATGCAAGGACAGACAGATAAACCCAAGAAACAAAGTAAAGGCTACAGAAATAAAGCCATTTATGTAGGGTGAATTGAATTGCAATACAAGGACCAGTGCATTTCAATGGGGAAAGGAAAGTGTTTTTAACTTTTAACTTTAACTTTTAATAATACTGAAACAACTGGAAGTCCATTTAAGGAAAACAGTCTTGACCCTTAACTCACATCATACACAAAAACTAATACAAGACGCACCCTGGTCCTAAACATAAAAGCTAAATCTACATTTCTAGAAGACAGCAAGGAGAAAATCTTTGTTAACATGGAATAAAAAAAAAAAAGCCTTCTTAGATAGGTTACAGAAAGCATCGATGATATAAGAAGAAAGTGTAGATTGGACATAATCAAAATAAAAAAGGAACTCCTCTTTGAAAGACATTAATACGACCGGGAGAAGGAAGGCCGTGGACTGGGGAAGGAATTAACAGTGCATATATCTGATAGAGTATCCAGCAAACAAAAAACTCTTATGATTTAATAAGAAGACAAACACCCTAATTTTTAAAAGACAGGTAAAATATTTGAATAGATACTTCACCAAATAAGATACACAAGTGCTTAATAAGCACATGGAAAGATGTATGATATCATTAGTCGTCAGGGACATAAAAATTAAAAAGTGCTGAGGTACCACTACATACCAACCAGAATGACTAAATTAAAGAAAATAAAAAGATGGACAATAGCCCATGTTGACAAAGAAGTGGGGCAAATGAAAGTCTCATACATGATGGTCAGCATGTGTAAGCACTTTGGAAGTCAGTTTTTCAATAAAGGTCAAGCTCAGCATATACTTACTATATGATACCTCATTTCTGTCCCTGGGTGTTTATCCAATAGAAGTAAAAGATAGGCCCACGTAAACCCTTGTACAGGAATGCTCATAGCAGCTGTAGTCATAATAGCCCCAAACTGGATGCAACCCAAAGTTCACCGGTAGGTGAATGGATAGAAAAAAAGTGTATCCACACAACATAACACTACTCAGCAATAAAGAAGAATAAACTGCTACATGTGACAACATACATAAATCACCAAAATGTGGCACAGAGTCACGTGGCCAGAAATAAGAGTATATGGTATATTACGAGTCCATTAATGAAAAATTCTAAAATAAACATCTATAGCAACAGAAAGCAGATCAATGGTTGTCTGAGGCCGGGGCGGGGGCGGGGGGGGAGTGGAGATTGAATGCAAAAGAGAGGAATTTTTGAGGTAATAGAAATGTTTCTTGGGGCACCTGGGTGGCTCAGTCAGTTAAGTGCCCGACTCTTGATCTTGGCTCAGGTCATGCTCTTGGGGTTCCTGAAATCAAACCCCGCATCTGGTTCTGCATCAGCGCAGAGCCTGCTTGGAATTCTTGCACACGCTCTCTCTGTCTCTCTCTCTCTCTGTCTCTCTCTCTCTCTCTCTCAAAATAAATAAACTTTAAAAAAAAGAAATGTTGGGGCGCCTGGGTGGCGCAGTCGGTTAAGCGTCCGACTTCAGCCAGGTCACGATCTCGCGGTCCGCGAGTTCGAGCCCCGCGTCGGGCTCTGGGCTGATGGCTCAGAGCCTGGAGCCTGTTTCCGATTCTGTGTCTCCCTCTCTCTCTGCCCCTCCCCCGTTCATGCTCTGTCTCTCTTTGTCCCAAAAATAAATAAACGTTGAAAAAAAAAAAATGTTTCTTATCTTCACTGGCATGTTAGTTACACATGCATATACATTTGTTAAAGCTCATTGATGTGTACACTTAAAATAGCTGCATTTTGATATCAATTTTGATAAAGCTGATGTTTAAAAACTATAAAAGCAGAATAACGTCTGCTTATGAGGGAGAAGTGACAAAATGTACACAACGGAACCTTCTGCAATTATCAAATATTTTACCTCTTTGTTGGGGTGGTGGTTAATCTGTTACACACATTTGTCAAAACTTATCAAGCTATAACCTTAAAATCTATTCATTTTATTTTGTGCAAATTATTCCTCAATCAAATGAAAAAAGTTACTTCAAGAAATACACAGACATGTAGATTAAAACAAAAGGAGTATTTTTACCTTTCCCCAAACGGCAGAGATATATTATATACATGTATATATCATGTATGTATGTATATCAGCACTGATAAAAGTTGGGCAAGATAGAAATATTAGTATACTGATGGCGGAAATGCAAATTAGTACATTTCTAAAAATAAATTTACCAATATTTATTAGCTTCTGAATATATATACCCTTTGGTCAAGTAATTGTACTCCTTGGAATCTATACTAATGAAACACTCAGAACTCCAAAGATTTATATGCAAATATGTTTATTTCCTATATCTGTAATTTAGCTATAAAATTGGAAAGAAACCTAAATGTCCAAGAAGCAGGATATAATTCTATACATTATGGCACATCCATGTGGCTGATTGAATAGCTATTAAATGATGTTTACAGATGATTTTAAATAGTATGGGAAAATACTGTATTAAATATTTAACAAAATGAGGGGCGCCTGGGTGGCTCAGTCGGTTAAGCGTCCGACTTCAGCTCAGGTCACGATCTCACAGTTTGTGAGTTTGAGCCCCGCGTCGGGCTCTGTGCTGACAGCTCAGAGCCTGGAGCCTGCTTCACGTTCTGTGTCTCCCTCTCTCTCTGCCCCTTCCCTGCTCATGGTCTGTCTCTTTCTGTCTCAAAAATAAATAAACATTAAAAAAATTTTAAATATTTAACAAAATGAGAAGATACCAAATGATATTAAAATATTATGGTTATAATATATAAACCATGAAAGTGAATTTTAACAAAAAAATGTAAATGCTAACCATGGTTGTTAGTGGGAAGCAGGATTATGATTCTTATTTTATTTCCTTACAGTTTCCTGCTTTATAGTTTCATAATTTACAAGTATTTTGTGAAAAAAAAGATTAAAATTTTAAAACATAATTTTAAACATTAATCTTGTTCATATTTGCAGATGTAAGTGTTTATGGTATTAATGTTACTAAAATTTTATAAGGTAAAGGTGTGTAAATATATGCCTTATATATTTATAAATTATGCTTAATGTTTTAGCCATACAAATAAAACATGAATATATTTCTCTGAATATAAGGTATTGATTATTCTTTATCAGTTTGGAAAGTATCCTTTTAACTTTTTCTCTTTCCTTGCTATGATTTCTGAAAAATAACTTCTGTTGTTTTTTCCTCTTCTGGGAGTGGCAGAAATAACATGAAAGAAATGGATTTTTATTTTTCAATATAGTGCTCAATACTTATCATACATAAGACAGAGACATTTCATACTCACTAAATACTCCCAAGCTTCCTCACCATTGCCAGCTCCCTTTCACCTAACACAGCCGTGTGATGTGATAAATTCTGGCTGCCTATGTAATTCTGCAGATCTTTCTTCCCCTTCTGCGGTAAACTGGAATCCTCATCATAAGGTTGAAAGTGGTAGGAGTTCTTTTTTTAACGTTTATTTATTTTTGAGGCCGAGAGAGACAGAGCATGAACGGGGGAGGGTCAGAGAGAGGGAGACACAGAATCGAAACAGGCTCCAGGCTCCGAGCTGTCAGCGCAGAGCCCGACGTGGGGCTCGAACTCACGGACCGCGAGATCATGACCTGAGCTGAAGTCGGCCGCCCAACCGACTGAGCCACCCAGGCGCCCCGAAAGTGGAAGGAGTTCTTAAGGGACACCTGCTAATCAGGTCAGTCACCAATAAACAACAGAATGAATATGCACTTGTGAAAAGCGGATCTTTGCTATGTTAAGCCGTTGGGGTTTCAGGATTTGTTTCTGACTTCAGTTTCAACTGCTGTACTTACCAGTACAAATATTGGTACCAGACGTGAGGCCTGTTATAGAAATAAAACAGGAAAAACAAAACCCCAAAATGTCTGGCACTAGCTTAATCGTTTTGGGGGAAAAGAAAGTATACAGAGGCTGGAAAGATGGCGAACCATATTATCCCATGGCAGAACACGGGGTAAAACTTTCTAGTATGAGGTAGTGCTGTTTGTTTTTACATTTAGCAAGTTATTTCAAGGAAAAAAGCGAAAATTTAAAAAAAAAAGTGGCTCGGATGTAAGTGGAAATAAAAAGGGATCATGAAAATCCAGAAATTAAGTGCCTTATCGGATTGGCAAAGTCACGAGTTCTAGATACTAACCCATAAGAGGTGGCATTTCAGAAGGCACTTTTCAACAAATTTAAAATGAGCAGCTGGTTAAAATGACTCAGGGCGAAGATCCAAGAAAGGGTATGACCTTCATGTCTACTGTTATTACAGCTTAAGGTACCACCGTTAAGTCAAACAAGAGAAAAATAGGGGTAAAAAGGCAGGAAAATATAGCAAATCTGAGAGCCATGGTTGCGGCACATTGATGTGACTTCAAACAAATAATGGGTACGTATATCGAATTTTTAAGAGAGTCTAACTATGGGGTGCCTGCCTGGGTCAGTCAGTAGAGCATGTGACTCTTGACATCAGGGTCATGAATTTGAGCCCTGTTGATTGCAGAGATAATTTCAAAAAAGTAACTTAAAAAAAGAGTTTTACTTTTATAGAGATCAAGGGTTTGATCCAAAAAATTTGTGACTGTTCAAGACATAACAATCATTAGGATCCCAAAACTTCCTAGACCGGAAGCAACTGAAAAAGGAAAGCCACGAGTAACAGTGGTCAAGGGAATTTCTCCTTGACAGTTGAATCAGTCTGATAAAGGTGCACCCAGGATAGGGAAGCCAGCAGGATTTCAAAATTGCTGTCAACCAGTGCAGGCTTGTCTCCATTCTTTCCTTTTCTGGAGAGAGATTTTACTGAGGTTATCTTGTCTCTGTTCCACCAGTTATACTGGGTGAGGGAGGAGCCGATTACTTTCTTTTTAGTTGAGAGATGTCTGGCCTGAGAGGAGTCACGACCAAATCTGAGGGAGAAACAGGCATATAAGCTTGTACGTTGAGCTGGGTGAAGTGACTGACTGTTAACACTGAGTTGTCTTGTTTGGGAAAGGTTGAATGTGTTCTGTGAGTGGAAAGATATTAACAAAGGCATGTTTATTGACCAGAATGACAGATGGTGGTGGAGACACTGACCAATTATGGAATAAATCTGATCTCACCCCTTTTCCCAGTTCCCTTACATGCAGTGCCATGTGACTAGTGGGTAGCCAAGAAGCTAAAAATAGAAATCAGGTGTGTACTTTAATGTGTTAAGCTGCTGAACATTTTGGGTTTATTTTTTGTTGCAGGATAACCTAGCTTATCCTGAGAAATAAATATATTCGTAAAGTAGATTTGGAAAACAGATAAAAGTTGGAAGAACAAAAAATAACATCCATAGTACATTTGCAAAGCTTTTGTTTTGGTGGCAGTTAATGTTTGTTGTTGAAATTCAGAGAATACTTTCCCAAAAGAAAATAAAAAATGAGATCACTTATATTCCTACTTCCCAAATATAATTACTGCTACGATGACATATATGTGAAATTTTCAGTAGTAGAGTTATAACTTGTATATTTTATTAACTGCATTAAACAATGTATTATGATAATCATCTCAGTACAAATGTATCTGTTTCGTTTTTAGTATTACAATATTATAATTTGTTTTATTTTTGATGAATTTTTAATTCTAAAATCTCATTCCATAAAATTGAGTTGTTTATTGTATGGCACACCTACTTTATATATTTTAAATATATTCGGGATACTAGTTATTCCATTGTTATATATGTTGCCTATATTTTCTCCCAATGTATGATTTAACCCCAAACTTAGTTTATAAAATCTTTCATGGGCATGTATTTTAAAAATACTAGTAGGATCTTTTGATTTTTTTCTTCTTAAGTTCTTCCAGGTTTCACATCTTTTTAAAATAAATCACATCCAATGACAACAGAAATTCAGTTTCATTTTCTCCAAATATTAATATGGGATTATTTCTCTGTTGTTTTATTTATGTTTTTTAAATTTCAGATCATGTAAGTCCCCAGATTGTTTTCAGTTGCCTCAACATTGTTTACAGAATTTACCTTCCCCCTCACCAGCTTGCAATGCTACTTTTAACCTATCTCAGATTTCTACATAAATGTGTGCTGTCGCCCCTCTTTTCTTTTTTTTTAATTATTTTTTTTAATGTTTATTTATTTTTGAGACAGAGAGAGACAGAGCATGAATGGGGGAGGGGCAGAGAGAGAGGGAGACACAGGATCGGAAGCAGGCTCCGGGCTCTGACCATCAGCCCAGAGCCCGTCGCGGGGCTCGAACTCACGGACCGCGAGATCGTGACCTGGCTGAAGTCGGTCGCTTAACCGACTGCGCCACCCAGGCGCCCCTGTCGCCCCTCTTTTCTGTGCCATTCATTTTACTTGTTTCTGTCAGTGCCAACCTCTACTGTTATCATTAATGTATTCTTACAGATTATGCTGTATCTTTTAGAGAATTTTTTTCACTTCAAGGAAGGCTACTTTTGTCCATTGTCTCTTTCATAAGAATCACCTCACTAGCTTGTTGAGATCTGCAGAAAGTTATGTTTGGATATCACTGAATTCAGAGGTTAATTTACTGGAGATTGAATTTGTTACACTATTAATTCTTCATAACCAGAAATTGGGTATTTATCTCCATTTATTTAAATCTTATTTTGTTCAAAAATTTTTTAAAAATGCCTAGATGTTAGAATGTATTTTTTTTTTAATTTTTTTTTCAACGTTTATTTATTTTTGGGACAGAGGGAGACAGAGCATGAACGGGGGAGGGGCAGAGAGAGAGGGAGACACAGAATCATAAACAGGCTCCAGGCTCTGAGCCATCAGCCCAGAGCCTGACGCGGGGCTTGAACTCACGGACCGTGAGATCGTGACCTGGCTGAAGTCGGACGCTTAACCGACTGCGCCACCCAGGCGCCCCTAGAATGTATTTTAAGGACCATCATTTTCTCATGTTTCAAAGAATTAAAAAAATAAAGAACTATATCAACAGCAAAAACTTAAAAAGGATTCTAACTACAGCAATGAAGTGGAAGGAGAAAACATCTTCATTGAAATAAGGCATAACCGTATTGAAAAGAAGACTAGAATAATAGGGAGGACTTGATTTTGTATTACTAAGTACGTGTTAACATATTTCTTCTATTTTAAGAGTCAAATCTTTTTATGTGCTTACTCTGGAATATCTCTGAAATTGCCATGTGTTATGTAATCTATGGCATCTTACAATGGCTTTCAACAACCATGACATAGTTATCATTGCTTGTGTGCATGGCCAACACTTGGTCATAGCTGGTTACTTGTTATGACATCAACTGAGACAACATTGAAATATACTGTGTATACTGAATTCCATTGCAGTTTTTAAAAAATTTCACTGCAGTTTAAAGGTGGAAAGTTATCATGTACCTAGAAAGGCAACAGAAGAAAGCAATGGGTACATAAATTTGCTATTTGCAAAGCAAATATTTCCATTGGAAGAATAAGCTCATTCTGCATTTTCTTGCAAAGCTGCAACCAAATGCTTCCTGAGAACCAAGAAAGGAAGAAATCCATGGTAGATGATGTGTGAGGTTTTGTTACTAATATATACGCTATAGTATTGTCTATCATAGGCAAGGAACAGTAAGCACCAAAATTTTAGAATGGACGTGAAGGACTTAGAGAAAAATTACAGAGACAACCGTTGGGCATATAAAAAAGTTATGTCACCGAGGATGATATCCGGTAGGAACATATGGGTAATGATGATGACCGAGATGATTTCAGAAGAGTTGAATACTAAATGGGAACACATTTTAACTAGTGTATGTCATTTATATGCCCTAATGAATGCCTCCCAAACTTATTTGATTGATAAAAGTCTAACAGATCTTTGAAAATGTTAACAAAAATTTTATAACTTAAGGGGTGTAAAGCAACAGTTTCTAGTTTAATTGTGCATGCTTTTTCTCAATAGTATATAAAATAATTATGATTCTTACAATGGATAGTGATTTAGAAGAGGTGACATATTTCATATCAGTTAGAATCCTTTTGTTATAAGTTAAAAAATTAAAAGACTGAAACTTGCCTAAACCCTAAAGGTGATTATTTAACTATGAAGTCCAGGTTTTCAGCTTGATTCAGGTAAGCTCTGAGCCAGATGTTCATAAGATCACCAAGCAATCGACTTCTGTGTCCTCACCCTACCTTCCACTAGGAAGTGGATAGGGTAACCCGCTATCCATCGTAAGAATCGTTATTATTTTATATACTATTGAGAAAAAAAATGTGCATAATTAAACTAAGAACTGTTGCTTTATACTCCTTAAGTTATAAAATTTTTGTTACCTTTTTGAAAGATCTCTGTTAGACTTTTTTCAATCATGTAAGGGAGGCATTCCTTAGGGCATATAAATGACACAAGCTAGTTAAAATGTGTTCCCATTCATCTCCAGGTTAGCTCTCTGTATAGTGTCAAGATGACTCCAGCGGCTGCTGAGACAACCGTCTTCTTTTTCCTCATCCATCAGGATAAAGCGGAAACTTCCCTAGGAATTCAGAAAAAGTAGATAACTCTAGACCAGCTTAAGTCATATGCACGGCCCCTGGGCCCCAGAGGTAATAGGGAACTCTTACACTGACCAGAAGAAAGAGATATGGAATGCACACAGGGAAGGTGACTAGAAATGATGAGAAAATACACTTATTTACCAAACGTAGCAGACCCATTAATTTCCCGTCCATATGATCACGCACATCAGTTCTCTCAGGCCTGATTTCCAACTGCCAGTATCCACATCTCCTTGCCTAAGGACTTTTTTGCTCTCCCAAATCCTCTTTATCCACAGCCTCCGTGAGCCAGTAGTTCTAGAAGTTAATGTCTCCAGTGTTGGTAGATAAATACTCCAGCTCTTAGTTATTTTGTAATTTGGGTGGGAAACTTCTAAAGTGCGCATATGACCCTGGTTCCCAGAGCAAGGTTATGTCCCAACAGCCGAGTGGTAAATAAACTGATAACACATGCGTTATTGATTGCTTTTTCTTCCCTATCTCCACTCCCCTTCCAGTGTTTCCTTCTCCCCCCAAATAAACTCATTACCCTTAGATCTATAGCTCAGGATCTGCATGTGAGGAAACCCAAACTCAAGACAGTGATGTTAAGTCTTCACCTTTCCCTACTCATTTAAAATCGAGTGTTTCTTTTGCAAGACGTATCTGAACCTCGGTTTCTCCTTGAATAAAAGGGAGATAGTCATGCTTGTGCCACTTTCTTGACATGAGTAAGATGGAGATCAAATGTGAGCACATATATAAAAATCTTTTGTAAGATGCTGCCCAAATGAGCATAGCTATAGTTATAATCATTATCTGCTTTAGAAAAATTAATCCCTTCAATTTTGCACACGTAAAGAACAAATAGTATTCATCAGTGGTTGGATCCTAGGCAGTGCCCTCTGCCTTCTCTTGAAATCAAAAGGACAAGAATTAATAAAAAATTAGATGATTCATCACAAAGGGATTACCTAAGGCATCCCTTTGTGTAGGCTACAGCTGCCCATTTATTTGCTAATACCAGAGACTTCTCAGCAGGAAGAGAGCAGAAAGTAAACAGGGAAAACTGCTAGAAAAGGGCAAAGGGAAGCCACCTGCTGGGCACTGCTCACTCAAAGGCTAATGTCACCTGAACTGACTCACACTTCAGGCTCCACAGGGCTGTTGATGGAGAACACAACCCACACCACAGTCACTCACGCAATACAAAGTGTGGGTTTCCAGAAAACAATTCAGATCGAATTGACAATTAACGGTTGCCAAATTTATGGTCATTCATCTTACTCAAGTTTGGAACTCAATATGCCTTACTGTGTTGTATTTTATTTTTATTATTTAAAAATATTATTAAATTCCAACATACATGCAGGAAAGTTCACAAACTGAGGAGTTATCACCGTGTCACTACCCTACTCGCCTTCATAAACATAACCTCTGTCTGGATTTTACCACCAGAGATTAATTTTGCCTGACGTTGAACTTCATACAAAGGGAATCATATGGTAGATACTCTTTCCCGTCTGGCTTTTTCACTAAAATTTTGATAACGAGACTCATCTATGCTGTTGCCTATAGCCATATTTCATTCATTTCATTGCTGTATATTATTGTAATGTATGATCTTACCATGAGTTATTTACCCTTTTTACTGTTGATAAACATTATGTTGTTTCCTGTCTTGGGCTATTATTACTAAATCTATAATGTATATTCTCATATGTCTTTTTATGGGTACATGTACTCATTTCTCTTGGGCATATTCCTTACAAGTATTGCATCATGGAGTGGATGTATGTTTAATCTCATTAAAATGACATTTTCCCAAAGTAGTTATGCCTTTTACAATTCCACCAGCAGTTTATGAGAATTCTATTGTTACATAGTCTTGTAAACACTTGGTATTATCAGTCTTTTTGTTTGTTTGTTTCACACACTGCGATCGTATCTCATTTGGTTTTAAATTGCATTTCACTGATTACTAATGACTTGAACATTTTTTTAAATAGTTTTGTCCATTTGGATATCTTTTTTTGTAAGGTATTTGCTTAAATCTGTTGTCCATTTTCTACCAGGTTGTCATCTTTCCCTTAACTGAGTAGAAGTTTCTATAGATACAAATAATTTCTCAGTTAAGTATATTATGGCTTGCTTCTCCCATTCTGTGGCTTCCCTTTTCATTCACTTAATGAATTTTAAGAAACGTAAGTTTTTAATTTTAATGTATTCTAATCGATCAAACATAAATATTACATACCATGAGGTTGGGACATAGTCTTCTGTATTATCTTCTAGACACTTTATTGTGTAGATTTTACGTTATTTAAAAAAATCTACCTGGAATTCATATTTGCTTATGCCTAAAATCATAAAGATTCACCTTTTTGTCCTCTCGTGGATATTTGTCCTGTGCCTGAAGAACTTCCTTTCCCTCAGTAATTTGTCCTGTGCCTCAAGGACTTCCTTTAGCATTTCTTGTAGAGCAGGTGTGCCAGTAATAAATTCCTTCAGTTTATGTTTGTCTGAAACTTCTTTCTTCTTCTTTTTTTAATCAACCAAATGTCAGGCTATTGTCTTCTGGTTTGCATTGATTTTGGTAGAAGTCAGTGGTAATGCTTATCATTGTTCATCCATATAGTATGTTTTTCTCTTTCTGACTCATCTCAAGATGTTCTCATGACATTTAAAATAGACTTGTCTGAAGTGTGCCAGATGTAATTGATTGTTCTGGAAAGATAGATTCAATGTCATCAGTGGAGGGTAAAGTTTCAGCAAGGATGTCAAGGTAAGAAGAAGCTGGGTTATTATAAGAAAATGAAAGAAAGTTGAGTGAGGTACTAATTTGTCCTTCTGTGCCTGGGACTTTCTCAGTTTCAACACTAAAAGCCCCACATCTGGGAAGGTCCTCAAGTCCCTAAAAATTGAACAGTTTTCCCAGCAATATTCTGGTTTTAAAACTGAAAGCCTGGGACACCCGAATGGCTCAGTCGGTTAAGCATCCGACTTCAGTTCAGGTCATGATCTCTCAGTGCATGAGTTCGAGCCCTGTGGTGGGCTCTAAGTAGGTTCTGTGCTGACAGCTCAGAGCCTGGAGCCTACCTCGGATTCTGTGTCTCCCGTCTCCGCCTCTTCCCCACTCACTCTCTGTCTCTCTTTCTCTCTCTGTCTAAAATAAATAAACATTAAAAGAAATTAAAAAATAAATAAATAAAGCTGAAAGTCCTACATCTCAGAAAACAGTTCCACATAAATCAAGATGGTTGGTCATCTGACATCAGCTTATCTCTTTATATATCCTTTCCTCTCTATCCCATCTGTTACTAACTTAGTTCATCTCCATTTTCCATTTGGATTCTTATAATGGCCTGCTAACCAGTTTCCATGTGTTTATCATTGCTCCATCCTTGTTCATTTTAGCAATCATTTCCAAGTTTGTGAACCCAGAGTGTGCATGGCTTCTAAATATATTCCTTGCAGCTAGCTCTGTATTTGATTTGCCTTAGTACTGAAGTTTCTCTATGCTATAACCTTGGTATCCGTTTGTTCTAACATCTCAAGAGACCATTTCTGGACTGTGGGAAATGATTTATCTTGACGATATAAAATGCTCGGTATTTTCTAGATCCAAGTGCGTGAACTTCCTGCTAAAATGGCTCTAGAGCAACTTACTATTTTCTTTAGTGATCTGACAGTGCCTAATGGTTTCCAGCACTCACTATGTTGGATGAATATCTGTTGTGCTCTTTTCCAGTCCAGGAGGAATTCGAGTGACCACTGGCTTCTTGGGGTGCTACTTTAGGAACAAAAGTAAATTGTCCCAAGAAAAAAGTGCTCGTTAAAATGGTAAGTTGAAAATAAGGTTTGGATGCAAACAAAGTTAAACTAGTCAAGAAAGAGGAATGTATTTTGAATTAAGTGTGAGCTGTGGCTACTGAAAGGCTAGGATAGTTTCTATTCTTTAGTGGATCTTGATTATAATCCAGTTTTTCTTGTCCTCTACTAATTTCTTGGATGAAGTGTCTATGCATTTCTTATGTACAATTTTCCAGAAAGTTAAGAACTTGTCTAGAGAAAATTGTGGGCATCTTAACTACTTTCAACAGGTTTTGAATGAGACAGTTAGAGCAGGGCAAAATATTTATACCAGATCATCATCAGTATATGGAGGGAAGTGTTTAATTTTTTCTAATATTGTCTATTTCCAATGAATGACCTCATTGCCAAAAACTTTCACAAAATTAACCACTCCAGGAATATATTTAGTATAGATTTTGGCAAATAAACTACTTGGAGACTAGAAAACCATAGACTTTGTAGCTGAACTTCATGTCTTCAAGGTCATTTAGTGAGACAGCTTTGAAGCTGCATTTTTCTTTCACAGCTGATAAACTTTCTTCGAATAAAATCTTGTGCGGAAATGTAATATATAAAAGTAAAAAAGAAGCATTTCTCTGGATGAGGTCTGAAAGCATGACTGCTTACCATTTGCCCCTCCCTCAGCATTTGCAGTATAATGAAGAATCAGAATTATTAGAATTTATAATAATATTGTGCCAAGTTTGCACAAAATTGTAATGTAACATGCCCACCAAATGTATGGAAAAATTGTTCTCAAATTATAGCCTTGAAAAATGCACAGAAGAAATGTACAGTTCCCCCTAACATTTCAAAAGAGCTGGAAGGGAACCTTCCAAAAAAAATAGTATATTTTTAAAATAATATTTTAAGATCACTGTATAGAAATCACCCTTAGCTTATACACAAAATACTTATTTGAAATGACAAAGTTATCTCTTTAAAATTTATCTTATGTACAAAATAATAACACCCAGCATAAAAACAAACTTACAGTTTTTTGACTATGTGACAGATCTTAACTTGGAGAGATACAAACTCATTTTTGAATCAGATTTGTTTTGTATACTTCGTGTTGTAAATCTGTGGAATCCCTTCTTCAAATCAAATTTTGTGGAAGGTCAGTGGGTACGGAAATCTGACGTCGAACCCTTCTGATGGAAGCAGGGGTAGGATCTTGGAGCCCTGACTGCTTTTGTCTCCAGCAGTGTGCCTGCTTTCTAGTGCTCCAAGAATCGGTCTTGGAAGGGCCCAGACCTCCTCCGTCAGTGTGGAAGCCTCCACAAGAGAGGCTGTAAAGCAGAGTGCTTAACGACGCAGGCTTTGGGGTCCGTGATAGCTCGAACTGAGTCGCATCTCTGCCATTTATTAATTTGCCAACCTGATCTCTCTGTGCTCCAATTTCCTTGTCTGACAAATACGAGCAGTTGGGGCAGATAGTCTCCAAAGTGGGATGCCATCATTTTTCTCTCCCTCTGTGCCCATGGTTGCTCCATCCATTAAGAGATAGATTCTATTTCCCATCCCCTCGAACATAGGCTGCCTTATGAATTCCTTTTACCAGGAGCTTGTAGAGGAAATGACTCTGTCAGTTCCCGTAATAAACCTTAAGAAGTCTGGAGCCTCTGCTCAGGAAGGCCAGCTGACATGCTATAGTGAAACTCAGATGACACTGTTAAGATGAGAAGAAATCAGGCAGAGGCACTGAAGTCACAGGGAGGAGCACAGAGGCCCCAGTAATCTGAGGGGGGCCTTCATGGATCTTCCAGCCCAGCCATCCACCAGCTAAGCTGAAGATGAGTGAGTGATCCTGTTTGGAAAGAGAACCATCTAGCTGAGAAAGTCCTGAATGTCTGGCTCGCTGAACAGTGAGAGATGATAAATTGTTGTGTATCAATGCACTTAGCTTTGGAGTGGCTTATATGTAGCAATAGACAAATGAAACAAAAATAGAATGTACCTCATGTGGTTGTTTTTAGGATTAAATGAGATAGCAATAATAAAACAATTAGCACCCTATGGGGGAACATTGCAATTAAATTCAACTGTTGCTAGTGATTGGACTGTGAGTCAGAATTCCAGAGACCTTTCCCTTTTGGGGGCTTACATTCTAGAAGGAGCAGAGGGAAATAATACATAAGTAAATTATATAGTTTGTTAGACTGTATTAAGTCCTGCGGAGGGAAAATAGAGCAAAGTAGATGGGTAATGTGGGGCTGGAGAAGAGAGGAGGCAGTTTACAATTTTGGTTAGAACGGTCAGGGTAGGCTTTATTGAGAAGATTAAGTGTGAGGAAAAGAATGTAAGGAGGTTGGGGGAGCACTCCGTGCTGTTACTTCTCTGTGTCAGAAAAGAGCCTTCCAGAGAAAGGACAAACACTACAAGGCAGGAACAGGCCTGGAGTGGTTAAGATTCAGTGAGGAGCTCACTGTGTCTGGACCACAGTAGACACAGAAGGAGACAGTGGAGAAGAGGCTGTATAACCTACCGCGGTATCTTTGCCTGTCCTAGAACATTCAGAAAGACATGTTCTGTGTGATGAAGGCAATGCTCTTTTCTTTCAAAAACCATGAGATGGAAGTTCAGTAGCAACCATTTGACATTTACCGCCCCTCAGTCATCTTGTTCTGTTCATTTATTTGTGTATTCTGCCAGTCCCACGAAAACGTAAGGTTTATAACGACACAAACCTCCCCTTTTTATTTCATCGTTGTATCTGCCAAACCTGAAGGAGTTCCTGTCACAGAGTAGATGATCAAGATAGACTTTTGTTTACAGGAATTTCATGGGTGAAAATACTTCTTAGTAGCCAACTTCTCCTCAGCACTTCATAGTTTGCAAAGTACTTTTAATTTTTTTTAATGTTTATTTTTGAGAGAGAGAGAGAGAGAAAGTGGGGGAAGGGCAGAGAGCGAAGGAGACACAGAATCCAAACAGGCTTCAGGCTCTGAGCTGGTAGCACAGAGCCCAACGCGGGGCTTGAACTCACAAACCGTGAGATCAGGACCTGAGCCGAAGTCGGACGCTTAACTGACTGAGCCACTTAGGCACCCCTACAAAATACTTTTAGATTGGTTATCTCAATTTAACCTTACAGCACGGTCAGGAAAATAATATTATCATTCCATGTTGCAGACGTTCAGAGGTGCAGGAAGTTTAAAGTTCTGGCTGGTAGCCATCTGAGGGCCAGATGCAGGGAGCTGAGGGAATTCTAGGGAGCCCAAGGGTTTGTGTACTAAGGTTTTAAAAGAAGCTGTGTCACATGGCACATTTTAACTTAATATTTAAAGAAATTTCATCATACATTTAAGTTAAAGATGTAATTTCTAGCGGAGTGGAATTTTGACACCTCTCCTTAATATTTTTCCCCTATTCTTAAAAAATTAATTCTCAACTTAGTTAACATACAGCGTAGTCGTGGCTTCAGGAGTAGAACCCAGTGATTCATCAATTCCATATAACATCCAATGCTCATCCCAACAAGTGCCTTCCTCAGTGCCCATCACCCATTTCCCCCACGTTTCCACTCCCATCAACCCTCAGTTTGTTCTCTGTATTTAAGAATCTCTTATTGCTTGCCTCCCTCTCTGTTTTTATTATTCCTTCCCTTCCGCCATGATCGTCTGTTAAGTTTCTCAAATTCCACATATGAATGAAATCATGTGATACCTGTCTTTCTCTGACTGGCTTATTTCACTTAGCATAATACCCTCCAGTTCCATCCATGTCAATGTGAATGGCAAGATTTTGAAACCTCTCTTTTGAATGTAACAGATCTAGGAGTGCCTGGCTGGCTCAGTTGGTAGAGTATGGGACTCCTGATCTTGAGGTTGTGAGTTTGAGCTGCACATTGGAAATAGAGATCACTTAAAAATAAATCATATATATGTGTATATATGTATGTGTGTGTATTAATGAAATTTTAACAGTAAGAAATTTTTACATATTTCTTTTTACCTCCTTGAACTCACTTCCATTCTATTTCCTTCATAGGATTTTATCTTAAAAATGTATTTTTATATTTGAAAGGCTTTAATTGATCATACTAGCAAAACTCTCTGTGACAAAACAGTGCATATAAATTGAAATTTAAGTATTTCATTTCTTATGACAATAAGGTTCCAGATTGAGGGATCTTTATAGCTATTATTAATAGATAGCTAATAAAAATGGCATAGATGTATTACAAATGTTAATAAATAATGAGCATAAAAGGAAAATTTATTGCATTTCTTAAGGAGATGGATAAGGATGTAGGGTAGATTCTAAAACCCAAGGTTTGGTATCAGCTTTATTCCTATTCAGTGTCTTTTTCTGAGGTAAATACTGAGAAAACATGTTTGCATAAGTAAATAGGTGAGAATGAAAAGAACTGTGTTACTAGCAATGACCCTTTAATTCTGTGACAGCTCTTTCAAGTTATACAATAAAAATCACTTTGTGATCTACCACCAAGGATTATTTTGAATGATCTGTAAGCTGATAATTCACTGAGGTATATTGTGAAAGGTGGAGAATTAGAAAGCACCTACCCTGGAAAAGGTTTGCTGCCTTTTCCTTATAGTTATTCACTTTCTTGACACCTGCACGGCCATTTAGAAATGACCCTGTCATGTGCACCAGAGGATTTTCCAGCTTGAGTACAGAAACAGAGAGATAGGAGGCATTAGTGAAAAGGTGTGCTGAGGGGCACTTGTAAAAAGGAAAGCAAAAAAGGAGAACTTGTGAAATATTCTCAGGCTGGTTCATTTTATTTATTTTTTAAATGTTTGTTTGTTTTGAGAGAGAGAGAGAGAGAGTCCTAAAGAGGCTGCACACTGTCCTCACAGAGCTGGATGGTGAGGGGCTCAGTCTCACAGACTGTGAGATCAGGACCTGCGCCAAGATCAAGAGCCTGGTGCTTAACCGACTGAGCCACCCAGGTGCCCCTCAAGCTGGTTCATTTTAGATGAGAATATGGAAGTTGAGAATTTGGAAATTGGCTCTCTTAAAATTATCTACATGCCCCTGTATTGCTTGGGAACTCAGCAATTCCCAGAACCCAGTTTGAACACAGGCTGCACACAGCCCCCCTGCCCCCCCAATGTGGGCAAATGCAAAGGAATAGAGTGATCAGAAGATACTCCTAGAAGCATGACCTCCAAGAAATGAGGCAGGAGAATGAGCCCCAGAGACGGAGAAATTTCTTTCTTTCTTTTTTTTTCAACACATGAAGTTTATTTTCAAATTGGTTTCCATACAACACCCAGTGCTCATCCCAAAAGGCGCCCTCCTCAATACCCGTCACCCACCCTCCCCTCCCTCCCACCCCCCCATCAACCCTCAGTTTGTTCTCAGTTTTTAAGAGTTTTTTATGCTTTCGCTCTCTTCCACTCTAACCTCTTTTTTTTTTTCTTCCCCTCCCCCATGGGTTTCTGTTAAGTTTCTCAGGATCCACATAAGAGTGAAACCATACGGTATCCGTCTTTCTCTGTATGGCTTATTTCACTTAGCATAACACTCTCCAGTTCCATCCAGGTTGCTACAAAGGGCCATATTTCATTCTTTCTCATTGCCACATAGTACTCCATTGTGTATATGAACCACAATTTCTTTATCCACGGAGAAATTTCTTTAGAACAAGGGCACACAATGGCTAAAGTAGGCATTTCAGGACCAAAGTTCCAGAGCTCTAGACTTCTGGGGATGAGAATGAGCATGGGAGCAGCAGGGATAGGGTTGGGTGGGGGTCTTTAAGGAGCTGGCACCTCCAGACTATTGGGAATTTTTATCTGAAACTTAGAATCCTGTGGGAAAACGTGATAGATATGAGAAAGGAATAAAATGGTGCAAGAGGGGCCATGTGAAGGAAATCCTATACCTTTGAATACTAGTTTAACTGTTGTGCTTGTTTGAGATCTACTGCAGCCAAGTAAAACATGAGAGACCATACAGAGCTACTCTACCCCATGTGGCAGGTACTAGCCACCTGTGGCTATTGAACACTTGATATGCGGCTGATCAGAATTAAGATGTGCTGTGTGTCAAATACCAATCAGATTTCAAAGATTTAAAACTGAAGAAAAAGATGTGAGCTAACTCATTAATGATATATTGTATTGACGGCATCTTAAAATGGCGACTGGTCGGGGGGCACCTGGGCGGCTCAGTCTGTTAAGTGTCTGACTCTTGGTTTCAGCTCAGGTCATGATCTCACAGTTTGTGGGTTCCAGTCCCCAGTCGAGTTCTGTGCTGCCAACGTGGAGCCAGCTTGAGATTCTTTCTCTTTCTCTGTGATCCTTCCCTGCTTGCTCTCTCTCTCTCAAAATAAATAAACTTTAAAAAAGATAAAATTAAAAAAAATAAATCTTTAAAAATAAAAGAAAATGGTGATTGGGTGATATACTGGTTTAAATAAAATATACTATTAAAATTAATTTCAACTTTCTTTTAAGATGTCGGTAGTAGAAAATTTTCAATGTATACATGGCCCATTTTCTCTTGGTTAGCACTGGCCTGGAACTTCTCCTATACCTGAGGAATTTTTTTGAATCAAAATCATTTCTGGATTATTTTATTTTATTATTTTATTTTTGAATAATTTTAAAGTCAATTATAATTTTCTTTTTTTTATTAAAAAAAATTTTTTTTAATGTTTATTTATTTTTGAGACAGAGAGAGACAGAGCATGAACGGGGGAGGGGCAGAGAGAGAGGGAGACACAGAATCTGAAGCAGGCTCCAGGCTCTGAGCCATCAGCCCATAGCCCGACGCGGGGCTCGAACTCACCGACCAGGAGATCGTGACCTGAGCTGAAGTCCAATGCTTAACCGACTGAGCCACCCACGCGCCCCATGGTCAATTATAATTTTCTTATGAAAGAAGTAAAAAGATGTGGAAAAACAATAAGGTCACTTTATACATTTTTTTAAAAGTAAAGGTAGGGGCGCCTGGGTGGCACAGTCGGTTGAGTGTCCGACTTCAGCCAGGTCACGATCTCGCGGTCCGTGAGTTCGAGCCCCGCGTCGGGCTCTGGGCTGATGGCTCAGAGCCTGGAGCCTGTTTCCGATTCTGTGTCTCCCTCTCTCTCTGCCCCTCCCCCGTTCATGCTCTGTCTCTCTCTGTCCCAAAAATAAATAAACGTTGAAAAAAAAAATTAAAAAAAAAAAAAGTAAAGGTATAAGTGATAATAATATATTAACTAAATAAAGCATTCTTAAAACTGTACTGATTCCAAACTTGAAAAAAATTAAACACACACATAGAAAAATGACTGGAAAATGGGGCACCTGGGTGGCTCAGTGGGTTGAGCTTCCGACTTACCCACAGGCCATGATCTCACGGCTGTGAGTTGGGGCCCTGTGTTGCCCTCTGTACTGACAGCTCAGAGCCTGGAGCCCACTTCAGATTGTCTCTCTCTCTCTCTCTCTCTCTCTCTCTCTCTGCCCCACTCCACCCTCATGCTCTGTCTCTGTCTCTCTCTCTCTCTCTCAAAATAAATAAACATTAAAAAGAAAATGACTGGAAAAGTCTTTTCAATAGTATTAATAAGAGATTTTTCCTTAATAATGGGATTGTGTGTAATTGTATCTTTTTATATGTTTACATGTTTTTATTTTCTAATTATCCAAAAGAGACATGCATTATTTTTATTTTATTAATTATTATTATCATTATTATTAATTGTTAAAACAGCATGATGGGAAGATGTCCTTTTGTTATCCATTTACAAAATATAAACAGAAGCATTGAGAAATGCTTATTTCTATCATTTGGAGTGGTATACTGTAGCATAACTAAATTATGTGATACATGAAAATATTTTAGGAATACCTTATAGTTTGATTCCCTTATTGTCCATTATCAATTAGGACTTCTTGCTCATTTTCATTATCAATAAACTTCAAAGTAATGGGAGTCAATGATAAGAAAGCATTACATTGTCTTGAAAGTACCAGGAGAGAAGAGCCATGAAAACAATTGACTCAATTTTTTCAAAAACACTATCTACAAGGAAAATCTAGCTCCTTGGCTCTGACACAAAAGCCCAATTGTATGAGAAGCATTTCATGGAGCTGATTC
Organism: Prionailurus viverrinus; assembly: GCF_022837055.1. Classification (NCBI taxonomy): domain Eukaryota; kingdom Metazoa; phylum Chordata; class Mammalia; order Carnivora; family Felidae; genus Prionailurus; species Prionailurus viverrinus. The sequence continues at coordinate 22,773,343 of NC_062569.1, forward strand.
CAATACAAAACAAAAACAGGAATTAATTGATTTGCAGAGATCTCAGATACGGCTCCAAGTATCCGGCTATGATTTACCAACGCAGAATGGAAAGTGAGCTGAATTCTCCCAGAATTTACACCCTTAGTACTTACTTTTAAAAATTGTTGCTGGGAATTTACCCAAGGGATACAGGAGTGCTGATGCATAGGGGCACATGTACCCCAAGGTTTATAGCAGCACTTTCAACAATAGCCAAATTATGGAAAGAGCCTAAATGTCCATCAACTGACAAATGGATAAAGAAGATGTGGTTTATATATACAATGGAATACTGCTTGGCAATGAGAAAGAATGAAATCTGGCCATTTGTAGCAACATGGATGGAACTGGAGAGTGTTATGCTAAGTGAAATAAGCCATACAGAGAAAGACAGATACCATATGTTTTCACTTATGTGGATCCTGAGAAACTTAACAGAAGACCATGGGGGAGGGGAAGGAGAAAATAAAAGAGGTTAGAGAGGGAGGGAGCCAAAACATAAGAGACTCTTAAAAACTGAGGACAAACTGAGGGTTGATGGGGGAGGTGGGAGGGAAGGGAAGGTAGGTGATGGATATTGAGGAGGGCACCTGTTGGGATGAGCCCTGGGTGTTGTATGGAAACCAATTTGACAACAAATTAGATTAAAAAATCAAAAATAAAAATTGTTTATAGTTTGCTTGAGCAGTAATTTTCTAATTATACTCAGTTAGCTATAAAAGAATTCTGTAGTCTCCCAAAGCACCTAATTTATAATCAAGAAGTCATCCCAATGAGACAAGGTGAACCTGTTTGCAAGTGTATCTCAAACATCCATATCTGGCTCATAAGCTTCTAACCACATGTTTCCTTTAAAAGGTGAAGATATGCAACCCAATATATGAGAAGCCTGGATGTCTGAAGCCTTCAGAATGGCAACAGCAAAAGACTGCTTAATTAAGAAATGGCAGAGTTGTCTAAACCCAGCAAGAGGGCAACGATTCAGCATTCACCCCATCACTGATCTGCTTTTTAATCTTCTCCAGCTCATCAACTTCTTTCTTTTCTTAATAACGACTTTATTGGGTTGTGTTTCTCTTGAGGTTTGAGAATGGAGAAAGAGATATCTATGAAAATTTCAGGACTGTGTCACTGATGCTGTCTTTCTCCAGTGACTTACTTCAACACGCATGACTACTGGGCCAACATTGTCAGTGAAAGAATGCTCCTCTGTTACACCTTTGACTGCAGCTGGCATCATAAGATAGAAGTAAGTTGAAATAGAAGTGGGTGGAAGTGGGTGGAGAACTGCTATTTTAGAAAATGTGATATGTGCTATAATGGAGAGTTGTACATATGTCCAAATTGCCCTGAAAGCACAGAGGACAGAGGAATTCAGGGCACTTCTGTTCTGCTCAGCAAACAGGGTTTTGGGTTTGGGGAAGGGGCCACAAAGAGGTCTGATATATGGGGCCATGCTGGCCAGGCAGAGAGCTAGAAGGAAGTGGGGTGGAGGTTCTAGATTACTGGGCCCCACTTCCAGAGTTTCGGATTGAGAAGTTTGGCAGTGGGACCTGATAATTTTAACGTCTAACAAGTTTCCAGGTCATGCCAATTCTCTTGTCTGGGGCCATATATTGAGATTCACTGTTCTAGGCCAAGGGAGCAATAAGAATGTAATCAATTCTATGACGATGTCACCCTTGCTTGCCATCAACAATCTCTCTCTCTCTCTCTCTCACACACACACACACACACACACACACACAGTCTCTCTCTCTCTCTCTCTCACACACACACACACCACACACACACACACACACGCTCACACTAAGCAAGGGAAAACAGAGCTTGGTGTCATGTCTGAAGTTATCTCTGCCCCTACAAAGCATTTTTTTTGAGATTTCAGCTTTGTCCTTACAGGTCCAGTGGAACACCTCACTCAGTAACGGGCAGCTTTGTTTCCAGTAGGCCTTGCAGACTGCAGTTTGACAGCCGCAGGAGGAGATGAAATCCAGAAACTGACAGTGCTCCACACCTCCACAGAAGTGCAGATTTCACTGTAGTCTGGAATACCCTTGAAGGTGATGGAGTGGTGAGAACATCATCTTCTCCTTTCTAAGCTTAAGCTTTTTTGATTATGGATATTTGAGAATTAATCTGTGCTTTCATTGTGTGTGCAAATGTGTTTATGTGATCAGTTGACCACTGAAGACTGGGGGAAAAAAATAAAGAAATAGCTATGATTCACAGTAGGTGGGAGACCAGGAAAATGGCTGAACTTGGTGGGGCTATGTCCAGTCTAAGTTGTGCTGGGGAAGCTTAGAACACCAAAGTCAAGGGGCTCCTGGGTGGCTCAGTTGGTTGAGCGTCTGACTCTTGATTTTAGCTCAGGTCATGATCCCAGGGTAGTGGGATTGGGCCTAGCATTGGGGTATGCACTGAGTGTGGAGCCTGTTTAAGATTCTCTCTCCCCTCTCTCTCTCTCTCTCCTCTCTATCCCTCTGCCCCTTTCCCCTGCCTGTGCTCCCTCTCTCTCTAAAATAAAAATTAAAAAAAAAAAGGACACCAAAGTCAACCTGATCTGTTCTTTAAGAGTCTCCAGGGCAGTACTCCAGGTCGAATAACTCACAATTGAGACAATGAACCCTAGGGGGAAGGGGACAGGCGAAGGCTGGGATAACTCTAACAAACAATAGGCAAGGGAGGAGATTTCCCAAAGATGGATCAAGATTTTCATATCTGACGGTCAGTTAACATTACTCTGAAAAGAAAGCAAGCCAGAACGAAGGGAACAAGACTTGCAACATGGGGGGACACCTGCAAACATATTCTCTGTGAAGGGTTTTACTTCCTAGGTACCTTTCCCTCATGGGGAATACAACAGTTAGCTAGCTCATAGTTTTCAATTCTTTCCCTCACATTTAATTTGCTTTAGTTTTTTCCTAAACCTTCAAAGTTGTCTGATGTGTTCATATAACTGTGTGGAGGTCTTCTCAAAGGAAATAAGGAATCCATTCATAACAGGAAACGAGTCTTTTCTCCTCCAAACGATTTCCTATGCTGAGGCTCTTCAGAGGTGTCTGCATCACCTTCGCCACAAGGAAGCCTGAAATACACGTTTCTGTGCCACAACCAACTGCAAAGTAGCGTGACTTGCATTGGTGTGGTCCAGGGCTGGGAGGAGCCCTGAAGTTTGAAGTGTCCTTTGCTTCACAGAAAATCCACCTGTTACAGTAAATCTACTTCTGTCAAAATTCCTGAACAGCTACTCCTCCCTCCTGAGTTTTAGTTTTCTGTCTCAGGAAGCAAGTCCCCACCTGGATGGGCTGTAATGTCATCATGAGCTGGGACTTTATTTTATCAAGTATAATATGCATATATAAAGGTTCACATTTCAACATTGTACATTTTGATAAATTTTTACAAACTTAATACGTCTATAACCAACACCCCAGAAGGCCCTCCCTCCTTCCAGACACTACACCATCCCTTCACCAAGGAATCACTATCCTGATTTCTAGCTAGTAGACCAGTTCTGCCTATAGAAGTGCTTTATATATAAGAACTCATATACTATATATATTGTGTGTCTGGTTTCTTTCTTTCCATATTACGTTTCTGAGATTTGCAGATGGTTTATTCTCAAAGGTGTGTGGGTGTATAGTATTACTCTGTGTGTGATTACTAAAACTTATTCTTCCATCTAACTTTTTTTGTAAAGAGCAGGGCGAGGGACAGAGAGAGAGGGAGAGGAGAGAGAATCCCAAGCAGGCCCCGCACTGTCAGTGCAGAACCTGAGCCCGATGTAGGGCAGATACTCAACGGAATGAACCACCTAGCTGGCCCCTTCCTTCTAACTTTTGATGAGCATTTGGTAGTTTTGTATTTTAGGCTATTAAAAATTACTACCATGAACATTCTAGTATGTATCTTTTGTAAGCGTGCATCTATTTATATATATAGGAATGGAAATTCTGGGTCATAAAGTATTCGTGTATTAAACTTAATGAATACTTCCAGATCCAAAGTGCTTATGCTAATTTACGTTTCCATGAACTGTGTGCATGGGACTTACAATCAGTCCACAGCCAGATCAAAACTTGATTGTGTCTGCTTTTTACATTTTATCAATTCTAGTAGGTGTATATACCATCTCCTTGTGGTTTTATTTGCATTTCACTTATAGCTACTGAAATAAATTACTTCTTTAAAATGTTTCTTTCGGCATTTGGCTATCTTCTTTAAAATGTGCTTTTTCAAGTGTTTTGCACATTTTTCTATAGGTTATCTGTGATTTTGTTGTTAATTTATAGGAAATATTTATGTGTTCAAGATAAACATTATTTGTTGAATGTGTGCATTCCAAACATATTCTTTTAGTCAAGATTTTGCTTTTTTATTTCTTCATGGTCCCTTTTTGACAAATGGAATTTCTTAATTCTATATGATTTATTATTTTTAAAAAATTTTACAGTTAGAGCTTTTTGCACGCTGTTCAAAAAATTTCTGTATACCCCAAAGCCACAAATACATTATCCTATGTTTCCTCTTAAAGTTTTATGTTTTACTTTCCATATATAGATTAGCAATCCATTTAGATTTAATTTTTGTGTGCAATGTGAGGTAGGAATCAATATGTTATGTTTTCTCCATATGGATAAACAATTAATCCATCACTATTTGTTAAAATTAGCATCCCTTCCCTGCCACTCTGAACCATTGCCTTTGTTACATATATCTGGAGATCTGTTTTATCATTTATCTGTAGTCTCAATACAGGAATAAAGCGGGTTCCCTGGAATGAAGGACAAGGGAACAGAATTAAAAGGGATTGAATTCAGATGCATGGGTTTGTCACACTGATTAAGATGAAGGCTGGAAAGACATAGAAGGAACCAGGCAACGGACAATGGAATGTCCTCCAATCAACTATTTAAGATTCTCGGGGAGCTATGTTTATAGGCTGAAGTCCCTGGGCATCAGTCGTGGGAGCATTCTTTTTCATTTTAGGAGAAAATTTGGGATGAAAGTAGTATGGATAATTTTCAGAAAATACAGTCTCCCCAAAACACAGTGTAAGTTGGAACAATAATTCCTACCTCATAGGGTTATTACAAAAACAAATGAGTAAATACACATGAAATTCAGCAATCTGTTGAGCTTAAATATAGCAATATATGTATTTAACAATATTATTGTTATATTTACTATTAAGGTCCTGAATTTCCTATTCTTACATGGAATTTGTATTTTTCCCACAAAATAAAGGAATGTGCCATGCTTTGAAAATTCCTGTGAGAGATCAATCTGTCTAGAGACTATGCTTACTTATTGTTTAAATGTTCTATCAGAAATCTGATAGGAAAGGGGGTAGAATTACAACCCTGCCCCTCAGTATATCCACTGAGCAAAGGATGGTTGTAATCAAATGGCATAGAAGCCATATGACCCAGAGGAGGTCATAAAAGTTGTTAGAACATTAGTTCTCTTAAAAGTAATTACGTGCATAGCGACTAGTAGTCAGTTGTGGACAGTTGTCACTCTTTTTGTTACTTGCCTTTGTTTTGTTTTAATGTTTATTTTTGAAAGAGAGACAGAGACAGAAAGACAGAAAGAAAGACAGAGCATGAGCGGGGGGAGGGGCAGAGAGAGAGGCAGACACAGAATCTGGAGCAGGCTCCAGGCTCTGAGCTGTCAGCACAGAGCCAGACGCAGGGCTCGAACCCACAGACCGCGAGATCATGACCTGAGCCGAAGTCGGACAGAAGTCCTAAGTCTTGTTTGACTCTGACTTTAAAATAAATACTTTTATTTTCAGAAAGTTTATTTACTTATTTTGAGAGAGAGCCAGAGCATGAGCAGGGTAGGGGCAAAGAGAGTGGGAGAGACAGAATCCCGAACAAGTTCTACAATGACAGCAGCCCCGAAGTGGAGTTCAAACCCACGAACCCTGAGATAATGACCTGAGCCAAAATCAAAAGTCAGACACTCAACCAACTAAGCCACCCAGACGCACCTAAAATAAATACTTTTAACGTTTAACTGTGAAGTATAACACTTACTTCTGAGTTTTCTTTTTGGCAAATTCTATTATTAAAGTCGTATCCAGATTATATTCTTCACAAATTGTTTTTAGAAAATCCAGAACAAGAGTAGTTTATCTACAGGGGGGTCTATTGAATTATTTAAGGTAGTAAAGAAGTAAGCAGTCCAAGGATGGACACAGCAGCTACATAAAATCATGAGGAATGTAGCTCTTTAGTATTTTCCTCCACCATTCTTCACACCAATTGCCCTTCCAAAGTCGTTTCATGGGTCCACATAGCTGCTAGGTCTCCACCCATTTTTTGAGGAGCAAGAAGGAGGAAGTTAGAAAAAAAAAAAGGAAAGAGAAACAGAATCACTTCCTGTTTAGAGGACTTCTCAGAGGTCTCACATGAAATTTGTCCTTAGTTTCATGGACAACCACAAGCAGCTACAAGTGAAGTTAATAAATGTAGTTTTATTGTAGTCCACATTGCTATTCTCTCCCGAATTGCAAGATTATTTACCTAAGAAAGAAGGAGCTAATGGACAGTAAAAGGCAAGTCACAGTCTCTGTCTTTATGAGGTTAAAGAAGTTCCAAGCTATTCTTTGCTTGGCAATAATTTTTTTAAATCATAAATATACATTGACTTATACTGAGTGCTTTTATGCATCTATCCAGATGACCACATTTTTTTTTCTTTCTCCTGTTAATGTTGTGAATTACATTAATTGATTTTGTAATTTAAATGTACTTTGCACGCCCAGGATAAACTCAACTTGGTCACGATATATTCTTGCTGTTACACTGTTGGAATTGACTTGCTAATATTTCGTTTAGGATTTTTTTCATACATATTAATGAGTGAGATCAATTTGCAAGTTTCCCTTTTCATCATGTCCTTACTGATTTGGGTATCAAGGTTATACTATCTCATAAAATTAATTAGAGGGAGTTATCTATTGTTTAAGATTAAAGCTTATCTGTACCTTGAAGTTTGGGTAGAGTTTTCTAGTAAAACTAGCTTTCATCTTGGGATTTCCTTTGTAAGAAGATTTTTAACAATGAAGAGTATTTTTAATTTTTTGAAATTATTAATATTTCGATATACTTCTGAATCCTTTAAATTTAGAATAAAGACTCTTCTCAACATATTTTGTTTTTCTAAAATGTTGTAAGTGTTTTGTTTATGAGGACCATGAAATACAGTGTATATCTTAAAACCCACGTGTTAGGGCTACGGTAGTTGGTCTTTTTTTTCCTAGAAGAAAAATTTTAAAACTTTTCAGTAGAATCAGGTCCTACTTAGTCCTAAGATCAACGAAAATGGGGCTTGAAAGTGTACAATGAGCTCTACCCTAACCGACAGATGGAACTTGACATAAGCTCATGTCCAAGCCTCGTCTCTAGAGTGTCTGGAGTCACTGGTTTAATGACAGCAGATCCCTCCTCTCTTGTGTGACCTAGTTCTGTGACTGACTTCTGTCTTGGTCTCTAAATACACTTAATTCCCACACTCCTTGGAATTAAGCACTGAGAGCTCAGCCACCTTGTAGACGACGTTTTCTCATTCTAGAATATGTTCTATCTGCTTAACTTTCCAGCCTAACCACCTTAGCAACCTCTATTCTTTTTACTCTTTCTTTTCAAACTCATGGTCATGAATCTTTTCCACTGGGAGGTCTTGCAGGACATAAACAGAGTTGGACTGTCTTTCTTCCATGTTCTCACCATACCTACTACTTGCCCCTATCACCTTACCCTTAGTATTTTCAAAATTTCTTATTGGGATATATCAGAAATGCACATATCATGGGTACCTATATTTATAAATTTGCACAGGCTGTACATACATTGTGTTTTATATTTTTAATCTCTTGGCTTCCCCTATCACACTCAGCTAAGCAATAGCTCTCTATAATAGTAGCTTTCTATAAGTAGGTCTTTCTAGGACCTATCACAGTGGCTGGAATACATATTTAGTAATAAGCAAATGACAGATAATTTTTTTTTCTTTTTGTCTATCAGTTATGATTATCCAGCAATTTCTTAATCCGTTTAAACACTGAATTTGCTACTGTTATTGCCATCGGTTGTTTCCTGCTTAAGGTAACTTAAGAGATTGAATTATTGAATTATCAAGAGATTGAAATGGCCCCAATACTTCATCCCTTTCAGTAACCAGGTCAGCTGACATATACTTTGGCAGTTTTTCCCATCACCATGGGAAGAGTCTTCTTCCCTAATCTTTGGAGCTCAACCAGGTAACTTGATTGCTCAGTTGGAGATTAGCAGAAGAGATGGTAAAGAGAGGCTGGAAATGTGCTTCCGTACTTGGCCAAGTACTCTTGTGCCTGTCATTACCATGAAAAAGAGCTTTTCTTATGTGGCTGCTGCCCCCTCAGCCTGAGCCCTATAATGAGACATATGGAATAGAAACTGGGCCAATCAGACTCAGCCTGGCCCAGCTGACCTCTAACACACGTGCCTTAATTGAGCTTTGCAACATGAAGTTTGAAATAGTCTCATGCCACTGAGACTGTTATAATGCACTAGCTCTAATCTGGCTGATTCTAAAAACAGATTTTACTGACTCTCAGACCATGTTTTCAAGTATGGTGAAATTCTCCTTCATCTATGATGCATTTCCTAATCTTCAATCCAGAGTTTAGGACTCCTGTCCTTATGTTTTCTATGTTTCTGCTTTAAAACTTTTTTTTTTTTTTTTTTTTGAGAGAGAGAGAGAGAGAGAGAGAGAGAGAGACAGAGAGATAGAGAAAGTGCTGGGGAGAGGCAGAGGGAAAGGGAGAGAATCATAAGCAAGCTCCCTGCCCAGTGTTGAGCTGGATGGGGGCCCAATCTTGGGACCGTGAGATCATGACCTGAACTGAAATCAAAGTTGGACACTGAACTGAGCCACCCAGGTGCCCCTCAATAAAACTTTTTAGAAAGTATATTTAAAATTGTATTTACACTCTATTGGATGCTAAATGTGGCCACATCCTCTCCTTGAGGGTGACTTCTTATGACATCAATCCATTAAATGGAAGTCTGTCTTCTTGGTTAGTGATTACTAGGTTTAAACATGGCTGTTGTGTCCAATGTGGTAATTTGCATTGAAAGCCACCCTCCTGGGAAGCCAGCCCTCTAGCTACATTAAATATCACTGTTTAAGGTCTTTCCTTATCCAATTTACTCCTCTCTCCTCTTGAGTTCATCTCTGAGGACCCACTGTGCCTTAAGAGGTGTTTAACCTGGACAGGTTATGGCAGCTCTTAACAGAAATTAATCAGTGGGATTTCCATGTCGTTCACTGTAGCTGGCTGGCTCAGTAGGTATAGCATGCGACTCTTGATCTCAGGGTCAAGAGTTCAAGCCCCATATTGGGTGTGAAGATTACATAAAACAAAATATTTTTTAAAAAACTAAAAAAAAAGTGAGATTTAATTATCAGGAGTGGTCACAGGGCTCTGGAATGGCTGGTTCTACTCTCTTCCAAGCCACTTGATTCTTCCTGTGGGAAGGGAATTACTATCTCCATAGCTCGATGTTCACATCTGCACATTTCTAACATGCTTCAGTAACCGATTCCACAATAAATACGTAATCTGCATAGTAGCCCAGAAATAGGAGAATAAAGACTAAATGCTCAGTTTAAAAAAAATTCTTTTTTTAGTTTTACTTTTTATTTTTGAGAGTGAGAGAGAGCACAAGTGGGTGAGGGTCAGAGAGAGGGATGGAGAACAGAATCTGAAACAGGCTCCAGGCTCTGAGCTGTCAGCACAGAGCCCGAGGCAGGGCTCGAACTCATGAACCATAAGATCACGACCTGAGCCGAAGCCAGATGCTTAACCAACTGAGCCATCCAGGTGCCCCTAAATGCTCAGTTTTATCATTCTTACTCTATAATCATTTCTTCCATCAATGACACACATGTCCTCTTATTTTTCATGTTAGGTATTGAGTGTTGAATGGATCATACTCCCTACGCCAGTGGTTCTCAAAGGTCAGTGACATCAGAATCACCTGGAAGAGTTGTTAAAATACAGATGTCCTAACCAACCCCCTCGAGAGTTACCGACTGAATAGTTCTTGGGTGGGCCCTAGGAATTTGTATTTCTAACCAGTTCGAAGAAGTGATGCTGTGCCAGTGCTGATGGTCCAAGCACCACACTTCGAGAATCATTGCCCAAATTTATGTTGCACTAAAATCACTATAAAACTCTACATAATATCTGTCAACTGTCTTATTTACTTCCCCATTACCTACCTTCGTCTCCCTCACATAGCCAATTGTCTCAGTTCAGGGTGAAATGGACCCTGAGGGGGGAGTTTCGTGAAGAAGGTTTTTTGTTAGAGCTCTCAGGAGATACCCCAGTTAGGAGGTGAGAGAAGGCAAGACTGGGCAGAAAGACAAGCTGACCCACAAAAGATTTCCACTGAGGCCTCAGCAAATGCTATGAGGGTGCTCTGGAGCTGAGACAGCTGTTCAGATCCATCCCAGTGGAGACGAAAGGTTGGCTTTTGTATTCCCACATCAGTCAATCACTGGCAGCAGGCAGTCACTGGGAAGGGGCATTACCCTGGGTGAGGCAGTTCTCTGATGCCAAGGTAGTGCCCAGGAGAGATTGCTGTCACCAGCAGAAATTCCCAGCATCTAGGGAATGGAAGCTTTCACTCCAAAGAGAGTCAGGTCTGACGTGCTGACCTCCATGGTTATTTATGATGTATATTGTTCGGCGAGAAAACAGGTTTCAGAAACATGTACGGTATCATCCCACTTTCAGAAAATAAACATCTCTGTTATGTTTATAAATTCTCGTGTTTAGGTTTGGAAGAGAATGTAGGAAGAGAAATACAGGGCTCCTTACACACATTACTTCAAGGGGAGGAAAGTGTGAAAGGGAAGGGATTGAATAAGATAATTAACTATTTTCTTTATTTCTGTGCTGTCTAAATGATTATGTGAACATGTCAACTATATACTGTTACTATGTTTAATTAGAAAACATACAATGTGGCTTATTCATATTACAAAAGAAACAGGCATCCACCTCAGAATTCTTTTTTTACTTTGTCTTTTTTTTTAATTTTATTTTTTATGTTTCAAAATTTACATCCAGATTAGTCAGCATATAGTGAAACAATGATTTCAGGAGTAGATTCCTTAGTGCCCCTTCCCCATTTAGCTCATCCCCCCTCCCACAACCCCTCCAGTAACCCTCAGTTTGTTCTCCATATTTATGAGTCTCTTCTGTTTTGTCCCCCTCCCTGTTTTTATATTATTTTTGTTTCCCTTCCCTTATGTTCATCTGTTTTCTCCCTTAAACTTCTCATATGAGTGAAGTCATATGATTTTTGTCTTACTCTGGCTAATTTCACTTAGCATAATAATTCACTAATTTCACTTAGCATAATACCCTCCAGTTCTATCCATGTAGTTGCAAATGGCAAGATTTCATTCTTTTTGATTGCTGAGTAATACTCCATTGTGTGTGTGTGTGTGTGTGTGTATATATATATATATATATATATATACCAAATCTTTATCTTTATCCATTCATCCATTGATGGACATCTGGGCTCTTTCCATACTTTGGCTATTGTTGACAATGCTGCTATAAACATGTGGGTTCATGTGTCCCTTCAAAACAGCATAGCTGTGTCCCTTGGATAAATGCCTAGTAGTGCAATTGCTGGGTTGTAGGGGAGTTCTATTTTTAGTTTTTTTGAGGCACCTCCATACTGTTTTCCAGAGTGACTGCACCAGCTTGCATTGCCACCAACAATGCCAAAGAGATCCTCTTTCTCCGCATCCTTGCCAACATCTGTTGTTGCCTGAGTTGTTAATGTTAGCCATTCTGACAGGTGTAAGGTGGTATCTCCTTGTCGTTTTGATTTGTATTTCCCTGATGATGAGTGATGTGGAGCATTTTTTCATGTGTCGGTTGGCCATCTGGATGTCTTCTTTGGAGAAGTGTCTATTCGTCTTTTGCCCATTTCTTCACTGGATTATTTGTTTTTTGGGTGTTGAGTTTGATAAGCTCTTTATAGATCTTGGATACTAACCCTTTATCTGATATGTCATTTGCAAATATCGTCCCTCATTCTGTCAGTTGCCTTTTAGTTTTGCTGACTGTTTCTTTCGCTGTGCAGAAGCTTTTTATTTTGATGAGGTCCCAGTAGTTCATTTTTGTTTCCCTTACCTCCAGAGATGTGTTGAGTAAGAAGTTGCTGCGGGCAAGATCAAAGAGGTTTTTGCCTGCTTTCTCTTCGAGGATTTTGATGGCTTCCTGTCTTACATTGAGGTCTTTCATCCATTTTGAGTTGATTTTTGTGTATGGTGTAAGAAAGGGGTCCAGGTTCATTCTTCTGCATGTCACCGTCCAGTTTTCCCAGAACCACTTGCTGACGAGACTGTCTTTATTCCACTGGATGTTCTCTCCTGCTTTGTCAAAGATTAGTTGGCATACATTTGTGGGTCCATTTCTGGGTTCTGTATTCTGTTCCATTGATCTAAGTGTCTGTTCTTGGGCCAGTACCATACTGTCTTGATGATTACAGCTTTGTAGTATAGCTTGAAGTCTGGGATTGTGATGCCTCCTGCTCTGGTTTTCTTTTTCAAGATCGCTTTGTCTATTCAGGGTCTTTTCTGGTTCCATACAAACTTTAGGATTATTTGTTTTAGCTCTGTGAAGAATGATGGTGTTATTTTGATAGGGACTGCATTGAATATGTAGATTGCTTTGGGTAGTATCGACATTTAAAAAATTATTTGTTCTTCCTATCCAGGAGCATGGAATCTTTTTCCTTTTTTTGTGTGTGTCTTCTTCAATTTCTTTCATAAGCTCTCTATAGTTTTCAGTGTATAGAATTTTCACCTCTTTGGTTAGATTTGTTCATGGTTTTGGGTGCAACTGTAAATGGGATCAATTCCTTGATTTTTCTTTCTGTCACTTCATTGTTGGTGTATAGGGATGCAACCAATTTCTATGCATTGATTTTATATCTTACAACTTTGCTGAAATCATGAATCAATTCTAGCAGTTTCTGGTGGAATCTTTTGTGTTTTCCATATAGAGTATCATGTCATCTGCAAAGAGTGAAAGTTTGACCTCCTCCTGGCTGATTTAGATGCCTTTTATTTCTTTGTGCTGTCTGATTGCAGAGGCTAACACTTCCAATACTATGTTGAATAACAGTGGTGACAGTGGACATCCCTGTCTTGTTCCTGACCTTAAGTGGAAAGCTGTCAGTTTTTCCCCATTGAGGATGATATTAGTGTTGGGTTGTTCATATATGGCTTTTATGATCTCGACGTATGCTCCTTCTATCCCTACTTTCTTGAGGGTTTTTATCAAGAAAGGATGTTGTATTTTGTCAAATGCTTTCTCTGCATCTATTGAGAGGATCGTATGGTTCTTGTCCTTTCTTTTTTTTTTTTTATTTAAAAAAAATTTTTTTTAACGTTTATTTACTTTTGAGACAGAGAGAGACAGAACATGAACGGGGGAGGGTCAGAGAGAGGGAGACACAGAATCTGAAACAGGCTCCAGGCTCTGAGCCGTCAGCACAGAGCCCGACGCGGGGCTTGAACCCACGGACAGTGAGATCGTGACCTGAGCCGAAGTCGGACGCTTAGCTGACTGAGCCACCCAGGCGCCCCTTGTCCTTTCTTTTATTGATGTGATGAATCACGTTAATTGTTTTGTGGATATTGAACCAGCCCTGCATCCTAGGTATAAATCCCACTTGGTCGTGGTGAATAATTTTTTTAATGTATTGTTGGATCCAGTTAGCTAATATCTTGTTGAGGATTTTTGCATCCATGTTCATTAGGGAAATTGGTCTGTAGTTCTCCTTTTTAGTGGGGTCTCTGGTTTTGGAATCAAGGTAATGCTGGCTTCATAGAAGGAGTTTGTAAGTGTTCCTTCCATTTCTATTTTGTGGAACAGCTTCAAGAGAAGAGGTGTTAACTCTTCCTTAAATGTTTTGTAGAATTCCCCTGGAAAGCCTTCTGTCCCTGGACTCTTGTTTTTCGGGAGATTTTTGATTACTAATTCCATTTCCTTACTGGTTATGGGTCTGTTAAAATTTTCTATTTCTTCCTGTTTCAGTTTTGGTAATGTATATGTTTCTAAGAATTTGTCCATTTCTTCCAGATTGCCCATTTTATTGGAATATAGTTGCTCATAATATTCTCTTACTATTGTTTTTATTTCTGCTGTGTTGGTTGTGATCTCTCCTCTTTCATGCTTGATTTTATTTAATTGGGTCCTTTCCTATTTCTTTTTGATCAAACTGGCTAGGGGTTTATCAATTGTGTTAATTCTTTCAACGAACCAGCTTCTGGTTTCATTGATCTGTTCACTGTTTTTTTGGTTTTGATAGCATTAATTTCTGCTCTAATCTTTATTATTTCCTGTCTTCTGCTGGTTTTGGGTTTTATTTGCTGTTCTTTTCCAGCTCCTTAAGGCATAAGGTTAGGTTGTGTATCTGAGATCTTTCTTCCTTCTGTAGGAAGGCCTGGATTGCTATATGCTTTCCTCTTATGACTGCCTTTGCTGCGTCCCAGATTTTCATTGACTCCCATATACTTTTCAATTTCCTCTTTAACTTCTTGGTTAACCCATTCATGCTTTAGTAGGGTGTTCTTCAGTCTCTAAGTATTTTTTGCCTTTCCAAATTTTTTCTTGTGGTTGATTTTGAGTTTCATAGTGTTGTGGTCTGAAAATATGCACGGTATGAACTTGATCTTTTTGTACTTACTTAGGGCTGATTTGTGTCCAGGTATATGGTTTATTCTGGAAAACATTCCATGTGCACTGGAGAATCATGTATATTCTGCTGCTTTAGGATGAAATGTTCTGAATATCTGTTAAGTCCATCTGGTCCAGTGTGTCATTCAAAGCCATTGTTTCCTTGTTGATTTTTTGATTAGATGATTTGTCCATTGCTGTGAGTGGGGTGTTGAAGTCTCCTACTATTATGGCATTACTATCAATGAGTTTCTTTATGTTTGTGATTAATTGATTCATATATTTGGGTGCTCGCACATTTGGTGCATAAACGTTTACAATTGCTAGGTCTTCCTGGTGGATAGACCCCTTGATTATGATATAATACCCTTCTGCATCTCTTGATACAGTCTTTATTTTAAAGTCTAGATTGTCTGCTATAAGTATGGCTACTTGGCTTTCTTTTGTTGACCATTAGCATGACAGATGGTTCTCCATCCCCTTATTTTCAATCTGAAGGTGTCTTTAGGTCTAAAGTGGGTCTCTTGTAAACAGCATATAGATGGATCTTGTTTTCTTATCCATTTTGTTACCCTATGTATTTTGATTGGAGCATTGAGTCCATTGACGTTTAGAGTGAGTACTGAAAGATATGAATTTATTGCCATTATGATGCTTGTGAGTTGGAATTTCTGGTGGTGTTCTCTGGTCCTGTCTAATATTTGTTGCTTTTGGGATATATATATATATATATATATATATATATATATACACATATATATACGTATATATATACACATATATACACACACACATATGTATATATATACACATTTATATATACACATTTATATATACACATTTATATATATATATACACACACACACACACACATATATTTTCATCTTTTCTCCCTCAAAGACTACCCCTTAAAATTTCTTGCAGGGCTGGTTTAGTGGTCACAAACTCCTTTCATTTTTGTTTTTCTGGGAATCTTTTTATTTCTCCTTCTATTTTGAATGACAGCCTTGCTGGATAAAGAATTCTTGGCTGCATATTTTTCTGATTCAGCACACTGAATATGTCCCGCCACTCCCTTCTGGCCTGCCAAGTTTCTGTGGTCTGCTGCAAACCTGATCTGTCTTCCCTTGTATGTTAGGGACTTTTTTTCCCTTGCTGCTTTCAAGATTCTCTCCTTGCCTGAGTATTTTGTGAATTTGACTATGATATGCCTTGTTGATGGTTGGTTTTTGTTGAATCTAATGGGGGTCCTCTGTGCTTCCTGGATTTTGATGTCTGTGTCTTTCCCCAGGCTAGGAAAGTTTTCCACTATGATTTGCTCACATAACCCTTCTACCCCTATTTCTCTCTCTTTCTCTTCTGGGACCCCTATGATTCTGATGTCGTTCCTTTTTATTTATTTTTTAATTTTTTTTCAACGTTTTTTTAATTTATTTTTGGGACAGAGAGAGACAGAGCATGAATGGGGGAGGGGCAGAGAGGGACACACAGAATTGGAAACAGGCTCCAGGCTCCGAGCCATCAGCCCAGAGCCTGACGCGGGGCTCGAACTCACAGACCGCGAGATCGTGACCTGGCTGAAGTTGGACGCTTAACCGACTGCGCCACCCAGGCACCCCTGATGTTGTTCCTTTTTAATGAGTCACTGATTTCTGATTTTAAATCATGCTCTTTTGCCTTCATCTGCCTATTTTTTTCTGCTTCATTATTCTCTATAAGATTGTCCTCTATATCACTGATTCTTTGTTCTGTCTCGTCCATCCTTGCTGCCGTGGCATCCATCTGTGATTGCAGCTCAGTTATAGCATTTTTTATTTCATTCTATTTTTTACTTCTTTTATCTCTGCAGAAAGGGATTCAAATCTATTTTTGACTCTAGCTAGTATTCTTATTATCGTGATTCTAAATTCTGGTTCAGACATCTTGCTTGTATCTGTGTTCGTTCTATCCCTGGCTGTCGTTTCTTCGTGCTCTTTCATTTGGGGTGAATTCCTTCTTTTTGTCATTTTGAACAGATAAAAGGAATCAATGAGGTAGAAAAATTAAAATTTAAAAAATTTAAAAAATTTAAATTAAAAAATTAAACACACACACACACAAATCGAATAAATGATGCTAGATCCTACGTGTGTTTTGGTCTGGGTGTTTAAAGTGGTTTGACAGATTAGAGAAAAAAAGGGGGAGGGGAAGGAAAGAAAAAGAGGACATCGCTTGAGAATTTGAAAAAATGAATACACTGAAGCAGACTAAAATGAGATGATGGGAGTAAAATAGAATTTGAAAAAATACACACAAAAGTGAATATAGTAGAAAAAAATTAAGGAAAAATATTTTAATAAAAATCAAAAATAAAAATGATTTTTTTCTTTTTCTGTATTTAAGAAAAAGAAAAGAAACAAAAAGGAGAAAAAAGAGAAAAAGAAAAAAAAAGGAAATAATTTGAAAATTTGAAAAAGTGAATACACTGTAGTAGACTAAAATAAAATGATGGAAGTAAAACAATTGGAAAAAATTTACATAGAAGCAAAAAATATAGTAAAAAAATTAAAGAAAAATATTTTTAATAGAAATTGAAAGTAAAAATGAAGTTTTTTTCTCTGCATTCAAGAAAAATAAAAGAAATGAAAGAGAGAACAAAAGAAAAAGAAAAAAAAGGAAATCGTTTGAAAATTTGAAAAGGTGAATACGCTGAAGTAGACTAAAATAAAATGATGGAAGATAGAATTTGAAAAAAATTATACATAAGTAGAAAATATAGTAAAAAAATTAAAGAAAGATGTTTTTAGTAAAAATTGAAAATAAAAATGAATTTTTTCTCTTTCTGTATTCAAGAAAAAGAAAAGTAATGTAAAACAGAAAAAAAGTAAGAAAATTGAAAAGATGGACCTGCTAACAGATTGAAGTAGGACTGAAATTACATCGTTTTCCCCTAGAAGTCAGAGTATGTAGCACTTTATAGTCCATAAACTAAGTAGGCAGTGAGACTTAGGTTCTTAAAGAGCCAGGTTGGCCCACTTGGCCAGGGCTCAGTGTAACGGCTCCTCTTTCCACTAGATGGCGCTGCTAGCCTACTTGGGTGGAGTGTTGCGGCGCTTGTAGGTGCGTATGAGCATGCGCGGGATCAGTTAAAATGGCGCCACACAGGTATCCAGTCGGTTCTCCTGGATCAGCAATCGCGCACCTGTCCTCTGTTTTCAGCTCTTGTCCACTCCCCACTTTTTCACTCTCCGTGACCAGGCCCCAGGCAGTACCTCTCTCCCGAGTTTTGTCTCAGATGCGGCTGTTTTCCCCAGCCCCTTACTTCCGAAGGACTGAGGCTTTGACCCGTTCCGCCTCTCTGCGGGAGGATCTCACTGAGCAGTGGCCGAATGAGCAAGGGCCGAATGTCGGCCGCACCCAGGAATGCTTGCTGGACCCTGCTGCTGCCGGTGCCCTGAGACTCCGGCCAGGTGCCAGCCCGCCCCAGGAAAAGTTCACGAGACATTGTAGCAGCAGCGTTTCAGGGATTATGGAAAATCACAACACACATCTGGCACCAGGCTTCACCCTTAAGGACCTTGTTCCAGCACCAGCAAATGTGGCCGCCTTCTGGGGTCTGCTGGAACCAGGTGGCTTCAACAGTCTCTACCAAATGGCCTTCCAGCAGTGGAACCACTTTTCCCCGTGTGGCCCGAGGACCTCCTGGACCCCACTCTGTCCCTGGGGTTCACCTTTCCCACCAGAGCACCGCCAGGTATGGAGCCGCGGAGTTGCAGCCTTTGCGCTCCCCTTGTTTACAGTCTTAATGGAATTTAAACCTTCTCCTTTCTCCCTTTTTGGTTTAGTCCCTGCGGCTCTTTCCAATTTTCCACTTTCTCCCCAGCTGCTTTTGGGGAGGAGTGCTTTTCCCGTATTCTCCTCCCAGTCTCTGTCCTCTCTCTGCTCACAAAAGCACCCCCCTGCGCCTTCTCGCTCCCCAAGTTCACCTCTCCATGCCGCGTACCTGCTGAATTCTGTGGTTCAGGTTGTGCAGATTGTTGTATTAATCCTCCAGTCGGTTTTCTAGGTGTGTAGGATGGTTTAGTGTTGGTCTGGCTTTATTTCATGGACATGAGACACACAAAAAGCTTCCATGCTGTTCCACCATCTTGGCTCCTCCCAGAATTCTTTTACAATGTAAATTTCTTCAGTGTATTTGAAATACAAATCAACTAAAAACAAAAAATAAGTTTACAGATTTTTTTTAAAAGCATATGTAACAAGAATCCCAGTGTGAATAGGTTACCTATAAAACAGATATTTTTTACTTAAAAGCCAATTA
Source organism: Prionailurus viverrinus (assembly GCF_022837055.1). Taxonomy (NCBI): domain Eukaryota; kingdom Metazoa; phylum Chordata; class Mammalia; order Carnivora; family Felidae; genus Prionailurus; species Prionailurus viverrinus. The sequence continues at coordinate 22,792,432 of NC_062569.1, forward strand.
CATATTTTCAAGTGTAATCTTAAATTTGACTTTAGGGAGATTTTCTATCTCCCTGCAGACCATACAGGAGTGTCCTAGGTGCTCAACGTGCTCTCCAGTACTGGGTAACATCAGCCTTCAACATTTTAGACATTTTGTAGGGATATAGGCTAATCTTCACTGAGGTTTTATTTTGTATGTCACTGATGGTTGGTGATGTTAAGCATCTTTACATATACTTACTGGTCATTTCACTTTCTTTTCTTTCTATTTATTGATTTCTCTTCCTTCCTCTTTCTTTCTTTACTTTCTTTTCTTCCTTCCTTCCTTCCTTCCTTCCTTCCGCAAAAAGCTTTATTGTTTCCATTTGGTCCAGAGCTTGGGAGAGGGCTCCAGGGCGGTTCAAAAGCTGCCTAGTGGCTGCAGGGAGAGGCTGAGGCAGAAGTCCTGGCACCAGGGGGAATACCAGGGGAGTAACAGTCTGCTGAGCTGGGTGGGCTCCTAGTCCTGCTAGAGGGTGGGCCTTTTGCAGCGACGCCAGCCTGAGAGGTAAGTCAGGTGGTCACCATCTTCTTGATGAATTTCCCTTCCTCACCTAGAAAGTGGTTCTCCCTGGTGTCACAGAGAGGGGGACTCTGCGGGCAGAACCCAGAGCATGCCTCTCCCAAAGGTTTTTCTCCGGGACCAGGATGGCTTCCATGGAGTCCCGGGTTTGCGCCGCTCATCTTGGGAAGGCTTCAGTGCTCCTGGAAGAGGGTGCCAGGCGGTGGAGGCACGGTTTTGCATCTTCAAGAGCTTCCCAGCCCCTCACACTGCTCCTCGCCCACTGGCGGTGACCCCTGCCCCCAGAGTCACTGAGTCACGGTGGAAATAGAAGCCCAGAGAGGAGTAGGTGGGGGAACCCTGCAGATGCCCATTGACCAGGTTGGTGACGGGGCCTCCACTTTGTGGGAGAATGGTGAACGATCTGGGAGCTCACGTTGGTGGGCAATAAGGAACCGGGCTCAGAATACAGTGTTGGCTGGTCCTGGAAGCAGAGGGTGGCTGAGATGGTTCTCAAGGCTGCGACTGGAAAACAGATTGCAGAGTGGTGGGAGGCGGGAAGGAGGGGCGTCCCTGGCTCTGCTCCTGGCAAACTCAGTGAAGCAGAGACAGACTGGGGATGCCAGGGCGCTGCCAGACCGTCCTCTTTTATTATGTGTCTCTTCAACTCTGTTGCCATTTTTCAAAACAGGTTAGCCTGTCTTACTGATTTCTAACATTTCTTCATATATTTTTGACACAGGTCCTTTAGTGTTGTGAATGTCTTCTTTCACTTTGTGGCTTGCTTTTTCACTCTGTGTGATGAAGAGAAATACTTTTTTTTTTTTAAGTAAGTTGCACGGAAGGTGGGGCTGGAACTCACAACCTGGGGATCAAATTCCCATGCTCTACTGACTGTGCTGGCCAGGTGCTCCCGTGAACAGAAATTGTTAACTTTTACAAGTCTGACTTGTTGGTTTTTTTCTAGTTAAGGCTTTTGGTGTAGAAATCTTTGCCTACTCTAAAGTTATAAAGATAGCCTGCTATATTTTCTCTGGACGCTTTCTTGATTTATCTTCCACATGTAAGTCTCTGCTCTGTGTCAAATTAATTTTTGTTTGTGGTGTCGGGTTAGGTGTAATATTGTCTACCATTTTAAGGACTCAGTGTTGTGTGTATAAATTGTGTGTGTGTGTATGTTTAGAACAGTGCCTGATCGTCACAGCTATCAAAATGTTAACTATTATTACTATTATTATTTGCTATTTATAATTTTATTATTTCTCTTTTTTGAAGTTTATTTTGAGAGCGACAGAGACAGAGTGGGGGAGGGGCAGAGAGAGGGGGAGGGAGAGAGAGAGAGAGAGAGAGGGAGTGAGTGAGTCCCAAGCAGGCTCTGTGCTGTCAGCGCAGAGCCTGATGTCGACGGGCCAAACCCAAAACCATGAGATCAAGACCTGCACTGAAACCAAGAGTCAGATGCTTAACCAACTGAACTACCGAGGCGCCCCTAATTTTTTTAACTCTCTAATGACGTTTTCATCTTTATTTTCTTAGCGATAATACTTCTTAAATTTTATATTGTTTCATTAGTTAATATCCACGTGCTTGTTTTACTTCACTTTTAAATTCTGCTGTAATGTAAAACATTAGATTTCAGGGACTGTTTGTCAGCCTTTTAATTTGCTTCTTTTGTTTGCTTCCAAACTGGATTTTTGATCTGTTAGTCACTAGTCTCCTTCCTTCCTTTTTTCTCTCTTCTCTTTTATCCTTCCTTCTCTCTTCTCTTGCTTCCTTCTTCTCTACTCTGGCTTTCCCTCTTCTCTTCCTTCCCCCCCCCCCCTTTCTTTTGTCACCCCACGCCTCTCACCTTTCTCATGATATAGTGGTAATGTTTCCCTAGACTTTTTTTTTTTTCATTTACTATAATCAGAATAGTTTATATTTCTCCATGGAAATAGGTAGCATTTCTCTTTACTTTTCTTTCTTTCTTTCTTGTTTTTTTTTTTTTTTTTTTTTGGTGTTGTGTTAAATGTCTTCTATTTGGGCTCATTCCTCATACACAGCGATGTTGCCTATTTCCTTGGGGGAAATACTGTTATATAGTTTGAAAGGTCACACTTCTTCATCTTTTCCAAGAAATTAGCCACATCTGCATTTGTGTCATCAGCACTGAGTCTTTGACTTTCCCGAATATTCATTGATAAGGTGCATTGGCCATTTGCAAGGTTTTCTTATTTCTTTTTTGAACTATCATTTGACATTTATGTTTTATTTTTAATTATGTCTTTAAAGTGGAAAATTGGTCCAATCAAGAAATCAATGCTTGAAAATAACGTTTGCAAAATATTTTATAATTTATAAGCCCTTTCAAAATTAAAATTTTTTTATTGAAATTGCTTTCCAAATTTCAAAATAGAGCTTTTATTGTTATATTCCTCAAATATTGTTAATAGCTTGCTTATATTTTTTTCCTTAAAAAGTACATATGAGATGTGTTCAATTGCCGGTTAAAAGAACAAATATGATAAGGTGTTGTACATTCAGATAGTATATTATAGTGAAAAAAGAAAAGGAACTAAATATTTTACGGTCTGTAGGCTGGGATTCAAGCTTAAACTTTGTCACTTATTAAATATAAGCTTTTCAACATGAGTTTCTCTGAGTGTCAGTTTCTGTATTTGGAAAGTGAGGATTAAAATAACTGCCTGAATGAGCTCATGAATTGTTACAAGAATCAAACTGGATAATATGTAAAATTCCCTGTAAACGGAAATTGGCATGCCAATTAAAGTTGCTTGTTTTCTCAACATGAAACTGAGAACTGGGAAACTTTTGAAAAATTTGACAATTGGCTCTTTGAAAACAGTTTGAAACAAACAGAGAGGACCCAACTTGGGCTAATGTCACTTCATCTCAGGCTCAGGTCTTTGGTTACCTAGGAAACGAGGTGGAGGTGAAAGGTCACACTCAATAGTGACACCTTCTGCTCTTCCCTCTCCTCTTTCCCAATTTTAGTTTTTTAGACACTTAAAAGGAAAAGTGGACAGGCTAACCAGTTTGATAGATTAGGGAAAAAACTATGAGGGTGCATCGTGTTCTATTGGAAATCAATTATTGTCACAAATGACTCATTATGTGACAAACACCAGCCATCTTGATTGTTATTTCTTTCAAAGAAGAAGTGATAGATACCAGACAGACATACTAACTAAACTAAGACCCATCAGATGGAACAGAACTGTCTTCTTAATTATCTCTGAATCTGAGTCCTTCTATTTCATTTGGGCTTATTCCTCCATTATGAGTCACTAATTTGTTGTTGTTGCTGCTATTAAGGCAGTTTACATAGACAAGCTATGAGTGTGCAGGGCCATCTGAAGTCTGAGATTACCTATCTTGGTCCCAGACTATTGGTTGCCAAGTATAAGTCAATGCAATCAAGATGGAAAGTTTTTGCGTTTTGCCAGCGCATTCCTGGCATAGCATCAAACCCAGGCTCAGTCTCTTCATTCCTATTTTTCTTGCCCTGTGTATTCATGCCAGAGAGCTTGCGTCACTGGGTGAAGAGATAGTGATTCAGAGCCCAAGCACAGATGCAGAGTGGACGTGGGTTCAAATCCCACCTCTTTATCGTCTATCTGATCTTAGATGGGTCACTTAATCTCATTTGACCTCTGTTTCTTCATCTCTAAAATGGACATATTTACAGTACTAGGTTCTTAGAATTACTGAGAATGTTACAGAAATTAATTTGTGTAGCTCTATGTTAAGCTGTGTTGGGCACATAGTAAGTGTTCATTATTATTAGGCTGTTCTAGAATTTAAATTCAAATGACTCCCTAAACTTATACTATTTTTGCTATGAAAAATGTTTGAGATTTCAGCTGGCTAACTTCCCTGCCTTCCAGTAAGACGATACTCCCGCACAACAAACAGGACTATTTATTCTTCCTTTGGCTTCAGTACCTTTCAAAATTAATCCATGGTTAAATCTAAAGTAAAACCAAACACATTTAGCAATGGTGAATATCTCTTGCAAAAAATAAAACCTGACCTCACTCTTTGAGGCAAGTTGGAGTTTTCTGTAGAGGCCGGATGCCAAAAGCCTGCTGAGAGAACAGCATATGATGAAATCGGCAGAAAAGACCAAAATGAGCATATCCTCGAAATGCATTTTATCAACACAAAGCCCATCCACTCTCCTCTCCCCACAGGTTCGGGCTATGACCACCTAACTCTCAGGACATTGTGGTACAACATTATTGATGATGAACTCCAGGCTCTGTAGTGAGGGGTTAGAAGAGGGAAAGGAAGCAAGCCTGAAGATTCTCTTCACCTATTCTTTTTATTACACATTTGTTTTTATTTTACGGAACTTCTCTAGGCCTGGAGTGAAGGGCATGCCTAAAAGGCAGTTGTGTGCTTGCAGAATATTCTAGAGCAGTGGTTCTTGAAGTGCAGTCACTAGACCAGCAGCATCAGCATCACCTGGAAATTTGTTTGAAATGCAGATGCTTGGTTCCATCCCATCCCTGTTGACTCTGGAACTCTGGCTGTGACACTTATAGACGTGTGTTCTATTTTGGGTTTTTTTTGGTCTTTTTGTTTGTTTTTTGAAGTAAACTCTTTGCTCAATGTGGGACTTGAACTCACAACCTCAAGATCAGGAGTCTCATGCTCTACTGATAGGAGTCAGCCAAGCACCCCAGATCTGTGTTGTAACAAGTCCTCTGGTGATACTAATGCGTGCTCAGTTTGAGAGCCAGGAATGAGAAGTTGGTGGGCCTAGTCTCCTGGACTGGCCCTGCAGTTTGTTTCTTGTGTGGCCTGGAGATAAACCTTATAACCTCTCAGACCCTGAGCCCTCTTTTGCAAAAGTTAAACAGAGATATTGGGCCCCTGGCCAGAAGATAATATGTCGGAGTACTTCATAAACTGTAATGTGATATAGCTATGTATCTTTTACTGGAGCCTGTTGATAAGGGCACAGGAGAAGTATGTCAGAAGGGGACTAATCAGGGCTTTGATGAGGGTGAATGACTTTTTTTAATTAAAAAAAAAATAGATAAAATAACAACAAAGTTCTCAGAGTTTGGGGCTGCCTTTCATGGGCAGACCAGACTGGAACAGTCAGAACACCTGATAGGGGTGGTGCCCAGGTAGGTGGGAGACAATTCTAGAATTGTGCCAATGTGGGGGTTCCACTTGAGGAGAAATGAACAATGGTGATTCCTCCTCCCTTTGCTTTTAATTGTATCCCTTTAACCCACATTAGAGTGCCTCTCTCTTTGTGACACGATGAGGGTAAGAGGTGGCTTGAGTTCCTCCTAAGCAAGTGGAGCCACAGTCAGGAAGAGTTAGCTGGAGGAAAAACCTTCCTAAAATTATAGCAGGCAAAAGGGAAGCCTGATTGTTTGGACCCCAGGAAAATATATTCCTCCAGAGCTTAAGAGAATACATTAGCATCTTCCTGAATCCAAATTGAAAAGACTCAAGCTCACTCTCTAGTTATTCAAAAGGTAGCAATTTTCCAGTGACAATAAGCGCTATGAAGTGTACCAGTTGAAAAGGACAATAGAGTGTGGCTCACTGAGCCAAATTCCGAATCGGGATTCTTTCTTAGTATCAATAACATTGATAGTGCTGTCTCTTCCTTCCTTCCTTCCTTCCTTCCTTCCTTCCTTCCTTCCTTCCTTCTTCCTCCTTCCTTCCTTCCTTCCTTCCTTCCTTCCTTCCTTCCTTTGCTTCTTAATTTTTTTACTTTATATTGGAGGGAGGGAAGGAGGGAGGGAGAGAGAGAGAGAGAGACAGCACGTGTGGGCAGGGGAGGGGCAGAGAGAGAGGGAGACACAGAATTCGAAGCAGGTTCCAGGCTCTGAGCTGTCAGCACAGAGCCCGATGCAGGGCTTGAACCCATGAATTGTGAGATCATGACCTGAGCTGAAGTCGGACACTTAACTGATTGGAGCCACTCAGGTGCCCCCGTGCTTTCTGTTTCTATACACTTCTTATAAGTTACTTATGTGTGTCACTGGATTTGATAGAAATAGTTAAAGTATCATATCTGCATATGAAATGTCTTTGCTCTGAAATGATTTTTTCAAAGTCGTGACAACACATGAATCCCAAGCTATTTTTTATACACTAAAAATGCTGTTTGTAGGAATTTTGTTATGTTCTTTTTCTTTCAAGGGTCTTTCTTCTTGCAAGGTACCAGCTACATACAGAAGACAGCTTTTTAAGGCAACAGAAAGTTGAATTTCAAATGCCCAATATTAAGCTGTATTTTCTTTATTTACCAATTAAATTATGCATGCCCCTGGTGACGTCAAGGGGGAATATAATATACCCAAGAAAATGTTGTTTTGTTGTGTGTTTTCCATTTTGTGGCACAGCTCCTTTCTTTTTTTTTAAGTTTAATTTATGTTGAGAGAGAGAGCATGCACCCTGGAGAGGCAGAGAGAGAGAGAGAGAGAGAGAGAGAGAGAGAGAGAGATTCCGAAGAAAGCTCTACATTGTCAGCGTAAAGCCCAATGCAAGGCTTGAACTCATGAACTGTGAGATCATGACCTGAGATGAAATCAAGAGTTGGCTGCTTAACCAACCGAGCCACCCAGGCGCCCCCTGGCAGAGCTCTTTTCAAATGATGCCCCATTGTTCAAGTACTAACACAGGAAGTTCTCAACGAATGGGGTCTCTCTGGCATACTTGGAAAATGCCACTTAGAAAACAAAGCTTCAGAGGAGTTGGCTTTGCCCAAACTACATATCCACCCCTTCTCCAACTCAAAGTCAGAAGTGGTTACAGAAAGCTCCATAAATTTAGACATGCGGTTTAGGGTACCCGACTGCCACCAAAACCTGAGGTCAGATGCTTTCAGTTCAATCGCTAGCATTGTAACAGTGGTGTACCCATTCACTGTGGTACCACAATGTCCTTTTAACACAGAATGGGATAAATATTCTAGTAAGATCATATTACTATCTATATTGGCCTATGTGCTTCTTCATTTGTCAAACATCACTTATTTTTAGAGTGGTTTAAGGTTTACAGCAACATTGAGCAGAAAGTAGAATTTCCATATCCTCCCTGTGCCCACTCATGCACAGCCTCCCGCACTATCAACATCCCCCACCAGAGTGGCACATTTGTGACAATTGATGAACCTATCTTGACACATCATTATCACCCCAAGTCTATATAGTCTGTATTAGGGCTCACTCTTGGTGTCGGACATTCTATGGGTTTTGACAAATGTATAAAAGCATGTATCCACCATGTAATATATAGTTTCCCTGCCCTAAAAAATCCATTGTGCCTCCACCTGTTTGTCCTTTCCTCCCTCCTAACTCCTGGTAACCACTGATCCGTGATTTTGCCTTTTCAAGAATGTTATATAGCTGGAATCATACACTATGTAGCCACTTTTAGATTGCCTTCTTTCATTAGTAATATTTATTTAATGTTCTTCCATGTCTTCTCATGGTTTGATAACTTATTTCTTTTTAGCACTGAATAATATTCCATTGCCTGGATGTACCACAGTTTATCTATTCGCTCACTGACCGAATGATGTCCTGGTTGCTTCCAAGTTGTGGCAAGTAGGAATAAAGCTCCCACAGACATTTTTGTATAGACCTAAGTATTTCAACTCTTTTGGGTAAATGCCAAGGGGTGCAATTGCCAGGTCGGAAGAGTATATTTTGTTTTGTAAGGAAACTGCCAAACTGTCTTCCAAAGTGGCTACCATTTAACATTTCCATCAGCAGTGAGCAAAAATTCCCACTGCTCCACCTCCTTGCCAGTATTTGGTGTTGTCAGAGTTTTGGATTTTGGCCATTCTAATAGATGTGTAGTGGCATCTCATTGCAAACCCCTAATGACATTTGATGTTGAGCATCTTTTCACATTTTTATTTGTGATGTGTATATTCTATTTGGTGAAATGTCTGTTCAGGTATTTGCCAATTTTTTAATTGGTTGCTTATTTTCTTACTGTTGAGTTTTAATAGTTCTTTACATATTTTGGACAACATCGCTGTATCAGATACTTTTTTTTTTTGTAAATATTTTCTCCCAGTCAGTGGCTTGTCTTCCCATTCTGTTGATAGTGTCTTTTGCAAAGCAGAAGTTTTTAATTTTAATGAAGTCTAGCTTATCCATTATTGCTCTCTTGGATTATGTCTTTGATGTTGTGTCTAAAAAGTCATTACCATACCCAAGATCACCTCGATATCCTCCTATGTCACCTTCTAGGAGTTTTCTAATTTGGTGTCTTACATTTGGGTCTGTGACCCATTTTGAGTTAAATTTTGTGAAGGCTGTAAGGTTTGTGTCTATAGACTCATTTCTTTTCTGCATGTGGGTGTCCAGGAGTTCCAGCACCATTTGTTAAAAAGATTATTTTTTCCCTCTTGTATTGTCTTTATTCCTTTGTCAGACACCACTTGATAATATTTATGCAGGTCTGTTTCTGGATTGATCTATTTGTTCTTTTGCCACTACCACACTATCTTTACTGTAACTTTCTTGTAAATCTTGAAGTCGGATAGGTCAGTCTTCCGACTTTCTTCTTCTCATTCAATATCACGTTGGCAACTTTGTAATCAGTTGGTCGATACCCACAAAATAACTTGCCAAGGTTTTGATTGGGATGGCATGAAATTGATAGACCTTACTTGGAAGAATGGGCATCTTGAAAATATTGACTCTCCCCATGCACGAACATGGAATATCTCTACTTACTTAATTCTTCTTTACTGTGTTTCATCAGAGTTTCAGTTTTCCTCATAAAGATGTTGTACATATTTTGTTAGATACATATCTAAGTGTTTCATTTTGAGGGACACTAACATAAATGCTATTGAATTTTTAATTTCAAATTCCACTTGTTCATTGCTGGTACATAGGAAAGTGATAGACTTTCGTACATTAACTTTGTATACTGCAACCTTGCTGTAATTGCTTATAAGGTCCAGGGGTTCTTTTGTTGACTCTTTTGGATTTTCTATATAGACAATCATGTCGTCTACAAGTAAAGACAGTTTTATTTCTTCTTTCCCAATATGTATACTTTTTATTTTCTTTTACTGTCTTACTGTATTTGCTAGGACTCCCAGTACTATGTTATAAAGCAGTGAAGGGAGGGGTCATCCTTGCCTTGTTCCTAGTCTTAACGGAAAAGCTTTGAGTTTCTCATCATTAAGTGTGATTTGACCTCTAGGTTTTTTGTAGGTATTTTTATCAAGTTGAGAAAGTTGCCCTCTATTCCTATTTTGCTGAGAGTTTTTATCATGAATGGGTGTTAGATTCTGTCAAATGCTTTTCTGCATCTTTTGATATGATCATGTGGTTTTTCTTCTTCAGTATGTTGATGTGATCGATTACATTAACTAATTTTTGAATGTAGAATCAGCCTTGCATACCTGAAATAAATCCTATTTGATAATGGCATACAATTCTTTTTATATATTGCTGAATTTGATTTGCTATCATTTTGTTGAGGGTTTTTGCATCTATGTTTACGAGAGATAATGGCCTATAGTTTTCTTTTCTTGTAATGTCTTTGTCTGGTTTTGATATTGGGGTAATTCTGGCCTCAGAGAATGAGTTAGATAGCATGCACCCTGCTTCTGTCTTCTAGAAGAGATTGTAAAGAATTGGTATAATTTCTTCCTTAAGAATTCACAAGTGAACCCACCTGGACCTGGTGCTTTTTAATTTGGAAGAGTATTAATTATTGATTCAATTTGTAATAGATATAGGCCTATCCAGATTCTCTACTTTTTCTTGATTTTTATGGTAATATTTAATAATTACTTATTTGCAGAGCTCCAACAAATGGATATCAAGAACCTCTTTTCATGAAAGCATTAATATTTCCCTGATCATATAACCAAATCCTCTATCACATTTGCTTATGGATATATATATATACATATACATACACACACACACACATATATATATATATACATATATATGTGTGTATGTGTGTATGTATATATATATGTGTGTGTATATAAATCATATCCATCTTCCAAAAAGGGCTTTGCTCCTTCTGCCAATGTATTGCTTATTTGCACAGAGCACAACCAAACAACAATGTCTAAAGAATATAATAAATTATATTAATATTAATTCAGTGTTTATTTCAAAAAGTATATAAAGGCATATAAGTTATGGTATTAAAAGTAAGATTCGGAGTTCCATTGCCCTAATATAGCAGATTTCATTTTCCAGTGATGGCCACATTCTTTCCCATCGTAGCCCTTTAATGGAGAGGTGAGATTTATATGCTCTCCCCTGAATTTTGGCAAATTTGTGACTATGGTATAAGTGATGCTGTGTGATATTTGAAGCTAATTTAATAAGTTGACAGAGTTTCTACCTGATTCTCTTTTGGGACATTTGCTCTTGGAATCCAGCCACCATGGTATGCTGGAGGCCAGACTACATGTTCCATGTACAGGTGTTCTGATTGACAGCACCAGCTAAGGTCTCAGCCGATAGACAAACTAAACTTCCAGATCTGTGGATAAGTGAGCAGACGATTCTGTCTCCCAGATATTAAGTCACCCCTCAAAGTCTTACCAGCCGATGTTCCAGACATCGTGGAACAGAGAAAAGCTGTGTCCCTGTGACGTTTTTGAATTTCCAACCCCGTCTCCTGTGGGATGCCAGGAATGTGTTTGTATTTCAGACCCTGAGATGTTGCATTACTAAGTAGGTTTGGGATCGAGTGTTAGGCAGCAGTAGTAATTAGGACACCTGTTTAATGTTGGTAGAGTGGATATCTTCTGTTGGTCTCTTCATCCCCAAATCTACCTTCTACCCACCTACACTATGCTCTCTTCCCTGTGGATGCTGACCTCTGACCGGAAACAGGCTCCTGTGCCTTCCAGTCCAACTGGGGACCCCAGGAGTTGAGAGGGAGAGAGAATAGAGAGGTCTGAAGAATTATCCCTCTGGCTTCCTCTCTGAGAAGACAGCTCAGTGCCTTTAGCTCCAGACACTGCTTTCTCAAGATGGCCCACTTTACATGTCTCTCTCCCCTGGGTTTTAATTCAGTATGCATTTAATATTCAATATGCTATCTCCTCTCATTCCTTGCCATCTAGTAGTGGGGTCGGTCATAACCTTCTGTTAGTTATTCTTTGTGCTGCCGTGGCATCTATTTCGTGGGCCTTTAACCAGTCCAGTTAAACAAAACCAAACTTCTCATTTCACTGCCTACTTAGATAAGGCCCACATACTGACTTCCTCTGACCACTCCCAAGTTCTGCTCTTACCTGTCAAGAATATGGGACAGCTAAGTTCCCACCAGACATACAGTCCCTAGGGACCACCTTTCAACTAACCACTTCCCCAGGAGCCTGGGAATCCCGCTTGGCTAATATCTTGAATCCCAGTAAAGATTGGCCCACAGTTCTCTTCCTTTCATTCCCTGCCTGCTGGTTGAGTCCTTGCATCACTCAGCATCCTGCTGGCCCTTCAAGGTAGGCTAGAGTTTCCTCTCTGGGACCTGGGAGTAATAAATTTTATTTTCCCTTGGCATTCTGGTCTCTTGAGTGCCCTTCAGTGTGCTGCATGAGAAACCGTCAACTTAATAACATACAGCAGTGGCACCTGCTGTTACCTCCAGGTTCCTGCATGCATATCATGTGCTCCCTGCACGTGACTTTGTATTTAGTCCTTTTGTTATTCTAAAATTATTCTAAACATGAGCGCACTGTGTATTTCCTGTTGGGAAAGAAAGGTATAGAGCTAATGGATGGTTTAGCTGAATCTTGAATTTTAACCCATCTATAAAGGCAGAAACCCCTCACCTGAATTTATTTAATGACACTTAAAACTCTGTAATTGTTATTTAAATTCATTCTTTTCTTATTGGCTTATCTTTATGTCCCGCTTTCTTTTAAATGGCTTTCCCACAGTAGACGCTGAGTAAATGTCTGTTGAGTATGTAGATACTTGCCAATCACAAGGTACCCACAAAATAAAATAAATGTAAAGTTAATTAAGTGCCTTTTTTTCTGGGGGCATTCTCTCATGTATCATAACAGACATGGTCTTAAGTTGAAGATGTATTCAAATGGGATAACATAGAAAGTGTGTCCCACTGACTGAGGAAAACTGACTTCAGGAATAGCCCACAATGAGAGTGACCCAGCAATTCCTACCATGTGTGCAAAGTGCACAACATGCATCAGAGTGAGTCAGGTGACCCCTCTTATTAGACATAGAGCAGGAAATAGATATATATTAATGATGGACTCCAGGCCATAATCTCATTCCCAAGTTAGGTTGGCAATAGGTAGTGGGTCATATATCCTAGTAGACCAGAACTCTCTTGATTTACTCCTGCTTCCAACATACTATTATAGTGTCCCTTTTCAGTCTTTATTATTATTATTTTGAGAGAGACAGAGATAGCACAAGTGGGGGAGAGAGAGAGAGAGAGAGAAAGAGAGAGAATCCTAAGCAGGCTCCACACTGCCAGCACAGAGCCTGATGCAGGGCTTGAACTCACAAACTGTGAGATCATGACCTGAGCTGAAACTAAGAGTCTAAGAGTAAGATGCTTAACCAGCTGAGCCATACAGATGCCCCATTAAATGTGTACTTATCTAGATGATAAATATAGGGTCACTTTAGCTATAAATTTTCATTTGTAGACTGGAGAGTATGGAAAGAGTATGCAGCCTTTTGGAAAAGAAGACAGACCAATTCGTCCTAGAAGGGGAGCAGTCACCACGAAGCCAGAAAGACCAGAGTGGAGGCTCAAAGCAGAATTTCAGTTTTTTGGGTTGGGCCATTATGGTAGAGGTTTGGGCAGCAAGGAGTGTTGGGACATCTTAGTTTTACATTTGGATCAAGAACTGAGCGTTGGGGCACCTGGGTGGCTCAGTTGGTTAAGCTTCTGACTTCAGCTCAGGTCATGATCTTGCCATGAGTTCAAGCCCCACATCAGGCTCTGTGCTGCCAGCTCGGAGCCTGGAGCCTGTTTCAGGTTCTGTGTCACCCTCTCTCTCTCTGTCCCTCTCCCACTTGCACTCTGTCTCTCTATCTCTCTGTCTCAAAAGTAAATAAACATAAAAAAAAAAAAGAACTGAGTGTTGACAAAGGAGGCTGGGAAAGGGCACTAACATGGCTCTAAGTATTGGGCATTTTTATAAAGTCCCCACTGTATTGATTCACACAAGTACCTCTAAACTTCCTCTGGGGTGGTGGCCCTAGCAGGCACAACTATCACTTAAACACTGTGAAGACAGAAAGCATCTATTTGGTGAAATTTATCAGAATGACCTACACTTGGTCCACTGCTCTGTAGTGTAGTACCTGGAGACCCCTATCTATCTTCATCTCTAGAAGAGAAATTCTTACTCTTATCGCATTCTTTATCTTTCATGATTATGGACAAAGCTTGACCTTCAAACACATTCATATTAAAATTGCCACAGACCTGGAATCCATTCTTGTTAAGTTAGGTTATTAGGGGTTTTGATTTATATCCTGGAGTGTAGGCCTTTCTTCTAAATATCCCCACACACTAGGTCTAAGGCAACGGACACTGTTTTGCCCCGGCCTCGGAAAGTATAATTGGCCTCGGTCGTAGCTTGGTCCATTGGTACATCCAGCTTTGGGGATCAATGAATTTGAAGATAAATGGGAGTAGGTACAACCTAATAGGGCTAACTTCAGTTCGCAATTTTGTTCTTGATGCGTTTTTTGTACAATCGAGAGCAAAGATAAGTAATTCTATAGACTGGCTTATTCATTTACTAGTATTCACAAAGTTATGGAGACTTTGTATAAACTAAATGCACAGATAATGGAGTCACGGTTACAGGCAGCTAGTTACCCTGAACAGAACAGGTTTTGTCACAGTTTGCCAAGACTTCTGGCTCAGGCACTCAGGGAATAGTTAGGTGAGGCCTAGTTTTAAAACTGAGAAAATGTCTATGCATTCGTTTGTGATGGTCCTCAGTAAGAGTATCCTGGACATCAGGGCAATAGAACTGAATTTAATTCCTGGCTTTAGAATTCTTCACAGACTCTTGAACAAGGCCCTTGGCTTCTCTGCATCTGTTGCCTCAATTCAAAAGTTGCTCTGAGAGTTGAATGTGGTCATGCACATGACCACAGCTGGAAAATGCTGTTGCAGGGCTTTAAAGGTTAGTTCAATCTATACACAGTGGTTTCTCTATACAATCTATATACGGTGCTTATTTGTGGTTTTAAATTATGTGCTAGATCATAGGTGAGGAGTTACTTATAACATGTTACGTGTAACCTTACTAGGGCTCTTATGCAGTGACTGACTTACAATATTTTTGGTAAAGGAAAGAGGGAAGGAAGAAAGGAAGGAATGAAGGAAGGAACGAAAGGAAGGCAGATGTAACCATGATATAATTAAAGAATTTAAAATTACTGAGATGAGTTCCAATCATGGATATGATTAAGTTTGTTATACTCTACTCTGTAGAGTTTGATGATGATTTTTCAGAACCGATGGTCTTTATTCCACACTGGACAAAACACTTACCCAGATTGTGCTCCCAAGCAGGGTTTTATGGAAAGCTTCTTGTTTTTATCTCCAAGAAGATAATCATAAGACAGTACTGTCCTACTGAGCCTGTGTCGTGTCATAATAATTGCTTCATTAATAAATAGTTGTAGCAAGACAAATTGGAACATCAGCAGCCATTTGACTTGGGAGATCTGATTAAAACTCTAGGAGGTCAACAGAAAATGAAAGAGATAAATATTATTTTTAGGCCCTGATCTGGGAGCTCCTTGAAGCCCATTCATTTTAACAGTTTGCACTGCTCAATGAGTCTGTTTCTAACAAGCGCTGTGTGGTCGCTGGTTCCCAAGCCAACCCACAAAAGCCTTTTTAATGGCTAACACACCTCAAGCAGTCTCTGTGTCTGCAGGGCAGTGTGGTCAAGGTTTCACTGAGGAATGGCAGGAATATGTCTGTCTTTCTAGCTCTGTGAGATAGGGAGTTCCTTTCTGCCTTCTAATCCCTTCAGCTTTCATCCAGCCAGGAGGAGGATAAGCGAACCTGGAGGAGGCTTTGAAGGCATTGTTTGCTTGGACTGAGTTCAGTGGAGGCATTTCTGGGATGTACAAAAAGGAGGTATTAAGTTAAATGACTCTAACGGACCGTATATAATAATACCGAGACTATTGCTTTTTATTCATCCATTCACTTCTGTTATTTGAAATATTTTATTTTTAAATAATCTCTACACCCAACATGGGACTCACACTTAAAACTTTGAGATCAAGAGTCGGATGCTCTACCGAGTGAGCCAGTCAGGTGCCCCATCCATCGAATCTTTTATGGTTTTGGGGAAACAAATGGACATTTTGAAGAAAAGTCACACACAATATCTAGCATAAATTTTATCGATAATCATGTAATTATACAGCGATACATTAATCATGTAACTTAAGAGCTACTAGAATTCAGCTATTTCAGTGTATAATTATGAATTCACTTCTGCATTTTTCTGAAGGGTCTCCAAAGAAGCTTTCTGTAATGACTCCAACTGCACAAGGAGCAGAAAGTGACCTTTCCCAGCTTCACAGGGAAAAAGTGTCTCTAAGGAACTCCAATTGCGTTTGTCGAACTACAGAGGAGAGGACAGTTCTCTCACCTCCATGTTAGTACTTTCGTCCTGAGTTTCGCCTCTAATCCTGGAATCAGAGAAGTAGATTCTTTATTAGCCTTACTTTCACTTCTTAAACTATTCTACTTTGAAATGAGAATGGTTTTCACTTCTCAGACGCTGTTCCTAGGCTGGGGGCTCACGTGGCAAGGCTGCCATCTAGTGTGCAATAGCCTTCATTACATCCTGTACATCCTGAAGTCGGGGGGCGGCGGTACGGGGCGGGGGTGGGGGGAGTGGGTTGCGGAGAAAGAATCCACAGAATTGCAGTATACACACGTGCGCATACGCTGTCAGCGTCAGCTATATTGGGGGATTTACTGGTGATTTCAAGACAAAAACAGGTCAAATATCACTAACAGAATTACTATTCTTAATCACATTTTTCTGTGACTAAAAATATCTGCAAGCTGCAGCCCTCACATTTGGGGTACTTTGTAGTATCTTGGGAAAAAATACACGCACACATCCTTGGGCTCTGATCTGCGGGAGAAATCGCAATTGCTAAAATTAGATCATGTGTACGGAGATTAGATTCAGCGGAAAATTTCTTGCTTTACTGCTGACTTTCAAACTAATTTAAATAGTTTATCTAAATAATGGTGGTGTCCTTAAGTCCCTTATATCTTGACAAGGTATCAGTGAATTCATGCCAAAGACTTTCATTAGAGAGACTTTTAGGTAAGAGGCAGCACAAGATGGGTTTTTAAAGTCAGACCCCTGGGTTTGAATCCTGGCTCCCCAACTCAGTAGCTGGGCAGACTGTGGAAGTGTTACCTTAGTGGCTATGTGCCTCAGTTTTCCCATCTGTGGATTGGAAATACTTACAGAATACTGTAAGAATTGAGAGTTATGACATACACAGGCGTCTAGACCATTGTTTTTAAAAAAATACATTGTATCCTTTATTGAATAAGCAGGGATAGCCAGCATTTGAGTTTGAGAGTCTGCACTGTCTTATTTATAATCATACGTTTGACAGATAATAAGGAAGCAAGCCTAAACCTACCTCCATGTTAATTTTTCTTCTCTGGACATTAGCCAATGAAGGCAGCCTTGCTTTCTGCGCTGCAAACTTGTATTTCAGGGTTCGGTGCAGTAAAGTAGCCAAAAAAGGTAAGGGGGAAATACCTGAAGACATGATTATTATCATAGTTTTTCAAACAGTAGGAAGAAAGCCAATTGGTTTATACTGAAAAGGCTGCTTTTAGAGTTTAGATCTCTGCACCATTTTATGAATCATATTCAGTGAATCAAAACGAAATGAAATGTCACATCTCACCTGCCTGAGTGATTGAAAAAAAAAAAAGAAAAAAAACAGGAGACCATTTCATAATACATAATGAAACCATAGAATTTAGCGATAAGGCATATAGAAACCCAAAGATGCAATAAAGTTAGTGAGTGGTGAAGGCTAACTCCAGAAGCCCTTCCCAATACCCAAGATGGACTTCAGACAAAAATAATACAAGGTCACTAAAATGAAATCTTTATTGTTAACTCACTCTTTTTAGTAAGCACTGATGAAGCCAAAAATTTAAAACGTGTGCAGTTTGAAGAAACGACCCCAGCCTCACAAACATTGTTTACTCATGTAATCTCCTAAACTTTGCTCCTCTTAGAAGGTGTAGGAGCTGATATTTACCAGGAATGAGAAGAGAGGCCTGATGTGGGTAAATTACCCCTGCATCTTGGAGGATTGAGCCGGAACCGGAAGCAAGAAGCCCACAAATGCCCTAGAGAAACAATTCCTAAGGATGTACATATTTTTTAATGTGAACGGGAGGAAGGTCCCATGAGCATGGAGAGCAGAAACATTCAAGATTAGAGTTGACAGTCAAGGTGACCACCTTTCATTCTTGGTTTTGTGAGAGCGAATCTCTCAAACAGCCATCCAGATATCTACCTAGACGATCCCCCTCTGTAGCAGATGCCTTGGTCCATGTCGGTTCAGCAGCAGCTGTGGGGGACAGTTTCTGTGCGCGCTGGCTGTGTCCCACCTGGACGCTCCATGGTTCTTATTCAGTGCTCTCTCTAAAACCAAGGGCGCTTGCCCTGAAGTGTGGGGAGATTCATTTCCTCAGGAGAGACCATTATACAAGAAGAGATTGGAATCACTAGAAAAATCCCCCCCCCCCCCGCACCCATTCTTTGATGGGGTAATTCTGAGGTGCATTTTGCAAGGCTACTCAAAAGGGCTTCAGCAGGACTGAGTCCTAATTACCAAGGGCAATAACCAGTTCTAACAGAAACCTTTTAAAGCTTGTTTCTTGCCTCATTCTCCTTACCTTTCTCTCTCACTTACTAGAATAACTTACACCCTCCCTGCCCATCCCCTACCCCCAACAACAACAACAACAACAACGACAACAAAAACCTCTGGCTGCACTTAATCAAGTCCTTGTCTCAGGTTCTGCTTGTAAACAAACCCAAACTAAAACTCCACTTATGGTTCGGAGAATGTCTGACTCCTTCCTTTCGGCTCCCTCCTCATTGGCCAGGAGAAGGATTCAAGAATCCCTGTTAACTGACTCTGGTTTCCCTGCAGTGACTCTCCAGACATCCAGCACCTCTTGGAAGAAGACAAAAGCCTATGCCCAGCAACACTGACCATCTTTCTTTGCAAAGTTGCAACCCCCTTTTTCAGGATGAGAAGCAAGGGCTAGGGAGAGTTTACTAGGGACCCAACTCTCATCCCTGAAGAGCAACTCCCCAGGGGTCAAGAAAGGCTCTAGGGCTGCCTGCCTAGAACAGAGCCTTGCTGTACATCTTCATGTGCCTGCATCCCAGGATGGTTTCTCTGAATTACTTCACTGTATTGGGAGACTGGGGAAAATATCACGCCGTAGGATGTCCCTTCCCACATCAAGTTCACAATTATTGCAGTTGAACCAAACATTGATTTGAGCAACCAGGACTGTATGTTTTGCTCTGTAAGATCCTCTGAAGCCTAGTTAGAGAGGTTAAAACTCTGGTAGTCATGAACAGTGTTCCTTGTGCATTCAGACAGGTATACTAATATAAGGGACAAAACATGTGCTTAGAGTCAGATAGGGCTGAATTTGAAGACTGACTTAACCATTAACGGGTTATATGTAGTTGGTACTGTGATGGTCCACCCAGAAATCTCTTCAGGAATGAGGGACACTTCCTCCCAGTGACTGAGAGTTTGCCAGCTGAGAGTTTTCAGCTGTCAGCCATCTCTAGAAATTACTCCTGGTAATCCTTTGCCCAAGGTCACTGTGGCAGCTGACCCATATCATCCACTGGCTGACTGACAGAAATATGTAAAGGCCTGGCCATCTACCCCCCAGGTCAAAACAACTATGAAGGGCTCAATTGCAGAACTCCCCTGGGGGTTGGCCAAGGCCCGTTGAATCTTTATCAGAGCTTAGCTCCTCCCTTAGCCCAGTCCTCCATTCTTTCCCCCTTTTTGTAGGTGTTGGTCCTGACAATATGCCCTTATCAGTTGTCTGCATGCTAACTGCATTTCAGAGTATGCATCCCAGGACACTCGCTTTGTGGCACTCCATCACTGGGCTTGGTGGAGACAGGTGAGGTTTTTTGAAAACTAATAATGCAGCCCTTGACTGAGACAGGTAAGGTCCTTGGAAACAATGCAGCCCTACTTTAAAAAATATTCGTGTTTGGTCAGCATTTACTCCACAAGGATGAGATCAATACCAATGAGGAGTGTTTCATACCCTTGTTTTTGCTTTTCTCTCCTTCAATCCCAGAGGATTTCCCAAGTGATGCTAAGGAATTTAATGTGAATCCTTGGATTAGCTGTCAAAAATTTTTCCACGTACTTAGATAATGTTTCAGTACTGGGTACAGATTGATTCTATATGAAATTGACCATGTATCCTGCCTCTTAATCTATTCTGGGCTTATATGTGTGATCCTGAGAAAGTCATTTAAATTTTATGAGCCTTGGTCATAGCCACAGAATGTTGATAATTGTGTCTTACAGAATTATGGAAAGGGTTCAATTAAATAGTATAATGGCACAAAATAGCTATTCAACACAATCTAGCTTACCTCTCCCCATTTCAGTACTCTGGGCCATTCGTACTTTTTGAGTAAAGTAAGGCATTACAAATTATAATACAAGAACCAGGGTTACTGTAGGCAAATTTGGACCTTTTTTTTTTAATGTTTATTTATTATCAAGAGACAGAAAGAGACAGAACATGAGCATGGGAGGGGCAGAGAGAGGGGAATCTGAAGCAGGCTCCAGGCTCTGAGCTGTTACCACAGAGCCTGACGTTGGGCTTGAACTCACAAACTGTGAGTACATGGCCTGAGCCAAAGTCGGATGCTTAACTACCTGAGCCACCTAGCCGCCCCCAAATTTGGACCTTAAGTAGACAAGGTCTATTATCTCTTGAGAAATAGGGTCTCCTCCAAGGAGTGAGTCACAAAATCTCCAGAGTGTTCCCTGATTTTCATCATGTCAATGGCCACAGTCCATGCTGAGGTCTTTTCTTTCTCAGCCAATATTTCCTTTTTTGGGTTATGTGTTTTAACAAGAGAGGCCATTCACATCATAGCTGTTTGAGTAGGTCTTCATAATGACCTCTGCTTTTGATGATAATCAAAGCAACTTTATAGAAGGCAATATTTCCCCATATATTGAAGGAATATAAGTGAAGGAATAGGAAGAGTGATGGTAGGAGATAGGACATAGAAACAGAAAAAGGAATTTCTTAAGTTTTTATTTCCATGGAGATACTGCTTGCCATTTTTATTAATCTTAGCATTAACTAATTTCCAGTCTCCATAATAATTACCTATTTCCCTGAATCTCTCTAATCTAAAAAAAAAATTGCTTAGCATAATTCACACAAATCCCACTGTGTGTGCAGTGAGAAATTGCAAACCAAAGGAAGAATTAGGACTTCTAGATTCCAATGGCTTAACTAACATATGTTTCTGGGTCCAGACATCCAATCAAAATTTTCAGGGCCATTTTAATAGGGTATGGAATATAGGAGACAATTTATTATCTCTTTGACCTAATAAAAAGGTGCTTTGAATTTTTAATATGTTCTCATTGGGGCGCCTGGGTGGCTCAGTCGGTTGGGCATCCGACTTCAGCTCAAGTCATGATCTCGTGGTCTGTGAGTTCGAGCCCTGCATCAGGCTCTGTGCTGACAGCTCGGAGCCTGGAACCTGCTTTGGATTCTGTGTCTCCCTCTCTGTCTGCCCCTCCCCTGCTCATGCTTTGTCTCTCTCTGTCTCAAAAATAAATAAAAACATTAAAAAAAAATGTTCTCATAAA
The DNA here is from genome assembly GCF_022837055.1 of Prionailurus viverrinus. Taxonomy (NCBI): domain Eukaryota; kingdom Metazoa; phylum Chordata; class Mammalia; order Carnivora; family Felidae; genus Prionailurus; species Prionailurus viverrinus. Next base: position 22,813,899 of record NC_062569.1, read on the forward strand.
TTCAGGAATCTATTCAAATAATCATTAATACTGAGAAGAAAAGAGGAAAAATGAGGTTATCACTCAGCCCACAGAGAATGACAGAATAGAGCAAAGTCAAAGGTGAAGGTTAGATGTATGTCCAGATGGAAGCCTGGATTCTTCTCAAATGCCAATTGAATTGCATTTCTTCATCTTTTCTCCTCATTTCCACCCCCCCTTTCTTTTTCAAATCTGAAATCTTAGCAGTTTTTTTAAAATTCATCATTAAACCATCACACTATTAGGTTTTTTTTTTAAAATTAAAAGTGAGTTGAAGTAGAATCATTCTCATTAATAGACAATATTTTGAAATACAAAGAACTTTCATGTAATGCTGGCATCTTTTCAACATTTATTTATTTTTGGGACAGAGAGAGACACAGAGCATGAATGGGGGAGGGGCAGAGAGAGAGGGAGACACAGAATCAGAAACAGGCTCCAGGCTCTGAGCCATCAGCCCAGAGCCTGACGCGGGGCTCGAACTCCCGGACCGCGAGATCGTGACCTGGCTGAAGTCGGACGCTTAACCGACTGCACCACCCAGGCGCCCCCTGGCATCTTTTGTGTTTATTCCTCTCCTGGCTGAGAGTCACCACCCTCATGACTTAGATACGGTTTCCCATTGTTGTAACTAAGATGGGATGAGACAGAGAGTTCCAGCTTACCAAAACCTGCCTTGTCCTCCAATCCTCACAGACCTGGCTTTTAGTTAATTCTCAGGCTGGAACACAATCTAAATAATCTACAATAAACTATCACTATTCCAATTATGTTAATGGATACTCCTTCTTCCCTTTTTGCCTTATTTAAATTTTCTTTAACCTATACTTCCTCCCATGTGCCTGTCTCTTTGTTCTAATCCTTTACCAAATTTGGTAATTCTGTCTCCTTATCCCACCCAAATAGTCTCCAGTTGACTGCCACTGCCCTAGTTTGGTCCCTGAGTGACCGTTTTCCAGCTAATGGAATAACTTCTTAAAACGTCTCTTTTGTTTCCAGTCCCCAGGCCATGCCTCAATTCCAGTGACATGTAGAAACTTTATTCAACACAGATTTATTCCCTTCCTATTCCTTTTTGCTGTTACTGTCATATATCTACATCTTTATATAACCCCAACAGTAGCTTATAGTAATAGTTTTATGCAAAGAGAAAATATATGCTTATATTTACATGTTTACTTATGTGTAAGTACATTTTATTTATTTTATTTTTTGTTACTTTTTTACATAATTATATTTACTGGTGCTCTTTCCTTCTTTGTGTGGATTCAGGTTACCATATGGTATCATTTCTTTTCAGTCTGAAGGACTTCCTTTAGTATTTCTTGTCATGAAAATCTGTTAGCAATGAATTCTTTCAGTCTTTGTATCTGGATAGACCTTAATTTTGCTTTCATTTTTGAACTATAGTTTTGCTTGTTATAGTTACTGATTGATAGTCTTATTTTTTAAGTACTTTCCGTGTGTCATCCCACTACCTTCTGGCTTCATTTTTTCCTGTCATCTGGTAATTTTAATGTGGTTTTCTTGTTTGTGATGAGTTGGGGGGTGGCATGAATGTGTATTGTAAGCTGCTTTTAAGATTTCCCCTTCGACTTTGTCTATGATATGTCTAGGTGTGGATCTCTTTGTATTTACCTTACTTGAAGTTCATTTAAGCTTTCTGGATATGTAGATTAATGCTTTTTCTTTTTTGGCAACATAATTTTGAAAATGTTTAGCCATAATTGCTTTATTTATTTTTCTGCCCCTTTTCCTCTCTTTCTGAGACTCCTTTACATATATGTTAATATAATTTATGTTGTCTCATGTGTCTGAGGCTCTATTCATTGTGTTCTCATTCTTTTTTCTTTCTGTTCTTCTTTCCGTTTTCTTTGGGTCATTTTTATTGATCCATTTCAGGTTTGCTGATTGTTTCTTCTGTCAGCTCAAATCTTCTGTTGAGCTGTTTTAGTGATTTTTCATTTCAATTATTGTACTTTTCCATACCTGAAATTCTACTTGGGTAATTTGTATAATTCCCCTTTCTTTATTGATATCCTATACTTGTTGATCCACTGTTTATCATGCTGTCCTCTAATTATTAGAACATGGTTTCCTTTTGCTTTTGAATATATGTAATACCTACTTTTCTTTGTCCTCTAAGTCCAACATCTGGGCCCCTTGAGGGAGTTTCTATTGAAACAGAGATCGTGTTTTTCTGTATATTAGTTACGTATTCTTTATTTGCATGCCTTTTATTTTTTGTTGTTGTTGAAAACTGAATGTTTTAGGTAATATATTGCAGTTCTAGATTCTGCTTTCCACCTCTCACCTACTGTAAATGTTGTTAGGGTTTTTTTTTCCACTTGTTTACTTGTTTAGTGATTTTTTTTCTACACGATTTATGTAGAGTCTATATTCCCTACAGTGTGATGCTGGCTATCTCTGCTAAGTTTTTAAGAAAATGTATTGTTATTTTTATTGTTAAAACTGGCTTCCTATGGGTCATCCCTGGATTAGCGTAGCTTGGTGCTCAAAGATTGGTTAAAGATGTGGTGGGAAATTTCAGTCTTAACATGGTTTATCCAATCCATTTTCTGATTTTAGAGACACACAAATTTCTAAATGCTTAGAGATATTCATCTATTGCCAAAATAATTGTAAGGGCCCTACTGTGTATCCAACACTCTGCTAAACTGTGGGACTATAACAGTGAATAGGAAAGTCACCATTTCAACTTCATAGAACCTACAATCTCACAGGCATGGCCAAAGAAAGAGAAAAAATATCACAAATATCACAAACATCCCCAAATATCACATATTTGGGAATGGGGAAAATATGAAGAAAGAACAAGATAAACTTATTTTTTCTCTTCTCAAAAACTTGGCTGTGTTGGCCATTTCAAAATTATTTTCCCCTAAATACAGTTCAAGACACCTGGTGAGGTTCTGAAATACCTAAAGCAATGGTTAGAGTTGCAAAGGGGAATCGTGGTACTTCCTCATTTCTTATCCTGTGATAGCAGAAAAAGAAAGTGAAGAAGGGAATGTAGTCATCTGTTTCATTTATGTCCACAACAAGCCTTACCATCTTCAGTAAGTAACCTCCTTCAGTGCTTATGAAATGGTTGCAAGGATTCTGATCAAAAGACTGATTTCATTTCCTTGTAATCAGACAAGGTATTTTACTGTAACAATTAAAAACTAAGTAGCTCTTCTTTGATTATTGGTATTCAGTTTGGCCTAGAAAATAATTAGAAACTTATCAATCTCTAATCCATGAGGATGCAAAACTCCTGATAAATGCAAAGTAGTAGCTCTGACCTATGCGTGTTGGAATTTTCAAAATTATAATGAATGGGCTTGATTGAGGTATCAAATGTGGTTTTTATAATGCAATTTATTTCTGTATGGTTGCTTTCAGGGACACATATCACAAATCACTATACAAATCATTGCATTCTATCCAGCAAATACAGTTCCTAGCTATAAATATGGCATTGCATATATCAAGAAACTACAGTGTCAAGGAGCCAAAAAATGACTTTGAACAAGAATGTCACAGAGTATGGCATATTTTAGACGCATTGAGTTGATTTGGTTGTTTTATTATAGAGGCTATGAGGTATTACAGATCAGAGAGAAAGATTTAGATTTTGAAGTGATGAATTATATAGTTATTCTCCCCCAAATACAGATAGTTATATTGTTTCCCATTTTCCAAGCAAAACAAGAAAAAGATACTCATAGAAATGAACTGAAAGGGAGGTTGCTCTTGCTTTCAAAGATTTATTTTTCCATTTACATGCGATTTGTCCATTCCCCAACCCCCCCCTCCCCCCAAAATATGCAAGAAAACTTTAGCTGCAGGAGAGGCAGTCTTGCTCAAGGAATAATTCTCTAGCTTCATTGTGGAGGAACCCTTCAGCTGGTAGAAAAACCACATTTTTGCTCCTAAGTAAAATGATTTGGCTACGAAGCATAATGAATGGTAATTTTCAAAAGCAGTATGATTTTCAAAACAAACTTCACAATACTGTATTCAAGAGGTTTCTTTGTGCTGTAATTAATGGAAACAACTTCACCAGCTGAGCCTGTGAGTCCCCAAGGACACCATCGTTTTATCTCGGGACTCAGAGAAAAGTTTCGATAGGTGGTCTGCAGGTATCAGTCTGGTGCAGGAGCAGGAGGAGCCTTAGCTGGAAATTAGACCCAGCTCCTCCCGGAGCAGAAGCGATGCTGGCAGTTTAGAAATGGAGGAATGCATTTGTGTGTGTGTTGCTGGAGAAGAGGGTGCCAAGAGAATTTCTGGCTGACCCTGCAATTGTGTGCACAATCTTCGGTACTTCGGTCCTCAGTCACACTTGTGGTAAAAACAATGACCCGGGAACGTGTATGAGTTTTCTATTGCCATGTCACAAAATATCACAAATTTAGCAACTTAAAACAACATGCATTAATTATCTCACAGTTTCTGTGGGTCAGGAGTCCAGGCACAGCTAAAATGTTCTTTTGCTCAGGGTATCAAGCAATCAAGGTGTTGACTGGGATGCATCCCTTTCTAGAGCTTTGGTCCTTCTTCAAAGGCCATGGGATGGTCAGCAGAATTTAGTTCCTTACGTTTGAAGGTCTGAGGTCTCTCAGACCTGAGTCTGAATGCTGAGGCCACCCAGCATTCTCTGCCACATAGCCTCTCTACAAAGTGACAGTTTGCTTCTTCAAGACCAACAGGGAGCGTGTCTGCTGCTGCTTTTTTCTTACTCTTAGACCCTCTTTTGAAGTGTCTAGATTGGGCCAGGATCACTGAGGATAATCTCACTTTTGATGTTCTCAAAATCAATGCACCTGAGATCTGACGTATACCTAAAAATCTCAGATTTGTTGGCATATAGTGCCAACTAATTGTGCAGTGACATCCATCATATTCACTGGACCCACCCATCCTCAAGGGGAAGGGATTATATAGGGCATATTAAGGATTAGAAGTCTTGGGGCAGTCTTGTAATTCTGCCTACCATAGGACCCAAGATAAAGAAGCAGGGTAAATCACCAAAACTGAGGAGGAATGAAGGAGGTAAACACCAAAATATGGCAGAAAGAGACCTCTTATTGGATCCCAGGGCTTGATTTGAACAGCTTCCTGAAATAGTAACTCAGAAAAGCCAAGACTATGGGAAGCTTCGCCTTGGAAATTTAGAATAGAACAAAAGCATTAAGGTCATTAGGAATAGCTATAATTCATAGAGGAAGTGTCTGTTGTTTTATCCTGTCTTGAAATGGTAGTGATGTGAGGTCAACATAAGAGTATCGTGGACATATATGACTAAGAAAAAGTAAGGAAAATATTTAGTTTTAAGCCTTGTTAAGAGTTAAGGGTGGATATTCAGTACCATATTGCAGGCTATCTCATAAAAGCTAAACCAGAGAATGGGGCTAAAGCTTAGGGTCTAAGTAGAACCTTCTAACCTCTGACTATTTCTTCCCTACTCTCAGTTTCAAATCTAAAAATCTGAGACACATGTGATCAGGCAAATCTGAGAAAAGAGAGGGAGAGGGAGAGAGAGAGAGAGAGAGAGAGAATGGGCAAGTGAGTACTCAGCCCTAGAAGGACTCTGAATTTACTCAGCCTGCCACATGGAATATAAAAGGAAGTTCAAAAGATAACTGGCTTGTCCCATGGACCAGTTTTTCTCTAAGGGTGAAGTTGGAAGGTCAAGATAAAGGGTGAAAGCTGGGCTCATACAATTAAGTGGTAGCTGCCTTGTCCTTTATATATATGTCCTGATCCAGTGAATATCCTGGGTTATGACCAATCATAGCCTCTTTTGATGTTAGCAGATGTGAGGAAATTGGTTTGCAGAAGAGTTTTGCTCCCTCTAGATTAATGTGGAGGGCCTATAGATGCTATAATTAATGAGCCTTTTTTTTTTTTGGAAGCTGGCATAAGGAGAACCATGAACATGCCTTTGGGTGGCAAAGAACAGATCAGGCCACTTTCAGGAGCAGTGGAGTTGGGCAATAGGCTGTTTATGCTAGTACTTAGATTTGATTTATTGTTTATTTTTTGCTTTTGACCTGGTGGGCACCAGGTAAAGGAGCAGTAGACTCTTTGCAAGCTCCACTAATTACCAGAAGGTTGTCTTCATTGTACTGTCTGCTCTGGTTGTCACTGGTTCATCCTATAGTGGAACTCAGGGGTCTGAGCTCAATTCTCTAATACCCAGTTTTGATTCCCTGATATTAGACATTGTATGGTGTGTTAGGCATTAAAATCATAACACTGTGATGCATACAAATTATGTTGTCATTTTCAGAGTGCTGCACTTAGTTTAATTACAATGTTGTTTTTGCTTTTATTGGTGCTTTAAAATGTCTCTTGCAGTTATCTTAAAAATATATAAAATGCTTATTTTTCAGAGTGTAAAATGTACTCTAGAATCTCTAGGATCTTTGAGAAATGTTACAGTGTGAAGAGGTAAATACCCACAATATGCAGTCTTAACACCTTTTAACCCTTTTACACTTTTCATTAAAAACACAATTTATTAGTCAATGATCAAATAATAACCTTGGCTCAAATTTGCCAAATTAGCTGCTTGCTGGGGTCAGGCGTGTGTGTGTCTTTGACTAGTGGGACAGAGCTTTGGTTCATGATAGTAATTGGAAGGAGCCACTAATAAATATAAAAAGTTGTGCGCATCTTTGCTTATTTCCTTTAGGACGTATTGCAGGAACTAGAATCCTGGGTCAAATGGTAGGAAGCTATTTACACCTCTTGATAACGTTTCTGTGACAGCCAGTTCCATGTGTCAAGCTACCTGGGCTATAGTGCCCAGTTACTCAATCAAACTCTAATATAGGTGTTGCTGTGAAAATATTTTGTAGATATGATTAACATCTACAATTAGTTGATATCAAGTAGAGGAGATTATTCTCAATCATCTGGGTGGGCCTGATTCAATTAGTTGAAAAGCCTTACAGCAGGATTGAGACTTCTCTGAAGAAGGAAACATTCCTGCAGTGGACTACACCTTTGGCACCTTCCTCAGGTTTCTAGGCTGACCTCCCTCTATGGATTTCAGATTTGTCTACCCAGCCCCCACAATCACTCAAGTCAGTTGTTTATGTATTTATAGATCTTTTCACTGTGCACATATATGTCATATGTAATGTGCATGTGTGTCTCACATACACGTGTATGTGTGTTATATGCATGCATACATCTGTATGTATATGTCATGTACACACATATATACATGTCACAGAGATAGAGGCGGTACTGGTTCTGTTTCTCTGGTAGAACCCTGATTATTCAGTTGCCAAATTCCTTTTCCGAATGATCATACCCGTGGTTGATAAGAATGTCCTACTCAGCACATGTTAACCAACAAGAGTTACTATGATTCTGTAGACACGAGGACCATTGGCTAGTTTTGACTGACCAGAATGGTGTTTCAATTCATGACATTAATATGGTGACAAGGAGCAGGGTGTAATAAAAGGGAGGGTAAAGAAATCAGGGGACCTATCACAGCTCATAGCAATGAAATCCCAAATACTTAAGGCATATCCAGTGGATAATGTGTATCCGTTAGGATTCTCATATATTCTGTCCTTTTTGCTCTGCAATTGTCTGCATAAATTAAAACTGAGTCTCCAAATGATTTACTCAATTGCTCATCCAAGTATTAGGATTATTAAAAGACTTCAAACTCCTGTCAGATACACCTCAGGTAAATTCTTTGGGCTGTTCATCTGTTGTGGAATGTAACATGGTATTTCTGTACTCAAACAGCCCTTTATCAGACTTTCTTTGGCTCACAACTATCCTTGCTTTATAAAATAAACCTTGATCTCTTCTATCAAAGGAAGAAGCTGAGGACAAATGTGGAGCAGTGGGTCAGCCATGGGTTGGTGTAGCAGGAATCTCATTCAGAGACCTTAGGAAGGTATGATAGATGCGGTGTGTAGAACCATTACTGAAGACACATCACTCATGGGGACATGAGAAAGCAACAGCCACTTTAATTTCAGCTTGCCATTCTCCTTTTACATCTCCACTGGGAGGCAAATTCTTCCCCTGCCTTTGGATCAGATCTTAGGCAGGCCCTTGATTTTTCTGGTCCTTCTCCAATAAAGCTGACAATTCTTTTGTCAATTAAAATCACAAACAGAGTCTCAGTTGAGTAATTCAAAAGTTGCATCTCCTGTGTAGTTAAAAATGTCTCCTCCTCCAGTCGCTCAGGCCGCCTGCAGACAGGAAGGCAGGAGTCACAGAGAAGGGCGTCGGCATCTTTTCCGTATTCTGTACATTCTCTGCCATCTGACAAACCATGCTTCTGACCCTTCCAGAGTCGGAGGGAGGGAGGGAGATGCCCTAAAGGGAAAAGTTCCCACCTAACATGTAGGGTTCTACTTACCTAACTTCAATGCTTGTGAGATTTGGCAGGCATTTATTTTTTTAATGTTTATTTATTTATTTTGAGCGAGAGAGAGAGAGAGAGAGAGAGAGAGAGAGAGCAAGTGCATGCATGCATGCATGGTGGAGGGGCGGTGAGCAGAGAGAAAGAGAGAGAGAGAGAGAGAGAGAGAGAGAAGGGGAGAGAATTCCAAGCAGGTTCTGCACTTGTGAGGGGCACCAACTCACGAACTGTGAGATGATGATCCGAGCTGAAACCAAGAGTTGGACACTTAACCAACTGAGCCACCCAGGCGACCCTGGCAGGCATTAAAAATGGGCTTTCTGGAGGCACTTGGCTGGGTTGTTGGAGATATCTCACCCCCTTCCTTCTTGGGGAAATTTTCTGCCTGTCATCACCTTCACAGAGGAAAATGCATCTGTATCATGGCTGATATCTTACTCCCTCCCAGCCTCTATAAATCCAGCGGTACCTCCAGCCTTTTCTCCTGGCAGGCTGCCCTCTTGGTCACAAGTTATGAAGACCCATGTAAAGGCTCTTGCACACGGCCCACATGTAATCCCTTGGGGAGGGGGACACTCATCTGACTTTTTTCCTGACAGACTTCAGCAGGGCAGGCTAATTCTATCACAGTAGCCACTTTGCATAAGCCCTGCCTTCAGATCAGCTAGTCTGCCAGTCTCTGTTGCTATTTAGATTTCTCAGGCGGGGGAGAGAGAGAAAGAGAGGGAGGGAGGGAGAGAGAGAGGGACAGGAGTCCACTCTGTGTTTGCAAACTGTAAGGAAGATATCTGTGTAAGTGGTTAGATTGAAGCTTTCTCCCTTAGTCATGATGCGAAGTGTCTGCACCTCCAGCCCGTTTCTACCACCCATGGGGGGATGGGATTCACAGCACACATTTGAGAGTTCTCTCTAAAGCCCTCTACCTCCCTCATCTCTAAATCTTCAGATCCTTGTGGGGGAGGAGATTTTAGTCACCTCCTATAAATAATTTTCATCATAGTTGTACTTCATTTTTGGGTACAGTAGCAATTGAATGAAGGCAGTGACTCCCAGAGTGGTCCCAGACCCACATTATCAGCATCCTTGGGGGTGGGGAGCTTAGTAAAAGTGCCAATTCTCAGAGCTCACCCTCGACCTACTGATCAGAAATTCTAGAGGTGGAGCCCAGAAGTCTGTTTTAGCAAACCTTCCGGGTGATTCCGGTGTATGCTAATGTTTGGAAAACACCGTTACTGTTTGAAAAAAAAAAAAAGATATTTTTAATGTTTACTTATTTTTGAGAGAAAGAGTGTGATTGGGGGGGGTGGGGTGGGCAGAGAGAGACGCACACACATAATCTGAAGCCGGCTCCAGGCTCTGACTTGTCAGCACAGAGCCCCGTGTGGGGCTCGAACCCACAGACCACAAGATCATGACCTAAGCCAAAGTCGGATGCTTAACTGACTGAGCCACCCAGGTGCCCCAGGAAAACACTGTTTTAAGATATCTCCCCAGATTCCACTTTAATATCCTGTCACACAAATACTTAGCTGAACTCGTCAACCCACTTAATCTGGTTCTTCTAGTAAGTCATATGTTTACAGATTCAAGAAATAACTATAAAAATGATAAATCATAATTACATTTTACTACAGCCGAAGCCTGCTGATTATCTGACACTCATCAATCCTAAATTACCATGAGTTGAAGGTTGGCCAGTAAGGGCAGCTGGAGTAATGTGTTATGTTATCTCCCCTCTCCCATTTCCCTAGCTCTAGCTTGCTCACTAAACTGTAAAATAAATTATTGTTTTGTAAACTACTGCATTAATTGTTTTTAGCTTTGGTCAGACTTCTTATTGTTCTTTTTGTAGTGAGAGACATCATCCCTTTATTTTACTTGCTACTTTTTACAGTAACCTTTTAGGTCCTTTTGTTGGTATAAATCAGGATTCCTCTATTTCTGGCCAGATGATTCTTGGTTGCACGGAGCTGTCCTAGATGCTAATAACATACTCTAAGTTGTGACGGCTCCAAATTTCTCCAGACATTGCCACATGTTTCCTGGGAGTCAAAATGAACTCTAGTTGAGAAGCACTGGTTTAAATGGATACCCATTAAGTCCCCAAATACATTTAACATTTCTAATCGATTCCACACATTTTGAAGGCCAAGAGGAACACTCCGTTTTGGTCAGGACTTCTAATTACCATAGAGATAATTTGGAAATATTTTAAATAGTATTATTTTGCAACTTGTTATAAAAATGCATCTTTAGATTGCTGAGCAAATATTCTTAAGTTCATCTGATTCACATCATCAATTAAGCCCTTAGAATCATTCTGAGAATTTACTGTCTGAGAGTCCTCATTTATAAACACAACAAGCTCCAAGAAACACAATTACTATACATTTTCTCAAGGAAGGGAGTGGTGGTTGTATCGTAGACTGTTGATTTAAATTGTCTTCTTTTTTTTCTTCTTTCATTAAGTGGTAATTCAACTCTTCATCTTTCGTGATTTTCTTTACTCACTTCAGGCAATTATTGCCGGCGATTATGATGTTAATGAGTTATGCAGAGCAGACTGAAAAAAAATGAAATATATTTTTAGGAAGTTAAGTTAATGGAAGCAACAACTTGAATGCATGCAAAAAGCAGGCATCTTTCTTATTGTGCCCTGATTGATTTCATAAGTCAGGTGTTCATATGAATAGATAACCTTTACTTAGCGCAGGGAGTATTTTGACAAGAAATTTACTCTGATGAGCCATAAAGGAAGTCTTTTGTGAGATTGCCTGTTCTGCATTGTGTCTGATGTATTTTTTTTTATATTGCTTGAGTTAATTTTAAGGCCTCCAAATCTAAGCAGATGATGCTGATCGACATGAAAACCAGAACTCTTTTCTTGCCTCCTTTGTAGTTGAATTCTAATGGTCTTGACATATTGCGGTATTGTTCACCAGGGTGACATAAAATACAATCAAACGCACACACAGATGACTATGGGAAAGCAAACCCAGATGACAACACATATCAATAGAATATTTTCTTTCACCCTTTTCTTTTTCTTCTGGAGTGACACAGCAACCGAAATAACCCTCCTTTTTGAATGCCTTTGATTCAATCAATTGTATGTTTCCCCTCAGATGGGGTTGAAGTATTAACACTTCACTGTCAAAACCACCTTTGTTTCTAAATTAATACCCAATATTTACATACCAATAAGATAGACCTCTCAGCTTTCTCAACCTTCAGTCTTACAAGCCACTTTTATTCTGGATAAACTTACAACCTGAAAATATGCATCAGTGATCCAGGACTTTGGTGAAGAGATTAGAGATGGCAGCCGTGAGCTCATGCGGGTTAGGTTTTTTTCAAGGTAAGAACATTAAAAAAAATAATAACATCTATTATTAGGAAAAGTCAGATAAAACCAGGGAGGACAAAAATGTCTAAATAAGGCATTTTCCTTAAGTAGATAATGCATTTGGCTCATGTGAAAATAAAGTTATGATGCGTAGATTAGAGATATCAATGTTGTTCAGTAGAATTTCCTGAAATTATGGGTATGTACTAGATATGCACAGTTAAATATGGAGCCGCTAGCCTTGTGGCTATGGAAGACTTGAAATGTCGTAAGTGTAATTAAAAGACTGAAATTTTAATTGTATTAATTTTAATGAACTAAAATGCAAATTTAAATAGTCACATGTGGCTAGTGGTTACTGTACTGAGCAGAGGAAATATATGTGATGTATGTATTTGTGTATTTGTTCCTACTTTTCTCATTTTTACAGAGAACCTGACATTTAGTGATTATTCGAAGCTGCATGGGGCACCTTGGTGGCTCAGTCGGTTGAGCACCGACTTTTGATTTCAGCTCAGGTCATGAGCCCAGGGTTGTGAGATTGAACCCTGCTTCAGGCTCTGCACTGAGCATGGGGCTTATACTGCTTAATATTCTCTCTCTCTCTCTCTCTCTCTCTCTCTCTCTCTCTGTCTCTCTCTCTCTCCCTCTCTCTCTGCCCCCGCTCCTCTCCCTGCTCCCTCTTTCTCTGAAAAAACAAACAAAAAAAACTATAGGTACCATGCCATATGATACACTCATTTAAAGTGTACAATGTAGTACCCTTGGCATAATCACAGCTGTGCATTCATCATCACAATCAACTTGAAAATATTGTCACCCCCTCCAAATTTCCCCACAGCTCTTAGCCACCATCCATCATACCCAATCCTCCCCACCCCAGCCTCTATGAGGCAACCACCAATCTCCTTTCTGTCTCTCTGGATTTGCCTATCCTGGATACTATATAAGTGGAATCACACAGTATGTGGTCATTTGTGACCGGCTTCTTTCACTTGTCACAGTGTTTGCAAGATTCATGTTATAGCCTTCATCAGTGTCTCTCTCTGTTTTTATTGCCAAATAATATTCCATTGGGTGAATATACCACATTTTGTTGATCCATCCATCACATGATGGGCTTTGGGTTGTTTCTATTTTTGACAATTGTGAATAGTGCTGCTGTAAATATTCACATACAAGGTGTTTTTTGTTTGTTTTTTTAATGTGGACCTATGTTTTTATTTCTCCTTGGTATATATCTAGAAGTAGAATTGCTGGATCATCTAGTAATTGTACACCATTTGATGAACTGCTAGACTGATTTCCGAAATTCTGCACTGTGTTATATTCACTATATTGCAGTGTATGAGCATTCTACTTTCTCCACATCCTTACCAACACTTGTTATTATCTTTTTTATTATAACCATTGTAGGGGTATGAAGTGGTATCTTCTTGTCATTATCAGTTACAAAATTTGCGAAAGTTTTCTCCTATTTTGTTGTTTCTCTTTTTACTTTCTTGATGGTGTACTTTCAAGCACAGACGTTTCTCATTTTGATGTTGTGTATTTTATCAATTTTATCTTTGTGCTTTTTGTGTTGTATCTAAGAAAGCAATGCCTAATTCGAGGTCATTAAGATTTAACGCATATATTTTTTTCTACAAGTTGTATAGTTTTAGCTCTTGAGTTAGGTCTTTGATCCATTTTGAGTTAGTATTTGTGTGGTGAGAGGTGGGGTCCAACTACAGTTTTACAGTGTGTATCCAGTTGTACCAACATTATTTAAAAAAAATTTTTTTTTAACATTTATTTATTTTTGAGAGGCAGAGTATGTGCAGGGGAGGGGCAGAGAGAGAGGGAGACACAGAATTCGAAGCAGGCTGCAGGCTCCGAGCTGTCAGCACAGAGCCCGATGCAGGGCCTGAACTCACAAACCTCGAGATCATGACCTGAGCCGTGACCTGAGCCGAAGTTGGTCGCTCAACCGACTGAGCCACCCAGGCACCCCTGTACCAACATTATTTGTTAAAAGACTATTTTTGCTCCACTGAATTTCCTTGCTACCCTGATTGAGGAACAATGTTAGGGTTTAATTTTAGACTCTCATTTCTATTTTATATGATTTATATGTATATTTTTATAACAATACCACTCAGTCTTTATTACCGTAGCTGTATAGTAGATTTTTAAAATTTGGAAGCATGAATTCTCCAAATGTATTCTTTACAAGACTGTTTTGGCTATTCTAGGTCCCTTGCATTTCCATATGCATTTTTGGAACACCTTGTCAATTTCTACAAGGTCAACTGGCATTTCTTTTTTTCTTTGTTTTTTTTTTTGTGAGCTCCATTTCTTTTTTTTTTTTAAATATGAAATTTATTGTCAAATTGGTTTCCATACAATACCCAGTGCTCTCACATTTCGATGTAATTGTGTCAAATTTGTAGATCGATTTGGGGAGCATTGCCATCATAACACCATTAAGGCTTCTGATCTTTGATTGTGGTGTGTCTTTCCATTTATTTAGACCTTCTTTCATTTCCTTCAATCATGTTTTATAGTTTTCAGAATATGCTAAATTTATTCCTAATTACTTTATTTTGGGTGCTATTATAAATTATTTTCATTTATTTAAATTTTGGTTTCTCATTGCTACTGTATAGAAATACAATTAATTTTTTAATGATTTTTTATTTTAGAGGGAGAGAGAGAGTGTGAGTAAAGGAGAGGGGGAGAGGGAGAAATAGAGGGAGCAAATCTTAAATTTTTTTTTTCAACGTTTTTTATTTATTTTTGGGACAGAGAGAGACAGAGCATGAACGGGGGAGGGGCAGAGAGGGAGACACAGAATCGGAAACAGGCTCCAGGCTCTGAGCCATCAGCCCAGAGCCTGACGCGGGGCTCCAACTCCCTGACCGCAAAATCGTGACCTGGCTCGCGTGACCTGGCTGAAGTCGGACGCTTAACCGACTGCGCCACCCACGCGCCTCAAGAGGGAGCAAATCTTAAACAGGCTCTGTTCTGAGTGTGGAGCCACCCCCAACATGGGGCGTGACCCCTGACCTGAGCAGAAATCAAGAGTCGGATGCTCAACCAACTGAACCACCCAGGTGCCCCCTTTAAAAATTTTTTTTTATCTTTTTATTTTTAGAAATACAATTAGTTTTTGTATATTTATCTTGTATGCTGCAACCCGTGGGACTCACTTATTAATCCTAAATTTTTTTGTAGTGAATTCCTTAGGATTTTTTATATACAAGATCATGTTCTCTGCAAATCAAAATAGTCTTACTTCTTCCTTTCTAATCATGGGATATATTCTATCTCATTTTCTTGCCTGATTACCCTGGTTAGATCTAATTAGTACAATGTTGAATAGAGGTGGCTAGATCAGACAACTGTGCGTGGTTCCTGATCTTAGGGGGAAAATATTCAGTATTTCAATATTCAGCATTCAGTACGAAGTATGATGTTAAATGTACTTCGTAGATACCCTTTATCAAGTTGAGGAAGTTCCCTTCTATTCCTAGTTTGTTGAGTGTTTTTATCATAAAGGAGTAATGAATTTTAGCAATTGTTTCCCCTGCATCTATTGAGATGATTATGTGATTTTGCTCTTTATTCAGTTGATGTGATATATTACATTAATTTATTTTTGATGTTAAAACAACCTTGCGTTCCTGGGATAGATCCTATTTTATCAAGCTGTATTCTGTTTTATATATTTCTGGATTTGATCTATTAGTATATTTTTGAGAAATTTTCTGCCTGTATCTGCAAGAAACACTAGTCTTTAGTTTTCTTGTGATATTTTTTTCTGGTTTTAGTATCAGGGTAATACTGGCCTCATGCGATGAGTTCTCTCCTTTTATTTTTTGGAAGAGGTTGTGAAGAATTGGTATTAGTTCTTTTAAAAAAAAATTTTTTTAAATGTTTATTTATTTTTGACAGAGAGACAGAGCATGAGCGGGGGAAGGGCAGAGAGAGAGGGAGACACAGAAGCAGAAGTAGGCTCCAGGCTCTGAGCTGTCAGTACAGAGCCTGATGTGGGGCTCGAACTCAGAGAGGGGGAGATCATGATCTGAGCCGAAGTCGGGCGCTCAACCGACTGAGCCACCCAGGCACCCTGAAAATTGGTATTAATTCTTCTTAAGTGTTTGGTAGAATTCACCAATGAAGCCATTTGGTTTTGTGTTTTTGTGTTTTTTTGTGTGTTTTTTGTGTGTTTTTTGTGTGTGTTAAGTAAGTTTTTCTAGGAATTTTTCCATTTCAGTGAAGCTATCTAATTTGCTGGCATGTAGTTGTGGAAAGTATTTCTTCATAATCCTTTTGATTTCCATAAAAGGATGGCTCCTTAGGGCCAAAAACAATGGCAATAAATGAGACAGAGTTGTTGGAATACTTTGGCTCAGACTTGAGTAATAATTTAACACTCTATAAAGTTGCGTTAAATGGATGTATTAAGTCAGATATCTAAGACTTGAGAACTAACCAAGTAACTATATTCCCAGGGAAGGCCTAGAGGACACTCCCATTATGAAGATGATAAGGAATGCATTGGGGAGACAGGCACTGGTATCGCTGAGAAGTCAAGAGGGGCTGTTCTTTGCCACTATGGAAATGAGCTTGCTGGTACCAGTGGGAATAATAACGAATCAGGACAGAGAGAACTAGACGCCAGAGACAAGATGGATGTGATTTCCTGGTGGGCAGCAAGGCCAATATGGCCCAGAGGGCCCTGAGCTGCTACAAGGCGTGGCAGTTGCATGTAGAGCACGGTGTGCCTGGGGTAAGACAGACGGTAGCCAGTAAGAGTATTGTTTGTCTAATACAACCACAAAAGATCAAAAGTGAGTGAACAAGAAGACCGATGAGAACCATTAAAATGGAAAATCACAATTTTTCACCTAGCTTTCATGCCTGCGCAGTTCTCAAAGCCTTGAAACATTACTTCCCTTTAATGGAAGAATAGTCCAAATCCCTTTGAGGAAGAACCCTGCAAAGACGCAGCGAGGATATATAGTTAGCGATTTCTCCAGTTCTTCCCCAAATGATCTTATGGTATTTGCCAGAATAACTGGAAAGGACAACACAGATCTTTCAATGACTTATATACACAGTCTCAGATGACAGTGAATCCAAATGGCTCAAAAATGGCAATATTTTGATAGAATAGGAGCATGTAGCTAAAGTCCTGGTATGTTAATTAGGATCTTGGATGAACTGCAGCAACAAGGACAGTGGCTTGTTCCATGACACCTGCTGTGTAAGGCTTTCTCTCTCTTTCTTTTTAAAATTGCAACTGGATATCACCATGAACAAGCACTAACTTAAAGCGACCTTAAGTTGGGGCACAAAAAGTATATCTGAATGGTGCAAGGAATTGAGTGCCTTAAACATAGCCCCTCAGCACCCATCATTCACAAGCACACCAACTCAAGAATTTCAGTTACAAGCCCTTACAATTCTTCACCTGGAGCTGCTTGGTCCACAGGCTAGAGACGTGGGCGAATAACCACCCCTCCCTAATGGCCTTCGAACAATGAGTGACAGGAGTTGGTAGATAAATACTCCAGCTACCTTGCAGGAGTTAGTATCTGAGCATGTTGGGATAACTGAGGCATGTGACACCATGTCTCTAAGCCTCAGTTACCCACTGTTGGTTGTCTGTACAATGACACACCCCTCATTTGCTGTCTTACCTTCCCTGTTTCGCTTCCCTCCTTCTCTACAAGTGTTTTCTAGAACCACCTTGCATATAAATTACTCATACCACATCCTTGTCCCAACATCTGCTTTGGAGAAACCCAAACTAAAACTAACAAGAACTAACGAGACTAACAAACCCAAACTAAGACACTTGCACCTTCAATTCAGTCTCTCTGACTTTTTTCTTTGCTCTTTCGAAGCAAAATAGAAGCACTGAGACAAAGAGGACTGGAAAAAGCCAAGAAAGAATAGCTGAAAGAATGGAAGGACTAGCGGGGGGAAATAAAAAGTGTTCCCCAGTGGTATTGTGGGTTCACCTGCTCAGAAGAGAAGGATCTGAAAAAAGAACTGGCTCGTGACCATCTTGTTCCATCACACACATACCTAATCTCTGAAACAACCCACAAAGAACACGTGGTTACCTGAAATTGTTAGCACAGTGTAAGGTATGTGTGATGGCTAATTTTATGTGTCAACTTGACTGGGTCACAGGATACCCAGGTATTTGGTTAACCATTATTCTGGGTGTGTCTGTGAGGGTGTTTCTGGATAAGATTAGCATTTGAATCAGTAGACTGATTCAGTAGACTGCACTTCCACACGTGGGTATCATCTAATCCACTGAGGAACTGATGAGAACAAAAAGGCAGAGGAAGGGAGAATAATTTCCCTTCGCTGTCTGATGGTTAGAGCTGAAACACTGATCTTTTCCTGCCTTTAGACTAGGATTTACACCATCAGCTCTCCTGAGTCTCCAAGTTGTAGATGGCAGACTGTGGGACTTCTCAGCCTCCATCATCAAGTGAACCAATTTTTTACAATTAATCTTTATTGGTTCTTCTTCTCTGGAGTACCCTAATACTGCACATCATTTAAGATAGGGGGTAAGCTGCAAATAACAAAACATGACTACAGTCACTAAGCATATAAGGTTTTACTTTGATCACATAATAGAAAATACAGGGGTAGTAGTCCAAGTCTTTTCCAGCTGCTTAGCAACAATGTCAAGAACCCAGACATTTTCCATTTTTGTGTTCCAACATCCTTTTGTATTTGTGTTTGCCACCTTCTGGTTGCAATATAGCTGCCACACCTTCATCTCACTTTTGTTGCAGGAAGAAAGAAGGTCAAACCTCTTCTGAGAAATCTGAGCTTTCCCAGGAAGCCTCAACCATTTCTATTGGCTAGAATTATGTCCCATGGCCATCTCTAGCTGCAATAGACTATTTTTAGCTGGGTACATTGCCATTCTGAATAAGGGAGAAGAGATTGAGGAATTAATATTAGGTCACAATTATCACCATCTTCCACAGAAGGTGAGCACAAGTAAAACTCAAATTATCTCACAGCAGGGTTGGTACATCCCTCTAAGGTCATTTTGTAAAATCAATTTCTGAAGAATGGACCCTAGAGATATGTATGTGACTAGTCTAGTGGCTTCATGCAATTAAAGGCCCACCTACATTGTGTGTGTGTGTGTGTGTGTGTGTGTGTGTGTGTGTGTGTAGTGGGGGGCGAAGGGAGATGTCCTCTAAATCTAAAAATAAAATGTATTAAAAAGCTAGGATAACATGGTAAAGAAGAGAGGGAGCCAGAAACAGAGAGACAAGCAGAATTTGTAGAGCTCACTCAACAATCCACGTAAGGAACAGAAAGTACTCTTTGCCCAACTTAAACTACTTTGTACCTTAGCCAAAAGATCGAGAAGGGGTAGCTGGCTACACTTAATCACAGCAAGCAGAAGAGTTTTCAGGTGGCCTTCCTGAACATTATCTCACATCTGTAGTCTATGCATGAGGCTAAATGACCTCATAGACTGAGGAGTGAAGTTCTCCACGTAAGAACTTCTATCTTGACTGCAGAAGACTGTCCTAGTTGTTGTATTCTACTTGTGTGTGTTTGTGTGTCTGTGTAGGTCCATGTAAGGGTGAAAATGCTCCCTGGAAAATGCCGTTTATGTGAATTTATGTAGGGATATGTGAATAAATGGCATTTTGTAGGCCACTTATTCCAGAGTCAACCTCATGCTAATTTTTTATTTCTAAGAGGTTTCTTGGAGGAGTACTGAGAGACCACTCCCTTGCACTCACCTGCATGATTCACTTGTTACAAGCAATTGAATCCCCAGGAAGATACAATATCATCATGCTTCTGTTCTTTTCTTATTTTCTGAAATATGTGCAGTGACACTTTTGATCTCTCCAGAGACACCAAAAAATGCTTGCGGACAGAAAGATGGTTCTTCCAAGACTCATAATTTGTATTCTCTCTTTATGTGTCTGTATCTTTTACTACATGTACAGCACGCACATGACAGCGTGGAAAATATAAACACACCTTTTTTTTTTTCATTTAGAATTAAAAGTCTTCCGGATACTCATTGTAATGGCGATAAGAAAGGCATGCTCATACATTATTAATCTGTGCTATAAAAAATGGAATTTACAGTAACATGATGTTTATTGCTTTTGCTCCTGAGATGCAGGGACATGCGCCTTTTTTTTTTTTTTTTTTTGCCAGGCACTTTAAAGCAGAGCTGTTCCACTTCATGCTGATGGCACTGTGGCATCAAACAAGCACCAATGACATTGCTCAGGGTCTTCCAAATGAATTTCTAGATTTCATTATCAAAAAAACGGTCTGCCCATTTGTACTGCCTGTCTTAGTCCAAACTGACAGCATGAGCTGGAGTGACTCCAGATCTGGTTTTGTAGGGATATCTCACAAATTACAATGGGGGTAGTAGAAGTGTATTAGAGTTCCATTACATTACCTCGCTGTCTTTCCAAAAAAAAAAAAAAAAAGAAAGAAAAAATCCTAGGAAGAGGCTTTGTTATTCTTGTTTTGCTTGTTGTGCAAGAGTCTAGCAGATTTGCATTTAAAATTTCCTGCTGGAAAGGACGAATGTGGTTGCACCAAGTTTTCTGGAGCACTGGGCATGGGGACAAAATCCCTGGGTTTCCAGGTGTATCACCTGTGCTCATGGTGCTCTCATAGACGGACTTAAATTTCCACAGTTATCAATACAGTTTGCTCTCATGGATTCAAGATTGCTGTAGGTTCAGTGTAGGTTAATTGGTTTGGGCTAGATATTTCAGCCCAGACTTGTGAAACAGACTTTACCTTCAATTTTTTTTTTTTTAACATTTATTTATTTTTGAGACAGAGAGAGAGAGCATGAACAGGGGAGGGTCAGAGAAAGAGGGAGACACAGAATCTGAAACAGGCTCCAGGCTCTGAGCTGTCAGCACAGAGCTCGACACGGGGCTCGAACCCACAGACTGCGAGATCATGACCTGAGCCAAAGTCGGACGCTTAACCGACTGAGCCACCCAGGCGCCCCCAGACTTTACCTTCAAATCAAACATGCTTTTTCCTGGGAGCCCCGTACAGTAGGGCAGTATATTAGATGGACCATATGTAATCATCCTTTTCCTATGTCAGAAATGGTTAAATATGAACAATTTCATTGGCTCAACCTAGTATTTGGGCCTAACAAGAAAAATAATTCTCAATGAAATATGACTACCTCCCTTTCTTCAGTTTACTCCAGAGTCCTGTCCTTCCAACGGTCCCAGAAAGAGCACTGTAACTCCTGACCTGACTGGAGTTGCAGGAGATACAGTACGGCACAGAGAACTGGGCAATCATGGCTCAAACTGGTTCTTCTCTTTCCATAACTTTAAGGTATTTATTAATGTTGGCTCCCGTGTTGTTCACAGTGGTTGTCCCAGGTTTCCATGACGTTTTCAAATATATTTTCAAATACTCCAGGGAAAGATGAGCCTAGGCTCATCTTACAGATTGGGACACTGAGGCCAAATGTGATGTTGTTGCAGTTATGATGTGGTCAGTGGCGGTGTCACAGTCTCCTCCTGTCCACCTCAAGTTTTGTTTTCCCATTTGCCCCCTCACAGCAGTGAAGCTCTCAATCCTCTAACTGCTCACTATCAGTGATGCTTCAGTCTCCATATTTAGACTTATTTAACTTCATTTCTAAGCTTTAAAGTGGGCATAATAATAGCTACTTCATAGGACTGTTTTGAGGATTAAGCTAGTTAATTCATGTGAAGTATTGGAGCACCTGGGTGGCTCAATCGGTTAAGCGTCCGACTTCGGCACAGGTCACAATCTCATGGTTTGTGGGTTCGAGCCCCGCGTTGGGCTCTTTACTGACAGCTCAGAGCCTGGAGCCTGCTTCAGATTCTGTGTGTGTGTCTCTCTTTCTCTGCCCCTCCCCCGCTCACGCTTTGTCTCTCTGTCTCTCTCAAAAGTGGATAATAAACCATTAAAAAAATATATGTGAAGTATTTTGAATAGTGCTTGTATTAGAATAGTGCTATGTGTGTTTATTCTTATCAATAGACTTTTTGATTCAAAAACCTCCTGTTCTAGGAAGCTGAAACTTGATGGAAAACCTACACTTGAATTTTATTACAGTCAGCTTTTATATTCATGAAGTCAACAATGTGAAAACACAACCAAAGACTGATTACGAGTAGATGTATTGCGTTCTGCTCTAATAGGGGTCTTATGTTTCACCATTCAGGGACCTCATCCATATTCCTCTCGGTTTATGGTCTTATGTTGGGCTGAGGAATAATTTTAGAGAGTCATAAAAAAAAACCAAGGTGTTTGTCATAGCACCTGGAAGCAAGCATACTGTGGGCAGGTGCTGAGAAACCATTCTCCATCCCTGGTGCCAAAACACCTCAGCCTTTTCCCTGCCACGGCCCTGGTCTTGGACATCACCGAGGCAGCCCCTGCCAACCCAGCAGGCTGTTTGATGGCTCGGCGTTCTAGGAACTGAGACTGCGGGATGAATGCTCTGGCTGCATCTCACAACTGGCACTTTCCACAAGGCCTGTGGGGTTGGAGCGGTTGATCTCAGGGCTCATTGCATGATGGCCAGGTATAAAATGCTCAAAATGCTCAATGGGAGCAAATTGGCTGCTTCTGCGTTATTACCAATAGACTACGTCTTCCAAAGACCAAAACTAATACACGAGTAAGACTGTATTATCAGCCCACTACTAGATTAAGTCATTGTTTTCTATGACAAGTCCTCCACGTAGGGGTTGCTGCTGCTGCTGCTCTGTGTTTGTATTACCAAGAGTTTGCTTCTGAGTTGTTAAAAATGTCTAGACCGAATTTTTGGAGTTGGGATAGATCAGGTGAGGGTCTTTCTGTCGGAGCCTCAGTAAAGAGGGTAGTCAAGCAGATGCTGAATGGATTGTGGAAGGTGGAACCCAGGGGAGGAAAAGGCCTAGTTCTTTCACTTTCTGTACAGCTATTTATAGAAATGTTGTTTATAGACAGGTCTTCATGGGAATGAGGAGTCTTGTTGGGGAAGAGAGAAAGTTTGAGGACAAAACAAATGAAAGCCTGGATTATGTTTATGCTGGGATGGCCTAGGTGGAGAAAGGGTGGAGGCAGAATTTTGATGGGATTTGAGAGGCTGATAAGGAGAGAGGCTCAAAGGGTATAAGCCCAGGCGATCTAGGATGTGTATCCACAGCAGCCAGGAAAGTAATGTGTGTTCTGCCGATCAGTGTATTTTCTTGGTTATAAATATAATTGTTCAGGACCAGGTCAGACAACAAAAATTTTAAACTTAAAATTTGCATAGGAAGACTCTTTCAGAAGAAAATGAATCAGTACATTTTTAACAAATGACATTGTATCCAAGTTTCTTTTCATTAATTGAAACTAGAGATTAAAAAAATGAGTGAAAAGAGAAAGAATATGCAATGGGGAAAAGACAGTTTCTTCAACAAATGGTGTTGGGAAAACTATAAGCAAAAGAATGAATACCATTCTTATACCACATGCAAAAATAAATTCAGAATGGACCAGAGACCTAAATGTGAGAACTGAAACCATAAAAATACTAAAAGAGAGCACAGACACTAATTTCTCTGACGTTAGCCATAGAAACCTTTTTCTAGATATGTCTCCTGAAGCAAGGGAAATAAAAGCAAAAATAAACTATCGGGATTACATCAAAATAAAAAGCTTCTGCACAGTGAAGGAAATAATCAACAAAACTAAAAGGCAACCTACTGAGGGGGAGAAGAAATTTGCCAATGACATATCTGATAAAGGGTTAATGTCTAAAATACATAAAGAACTTCTACAGCTCAACACCCCAAAAGTAAATAATCCAATTAAGAAATGGGCAGAAGACATGAACAGACATTTCTCCAAAGAAGACATACAGATTGTCAACAGACACATGAAAAGATGCTCAACATCACTCATCATCAGGGAAATGTAAATCAAAACTACAGTGAGATATCACCTTATACCAGTCAGAATGGGTAAAATAACACAAGAAACCGTAACTGTTGGTGAGGATGTGGAGAATTAGGAACTCTCGTGCACTGTTGGTGGAAATGCAAACTGGTTCAGCCACTGTGAAAAAAAGTATGGATTTTCCTTGAAAATTTAAAATAGAACTCTCCTAAACCCAGTAATTGCGGTACTGGGTATTTACCTCCAAAATACAAAAACACTAATTCAAAAGGATACATGCACCCCTATGTTTATAGCAGCATCATTTATAGTAGCCAAATTGTGGAAGCAACCCAGGTGTCCATAAATAGATGAACAGATTAAGAAGATGTGGTGTGTGGGTATATATATATATATATATATATATATATATATATACACCCCACACACATATATAATGGAATATTATTCAGCCATAAAAAAGAAAGAAATCTTGCAATTTTCAATGACATGGATGGAGCTAGAGAGTATAATGCTAAGCAAAACAAGTCAGTCAAAGGAAGATACTATATGATTCCCCTCATATGTGTCATAAGTGGGATTTAAGAAATGAATGAGCCAAGAGAAAAAAAGAGAGAAACAAACCAGGAAACAGACACTTAACTCTAGAGAACAAACAGATGGGAGGTGGTGGGGGATATGGGTTAAATAGGCGATGGGGATTAAAGAGTACACCTGTGATGAGTACCAGGTGATGTATGGAATTATTGAATCACTATATTCTACACTTGAAACTGTATGTTTAAAAATTAGTGAAAAAGAAAGGTAAAAATGTCAAAATCAACATAAGTGAGAAATATATCCTCTGCTGAACAAATATCCATAAATTTGCTTTTTGTTTGTTTGTTTCATGTAAGAAGCAAGACTCAACCAAGACCGGAATTCCTCTTGTGCCTAATAAAGGGTTAGTAGATTCTTCAGCTTGAAAAACTCAGTGTTAAACAGATTCTCAGTTGTGGAGGTTCTCAGAGTGTAAAAAAATATTTCTAGTAGTTCCCGTAGTACGCATTCTCCAAACTTAGTTGATAATAGAATCCCTTTATAAGACCCATCTGTAGGGATTAATGTTCTCCCAACATGTTTTGAGAACTGTTACTACTCAAGAGGCCTCTGCAATTCTTTCATGAGCCTCAGAATATCTTAATAGACCTTATTAAATGGTAAGTATTATTATTTGTGAAGCACTTTCCACATATTATTTTTAATTCTTAAACTGTCACGTGTAAGACATTATTATTCATACTACAATTAAAGAAAGAGACTGAGAGAGGTTAATGGATCTACCCAAAGTCACAAAGCTAGTAAATAATGGAGCTGGGTTTTAAACTCAGATCTACTCAATCAACAGCCTTTTTGTTTTCTGTATAAATATGGTTGCATGTCAGAGTTCCTCCCTCTGTGTCTGCTGAAGAAGGTGGTATTCTTCTATCCCTTAGAATTAATTATAATAAGGAATACCCTTTTGGTAAACTTGAGGTTTGATTTAAATGGCGATTGTAGAAGGTCAGTCAACTGATTAGGAAAACAAAGGAATGAAATCATTCCATATGAAGCAGGACATAACCAAATTTGCTGCTGAGTAAGACTTGAAAATTATTTTCAAGGCTGCATTAATGCATCATCTACTGGCTTTCCCCTGGCTCATGCTGTTACTTCGCCAGATTCAGATTTGATTTAATAAGCAACAGCTTAAGAAAAATCATTTATGGAATATCCTTGCAATGTTTAAAAAACATGTTCAACTTGAAAGCATCTTGAAGACCTTATTGAACCAGAAGGACGGTATCCTGCACAGCTCTTATGTTGCCTTGAGCGAAAAGCCTCTACGTGTCCGTGCGCTCTTATTTGTAAAGCCCAGCTTAGAAGCTTAAATGTTTTCCTGTAGGAACAATCCTTGCTACTTTACCTTTGCTTCGACTACAGTAAATGCTTGACGAAGCACAACTGACAAATTCAATGGCCTCTGCCTGCCAGCCACACCTTGCTTTATAACAAGGGTCTTCATATGCCAAAAGGAGGATTTCTAAAGAGAACCATTTAAGGAATACGCCTACTTTGCTAACTCTAGCACTATTGAGTAAAATCCAAATTCTCCTTTCATTTCTTTTTTTTTTTAATTTTTAAATGTTTATTTATTTTTAAGAGAGACAGAGTGCAAGCAGGGAGGGGCAGAAAGAGGGAGACACAGAATCCAAAGGAGGCTCCAGGCTCCAAGCTGTCAGCCCAGAGCACGAAGTGGGGCTTGAACCCATGAACCGTGTGATCATGACCTGAGCCAGTCATATGCTTACCAGACTGAGCCACCTAGGCGTCCCTCCTTTCATTTCAACTGCACTGTGGAATTTTTTTCAGTTTATTTTATAACTTCAGAGTGCCTTATTGTTATAAACAGCATACTTTTTTTTATGTGACCTAAAATATCTTCTGACCTAAACTTTTTTTTTAAGTTTATTTACTTTGAGAGAGAGTGAATGTGAGTGAGGGAGAGACAGAGAGAGAGAGGTAAAGAGAAAATCTCAAGCATAGAGCCTGAGAGGGGCTCAAACTCATGAACTGTGAGATCATGACCTGAGCTGAAATCAAGTGTCCGACACTCAATCAACTGAACCACTCAGGCACCCCTCTTCTGACCTAAACTTTACTTTTCTTGACTCATTTTTACTATAAATGTGGAATCCTGAAGCTATTAGATTGTGTCTCTTGAAGCCAGTTTCCTGTTTCTCAGACAATTTAGGGCCTGGCAGCTCAGGTTGAGAAATTCATCAGGGATTTTGAGGTATTCACCCAAAGTGCCTTTCTTTGAAATTCTTTCACATTTACTACAATGGCTTTTTAAATGGAGCAGTCTTCTGTTGGAAGAGGCAGGAGAGTTTGGAGAAAAAAAGGAAATAGTCACCTGGGGATATGAGTAGGGTTGTCAGATAAAATGCCAAACACTGTTAGCTTTGAAATTCAGATTTCAACAAGGAAGAAATTTTTAGTATAAGTATGTCCCAAATATTGCATGGGACATACTTACAGTAAAAAATTCTGCAGTGTTATGAGACAGTCAAAGTTAATGTGGCTGTGTTTTTATTTGCTAAATCGATGGCCCTACACATGGGAGAAGTGTAAACCCAACGGGTAAGAGGTGGTCATGACTGAGAGACTGCCCATGGAGCTGGGTCCACCTTCAGCATCATTGGAACAGAGGGACACAAGAGGCGAGGATGACAATGTGTGGGCATAAAAAGGGAAGAAAGAAAATATGCTCCTTAATTTCAGGCGTCAGCCTTCCTGGGACTACTCAAGAAATAAAATGAAAATAACCTAATCATTTTTGTAAACAAATACAATTAGATGAAATGTCAAATGTTAACGTTTTATCACACTGTCACCTAGAACATCAAATTTGAGTGTTTGCCAATTCTGCATTCAAGCTTGTCAATTTTTATCAGTCATTTCTTTTTTTTTATATGAAATAATGACATCAGAACTGTGTTTTCTAAAGTTTAGCTTTTTTTTTTCTTCAATTTTTAAATGTTTATTTATCTTGACAGAGAGTGAACAGGAGAGGAAGAGTGAAAGGGAGGCACAGAATCCGAAGCAGTTTCCAGGCTCTGAGCTGTCAGCACAGAGCCCGATGCGGGGCTAGAACTCAGGAACTGTGTGATCATGACCTGAGCCGAAGTCAGACACTTAATTGACTGAGCCACCCAGACACCCCTAAAATTTGCTTTTTGAAAATAAAATTGCAGGGACGCCTGGGTGGCCCAGTTGGTTAAGCATCTGACTCTTGATTTGGGCTCAGGTCAGGACCTCAGCATTCCTGCT
Organism: Prionailurus viverrinus; assembly: GCF_022837055.1. Classification (NCBI taxonomy): domain Eukaryota; kingdom Metazoa; phylum Chordata; class Mammalia; order Carnivora; family Felidae; genus Prionailurus; species Prionailurus viverrinus. Next base: position 22,841,474 of record NC_062569.1, read on the forward strand.
TGGAATTCTCTCCCTCCCTCACTCTCTGCCCTTCCTCGAGCCTGTGCTATCCCCCCTGCTCTTTCTCAAAATAAACATTACAAACAATAAAAATAAAATTGCGTTTCCTGGGAAAATTGGTTATGTTCTAGGATATGTTATCAAGATGATAATGTTTGCCCTTCGTTTTCCTCTCATCTGTATTCTGAGTACACAAGTGATTCTTCGCAATGGACCTCTGAGCTGCTTGGACCTAGCAGAAACTTCCTGTTCCCTGAAACTAGTCTTCCTGACTAGGAAAAGCCTAAAAAATATAATGCTAAGATTGCTTCTGAGGGCAACTGGAGAGAGAGAAGTGAGTCAGTGGCTAGTAAACCATTAGACAGGAGGGAAGGAAACAGCTCCCAGAGAGGAGAGAGAAAAAAAAAAGGTGGCGGCAGAGGACGGCGGGGCATGGACGTGGTTCCTGGCTGTGTGGCCACCTGCAGGCTGATGAGGGGAGGTGTTCTTGGAGGTGATGGCCGCCGAGGTGCATGTCTGGAGTGGACACAGAGATCCCAGCCTTCCAGACTATGTCCCATTGCTGGCACATAGACAGAGCACGGCCAGCCCTGAAGGGACCCTGACAACTAGGCCCGTAGTGCCTCAGCAGCAACCATGATGAACCGATAACGGATGACTGAGAGGCTTCCTCATTTCTAGAAGTCACCTAAGACCCCAGAACCTTTGTATAATCCTGGGCAGGGGTGGGGCGGGGAGAGGCTTGTCATGTGACTGTGATGAAATTTCCCAGCAACACAGCAGGATGAGTCAGAATTAAGCCGATTCAAGGAAAATAAAGTGAAATTTGCCACATCCCTGTGGCCTAAGCTTCAAACCCACTCCTCACATTTGCTTCATCTAGGTGTGTGAATTCCACACCTCGCAGTTACTAGGAGGAATCCCTCTAGTGTTTTAAGCCCAGGAATACCAATTTCATAAGTTTGCTCGTAAGATATTGTGGGTTCCAGAGAAATTCCCAAATTGCTTGATTTTGATTCAACTAAGACAGACTCTAACTAATTGTGCTGCCTCTAAGATTTGGAAATAATTGAATTTCTGTTTCTGTCTTTTGATCCAAGTCCTAGTGAGTAGTTCTCAATATAATAATATTTTCCTAGTATTACTTCAGCAGTCAAACAAGAATATAATCCAAAAAGCCCCCTGTATTCACAGACACAATGCTCTTATGGTGAAACCACAGAAAGAAGTTGTAATTAATGCAAGAAATAATGCGAACAATCTATTAACATAATCTGAATGAAATCCCTGCACTGTTAAATGCAGACACTAAGTGCTCATATAATACTTTATTAATTAACAAAGTATTTATCCACAGGGAAATGAGGATAAGAGACCATACACTTTGTCAGACTACAAGAAAATGTATTAGTGCTTCATAAGAAATGCATACAATTCAAACAATAGCATGATTATCTTTTTAAAGCAATTACATTTAATCTCAGAAGAAAGAATAAATACATTAATTCTTCTATGTTCCCTGATAAGCCACCAAGATACATAAGCGATCATTTTCTTTTCCTACAGCTCTGGAGGCTGGTGGCAATCCAGTGTGCTGCTCAGACAACTTATGCAGTGAAATATCACTTAGCACATGAAAACACATTATGAGATTAACTGACTTTTGGCTGAATAGAGTTCTCTTCCCTAGGAAGCCACGGTCTGTACTTGACTTTGCACATTCCTTTCAGCTTTAGAGACTTGGATGATGAGAAGGTGTATCTCCCATACATAATAAGAGTGTTTGGTACTGAATTCCAAGTCTTTTTTCTTATCCTGGCATGCCGGGCTGAACCAAGTATGATCACTGAGAATGCCTTTTACCTTTAAAACTCAAAATGCGATGAAATCAAAGGATTTCCATGATTTCTTTCTCTTGGCCCTATCCAGGCTCCTCTTGGCCTTCTAGAACTGGAAGCTGATAAGCAGAAATCATACCCCTCACCTGCATTAGCTGATTGTGACAGCCAGACAATGATCTACCCACAGGCCATGCAGCCACCAGCTAATGCAAGAGAACTTTGGCCAACACAGCCCTTGTTCATCACCTCCGAAGCAACACCCAGGCTTTCACAGCTGTGGTTTCCAACCCTGTACTATTCCTTGTCTATCGATCTGAAAAGCTGGCTCCAACTTCTCTCATGGTTGCTTCATAGATGCTGCCTCCCTCGGCTGCTGGTTCTTCAGAAATAGCCCTTCCCGGTTTACCCTGGACCCAAGACCCAGGGTACTGTGTGTCTAGACGCTGTCACCCCTCAGCGGAGTCGCACCAAGGGGATGGGAGCTGGTGCAAAAGTACAGAGAGATTGCATGACTGACCAGTCCATATATTTCTTGAATAAGAGGATGTTTGCGAGAAGAAGACTTGCAGTCAGGGGGCGTAAATGCCAAATGCCCTAGATGCCACATGGCATGACAATGAAAAGATAATCGAGCCCTCCAGGGGTGCCTGGGTGGCTCAGTCAGTTCAGCGTCTGACTTCAGCTCAGGTCATGATCTGGCAGTCTGTGGGTTCGAGCCCCACGTCCGGCTCTGTGCTGACAGCTCAAAGCCTGGAGCCTGCTTCGGATTCTGTGTCTCCCTCTCCCTCTGCCCCTCCCCCACTCATGCTCTGTCTCTCTCTCTCTCTCAAAAATAAACATTAAGAAAAAATTTTTAAAAATAATCGAGCCCTCCAATGCCTCTGTTTCATCATCTGTAAAATGTTGGTACTAATTACTTTCCTGTTATTTCCCAGGGACTGTGGTTGGTGATGGACACTTATTACTATATATGTGAAAATATTTTGGAAAAGTACAGACTGTCAAATGCATTACATTATTGTTCATTTTCATGGGAATAAAACTCTGTTTAAGTCATCCCTTTTAATGTTTTTTTCTAAAGCATACCTGTCACAATGCCCCATGGGAGAAAATGCTGTAAATGTTATCTGGTCAAATACGTGTGGCAGAAAGTGCCTAGAGAATCTCCTTGTAGGAGATGAACAACACTTGTTGGCATATTAAGGGCTCTGAAAAGGCCCATGAAAAAGACACCTGTTTAAGTTTTGGTTAATAATGTTTACCTTATTTGGCCACTGATTTTTTTTTAAAGCATTAAGAAAAGTATTTTTTAAAAAAGATAGTCATTATTAAAACTAATGGAGGGAAAATATATAAGATACATCCAAAACAACAACAAATATTCCATGGAACTAGTTTTCTATAAAACATGATTTAAAAAGCAAGGTCTAGATCATTTTAAACGTGACCCTGAAACAAAATGTAAAGACATGCTAGCTTTCAAAAGAGAAGTTGCTTATTTTTGTATGTGTATTTTTTAGGATAACATTGTGATTGTTTTAATATGAAATAGAAATGCACCTGGTATATTTCACCTAGTTTTTGTAGGATTTTCATCCATTCTTTTAATGTGGCGACCCTAATACTTGTACTGAGGCTTCTAGAGGAGATACAGTGAGACGGTTGGGTTCTCTCACATTCCTTGTCGGCTCTGTGGCCTTCCTTCTAGGCCACCTCTGACAAAAAGTATCAACACCAGAAAGAAGGAGCCGAGGGGGATAGTAAATCAATCCTTTAGGGGCTAAATAATTTGTCTCGGTCTGTTTGGGCTGTTATAACAGAATACCATAGGCTTGGTGGCTTATAGATAACAAACATTTGTTTCAAACCCTTCTGGAGACTGGAAGTCCAAGATCGAGATGCCGGCAGTTTATCATCTGGTATGAATGGCCTTCGTCTTTCATAGAAGTGCCATCTTCTCACTGTGTCCTCACAGAGGGAGCTCTCTGGGGTCCTATTTATATGGACACTAATCTCATTCATGAGGGCTTCACCGTCATGACCTAATCACGTCCCAAAGGCCTCACCTCATAACATCATCACATTAGGGGTGAAGATTACAACATGAATTTTAAGGACACACCAATATTCAGTCTGCAGCCTAACTATATCTGACATCATTCTCGGCTACTTCATCCTTTTATCAAAGTGCATAAGGCAAGATCACTGACATTCTCAAGAAGAAGCAACCAACTGGAGTAATGGGCAGGATTTGAGTGTGCCTTCCATGTGTCTTTCCACTTTCACTCTCTTCTCTTTCTCTCCATTTTCTTTAGCTATTTTTCTCATTGGGTTGCCTCTCTTGCTTTTCTTAATGACCGAGTTCCTTTGATTTTTAGATATCATTAATTATAACATGTAGCACAGGTTTAATGTAAGCTGGGGGAATGGAAGGAGATAGAGTGATTGGATACATCAGTTCTAGGATGCACACTGATTTATTTATATAAATAAATTTATTTGTATAAACAGACATTTGTATTTGTACAACAGACATTTATAAAGTGCTTATTATGCACCAAATGCCAAGTCTAAGAACCTCGCATTTATTAACTCATTTAATCCTCTTTATAACTCTATCAGGTAGATACTGCCATTGTTCTTATTTTACGGAGGAGGACACAAGCACAGAGAAGTTAGGAACTTGCTTAGTATCACAGCTAGTAAAAGCTAGGGGAGACATTCAAACACAGCAATTCTTACTACCTCTCCCCCCTCCCCGCCATTCTGCCTCAAAAAAAATTCTGAGCCCCAATAAATAGATTTTGGTTGAGAAATTTTCACCTTTGTTTTCCATGTCATAAAGTACAATGAAGATCAGAAACACAGAATAATTCAACTATTCCTAATTATTTAGTCTTTTATCTGATGGATATTTGTCAAGCTGCTATTCTGTGCATTCTGCTGAAAAAGGCTCTTCTCAGAGGGGAACCGAAGCTGTCACAGCTGTGTCGGGAAAAAAGATGTATACATGTAAACCACAGCACAAGGGAGAAGACTACCCTTTGGGTTGTGGCCACAGACGCTGTATACAGATGCTACTCTTAGGGTCCCAGCCTCTTGCCTAAGATCACAAAGTGGGAGGCAGTGAAGTTAGGGTTTGACCTTACAGTGCATGCTTTCAACTACTACCGCTGCTGTTTAGGAATCTCTGAGAACTGCGCAAAAAGCATGTGGCATGAGTCCCATGTAGCTGCTGGTGGTGGAGGAAACTTTACTTTTAGTTATTTTGTTTGCAAACGGTGTTCATAATGTCACTGCTTGATGGGAAGTGACAGCGAAGTCAAAGTCCAGGGAACCAGAGATGGCATCCAAGAATCATTAGGATCTCAGAGGTGGGAAATTAGGAACAGGTAAAGTTTTCTGGCTCTTGACTGTGGGTCGACCTCTGATGTCTCATTGCCATTTGTAAGCCGTCGGACGCCTGAAACACACCCAACTCTTCAATCTGTTTATTCAATTTCTTCCTCATTTGGGATTTGGCAATTTATTATTTTTTAAACAATGTGATGATTATAATCTAGGTTAGATTTACTGAATTCAGAATGCAAGAGAATTTCTTGTTTTTTTTTTTTCTTTTCTTTCCTTCTTTTCTTTTCTTTTTTAACCAAGGAACAAGAGTCTGCCTCTGCCTTACAGAATCTTCATTGCAACCTATTTTTTTTTTTAACTGCCAGATTCTTAAAATGAATTTCAAAAATGCATTTGTGCCACTCTATTCAGGTGGAAACTTCTATTAATGGTCTTTTGACCTAGTAAGCAGCAATGATGTCATTTCTAAGCAGATATAGCAAGTACATGATCGCAGTCCATTAGCAGGAATATGAAGCCAGTAACACTGAACTTTATTGACAAGCTGGAGAAAGTTCTGTCCTCTGTCGCTGAAAAAGCTGCATGGTATATTTTCCCGCATGGACAACAAGCTTTCCCGGTAATGGAATTCGGTCGCGCTTTGAGGGATGTACCACATGTGGTTATAGATAACCTTTTCCTTGTTTATTCTGGAAACTGGCTTTACTCAGGAGAGACCTTGAGATTTGTGTAGTCCGAATTACATGTGCCAACACCGTACCCGGATGGCTAACGTTATCCAGTATTAGCACCGCTCCTTTATGTTGGATGTCTTTATCTGGGAGAATCAAGTCTTCCACTAGATAACACGTTATGCAGAATTGATTTATGGCAAAAGTTTTACCCTTAGGATACAGATGAAGTGGAGAGATTTAAGTCAGGCATGTTCTGAGGGTACAACAGTTGCATTGGAGGAAAAGCCTGTAAAAAAAGACTGCTTCAAGTGGTTAAAATCAGAATTATCGCAATTCTAACACGAGTTTCTAAGCTTCTTTCTGGAGTTACTGAAAGTCCCTATAAATTGTACTCATTAGAAGACGCTGCTTTATGTCACTGATGTTAGAGAATTAATCTGCCTGGAAGACATCAAATCCCGCGTAGCCAGGGCTCATATCCACAGAGAGGCCTTTCAAGATATATCCACAGAGAGTACATAGGGGGCCCTAATAATATGCCATCGGTGAGCCCTGGGTTTCTTAGCAGTATTTTGCCACAACTGTACAAATGGTTTAAAACTGCCAACGCCAGGGTCTCTGCCTTTCCATCTTCTGGAGTTACTCTTTTTCCGACCATTCAAATAGTCCATTTGACTCCCCTGTCCCAGGGGGAAATCTAACAGCCTGTCCTGCATCTCTCAGGACCCCTGAAAAGTACTTTCATTCTTTTGGTATCTGTCACTTCCTGGTTGGAAAACTGCTCTCAGTTCCATTTCAATCCGCTTTTACCATCAGATTCCCACTCTCACCCACAGACCCAGCCCTCTGGCCTCCATTCTCTAAGTAGGGTGACCAACTATCCTGGTTTGCTTGGGATGTGGGACTTTCTGGGCTAAAACTAGAGAAGCCCCAAGCAAGTCTGAATGAATCGTTCACCTTATTCTGTAGGAGACCAGTATATAGCTCTATTATGTATAACAAACTTTCTGAGGGATCGGGGGTAACAAGAATGAAATAAAAGCACAAAAAAGAAAACACAAACTTGGAGATAAGGCATCAGTATAGCTAAGGGCCTGGTCCTCTGTCCCCTTATCCTTGGTTAGCATCAGCACAACAAACTCTAGCAGTTCTGAAACTATGATTTGTCGTCTCGTGATTGAAAGTATGATGGATTGAATGTTTGCATCCCCCAAAGTTTATCTGGTGAAATCCATACCCCCAGTGTGATAGGAGGTGAGGCCTTTGGAAGGTGATTGGATCACAAGGGTGAACCCCTCCTGAATGGGATGGGTGCCCTTATAAAAGGGATTCCTGAGAGCTCCTTTCTCCTCTTCCCACCATGTGAGGGTGTGATGAGAAAACAGCTGTCTGCAGCCCAGAAGAAGGCCTTCACCAAAACTGGACCATGTTGACACCTTGATCTTGGACTTCCATTTTTCAGATCTGTGAGAAATAACATTTCTCACAGATCTGATTTTTATAAGCCACCCAGGCTATGAGATTCTGTGAAAGCAGCCCGAACTGACTGGCAGAAAGGTTGAAGGGCGAAACATGCGGGCAGATTTCAACACGAGAGAGCATGTGTTTGCCTTTTAGAAAGAGGCCCCTGGTAGCATTCTGTAAAATAATGGAGCAGATCCTGAAGTGCGTGGAAATTGTCTTTCTGTGGAAAATGCTACACCTTGTGCCAATTAGACACTCAATAAATGCCTGTTGAATCAAACCATAAGTGCCCTAAAAATATAAAGAGTAACTCAAAAAGATTTTACTACGAAAACCCTTTGTTGTCTCAAGTAATAAGAGACCCCAGGTAGTGCATTTCAGAGTTGATTCAATAGTTCCTCCTTGTTATCAAGAGTGGTGTCACTTCTATCTTCAGACCCTACCATTTTCAGTACTTCGGCTGCATTTCCCCTCTTTGTCCCAAGATGCTAATTCCAGGGGTCAAATTGCATGGCCACATCAGTCGAGGAAAAAGGGCGAGGGGAAGCTTACTCCTGTTCCCCTTTAATTAGGGTGGAGAGTCTTTCCCACCAGATTTCTTTTTTAAGACTCAGAAGGTTCACGTAGGGAGGCTAGGAAAACTAACCTGTAGGAAAGGGATACAGCCTTTCCCAGCCAAAGTTGAACAGCAAACAGAAACTTTTACTCATAGCAAAAGTAGGCTGTTTTCAGCAGTTTGGGGGGGGGGTGAGATTTCCTATAAAATGAATTTATGTGTAGAATCTCTGATAATGTTTCAGCCACATCGTGGTAGACATTGACAAGAAGTTCACCTGAATAATTTTTTTTTTCCACAGCCTGCACAAATACTATCTTTCCCAGCTTCTCTTATAATTAGAATGAGGCCATGTGATCGAGTTCCCGGCCAAGGGAAAGTGGGTAGGAGTGCCTTCAAGGAGCCCTGCCTGGGAGAGCCACATCTCCCACATTAAACTGGGATTACTGAGATTCAAGTAAAAAATCAACTTTATGGGGCATCTGGGTGGCTCAGTCGGTTGAGCATCCAACTCTTGATTTCAGCTCAGGTCATGATCCCAGGGTCGTAGGATCAAGCTCTGCATCCATATATCCCTGTGGCTCCAGAAGCCAACTTACATGTCAAAGATGACTAGCATTCATATCTTGAGAATCCCTACCCTTAGCAGAATTTACTTGTGCAAAGAAAAATGAACCTAACCCACTGAATTATTTTCATCATCTCCACATAAGTGACTGCAAACTTAAGATGAGGTTGGATCCAACTTCATTCTGTAAGACATTACACAAGGAAGCATTATGGAGGCAGTTATATATGGTCTTACTTTTGGGGTCAGCCTTTACACTGCTGGCTCTTATTATGTCATTCCAACATTCAACAAAACTTCTGTGTGGGCAGATTTTGTTAGTCCCTGGGATTATAAAGATGAACAGTGTCTTGTCCTCATAGAAATGACAGTTTGTGTATTGGCAATGGAAATTTAATGTCATGTGAGCAGTTGTGGAAGTGTATACATTCTGCTGTGCAGACCACAGAAGAGAAGGTTGCTGAACCTGCCTGGGGATGATGTTACAATATCTACCATGGGATCTTTGTCTATTTGGGCCGCTATAACAAATTACCATAGACAGTGGGACTTATAAACAATAGAAATGTATTTGTCATACTTAAGGAGGTTGAAGAGTCCAAGATCAAGGTGCCAGCAGATTCAATGTCCTAGTGACGGCCCACTTTCTGGTTCATAGACCGCTGTTCTTTGCTGTGTACCCACGTAGTTAAAAAAGCAAGCAAGCTAGCTCTCTGGGGTCTCTTTCATAAGAGCGCTAATCCCATTTATGATGGCTCTACTCTCATGACCTAATGATTTCCCAAAGGCCCCACATCCTAATACAATCACATCAGGCATTAGTTTTCAACACACGAATTTGAGGGGGCATGGCACAACTATCCTGTCTAAAGCACATATATGGGGTGCCTGGGTGGCTCAGTTGGTTAAGCCTCAGACTCTTGATTTTGGCTCAGGTCATGATCTCACAGTTCGTGAGTTCAGGCCCCACATCAGGCTCTGCGCTGATGGCACAGAGCCTTCTTGGAATTCTTTTTCCCTCTCTCACTGCCCCTCCCCTGTTGCTCTCTCTCTCTCTCTCTCTCTCCCTCTCTCAAAATAAATATATAAACTTTAAAATAATGTTTATAAAACACATGTATAAAGCCCAACCCAGTGACAAGGATGCTGTTAGTGTTCAATAATGTTATCCTTTATCTTTTCTTTAAAGCTATGTTCTAGCTAATCTGAAGGCACTTTTATTTGTGCCAAACTCTTGGCTGTCATCAGTGGTGTCCTGGTAAACTGGTCCTCCAAAAAATAACAAGTCTTGATTTATAGGGTTTGCCAATCTCTGTGGTGTAAACACTTCCATCATGGCCAATTTCAAGCTATAACACTTTAACACAGGTTGGCAAAATGGCTGAATATTTAATAATTGGCTCGTCAGAGTCTGCATTAGCCAGCGCATCATATCACTGCCATAATCTGGTAAGATTCCCCTCATTGATGTATTTCAGTGTAAGAATATTTAATTAATTAATTAATTAATTAATTAATATATATAGAGAAAGGTCATGAACAGTGGAGAGGGGCAGAGGGAGAGAGAGAGAGAGAGGGAGAGAGGGAGAGAGAATTGTAAGCTGCCTCTACATTTAGCATGGAGTCTGATGCGTGGCTTGATACCGTGACCATGGGATCATGACCTGTGCTGAAATCAAGAGTCAGATGCTCAACTGACTGAGCCACCCAGGTGCCCCAATATAAAAATATTTTGAAAAGACTTTTAAATATAGGATTTTGTGAAGATTCATTCATTCATTCATTCATTCATTCATTCATTCAACAAGTACTATTTTGCATTTTCTAGGTGGTTGGCCCTGTTGGATGCTGGGGCAATACCGGGAATGAAGCAGACATCGTTCCTTCCATTCTGGAGCTTCCATTCTAGTGGAGAGTGATGACTATAATGGAGAAAAGTAAGACGAGGTAAGGGGGTTACTGAGATAGTATGGGAAGTACTATTTTATATACGGTGGTCAGGGAACTCTTTTCCTGATGAAATTATGTTTGAGCGAGGCTTGAAGGAAGTGACAGAGAAAACCGTGTAGATATTTGGAAAAGGACACTGGGGGTGCAGAGATTCTGGAACAGGACTATGCTTGCCATGTTTAAGGGGGGACAGCAAGACCCCTGTGTCCTGATTGGAGTGAGTGCAGGGTAATCAGGTAACAGAGGCATGGGGGCAAGGTGGGGCTTCCTATGGATAACTACAATTTACTGAATGCCTCCTCTGTGCTGGTAACAATGATGAGATTACTATAGACATTGTTTCACTTAATCTTTACAAGGCTCTGAGGGACTTACTATTTCTTCCCTTTACTAAGGACAGATTTGAGGCTTTATAGTTTTAAAATATAAAAGCTTACAGTATTTTAGTTTGGGTTACTCTGAAACAAGAATCTGAGTGTGAATAGTTTATTTGGGAGGTGATTTCAGAAGATGCCAGTAGGAAATTTGGAGAATGAGTCAGGCAAGGGAAGAAAACAGGAAAATGATGGGCTGTGACATCACCTACCACTGTGGGCTACTAGAGTTTCATCCCACAAGGGGTCTGTGGAAGCTGTGTAGAACATATGCCCTTCAGAGTTATTCAACCTGAAGGGGGATGGAGCTGGAGTATTTTACCTCAAAGTCCCATCAGTCATAGTTTGGAGGTTTTCCCAAAAAGGCATTGCTTCTCTGTGCTTTCAGCCTGTCATACTTGTGGATAGATGTCTGGTCAGTTCAGAAGGCCTTTAGACAAAGATTTTCAAGGGCTAGCAGTTGAAAGTTTACCCTAGCTACACAAATCACATATGGGTGCAGATATGGGTGGGGTATGATGGCATCTACTGCAAGGAGTTAAGTGGTATTTTGCAGAATCAGGATTTGTGCGTAAACCCATTCTGTGGTGCGAGAGGAGGAACGTAAATTATCAGTAGGATTTCAACTATCTTATCTCTGTGTCACATAGAAGGTAAATATGCTTTATTTAAAGAAGGTCAACATAGTCCCCTGCTTTTTTTTTTTTAAGTTTATGTATTTATTTTAAGAGAGAGAGAGCTCAAGCAGGGGAAGGGCAGAGGGAGAGAGAGGGAGGACCTCAAGCAGGCCCCAGCACTGTCAGCTCCGAGCCTGATGCAGGGTTGGAACCTCAGGAACTGTGAGATCGCGACCTGAGCCCACATCAAGGATCTGACGCTTAACTGACGTGAGCCACCCAGGTGCCCCAGTCCCCTGTTCTGAACACTAGTAAAGGTTCACAATGAGTATTCCAATTTCATTTTCTCAACAGCCCTCGAATGGGACCTAGAACCATCTTGAATTTTATTTCAACACGATTGCAGATTCCAAGACCACTTAAGACAGGTCAGCAAGGACATTTTCATGCAATCTAAAGCCACAGTAGTCTAAATGAGTTAGAGATTTGCCACCAAGGTTGGTACCAAAGAAGACACAAGGAATTACTTGACATAAGTGAAGATTAAATGTGGTTTTTCCTTCTCTGGAGCGGTGATGGCACAGGCCAGAGAGCCAAGAAGCTGAGGGGTGGTACGATGTGGGGTAGTATTCGTTATGGTAAGGAAGAGGGATGCTTGGAATATTGTGTTAAAAGCGAAGGCTGTGGCAATCTGGGTGAAGCCACTGTGCCTGTCCGGGGGATCCCGCCGTGCCCACATTTAAATAGATACAAAGCAGCTCTGGTTTTCAGGGAGCAGCCTGTGTATGTCTGTGGTCTCTCTGCTCGTCCGTACTTGACAGTTAGAAAAAAGAGCCGGGGAGTGGAAGTGATTGCAAAGAGCCCTTTGGGTTATGCTGATCCTTACCGTGTGCTCTAGGAAGCTCCACTATCCTGAAAGGTAGTGGTCAGGCTTCCAAAGGAAACTCTATAGGGAGTGTGGTACAGAAGGCTTTGCATAAATTAAATGAAACACAACCATTCCTAGACCTGAGAGATCACATTGTTTTCCTCTCCAATCTCCAGCTAGATTATTTATTTGAAATGGTATCAAACATGCTTGTCCCTAGGCTAGGAGTAAAATAGCAATTTTGAGGCTGAACATAAGGAGAAGAGAACAAAAAGATTAAAGCAATCAAAATAAAACGGGGCATGTTGTGGAAAAAAGGCCAAAACGTGGCAAAGATAATCCCATTCCTTGCTGACACACAGAGAGCCAAAAATTAAATAAATAAATGTTAAGGCCACGTTTAAGAGAAGCAGTGTTCTTGGGTGGAGGAAAAATGGATGTTATAGCAGAGGAAGACGTGATCACAGCCAATGTTTTCCAACCATTTTTTGAGCAGCAGAATGCTTTTATTCAAATGTAATCGTACATGGAGTTCAATTGATAAAGCAGATAAAAATGCAGCTGCTCCAGTAGAGTGAGGGGAGGCCAAGGGCACTGTACCTCTGCCTGTCTGTTTTCTCCGGCAGCTGCTCCTATAGCCCTGCCAGGGAATCCTTACGCTTTGCAAAATGGAATTTGAAAAGGAAACATTGGAATGTTGCAGCTTCCATCCATCGCATAGTTTCACACGTATTCAGTGGTACCAGCTCCTTTTCAACGGGTAGATATACCCTAATAAGGTGGCCAATCTCTCTTCTTGTGTCCATGATTGTTTCAGCCTGTAAAAAGAGACCAACGATGTAGCAACCCACGGAAAGACGGGACTTGAACCCACCCTTCCTGGTGTTCCTGCTGGTGTTGGCAGGTGACAACTGTATGCGGACAATGTGCAGTGTTCACACCAGGGATAAAAATCTTGCCTGGCCTCACGATCTGATTTATTTGAACTTCTTATCACTTCTCAGATCTCTGACCCAGGGACTGTTTGCCATTTGCATCGTTTCGACTGAGTTAAGTCGGATACATTTAATATTTATCTCGGGGAGGTCAGAAACCTTAGGTGAACTCTGTATCAGTTAGCTGGAATGATTAATTCATATATCCCAAAGCTAAAGGGTCCTTTCTGTGAATTGTCTGCAGCATTCTTTCAAATGCAGCAGGATGGTTTAATGGCTTATATGCACTGGTGATGAAGGGAAGAAGGGGGCTCAGTGCTTCTCGGTCCCATGAGGAACTGTAGGCATGGAATCAAAAAGGGCCATTTAGCCCCTGCTTAAGCCATAACCAGGGTAGAGAGGTCCATGGCTCTGTAATTTAAATCATCATCAGTCTCCAGTGAAGAGGAGAAGGTATATCTATTATCACATCTGAGTGGATGATCTGAGGGAGGAGAAAGCAGCCTGTAACATACTCAGTGCTTGAGGGGAGACAGCAGCAGGAGCAGTGCGTGGGAGAAATACAGAAATGCAGACTTCTAAGCTTTCCCTGGCCACTCTCTACTTTTTTGTCTGTAAAATGGGAACGACTGGGTGGCTCAGTCAGTGGAGTGTCCGACTTCAGTCCTGGTCATAATCTCGCAGTTTGTGGGCTCGAGCCCCGCGTCAGGCTCTGTGCTGACAGCTCAGAGCCTGGAGCCCACTTTGGATTCTGTGTCTCCCTCTCTCTCTGCCCCTCCCCTGCACATGCTCAGTCTCTCTCTGTCTTTCAACAATAAATACATGTTAAAAAAAACATTCACACTTTTCCACCACATTAATGGGAAGAATAAACTTTCCTCCTCGGCTGATACTGGGTTTAGCTACGCAATTTGACTGGCCTCATGTAGGGCGGGAGGAACCTCACTGTAATTTGGCTTTGAGCTTGACCATGTAACTTGTCTACACCAATGGGTTATCAGTAGGTATGATGCAATAACAGTTTAAAGTATGCCTGCGTAAGAAAAACATGCTCTAAGTGACCCTACTCTCTGAAGGGAAGAGAGGCTCTTGGAGCAGACCTGGACCCAACCTGTAGCTAGAAGCCAAGGCCAACCTATACCCACAGCTCTGTGAGCAAGAATAAATATTTTGAAGTCACTCACTTTTAGGGTACTTGGTTACACGGCAACGCTTACCCAATCTGCTTAGGTTGTTACCAAGATTAAATAAGGTGACATCCAAAACAACCAACGTAAGGCCCATAAACTAAAGCACTCCGTAAAGAATTTCTGCTCTTATGAACAATGTTCACATTGGAATTCGGGTTCATGTTTTTTTCCTTCCAATGTTGCTGACGAACGAATGGGCATCACATGGTCTGGCTGGAGTGTCATACTACTGGGGAAATTCATGACACTCTCATTTCTCTTTGCATTTCAAGTCAAGTTCCCCTCTGTCCTTCCCTACCTTTCTAGTTCTTTCACATCCAGTGTGGAACACTGAAAAGGTGACAGAGTTAGACGTCTCTTTGGGTCTTTGTTTCTTTTGAAAAGAGGCCTTTTTGTTGCAACCAACAGAAATGGTAGACTTTGCACAAGCCTCAGTGGGTGTGCAATGCTAAGCACGTGAAAGCCTGTGGTCTGAAGCTGGCTCTGCCACTGGTTTTCGAGCTGCCTGAGGAACTTAACCTTTCTGTATCGCACTTCCCTGATTTACATAATGGGGCTGATTATAATTGCCAACCTCACAGGATTGTTGTGCGAATTAACTAATGTTTGTAAAGTACTTAGAGGTCCATAGATGAAAGGTGCTATATAAGCCTATTATTATGTCATCAAAAACGAAAATTCCAATAAGATTACACTTTCATTTAAATTTCCATTAATTTTGTCATCATTCTAGATTAATTCTCCACTGGCTTTCTAGAGCAAAAATAAATAAATAAATAAATAGGAGAACAGGGTTATATATTAAAATATGAAGCGTTCATATGAAAAGGAAATTAGCTACAGAAAGCTAACACTTAAAAGTGATTTTTAAATTATTATCCTTTAATGAGCCCAGATCATGTAATCAATATTATGTAAAACCTAGATATGGTCTCTGAGTTTACAAACTAAATCATGAACCTGCCTAATTAAATAGCGAACATTTCCCATTTCAAGTGTGTAGAAATGAATGCTATATAAAGACCTGTAACTCAACTCATTTTTAAATTGGACTTCTTGTTATAGGAAATAGCCTTACAAGACTTAAAAAGATGATAAATGTGTAAAGAAGGTAAATACGAGGTTATCATGTGGTCTGCTTAACTCTATATTGGGTCTGTGTGAAATGGCGTTGACATTCAGACTTGCTGTAAGTGACCCGTAGGTAATTAGTACCAAAAAGTTTGAGTGTAATCTGTCTCATCAAACCACGGCATGCTAGATCTTGAACATCTGGTTTAATGTCCTCTTTTTACCGATAAGAAAACGGAGACTCTATACAATAATTCGAGCAGAGTCACATAGCCAGAGGTTAGCAAATTGGAGCCTCCGGATGACTCCACCCAACACCATTTCCACTATAGGTATTGACATTTATGAATAAGAGGATCAGTTACTTATTCATGTTATAAAATACGGGCTATTTCCGCTATGCTTTTGACACCAAGGGTACATTAGCCGCACGCCTCATTGTTCACCAGAGTAAGTTCCTTGTATGAATACGAGTAAAATGTCTGCACTCATCAGGTCACAGTGCTGGTTTGAGAAAGCAAGACCTTATTCTGGGTGTCCTAAACACATAGAAATGATTCCTTTTTTCCAGGATTGTTGGCAAGAAATGGCAGAGGGGGCATTTGAATCTGTTTTCTTCTTTGGAAATCGAGGGGTTAGGTCCAACGTTATCCAGTTCTCCGACTCTGAATGTCTATGCACCCGAGATGCCAGGTTCACTCGAAGTAGAGAATGATACCAGATTCTCTGCTTGTAACAAGGAGAGTTCATTGGATTCCACTGAATTTTAATGACAGTTGAAAGAGATGGATGCCGTCGCTTCGTTTTCCATTAGGTAGATGCTATACACAGATAATAAAGGAAAAGTCTCTTTGGAAGCTTAATGCACACTTCTTTCGTAGGTCGTCTCATGCCGCTGATGTCTGAAGATGCAAATTTTCTTTTTAAAATGGGGAGTGAGAGTAGTGGTCCAACTAAACTTCACTGGGTTATGGATGGGGGAAATTATGTTTCATTTGATGACTGCAGCGCTGCCAAAAGAAACCCGAAAGACAAATGCCTGCCTTAAATATTGAGACAGGGATAGATGGACTAAAAGAAGCACTACAGGAAAGCGACAGCAACACTTTAGTGGCTGGGAATCAGATTCTTTCTCTAGATTTGATTCATCTTTCCGCTCCGCTGCCAATTTTACCCACAGATTCATTTTCTGTTTCTAAGAAATTGAAAATACTGGTGGCCTGACACGAAGGTGCATAATCATGGGAACTTACTCGCTCATTCACGCGTTCGTTCATTCAGGGCTTTTCGAGCACGCCCTGCTTTGTGGGAGGCATGTGAGAGGTGCTAGCATGACAAATGCCGATTTTTATATCATATCCTATATGTCACACACTTCATCTAGTTTTTGCTACAATCCTACGAGGTTGTGTTTTTATCCCCATTTTATAGATGAGGCAGGCAAGAGTGAGCAGCCTGTCAAAGTCATATTGTATTGGTCGTGTGTTTGTTTGTTTGTTTGTTTTTTCCTACATCTGACCATCTTTCGATGTCTTAAAAAATCCTGTTGACCAGGGAGAGACTGGCCCTGCTAGGGAAAGCCGACTCTTGTAGATAGCAAAGGCTCAGCCAAGGAGCACGCCTCTCCTATGCAAACCGACCCTCCCAAACACCTCCTTCTCTAAATAACACACACCAAACCAATATTTCCACGGCCCTAAATCATCCCAGGGCAGGGACCAGGCACCTAGAGACTACTCTGAGAGCCCCAAGCCTACTGGAATTATTCAAATTAGCCAATCCTGAACTATTTATTCCGCTCTGCCTTGCCTTTCCTACGAAACCCAAATCAAAGCTCTGATCTATGCTTCCACGATCATTCCTGCTTCTGCCTCCTGATGGGGTGGGGTGCTTCCTTTTTGTGGTACGCCATGGCTCTTGTTTCAACGGCATCGACCTCTCCACATTGTCCCTCAGTTACCCTTATAAATTAATACCCAGGTACAGTTCATCATAAAGCTGGTAAGGAGGACGGGGTGGGGTACTTGGGACTCCATAGGCTGAGTGGCTCCAGAGTCTGTGCTCTTAACATATGAGCTATACTGGTATAAATAAGATACTCCCTTCAGAGGGATCTCGGCCCTGTGGGGAAACAGAGTCAGAAGGAAATAATTATAGAATAATATGTAAATGCAATCGTGAAGATATTGTTATGGCTATATCAGTAGAATTGTTATGGCTCATTTAATAGAATCGTCAACGAGGAGGGGAGAAAAGCATGTATCTTGGTTGGTGTTTGTGTGAGCTTGCTGTTTGGTTCCACTCAGCACATATTTAAGCACCTGCTGTGTGCGGGAACTTTCTCAGGTACTGAGATACATATAGGGCCTGCAGTAGAATACACCTTTGAGTAGCTGAGTGGAGGATGTGGGCACTTAAACAAATGATCATAATATAGCGCGGTGGGTGTCACAAACAGAAGACTGGCTATGGGAATCCATGGGTGGGGTAATTAACTGTGTTCGCAAGAGGAAGGTAGGGCAGGTGAGCAGTAAAATTACTGTGAAGAATTAGGAATTTGGAAAGTTTTGTGGGAGATGTCACAAGGAGAGGGGTAGGGATAAAGAGTGGGGAGTCTCATTTACTTGTAGGGGACAGAATTAGTCAGGATTTTAAGACACGTCATTATGCAAGTCTCATGAATTTGGTTTGTGTCTTTAAGCTCTGGTTGTATTGAACATCAAAAACGAGAGTGGAGGGGCGCCTGGGTGGCGCAGTCGGTTAAGCGTCCGACTTCAGCCAGGTCACGATCTCGCGGTCCCGGAGTTCGAGCCCCGCGTCAGGCTCTGGGCTGATGGCTCACAGCCTGGAGCCTGTTTCCGATTCTGTGTCTCCCTCTGTCTCTCTGCCCCTCCCCCGTTCATGCTCTGTCTCTCTCTGTCCCCAAAATAAATAAACGTTGAAAAAAAAAATAAAAAAAAAAAACAAAACGAGAGTGGATTATATTTAGAATTTCACGCCAGGATCACAGACCTTACTGTATGGTGGTGAGAAGCAGGTCAGAGTAGTAAAGAGAGTGCCAGTTTTTTGAATTTAGTAGATTTGAGTTCAAACTTGGAATTTCTAACTCAATAACTGTGTGATTTGGGGTAAGTTACTTAACCTCTCTGAAGTTCAATGGGAATAATTTTACCTACATAAGATGTGCAAAATGCCTAGTAAACAGTTAAGAAATGAAAGTTTTCTTCTATGTTCTGGACCCCTCTGCTCCAGAGGGGTCTACTTACCTTAGTCAAAAGATATGTAGATGTGTATAACCTCAGGAAGTTTTCATGGCTAGCACAAAGACTATGACAGCAAGACTCCACATAGGCTTTTGTTAACAGCCCCTGCGATATGACAGTGATAAAATTAGCTGAACCGATTTCCCATTTTCCTTCTTTCCTTGAGCAACCTCTCAGCATTATTCCTTTCTTGGATGAGGCTGAAGCACGAGGAGGTTTGTAAATTCTTGAACTCCAAGAGGCTGGGGTATATTGGTGTAGTGTGACTCATGGAAAGCAAGGATGATGAATAAAAACCAGAATTAGGTAACAAGTGTCAATAACTTACCTTCATTTCCCAGTTGGTGTTTTTCCTTTGCCCTTTGTCAGTAAATGATCAGGCCCCAACTTGTCTTCTGTGTTTTCTTCCCCAGATGCCGTATCAGATTTCCCTAAAGGAGGCATATTTTTCATTTTATGAGTGTTTACTATGTGATATGCTCTTTGGGTCACTCAGCATATACATATGTATCTCAATGGCCTTGGTTGTAAGCTTGCTAACTCGTGTTTGAACTCAGCTCCTTTGGAACTGGATTGATCACTGGTTCATCTTTACCTCCAGGGTGACACATTCCTCTATCATCCATTCATCATTTGGTCTCTTGTTATATACCCACAGAAGTTGATTCATGTGAATAAGTAGAGTGAATTCAACAGCATGTTTCTTGATGCCACCTTAAGAGTTTGATAGGGAAAAGTCTGGAGTCAGACTGTCTAAATTATATTCTGACTCCTTCACATGCTAGTCTGGTGACTTCAAGGTAAGTAATGTAATGTCTACGGACTTGAGTCTCTTCAACCGTGTTAGTACCGACTTCAGAGACTTGTTGTGGTGATTAAATGAGATAATGTTTAGCCTAGTTCCTGGTAGGTAATAAGTACTCAAAAGATATTAGTTATTACTTTTATTGACAAAGACAACTCAATGAAATTAAATTGTCTTGCGCTGTCCAATTCAGCAGCCACTAACCACATGTGGTTATTTAAACGTAAATTTGTTAAACGTGTAAAAATCAGTTCCTTAGTTGCACTGGCCACATTTTATGTGTCCAGTAGCCAAACACGGCTACTGGTATTGGACTGTGCAAATGTAGAACAGTTCTATGATGTAGAACTTTCTACACAGAAAGTTCTGTTGGACCCGTGCTGATAATGACATTGCTATCAAACTCTAGAAATATCGTAAGAAAAATGTGTGACATGCACCACATACTTAAAACAAAAGCTCATTTGTGTATTCTAGGGGGGGCTATAAATGCAAAAAAAAAAAATATCCCAAATACCCACCTACAGCGTGTGTAAACCTTCTGAAACAATTAGAGCATACGCTGTTCCCTTTCACATTGTTTTGTGGCTGTTTCTCCCTGCCCCCTCCTCCATTTTCAATATCTTTCTGATGGAGTTACGTTCCATATGTAATATTGTTACAGGTGCAAAATTGTTTCTTTCAATCCTGAATGCAGTTGCACATGTGCAACAATAGCTCTGAAGGCCAGCACACTATTACTGTGGATCCAGGCCTCTCTCACAGTCTGTGGGTCAACAGCGTTCTTCTTTGCTTGCTAATGCTTTATTGTCTCTTAGTATACATTGGAATAATAATGGTAATTTATGCAGATATTTTGTATGCATAGCAAATAATGAGAAACACCTGCAGAAATTTCCCTCCTTCTCTGAGTTCAGCAACTAATTATATTTTTAAATAATGGCTACCATTGAACACAATTATCCAAATCACTTTAAGTAATGGAATCTTTTTAAGGTGTTTTTGAAAATTTTAGCACAGTTTTTAAACACTCATTTTTATCTAGAAGATGGGAGGAAAGAAAGGCTAGTGGGTGGCTTACCCAAAAAAAACCACTTTCTGCCAAGAATGGATCAGCCCTGGATTTTCCTCTGGGCCCTGGTCTCGCTCCCAAGGCTATGACCAGCTGATGAAAACCAGGTTTTCTGTAGAGTTCACCTTGCTGATTTTGGCGGCTTGCTCTTCCTTTCCTTCTCCCTTTCTTAATGCGATATAAAAATAATTAGATTACCTCTAAAAATTCTCTTTTAAAAAGCACAAATTGCCACATGATTTTCCCTTCTGTCAATCTAATAGTTTGAGTGGGAAAAACACCGGCTGGGAAGTCAGAAAATGAGTTTATTTTGTCCTTCTGAGTCTCAATACCTCTTCCATACATTGGGAAGGTTGAGACAGGTCATTTCCTGAAGACTTTCCAACTCTGAAAAACCACAGGCTCAGGATACCCGAGGTCTCTTGAACCCTAGCCATCAGGAATCAAGTTCGCCAAAGAGAATCTGAAAAACAGAAGTGTTTGGCCAAGAACAAGACTAGTAAGAAGCATCTATTTCCTCCTTATATCTAAAGCTTAGGTTGTGGTCTTCATTAGAGCAAGGTTCTAGAAACTTTTTGACATATATGCATATGTGATTTGGTGGTTGAACATAGAACAGTTGGGGAAATTTCCATCTTCTTGGGCACTTGCCCTCATTGCTATCACGTGTGGATGTGATCAATTCCACCTTCTAGTAGTTCTTTTTCTTTAATTTTGGCTTTTTCCTCTACCTTCTAACATTTCTAACCCTTTTTCTATATGCCTATAAGGAGTTATAGTTCTTTAGGAGGGAAAATCAACTCTTGCATAAACCATATCATTTTCTTTTAGACCTGGGTCTATGTGGCCAACTGAAATTTATGGAGTGCTTCGTAGAAAATGTTTAATTACAGGAATTTCTGACCTCAAGGGGTTTACAGTCTGAAGATGGAGACAAGTTAAATACCGGCCAAATTTAAAATAAAATGGTGAAAAAAAAACAGGACATCCTGGGGCGCCTGGGTGGCGCAGTCGGTTAAGCGTCCGACTTCAGCCAGGTCGCGATCTCGCGGTCCGTGAGTTCGAGCCCCGCATCAGGCTCTGGGCTGATGGCTTAGAGCCTGGAGCCTGTTTCTGATTCTGTGTCTCCCTCTCTCTCTGCCCCTCCCCCGTTCATGCTCTGTCTCTCTCTGTCCCAAAAATAAATAAACGTTGAAAAAAAAAATTAAAAAAACAGGACATCATGACAGCATGAATGGCAAAGTTGTTCATTGTGATATGGCAAATTAAGGGGGAAATCACTTGAGGAGGTGACGTTGACCAGCGACGAAGTGGGCAAACTGGTGGGTCCCAGATGCTCGTCTGTGGACTAGCCCTATTCCAAATAGACGTTTAACTGATCTAATTGATGAGAAAGCACAAAGGAGAAAAATAAGGAAAGTGGAGTGATTATCTTCTAAAGCTAAATATAGCCAATGAAAAGGATGCCCTTTTTACTCTTTGAGATTATGTTCTTTCTACCTATTCCTTGTTGTTAAGGTATCTTTTCTTTTATAAATGATAGTTAGAATATACGGCTATTTTCAGATTAAAAAAACAAACTTCTTTGGCAAAAAAAACACAAAAAACAAAAAAACAAAAACTGGAAAATATACATCATCCCCAAACCTTGAATACTGTATTTGAAATTTTACTGGAACTTTAAAATGTAGGTACCACTATGTTACAGTTCTCTCTGTGTCCTTATTTGTTTTGCAAATTTCATAGGAACTAAGTGTTCTTCTAAGAGATGGAAGGTGAAAAGCCAAATGGATTTTTATCTTGTATTTTTCCTGTGCCAATGAATTGCACTGCTAATCTCAGAGAGAGACAGAGATAGAGACAGCGAACGAGAACAGGGAAAAATGAAGAGTTTGAAGGTACGTATTCTCTAAAAACCAGCTGACGGCGACTTAAAAATACATATCCACAAGAGCCAATAACTGTGCATTTATACGGCGAGCTTTTCACAGTCATTATTTGATTAAGTTTTATACTATCATAGTGAACAAAAAGGCAGTGAGAAAAGTGTAGAGAAAAGGAAGCTAGGCACTAACTCCCCAGGGAGATGCACACCAGACCTTAGAGAGCGTGACAAAGGAGGTGTAAATGGGACATTTCCCTCCCCAGTGAGGACAGAAAGGGGTAGCAAAAGTCACTGGGGGAAACACAATCAACAAAAAAAAGGGCCCCTATTTGAAGAAAGTCCTTTTCAATTTTGGAGTTCCAGCTACAAATTAAATTGATGCTAATCCTATTTCCTGAATATAATCTTCCTCTTCTGTGAGCTGCTTACATGACTCACATTGCAGGTGGATAGTTGAAAATGAGCTGCCTGTGCGCGGCTGCACAAAATGGAGGGTGGTCAGTAAAATATGCAGGGGTGACCTGTGGTGTCCACGCTGCCTCAGCCATGAAGGGAAGAGACTTGTCATTTGGTGGCTCAGCCTGGGGTAGGCGGGGGAGGGGAGGGAAGGAGGCATTCACTTGGAATCAGAAGAGTGAGCCACATGTTCTTAGTCATTACATGATCTCTGTGCTCTCGCTTCTTGGCAACTAGCTCCCTTGTTTCACCACCCTCCCCGGGACACCCAGCACTAGCGACCATTTCCACCCTGAGCCTTCAGTTCCCATGTTAAACTTTTTTTGTAAATAAACTCTGTGGTGCACGAAGGACTATGGCTTGAAAATGGCTTGACAAATATGAATGCTTTCATTCTCTAACAAGGATCCTTAGAGTAGAATTGAAAGATGGCATCTTTATTACTCAAGACTTTGAAGTGGGCTAAGAAAACATCGCATCCATCTTGCGCGGATGGCTGCAACCCTTTGTAGATACTCATGATCATATGACCACGAGAACAGCTTCTTGTCTCTGTCACTAACAGCACTTTATTTTACATTAAACATGATCTAGAGAAAAAAAATCTGCTTAAGGGACATCTCTTGGCTGTTGCTGTTCTGAACATAGTTTAACACTGAAAGAAAGCATTTGTGGGCTGTTTATAGCTGCTGTGTCAGAAGAATGCTCTTTATCACAGTAATTTGGAGAGTATAAGATGGTCGCCCCTGGGGAAATTCGACTCAAAATAAATCTTTGAAAGCATATATCAAAGGTGCTTGGAAAGACTATCTTTGAACAACTGGTTAAGTGTCAGATTTTTCCCCTCTCAGATGAACTTTGAGAATAAAATGCCTCAGAAAGCAAGCGTAGTCTAGATTTAATTCTACAGTAGCAACGTTCCCTCCAGAGATAATGAAGAGTGAATGGTGAAGTTCTAAGTCTATTCCCAAAGCTTTCAGTGAAAGGCTAACCTGTCTTTTTTTCCCAACATCCACACTGACACCCTCAAAACTGTCCTAAAATATGGATACCATACCTCAAAAGAGAGTTGGTTTTTTCCCCCTAGTACTGCCCGTAATAAGCATCAGGCTGCTTGGCTATTCTTTCTCAATAAATTCCAAAACTTGTACCTGACTGAAAATAGGTAACAATAGGTCCTGGGGGACCTGGGAATGACTCCAAATATTATCTACAAGCAGATTAATGCTGTTGTTTCATAGTAATCTGTTTTAATGTCGCAAGAGATTTTTTGCACCCCCCCCTTCTTAAATCGCAGTGCTCAAGTGTTGCCACAAGAGGGAACCATTGTTTAAATGTTGGAAGGATTGGTTCTTCTGAGGGATTCACCCAGCTCAAATCTCTTTCATATTAGAACCTGGTCAAAAGGGTTGAACAAAAAAGTAAAGGGACGGATACAATCATTGATGTAGTTCTGTTTTTTGATAGCTGAAGTATTTCACCTTTTAAACATTGAAATAAACAAAGGTACTGCCAGGTCGGTAACCTGGTTAACAGAAACCCAAGACCAGAGTCAAGCACCTGATAGAAATTGATGTAAAAAGAGAAAGCACTGACGAATCTTTATTTTTACTAAGAACAAGGCAAACTTTTTTTGGATGCCAATGGAAAATATTGAAATGTAAGGACACAAAGACAAATCCAGACCTTTAGCTCAAAGCGTTGTGTATTAAATACCAAATAATAACAGTGATCGGTAACCGGAGAAGGGGAACATATGTTGTAAAGAATTCCTGCTTACAGCCTTTTGAACCAGCACAGTTGTGAAATCCAGATTAATGTGATAAAAGACATATAGAACGGCCTCTTAGAGTTCACATGCGCCAGGCTGGCACAGGCCCAGTTTCACTGCAAAACAAACTGGAAAATATTTGATACTAGTAGGGCTTTTATAGGAAAACAGAGGACGGCTGAGATTATTAATCCTGACAGTTTCCTGATTTATTAGAACGTTGTCATCCTCTTCTTTCGTATAATTTGGCAAATGATCACAGAATTAGACCTAGCGGAGGCAGAGCTAAGGGTTTTCCCCTAACAGTGGCAGCAGGTATAAAACATGATGGCTTGGGTTTAGGCACGAAGTGGATGAGATGAATTTTCCGTTACATACTGTCATTTGAGGAACACAAAATCGGTGTTTTCTAATGACTGTCAGCCTAGATATAGCTATGTAACTAAAATGCACGAATTAGCTCAGAGAAATAAACCCTCTGCTTCTTTGATAAATCTGAAGCAAGGGTGACTAAATTTAAAACCAAGGTCTCTAGCAGTCAGGAATTACTACTGTTTACCATGCAGGCAAGGAAAAACAAAGAAAACAATTAGAAAATAGTAGTAATCTCTAAAAGCCATCTTCTAAATTGTTATACCCTGCAACACAAAACTGTACGGAATTTCTCACTCTGAATCGTTCATGCAAAATCGCTGAAACAATCTTGGGTGACTTCATAATGGACTCAAAATTAGAAAACGTTGGCATATTTTATTAGTGATCTCCTTCACCAAGATATCTTTGCATCCTTTTTTTCATAATACCTTGCATTTAAAATAACTGCAACAGAAATTAAACCTCCATAAAATACATCACAATTATAGATATTTCCAACTAAATGATGTTATCCCCACGACAGTTTTATCAAAATATAAAATCCCAAACTTGAAATGCTGTAATTGAACACTTTTTTTTATTAAGAAAAGCCATGTCTGCACCTATGTTTCAAGACTGACATATTGTGCAATAAACAGCAATCAGCCTAAAGATGCTATATTAAACAAACCAAGTTTTGTTTTGCTAAACTAAGCAAAATTAGTTGAATGCCCTAAGTAATAGTTGCTGGTATTTTTTTTTCTAAATTATTTCTCCACTTGTTTTTGTGTCTATGCATAAATTAAAAATCTGCTGAAATTTATTATTCATCTGAGATGTAATTAATATGCAAAATTATGCAAATTAAGATGCAATTAGGCTTCAATTCTCTAGTGGAATTTTCCATTATAATTTAATACAAAGTAATAGAGTAATTGGTGTCACGTGTAATTACGGTTACTCACGTGTACTTGCAGACGTGCAAATGATGTGGTATATGTTAGTTATCCTATGCAAATGGTTCATGCAATCTCCTAATACTTGGGAATGCAGTAAACAAAGATGGGTCTTCACAAAAGGGTGAGAGGGACCCCTCTTTCTTCTCATGTGCTACCATTTTGAAGAACTATGTGAATAATTGTAACTAATTTCTCTGCATTTATTTCTAAGAATTTTTAACTTGATATTATACAGTGTGTTGTTTATTACTTTAGAGAAATTATTTCTAGTAAAAATGAATCTGTAACCGGCGACCGCATAGAGATTCAGATGCCACATGGGTGAATCCAGGACGAGAGCGAGCAAAGCACTATCTAACCCCGCAGAGGCTGCTTTTGCATCAGGCTCCAAAGGTCTTGTCTTTAAAAGAACGAACACAGCCAGCTTTGCCAAAAAAAATCATTGTAAACAATGTTGTGCTCTTCCCTGATTACAAAGTTGATCACTTTGCTTCCCAATCTCTTTCGAAGCCAGGCAGTCCAAAATTTCTTCCCTCCTACTTTTCCGAATTCTAGAAGAATTCTGTGTTGTTTCTTTCTGCATGAATAAAGCACTGAGCACATTGAACTGTATAATTCTCTCCATCACTAACTCTGCCATTTGGTTCAAGGGACTCGGCCGCTCACTACCAAGTGTCTCCTTGTGTCTCCCTGGAGAAATGAAAAGAACGAGTCTCCCATGTGCTTGTCCTGAGCCTGGAGCTGCAGCTTATAATTTCTCCGTGAGAAATGATTACCGCTTGTTTTAAAACACCCATGCTGTGTTGAATCCTGCACAGAAAACATTATGATCTCGACACTTTCCTTCTCATGACTGAAGCACACACTTTAAGACGAGTATTTTATATTCTCAGCTCCAATTAACCTGAAGTGTTTCTCTTCCCTATGTCTCCCCTCACCCCTGCCCCCTTCACCTGGGCCTGTGCCTCTATCCTTTTGTAACAGATTTTTTTATTTTTTTATTTTTTAAGGAGGGGATATGCGATCTACTTGGCTGCAATTAATAAGAGTGGGCACTGACAGAGAAAAACAGGCATGCTATGGAATAGCAGATAAGGAGCTTCCGTCTTTCCCCAGTACATTCCCACTTCTTATCCCCTTTCCTCCACCTCCCCTGCCTGGTTATTTGAGAGAACAGACGTAGATAAGAGAAAATAAGCACTACCGTTAGTCTCTCATGCTGCACCCTTTCAAAGGCCCACCCATCCATCCATATGTGGCTTTCCCATTCATTCTGATAATAATACCAATTACTATGCAGGCAGGGCCATTCTTATTCACATTTGCAGCTCACTGTGGACATTTATCCTGCACTCTGAGCAACACTCCTATCTTCAACAACATCGATTATACAGCTGTTGTACAATCATTGTAAATGAAATATACAATGCCCCGCGCAGCTTGAGGAAGCATTTGTAACCATGGAAGGTAGGATAGGAGAGGGGTGGCCCTTCTTCTGCCTGATTTCTCTCCGACACTGCCTCAGTCTCCAAGTCCTGATACATCCAGGGGCTCAGGGTGGGGAAGGGGCCGAACTGATATAATTTAGGAACAAAAAGCCGAGGCAACGCGGTTTTTCTCTCAGAGGAGGGACTCTGTGATTCAGTGGGCAAATGGGGCCCCACAACCTCAGCGTCATAAACAGTGGCTCTCGCAGGGAACTTGCTGTGACCAGACATCCTAGGTCACATGGAACAGCTTTGACTCAAGCTATCTAAGAGCTCCGAAACAGAACGTCTGACTTAGGCAGATATCGTCTCTGCTATTTCCTCTCTTCCCCGATAAAGTTTTTCTGTTTGTTCTTGCCTTCAACAAGTTACATTTGTCATCAAAATCAATGTGATGCGTAGGGGCGCCTAGCAGGCTAAGTTGGTAGAGCATGAGACTCTTGATCTTGGGGTGGTGAGATTGAGCCCCATGTTGGGCCTAGAGATTACTTTAAAAAACCAACATTATGGGTCTTTTATTTTTAGTTTTCCAAGGAACTGTATTATTCAGTCTGCCTTTCCCAGAGAGACCCAGTCTGTGAACGCTTTTGTACTCCGTTCTTTCTCTAAGTTTGTCTCTTCCACCCCTCAGAGACTCTGATCCACTGTTTATTGACATAAACAGGACCATCCATTCACCTAGGTACTGTCACATTTAATAAATACAACTCAGATTGTACCTGTTTTATAGGTGAAAAGATTAATGTCTTGAGGAAGGCCATACAGATAATTCATGATAGAACTGAGACTTAAGTGATAATACTAGGTTTCCCCTTTATCTAGATTCTGCTTACCTTTATTTATCAAACACTCTTCTACAAGCTTTGGACTCTATTGGACAAAACTTAATATACTTCTTTTAATGTTTTAATATGTAGGAAAATGTCTTACAGTCTATGCCACTTTGATGGTCGCTCTCAGCCAAATGGCAGTTATGCAGGTGCACAAATTTTTTGTTGTTCCTGGTAAATGATTGAAAAATGAAATCCTTTGAGTGTTTAGCAACAATCTTTAACTTAAGGACCGTTAAAAAATAACACAAATCTTTCTGTTGTCTGACAATTCTCCATCTGACATCTTCTGGTAAGATCAAACCTTCTTCTGTGGGTGTCAGCAACCTGGAAGAAATTCCTGGAGACAATGGTGGAGAACTCTTTTAAAAGGTGCGACATCACTGACATTCTTAATACCAGCAGGGATGACACTTTGTGGAAAAGCACAAAGTTGAAAGCTAATTCTTAGTTGTCAGCCTCCTAATGTAGAGGTTTTAAGAATACCAAACCTGATTATTTCACTTATATTTCCTTTATATATATAAGTGATAAAAAAAAAATCTATGTCGGGGCTCCTGGGTGGCTCAGTCGGTTGAGCGTCCAACTTTGGTTCAGGTCATGATCTCGCGGTCCGTGAGTTTGAGCCCCGCGTTGGGCTCTGTGCTGACAGCTCAGAGCCTGGAGCCTGTTTCAGATTCTGTGTCTCCCTCTCTCTGACCCTCCCCTGTTCATGCTCTGTCTCTCTCTGTCTCAAAAATAAATAAACGTTAAAAAAAAATCTATGTCAAAATCCTCTGAAAGAACTCCTTCAATAATTCTAAAACAACAAGTCTAAGTGATAAGAAGCCATTGTGTCATGGGTTAATTAGCAGCCATCTTTTCTCTCTTGGGGTAACCTAAAATAATGGTTCAGCCTACATTCGGTAGTGTCTTAGAAACAAGTAAGTGTATTAGTAACTATTTGATCCTCGTAGGCATCCTATAAGATTAATGCTATTGGTCTCAATTTATAGTTTAAAGACTGAGGCCCAGAAGTAACTTGACCAAGATTACATATATAGTTAAATGGTGGAACGTGGGTTTGAGACTAGGAAATCTGGCTCTGGAATCCATGCTTAACCTGGGCTAAATCTGACTTATAGATAGGATTTGTTAGGCTTAAACATTGACTTAAAAAAATCATTAGCTTTTGGTTTTGTTGTTGTTGCAGACATTTAAAATTGGGAAATTTTGAATAAGAATTTGAATTTCCAGCTTTTTAGGAAAATTAAATCTAGCAATTTTGGGTGTCTATTCTCATCTGATAGCAATCAGCTTGGGGGGTTTGCTGCTTCCCCTACCGAGGCACATGCTCTCTTGTCTCCCCCTTGCCTGCTCCACTCATTTTCTTCCCTTCCTTCTTCTCTGAATAGATTAATGTTGTGATGTCAGCTGTGCTCTTGTGTTAAAACTGGGGACATCTTCTGGAGCACTCTCTTGCAACCCATGTTTCCCACCCCAATCTCCCCCTTTCCTCCCATATTGTACATAGCACAAGTGAAATCTGTGCAAAAAGGTTGACACAGCTCTGGCCCAAAGCTGTAAAACAGAAATCTTTGTTGGGCCATGACGTTAGGCAGTGTTTGATCCGAAGCAAATTGACTGGGAGTGATATCCGATAAGGGATTTTACCATGTACAATTCTGGTTACTGGTAAGACAGTTCATGTAGGGCTATTGCATGTGGTTCCGGGCCTGGCATGAGCAGGGCTGACAGGGGAAAAGGAAGGCTGGGTGTGAAATGGGGGAGGGCAAGCACAAGTTGGAATTCACGTGGGCAAGGCAGAACCCACGCAGGTGTCGCACTGCTTCTAAGCCTCCGACCTTGTAGATGTGAGTCACCTGCGGAAGAAGCTGCCAGCCCGTTATCACAGGAGTAGATGGGTCTTGGGTAGGAGTCAGAGAAGCCAAAGGAGGAGACCCGGTGGGAGGTGGTGGAGAATGGGCTGGATCGCTGCTGCACACCCACCAGGAGAGCCGGCCCCTGTGACCACGTACGTGAGCTGCCACCCCTGCTGGCCATGCTGCCAGCCCTCCCACATGACCACAACCGCATCTGCACTCCGCTTCCCAGCTCCATGCAGAATTTTCTGGTGGCCAACAGTAGTCTGGAGTCATAAAGTGAGAGGGGGCTCTGGGGAATGTGGTTCCAGCTTAGCTAAATTAGCACAGCACAAAACCACAGTAGCCCAAAGTCAAGAAATCTAAACCCTCCCAAAGCTGTCACAGAAACAGATTCAATCTCCCAACTTTGAGGGACCAGAAGGATGAGAAACCTGTCAGGAATCCATAGCATGTGGCTCATATCTATAACCATGGTGCCGCCTTACTGTCTGCTATTCTTACATAAGGCCTAAAATACTCTGGGGCGCTGGGGTGGCTCAATCGGTTGAGCATCTGACTCTTGACTGCGGCTCAGGTCATGATCCTAGAGTTGTGGGATTGATTCCTGCTTCAGGCTCTATGCTGGGTGTGGAAACTGCTTAAGATTCTCTCTCTCTCTCCTTCTCTCTCTCTCTGTCTCTGTCTCTCTCTCTCCCTCTCCCTCTGTCATTCTCCCCCACTCACGCTGTATCTCTAAAATAATAATAATAACAAAAAAAACCTCATTCTGCAAATCTAGTTTCCAAGTGGCTGTCACAAATAAGTCTCTCTTTTTCCTGGATCAGTTATACCTTAATCTAGTTCCAGCACTCTGCTGCCCTGACTCATGTGAATTCTCTCCTTTGGGGTAAGGATGCTTCTTCCATCCACACAGCAGCAACTCTCATATTGCTGTTGACACAGTTTGTTCTGTTTGTAGGCCCAAGTCTACTTTCAAGAAACTCTGGCAGCAAGAACTGCAGAACCTGCTGTTATACGCAGCACATGCCTTAGAGAATCCTGCCCATTGTCTGATGACCAACATTTACTGACTCTGACCTTGCTGCTCAGCAGTGGTTTACAGAGCAGGCAGGAAACAGAAGTGCCTTTCCTCAGGGCAACCCTCATCTCTCATGACCCATACTGCCTTGTAACTGGGATCTCATTTTTACAGTTGCGTAGATTGCACTCAAATAAATGCACAGCTAGCCTGTCTCAAGCCAAGTTCACAAAGTCCATGTTCCAACCTCACCTGCACATTGTGCTAGATCCTGGCCTAAGTCAACAGCCAAGACCCACCCGTACCCCTATGATCAGATTTACTCTAGAGATCCTGAGCGTCTTCTGCTCTTGACCAACCTTGCTCGGGCTGTCCTGATGCATTAAATTCTAACAACATTGAACTCCAAGAGGAAAGACATTTCAATCTTTTCTTTTCAGTGTCTCATTAATCCTTTACAAAATGCCCACTAAAATGGTTCTGGTACCACTTCCAACATGGGAAGGATAGTTTCCCCCATGTCACCTTAGCATTTCCCCAACACGATCTTGGTGTCCTACAATTTAACTGAATTCAACTCAATTCCAACACTGTCTACCTAGAGATAGAATAAAACCCCACAGGTTAAGGGGTCCTAGAAAACTATCCTCTCCCCAGTTTCAGATGCCAGTTCCAAGCCCTGGTTGTTACCTCTGTTTCTGACCAACTGGCTACAAATTGGAGATTCTAATGACACGCCTCTTTGGGTTTGATAACTTCACTAGAGCAGTTCACAGAACTCAGAGAAACATTTTACTTACTAGATTACCAGTTTATTATGAAAGGATATAACTCAGGAACACCAGGTAGGAAGAGATGCATAGGGCAAGGTATGGGGAAAGGACATGGAGTTTTCATGCCTTCTATGAGAATGCAACTCTCCCTCAATCTCCTGGTATTCACCAACCAGGAGGCTTCTGAACTCTGTCCTTTGGGTTTTTACAGAAGCTTCCATATATGGACATGATGGATTACATCATTGGCCATTGGCAATTGATTCAACTTTCCAGCCCTATTCCATCCCCAGTGGGACTGAAAGTTCCTAATCTCTAATCACATGGTTGGTTCTGGCAACCAGCCCTCATCCTTGGGTGGGGTCCAAAAGTCACCTCATTAGCATAACAAAGATACCTTTTCTGCTCTTACTATTTAGGAAATTCCAAGGATTTTAAGAACTCTGTGCCAGAAATGGGGATGAAGACCAAATATACATTTCTTCTTATAAATCACAATACCAGACCCTCTCCTTACCAGTCTACCCTATTAAGCATTATGGAGTGCAGAGGAGTTTCAAGTTTTAAAAATTGTCCTATTCAGTTTTTGCCCAGGTTCCCCCTAATGCAATACGATGAAACGGCAGGACAAGGATGCATGAACAGGTTGGCCACTACTATGTGACATGGGTTGCTTAACCCATGGGACTTTCCGAGGAGCCTAATGAAATGCATCTCAGACCTAGAGGGAATGATTTGTCTATTAATCCTTTCATTCATTCATTCACACTTCTGGGTTCTGAGTGGGATTCTGTAGGTATCCTATGTTGCAGCATCAGAAAATCCAGGGCATGGTGGGCAGTTCATGACAAAGCCCCAAAGTGAGGTTGCATCTGAGTGAAGCTGAACGAAGCCCATGTGGGACTGGTTATTGTAGCAGTGGCTGGAGAAAGAAGTCTGGCCAAACAGAGATAAGTGGGCCACAAGAGGGATCCACTAAAGTCCATCCTTGCAATACTTAGATTTACTCATGCCTTCTAGTCAGGCCATGTTCACTGACATGGTTATGGGAGAATACTCTCTTCCTAAAATTCAAGGAGACTTACTCATCTTTTTCGGGAAGTAGGGCATACCAAGACACCAAATTTTCACAGAGAAAACATCAGGCCTTCCTTTGTGATCTTCTCACTGAATTAGTAATAAATCATCAATATCTGGGCATTCTTTTCTTTCTGGGCATATGAGAGTCAGGGTTTCCCAGTCCTTTTGAAGTAAGCCAGGGCTATGTGACTAATAATGGCCAATGAAACATAAGCAGAAGTGACATGTGTCCCTCTGAAATGGAGGCCGGCAACAAGCCCCTATACAATTTTTCAGTCTCTTTCATCTCTCCTTGGGTGGAAAACATGGAGGCTGTTTGTTGAAATGACAGAACAACAACAGCCTGGATCACTGAATCATCGCATGGAGGACAGCTGCCTGGGAGTATCACCCAGCAAATAACAGATTTTGCAGGAGCAAGTAATAAACCCTATATATTTAGCTGTTGAGATTTTGGGATTGTGTATTATAATATCATAATATATTCTGTCGAAAACACCCTTAAACATTTGCAGATTCCGTGTGCATTGTAATCGAAAGTCGGGAGAATGAGTTATATATTAATGTTATAAATTATTTATAATATGCTATAAGTTTAATCAATGCTCAGGAGGAATTAAATTCCTAAGTGAGGGAATGTACTAACATTCAGAGCTGATAGAAAACTTTCTAACATCTCCTGTCAACTCATTGTTGGAATTGGAAAGTCATGGTTAAGATCCTGATACCTGCCACAATGAGATGCCTCTTGGTGAGTTTTCTAAAGACCTGCATGTGTTCCTAGCCACAGAATCTCCAAATATCCCTTCACTTTGTGTTCTACACTAAATACATCTGTACCATTGTCCATTACAACCTCATTCTTTAATCAAATTAAATGTATTTTCCTAGGGATAAACTTTTGAATTGCGTAGCATTCTCAGAAGCCCACATTTGCAATGATGCCACGATAATCCCATGCTATGTCTCAGCATTGTAGTTGATAAATAGTTGATGTTTGTCGAATTAAGTCAAATTGAACTGACATGAATTGAAGGAGGAGGAGGAGGATACAATCGTTGTGTTTGGGATGTTATATCTGTTATGAGGTGGCTAATATTACCCCCTTTTTGCAGATGAGGAAATTACTGTTTAGAGAGATTGGGTGAGTTGCCAAACGTGATAAAAAAGGTAGGAGATGTTGAAGTCTGTGAATTTTAAGATCTGAGATAAAGCCGACCTTCCTTCCACAATACCCTAATGCTACCTTGAATTGAAACAAATGTAAATTGAATCAAAGTGAATTGAATTGAACTGTATTGAACTGAACCGGCAAATCCATCACAATGTAGAGATGTGGGGCCCAAGACTCTGTAGCACTCATGTTATTTATGATGTAGCATTACAGCCAACGCCAATCATTACATGCCTGTTTCTGAGAGGTGATTCTTTAAACTATCGAACTCTTAATATGTTTTAAGTCTACTTTTATTAATAAAAGTTTTAGGTAATAAAAAAAGTTTGGAACTAAACTCTTGGGTGACTTATATTGCCATAATAAACCCTATCTCCTTCTTCGTGAGAATGACTCCTTTGATCTCAGAGTGCCGGGAATAGGCCTGCTTGGCACTGGTTCGTAAGACTTCTAGTCTCACCTGACATGTCCACATGGTGAAAAGTTATTTGGGATGACCACAGTAGGGATATTCACTGGTGCATCAGACACCAAGTGACACTTTCTAAGAGGCAGGTTCTGTAACTGGTTTTTAAGTCACTTCACACTTTGAGCCAACATACTTAAGGAAAAAATAACAACTTGTAAGCATATCATTGTGGAATGCTGCTTGTATGGGTCATTAAGAAAAAAAAAAACAGATCAGGTTCAACTGCCTTATTTCTCAGAATAGGAAACAATGCTAACACCTCGAACTGATTTTACAGTTTGTAGTTTATACAGGGTATTCACACATGCATTATCTCATCTGTTAGGTCCTTTGAGGCCTCAGCCCTAGGAGGTTAAGTCTGCCTCAGGTCACGTGGTTACTTAGTGACAGAATAATAATGGAGTGTTAGAAACCTGAGGTTTGTTATATGTGTGTTTTTCATTGAGTTACTTGCTTAACAAATATATAGTGTAATAACCAGTAGACATTGTACTTAGACCTTTGCGCTAGCATTGCAAAAACAGGGTGTGAGATATTCAATAAATACTGAATTGCCCTCGACCTGAAGACAATTGAAAGCAGTGAAAAAAATTTCTCAGTACAGAGTAGGAAGTGACAAATGCCTATGAGTGGTTCCAATCATTTTCTTGGGGACTTCATGTAGGAGTGATTATATTCGTCTCAGTGAAGAGAAAGGTTCTCAAGGATTTCTAAGAGAGGAGACATTGGAATAGATTTTTCGATAGGTAGAATTTTAATATGCAGACCTGAAGTATATAAGCAGAGGGAATTGTTCTAGACAGGGAGAAGAGGCGGGAAATAATAAGACACGTGGAAAACAATGAGGACTCTTGCCTCAAATCTCAGCCACATTATATTTTTGTATTTTAAGTCTAGAATATCAGGAATTCTCTTAGAGTCAATTTCAGAAAAAAAAAATTCCCATCCATTAGCCTATGAGTAAGACACGTATTAAATGAATGATGAACTATTCAATCAGAATGGTGTCTTATCGATGATTTAGGGCATTATAACTCATCTTGACCAAATTGAGGGTGCATGGAGAAAAGCAGCAGAAACTTAGATTCGAATTTTAAGTTGTGGAAAAACGATGAAAGGCCTTGAATAACCAGATTAAAGTTGCTGAGACTTTATTACATGTGGAGTCAAGAGTCACTGAACATTTTTTGAGTAAAAAGTAATAGAGTAAGAATGGTGGTTAGTAAACGAAGTTGACAGTATTATGTGGGTAGACTGAGAGTAGGAATACAGTAGAAATGTAGAATACAGAAAGGTGATTAAAATGGTTAAGGAGAGAAACTAACCTGAACCATTGAATTAGTTCCTGAATAACAACCCACCCCTGGAACTTAGTGGCTTAAAACAACCACCATTTATTTATTCTACAATTCTATGCAGTAGCAGTTGGGGCTGGGCCTATCTAGGTAGTTCTTCTGGTCTCAGCTATTCTCAGTCATACACTTGCAGCTAATCACCAGACCTGGCTGGTCTAGGATGGTTCCAATTGGGATGGCACAT
The DNA here is from genome assembly GCF_022837055.1 of Prionailurus viverrinus. Taxonomy (NCBI): domain Eukaryota; kingdom Metazoa; phylum Chordata; class Mammalia; order Carnivora; family Felidae; genus Prionailurus; species Prionailurus viverrinus. The sequence continues at coordinate 22,877,733 of NC_062569.1, forward strand.
CCTTGCTCCAAGTGGTTTTTCATCCTCCAGCGGGCTCGCTCAGATTTGCTCACATGGAGGCTGAGACTTCACACCTAGAGAGGAGAAGTGCCAAGGGCACTTGAAGCCTAGGCTTGCAGCTGGCATGATGTTACTTCCATTGCGTTCTGTTATTCAAAGCAAGTCACAAGGCCAGACCAGATGCAAACCCAGACCAGATGCAAATGGAGGGAAAGCAGAGTTCACCTTTTGGTTCCAGTAGCTGCAAAGTCACATTGCAAAGGGGCATGCATAAGAGAAGGAAGGAAATAAATATGGTCATTTTTTTCCTCCAGCCATCTGCTATATTCCCCAATTTATTTCCTTTATCATTATTGTTATCATACAATTTTTTTCTGGCTATGTGAAAGATATAACGGAATAAGCCACTTTTTCTAGAACATTTCTTATTAACAATTTCTCTCTAATTGTCACTGTCCTTGCTAAAAAGAAGCACGGCAATATGATTTTGTCTTCAGTTAAGAAATCACCAATTCTATTCTTATGATTCAGTTCTATTCTATGAAGCCAGAAATATCTGTAGTGTTTTATGCCATATTTAATAATATTAATTAATGTGGTTTGTGACAAAATTTGTCTTTTTTCCCTCTTACGTTCAAATTACATTACAATAAACACATCATATGAGGCTTAGTGAAAAATAGAAATCAATGGAGGCTCATGAAGGATATCCCCACATGTTGTTAAAAAAATATTTGGTGCTGAGGCCCCTGGGTGGCTCAGTCGGTTAGGTGCCTGACTCTTGATTTCGGCTCAGGTCATCATCTCATGGTTCATGAATTCAAGCCCCATGTCCGGCTCTGTGATGACAGCATGGAGCCTGCTTGAGATTTCCTCTCTCCCTCTCTCTCAAAAAATAAGTAAGATAAAAACACATTTAAAAAATATTTGATGCTTAAAATATTGAAATTGCTTTGGATCTAGAATTTCACTGAACTGCTCATTTGGTGATTTTTTTTTTTCAACCTTTCTTATTCTGGTAGGTCTGTTTTTACATGTCTTAATGAGTCAGAAAGACTTCTAAAACATCTCATGGACTAAGAGGGGCAGAATAAACATAACTGGGCATCTTAGGAAAATTTTCCTTAAAGTTCAACCCAAAGGAAATATGTTTCTTTTCCACATCTACTCCATAAATATCTATTTCATATAGATATGCCTTTGGTTTTCATCTAGGTGCTTTTGTGAAACGTAAAAACTTACAAAACATATTGTTAGATAGGAATATCTAGGATTCTATTTCATTAGCGTAAATACTCTCGCCAGATCATGTAATTTCATTTTCTAAATACTTATTGAACCTGTCCAGGCTCATGGCTATTGCCATTTCTCCAGTTCAGATCCTCATCACTTCCGGACAAATGAAGTAATCTCTTAGCTGGCATCCTTGGTTCCAGTTTTTCCTGTTTCGCAATGTTCCTTTTACTCCTCAATGGAGTATTTCCAATGGAATATTGGTCTGGCAGACGTTCTTTAAAGAAAAATGATCTGTGTTCAAATAAGTTGGAAATTCGATAGGCCACACCCTTCGTGCTTGTAGAGTCCAAAGATCCGTTTGCACATTAAAAGCTTTTGAGAAGTCCCGAGTAACACGAAGATTGTAATGTGCTTTTCTCTTCGGCACAAACCATGATCACCATGCTGTTTAATCTGAAGTACCCAGTGCCTTAGGCAAAATTAGAATAATTATAGGATAGCAGGAATTTGGAAAGAAAGAGTTAATATTCAATATTCAACTTCCAAAAGGGATGGTGAACACCAAGACTAGAAAATTTCTTGAAATCCCAGCTTTACTGAGAGAGAATGGATTTTTAAATTCCAAAAGATCTTATGCATATCAAAAGGATCTTATACATATCCAGGCTTAATGGAATAACAGATCGTTAAATTTTACCCAAAAAATGTTGGGAGGTTAATCAGAAAATAATTAGTGTCTGAAGAATGCCTACGAGGCTGAGAAAGGAACATGATACTTTTCCTGAAGGGGAGAGGAGATATTTGGAAGGGATTGGTAGAGGATAAAGAAGCAGCCTGGATCTGTCAGAGACCCAGTGCCTCGACCTCCATGGGTCTTCGTCCAAGGGATGCCAGAGAAGTGAGATAAAAAGCCCCCAGGCAAGTTAAAAGAGAAGTCAAAACCTTAGGGTGGGTGCATTCCCTTTACCAATTGTAGCTCTGAAAGGACCCTGACTTGCAAGATCCTTGTACCAATTCGGGAAGGTCACAGTGGAATAGAGAAAAGATTGTACACATACGTAGGCAGAAAACAGCAGGGAATTTTGCCAAATTTCCCATGACAGATATTTGACATGGAAGGCTCGAACATTTTCTTCCGTGCTCCCTTTGAGGCAACTGACAATAGTTGGGAAATGAGACTGGATCTGCTATGGGTCACCAAAGTAAATGGCAAGGTGATCTCCTATGAAAAACAGTAACACAGAAAGAAGTTGTAGGTGAACAGCAGAGAATTTAGTGTCAATGGAAGCCAAGGAGAAGCAAGATACCCAGAGGTAAGAATGAGGATGAGGTTCTCAAGACTTTTGATTTTGCTGGGAGAACAAACAATAAGTTACACCGAAGAAGTAGATGGAGTCAGAGAAAAGGTCAGTGCCCAGAGTTAGGTGAGCCAAGCGAGACCTCCACCAGAATTCAACAAGAGGAAGCCCAGAAGTCATCTACCCCAATGCTGGACATTGTTTTGGAAAGGAAGTTATGCAAGACCATCTGGAGGAGAAGAATTGCTTGAAGGAGAGTTTAAACTTTAAATTGAGTGAACATTTACCTCAGTGAGGAGATCTTCAACTGGAAAAGATTGAGTCACCTGTAACCGGAAAGTTCACATTATTATTTTCGACACATTGTTAGAAATGGGGATGATTAAGGAACTTAGTTACACGGGAATATCATTGAATTTTATACGAATGAGATGCACGTATAAAGTATCTACTCTATTACATAGACAAATCTGATCCCTCATCTAATCTAGAATCCCCCAAATGTATTTCTCAAAAGATTTTTTTTTTTTTTAAATTAACACGTGTCTTCTCTCAGAACTAGTATTTCATGGAACTAAATCTGGGAAATAAGGTCTTATATTCTTATTAGAGTTATCTCTTAAAAATGATCTTTTTTCTTTTAAATTAATCTTGGTTTTTTGCTTTTTGGAATTCTTACATGTTTCAGGCATTATGTTGGGTGCCTGAATTAGAAAGATGTCTCAATCATAAGTTTCGCCCTCAAGGAAGCTGCAGACTTACAGAAGAAATACGTGCTTGTTTTGGCAACATATATACTAATATTAGAACAGTACAGAGGCAACTAGCATGAGTTCTGTACAAAGATTGCAGGAAAATTTAGGAGTTCCACATTTTCTCTTTAAAAAAAAATTTTTTTTTTAATGTTTCTTTATTTTTGAGAGCGAGAAAGGGTGCAAGAAGGGGAGGGTCAGAGAGAGGGAGACACAGAATCCGAAGCCGGCTCCAGGCTCTGAGCTGTCAGCACAGAGCCCGACACGGGGCTCGAACCCACGGACCATGAGATCATGACCTGAGCTGAAGTCAGAAGCTCAATTGACAGATCCACCCAGGGGCACCCACATTTTTGTCTTTAAGAGGTTATACTGTCTCTTTAAGAAAATGATCAAGGCGGGGTGCCTGGGTGGCGCAGTCGGTTAAGCATCCGACTTCAGCCAGGTCACGATCTCGCGGTCCGTGAGTTCGAGCCCCGTGTCGGGCTCTGGGCTGATGGCTCAGAGCCTGGAGCCTGTTTCGGATTCTGTGTCTCCCTCTCTCTCTGCCCCTCCCCCGTTCATGCTCTGTCTCTCTCTGTCCCAAAAAAAATAAATAAACGTTGAAAAAAAAAGAAAAAAAAGAAAGAAAAAAAAAAAAAGAAAATGATCAAGGCTAGGACATTCTCTCTCATCACTTCTCTTCTATATTGTAATAGAAGTTTGAGAAAGTGAAATAAGGCAGGGAACATAGAGATTAAAAGAAAGAATTCAAACTGTCAATATTTTCAGATGACATGGTTGTCCGTGTAGTGAATCCTAAATAATATACCAAACATCTACTAGCCTTAACAGTGAATTTATCAGGGTCACAGTAAACATAGTTAACATACTAAGAACAAAGATCTGGAAAATAAAAAATTTAAAGACGCATTTAAAATAGCACCAAATCTAGGATGCCTGACGGGCTCAGTCGGTGGAGCGTGTGACTTTTGATCTCAGGGTTGTAAATTCAAGCCCTGTGTTGGGTGTAGAGATTACTCAAAAAAATAAAAAATCTTGGGGTGCCTGGGTGGCTCAGGTCATGATCTCACAGTTTGTGGGTTGGAGCCCCATTGGGCTCTGTGCTGACAGCTAGGAGCCTGGAGCCTGATTCAGATTCTGTGTCTCCCTCTCTCTCTCTCTCTCTGCCCCTCCGCTGCTTACGTGTTCTCACTCAAAAATAAATAAATAAGCAAAAAAAAAAAAAAAACCACACAGAAAAAATTTATAGAAAAGATAAAATAAAAAATAAAAAATCTTTAAAAAATAAAACATAAAATAGCACCCAAACCATAAAATACTTGAGGATAAATTTAGCAACACATAAAAAAAAACTCCACACTGAATCCACAAAAGATTAATGGGAGAAATTAAAGAAACAATTATACCATGTTAATAGGTAAAAGACTTATGTTGTCAAGATATCAATTCTCCCCAAGTTGTACAGATTCAAAACAGGCCAAATCATAATCCCCAAAGTTTTTTATTTTATAAATTGATAAGCTATTCCAAAATTTATATGGAAGTGCAAATAACCTAGAATAGTCAAAACAATCCTGAGAAGGGAAAATAATATAATACAGAAGAGCTTCCCCGACTTCAAGACTTATTTGTTATGAAGCTACATTTAAAGATAGTGAGATGGGGCACCTGGGTAGCTCAGTGGTTTAAGCGTCCTACTTCAGCTCAGGTCATGATCTAGCTTTTTGTGAGTTCTAGTTCCACATTGGGCTCTGTGCTGACAGCTCAGAGCCTGGAACCTGCTTTGGATTCTGTGTCTTCCTCTCTCTCTCTCTCTGCTTCTCCCCCACTCATGCTCTGTCTCTCAAAAGTAAATAAACATTAAAAAAATAAAAAAAGATAGTGGAGTATTTATAAAAAGGTCGTTAAATAAAACAGAACAGAGAATCGAGAAATACACCCACACTTGCACACTCAACTCATTTTTCATAACAGCACTGAAAGATTTCAATAAACGATGCCTGAGCAACTTGATATCCACATGGAAATAAATGAACTTTAACCTCTATTGCATGCTGAATGTTAATTTGAGATGGGTCTAAACTTACAAAGTTTATGAAAGAAAACCTATGAAAGTATCTTCATAAAATGAGGGTATGCTGGGAGAAATCATTTACAAAACATACATCTGGCAGGAGAAAGAACTTGTATCCTATAACCAAATAACAAAAAGATAAACAATTCAATGAAAACAGATCTGAACAGAGGCTTCAGAAAAAAGATCTGAACAGGCCAATAAATAAATGAAGAAAAAATTCAACATCATTAGTTAGCAGGAAGATGCAATTAAATCACAAAGAAGTACTACATGTTTATTAGCAGAGTGGTTAAATTTAAAAAGAACAACAACACTAAATGTTGGCAAGAATATGGAGCAATGTGAATTCTCACATGTTAATGATGGAGTGTAATAGAGTGCGATCAATTTGGAAAATGGTTAGTTTTTTTTTTTAAGTTGAATATATATCTTCCCTATGATCTAATAATTTCACCCCTAGGAATTAATCCAAAAGAAATGAGAAAATGTGTCCACATAAGACTTTATGATAAATGTTCCTAGCAGCTTTATTCAGATTCAAAATTAGAAACAACCCAAATGCCTATCAAAGTGCAGGTAAATAACTTTGATATATTCATACGATGAAATAATATTGAGTAATGAAAATGAAAAATTCTTGACTCCTACAACCTGGATAAATCTTCATACTGAGCACATGAAGCCAGATACGAGAGAATGAACATTATATGATTTCATATGTATGAAATTCTAGAATAGAAAACCCTAATCCAATGGGACAAGGGATTTACCCAGCAGAGACCAGAGACCTTTCTACAATGGTGAAACTTTTTATGTCATACTAGCAGTGTGAGTTTCATGGATGCAGGCATTTGCCAGAATTTATTGAATTGTACACTTAACATGTGCATATTTTACTGATTATAAATTTTACTCTAAAAAAAGGAACATTGAACTCTACTTAGTAGGAATGATCTTCACAGTGGTATGGGTAAATAATTCGAAATAATTGTGTGTTCTCTGAGCAAATACGTAAATATATTGATGATAATAGGTGCCAGATTTTCCTCTGCTGCCGTTATAATTATGGAAGGGAGACAGCTAGAATAAACATGGGAGTGTTGAAGTGGAATTAGAATTACCAGGCAAATTCGTTGTTTTCAATATATAAATAGGTAGACACAGGAATAAATGTGTGTGTGTGTGTGTGTGTGTGTGTGTGTGTGTGTGTGTGTGTGTGTTTGTAGTTTTTGTTGTTTTCCCAGCTCTGAACACTGAGAGAGGTTGAAAGCAATGAAATTCTAGTAGCCGTGACCACAGCCAGTACTCAGATATTGCCTCTCAAATATCATTCTCCACTAAAAAGTACCAGGGCTCCCTGGAGGAAAGATTTAATTCCAGTGCTTAAGCTAAAAAAGTACAAAATGGGTTGTTCAAGAAAGTCAGCACCTACTCAAAGAACGTTGGAGATCTGACAAGAGGATGCCAAGACCAGATGGAAGGGGCTACTCATGTCCAAAATCTGGAACGATTTGACCATCAACATAAATAATGCTAGGAATTATAGTCTACTGAATTAAGTAGAAATATATGGGTCCAAACGGATATAAACCCAACGTACATGTTGCCTCCTTTGCGAAGGTTTCTTGAATGTTTAGAAGCATCTTGGTGAAGTAATTATTGATCATTTGTTGTCTTATTTTTCCTAACCTCTTTTTCAGCATAGGCAGCAGAAATTCTTTTTATATTTCTTAGAGCTGTCTTTCTTCCTTAGGGTCATGTTGTTTTCTATGTTTCCTATATCCATTCCCCCACCTGTACTGGTGGGCACTTCAAGATTTTATCTCATTTTTTTGATGCTTTGTTATGGAGGATGCTGCAACATTAATTGCATTATATTAAATTGTATCCCATCAATTGGTTGCAAGCTATGAAAATGAAAGTAATAGGGGTCAATTTAGTAAAAAAATTAGTTTATCTTGATGCCAGCTGTGAAAAATGCATGCAACTGGCTGAGAGCCAATCACAGGAGCCCTGTAAGGTATATCCTTCCACCTGCTTGCAGGAAAAACCTTATTAAAAAAAAAATCAGCAGGTAACTGCAGCTCTCCTTCTGTCCTTTGACTCAAAGATGTGTTTTGTTTTGCTCCCAGACTAGACGGTCCTGAATTGGGTTCCCTGACAACACAGGGCTCTGTCAGCCAGTTGGGCCAAATGAGTCAGTGACCCGCCACGATGATGGACATCAAACAGCCATGCAGGTATGAGGATGTCCACTCGCCCAGGATCAGAAAGAAACCTCATGCTGGTTTCCAGGCTTCCCTTCCCCTCTCCTCAGCTCCTACTGAAAATAAACGTACAGAAACCACAACAAAATAACCCCTCCACTCCCCGATCATTCTTTCAGAAGGGCCAGAACAAGCAGAAGCAGGCCCTCTCTGAGGTAGGAATTTCCCAGTGAGGGTTAGACTTTAGGGGGCAGGGCTAAAGTACAGATGCTAACCTTGCCCCTGCTGCTCACTGAGCTATCAGTCATTTGATAGTATTGCTTTGCTGAATAGAGACGTCGCAGCCCTAACTACCTCAGCCAGCTGAGCCTAATCATATTATTATAATGATAACTGAATTGCAAAGTGAGGCTAGATGAGTACCTGTTTGAGACAGAATCCAGGAATATGGTGTGTATGGCTCCAGGGAAGGAAGGGCAACGTCTTAGGGGCTTTAGGAAAACTACCATTCCCAGTGTTTTTCTTTGTAGTTTGTAGGTTTCTTCAGACTCATTTACAAATATGTCTTTTCTTTTTTTAAAAACATTTTGAAAATGTTTACTTATTTTTGAGAGAGAGAGAGAGAGAGAGAGAGAGAGAGAGAGAGAGAGAGACAGTGCGAGCTGGGGAGGGGCAGAGAGAGAGGGAGATACAGAATATGAAGTAGGCTCCAGGCTCTGAGCTGTCAGCACAGAGCCCAATGCAGGGCTAGAACTCATGAATCATGAGATCGTGACCTGAGCCGAAGTTGGATGCTTAACCAACTGAGCCACCGAGGTGCCCCTACAAATATTTCTATAACATGAAAATTACTATATACTGTAAACAATTATAACTGATATCAATATGGTCATTTCTGATCTTCACAATGGGATCAGATCTTCAATCTCAGCATATTCTCATGATAGGGTCATACATATGACACCTATGAAGGACATATGATAATCCCCATTTTATAGATGAAGGAACAGAGACTTGGAGAGGTATAAACATTTTCCGTCATAAAAGGAAGAGAACTATGCAATTCTGGGTTGAAAATAAGTTATTAACGGACAACTGAATAGCTAGTAAGCTGTATCTTGGGTATTTGAAGAAAATAAAAAAGAATGGCAGGAAGAAAATAACTGGTAAACATTTGGCCAGATGTTTTCAGTAGAAGATCTGGGATGGGTTCACTCCACAACTTACTGCCTATAAAACTTGGCCTTGAGATGTTCTAGGATGTCACCGGGAGACACCACTCCGTAGACTCACTTGAGATCTGTTTGATGTGACTGCAGATGACTCAAGACACTTCTATTATATGAATAAAAACAGTTCCCTACTCACAGCCACAGAGGATACTATGCTGTCCTTTTCCCCATCATTCCTACTTCCTACTTCGTTACCTCACACACAAGCATGGTGTGCCTCCTCATTGGTATTGATTAGTGGAAAGGAGGATGATGCAGTAAAGCTGGAGAAAGAAAAAAGTTTTGCTTTTCAAAAATCTTGTTTTAGGTTTGAGATAAAAAATTCAGAAATCAGTCAGATTCAGTTTTCTTACCACTGAGGGGAGATAAAGTTTTCAGGAAATGGGAGAATGGCAAAGAACGAGTAGAGAGTACACAAGGAAACTGGATAAAGATGGACCCCAGCAAAGGGGCCCTCAGTTCTTCACTATGCTTCCTCCAGCCTTCATCTGCTTCTGTCTTTAATCCCAGGGGACATAATCGAATTCCAGAGAGTTTGAGGATTTGAATGTAAATGACAACCACGCAAATTTTCATAAGTAGCATCTAGGATGAAAGCAAGACTTAAGTTTCTCTGCGAAGGAGCAGAAATGTCTATGATCAGACAATAAATCAGGATATTTTACTCTGAACTCTATTGTCATGCAGGCCATTAAAGAGGGGTTGTGTGCTGACTTAGGCAGAAGGTGGGTCAAAGTTCAGATACCTGGGGGAAGGAGAGAGAATTAACCAGAGTTTAGTTAGCAGGTATTTTATTCATCACTGATCAGTGAGGACAAAACAGTACAGCTAATCATTTATGAAGCAAAGAATGGGAATTTTGGAGGTCTGTGTTGCCCAGTCACAGGTAGATAAGGAGGAATCTGTGAGTCATATCTAAGTCATTCATGGAATGGCCGTTCTTTCCCATAAGCAATTTCCTAGAACCCAAGAGTTGCGGGGGAGGATTTTTGTAAACTTGCTGTTTTCTAAGATCATAGGGCTTGAGCAAAGTCTCATATTTTTTAAAAAGTTTATTTATTTATTTTGAGAGAGGAAGAGGGAGACAGAGAGAGAGCGCGCAAGTAGGGGAGGGACAGGGAGAGAGGGAGAGAGAGAGAATCCCAAGAAGGCTCCACACTGCCAGCGCAGAGCCAACGCTGGGCCCGAGCCCACAAACCATGAGATCATGACCTGAGCCGAAGTCGGACACTTAACTCACTAAGCGACCCAGGAACCCCAAGTTTAACATTTTAAAAATGGATACCGGCAAACCAGGAAAATGGATCCAGTATGGTCAACTCTAGGACTTATACTTGGACTCTAAAAACGAAGAAGGAGCCACCACTGCAGCAGCATCCAGGAACAAAACAAAAATTCCTAGAACAAAATACTAGCCCTGTATTTCTTCTTATTAACATTCAATACAAGAAACAATAAGATACTTAAGCCAAAGATTGTTTAACCAACCACATTTTATTTGATATATAAAGTCTCTTCTGTGAACAGTTCTGACCATGCAAAAGCTCAGAGGCTATTATGCCACTGAGTCCTTCTGGAAGAAATTATTAGACAATGAATTTAGGCCAACTAAGAAGTAACTAGGTAAGCAGTGTCAAAAGTACTGGGAGTAAATGTTGAATATATTTACCTGTAGAAAAAAAAATATGGAGATTGAGATGTCAGAATGAAATATAAATGTTATATGTCTTCATTATGTAGAAATGATATAACTAACAAAAATTGGATAGGTGAGGGAAAAAGGAGATCAGAAACTGGATATGTTGATGGTTTCATTTAATTTATTAAAAATAAATACTATTAGTAACTAAAGTCAGGTGAGAGAGACAAGGGTAGAGAGGGAAAAGGAAGAAGAAACATCCTAATTTTTAATCATTATTTATAGTAGGGAACTTGGAGATTTAGTTGAAAGAAGTGTATGATTAAAGGTCTAATATAAAATTATTATAAAGGTAACAACTAAAGGCAAAAACACAGAACTTGAATAGTAGACAAACAATACACAAAAAGCAAAGGAAATAGTTTATAATGAAAGAATATCTTTAAAATGATACAATGCAATCCATAATATGATGGAACAAAGGTGAAACATAACTTTTATATCAATAAGTCACCTGTTAAAAGGCTTAGCTTTTTAAAAATTTTATTTTATTTTATTTTTTAAAGGCTTAACCTAGTTGTTTTTTTTTAAATTAGGCTTACCTTAGTTTTTTTTTAAATTTTTTTTTTTTAACGTTTTATTTTTGGGACAGAGAGAGACAGAGCATGAATGGGGGAGGGGCAGAGAGAGAGGGATACACAGAATTGGAAACAGGCTCCAGGCTCTGAGCCATCAGCCCAGAGCCTGACGCGGGGCTCGAACCCACGGACCGCAAGATTGTGACCTGGCTGAAGCCAGACGCTTAACCAACTGCACCACCCAGGTGCCCCAGGCTTACCTTAGTTTTTAAAAGTAATGAAGCTCCTGGATGGATTACACAACGTAATTCTGTGCTCTATGGCACAGACTCATCTAAAACAAGGTACTTCAGTAAGTCTGAAAAGAAAAGAATTAAGAAGGGTAAACCAGAAAATAAAAATAAACCAGGGACTTCAGACAAACAGTATTAAGAAAGAAAGCCTAATAGTGCAGAAGTATGTAACTCACAATGGGCATATTACAGTTATGAATATCTGTGCACCAAACATTCATAAAGCATAAATTACAGGTGATAAAAGCAGAAATAGACATAAAAACACTAGTGGGAGACATGAATTCACCTCTCTTGGTCCATGTCAGATCAGGTGGATGAAAATAATTAAGTATATTGAATATTGAAATAACATAAATAATAAGGTAGAGCTAATTGATAAGGTAATTCTGTACTTTATTACTTTTGAATACGCCTTGGAATATTTGGGAAAATTGGCCATATATTGGGTCACCAGAAAATCTTTAAACTATTCTAAATTAAAAATAAATAGGAATCTTAGGTCCAACCATCTGCAATTACCATACAATGAAACTGGACAACAGAAAGACCCTCTTACCTGGAATTTGTAATAACATTTTCTTAAAGTCTGGATTGAAGAGGAAATAAAAAATGAAATTGCGTCATATAGAAAAAAATGTAATAAAAACACTTCAGAATCTATGGGATGCAGTTCAAATGGGGTTTTTAGGCAAATTCATCATCCTAAAACACTTACCTCCGTAAAATATGGAGTCACGGGGCTTCTGCACCCCTGTGGACCAGTGCAGAGCTTCCGGGAAGCTGTTGGACGCATACCTGGTGTATTCTGCCTGGTCAGAGTGACAGAGAACAATGCAGAAGGACTCCATCCCACCAGTGCCTTTTTGCACTGGATTGGCTTTGGCTCCACATCACCGGTTGCTTCTGGTGGGATCATTGGCTATGCAAAAGCAGGTAGCGTCCCCTCAGTGACTGCCGGGCTTCTTTTTGGTGGTTTGGCAGACCTGGGTGCTTATCAGCTGTCTCGGGATCTGAGGAACATTTGGGTCTTCCTAGCTACACCTGGCACCTTAGCTGGCATTATGGGAATGAGATTCCACCACTCTGGAAAATGTATGCCTGCGGGTTTAGTCGCGGGTGCCAGTCTGCTTATGGTCCCTCACCTTGGAATTAGTGTGTTGAATAGATCCCGTCAGTAGTAGTTGTGTCCCAGCTTGGAGTCATGAAGAATTTAAAAACTTCCACTCTTTTTAGTGTATTAAAAGAAGTAAGTGCAGCATTCTCACATATTCTGATATTTTACTTAAAAAACAAACAAACAAAACAAAACAAATGACACTGAACTTTGAACTTTACAGGAGAAAAAAAGCAGTCGTTAATCATTACAACCTTAAAGAGATGGGTGGTATATAACCCAAAAGCATATTGTTGTAGTTTCACACAGTTGGATTCTTGTGTGTTGATGTTATCTCTTCTTTCTGTATCTATAGGTAACGTTCCAAGGGATAAAATGCCCTACTCAGAACAGTATGAAAAAATTTTTTTGAGATTTAGGATTTCTGTTCTTTGGCTCATCTTAGGGCACAGACATACTTGGAAATTATGTCAAGTGACAAGTCAATGGATATAAAGTTTACTGTAAAAAAAAATGGAGTCATGAATAGATACCCAATTCAAAATTTAGAGGCCAGAAAATGAAATTCATTAGCCTAAGAAACGTTGAGGAAGTTTGGTAGATTGAATATTGGTCCCACTTTCAACTCTCTCTGTATTGTCTGCTCCCTCTTGCCTTTGTGCTCTGCCATGTGGATTTCTTTGGCAGATGGGGGGCCGGTAGATGGGATGCATTCTAGGCTTGCAGCACTCACGCGCAGCAGCGTAAAAATCTTGCGCGTCTGCAATTGCCTTCAAAGTAACATGCATTAAGTAGCCTGTCGGTTCTGGAGGAGGAAGAGAGAAACCTAGAAGAGAGATGCACAAACAGTCGAAGGCATGACACAGAGCGTCTTCAACCACCAAGACCTGGAAAGAAACTGCCCCAGGCAACATTGAAGTTCAAGAGTGACAGTGCCATGGAGATTTTGTGGTTCTTTGCTATGTGGCATTAGTATGACAATATGAATTAACTAATTAAAAAATAGAACAATGGTAAATTTTATTTTTTTAAGTTTTTACTTTAAAAAATTTCTTTAGCTTTTATTTATAAGCTTCTATTAAGGGGCGCCTGGGTGGCGCAGTCGGTTAAGCGTCCGACTTCAGCCAGGTCACGATCTCGCGGTCCGTGAGTTCGAGCCCCGCGTCAGGCTCTGAGCTGATGGCTCAGAGCCTGGAGCCTGTTTCCGATTCTGTGTCTCCCTCTCTCTCTACCCCTCCCCCATTCATGCTCTGTCTCTCTCTGTCCCAAAAATAAATAAACATTGAAAAAAAAATTTTATAAGCTTCTATTAAAAAAACTGATAGATTGTTAATCTCATCAGAGACAGAGAGAGTGAGAGAGTGAGAGAGAGAGAGAGGGAAAACCTCAATAGCAAAAGTAAGAAATGTTAAAAGAGAGGGAGAATATTCTGAGAAACAGAGGAAATTTAAAGCTCAGTAAAATCATTTTGCTGCAATATCTAAATAAATTTGAAAACCTTTATGCAATGTTTTATTTTCAGGAATACAAAATATTCCAAAATTTATCTCAGGATGAAATAGAGAATTTAAATGGACTGGTTCCATAGAAGAGAGCCACTACCAAAAACACCAGACCCGAAGAGGTTCATTGAAGAAGTCTACTAAACCTTAATGAGAAGATAAGTTAATAATTTAAACTTTTCCAGAGCATTAGAAAAAAAATCTGAAATATTTTGTAATGAATACAGATATCAAAATCTAACAAATATTGTACAAAAAAGAATGCTAAAGAACATGATCACTTATGCACATCAATGTAAACATTCTCAATAAAACATTAGCTAATGGAACAATTAAACAATATACCAGAGAAGAACTGGGTTCCACTGAAGAGATGCAAGGATGGTTTTATATTAGGGCGTCTATTAATATCCTTTATCACATTGATACATTTAAGGGGAAATATATGATCATAACTAAGCATCTGCAAAGGCATTTGATAAAGGTTAACATTCATTTTGGATTGAAAAATGATAAACATGTAAGAATAGATACAAGTTTCCTATTGATAATCTTACAACTGTGTATCTACCTATTTTTGCCTCTATCTATCTCAGCTCCAAAGCCACATTTTACTTGCTGTGGAAATAAATTGCTTTCTTAGTGCAATTTATAAATATTATATAAAAGAAGGGGCACTGGGGTGGCTCAGTTGGTTAAGCGGCCGCCTTCAGCTCAGGTCATGAACTCAGGTCTTGAGTTTGAGCCCCTTGTCAGGCTCTGTGCTAACAGCTAGGAGCCTGGAGCCTGGAGCCTGCTTCAGATTCTGTGTCTCCCTCTCTTTGCCCCTCCCCTCCTCATGCTCTGTCTGTCTGTGTCTCTCTAAAATAAACATTAAAAAACATTTAAAAAAAGATTATATAAAAGAAGCAAAAACTTACATACCAAAGAAATATTAATAGAAAGTGAAAAAACTAAAAATAAATCTCACAGGAAATGTGTAGCATATATATATATATAAAGGACATATTAAAAAGCTCCTGAAGGATACATGCAGAAAAACCCTGCAGAAATGGAAAAAGAGACTATGTTCTTGGTAGGGTACTCTATATCATAAATATATCCAATCTTCCCATGTGAATTAATTTTTTATGATCCCAATAAAAATATCAATTAAAAAAACTAGAAAAGCTGATAAAGTTCATTTGGAGAAAATAAAAACCAAAATGACCAAGAAGAATTTTCATATGGGAAAGCACAAGTGGTGGGCTAAGCCCTTTCATATATGAAAACATCATTAAAACACTCTGGCATTTATGAATAATAGAAAAACAAACCAGTTGGATAGAATTCCAGAAATAGAGCCAAGTGCATGTACAAATGCATTATATAATAGAGATGGGATCTTTAATCTATGAAAACTGGGTGAAATGTCCCTTACAGTTGAATATATATGTGATATCATATACCATAGCAAATTCAAAAAGGATGTAAAAATATAAAATAATAAAAACACTAGAAGAAAACATAGGTTAATTCCATTATAACCTTGGCATGAGGAAGTCCTTACTCTGACTCAAAATCCAGAAGCCATGAAATAAAAGGTTGATAAATTCAATTGTGTTAACAAAACAAAAACAAAAACAAAAGCACCCAAAAAACAAAAAACCTGCGCTTGGGAAATGAAATCACCATTAGCAACAATAAAAGATAAACACTAAAGTGTGACTTATGTACATAAATATCTGACTGACCTTACAGATGAAGGGCTAATATCACCAATTTATAATGTACTAGAAATTGCAAGCAACATCAATAACCTTATTAAAATATGAGCCAAAGATATATACAGATACCTCATGAAGAAGCAAATATAACAGGCTTGAAAACACATGAGAAGATGCCCACTTTTATAAAAAAATGCACATTAAAACTACACTAGAATGTTATTTTTTTAAGCTTTAAATTGGCAAGTATTCCAAAGTTTGATAGCACCTTCGTTTGCAGAGATGGTGGGACTAGATAGGGTGAAAAAGGATATTGACTCAAACCAGTATGGTTTCTAAGGGTAATTGGCCATATCTGTTAAAACTGTAAATACATTTGCCTTTGACCCAGCCATCTCATTTCTCTTATTTATTTGAAAGATATGTTTGTACATGTGCAAAATAATGCAGATTGTTATTCATGAAACATAATACATGCATTTTTCTAATATACAATGTTTGGAAATTACTTGAATATCCACCAGCATTGGACTGATTACATAAATTATCTATATATCTATATCTCTCTATATATCTCCTTTCAAAGGAATATGATGTAGCTGTAAAAAGGAAGGAGAAAACACACTATGCATAGATCTATATAAAGGTCATCGGGGTAGATAGATGCTGTGTGTGTGTGTGTGTGTGTGTGTGTGTGTGTGTGTGTGTGTGTTTATATATTTGCATGTTTTTATATATTTGTGTTTAAGGTAAAAGTGATTTTTAAGTGATTGGCTTTAGAAAGAGAAAAATGTAGGTATAACATGCAATGTTTTGTCTATAATCGAGGGCACAAAATATGTGTATTTATAGTGTGCTTATTTAGCTTACCTACAGAGATAATGACATTGGTGGAAACACAAAAACCAGTACCAGAAGTTGTCTGTGAGGGAATGGGAATCAGGAAGGGCACTGGACACACACAAGCAGGGGTGGGAGCAAGGCTTTCACTCTACATCACTTTACATATTCTTTTCATTCTGAATCACATGAATGTATTATCTATTTAGAGAAAAGTACATCCCAGTGAAGGAATAAACATAATAGCCAGGAAAACATTGATGAGGAGGGGGAAATACATCAGACTACAACCAGGAGACTAGTGAATGAGTGTAGAGAGGAAGGGATAGAATCAGTTCCCTAAACGTTGTCATATTGTGTAGTTTGGGGATCAAAATCTCGCGTCCCACTGGCCGAATTTAGCACAGAGATGTGTTTTTTTTCTTTCTGGCCAGCACACTATTGTTTTACAGTGAAAACCTTAGTATCTGTGTAAGCCTGTACTTTCCAGTTTGCTGTGGTCACCGAGCCTCTCTTATTTTATACCAGATGCTGAAAAGCATTTGAGTTCTAATCCCTGATGGGGAGTCACTTGTGGCCATGTGTTTTCATTATCGGCTGTTGGAAACTTTACCTTCTCCAGATCAATCCTTAAGAAATTTTTCACTGGAGGAGAGCGATTAGCTTCTAAAACTCAAAATTTCAGGTGATCCTGTAACCAAGGTGAGAGATAATCTTTTTGAACCCACTTCCTCAGGAGCTAGGGGACCCAGACAAGGTGCAAAGGAGCATCTGTGGTTCTGCCACCTGTAACATATTTGACCTGTTTGTGAAAAGCTTTTCAGAAGAGAACCAAATGTTCCCCTTAACATTTACTTAAAAAATTAGAAAATGCGTTAGTAACAGCCTTATCTCCCAGATTTGCACAGGAAAGGACAACATGACCTTTTAAATATTCTTTTTTAGTTAATTCTTGGGATCAAGATTGAGGAAAGAAATTGAGAATAAATATTGGAAAAAAATATGACTGTTAAACAGCCAAACCTGGAAGAGTGAGCCCCACAAAAGGGAAAGTAATTGATAGATGAATAATACAATGTGTAAAGATGTATTAGTGTTTTCATTATTTTGTACTATTTCTATTCAGTTGGAACTGATTTCCATAGTAATATAGTTAGCTAAAAATCTGCCTTTGTATATAAGGTCTCCACAGAAAAAGCAAATATGAAAATGGCAATTTTTAAAACAATATTCTGTTTTTTGTTTAATAAAACTAATGTTTCCAAATCTGCTTTTATTAAAACACAATAAATACCATCAATTTTTGACATGAAATCTCATTATATACTGTAAATATTTATCACTTTCTAGGGGGAAGATTATGCAGTAGATGACTTCTCATTGATTCGCTCATAAAGCTGAGTTAGAAGTGAAGCTTCTTTTTATTTTCATAAAAATAAAAGGAACTCAGAATTTGACATCCATTCCATTTGGACCAGCTAATCAGACAAAGCACAGATGGTGCACTTTTCAAGAGCATTTTTTTTTAGCATTAGAAAAATTATAAAAGTGATGTTAATATAAAAACCTTCCAGGTAAAATAGGAAACAGACAATGCTACCGCAGAGATTATTTCCTCTCCTTTCTGGGATTTATTCTCTTACTAAATCTAAAGTTTTGGTATCAAATGTTACATTTAAAGATGGGCAGGACAGTATAATTTATATTGTTTTATGTCTATATGTCTGAGAAAGAAAATGTTTAGAGTCAAACAATGGCTGAAGTGGAATACAAGGCAATGCGTGCTCTTGAGGTCAACAAGCATAGGGCTCCTTGGGGATCAATGTAGCTCAGTCATTGGTCACATTGCTACAAACTTATAGATTCTTGGTCACTGATCATTGATGTCAACAAAGCTATAGATTTGTGAACTCTGGCATGGCTTTTGAGAGTTTGATGAAAGCTACCTATGTGCATACATCCAGAAAATTTTGGATATGAATCCAAGTGGGTCACAGACCTTCAGAAGTCTCTCACTAATAGTCCGTAGACCACTGGCTAACGACCTCTGAAATAAACAATCTCTAAAAACATACTCCAAATATGTTTTATCCATTTATTATTTGCCCTCTTACATTTCTTTCTCTTTTCTAGAAATGTGTGAACCATTGCCCACCTACAAGTATTCTGATACTGAAGATCTAAGGTTGATTCCATCATTAAGAGTCTTTTGCATAAACTCCTACTTTTTAGTTCTAGTCATAAATCTGACTATCAATCCCACTGTTTGAGACAAAAGAGAGTTAGACTTTATTCATTTTATCTCTTGTTCCTTCTGGGCTAATGATGATGGGGAAAGAAGGGCAGGTGAAATTTCACCACCTTTACTGAATCAATAAAAGTCAACTCATGCAAGACCTGGCATGTTAACTTTTAGATATTTGCTTTTTACTCCAAAGCACCAAGTTATCCTCTAAGACAGTGACACATAATAGTTTGGTGTATTTTTACTGTACCTAGAAAATTTTTTGTATTAAACAATATAAGATCAGATCATCAAAAGAACAAACCAGTTAGCCTTAGAACACTGTTTTTTATTTTGACCATTAAATGCTTAATTTATGTTTTTGAAAAGTGTAGTCGCTTGGTAGAGAAAAATAACATCTTAGAGTTTTCAAAATGATTCTGATTTTTATGATTCCTTCTGAAGGTCAGAATTTTTTTTTTTGTGGATGCAACTTGCTGATGCAACTACTCATATGCAATTAAACAATTTATCTCTTAAATATCATGGCTTTGCAATACTCAATTGATGTATTTTTAAAAGGGAAAACTATCCACTTTATGAAAGCAATTATTTAGTTATTCTAGACAAAAAGAAATAATAGCAAGCATAACATCCCAGACTTAGCCAAAGTCAATTTCAAATGCTGGCCTTCTCTGTTCTCGGCCATCATCCTTATTGTGTTACAGTCAGACTCCAGGACTAAAAATAATGAAATGTGTTGGTCTTGAACTTGGTGCCTAGAATATCAATCTTAAAAGACCATCCATCTCCTTGAATGTGTTCTGGGAAAACTGGGTTAAGATAGCAAACAGCAGGTAGTTAACTTTCCTCCTGCTCAACACTTCTGAAAATAATAAAGATAATTTTATAAGAAATAAATAATTACTGTGTCTAAAAATTTTTAAAGTTATCAGTGGAGCAGAAATATTCAGAAATTCCTGAATAAATGGAAAAAAGATAGAGTTAGATACATGGCAGTAACTGAAGGTCATGATGTATACAGAAGCTTGGGCAATTGTTTTATATAAGTTCAAAGTTAAGACTCGAAGATTCAGTAGGAGGAGGGGGCACAAGAACAATGGTGAGTGTGATAAATTGAGGAAATATGTTCTGAACACATGGGAAGCTTACCTATCCCCTTCTGACTTGATTCAGTAGGATAAGTTAAAAAAGCAAATGATTGGGAGAAGCTGATTAATATCCAAGGATATGGCAACTTTCAGGAAGGATGTAGAATCTTCCACAATTAGAACACCAATTCCAGGCACTCTCTGTCCAGGAGCACCTTCCACTCCCATTGTAATATCACTGCTGGAGAGATATTTATGAATATTTGAACAGGGTAATTCTCCCAAAATGATATATAATTATATGTTTGTGTGTGTGTGTGTGTGTGTGTGTGTGTGTGTGTGTGTGTATAATTTCAGAAAAGTCGTATTTGTCATGGAATAGAGATCCATGAATTTCAACACCAATTCCATCTAAAATTTGAAATTCTAGTAAAAGGAAAAGGAAGAATGGAGGAGAGGAAATTATTAAGGAAAGCAAAGGTAGAAAGTAATTCCAAAGAAAGAAAGAAATGATTTTTCATCTTTTGAGATATACTTCATATTAAGCAAAATATAGGCAGTAATTTTATTTCATGGATAAAATTTTAAAACCATTGAGGATGATGAGAAAATTCAAAGTTTCTGGAAAGATAAAAACAGGTTTTGTACAAAGAAATGGAAATCTAATTGGCATCACACTTCTCATCAAAAACAATGTATGTTAGAAAACACTAGAGGAAAATGTTGACTAGTGCTATATTCATGTAAAAACTCTGACATACACATACCTCAAAGTAAATGATGTGGAAGATCATGTAACAAGATGCTAAAATGGTTTTAGATAAATCACTAAGACGTCCCAAGGTGAGATTCTGGGTCAGAATGAAATTTTCAAAGGAGGTGAGCAAAATCCAGTTATATGACCCTTACATCCTCTGCCCAAAAGAAAGATAAAAAGGATTGGATTTAGAGAGAAAGTAAGTAGAGAAGTTTTGGAGAACCCCACCCCCCAAAAGAAAAAGAGTTCAACAAAGATGACTTGAAGAGCTTACTAGGTGAACCTCCAAGAATATAAGGGACACAGGGTATCTGATTCCATTGTAAGAAATCTAAAAGACAAGACATGGTTTGTGAAATGCTTTCAGGATGGAGTAAAGGGGCAGGCTTTGCAGTACAGCCTATATCAGAGAAAAGGATGCAGAAGTGTGTCCTGAGGCTCTAACTGTGAGCCATGTGAAAGAGAGAGCAGGCATGGAATAATCTTAGGTTCTATCCAAAAGGACCCTGGATGACAGACGGATCATATACAGAGCAACTCTAGATATCACTGAACGTCTGTAGATCCCATAAAGGGGAAGTAACCAGGTAGAACAGAGATGGATTTGCCCACATCAAAGAAAGTGTACCTGAGAGTCTCAACCATGCTCTAGAAAAGAAAGAAGCAGATTCAAACATCTTCTAACTTGACAGAGTTCTACTGGTCGATCGCTACAACAGTAGTAGTTAAGTCACAAATTTCCTGCTCCCTTGCCTCGGTTCTCCCTACTTCAATTCAGAGACCATCAATAGCAAGGTGGAGGAGCATGAGTAGAAGGGCCAGCAAGAGAAAAAGTAAAGAAAGCCCACCCTCTGATGGCAGGCTTCCCACCAACCCAAGGACTGAGTTGGATGAGAGGTAACTTAAGGAGGTTAAAAGTTGTCTCCTACGCAGGGATAAACATTGTAAGTTATTAAACCCAGATTGTGTTGGAGATTTGAAGTACCAAAGGTTTTACTACTGAAGAAAAATAAAAAAACTAGATGGTGTGTCTGGTCTTTGTCGAAAAGCAGGGGACACCTTAAAATAGATTTAAAGGCATAGAGAGAAAGAAAAGTTGTTTTTGTAATTACCTCTCTGAAACTGTGTTTGTTCTCAATTTTGCCATTACAATTTTAAAAGGGGACAAGAAAAAGATATATTTCACAACCACTGAAAGTAGGCACGTGCCAATTATAATACCAGAGAAAATAGAATTTAAGGTGAAAAGTATTAAGTGAGATAAAATCTTATTGGTAAAAAGTAGAATTCATCAGAAAAATATTGAGTCACAAACCTCCAGGCACCCAAAAGTATAACTTTGATACATATTAAACTAAAACTAATAGAAATTCAAGAAGTAATTGAAATAGATGTATAGGTTTTATATATGCAAAAATAATTTATATTCCATTCAAAATTCAATGAAACATTCCCCAACATTAACCCTTTATTAGACCTTCAAGTGTATTTCAACAAGTTTCTCAATTCAAAAGTCATGTTAGCCATGTTTTCTGGAAACAAACAATTATGCTTATTCTAAATAACTATGATTATAGAGGAAATCCAACACGAAATTACAAATACTTAGAAATAAATGATGAGAGCAATGTGTGTGTGTGCACACAGACGTGTGTGTAGCCATATTCTGTAAAGTGGTACTCATATGAACATTTCTAATATTAAATATATTTTTATGAAGCCGTAAAGAAATGAGTTATGCATTCATTTTAAGAAGGTAGACAAAAATAACAATGAAATATTAAAAAAATTAAGGGAAGAAATTAAGAGAGAAAAGTGAAGATTAACCATGTAAAAAAACAAAAGCATAAGCCAGGTCATGAAACCAAATCTCATTCTTGGGAAAGACCAATAAATACAAAGTCTTTGGTAAATCTGATCAAAGAAAGAAGAATACAGTTCATAGGATGCCTGGATGGCTCAGTCAGCTGAGTGTCTGACTCTTGATTTCAGCTCAGGTAGTGATCCCAGGGCTATGGGATTAAGCCCCGTGTTGGGCTCTGCGCTGTGTGTGGCCTGCCCAAGATTCTCTCTCTCTTTCCCTCTCCCCCTCTTTCCTGTTTATGCGCGCATGCTCTCTCTTTCTCAAAAATAAAACAAAGACTGCATTTCACAGTTTTTGACAAATGTGTAGTCTCATGCATCCACCATTACCATATCACACAGAATGCAATCACTGTCCTAAATATCTGCTGTGTTCCACTTATGTATCCCTTCATCCTCCAGAAACCCTGGCAACCAGTGATCCGTCATTATAATATCATTTAGAGTACTTTCACTATCCTACAAACCTCCTATGCTCTACCTGTTCATCTCTCCCCACCACAACCTCTGGCAAACAGTAATCTTTTCATTATATCCAAAGTTTTGCCTTTCCCAGAACGTCATATAATTGAAATCCTACAGTGTGTAGCCTTTGCAGACTGTCTTCTTTCGCTTGGCAATATGCATTTAAGTTTCCTCCATATCTTTTGGTGGCTTGAGAACATATTTCTTTATATGCTGAATACTATTCCTTTGCGTGGGTATACCGCAGTTTGTTTATCCAGTCATCTATTAAAGGACTTGGTTGTTTCCAGTTACGGCAATTATGCATAAAACTGCTGTAAACATTCATGTACAGATTTTTGTGCAAACATGTTTTCGACTCATTTGGATAAATGCCTGAGAGTGCAATAGCTGGATTCTTTGGTAAACCTATGTTTACCTTTGTAAGAAACTGCTGAACTTTCTTCCAAAGCGGCTGAGGCATTTTGCATTCCCCTGAAAGTTTCTGTTGCTCCATACCCTTGCTGGCATTTGTTGTTGTTAGTATTTGGATTTTAGTTATTCTAATAGTTGTGTGATGGTATCTCATTGTTGTTTTATTTTTTTTAATATTTATTTTTGAGAAAGAGAGAGAAAGATCAAAGAGAGAGGAGAGAGAGAATCCCAAGCAGGCTCTGCCTGTTAGCGCCAGCCTGACACAGGGCTGGATCCCACTAACCATGAGATTATGACCTGAGCCGAAATCAAAAGTTGTCTGCTTCATTGGCTGAGCCACCCAGACACCCCTCTCATTGTTGCTTGAGTTTGCAATTCCTGAATGACATGTGATGTTGAACATCTTTTCATAGGTTTATTTGATACCTGTATATCTTTCTTGGTGAAGTGTCTATTCAGATCTTTTGCCCACAGTTTTAATTGGGTTGTTTGTTTTCTTATTACTGAGTTTTAAGAGCAGTTTGCAGATTTTGGATACAAGTTCTTCATTGGATGTAGGTTTTACAAGCCTTTTTTCTCAATATGTGTCCTGTCTTTTTTTTTTCTCTTAACAATGTCTTTCATAAAGCAGAATATTTTCGCTTAAATGAAAGTTGACATCAACTTTTTTTTTCATAGATTGTGTTTTTGGTGTTATATCTAAGAATTCATCTTCAAACCCAATGTATATCTTTTTCCCGGATTATCTCCTGGAAGTTTTATATTTTTTACTTTACATTTAGGTTGTTTTCGGAAAGGCAAAATGTCTGTGTCATTTTTTTCTTTTTTCTTTTTGTCCTATTCTATTCTACTCTATTCTACTCTATTCTGTTCTATTCTGTACTATTCTATTCTATTCTATTCTATTCTATTCTATTCTATTCTTCTATTTTAGAGCACATGAGCAAGCAAGAGAGAGGCAAAGGGAGAGGGAGAGAATCTTAAGCAGGTTCCACTCTCAGCATGAAGCCCAATGCGGGGCCCAATCCCACGACCCTGGGATAATGACCTGAGCCAAAATCAAGAGTTGGCCACTTAACTGACTGAGCCACACAGGCACCCCTGTGTCATATGAGTTTCCATATAGACTTCCATTGGTTCCAGTGCCCTTTGTTAAAAAGATTATCCTTTTCCAATTGAATTGCTTTTCTTTCTTGTCAGAGATCATTGGCCATATTTTCGTGGATCTATTTCTGGGCTTTCTATTCTGTCCTGTTAATCTGTGTTTTATTCTGCCAATACCACACTGTCTTATTTACTCTGGCTTGAATAGTTAAGTCTTGAAGTCAGGTAGTATCAGTCTGCTAACTTTGCTGTTCTTCAATATTGTGCTGGTTATTCTGTGTCTTTTACCTTTCACTATAAACTGTGCCATCGTTTTGTCAATATTCACAAAATAATTTACTGGGCTTTTGTTTGAGATTTCACTGAATCTTTAAATCATATTGGGAAGAACTGATACATTAACAATATTGAGTTTTCCTTTGCTTGCTGGATCTGTCAATTACTGATACAAGAGTTCTGAAGTCTTCAACTATAATAATGGATTTGTCTATTGCTCCTTAAAATTCTATCAGTTTTTGCCTCATGTATTTTGGTTAAGGTTTGTCAAGTCTTGGAGAAATGACCCTTTCATCATTACGTATGACTCTCTTTATCCCTGAAAATTATCCTTGCTTCTGAAGTCTGCTTCATCTGCCATTCATATAGGCACTTCAGCTTTCTTTGATTAATATTAGCATGGTGTATCTTTTTTCATCTTGTACTTTTTTTTTCATAGCATCATAAGTCATAACGTCCTCCCCTTTGAGAGAAGCGTGGTCGTACAATCACTTTTGGAGACACCTCAAAGATTGTCTGGCACTTTGGTACAGAAAGGATTGGTCCAATTTCTTGCTCTCTTGGGATACTGTTGGTGGCTCAAACCCACCCTGGGCTAGGGTAGGGCAGAAGATAGATAGGAAGGGGGTCTGGGACAGATGGGCAGAGCATGAGTGTGTGCTCAAGTTTTTGTCAATAGAGATCGTCGATCCTAGGTGGATGCTGGGATGGCAGAGGGCACCCTGAGGGCTCAAGCTGGGTGATGTTACTGTGGTAGCGTTCTTTGGCCCAGTCCACCAGCTCACTTCTCTGGAATCACAGCTGGCTTTCCTTCGGGGTCCCCTCCATGAGGTACTGGCATAAATGACATTCCCACAGCTTCACGGACCAGTCCGGGCTGTTTTGGGGAGCCTCACTCTCCCATCAGTCCTCCTGTGCCCACCCCTCAGGTTGTGCCCTGATGTGAATGTTGAAATCTGTGAAGGTGTCGGGAACAGCCTTAGCTAAGTTGGTGTAGACTTCCTTGGGGCCTTCCCAGACCATGGCCACCAGGGGGGCAGTGGCTGATGAGGGCTGGGTAGAAGGTCTTCCTCTGTAGGTCATGGTAGAGCTCAACAAGGATGCTTTCTGGCACCTGTGGCATCTCCATCCCCCACCAGCTTGTAGCCCCTCTTCTCCAAGCACTGGATTACATGCCTGCCCCAGTGAGTCACTGCTGCAACCCTCCTCACCAGAGTCTGCTTCAGGTCCAGGAGGGCCCTCCTGAGCTGAGGTGCACAAGCAGCCTCTACCAGGGGCAGCGGGCTGCTGAGAAGGCTCCATAGCACCGTGCACCAGAAGAGAGGCCACTCATGACACCCCACCTTGTTGAGCCAGCCTGACCCAGCTGCCTGAGGCCCCCTCCATCCATTTACTTTTAATCTATTACTTTATAGTTAAAATGGGTTTCTTGCTGAGCTGGGCCTGGTTTTTGTTTGTTTTTAATCCATGCTAACAGTGTCTGTCTTTTAACTGGTGAATTTAGACCATTTACATTTAAAATGATTATTCATACAGTTGGATAAATTAACTGCCCTGTTTTTACCATTTCCTACTCATCGCTCTTTCTTTGTTACTTTGTTATCTTCATATTGTTTTCTACCTTCTCTGATCGTAATTCAGCTTTTTTTTTTTTTAAAGGAATCTCTACACCTATCTTGAGGCTGGAACTCACCACCCAGAGATCAAGTTGTGTGCTTTTCCAACTGAGCCAGCCAGGCACTCCTAATTCAGCTTTTTATGTGATTTGATTTTCTCCCCTTCCTTAGCATACCAATCACACATTTTTAAAAATTTTTAATGGTTGCCCTGGAGTCTGGCAATGTACATTTAGTAATCGAAGCCCATTTCTGAATGACACTAGATCACTTCACAAGTACTGCAAGGTACTCTCTAACAGGGCATTTCCAATCTTTTCTCTCATTCCTTAGAACATTGCTGTCATTCATTTCACTTATCCATAGGCTTTAATCATCCAGTGCATTATTGCTACTATTATTTTGAGCAAGTTACTTTTTAGATCAATTATCAAAATAAAGTCTTTTCTTTTACTTTCATTGATTCCTATTCTAATGTCCTTTCTTTCTTCATGTAGACTGAATTTTCTTACCTGTATCATTTCCCATCTCTCTGAAGAATTTTTTTTAAACATTTTCTGAAAGCAAGGCTACTGGCAACAAATTCCCCCAATTTTTGTTTGAGAATGTCTTTATTTTTCCTTAATTTTTGAAGGACAATTTCACTGGATATAGAAATCTAGGCTGATAGGTTTTTTTTCCCCAATACTTCAAATATTTCATTTACTGTCCTCCTGTTTGCATGGTTTCTGAAAAGAAATCTGATATAATTCTTACACTTTTTCTTCTATAGGTAAAGATTTTTTTCTCTCTGATTTCAAAACTTTTTAAAATGTTTATTTATTTATTTTGAGAGAGAGAGAGAGAGAGTGCAAGCAGGGTAGGGGATGAGAGAGAGGGAGAGAAAGAATCCCAAGCAGGCTCCATGCCACCAGCACAGAGCCTGATGTGGGGATCAATCCCATGAACTGCAAGATCATGACCTGAGCCAATATCAAGAGTTAGATGTTTAAATGACTGAGCCACCCAGGCACCCCCTTTTTTAAAATATTTGTTTATTTATCTATTAGAACTTTTTATTTGTTTATTTTTGTTTTTGTGTTCTGCAGCTTGAATATAAGATACCTAGGTGTAGGGTTTGTGTGTGTGTGTGTGTGTGTTTATTATTTATCCTGCTTGGTGCTCTCTGATCTTTGATCAGAGGTTTGGTGCTTGTTACTAATTTTGGAAAATTCTCCGTCACTATTGCTTCAGATATTTTTCCCGTTCCTTTTTTTCCTCTTCTTTCTGGTATTCCTATTATAGGTGTCTTACGACCTTTGTAATTGTCCCCAAATTCTTGGATATCTGTTCCTTTTTTTAAAGACTACTTTCTCTCTGCTTTTCAGTTTGGGAAGTTTCTGTTAACACGACTTCAAATCTTACACCACTGATCACTGATTATTTCCTCAGCTGTTTTCAGTCTACTGATGAACCATCAAAGCATTCTTCATTTCTGTTACCTTTTTTTAATTTCTAGCATTTAGTTTTGATTCTTTCTTAGTTTCCATCTCTCTGCTTACATTACCCATCTGTTCTCCTATGCTGTTAACTCTTCCATTAGAGTCCTTAGTATATTAACCAGAGTTATATTAAATTCCTGGCCTGATGATTTTAAAATCTGTCCTTTCTGAGTCTTGTTATGATGCTTGCTTTGTGTCTTGAGACTGTGTTTTTGTTTTTTGTTTTGCCTTTCTTAACTTGTATCTTGTAACTTTTTATTGAAAGCTGGACACGATGTATTGGTTAAAAAGCCGAGGCAAACAGACCTTTCGTGTCAGGTATTATATTTATCTGGCTAGAAGCTAGGCTGTTTTTATTGTTTGCTCTTTCTGCAGGTGTCAGAGGTTAAAATTTTGTCTGGTGTCCTTGTTTTGGTGTCCTGTGTTGCCTTAGGGTTTCTCTAAAGATTCCTTTTTAAATAGAATCCGAGCATTGCAGGGGTGCCTGTGTGGCTCAGTCAGTTAAGTGTCTGACTCTTGATTTTGGCTCGCATCATGATCTCATGGTTCATAGGTTTGAACCTTGCATCAGGCTCTGTGCTGACAGTGTGGAGCCTACTTGGGATTCTCTCTGTACCTCTCTCTCTGCCTCTCCCCTGTTCTCTCTCTCTTTCTCTTCCAAAATAAATAAATAAACTTAATAAAAAATTTAAAAAGAGAATCTGAGCATTGCAGTTCTTTCTGCTATACTTCCCTGTTATTATAAAGGAGTCCTGTTGCTGTGACAGTAAGGTGTGAAGGGGGAGTGTTCTATGACCGTACTATTAGATCTCAATCTTTCAGTGGACCTGTGCCCCTGGCCTGTGATCTTTACAAGTACTTGTCAGCTTTTCCTGTCCCTTTGGTGAGACAGGAAGGCTTGATGGCACTGGAATTGTGCATGACTTCCTCCCATCTGACAAACTGGAGGGAATTTGTTCTGGGCACTTCCCTTGCCGCATATCAGTTGGGGTCTGGTAAGATAACTTTTCTTGAAGGAAGCTCTTTGTTAACAGAGAACAGAATGATGTGGGCATATTGCAGAATGGTTACTTTCCCCCTTCCTTTGTTAGAACACCAGATAGTTGTCTCTGACCTTCACTGTAAGAAGCTGGTGGGGCTTATAAGGGTAAGACTTACAAAAGTGTGGAGACACCCTTAATATTTGGCTTTTAGGAGTTTTTATTTCTTAAGCTAGTCCATGCTTAGCCTCCAGCAACTGATCAACTGCCATTTATATGTTCCTGCTAGTTGCTGGATGCAGTGGCTTCTGTTCCCAATAAGCTGTAATTCTCTCTCTCTCTCTCTCTCTCTCTCTCTCTCTCTCTCTTTTTCTCTCTCTGTCCCTTCAGTTGTGGGGGCAGCAGTTTGTCCTGTGGTCTCAGTCTTCTGAAGGATCCAAGAACAGTTGTTGATTTTTAGTTTGTTCAGCAATTTTGTTGTGAGGATTGAAGTGATGGCTTTCAAACTCTTTACGTGTTAGACCCAGACTGTTTTATTGATAAATTCTACTAAACTTAAAAGAACAGATCTTAATGACATAAAAATTACGGACCATCATAAAAATGCAATGATTTCAAAAGAATATACAAATTTATTATAACTCTTATACAAATACTAAAGTTACACAAAAACGGAACATTGTAAGTTCATCTGTCTTAGGAACCTAGAGGTAAATGTCCTAAATAAAATATTTAAAGCTGATCAGTCAGATTTTTTTTTATAACTACTTTTCCTTTAAAAAATATTTTTGGAGAAACATCTTAGCTTTCCTAATGGCTTCATTACCACAAATGAGAGTCTTATCATTTTCAATTCCCTGAACCATTTATTGAGCACAGTGCGGGGCACAAAACAGTATTCTACAAACTTGTTTGCAAAGAACGAGTGAATGAATATTGAACACAATGCTCTATAAGGGGAATTGTGAGAGGCACATAATGAAAAGTGCAAGGTCACTGCCTTTCCAGAGCTCACAACCTTGTGAGGAGTCAGCCACAAACATAACAGACTAACCCAAATCGGATTGTGATAATTGCCGCTATAGAGAAACAATCACACTTCTATAAGCGTATGTGGGAAAGAGAGATTAATTCTAAAAGGCAGTGTTTATTTAGATCATGGCTTAAGAAATAGAGGGAAATGAAGCTTTCTGACTAAACTTAATTTCACAATTACCCAGAATCATAGAATTAGATTTGCACAGTGGTCTATCAGAGGCTTAGTTATTGCCAATTAGATCATAGAATCATTTTAGAATGCATTCTAGATTTAAAAAAATGATTTTGGAACCTGGGTTTTCTAGGACTTTGTTATTCTAAAGATAATATCAGGTCATATTTATGGCAAATATAAAATACCCTCGGTATCTTGTGTCAATGTGCAGACCTTTAAAAACTCTAGCCCCTAAATGTTTCCGGAGATCTTCAAGAATAGATTCAGTAAAGAATCTTCTGCCCTACTCTGAATCTTTACTGAATCTTCTGCCCTCTTATTTGGTCCACAGCTCTAGAAGCTGCTTATGGTGCACCTCACCTGTCACTGCTGCTAACACCTCCTGACCCTCAGCGGTGGTGCCTTCCACTTTTTTTCTGCAGCAAAGTTAGTTGTTTTACCCATAAAACAGGGAAAAGGTCTCTGTGTGGCCCTTTGTAAAATGGGGACTAGTGTGGCTTGAGATTTCACATTCCATAATGAGGTACACACACACACACACACACACACACACACACACACACACACACCTCTTCCTTTCTTTTTTGCCTTCACCTAAACCTGCATGGTTTGGCAAGGGGACCATCTTCAAAAACACGCTCTGTTTTCTTTTCCCCATTCCCCATGAACTTTCCCCATTACCCTCTCTTATAAGAAAAATACTCTCTGCTCTCCCAAACCAGGCAAAAAACTTCTCCAAATCCTGGAAGCTCAACTCATCAGTTCTTGAAATATCTCTGATCACTCCTAACTCCCAGTGTAGGATATGAATCACCCTTCACAGACTCAGGAAGACAAGAAAAATCACATCTCTTCATTTTTTATATGTCAACTTATTTTGATTTTCAGGTTCTTCCTGCTTGGTAATTCTCTGGGGCTTCATGCCATGTTTGGGACACGGGGCTCTATTTCAAGTCCTCCCAGAATCCCACTGTCCAGACATATCATTCTTCTCTGGAGATTTACTGCTTCCTCAGGCTGCTGCCAAGGAGATGCACACAGCCCTCCCTGCTTGCAAGAATTTCAGATCTTTCTTTCCTTTCTCTCTACCCCAACCTCAGTCCAGAGGGATCTCCTTATATTTGTGTGTGTGTGTGTGTGTGTGTGTGTGTGTGTGTGTGTATGGAGGGGGGGTGGTTTATCTCTCTCCTGCTCCTATATTTTTTCCCGAGCTCATCTGCCTCGTACTGCGTGTTACTTTACTTCCTTTCCTCCATCTCTCAAAAGTGCATGTGATTTCCTAAAGGCTTGGGTTTGGGAGACAAAGAGCCAAGATATTCCTGGTTTCGGTCCCATGACATCCTCCCCGGGCAATGCTTGACAGAGAAGTCTGTACTTTGAAGGACAGGAAGGAAAAGAGGCACAATATGGGGTTAAACTAACCCCCAAATTTACCTCAAATACTGTCCCTTCGCATCAGCTTCAACTTCAACTTATATTCTCCACTACATTTTAGAATTGTAAAGACATTTAGAGATGGCCTATTCCTATCCTTGATGACAAGAAAGATGCTCAGAAAAAAGTCGATTTAAAGGGTGAATTCTGGTTATCTATTAACTGGGTAACGAAGCATTTCAAAACTTTGTGGCTTAAAACAACGACAGTATTTATTATGATGATCATTATTATCTCTGAATGGCCTGGAATTGACTGAGCTCAGTCGGCCATTCTTTCGTGGAGTCTCTGCAAGGTTGAATCAGACAGTGGTGACTTGGGATACCTGAAGCCTTGTTCATTCACACGTCCGAAGGTTAAGGTTGCCTGGTGGCATTTTCGAGTGGGGGCTGAACAGATGGGGCTTCTTTAGCTTCTTCCTCTATCTTTATGTAGTCTTTTTTTTTTAAGTTTATTGATTTATTTTGAGAGAGAGTGAGAGACAGCACAAGCAAGGGAGGGCCAGAGAGAGAGAGAGAGAGAGAGAGGGAGACAGAGAATCCCAAGCAGGTTCCACACTGACAAGTGCGGAGCCTGACGTAGGGCTCGAACTCACAAACTGTGAGGTCATGACCTGAGCCCAAACCAAGAGTCAGGCTCTTAACCAACTGAGGCATCCAGGCGCCCCTTTATGTAGTCTGTTGACATAATCTCTCCAGCATGATTTCTTACCTTGTGGATCAGGGTTCTAAATATACATGTTGAAAGTGAGACTGAGTGAGAGCTGGCTGAACCCCCTTTCACAAGCTAGCTTCTGACAGTCAGTCTTAATGACATGAGTAGGGGCAGCCATTTTTCAATGATGAATTATTAGACTCTAATTTTTGATACAAGTATCAGGTCATTTGCAGACATGTTTTAAAATCACCCCAAGTCATATATCTTCTTCCAGGATGTTGATCAGCTCCATTTCCTTAATGTCTCATATCATATCTAGCCTCCCTCCCCAGCATATAATTTATTCCTTTAATATGGTGATGGTTAATTTTAGGTGTCAACTTGACGAGGTTGTGAGGTGCCCAGATTATTTGGTTGAACATTATTTCTGGGGGTGAGGATATCTCCAGAAGATGTCAGCATTTGAATCAGACAGTAAAGAAGATGTCCTTCCCACTGTGGGAAGGCAGAGGGAGGGAGAGTTTGCTTTCTCTTGAATGCTTGAGCTGAGACATTGGTCATTTTCGACCTTTGGACTGGGACTTAACACCATCAGTTCTTCTGGTTCCTAGGCCTTCAGGCTCAGACTGGAATATGACGCTAATAGTTTTTATGGGTCTTCTGCTTGCAGATGTCAGATTGTGGGACTTCTCAGCCTTTATAACTGCATGAGCCAATTCCTTATATTCATTCTCTCTTTCTACCTCTCTCTCTCTTTCCCTCTCCTTATCTCTCCTTCTCCCTCTCCGCCCCCCCCCCCCCCACACACACAGTTTCTCTGGAGAACCCTGACTAATATAATATATCTTTCAGATTGGAAAATTTCTCTTCACTCTTAGAGTCAAATTTCTTATTGGCTCCCTTGTCACTTAACATGTAAAGTTCAGCCAACTCCTCTCTCGCTTTCTTGCCTTTTCCACTTTTCTGCCATTTTTTTCCAGCTCTAGTCAGGCTTAAACGTTAGAGTTAAAATTATTTTCCAGACTCTAAGATGATTTCATTCATTCATTTTTAGACTAATTTAAAAGATACATTAACACATTTCATCCTATCTGAGAAACTGAAAACTGTAGTTTGAACAAGGCAAAGTAATTATGGAATACTGAGGGTCTGACCTAAGGGAGTCAGTCCTGCTGAAGAGATTCTAAATTCCATCTTACTTGCATGAGAAGTGTTGATTCACAGTTAGATGTTGCATACCAAAGGAAGTCTTGTGAAGGAGATAGCTAGGACTCAACTGCTGATTTCTCTGGAAAGTGAAAATCAGAGAGTTTAGGACGGAGCTGGCAAACACCCAGACAAAATGGGACAATGCTCGTTTTCCTTACTCATGTTAGGCATGGCTAATCAGTCATAGCACTATAGCTGGAAGCGGCCTCAACACCGTGCCCAAGAGCTACTACAAATAAAACTTTCTGGATTGATACAGAAGAGAAAAATGTTGTGTCCTCTTGGGTCCACAATCTAGAGAAAAAGAACTGAAGTCAAACGACTGTTAAGAAGACTGTGGGTGTGGATTTTTGCTTCCAAAACTTATTGATGACAGAAGACATATTTATAGCAATGGGAACGTGGTGGTTTTCTGACCGGCATGAAAGTCCTGCCAGACGATCCATCCGAGCAGATATAGTCAATATTCACTTGTGTTGATTGTGATGTGTGGTATCTTCAGATTGCTGTGTCCTCAGCCTCTAAGAGATTAATTGTCTTGGGTACACATGGGGACATAACATTCTGTTGTCATTGGTTTTCTCAAGCTATGCAACTTGTCATGATAAGTGGCACAAGAATCTTCCAGCAGCAAATAAATTGGTGTAATTGTGGTAAATCCGATTCCGTCCTCAAAATACTTCCTTTTCAGACTTCCTTCATTTCCTGGATTTCTTTTACTTCTCCCACATCCTTACCTCTGTGTAGAATTTAGCACTCTGAAGAGGTATAAGAATCAATGATGATGACGTGACACAATGATTTTTAATTTTATACCTTTCAGCATGCTGCCGAAAAATCAAAAAGAGAAATTCAGAAACGCTTTACAAGAATGCCACATGTATCATTATGGATACATATATAGTGTCCTGATGTTGCAGACAACTGCTTAGCTATTCATTTTATTAAAAACAAACAAACAAACAAAATTACCAAAAAAAAAAAAACCTGAGCCCCTTAAGAGCTGAAACTGAACCACATTTTGATTTTAATGTTTAGAAAATAGAAAAGAACATTTTGGCAAGCCTGTGATTATTTCTAATTGCCTTAGAGAACTCGTGTTCTGGGGATGGGTTTGATAAGAAACAAAGCATAAAGAATCGATTTTGTATGCTATTAATTGGATGCCAATGCCACACTCAATAAATGACCATTCTGTTTCGTACCAGCTCCTCCTAGAGGGCAGAGTGGAAGACAGGTAATTCCAGGGCAACCGTTGGGTCAATCTCTGTGGAAGGCCTCAGAAACACATGCTATCTGGGCATGCACGTTTATCAGACAATTTACACAATTTTTTTCCAAGCCTATATTACTGACATGACACAATTACTAGATTTATTAATTCCTTGTTGCAGGGACTAGAGATTTCCCAATGTGATGGACTAATGCATATTGCATTAGCTCTAACATCCGGGGCTCTACACCCACCAATATCAAGAGATTAACTGAAACATAACAATATAACTCAATGCGAGCCTCCTCCCTCCTTCCTTCCCTCTCCATATCTTCCTCTTTCTCTCGCTCTCTTAAGCACTCAACAAGCTTTTCTGAGCAAGGAGAGTAAAAACGTGTTTGATTTACAACCTCATTTTGTCTCTGCTTGTATTTCATCTTCCATCTTCACATTTCTTATTGAAACCAAGATGAGTAGGGGGAAACGAATAGAGTATCTATTTCCCTCTCAATCTTTCAAGTCTTTGGAGGAGCACCAATCACCATTCAGGTTGTCAAGAATTCTATCAAGATCTAGGAGCAGGGCTCAAAAGAGCACAACAGCATATGGTTCTTACATTAGACCTGGGGCCTGGGGGCCACTTCATCTTTTGGTGGGGCTAAGACAACAGGCAGAGAATATGATGGTCATATGCCTACTGGGATCATTGTCCTCTCATCACACCTGCTCACATAAATGCCTTCTGCCATCACAGTTCTTGTTGCCTGAGATTCCTCTGTTGTCAGTACTGCTGTCTCTTATCTCCCACTTCCTTTTTTTCTTGCTGTCCAATTCTTGTGCCCTAGGATCTTGCCTCTAAGGCAAATGTCTAAGGCAGGTGTTCCAATGTAGGTAGTTATTTGTAAGATTGCATGTGGAAGCAGATCAAGCTTTTAAAAAGCAAGAAAGCAAGCACTATGATATCGATGGCAATTGGCAAATGGCCTCGATGTTGCAGAGACAATGTCATAGTCATCATGAACTGATTCCTCATGTCCTGACTAAAAGGGGCACCCATGCCTCTAGCCAATTTGTTACCATATACGCCCCAATTTTCCAGATCTTTTTATTTTTCAAAAGAAGCCAGAAACATAGATTTCCATGTAAACTCTATTTATGAACATTGGCAACTAATTCACATTTTTAAAAAAGTGTAGTGCAAGCCAAAAAAACCCATCTGTAGGTGTGATTAGACCCATGGGATGATGGAGGGACACCTCTGTTTTAGGACTCTATTTCTCAATTGGTGTGCCCAGCAATGCCAGGAAATCTTGTCCAGAAGTTTAAGCTTAAATAGCTTTTCCTCATCAGTGGACTGCTCCTCAATATGCTTTTGCCTAAATACCCTTTATCTTCTCACACTCTCTCCTCATCTATTCTATGTCAATTCACCAAATGTTCAATTGAGTATCTCTGATAAGTGAGATGCCATACAAGACACTATGAGAAGTGCAAAAATGTTATCGAGAATGGACTAGACTGCTGCAAAACTGACCCAAATCAGTGGTGGCTTAAACAGATAAATATTTATTTACCCATATAAATCTTAGGAGTAAATAATTCAGAGGTGACATGTTATCTCCACAATGTCAGGGGCCCAGATCCTTCTGTATCATAATTCTGTTACCCCTGAGGTGTTGAACTTGACTACACAGCCTTCAGGTGGTTCACTATCTGCTCTGGTGAAATGCCACCAGACTGTGCTGCAGTAACAAATTTTCTCCAAATCTGAATTGCCTTATATGGGTCCAGTGGTCCTTCTCATTGCTATATATTTGGCACTAGCGGCCTCCAAGTTTATTGTGGAAAAAGAGAGATGGAGAAAACACATTGGGTCTTAATTAACTCTTTCTGGAAGTGACACAACTCATGCTTCAATCACATGGTAAGAGATGGTCACATGATCCCAACATACTGGCACAAGAGGATGGAAAATGTAGAGGACCACATATATATTCGGTAACTAATAATATTCTTTGCTACACCATCAAATTTATATGCCACCTAGCAGGAATATGAATTGGCAGAGGGGAGGGGAATGCCCAAAAAGTGCATGCATAAGTAGCAACTTTATTCCATCATGTACATTTTTATCAGGCGGTTATTCCTAGCTACAAAGGTGGCTGGCTGAGAAATACAGCTTTAATTCTGGGCAACCATGTGCTTAGCTAAAACTTAAGGTTCTAGTATGATAGAAAAGAGAAAAGGAGAAAACAGATATTTGGAGGCAATTAGAATATTTTGCTATAATGAAGTTGATATGGTCTTTGCCCCAAAGGATCTTACTGTTTAGTGGGAAAGATAGATGTGTACATAAAGGATTATATTGAGGTTAATTGTGTTTTGCTTTAAAAGAAAAAAACTGTTATGGGAAGCATAAACAAAGTTAAGGGAGAGATAATCCATTAATAATAACTTAACGAATCAAACAAGTATAATGAGTTAGAGAAAAATTTATTCTTTGGAATACCCTAGGGTCCCAGGGAAAGTTTACCAGTCCAATCAGGAAAGCCCTCAAAGCTGAGGAGACAGAACTGCATTTCCTATAGGTCTGCTCACAGTGGGTAAGGGTCACATATTGGCGGGAAAACCTGTCTCTTGTTTTCTCCTACGTAGTCCAGGTTTACACTTATCATTCTAGTGCATTATTAATAGTGAGCTCTTTTAATGCCGAAATGTTCTGATTTGGGTAATAATAAATTATTTGGTCACTCTAGTGATTAGAGGCTGGGGTCTAGGAAGGGGGGAGAGAATGGGAGTGGGGCTGGGAAATGGTGGAAGGCTGTGTGGTGCCCAGTGTGATTTTTTCCCCCCAAGTTTTGTAAATGTTCATTAAAGTTACTAACTTCATGAAATCATGAGTATGACTGAGCTTCTTATGGAAAAAAGTGAATAGGGTAAAGTCAGTATACTAGCTGGCATGGAATCATTTCTATGAAAATAAAAACTTGCAGAAATCTTGGGAAAGGTGCTAGGTTTCACAGCTATGAAATTGAAGGCTCAAATCAAGTTTAGTTGAGTGTCCAAAGGAGAAGGACAGTCCACACAGCATCAATGTTCTATCCTACACTTAGTTGTAGGTACCATCTGAGCAGAGTCCTGAAGGACACTTTATTGATTTGGAATTCTGCTTGGGGTCTGCTTTTCCATGGGTATCCAAGTCCCCTTTCATACCCTCTAATAAATCAGTAACTCCCTTGCAACTTTTCTTTTTATACTCATGATCATTTTAAGGGCATACACTAAAGCTTTCTCAACTTCTTTCTTCGCCAGATAGAATTATACAAGCCACCCCACAGCAATGCTCACTACTCGTAACTTTTCCACTCCTCATTCATATCATAGCTGATGTATACAAATGAAATGAAAATGAGAAAGCACTGGTTCAGGGCAGGCTTGCCCACATGCCACTCAATGAAAACATGTAAACGAACAATGAACTGACACTCAGGAGAACTGAGTTGAATTTTAATTTGGAATCGTCCACAATTTTTGGGAAAGTCGCTTCACCCCTTTGAATTTCAATTTAGACGTTCATAAAATGGTACTTGGAGACCAGACCAGTTCTTGACTAAATGTTTATTCCATGAGATGCTTTTCTTCAAGTAAAAAACAAAACAAAACAAAACAAAAAAACAAAAACAAAAACAAACAAAAAAAGCAACGCTTCCATTGGAGTGCATGGGAAACTGACATCACACATTGGAATTCCTGGAAAGATTTCCTCCCTTAAGAATTCCTTAATTCTTGAGAGTGGTGAGATCTACCATATCCCAAACAAAGAATGTCTCTATTAGTATTTAATATTGATAGAACAAAGCTGGCTCCATATTTTGGATGCTTGCATGAATCAAATATACTTTCCCATAAATGGGCAGAAGACGTGAATAGACACTTTTCCAAAGAAGACATCCAGACGGCCAACAGACACATGAAAAGATGCTCAACATCACTCATCATCAGGGAAATACAAATCAAAACCACACTGAGATACCACCTCACACCAGTCAGAGGGGCTAAAATTAACAAGTCAGGAAACAGATGCTGGTGAGGATGTGGAGAAACGAGAACTCTCTTGCACTGTTGGTGGGAATGCAAACTGGTGCAGCCACTCTGGAAGACAGTGTGGAGGTTCCTCAAAAAATTAAAAATAGAACTACCCTATAACTCAGAAATAGCACTACTAGGAATTTATCCAAAGGATACAGGAGTGCTGATTCAGAGGGGTACAGGTACCCCAATGTGTATAGCAGCCCTATTGACAGTAGCCAAATTATGGAAAGAGCCTAAATGTCCATCAACTGATGAATGGGTAAATAAAATGTCGTTTATATATACAATGGATATTACTTGGCAATGAGAAAGAATGAAACCCTGCCATTCGCAGCAATGTGGATGGAACTGGAGGGTATTATGCTAAGTGAAATAAGTCAGAGAAAGACAGATATCATATGTTTTCACTCATATGTGGGTCTTGAGAAACTTAACAGAAGACCATGGGGGAAGGGAAGGGGAAAAAATAGTTACAGAGAGGGGGGAGGCAAACCATAAGAGACTCTTAAATACTGAGAACAAACTGAGGGTGGATGGATGGGGGGGGCAGGAAGAGGAGAAAATTGGTGATGCATATTGAGGAGGGCACTTGTTGGGATGAGCACTGGGTGTTGTATGTAAGTGATGAATCACAGGAATCTAACCTCAAAACCAAGAGCACAGTGTATACACTGTATGTTAGCCAACTTGACAATAAATTATATTTAGAAAAATAATTTAAGAAATTGAAAAAAACACAAATATACCTTCCCTTCATCTATTTCCGCCCATCTATATCCACACTAGTTTGTTTTCAGCTCCTGCTTTTCCTGGCTATGCTTAGGGTAAGTTATGTCCAAATATAGTTACCCAGGGAGTCCTGGGGCAGCTCAATCCCACCTCATTAGGCTTTTCCTTTCCTAAGGTCACCTCTACTCTGGGTCTTCTTCAACTTAGCATTTACAGTGCACTTCTGAATTTTCAACGTTATTTTCTGAATTGTACCTTCTGATATTAAAGCACAATTTGCCTATTCTTGGTTTTGTCTCCGAATTTTCTGAAGGGCTTGAACCTATTCTGAGCTTAGTTTTTGAGCAGTATTTCTCCGTTTAGTCTTTCCTTCCAGCTGTCTTTTCTTTTAGTATTTTTTCTCTTTAGCTTAAATGGTGCTCCTGTTTGGTTCCATGACCCAACTGTGGTTAACATTTTTATGTCTTGTTGCTTTATTTTAGCTGGGTTTTTGGGGAAGGGGTTGTAGATGTTGAACTTCATAGATTATCACACTATTTTTCCCGTCCAAGCAGTGTCTTAAAGTCATTTTTGGAAAAGAGTGGGTGATGAATTCCTGGAAACTTATCTGGTTTTTATTTATAATACATTTATTATAATGAGATGTTTTGTTTTTATTTGCCAACTTTACTAAGAGCTAAACGAATTATTGACTCAGAGTAGGTGGAACGGTTTTTAATCACCTTGTGCGTCCAGGGGTCTCCTACCACCTTGGATAGGTAGACAAAGATTTTCTAGAAAGAAATTATTTGTAACCTTCTGGTCTGTGAAGATGTCCCACATGCCTATTTAGATCTCCCCCTCAAGCTGGTCTAAAGAGAGAACTTTGAAGAAAGGAAAACCTGTTTTAGACAAAGCATGGAATTGTGTTATTGCCAGCAAGCTATTTAACTTTGATCTTCATATCCTCAACTGTATAATGGGCATAATGATATCTATTGTATTCAATGAGTTATTCAAGTTGAGTTGCTGATGTTCAACCATTTTTGACCTACAAAAATGACGATTTCGTATTTTTAACCTTGTACCTAGTAAAATGAGCCAGCACCAGTCATTAATAAAAGCTGATTCTCTTAACCTCCCCTCCACCATATGATTTCCCCAGTGCCCTAGTCCTTCTCTACACTTCTTCCTCTCTCTTTAGGCTCCCATGTTCTCCCTAGGCTCTTCTATCAAAGCTCAGGAATGAAAGACTGAAAATAAAAAAATAAAAACCCAAAAGTCGTGCTTCATTCACCACATTTCATAAACATTTTTTTCTGATAAAATTAATGCATTTTTTTCTGTAGAATATTAGGAAAATACAAAAGATTCTGAAAAACACTAATAATAAACCATTATCTACCAGCCCTCACAAATTTGTTTCTAACATTTCCAGATATACAGAAAGAGAAATATAGCATGTAAATATATGGGGGAGGAGAGAGTTTTCATTTTAGTTTTTCAAAATAAGTTTATTTTGTAGGTACTCTTTTGTATCATTTCTAAATTTAATGTATTGCCAACATTTTCAATGCTATCTATTATTCTCTTACATATTTTCACATGTTTTTAATGGGTTGCATGATATCCCATCTTAAGGAAATACTAAAGTTTATTTAAACAATCTCCTGGATATTTACAGATGTTGTTTGGTCTTATAGAACATACCATGATGAAAATTCTAATAAATAAATGTCTGTACCAATCTACAACTCTTTGCTAAGGATTAACTACGAGAGGTAGAAATTGTTGGTCACAGTTACCCAAATTTAATAGCTTTGATCCTGTAAATTGCCCTGCAGAAAGGTTGTACCAATTTACACACTCAAGGGCAATTCATACATACTTAGATCAGCAGTTCTCAAACTTTTTATTCTCAGACCCTTTTAGGCTTTCAAAGATTACTGAGATCCCCCAAAAGCTTGGGTTTATGTGGATATTATTTATGTATTAATACTTGCCATATAAGAAATTAAAACTGAGACTATTGTAAACGTTTATATGTTAATTGATTTCTAAAATAATAAGCATGTTACAGATTAATAACAGTTAACATTTTAATGAAAAATAATTGTGTTTTCCAAACTAAAAAAATCTCTTTAATATTTGGCTTAATAGAAGGCTGTTGGGCTCTCATATTCGCTTCCACATTCAACCTGCCTTTGGTTGAAATATATATGATTAAAGGTTCTGACTCTCATAGAAAGGTAACTGAAACAGGGAAAAGCATTTGAACAGCCTTTTCACATAACTGTAGATATGTTTTCTACTACCTGAAATTCAACAAGTAGTAGTTTCTTAAAGGTCAGTTGCATATGGAATCAGAAGTCAATGTTTTGTACTCTGCTGAGTTAAAATCCAGTGGTCTATCTTCCACTTAAATGGATCTTTTACCATCCACCAGTACCTAAATTACTGTACTGGTCACACATTGGAAAATATTGTTTTTCAGAGTTACGCATGTCTTTCAATCTTTGACGCATTTCACTATAAAATATCAAAACCCTACATTTATTAGCATCAACATCAGTCTCATCAGAACATTC
This sequence comes from Prionailurus viverrinus, assembly GCF_022837055.1. NCBI lineage: Eukaryota > Metazoa > Chordata > Mammalia > Carnivora > Felidae > Prionailurus > Prionailurus viverrinus. The sequence goes on from NC_062569.1 coordinate 22,919,619, forward strand.
TTGAAGTATTGGGGAGCTGTCAAGGCACTGCTGCTTGAAAGCTTTAATTTTATTATTGGCCGTAAATATTGTCAGTTGTTTTCCTTGAGGCCACAAGCTCCCTTCATTTATATTCAAGCTAGTATCTGCCAAATATCCAACTTTGAAAACCCGTACTTCATCCCTCATTCTTACAGGTAAAAATGGTTGTCCTTGCACAATCACACAAGTGCTTTTCCTTGAGATAATTGTCATACGTTGGAATGCAGCAGAAGGGCTTTAAATGTTCTTCCCATTTCATCACACAGAATATTAAAAATACTTGTACTCAAGGGTTGAGATTTAATGAAATTAATATTTTTACTACTTCACCAAGGACTTTCTTAAATGAAACTGACTTTTTCCCCCTGCACGTGAATATTGGTGAAGAATATTTATCATCAGCATACTTTGTTTTCATGGTCTTAATTCGTGTTAGGGCACCCTTGCTTTGGCACCATCAATGCAAGTATCAGCACAGTTTAAAGGCAAATAGTAGCTTCGTGTTACTGTGAAAATAATTTTGGCCTCGTGGCCCCCTGAAAAGGAAAGAGTGCCTCTTGCTACTGTATTCTGATGATGATGATTGTAACTATTCTTCCTTTCTCCTCTTCAGTGAACGAGGGCAGGGATGAATTGAGAGTTATTTTTGGATCCCCGCCTTCTCCACCTCCCACCAGCAATATTTACTGTTTAATTCTACTTACTAATACTCAAAAAACAAAACCAAACATCTCAACTGATGGCACAAAGGCACCACAAAGACACAGGTTCTGAAGCTGAAGAGAAGGTAAACACAGAATTACTTTTTAAAAAAATGATTATTTATGTGCTTAAAGCACAAATCAGTTTGGTAAAGAACATCCTATGTCTGTTTTATTTCCATATCTCTCAGACTGACAATGGGATGCCTATCAATTAATTCATTTAGAAAGCCATACCCCACAAGAAATAAATTATTTGTCCTCTGGAGCTTGTCACAAGGGGATTTTTTAAAAACCATTAAACAGAAAGACAACTGCTCATCTTGGAAAGATGAAAGGCCACTTCTTTTTCCTCAGCTGATAGTTTCTTAGTAATGATACCTACGAGGTATGGTGTTTCACATATTATAAAGCACGTCCAAGTGTAACTTAACTCAGCCTCTTTGAACCTCACTTATATGTGAAATTGGATTAATGAGAACATTTGGGGGGTATTTAATACGACAATGCACATGATGTGTTTAGCACTGTGCCTGACACCTAGTAAGTTTTCAGAGTGGTCATAGTGGTAATAGTGATAGCGGATCAGCACTACGAGTGACGGCTGTGGGGGTTGTTGTTTTAGGCATCAGTAACGAGGCCTGGCAAAGCGAATGGGCTCTTTCCTGACAGGCAAAGATGGAGGGAGCTGCTCTTCAGACCCTGGCTATTTTCACTCCATGCCCCTAATTCTTCCTTCCGAGCCACAGCCGTACCCCGGGGGCTCTCAGAAGGTGTCCTTAGCTCTCCTGCTGGCTTCATCTACCTCCTGCCGTTGGGTTTCTCTTAACCAGCCTAGCAAGCGGGGCATCTAAGCTGGACCCCTCCCTGCCGTGACATTGATCCAATGCTTCCGGACGGAAGCACAGGTAGTAAAGGGTATACAGCCCGCGCTTTGGAGTGAGCAACACCTGAGGCAGAATCCAGTCTGTTTCCTATACCCTTGACATTGTGCACATGGGACGGTGCTAATCTTTGCTTCCGGGAGCTGCGATGAAGATTATTATATGAAGTTGGCACCTGGAAACAGCTGAGCGCCAGCGCACAAAGCCGGGCACACAGTGAGTGATAAACAAATAGCCTATTTGATGATTAAGTCTTACAGAAACATTTGCTCTTCTGGGTCCTGATTTTTAGTCTCCTAGACTAAACAGTTCCACTATTTTCCTTACTGCTCAGACCCAGACATGTCCCACAATTATAATATTAAAAACTCAGGATTATCCCTACACAGAATTTTCCATAACCCTCTTTCTTCTTGGAGCTCCTAAAGCTATTTCATAAAAAAGTGACCTTATTTTTAAATAGAGGGGGCAATTGAAAATCAGTGAACGGACCTACCCCCTAATGATTTTTTTCTCAGACATAATTATAATAATTAGCATTATAAAGTGCTAATTATCTTTGGACACAGAGGACCTGCACACCAGAGACAGAGGTCCGCATTAAGTAAAGCGGATTTCACTTTCTTTAGTTACGAGATTTCTCTATTTTTCTCTTTGAAGTGATGCAAAAGATATTTAGTCCATCAAGCCTCACTTGAGAACTTTTTTCAGATAAAGAAACTTACCTGCTGGCCATCCACAGCCTAACTCCATCTTGAACTTATGGAGGTACAAAGAATTGTTCCAAACTCACCACTTTTTGTTAGATGATTGTTCTGGAGTTCTAGGCCAATACCTAGAACCCAGGAGGAATCTCAAACTGTAAAGATCACGAGTTTCTTGTTTAGATGGCAGATCACTCTTATTAACAATTGGATAGACAAACATCATACTCCAAGTCTTGGAAAGTCTGGTGGGCAATTGCTGAATGTGTTAGGTATGTAGAAGAGAAATTCAGGACGTGGCATATAGAATTTCAAGCTGAATGGCACTAAGGAATCATTTATTCTAACCATTTAATTTTACAGAAGGGAAATTGAGACCCAGAACCACTCGCTAAGAGTACCAGGATTGAAACCGGAGCTGTGGGTGTTTCCAGTAGAATTTTTGTCACACCATATTGTGCTTTAAGTTACAGGGCTCCTTATTAGGTAAAATCAGGGTCATGTATTAAAGTGTAGAAAAAGTGTAGAAAGTGTAGAAAAAAATTTAGGGCAAGTAATGAGGCATTGGTGTGAGACTATGAAGAGTATAACTCTGGACTCCCTTTTATCATCTGTTGTCAGTGATGAATAATTGTTAGTATTATCTAGTACTCACCTCATTAACACAGACATTGGATAGTGAGGCAGAGTTTAGAACAGAATATTAGTAATGCAGAGCTGTGAAGAGCCATGGACATTTTCTGAGAGCCTAGAACACTGCATCCTTAGTTCATTACCCTGAATCCAAAGTAGGCACCTGTGTCCCACATCAGCCTAGACATACCCAGCCCTCCCCAAGTGGGTCAGTGTCATCCACCAATAGCTCTATTCACTTGGAAGTTCTCATCTGTGTAAGGTCAAAATCTACCCCCTTAAATGTCCATTTACTGGACATGTTCTGTACGTTGAAGCACAAATGAATCGGTCTCACTTTCACGGATACTTTCAGGGAGCCTGGGTGGCTCAGTCTGTTAAACGTGGGACTCTTGATTTTGATCTTGTGGTCCAGCATTCCATGTGCCCAATGTCAAGGGTGTAGGAAACAGAAAACTGGATTCTGACTCAGGTTTTGCTAACAGCATGGAGCTTGCTTAGGCTTCTCTCTGTTTCCCTCTCTCTCTGCCTCTCCCCCACTCATTCTCTCCCCCTCTCTCTCTTTCTCAAAAATAAAGAAACTTTAAAAAAAAATAAAAATAAAAAAATAAAAAATACTTGCAATTATTTAAAAATATGAATCCCCTTAGATTTCTCTAAGCTGGAGTTTCTCAAATTCAGCTGTATCGGAATCCCTTGAAGGATTTGTTAAATCACCTATTGCTAGTCAGACTGAGAAAGACAAATGACGTACAATTTCGCTCATATATGCGGATTCTAAAAAAACCCAGAGAAGCAGACAAACCAAAAACAGAATCAGACTTATAAATGCAGAGAACACCCTGATAACTAAAACTAATGTAACTATGCGTCAACTATAATCAAATTAAAAAAAATTAAAAATCCCCACCCATTGCTGGCCCCATGCTTAGAGCTTCTGATTCAGCAGGTCTGGAGTGGTACCTGAGAATCAGCATTTCTAAGTTTCTAGGTGGATGTCTGTATGCTGGTCTGAGGACCACATCTTGAGGTTCTCATCTTTATAAAGCCCCTCTATTATACTTTTTGTGGAATCTTTTCTAATCTGATGCCATTCCATTTGTCTTTTTTCTCAATGCTTTACAAATTTGGCTGTTCATCGTTTTTTATACTTTTTTATTTTTGTTCAAGCTTTCCTTAGTAGGCATATATGACTTTTTTTTATTTAGAAAAAATCAGAACATTAAACACTTTTAATTACCATTTTAGTGTTAAGTCATTTAGGAAGATTTTGGGGGAATGTACTCTCAAAAAAAGCCCAGATTCAGATCTGCATTAGTAAAAAACTATGCCAAACGCTGAAGAGTGTGGATGTTACGACTTTTCTGCTTGGGGGAAAAAAGCGCATTTTTCTTTAAAATAAAGTTAAATAAAAGTGTAATTATCAATGTAAAGCAAGATGGCTAAAAAGAAACTGTCTCATTATTATGTTTTTATAGCTTATATACAGATTATTTGAACTAGAATGCATTTGCTAAGTCGATTATTTCTATTTCTGTCACTGCACACTATGGTGATTGGGGGAAAATACGCCTTTTTGGTATTAAGCTTATTTTCACATTCTGGAGTTTATGGTAGTGTGAGAAGGCCTAAATTTGTAAGCAGAAGGCCTGATTTTGTAACCCAGAGATCTGGATTTCATGGACAGTGATGTTGTTTGCGTGTCTTTAGACAACTTTTCCGTCTCCTCATTTTCAAATGGCAATAAAATAGTAATGGCTGCCTTTTATACTCCATACAGAAGTAGGAGAAAACATAACAGCACTTGTGTATCTATAAAGGCTTTGCAAATTTTGTTATTATCTCTAATGTTTATTCACATGACTGCTGCTTTCATTTTTTTTATCTGGAATTCCATTTTGTGAGAAGAAAAGTAACGGAAGACTTCATCTTGCCTCTAAGTGCCTTTAGGCATGAGCCTTCACCACTGAGCACATTGCCTGCCTCGTGTCACCTAACTCAAGTGAACTTCTAGTTAGACCAGGGAGTGATGGTGCACTGTCTCCAGAGAACGCCAGGTCCATGCTTCCTGAGCACCTGCAGTCTGTGCCTCTTAGCACCTCTGAGTAGACAGTGGTGGTAATGAGACTTGAAGTTCCCCTTGGAGGCCACAGACGGTACCTGTATTTCCACCCAAGTTTTAAATGTATACTCTTTGTTAACAAAGAGTGACAATGGGGTGTCTGGATAGCTCCGCCAGTTAAGCGACAGTCTCTTGATTTCGTCTCAGGTCATGATCTCACGGCTCGTGGGTTTGAGCCCTGCATCGGGCTCTGTGCTGACAGTGCAAAGCCTGCTTAGGATTCTTTCTCCCTCTCTGTCTACCCCTCCGACCCCTCAAACTAAATAAATAAACTAAATAGGCTATAAGAAGTGATATTTTGGGTTTTTTTTAAGTTTTATTTATTTTTGAGAAAGAGAGAGATTGATCAGGGGAAGGGCGGAGAGAGAGGGAGACACAGAATCTGAAGCAGGCTCCAGGCTCTGAGCTGTCAGCACAGAGCCCAACAGGAGGCTTGAGATCGTGACCTGAGCCGAAGTCGGATGCTCAACCGACTGAGCCACCCGGGCGCCCCAAGAAGTGATATTTTGACATCACTGTTTCAGGCAAAGACACCCACACCAGCTTACTCTGTAAGAGTTTCTGATCTGAGAAAACCACGTGGATCATTTTGATTTGCTCCGGTGCTAGGCTGAGTCCTAAATGATTTTCTGTGCACACGAACACCTGGTGAGAAGGCTGGGAGATGTCACGTATACATCTCTTTATTCTGGTGTGTGTGGTGTTGCCATCTTTTTCTTAGCCTTTGTTTTGCCTTGGGATTTTTTTCTTCTCTGTGCTAAAACTTTACTTCTGTCTAGTCTGAGTTCAAGCAAACCTACAAGCTCACGAAAAGATTAAAAACAACTTATGAAAAAAGTGATACAGAAAGAAAATGAATTTTCCAAAAAACAAGTCCTTTGCAGACCTCCTGCAGCACCTACTACCTTCTATTGCCTTGTCTTCCTTCGATACTGAGTATCATAAAGTTTCAACTCATTACATTCTCAGTACAAGCTCACTTACTAACCTTCAAGTTATTCTTTGGTACTCATATAAGCTCCTTTTCCATGTTCAACTGACGTATTATTCAACTGATTTCTCTTTTCAGTTGTATTTTAATACATATTGATCATTGATTTCTATAATTCAATTGATATATTTTGGATGTAATGAGTTGGATGGAACACATGGTCATTTTTCTATTTAAAATGAAATGACAACCCTTTTCATTTAACAACTTCTTCCTTGGGGCTGAAGTTTTCAGGGATATATGAAAGTCATTAAGTGAGGCCTGTGTGTGTACACACACACACACACACACACACACACACACACACACATATATATATATATATATATATATATATATATACATTTAAGAATTTACAGCAAAAGAAGTGACAATTTACCCAGGCCGAGGGATAGAACTTTAGACCTCAGTTGCCTGATTCTTGGGACAAATCAATTCTTTATTCTTGGATATTTTTGTAGAATTCCCTCCTCCCCTTCCAGTTGCCAAGTCAATATTTATACCTGAATGTTGCTCAGCTCCTTAAAAGATGGGCTGGCTGGATCAGTTGCTGTCTCAGACAGACTTTAAATGTATTTTCAGCATGTCTTCAGACAGTTACTTTTCCTCTGTTCAATTTTGTTCATCTTCTTACTTAACTTTTCAAGTGCTACTATTTCCTTTTTAAATGTGGAATTGAGAAGTGCAAACATTATTGGAAGAGAGAGTCTTACTAGCATAATTGTGCATTATCTTCCTTTTATATTGCAGATGGAAAACATTAAATCTAGGGGGAATAGAAATCTGCTCAATCAGATAATGATAGTACAATTTCCTTTAAAAATACTTACCTGTGGAGAAGAAAAGTACTGATTTTTTAAGGTGGCACCTTTCCATCATTTTTAAAAACAGCCAAATGACACAGAGAGTTAAAATTCTGTCTTATGGGAGCCAGACTTCCTTGCTGAGGCTACTCCTTTCTACTTGCAATTTGATATTTTAGGTAGAGATTTGGGTGGGGTGAGAAGAAGGCATACTCCAGAGCAATGTATCGTAATTTGGGGATTAGAAGAGTACTTAGGAAAGGGCACAATGCTCTGTCCGATGTCTTATATTCATTTTTGTAACAATAATTACTTTCAAAACATTTTAACAGCTTTATTAAAGGGCAATTGAGAGAGTAAACTGCACATATTTAGTGTGCAATCTGATACAATTGATCTATGTATAAGTCCATAAACCATCTTCCAAATCAAGATAGTGAACATGTTCATCGTCCCCACTAGTGTCTGCAATCCTTGATCCTGGTCGGATACAACTACTTATCTGCTTTCTGTCCCTGCAGAGTAGTTTACATTTGCTACTGTTTCATATAGGTGGAATTATGTTGTATATACTCTTCATTGTCTGACTTCTTGCATTCTGCATAATTATTTTTAGATTCATCTAGGTTGTTGCTTGTATCAACTGTAATCCATTCCTTTTTATTGTTAGTTACTAGTCTTTGAGTGGACATGTGCTTTCATTCATTTGGAGCCAATAAATAGGATTGGAAGTAGTTAACTCTATGGTGGATGTCTATTTACTTTTAAAGAAATAGCTAACCTACCTTCTAAAGTGGTTGTATCTGGGAAAAAAAAAAGAAAACTGGACAAAATACTTCAAATAATGGATTTTAAGACAGTGAACACAGTTGGCAAGTAATTTGGTCCCTCTTACTCCATGTTTTCTAGAAGCAGAAGAACAATAATTACTTTTAGTGAGAGAAAAAACAGTCAAGGAGAACATGAGATTTCAATCTTTTTTCAAAAACAGCATGAGACCTTAGTTGAAGAGATAATATACAGAAGTATTAGCCAAACCAGAGTTTTACTCCACTGTCATGTTCACAGTGGTTCATACGAAGATCTGAAATTTCACAGACCTGAAAAATTTTGTGATTTGATAAATGATAATTTTCATCATAAGGATAATTCTGATCAATGACAATCTTCAGAAATATAAACTTTGCTAGTTAGAAAGGGGAAATTTTTCTTTTGTGTAATAATTCCCAGTGTAAAGGTGTTCTAATAGATTAATACTTCAATTTCCTGAGCCTTTCTTCCAAACTGGAATCAATGTAGAAGTCTTTGAAAAATACTAACATTGAACATTCTCCCCTCTCTCTAAAAATATGGTTCTCATAGAATACAGATGTTTCTTAGACATGAAAATAAGTGAGCATAATTAGAGAGTTTAGCAGTTAAAAGGAAATGAAATCTAGGGAGCTGGGCTCATCAGAGCGTTAGGGAGAAGTGGCTAGCTTCAAAGACCTCTGACAAGAAATGACTGGATACTGGCTGGAGAAATGACTGTTACTTAGCTTATCTTCTCTCACAGTGGAAACCCATACATAGTGCAATAGACGTACTAAAGATCTCAAAAAAAAAAAAAGTACTAAGGATCTCCATATGGGTATGTATTGTACCTCTTATTAGCTCTTGGTGATATCGATTCTTCATTATCCTCCCTAACCCTTCCCACTCATGCCAAAAATCCACAACCAAATATTTATTTAATTTCAAGGTATCCATCTACTTTCAGATACAATTTATTTGTCTGGCTACTGTTAGAATTATTTTTCTAGACCAATACTGCCACACTCTTCATCTTCAATCTCGCCCCTATAAAGATGGTGATTGCTAATTCAGAATGCAACCTCCAAAGACAAAATCAGCTCCATCAACCCAAATGGCTGTCTCGAAAGTCCCTAAAATCATTATTGTTCAAGGCTTGACATGTTGTCTTCATTAGCCCAGCCATGTGTCCATCATAAATCCCATCAAAGAGCTGACTTTTCTCCACACTGTTTTGAAAGTCTAATTTAAATGTTAACTAGCCCAGCAATAATACAATTCGGATTGTTAACAGCAACCTCCAGACTCAGAGACAGTTCAAATGACCATTATCTGGAAAAACGAGACAGAGTGAAGAGCTGTTTCTTATTATGATGCTTAATTTACAAATTAAAAGCTCCTCAAACCCTCATTTCAGAGCTGGCCCTATTTGGGGCAGTGGTGATGGATAACAAACATTGTTCTAAATAATAAAATTGTTTTAAAATGTAGGATGGCAAAATAATTATAATTACATTGACAATTTTTTCAGTTCCTTAAAATTTTCACAACCATGATGCAATCAAAATTGTTATGGGCATTATTAGTCTATAAATAAACGTGAATTAAATAATACGTACTTAATTTAGTTTTAAGTTTTCTTTGACTATCACTGCCTAGAATTTAGTCTTTCTAGACTGGGAGAAAACATCTGCCTTTAAACATGTAGAGAAGTAGAGGTGTTCAAGATTGGCTTTGTTAGCTCTTTTTAAATATAAATATATATACTGCACACATATGTATTTAAGAACTGAGATCATATAGAATGTCAAAAATTATGAATGATGATTCTTGCCTTGGTCTACAGAGGCTCAGAGTTATTACCATCTGAGGAGAGTTTGTTTGTTAGACCAGTGTTTTTCAAGTTTCAGGGATTGATACTTTAATTTTTGTGACAGACAGGATCTAAGGTGACCCCCCAAGTCTTCTCCTGGTATTAACGCCCTTGCATAATTGCTTCCATTTGAGTATGTACCGGACCTATGATGTGCTTCCAACTAATAGAGTGTGGTAAAGCAGCTATCAGGGCATATGTGATTCCGTCTGTGTGATCACATTATACGATGGTAGTACTTGTTTTCGCAAGGAGATTTGTTCCCTTCCTGGCTTTAAAAAGCAAGCTGCCATGTTGTGAGCTTCTCTATGGAAAGGGTCACATGGCTAGAGACTAAGGGCAGCCTCCAGCCAGCCGGAAACCCAACCTTTTTGTCCAGCAAGCCTACAAGGAGCTGAATGCTGACAAAAACCAAGTGAGCAAGGGAATGAATCCTTTCCCAGTTGAATCTCATGTGAAACCCCAGCCCTGGATGACCTGTTGACTGCAGCCTTGCAGAGGATGCAGCCAAGGTACACATCGATCCCTGACCCACGGGAAGTGTGACAAAATAAGAACGTGCTTTTTTAAGCTGCTGAATTTGTGGCAATATTGTTACACAGCAACAAGCAATGAATATAATGGTATAAGATAAATTTGGTAAGTGGCCATCTACAATTAAAAAAATGAAATAGATTGGATTAATAGAACAGAATGAAGTATAAGCATATTTCATTAAAACTTTATTATATATATAGTATATATATGTACATCTACATTGGGTCACAATATATATGCATTTCACAGTGTGGGTTGTAGTAAAAAAATTGATGAATCTTCTGGAAAAGACCCTTTGAAGTTTGAAACGTGTATATTCTCACTTGTCTACGAACCCCTTGCAAGGCCCGTGAATCCTGCTGAAACAGGAGTATAGGAGCAGCCAGGGAGAAAGTAAGAATATTGAAGACTAAGAATATCTCATCACATTTGGGGGATTTTAGATTTTGGAGGAGTACTAAGAAGGTTATATCGGGAGTAAATTATAGAGTTATCTACTGTTCGGTACTCAATTTATAAACATATAGAGACAGAAGAACTAGGCAAGACTTTGGGTTGTTCTAATTTAGACTTTTCCCCACAAAGTGTAGCGTTCATTTCACTGGTAGTACTGTACAATTTTAGTTTGCACATAGACAATTCCATTTTTTTTAAACATTTATGTGTTTATCTTAGTATTCAAACCCCAACAATGTTACTGCTTAGCTGATATTAAACTGTGCCCCCATTATCATCTCTGCTTTCTTTTTAGCAGCAGTCCGTGCTCTTTTGAGGACATGTGAATAAGGCAGTAAAGCATTAGGAAGGTTATTTGCAAATGTCTGAAGTCTGAAAATTGGGAAACACTTTCCCAAGTCAAACTCTGGTGTACCAAAGAAACGGAACCTCAGAGCAGTTAGGAGGACTTGCCTTTGCTCCCTTGTTACACATGGGGTCAAACACTGAAGGAAAGGAATTGAGCTGTTGCCCAAGTTTACATAAACTGCAGACTCTCCAGTTAAATACGTTACACAGGTAGGGTGCTTGTGATGTGGGTAAATGTCTGAGGGGAAATGTGTGGTTGCGCATGTGTGTTTTCTGGTGAGTCCTGTGTCAGACATTGTGCTAGACATAGCCGATGAGACGGCTAAGGTATACTTCTTGTTCTATCAGAGTTTACAGATTAACAGATAATCATTGTTAGTTATAAGCCCCAATAATCAATGAATTGATGAAATGATTATTAGAAGCCTCTTTTGAGGGCTTTACAAAACATGCAAAAGAACATTGGCTTTCACATTAGAAGATGTGATTGCAATTTTTTTTTAACGTTTATTTAGTTTTGAGAGGGAAAGAGAGAGACAGAGTGCCAGCAGGGGAGAGGCAGAGAGAGAGGGAGACACAGAATCCGAAACAGTCTTCAGGCTCTGAGCTGTCAGCACAGAGCCCAATGCAGGGCTCGAACTCACAGGCTATGAGATCATGACCTGAGCCAAAGTTGGACACTTAACCGACTGAGCTACCCAGGTGCCCCTAGAAGATGTGAGTTCAGATTCTAACTCCACTACTTGCTGGCCTTGTGATCTTGGACAATGAAACCTCTGTGAGCTTCGTTTTGCTCGTGTATTTAATTGAGATCTGAGTTCTTTCTTCACTGAACTATGTATAGTCAGGGTTCTCCAGAGAAACAGAACCAGTTGTGTATAATATATATATGTGTATATATATATATATGTACTATATTTATATGTAATATATAGTAATATAGTATTATATATTATATAGTAATATAGTATACATATTGTAGATTAATACATATTTATATATTTATAAGTAAATATTATAAATATATTAATAATATATATTAACATATATAAGGAGATTTATTTTAACGAATCAGCTCATATGATTATGAAGGCTGGCAAGTCCAAAAATCTGCAGGATGGGATGGTAGGCTGTAGACCCAAGGAAAATCCAATGTTGCAAAGAGTCCAAAGAATGTCTGCTGCACAAATCCCTCTTGCTCAGGGAGGGTCGATCTTTTGTTCTCTTCAGGTCTTCAGTTGATTGAATAACGCCCACCCACATCATAGAGAGGAATATGCTTTACTTAAAGTCCACTGACTGGGGCACCAGGGTGGTTCAGTTGGTTAAACATCCAGCTCTTGGTTTCTGCTCAGGTCATGATCTCACGGTTTGTGAGTTTGAACACTGCATTGGGCTCTGTCCTGAGTGTGGAGTCTGCTTGGGATTCTCTCTCTCTCTCTCTCTCTCTCTCTTTCTCTGCCTCATTCAGACTCATGCTGTCTCTCTTCCAAGATAAATAAACTTAAAAAAAAAGTCCATTGATTTAAATGTTAATCTCATCCCAAAAAACTCTCACAGGAATATCTGGAATAATATGTGCCCATGTATCTGAGCACCATGACCCAGCCAAGTTGGCACATTAAAATTAACCATTTTGAGTTCAACCCCTGTCAACTTGGCACCCATGCGCATCTCCTTAAGCTGTACTTCATTTCTAAATAAAAGTCATACTTCCATCTGTCATGATACAACTATCCTGTGTGCAAGTGAAAACACACTAATCCTTTTCTCAGAAGAGAATAGAAAGTCACTGGATGATGTTCACCCCTCTCCTTGATATCCCGTTACTTAAATATTATGATGTAAGGTAACAACACTTAAATACAATGATATATGGTCAGTACATCTTACGTTATATAATAAGAGGATTCGAAAGGGAAGAAAACAAAGATTTTTTATTTATTCATGTATGTATATATGTATGTATGTATGTTTATATACCAATTACCCTTGAATGATGTGGAAGCTAGGGGTGTCAAATGCCCCATGAAGTTGAAAATATATGTATCCGGGCATCTGGGTGGCTTCGTCAGTTGGGTGTCCAACTGTTGATCTCAGCTCAGGTCATGATCTCACGGTTCGGGAGACTGAACCCCATCTCAGGCTCTGAGCTGATGGTGCAGAGCCTGCCTGGGATTCTCTCTCCCTGGCCCTCTCCCACTCTTTCTCTCTCTCTCTTTCTCAAAATAAATAAATCAACATTTTTTAAAAAAAGAAAAAAAAACTCCATGTATGACTTTTGACTCTGCCCAAACTTAACTACTAAGCTGAAAGCCTTACCAATAACATACATAGTTGATAACACATTGTTCATATGTTCTATGTATTATATACTGTATTTTTACAATAAAGCAGGCTAAAAAGGAAAATGTTAATAAGAAAATTACAAGAAGAGTAGATACATTTATGGTACTTTACTGTAAAAAATTCTGTGTATAAGTTGACTTGCACAGTCCAAATCCAATGGTCAACTGTGTGTGTGTATGTGTGTATGTGTGTGTGTGTGTGTGTATAGCACCTAGATTTTCCAGCACATGGCATATTGTTACCAAATGCTGTTTCTTCATACTATATTTTGATTTAGAATCGATCCCTGCTACATAGTGTCACATGTTAGCCGTGATAAGAATTAGCCTTCGTACAAGTGTGGGCATACAGATTTGTATGTGGTATGTGTTTACACTTTTTGGTAAATAATAAATTACATGTGCAGGAATTCGGTGCTTGCTTCTTTTATATAAAAATCACCTACTGAATTTCTCACATTGTATACCATGGGCACATAATTGTGGAATTCTTGGCAGAGGAAATCAGTGTTTTTATCTTTTTGAGAATCTGAAACTAATTTATTAAAATTTTACCTGCACATAATGAAATAGGCCCAAAAGACTGCATGAGAATTGGGCGGCGATATACCTGTCTGAATTATTTGCCCTAAAGTGGTAATAATGGCAATTGTGTGTGTGTGTGTGTGTGTGTGTGTGTGTGTATGTGTGTGTGTGCATCTATGCATATACATATGTATGTGCATAAAATAATTGACTTTTAAATCTCTTGCAATTGATACCTGAAACTTTATGTATTTTGCTCAACGTTCAATCTAACTATATATCCACAATGTAATTGAAAATCCTGCCAATGTTATGTACGTTGCCTCCTGCTCTATCCTAGCTAATCTGAAATATAAAGAAAAATATTGGACTTTGAGCATTTAATCCAGATACAGATAAAGAGCTCTACTTCCATATACCTTGCATTTATACTCTCTTTTCCACTTATAAAATGTCTTTTCCTCAATAAGGCAAGAGATGCATGTCTACGTTAAAATTCTGTTCCTACCTTCATAATACTCTTCCTAATTCTCCCCTGAGTGTAATAGGTAGCAAATATTTTTTCTATTAATTAAAATCCTTCACTTTTAGGATGAATTTTTTGAAAGCTCTCTAAATCTTTCATGCTCTCTAAAAAAATATCTTCTCACATGGAAATGCTGAATTCGTTACTTGACACTACAAAAATTAAAAAGTATTTATTCAAACTGGTCTACTTTGTCCTTCCTTCTCCAGTATCCATTATTCCCCTCCTCATAGGCACAAACAAATAGGATCAGGGGAAGAAGACTGTCACTCACACACCTGCACAAGAGTCTATGGAAAGTCTTGCATACCAAGAAGGCTAGTCCACATTATAGCTCTCCTCCTATCCAAAATTATAATAATCAGGATGACTAATGATTAGGAATTTAAATTCTGCTTTTTTATTTCCAATCATTATGCTAAGATCACAGAGATAAATAAACTTTTAGCAGTGTGGAGAGAGAGAACATCTTTTCAAATTCACCCAATCAAGTTATTCTACATCCAATCTTTCTGTGCCTTGCAAAATCAGCTATATCTGGTTGTTTTCACAATTTCCTGATTAAATCTGTCAATAGATTTTCTACTGCTCGTTCTGTTATTTATCCAGAGCATTAATGAACTTCTCTACCTCCTGTGGATCCATAAATATTTCTATTTTATTATCAAAAACAACCCCTAATTGGACTAAAAATAGGATTGTAGATCTATCTGCTCCGCCTAAGTAGTGAATTAACTTTTGTGGCTCCAGAGTCACCATCTATTTATTCATCACTCACTGCTATTTATTGCATGCCTACCACATGCCAGGCACCGTTCCTGGGGCTCCGGATTAACTGGTGAAAAAGACAAGCAGGGCGGCCGCTCCCACAGGTGTTAGATTCAGTAAGAGAGATAGTTAATACACACGTCATCAAATAAAGCAGAAACTTCTTATGATGGAAACTTGTGCAGGAGAAGAGAACGGGAAATCTGGAACGTGGTGACTAAATGGAGGAGAGGACAAATGTGTGCCAAGGAGGAGAGCCCCAGGAAGTCCTCTTGCTGGAGCTGACATCTGAACTGCCATCAGAATACTAAGAAGGAACTGGTCAGGCAAAGATCCAGGGGAGAGATTTTTCAGACAGCAGGAACAGCAGATGCAAAGGCCCAGAGTCAGGAAAGTGGTATGTTTGAGGACACTGAAAGAGTCATGTGATTGGAACTGAGTAAACAAGAAACTGCCACTAACATGACATAGGCAATGTTTCAACTATCTGACTTTAATAACAATGGCTAAAATGTCCTGGGCTCTCAGTATGAGCCAAACACTAAGTACATTCACTCACTACCTCAATTAATTAAAAAAATAACTGAATAAAGAAATTAACTTTTATTATTTCCATTTTACAGTGGGCTAAACTGAAATTTGGAGAAGTGATTTGCTGAAGGATACCTATCTGGTAAGTGGACCAACCCAAATTGAAACAAGCCCAATTCCTTAACCAGTAAGGTACATTGCCCACGTGACATCTTTTCCACAAGTAATTTGAACTAGTTTTACCTTGTTTTATGAATTACTTTTGCAAGTAGTGTTTAGCCACTTTTGTTTCAGGACTACCATACACGATAACTTCAGCATCTGTATAATACTTTACCTCCTGGTAGGAGGCTGTGATGTACTGGTAACTGTTGAGCAACTAGCCCCTATCTTCCCCCGCAAAAGCCCAGATTTGTGGTGATTGTTGATTTCCATAGTGTAAATACTACCACAATGGCCTATTTCAAGTTCACAATGAGTCATCTGCTAAATGTGTGATTGAGAAGAGATGTGCCCAATCAGCTCCTAGGAGCCAGAATGAATGGGCTCCAATCTACCACTAGGAGATGCCCAATAAATATTCATTTGAAAGAAAGCCTACCCATAGGAAAACAGTTTGGGATCCCTTTGGTGAAAGTCAGAATCACAAAGGCTAAAGCAAATTGCATTTCATTACTTTCCATCCTCTCAATTTACTAGTTGGGAGAAAGGTAGGAGGCAGTGCATGAAAAAGAAAAAAATGGATGTCTTTTTCCCTGATGTGTGCCAGTGAGAGTTTTATCACTGCCACCTGAAACGTTTGCCATTGAGTTTGCTCATTGTTGAGCGAATCATCTTCCTGAATGTAGTATACACAAATGGTTATTTCAAAATGGAGAGGCACAGCACCTTCGGCACCTATATAAAAGTTCAGGATGGTTTTGCTAATTGAGAATTTAGGAGACCAAGCCCTTGGATGCAGCACCTAAGGAATTGTTTTACAACATGGAAGCCATTAGACAATATGGACCTTCTATGAATGAGAGGGAATCTTTGCGGAGGGGGTGGAGAAACTGCCTTCCAAGTGCAAATTCCAATGTGCAATCACCAAATCATAATTCATGACAGAGATACAACATATGCTCTCCTGATAGAGTGGGAGTTACAGGACACAGAGAGCAAGTAAGCAGCAGAACCTCCGTGAGTTATGGCACCTCATTGCCATTATAAAACATCTTTATTGGGAGGGAAAATGCAATATTTTGGTAGAAGGAGATGAAGTAGGTAGTCTGGATTGCTCACTTACGGTAGAATGTGCAATTTTACAGCTGGGATATGCCCGTCTGCTCTGTGTCTTCCTTGACTCACAGCCTGTCCTGAGCAGGCGTTGAGTATACACAGTTTAATCTGTAAAGCAATCAAGGTGCTTAGGTAGAACCTGGGAAATGGAGAATTTTATGAAAGCGAAGCCTATATGCTCTGCACGAAGTTCTCAAACGCCATCCCCTCCATTCCTTCTTTAATGTTAACTTGATTTGTGCTACTTTGGGGGAGCCGTGTTAGTGGTCATTGTGTGTGCGTTCTTGAGACAATTGGATCGATTCACCTGTATAAAATGCTTTTTTTTTTTTTAACTGTTCAAGTTTGGAAGGTGCTGCCATTTCATTTTCTTAGCAAAATCTAAATGCTAAGAGCACATCACTGGATTCAGGTGCAAAAAAAAAAAAAAAGCCTAGTGCCCTTGGATCCTTGAGGCTTACAGCAAAAGTCTGCTTTACTCCCCCAGTGTTATAGTGGCAGACAGGGCAGCTTAGAAAGTCATCAGAGAGATGCAGAGTCAATCTAAATTTTTTAGAGCTGAAAAGAAATCGACCATGCAAATCCTTCAGTAAGCTTAGTGCGTGAGAAGAGATGTTTTTTGTTTTTTGTTTTTTTACACCGCCCCCCCACCCCCCCACCCCCCGCAGGAGCAAGGGAAGGAAACTCATACTCTCTGCAAAAAGAGTTTTCAATCTAGCATTTCTGTGTTTTTTTAATTCTTTCTTGTGAAAGGACAAGTTAAAAGATTTGAACCCGTTATCTGTTTGACAAATCAGAATACCAAAATAACATGAGGAAGGTTTATAGCCAAAGATAGGAGTCTCAGAGAATGGAGATGTTATGTAAATGCATGATATTTAGAAGTCTCTACTCTATACCGTATCATTTTCATCAAAGGGAATATAATTCCTCTATGCAAACATATGAGTGAATTCATATATTCATTCTTTCTTAAATCACCTGCTTGTTTTGTTGAAATGTTCCTTTAAAATATTTAGAATCTCAATCATATGTTGAGGGATTTTTGAAAGATGAGAGGTCACCAATTTCATGATTTTAGTGACATGACCCTGAAATGTCATTATTTTCCTCTTATAAATTTGATCAGAAAAAAAAACTACCATAAAATGGTCATGGCGATTCCCTGTAAGGTAGTCTTCTAACATCTAAGTTTAGAAAAGAATGTTTCAAGGGGTACTTTATGTTGATACACATAGCTGTTAAGTCTTCTTTGTTATTGTCTTTTAAAAAGCATGAAAATGTCTTTTCTATTTGGAGTTGTTTTCAGGAAATATGGACTCTTGTCTCTCTCGTTACCTCCTGGCTACACTCACTTTCTATGCTATTTGTGTATCTACATTATTCATGCTTACAAGCCCAGCTGTAAAATAAAAATAGAGTGAATGAATGAGTTCTAAGGATCAACATAAAAATACGGCCTGAACTCCAGCCAAACCTTGAATCTAACTTATTTTACATAGTTCACCACTTTCTTATTTTATACAAAAATTCTATTAGTCAAACTACTTCTCTTCGGAAAACCTGCTCATCTGAAATTAAGTTTTGGGCCCAGGACTTTTCTTGATTAAAATGATAAAATCTACAATATTCCATGTGTCCTGAACATCACTAGATTCCCCGTGAGACCTGGGAAGTTTTCCTATCAATTAAAAATGAAGAAAAGTGCTTCATTTGGTTTCTTTATTTCTGAAGTTTAGACCTCTTTATTTTTATTTACTCATCAGTCGGAAAGCATCGTGTGGCCTTCTCTGAAGCTATGAAAAAATTAACACAAAATGGCCCCAACTTCACTATGCTAATATGCTGGGAGGCACCGTCCTCAGAGACCATCTTAGGCTGGCGGCGGCTGCTTCTGATGTTGGTAAATTGAAAAGCAAAATACCACCGACACCGTGAAAAAGCATGGTCAACTTTACATCAGCCTTCATTGTTCCTGCTATAATGCACTGCTTTCCACACTTAATAGTGACTGATCTGGGTGATCCTTTACACTTAGGGGGGAAAAAAACATTTCTAAATTCATTTTATCAGCTCCAGAGTTTCACATGTATAAAACAGAGAATTATATATGTGACAGGGCTCAACACTGGGACTAAGAGATCTCCAAGCCTGGAATGAAAAACATATAGTTTTCTGGCAATTTGAGCCTTTTGTAAATTCTCCTCTCAAGCTGATTCACATGGCTGAGTAGAAAAATGTGTATTCCTCATTGAACTCCAACCGGCAGCTTCCTAGCTTTCTGCCGTCAATTGTGGTGAAATCATTGTCAATTAATCAACTGGAAGAGCAAACACCTGCCCAATTTATTATTATTTTTTTACAAGTAATTAGGGGGTCCAATAAAGCAGCAGGAGTAGATACATTTTCAGGTAAAAGCATATGTCAAAACCCGCATGTTTCTAAGCAATCCTACAGCAGAGAGAGAGAGACAGAGAGAGAGAGAGACAGACAGAGAGAGAGAGAGAAAGAGACAGAGAATATATATATTTCTTGTGACAACAAACAACCACAAAAAAAAAATCTAAAACGTGGAACAAAAAGGCTTGTCAAGCAACGATCTTTATTGCCTAGGCTCCCAGCACCTGCAAGCATATTTAGGCGCATGATGTGTGACAGATATATGTAGGTCACTGTTGCGTAGGTGGCACAGGTACTGTTGGCCTGGGTGCAGACCATGAGCCTGTATCTCCTGGTTTTATGTCTCTTTCATAAGCCAGACAACAGAGACGGATTTTGAAGTTTGTCTCTTCTCCATAGAGAGAGGGAGAGAGACAGAGAAAGAGAGAGAGGGAGCGAGACAGAGAAAGAGAGAGGGAGAGAGACAGAGAGACGGAGAGAACGAGAGACAGAGAGACAGAGAGAAGCAGCCGGGTGGCAGAAGCCCATGTATACTTGCACAAAACAGGTGGTGTTCTAGTTAGGATGCCATATTTGCTATTTAGGGTTCCTGTGATCTCTGGAAGGATGGGTAAGCTATAGGGTGCGTAGGATGAATCTACACAAAGCATCCATAGCGCTCCAAGCCTACAGGCTCCGTGCGACCTGGCACCCCACATACCGAGATGGGTTATCTTAGCAAGCCTGCTACGGAGTCTCTGTGAAATTTGGGTTACCGCATTTAGCTGTGGGATTACAGCACATAATACCACAGATAGGAGATAATGCCTGAGGCGTGTGGCTGTGGCAATGTGAGCCTCGGAAGGCTAATTATGGCAGATTTGGGGGCTGGGGGGCGACAGGGGTGAGGCAGGACGTGGAATGGGCAAGACAGCGTGGCTTGTGGCTTGCTGGTGGCTGTCGTGGCATAACCTGCCCCCACAGCCTGGCGCCCCACCTACACTGACAACCCGGACAAGGCTGTAAAATGTCATTCCGTGCCCCCATCCTTCTTTCTGAGGCGGGCGGCACTAAATCAGAATTTATTTTCCTCAACAGGAGTCCAACAGCACATAAAAAGGGCAGAATTTATTTTTATTTTTTTTCTTCTTACTTTTAGCTGTCTTTTTGGAGGCTGAAGTGATAGGTTGAAATTTTCTCTCCAGTGGCACCGTATGAGTTTTTTCCTTAATGATTCGTGTTCACTGCTTCCAGTGGCCAGAAGCTCTCAAGATATTTATGAAACAAGTTGTCACCTCATGGTACCTCACCCAAACTGGTATCCCCCCCCCGCCACATTTTTGTTAGTGAGATTTACTTCTCACTGTATTCCTGTTGAATAATCTCCCCAATACTTGGACAAGTCCTGGAAAAATCTGATAGAGTTCAGAATAAAACTGACTGGCGGTGATAATTCTTGCTAATCCAGCTGTCTCGAATTTTGAACCCGTTCACATTTCCCATATCCCAGCATTTCCTTCTGATTTACAAAGGCCATTTGGGTACCGTATCAGCCCGCAGAGCCATCACACTTGTCTCGATTTTCTGAAACGGAAACACTTATCATAATCGATGCCCTCGTCCCCTAACTCAGCTCTTCTGAAGCTCAAGTGTAAAAGGTGTTGCTCACATAATTGAAGTATTTCCAATATACTACCGCGCTGTAATCTCTCTTCCCTTTCTCCCAGGTGCAACTCTTCTCGATCTTGGAAAAAATGCACGATGGGTTTTGAAGCATCTAAAAGACATAAATTGTCCAGAAAGTCTTAACGTATATTCTGAAAAATACTAGATATGGTAGTTTTTAATGCTATTCCCAGATTATTTTACAATCTCTGCCTTTTGGATGCAAGTTAAGATTATATTTCCTGCCCCCTTGTGTTTGCACAGAACAATCTGACCAGTTCTGCACAATTAATTGTGATCAGAAGGGCTGTGAGTCACCTCTGACTCAGGGTATTTGATGGTTGATAGATATATGAGACTTTCCAGAGCTTTCTTTTCCTCTAGCATGACCACTGACCCACTTTATGTGCTAGGCCTTTCTTCGGGTTTGGTCCATGAGAAGCTACAATGAACACAACACTCCTGCTGATCCTTAAGGATGTGCCAGACATGGACTATCAGCAGAAAATAAACGTGTGTTGAAATAAACCATTGAGATTTGGGAGGCTCTTTGTCACCTCAGCGTAACCTGGCCTATCCTGACTGTCAAACTAGTTCAGTGGGACTGCAGTACACGAGGTGTGCAAAAAGGGTTGCAAGATGAAACAAGTTTGGGAAAGGCTAGTTTGGACAAGATGAAATGGGTTACGTAGGCTCTTTCAGAGTCATGAACGGTCTGTGAATCTTCACAAATCTATTATAAGGAAATTAAAGCATCCCAATACAGCACTTCCTGCTTGAAGATCATCCCAAAGGACTCAGTGCCAAGGGATGCATGCCAACTCTCCACCACCCTGCCAGTCTTTGTCCTCCAGTGAGGGCATCAGGGCAGTCTTTCTCACTCCTTGGTGACGCTAGCTCATGGCACGGCGCTGGTTTCACTGCCATTCCGGGTTCCCTGTAATCCATTTGCTTGAGGAAATCTGTAAATTCATTCTCCTTTTGAATGTTAGCTAATTTCAAAGGCAACGGTATAATACTTTGCACGTGGACGAGAGAGTGGTGCTATTCTCTAGAAGGTGATATATTTAAAAAAAAAAACATAGACTTTGACATTTTTCTGGCTCACTAATTTCTTTTCTTTTCTGATTAAAAAATACACCTCGTTTATGAGAAAAAATATATTACCATACGTGCTACAAATAGAAGCCAACACACCAAAGAAAGTAACTGCTGCTAAAAGCTGGCTAATTGAAATGTAATTCATTAGTTTCAAACAGAACTGGCTCTGCACACACACACACACACACACACACACACACACACACACAATTACACATATACATAGCATTTTGGCCTCACAACCCTTTCCAAGGTTGCATTTATGCTTCTTTATCTGGCAGTGTTTTTGCTGCACTTGAGAGACTGGAAAAACCTATTGTATTGAAAACTAAAGGTGGCCACTCACACACAAAGTCAGTAGCTATGTTTTTTATTCCATCACTATTTTTTGCTGTGGGATGATTGTATAGACGCCAACCTAACAAAGCATGCTGTCTGTCAATGGTGTGCTGAATTTGGAGAGGGTGATCAGAACTTAATTCTCAAAATGTTACTCTAATGCAAATCGAGGCCATTCTATTTCAAGAGACTCCAGTTTCTTTATTCAAAGTCATCCTGCATGCCTGGAGCTAATTTGGTCTGAAAAGTAACCGGTTAGGTGAAGAACCAAAGTGTTTCCAAGCCTTAGGCTGCAGGTGGCTGAGATAAAAGTAAATTCCAAGCTGTTAGAAGACAAGGAAGTGGAGGAGGAGGGGAAAAAGTAAAATAAAGAAAAAAAGGAAATAAAAAGGGAAGAAGGATGGCAGGAAGGATGGAAGGCATGAAGGATGGAAGGAAGGAAGGAAAGAAGAAAGGAAGGAAAGAAAGTACTTCTGCTCCTGCACTCATTGACTTTCTGAATTGACACACGAGCAGCCCAGATCTTATCAGATAATACACACATTTAGAAATCCGTCTGCACGTGTCTATGTTCCTACAGCCCATTCTGCCTAGCTAAAACAACATCTTTTTTTTTTCCCGAAAAATCTGTTTCCTTCTTACATAGTCCAAATGTTAGAATGTGGTTTGAATTCTTTTTTGAACATTAATTTAAACAGTATGGGAATAGATCAGCCCTTATAAGTCTAAATAAAACTTCCTTCGACATATATAATATGGTGTGCTTATTTGGAGGCTAATGGAGCTGGAAAGAAAAAGTGGGAAAGAGTTAAATACAGAAAGGAGTAAGCTTCATGGGAGTTTTTTCTTATAAAAATTTAATTGCTGCGTATTTTTTTTCCATCCAACCTATTTAGCAGAAATTTACAGCAAAGCTTTAAACTGGTTTTCATACCGGCATTCCAAATGTTCGGATATTTTGACCTGAACAGAAAAATGCAAATAACACAGTGCCACTTAGTGGAAAGGGGAAAAAAAATCATGTGGATGAGGAAGAAAGTCAACAGGCATCCAAATCCTTGCCTGGAATTACAGATACAAGTCATGTTTGACATTCAGATGCTATGCCTTTTGATGGCTTTCAATCACATTAAATTTCTACTGCCACAATAATAAGTAAATTGTGTCACATGCTATCACAACAAACATTTCCAAAAAGAGCATGGAGGAATCCATTCGACGTTGGTAGGATAGAAACATTACAAACTATTCGCTCAAGGAGAGAAATATTAGTAACTTCTTAAGGTGAGACAGTCTCATCAACTGATGAACCATATAATTTTTGTAGCTATATGAATTATAATCAGACACTTAGACTGTGCTCAACAGAGCAACTTTCTTCTCTGCATTAAGGTAGAAGTCATACTCTTAGAAAAGCTGGTGGATCATTCACTTTCATAAGATTTTGAGGACCTTGGAAAAACCAGTACTGGGGTGGGACCACATCTCTCCAGTTTCTGGTGAGTCAGGGACCAGGGCCACCAATTTAGTTTGCAAGCTGAATGTTTCTTTTCCACTAACAATTAAAACCAGTCTCCACAATGAAGCTTTTTATAGCTGTTGTTGCATTGTCCTTGGGGGTGAGTTTGGAAATACCTTCAGGAAATCTCTCTGTTTACCTCTTAAACGGAGTCATCTATCCAGCTATCAAATAGCATTTCATTATTCTAATATTTTGCAAAATTCGCAGCATGCATGGACATAAGCACTGACTCTATTTATGTACATATAACTTGACACACCCAGTAAAGAGCATCAAGGCGCTCTTTCCCTCTCCCACTCCCTCCTGTTCTCTGTTGAAGCTAGAGCTTATTTATCCAGCTCCGAAGTGCTCTCAAAGTCTGCTTTCACCCACCGCCTCTCAGCTTCCCAACACACTTACAAAAATGCTACCTTTGGATACTAGATTTTATTTCTACAGCCCCACCCCCAACAGCACACAACTTTAGCCCTCACCTAGGTAACTCAGTGGGATACGTTCAAAAGTCTACAGGTCCTCCATTGGGCTAAGTTGCGACCTTTTAGGATAGGTAGCGCTGAATGCAAATGGCAGCCTGATGGTTTCACAAAAAGTATTTGAGGCATCCTAGACAGCACTTGGGGAGTCAGCATGGAATTAAAGATGAACAGCATTCACAGCTCTTAATCAGAAGCTCTTTTTACCAGAAAAAAAGAGAAATTAAAAAAAATGTTCCTACATTACCTACAGTGTTGTTAATGTAACTTTCTATTTACATAATATGCAAAAAGGGCTGTCTGCAAACTGCAGTAATCTATATGGAATGAGGACAAAAGATACTGATTTCTCTAAAATGTTCTTGTTAAGGAATAATCAAGAAGTTAGAACCTCTAATCTTGCAGTCAAAGCAGAAGTTTGGGAGATTTTTTTTCTTTTTTTCATTTTGCTCATGTATATATATTCACATGCACAGACGAGTACAGACAGATTTACAGATATCAAATATATCGTCTTTAACATTCAGGAACTAAATTAAACTTCAAAGAAAAAGTTAAAGTTCCCAGTAAAAGAAACATTTATTCACTTTTGATTTAGCCTTAAGTCTTCCAGCAAGTTTGCTCTAAGATGTCTAAGGAAAAGTTAAGGATGTGTGTGTGTGTGTGTGTGTGTGTGTGTGCGCGCGCGTGTTCCTGCTTGCATAAGAGTGAGAGACACCGAGAAAGGGGGAGATGAGAAAGGGAGGAGAGGAGAGGGGAGGAAGAAAGGGAGGGAAGGAAAGTAGACTGGACTGAACTGGAATAGAATGAATGGAGTAAGGGAAAGTGAAAAGAGGTGGAAAGAGGGAAGCAGAGAAGGAAGGAGGGAAGGAGGAAAAGATTTCCAGATGTTCTTTCTATCATGAGTCCCTGAACTTTCCAATCTTTTAATCAGTGGGAGGGATATTTGACCAGGAGTTAAAGCACCGCCTAAAGGAGCTTCTGGAGAAGGAAATTCCAAGGGCAAAGCTATCTAAGAAAATGTCCAACTGTTTGTTGATTCTGTCTTCCACCGCTAGATGATGATAAGGAAAATTCTGGTTGACATCAACTCCGAGGGGAGAAGATGTAGAGAAAAGACTGGTAGGGCAACACAGCGTCGAACCAGCAAGGGATGACTGGATGAAGAACCAGCACCTGGAATCGCATTTGCAAACAGCCAGCTTCTAACCAATACCAGTGCCATTAGGCCCACTGTGTGAACTGCTGCATCCTGTACCAATACGAACTTCCCAGAGGGGATAGCAGGATTCAATGAGCTGGCAGTCTTGAAATTGACCTCCCTGTCCTTACAGTCCAAACATCTGCTAAATTCAGGTGTAAAAATGTAAATCATCAGAAAGTTTCAGACTGATGAATGCATATTTTAGGACTAAGATTGCTATGAGATTTCACTTGCAGTTCTTCAGATACACCAACTAATCCGCCTGTTGATTAATTCGACTCTGCAATACAATGATAACTTAAAAATTCGTGTTAGTCTGACATTGTTCGAGTTTTCTTAAAAAAATTTTTTTTAACGTTTATTTATTTTTGAGACAGGGAGAGACAGAGCACGAACGGGGGAGGGGCAGAGAGAGAGAGGGAGACACAGAATCCGAAGCAGGCTCCAGGCTCTGAGCCATCAGCCCAGAGCCCGACGCGGGGCTCCAACTCACGGATCACGAGATCGTGACCTGAGCTGAAGTCCCACGCTTAACCGACTGAGCCACCCACGCGCCCCAATTGTTCGAGTTTTCTACGGTGAAATGGCAGCAGCCTAGATTTCCAAATCCAAACACCCAGGTTTGTGTCCCAGATCTAGTTCGCATTAGCTCTGTGTCCTTGTTCAAGTATCAGCTTACTCGGCACCTTCAGTTTTCCCCTCTGTAAAATAAAAATAATATAAACAATACCTCACAGAGGCCTCATAGGAGTCAAATGAGATCATCTTTGTGAAAAACCTTTCTTGGTCATGACTATTGTATCTATGGGGCCTTTTAGTGATTTCTTTACGTGGAAGGTTGACAACTGGTAATAACATCTCTAAAAACCGTCCGTTTTAACACTGTTTATACCGTACTTGGTGGTCTAGAGTGCTGGGTCTCTTAGTCAAGCTGTTATAAAGACCCTTATGAGGAGAATCCAAATCTCCTTCCAGAATAAAATGGGGCTTTATCTGCAGATTTCGTGGGGAAACCTGTGTGGAAGTGGAGTGCCCTTGTCAATTTTCCCAGCGGAACATCTTATCTACCACCAACTAGTCAGCTTTCTAAAGGGGACGAGATCTTTCTGTCTGCGAGGGCTGTTCTTACCATTCCAATATTTCATTTAAGCTTACTGAAAGTCCTGCGTGAAAGGTGGTATGCTATTATCATTCCCACTGTGCCGATGAAGAACCTGAGGTGTAAAAGCTTATATGTCTAAGATCACCAGATGAGCAACAAGGGAGGTCATACTTAGCTGCACCCCAAAATCTAAAGCCCATGTTTTTATCTACTGGTCAAAACACTTATTTCATTTTCACTTTTTCTCCTGCAGATCCTAGCAGAGGATTTGCCAGGGGGGAAAAATGCTTTCGGACAAAAAAAGAGCATAATAGAGAAATAGTATACTGTGTGAGTAAACCAATTAAAGCATATGTATATAATATGATATTTTAAGCATAAAAACTCTATGTGTTTTTATAGGGAGAGAGAGAAAAGAAATGGGAGATGGCCTGAAGGAATGGATACGTACCAAACTTAATGTTGGTGTAAGATAGCAGTGGGAATGAAACTTAAATTTTTATTATTTCCTATTTTTAAAATAAGTGTGTCCTATTTTGCTCTAAAAAGAAGAAAATTAAAACTGTGTGTATTCCAACACTTCTGATATTTTTCTAAGTTCTGTGTGTGGATTGATGTAAGCCGAGGAACAGCTATTTATTTGAACATTAGAGAATTTGCTTTGTTCCTTCACACACATTTGATCTTAAGGCCTCAGCTTCTATCAGAGTCATCGTAAGAAAGAGCCATATGAGGGGGCGCCTGGGTGGCTCAGTCGGTCGAGTGTCTGACTCTTGATTTTGGCTCAGGTCATGATCCCAGGTCTTGCTTAAGACTCTCTCTCTCTCTCTCTCTCTCTCTCTCTCTCTCTCTCTCTTTCCCCTGCTCTCCTTCTCCCCTGCTTGCTCTCTCCTCTCTAAAATAAAGGAAAAAGAGAAAGAAAGAAAGAAAGAAAGAAAGAAAGAAAGAAAGAAAGGAGAAAGCAAACCACATGGGAAGAACCTCTGTTTTCCTTGCAAAATGTTTATCGGGGCATTACTTACCGTGCCATTACTCTAACCTGTGTTAGGTTGCATACACTTATTAGAACTTAGTGCCAGGAGAAACTGTTTCCGCTTAAAGAATGAACATGCCCTCTTCTTTCTAATAGTACAGAAGATAGGCCAGATTCTGGAGAGGTCATCCAGATTTGCTCCTTCATTAGAGCTGTGTTGATCTTTGTGCCCAGTTTAACCATTTCCCTCTTATCCCTCCTCAGATCTTGTTTCCTCTTTCTTTGCTTTTCTTACTCCTACTGGATATATATTATTTGTTCCAAGTTTCTTCATTCAAAATAATTTTTGTAAGTTTATTTTGAGAGAGACAGAGACAACACGAGTGGGGGAGGGACAGAGGGAGAGAGAGAATCCCAAGCAGGCTCTGTGCTGCCAGTGCAGAGCCCGACTTGAACTCATAAACTGTGAGATCATGACCTGAGCAGAAACCAAGAGTCGGTGCTTAACTGACTGAGCCACCCAGGCGCCCCTGTTATAAGTTTCTTCAAATCGTGTTTGAAAAGTGGCACTCTATAAAGTACTTAGTTGTACAATACAAGAATTAGTTATGCAGTTAGGAGGCAGAGCAATGCAACTGTCCAGAGTGAAAAAGAAAAAAAAAAAAAAGACTTCCAATATAAATTTTAAGAAAAACGTTACCCCCCACCTTTTGGATAACAACAAATAGAAAACTATAAATAATTGGAAAAATATGTTGACCATGACAAACTTGGTAAGACAACGGGTAGAGAATCACAGGAGTTCTCTGTTTGCATGAGTTGCAGTCAACTGGTTTAGTTGGGTTGTTCAGTTACTCACTTATATTTTTGAAACTCAACAACTGTAGAAATGACCGGAAGGTGGCCTGACCGTGGGCAAGAGTTAATGGCCACGTCCTGGGAGAGGTTTAAGGCAGAAACACTAAGTTTAAATTGGTGAAATATTGAAGACATTTGTCAGAGAGGGATTGGAAAAACCTTCTCAAGATGGATTGGGAGGAGATTAGCTAGAGTTGAACAAATTCCAGAGAGGTCTGGGCTTTAAAAAGGATGGAGATGTGATCTGTGCTATGAAGAGAGGCAAAGATGATAATATAAGGTGCAGAGACAAAATGCTCTGGCACGTACCATGGTGAGTGCCACAAAGGGTCAGGCTCTGTGCTTCGTGCATTGCCATGCACCAGACTGAAGTCACAATAAGGGGCACATGATAAAGGTAAATGGATGAGAGCAGACATCCATGTCTGGCGCTGAGGCTGTGGCGGGAAACGGCAAAGGTTTTTTGAGATATGAAGGCTACTGGATCAAGATACGGAAAGTGACTGGATTCTGAGAAGTTATCCTAAACTTTCTTGTTTGGGTTGGGAGACCAGAGAAGATTTTCATCATCTGATGTGAGACAGTAATAGGAAAAGTAATAACAAAGGGGAGGCCATATTAGGTCGCTTGAGACTACAACGCTGAAAGTGATATTGACTTAGGGTACTAGTGGATGGGGAGGCTTTCTTCACGTCCTTCCCTTTGTCACATTACCCACACCACAAATCTGTCATTCCATAAGGGAAAGATCCAAGAACTGTGTGGTGCTCTCGTCAGATGTGTTTTGTATACTGTGTCATATCCCCTCAGCTCAATTCTCAATCCACATGGCTGTGGTAGGTGGTTCCGGGCATGCCTACGACAGCCCACCTCAATCAGCCAGCTCAGCACCTGTTTTTCTGTCCTAGGACTTTGCCTGCAGCCAAAACAGTATGCTCAGAAGGCACGCAGATGTTCCCTGGAAGTGAGGGGGTTAACATCCCTATGGATATCCCTCAAGTAATGAGGAGTGGGTGTTGGTGGATATTTGCCCAGGCCTCTGATCCTTGGAGGCACGATTCTGATGACCTTTCTATACATTTGCTCACAAGTCCCCAGCTGGGTTGAGCCCCAATTGCTCACAGCAATAACCAGCTTGGTAATGTACAGGTTATTACTTGTGCTAGTTGCCCATCTTACTCTCCCTGTTCCCTCATTCCTGCTTCCTGGGATCACTTCCCAAATAAATGACCTATATCCAACTCATTCTTTTGCTTCTGCTTTCAAAGGGACCCAAGCTAAGGCAGAGCTCAAGGTGGTTCTTTAGAGTCTCTCTTTCCTATTACTTTTTACTGCCCCAACTTACTTCGGTGCTAATTTCTTAGTGATAAATCCTGTTTTAGTTCTGAAAAACACCAAAGGTACCCACCAATTGTTAGAGAAGCTGCCAGGCAAGAATTCTGACCTAAAGAAAGGTGAATTCAACCCTGAATAGTAACAGTCTTCCTCCACCCATGGCTGTTGCCTTTAAGACCTTTATTGATTCTCACCAATGACAAAAGTTAACAATCGCTTTATTCAGAGGTACTAATGTTGGAGGTGACAAGTAAAATGTAACTCTTGGAATGGCAAGAGTGGACCTGTTTTTCTTTATACTGGAAGACACAGTTTTGGTATGTACCCCCAAGTAACTCTACGTTCCGAAGAAGGCCCTTTATAGGTATGGTGTATTTATACAATGGAGTAAAACCTAATGTACAGATATCACGGAGGGGCATTTTCTACATTTACCTATCAGATTCTTATTTTCATTTCTGTTCTCATCTCCAATAATGTATTTATTTGCACCAAGTTGCCCCTCTTTCATTAAACTTATAAGTAACTATCAATCATCAATAAGAAGTTTGAATGTCTAAGGAAAAATAAAATTATCCAATGATAGCTAGTGAGATGGGATAGTATTTTTATGTAGTAATCAATATCCTTTTGCAGAATAGCTTCTAAAACATTGATACATATTATCTTTGGGGAGTGGTTGCTACGGCAAAAATTGAAAAAAGAAATTGACAACATTAGGCTCATGAACTTCTAGGAAGGTGCTGTAATTCTAAGTTAAATGAGTAATAGTTTTGAGAAAATCAGCACTTTTGAGTAGCAAGAGCCTGTATCTTTTAAGCATCAGATTCCAAGATGCTGACCCAAAATAGAGTCACAAAAGGACACACGATCGGTCAGGATAACTTATTGCCACCAGCCCAAACTAGATAACACAGGCTAGTTAGAGAACAGTCAGAAATGGAGCAAACTGGATTAAATGTTTGGAGGCTCACTGAAAAGGGGGTGCCTCCATTCTTATTCTCATTTGTGGGTGACAAAATGGAGGGCTGGCCATCCCCGAGGACTAGGTGCAATTGTGCCTATCAACAGATGCCAGAGAGTACACAGTCTGACGGCAGGGTGAGAATCCTCCCTCAGTGCCATCACACCTCCCATTTCCCTGGAACTCAGACAAAAACCACGGAGGATGAGGATGGGAGGAGAAAAATGTATAGTTGAGTGGCTTTAAATCTGAGTGGACTGATTTACCATTCTTCAACTTGGGAAGATTTCACTCAAAAGCTTATATTTCCAGTTTATGTCATTAAATCAGAAGATCTGGCAATACCAGGGGGCTCTTTCTGGCCTGGAATTTTCCCACTGGGTATTATCTGCCCTCTAATCTTAGTTCTCTAGTTTGTCTCAATCCTTTACCACTCCTTAATGTCTTACACCTGCACCAATGCACTCATTAAATTATTAGCCTGGGACCTATGGGTATTTAAGTGCCTATCTTTAAGTTTAGAGGGGAAAACAAGGGAAAGGAATTCTGCAGAAGATATACATCTATCTGCAGAATAGAAATTATATTTATCGTGTGTCCATGGAGTTCCCACTTCAAGCCCATCCAAGTCAGAGACTGTTTTACCCAAGCAGTGATTGCCTGCTTTTCTCATAAAAAGATTGCCACCTAGACTCCATGAGACTGGGTGAACAGAAGTCTTAGTCCCTACTGGATATAAGTGGATATAATGATAATAATTACAAACACGCATATGCCCAGTATGTGTGTGCATGAATTAGCTCCCCTAGAACCCAGTAAGTTTGTCAGCATCTTTCTACAGAAAAGCTTAGTTAGAGAAGACCCGACTTTCAAGTTACAATTATGAAAACAAAACTGGTTTCTTCTTAATTTTGTAGATACCAGGTTTGCATACAGCATTAGCCATTTTCCTGTACATTTCCATTAGTAATGTCTTTGCTGATTAGTTTTTTCTAAATTAGCATGTTTATCCATTAGCATATCAATATTCCTGCCAACCATCCTCTTAATTTTTAGTTTTCTTGTTGCAACAAAAAAATTTTTTTTGCCAATAAAAGCAGGCATTTCTTAAAGCCTTAATTAACTCCAGCACAATTCCTTTCTGCTTCTTTAATAATAGTGTGTAATATTTACTAAGATTATAGATTTTGCCTTATTCAAAACCACCACTCATTCGAATAAGCAAAATCTTCACATTTTCGGGTTTGGCATTAGTACAGTCTACTCTTGTCAAGAATTTCCCTGAGTTCTGGAATGCTTTGGAAATACTGTAAGTTTTCAAGATAAGCATCAAAGAAACTTCAAGGATAAGGATTCCATAAATGTAAGATTTTTTACTAAGTGATGATTAAAATAAGTTGGACTTTCAGTAACCACGTTAAAGGGAAAAGATGAGGGTCGAAACTCGAATTCTATTGGCCAAGTGTCTTTATCTATATTATTCCACCACAAATAAACAGAATTCTGGCTGACTCATAGCTTTGATGTGTACAATTATATAAATTTAAAGTCACCTACATCAAATAAGGAACACTATGTTTAACAAAGTACACGGGAAGCAAGCTAAAATATATAGTCTGTTAAAGACTCCTGTCTACACTGTTATTCAAGGTAAGTTCTTTTCACTACAATGATTAAATATCTGCAATAATTTTTTTTCTGCTGAGTCTGAGGAGGCTGTGAAAGTTATGCTTACTCAATTTTAAGCACTGTCTTATTAAGGTAAGTGCTAGTAATTATAAATCTTTATGTGTAAGTGTGGGGTTTATTTTCACACCTTTCTGGTGATTAAAAAGGGAAAAATGATGAAGTTGATGATATCGATGACTGTATCTCACATACTGTTTGTGGGGGTGTAAATTGTCACTGTCTTTCTGGAGGGCAATTTGGCAATATCTCTCAAATGAGGATGTCCTTTGCCCTAAAAGTTCCACTTGTGAGAATTATTCCTAGGGAAATAATTGCAGAAGAAGGCACAGACGAATGTGCAGAGATGTCTGTAATAGTGGGGAAATGAAAAACCGTCTCAGTACCCATCGGTAGGAAATCAGTTGAGTAACTTACAAAAACCCAAATAATGGAATACTAGGAAGCCATAAAAATGGAGTGGATAAGACTCTATATAGATTAAAATGAAAAGGCTAAGATTTGATATTCAAAGTTTGACTACAGTTGTAGAATATTAGACATAATATGATATAGTAAGATACACTTTTATGTGTAAATACGAAAGACTGGAGAGAGATAAGCGAAACCGTTCAAATTGTTAATCTCTGATAGTCCAATTATGAAGGCATTTTCCCCTTTTTAATTTTCTTGACTTCTCTACTGTCTAATGGTCTCACAATTGGCAAGTTTTATTCAAGCATTGTCGATATCTACTACTTTAGGACTGTGTTGTAGCACTGAAACACCCACTTTTCCCTTTTCCCTTTAATCTTCCTTTGGAGGGAAGTCCCAGTTGTGTGCCATGTGCCTCCTGGCTGAGCACAATTCTCACCCCCAAGAGGGTGTCAAGGCATCTGGATCCTCCCTCTTTTCACCCAGAGCTGTAAGGCACACACGTGACCTTCTTTCTCCAGGACTTGATGCTAAAGAGAGCAACTCAAAGGCAGGGGAGGAGTTAGCCGTAAGGTTTGTTGTAGGGGTGGGGGTGGCATGGAACCCAACCATTCCCATGTGGTGACCCTTGCTGTGGGTCCTGCTGTCCAGCTCTTGGAACATTCCTGGTTCTTGTCCATTTATTAAACCTCATCCTCTAGCCACCTGCCATTCTATGAGCCCTTGCTATGCTTCAACTTAATCTCCCTTTACCTTTTGATGGCCGCAGTCTGCTTCTGACTGATATGTATGTTTTGTTTTATAAGAGAAAACAAAACTCTGTTTCTATTTATCAAATGAAACAAATAACATACACTATTTAGAAATAAAAGCCAGACCACTGAATAAAAAAGCAAGAGGAAGAAAAAGAAGAAGGAAAAAAAAAAAAACAAACCAAACCAAAACAAAAAAATCCTTGTGATTCCAAATGGATGTAAGTGTGGGGCAACCTGGCAAATTTTGATATGGGCAAAAAAAAAAAAAAAAAGAAAGTGAGAATAAAAGTTAAAGTGTGTGTAACCATGAGCATCTGAGGAGTATAATTAGTATATGTCAGGGAGAAGTTCACCTCTGTTTTGCTTTTCATAAAATAAAACAAGGGCTTTAATATTAAGGGTTTAATTCTTATTGTTCGCTGTAGATTTATTGAACTATGAGTCCCTTGAGGAGGCCTGGTTAATTTATTTCATATTAAACAGGTATCTTCTGAATTGGAAAGTATCATATTTTATTCGGTTTTGAATTGCTAAACTATCCAGACTTGTATCTTTCCCTTGCTAAGATTGGATAGATTCATGGAATCACAAATAATAATAGAATCATAAACAAATAATACTGAAATGGTTTATATCATGACTTTCTCTAAGCTGAAGACATAAATGTTCCTTTTTGAATACCTGAATAATTCAAGTAAAGGTATTCTTTAAACTTTTCCAGTATTCATATCTAAGAACATAAAATATTTTCACAATACAAGTACATTTACCAAGAGCAAATGTTTAAACAAAAGAACCAGGGTTCTTAATGAAACACCCTCAGGAAAATGTTTAAACTTTGCCCTTAAGTTTACTTTGTTCACTAATAGGCTTCTATTTCGAGTAGAGAGTAGGAAGGGTAAGTTCAATGTGTTAATAAGAAAAAAGTAATAATATTTAATTAATTCTGGCTGAACACACATGGTTTAATATACTTGGCAATATCATTCCATCACATGATATGATAATTTAATGGAACTTTTTTATTTAAATTGCTGGCAAGTTTATGAAATTATAAAGCAAATAGGCCATGCACTTGGGTGTAATTGACTGTATAAATGTGTTTTATACTATACTGTTGGCAAATTAGCCAATCCCTGTCACGGAATCAATTATTATCTAGCTGAATTCCACAAACACAATAGCAGAAATATTGCATTTATACAAAAAAACACCATGATTGTTAATCTTACATTGTGCATCTTAAAGCAATGCAATAAACATTTATACACTGGATAATCGTCTTAAGATAATGCGACCGCCAAATGACGCACATTTAAAGATTCCTTGTTGTTGGAGACAGTCGTTTGGATTTTATTTGTGTTTGCCTCTCTGGATCAATGAAGAAGATAATGGAAGCTTCAGTAGTTTGAGTCAAGTAGGGGTTCAGGCATCTGACCTGCATTTAAGAGACGCACACTGCCCAAAGCCAGCGTAGCGAGGTCTGTCATACCTCTCTCTGGATGCTTTAGAAATAATAACAATGTCACGTGTTTACACAGAGCTATCACTTTCCCAGTGCTATCACGCACGCTCTATCTTGTTACCTTTCAGGATGGAAACTGTCATGGATGGCCCAAAGAACTCTGTTTCTTCATCTGTTTCTAGTCTAGCTTAACTTAGCCCACTTCATTTGGACCAGAAGGAGGTTTCTTTCTCCCTCAGTTAGCCCTCCAGTGTCCCTAGCACAGGCTGCTGCAAACTGCTGGCTGGGTAAAGCCTTGACACCAGCTTTTCGGATTCTGAATGGTTGAGGGTGCAGCCGCGCTTGAGATAACTAACGTTTTCAAAGCTGAATCTGATGGGACCAAGTGTACCTTCTCCCCGGCCGTTCACATTTAAGCTTCAGAAAAGTCTGTGAGGCTTACTTTTTTCATTTGATGAGAAAACTGCGGCTTAAGAAGTCAGAGATTTATCCAAGGCGACACACGCAGAAAGAGAGAGTCTGAACGTCCGTCCCACAGACGGAAACACAGACTGTTTCAAAACCTTTGTTCTTTGTGCTAAGATACACATCCACACAGCAAGACCCTCTTCCTGTAGATGCTGACATGAAACCAAGTCTAAAGAAATAATGCTAAAACGGAGTCAACAGGGAAACTAGTAAGCATATTCCTTACAAGTAGGTTTTTCTCCTTAAAGAGAGCACATTCTTTTTTTTTTTCATCAGTTCAGCGGGGAGTAGATTTCTTCAAATATTCAGCCGAAGCGTGTTATCCCCTCTTGGTCTTTTTCATATTCACTTGAATGCGTATTATCAATGCCGGCTGTTTTTAATAGACATTTCTCTGCCTCGTAGTAAGCATTTGGACATTCCTTCCTTCCGGAAGAGGTTTGCTTCCCCCTTAAGATTTTCTTTCTGTTGTTTTTTAAAGTGCTGGCCTTGATTTGAATCCGTTTCTCCACCACTCCATTTGCTTCCTCCTCTTTAACCTTTGAATTTCTCCGGAGCCTTATTCTCTCTGCTTCATAGTAGTTGGCCACACTGCTTGGGGAGCAATGTCTCCAGGAGATTTGCTCTGTGGGCCCTGAGGTGGAGGAGTGACAAAAGGGAGAAGAGATCCTTGCCCTGAAATAGGGGGTTTTCATTTCTGTTCGGCTTTGTGGGTGTGTGATGTTCAATTAACATGACGATACTGAAAGGCCCTACCTCCATGCTGGGCCCTACGTACCATACAGATAAGCCCTACCTCGACGCTACAATTGTATTTAATATAAATGAATGCATTTTAAAAAAACTTAATAGCTTTGGGGCGCCTGGGTGGCTCAGTCAGTTAAGCATCCGACCTCAGCTCAGGTCATGATCTCACAGTTCACGAGTTTGAGCCCTGTGTGGGGCTCTGTGCTGACAGTGCAGGGCCTGGAGCCTGTTTTGGATTCTGTGTCTCCCTCTCTCTCTGCCCTACCCCGCTTGCACTCTGTCTCTTTCTCTCTCTCTCAGAAACAAGTAAACATTAAAAAAAAATTTAAAAACTTAATAACTTTTACCATGAGATTTACTCATCTTTAGGGCATCCAAGGAGCCAGTAAACGCTTTAAAATCTGCAGAAGTCTTCCCTTACAAGATCTTTTATGGAATGAATACTTTTTGAATTCATATATATATATATATATATATATAATTTATTGTCACATTGGTTTCCATACAACACCCAGTGCTCATCCCAACAGGTGCCCTCCTCAATGCCCATCACCCACTTTCCCCTCTCCCCCACCCCCCCATGAACCCTCAGTTTGTTCTTTGGTCCATGACTTCTTTCCATTCCTTGCCTCAGAAGAAATGGGAAGCCCTGGGATATGGCTGTGACTTTTATAATAAAACAAAAGTGACTCTTGAGAAACTTCAAAACAATCACAGCAAGTTTTCCAACACAGTCATTAGTTCAAAGATTTATATCAAACTTAGAGCAGCTGTAGATTAATTTCTACATCCTTCTGAATATCCTTTGTACAGCACTGAATGAAAGTGAATGTTTTCCATTTACCTTGCCCCCAACCTGCAAAATGTGAAAAATGACAAAAAGAAAAGCAACATGTTTAATCCGCCTCATCAATCAACGTTTCAGATTTGGAAAAGAAGACAACAATATCTTTCCTAGAATATCAAGGAGAGCAGTGGGGATGTGGATTAAAGCCTACCTCAACTATAGACTTTCATCTTTTTTCTTGCTGACATAATTTAGATACTCGTTCAACAAATACTTGTTGATTTATTTAGGATCTTTGATATGTGAATCATTTAGATCCCGCAACAGTGTTCTTAACTGAATGACCAGATAAGTGATTGAATGTCCATCTCTGTGTGTGTGTGTGTGTGTGTGCGCGCATGAGTGTACATACATGCATTTATCTCCAATTATTTGCCAGAAGGCTTCAAGTGGGTGTCCCCAAATTGTCCTAGTACAAAACTCCACAGGTACGAAACTCCAGGTACAAAAACTCCACATAGTCCCCTTAAAGCTGGCTCTTCTTCTTGGGGAAATACAGCTACCCAATATAGAAATATAATTTAGAGATGCAGTCTAGAAATTTTAAAGTCATATTGAAACCCCTCACGTAAACCAAAGAACCCACCAATCAATGAGTCTTCAATGCCTACCCATACTGCCTCAGAAATACCTCTTCCCCCTCAATTTCACTATGGTTAGTTCTGACATGTATGATTTCTCAGTCCTAGCGATACAAGTAGTTTTCTAATACGATGTAGCAAGTCTGACAGATTTCTCCATGTGGTCACT
Organism: Prionailurus viverrinus; assembly: GCF_022837055.1. NCBI lineage: Eukaryota > Metazoa > Chordata > Mammalia > Carnivora > Felidae > Prionailurus > Prionailurus viverrinus. The sequence goes on from NC_062569.1 coordinate 22,957,507, forward strand.
AACTTTTATACTGAAAAACTAAGCTTATATGCCATTTGTCTGCTTTAAAACCCTTAGGATGCCCCCATCTCTGACAGGGTAAAGTCCAATCTTCTTACCATGATAACTAGGTCCCTCGTGATCTTGTCTCCTCTTGTCTCCCAGCACGCCACACTGAAGCTGCTCCCACCAGACTTGTTGTGATGTTGTGTTTGGAAACAAGAATCTCACATCTTTTCGTGACGATGAGTGCAATTTTTTTTTTTTTTTTTTTTTTTTTTACAAATCAATGTCTATGGGCCTCAAATTACTCAGGTATTAAATGTAGCTAGTAATATTGAATAGTTTATGTGAATGTTGTGAGGGTTAAAATAAGCTAATCCATGTAAAGTGCTTCAGCAGCCTCCGGCACATGATGCATCTGCAACAAATATTAGCTATTATTGTCGTTAGTATGATTCAAATATTGCTTTCAGTCTAGGAAGCTTTTATTCTCTTCATCCTCCTGGACAGTTCTGACTCCTAATGACCATCTCCTAGGGAAGTCGTCTCTGATTTGGCAGGAGAGTTACTCCTCTGTACATCTACGGTTCTTTGTTCATTTATCTAATAGAGACCTGCCTGACTTAAAATTATATATTGGTTTCATTGTTTCCTCCATTAAACTTTAATATCATTAAGAGCAGATACAAGGTCTTAATCTTTTTTGGAAGCCTCAGAAAGCTAGCCAAGTGCAGGCCATTTAGTAGGGGCACAATAAATGGTTGTTGGTTGAATAAAAGATGTGTTACATGACATTGGAAAATGAAGACTGCTGTGTGATCTCTCTAAAAACGTAAGGGGACTTTAGAAATTTTTGAAAAATCTTAAAAAAATTTTTTTAAACATGTATTCATTTTTGAGTGATGGAGAGAGACAGAGCATGAGTGGGGTAGGGACAGACAGAGAGGGAGACACAGAATCCGAAGCTGGCTGTCAGCACAGAGCCCAACGCGGGGCTCCAACCCATAGACTGTGAGATCATGACCTGAGCCGAAGTCAGACGCTTAACCGACTGAGCCATCCAGGCGCCCTGAAATTAAAAAAAAAAAATTCTAATAATCCATTTCCACCCCTAATAGATCTTGTCCTAGGCTGTTGAACAGTGGAAAGTCCTGCTTTGGGACATCTTTCTCAAGTGACATGGGAGATTGGCCCAATCTATTGTTTTGTGTCTCATATGTCAGAGAGAAATGGAATGGGTGGGGCAGAAATAGTCTACCTTACCTTGTCTTACACATATTTTCTGAGTTTGAGGTACAGTATGTCTAAGCTAGTAAAATTCAGAAAACATTTCATTCATTTACATATTATTTATGCCAGAGAGCTGCCAGAAGAGTGTAGATATGAATCAAAAAATGTGATTCATTATTCCCCATATAGAAGTAATTATCTGTGCCCATAAGATTCTCCCAAAGGGACAGCATCATATTTAAAACAGGAGAATTTATAGGCTCTCACACACATTTGCATCGTTTACAAAGTTGATAATATTTTGAAAAGAACTGTGTGGAATATATGGGTGCCCTCAGGCCTACAGAGTTCCAATGAATCCCGCCAAATATCACATACTGTAAAGAACTGCAGACTGATTGGCAATCCTTAGCTTGATCAACGGGTGTGGAATATTCACTTCTTGAGGGGGTACCCCTTGCAAGTAACAGCTCTTACACCCCAGGTTTTCTCCAGAACATGTTCTCAAGTGTCTTTTGGTTCTTCCCAAGTGTCAGGGGGACTGAGAATTAATTTAAAATGATTGATGATTTGGCATCCATAGAATGAGAATGATTCACTCCTTCCCTCCTTGGCAGTCGAAACGCAATTTGGTTTCCTGCTTTCTACAACCCAGGAAAAGTTTTCTGAGTTGTAGTAGATACTGTTGAATAGTCTCACCACTAGCCTCGGCTGACTTGCCAAAACAGGGGCCAGGAGAGGTCTAGGATAGGGAATAAAGGCTAACATCTTACACAGTTTTGGTGTTTTTTTTTTCTCAGCTGAACCCTAAGATGACAATGGGTGACTTAGGCTCGCCCCAGTCAAGGCAGACTTACCTGGTCAGAGAATGGCTCCATTTCAGTGGTTAGGGGAGATTTTAACTCATTCAGTTCTTAACGACCAGTCCCTTCCCCACTCCCTCTCTAGCCCAAGTTCCCCACGTTTTGAAGGGCTCGTCCAGTTATCAGTTCATGACAAGAAACTTTAATATGCACGCGAATCTCCCGTGGATCTTTGTGAAAAGGCAGTTCTTGGTTCACTAGGTCTGAGCTGGGGCCTGCATTTCCAACAAGCTCCCAGCTAATGCTTCTGGGCTGCAGACCACACTGAGTCTCAAGTGTCTGGATGCAACCTCAGAGCAGGGTAGAGCCCTTTATGCCACTCTGGTTTCTCGGCTATGCAATATGCAGGCAAAAATTAGGTATTTTAGGATAGCAGAGCAAAACACACATTCTGAAAAGCAAAAGTTCTTCAGAAGTCATTTAGAATTGGAGAGTCTTAGACCCGAGAAATGACGTATCTTCTAATCTCATTATAGATAAACAAAGGCCTAGAATTGCCCGTATTTTTAGCCTTTTTCAGCATCACCCCAGCATGTCAAGAACAAGAAAAAACTTTACTAGACGTTTAACTTCACATCTCTGAAACTGAAATCCATTCTAGTGATATAAGGGTCAATCTTGAAACTCCTTAAAACCATCCAATTGATGTGCCTACTGCCCATTTGCTGGGGTCCTGTAGAGGTTGCTGTTTGTGCCTCATCTAGACCCCTTGGTGTGCCCATTCCCCTGTAGGCTGGGGGGAATTTCCCTGCTGGTCTGGGAGGCTACCCAACCCAGACCTCATTCCCGTCCCCTCCGTCACTGCTGTCAGAGCCAGACCAATGACCAGATCCTCCTGACTTACCAAACATCAGCCCCCTTGCCTCAAGGTGGGCCCAGCTCCATAGTGCAACTCATGCTCCAGAGCTCCACATGTGAAGGCTGGAGATGATCTCTAATTGTCTTCGCTTCTTTGCTTGGTTCCTTCCCCGGCCGTACACTGCTTCCTTCACTCTCTTTATTTGAGGGCACTCCCCCAGTAAACACTCAGTACAATAATCCTTATCCCAGGGTCTGCTCCTAGGGAGTTGAGCTGAGATAGATTATATCATAACTTTCTTCTACCGAAGTCAAGAAATGCCGTTTAATTCCAGGAAATGTCATTGGGTTCTAGAAAGAAAAGAACAAAGAAAAAGAAGAAAAAGAAATGAACCATCTAAATGGTAGAAAATGATTCTATGATATGGTGGCAATATTAATTTCTTGAGTTATTCTTACTCCATTTGTAGTTTAGAATAGAATAATCTGCTCATCCTTAGTAGAAAGAATTACCAACGTTGATTTTTTTGCCTAAGTCAGATGAGATGGGAGAGCTCTCTCTGCTAGCAGTTACCTGCTAGGATAGCTAATGTTATCAATTCTTCAGCCAGAGCCACGGTCACTTCTGTTCACCTTCTGAAATCCAAAAGTGACTGGGCAAAAAGCAAATTCTCATATGAACAAGCCATACCCCAGATTGTTCAGGTTCGTATAGATTAGCTGTGTTCATAAGGCAAAGATGAGGCAATCATCTATGGCTGATGTCTCCTTACTTTATCTTGTCTTTGAATGAATGGGGGAGTTATAAATAAAATGTTGTTCAAGGAGGTGTATAAATAAATTGGCATAATTAGATGTCATAATTAGGTGCCCAATGCTGTTCCAGACACATTTACATAATTGTCAGTGCTGCAATGAAAATAATTGTTTGCCAGGATTGCTTCTGTTAAGGCTGATAGTTCCTTACTTAGTATAGTTTGTTCTAAGTGGTTGTTTAGAAAATATTCTAAACTCTGATTGTGGAATCATTGTACACAGATTAAATTTTGGTTTATTCTTTAAAAGTAAAGCAAAGGGCAAATATCTCATTTTTGGAAACTTTATCCATCAGTGGGACCGAGAAAAATTAAAGTTTTTATACACATGCACATGAAGAATGATATATATATATATATATATATATATATATATATATACACACACACATATATATATATATACACATATATATATATTTAGAAAAATAAAGTATATTTTAAACTTCAGCTCTTAAAATCTAGAACTCTCTTTTGAGCATGAAATTGTACCCTTTATTAATGAGTAACTGGCTAAGTCCAACTGAAATATGGCTGAAAAGAAATTAGTATGCTTCTGTCTGAGAAAGGAAGGTAGGGCACAGGTGCTCTTGTTGCTTAGATCCCTTTATTAATCTCCTGTCTTAAGGTCTAGACTGTCTGGAATACTTTCTGGAATACTCTTTATCCAGATGCCCCTCACATCCTCATGTCTTTGCTCAGATGTCACCTTCTCAGAGGGTCCAAAGTTGGCCACTCGTTTTTAAAGTTGTTCTTCACTGTCCTGCTCCCACTCTCACCCCGACTTCTTGCCCTGCTCTACTTCTTTTTCACAGCATTTGCCATCTACCAGTCTATATGATTTGCTTTTTAATTATGCTTATTGCTTATTGCCTGTTTCTGCACTCTAGAAAGTATGTTCTATGAGGCAGAGATCTTTGCTTTAAAAAAAATACTACTGTGAAGAACCATAGCTGAAAGGAATTTATTGGTTCATATAAAAGTCCAGGAATATCCACCTGCAGGCATGGCTGTATCAAGGGGTTCACATACTATTCTAAGAATGTATTAGTTCCTTCTTTGTCTTCCGCCTTACTTTTCCCCTTCGTTCCAAGGCAAATTTTCCATATAGTGGCAAGATGACCTGTAACAACCCCAGGTTACTTTCTATCAGCAGAGAAGTATCACAGAAAAGAGGAGGTCCTGCTTCTAACAGCTCCAACATAAGACTGAAGAGTGGCTTTCAATGCCAATTCCATTTAATGCCAATGCCATTAAACCTGGGGTTTAATGCACATTCATGGCCAGAACTAAGTCCCATACCCCTACTTGGGGGTTGGCAATGGGATGAACTCCACCTAAAACCCATTCCAGTGTAGTTTCCTAAAGAAAATCAAGGCTATACAAAGCTCTTGTATTTGTTGATTTTGCTTCTCTATTGAACACATCAGCCATTTGTAATTTAAGTATTTAAGAATACGTTTATTCTGAATTTTGATGCTTGTCCCTTAGGAATGATTTATGGATCTACGAATGCCCTCAAACACCTTTCCTTCCCGACTGAACAAATCATTACAACAATGAAGAATTCATGTGATCATTTGCAACAGAAGAGCTAAGTTCTAACCCATTTTTCAGGCCACAGACTGATTTCAGTGTTCTTCCTATCATTCAGAAGGATTTGCTACAAACTCCCTCTTGAATCTACAGCTGCTAAAGCCTTAGACTTTCCTGGCACTCAACTCCATCATATGAATGTACTCTGTGTTACAAAAATTGTTCCTAATATTAGGTAGAATGGGTGTAGCTCTGTTCTTCTAATTGCCCTGTTCTACTTCTACTAATAATTAATGCCTCTTCTGCTTGTAACATCATTTAACTTTTAGGTCGACAGTTATATCTCCCCTCAGCCTCCTTCAACTAGAATGAATATTCCCATGCTCTTAACCTTCTCTCATAGGTCTTGTTTTCCAGGCCTTTTATCATTTTTGTTGGTCTCTTCTGAACTACCTACAGCCTATCTTCTTTAAAAACACAGTGTCTGATATTCTCACCTGAAGCAGAAACATGTCCTCACAGAGCAGAATCAGTTCTTTTGTTTGAGACATTTGGTGGTGGTGGGGGGGGTAATACTGTATAAAGTCTCTTTTCTCACCCACAGGTGGGTTCTATTATTGCTCAACTGGTATTCCCCAGTTTTACATCTATTTGGAAATTTACCAATGTCATCATCAGACCCCTGCACAGATGTACAAAATATAATGAAGCAATTATTTAAGAGAACATAAAACTAATTGTTAAAAAAAAAAACTTTCCAAGTTGATCCAGCTGTTAACTCTGACCTGCTTTCAGCAGGAAGTTTACATTTAAAGAAGAGAATATAATCTGCAGGTGTGGGCACCCCTTGACACAGAATTTAAGTTAAAAAAAATTAACTTAGGATATTTGTTGTGCTACTTGGCTTTGTTCATTTTTTAGAAAAAAATCTTCCATTATACATAACCAGACCTTTAAAAAAATGCAAACATGTATGCTTTTCAAAATTGCAATAGATACGGAAGCATTATAAAATTACACAATAGGGGGAAAATCCCAGTTACGATGAAGAAAATCCATCTGCCATTCTACATGTAATGCGCTGATCATATTTTCATTATTATAGATGGGCCACGATGGTTATAGTTTCCCTGCGAAAAGATGTCACTTAAGGCATAGTACAATCCAGAATGCATGTATGATACCCTTACACTCTCTGACAGTCTAATGCAATGTACTGTCTGATTACACACACGTATTCTGTAACATACCGTTGTGCTACCCAACCATCCTTCTTTAATGAAACTTCAAACCTTTGTGCCATATCAATCTGCCAAAGAAAGTAGTCCCTTTGCAAGTGATACAAGCAAACTCAGCTGCTTCCCTTTTAAACTTCCAGGTTCCTCTCCCATAATCAATCTAGTTGCTACGATTATCTATGTGACAGATGCTAAATGGAGAGATGTTTAGTTTTCCCAAGGTGTTATTATATACTTATTTTATGTTCATTTGTTTTCACTCATTTAAGTGCTTCATTGGAATGAAATTTCCTCAATGACTGTCTTGGGTTGCGAGAACTCCACATCTTATTCGTAAATAAGCCTTCCCTGACCTAAAAAAGCATTTTACTGTCCTATAAAAATAAATCCTTTTTGTTTTGTGTCTACTCAACTAGCTAATGATTAGATCCACATTTCCCAATGCAAGGTCCATTAGATATTCTATGACCAAAGGGTTCTCTGATCAAATATGTTTGGGAAACTGTGTATTCTATTCCCCTCTTGGAGAATTCACGTAGGTAGATATGGATACAAAAGGCTTTGAGTCGTCCCAGAGGAAAGAAGCCTGTTCAAGGCGGTGTTCCCCCACATTTTTGGACTTGACATCTTTTTACTCCCACATTGTTCCTATTAACAGTCCTGGGAAACCATTTGGAACATTGAAATATTGTTTTCTAACAGTACTTCAACCAATAATACTGTCATTTTCAGGCATAGTCTTCTACACCAAAGGAGTCAGTTCAGTGGTGTTTCCTTCATTTATATACTTCTGTAATATGTGAAGACAGATGACAAAATGGATGGACCCTCCATCTTGAGCCTGGGGGTCAGAAAGAGGCAGTGCCCATACTAATTTCTGGGAGGAGACAAGAAGGGAATAATGATTAAGCACCAAATTACATTTAGACACTCTTACATACTTCATGGACATACATACAATTATTTATTCAACAAATATTTGAGAAGTGCCTATTATTCTAGGAGCTGAGAATCAATCCAGAACCAGGCAAATTCCCCATTCTGATGGTACTCAGACTATCATGCAGAATCCTCGAGAGGTAAGGGCTTTATCTTCATTTTAAAGATGAGAAAATTAAAGCTCAGAGATATTACAGAAGTTGTCCAAGGTCACAGAGATGGTAAGTCAGCATGGGAAGGGTCTGGAAACTCACAGCAGACCTCCTTGTGAGGCTCACATCCCAGCCCGGAACGCTGTGTGCAGGACTTTGGTGCCGAGAAGTTTCAGGGGCTGGCATGGGAGATGAGATCAGGGGATGCTAACTGGGAGACAGCTCATCAAAGGCATTGTCCTCCACATACTTTATTACCTGTTACACACCCTCTTTACCAACGGTCTATAATAATAAGAGTCAAACCTGGAGGCATATTTATGTATAGGTAAATAACACTCCTCTCCTTTCCAAGACAATTTTACATCAGCATTCTCAGCAAGTACTTTCATCCTTGGTTTCCAACCTAACCTTAAGGGGAAACTTAATCTATATATTTACAAATCACTCTCTGACAGTGAGCCTCAAACCCATCTTTAAGTTCACAGAACCTCTTATTCTGCCTCTAACAGCTAAGAATATGCTGTATCCAGAAGTTCTTCTGAGCTCTTGGCCTGTGGCTTTCATGGGGATACCGAATGAGCTGTGAATTCTAGGTTGGAATCCATGTTTTTCTACTTACTTAGAGAATATGAAAAATTCAGACTAAGTTTATCTTACCTCCTCCTGCACTGCTCTTTCTCCTACTTCCTTATATACAGGATATCCTTTCAAAACTTGCTGTCAGGAAAAGATTTGAAAGGTATTCAGGCAACATAGACTCCTTTTTATGGTCTCGCCTCTCATGGGGTGAAGTTCTCCCAGGTTCTTTTGAGGAACTTGTCTTTGTTCTCCCTGAGGAACTCCTTCACACCCTTGGCTTTAACTCCTGCCTGGATGCTGTTGACTCCTCAGTCTCCAGGCAGGTATTTTCTCCTGAACTCTAAACCCTTATTTCCAATAGCCCACTTGGCATTGCCTTCTACATGTCTTGCAGATACCCCAAATTCACCCCATCCAAACCTGCTCCCCCACTAAGCATTCCCTATCTGACATCTGCTCCGTGACTTAACCACTCTATAGGTCTTGCCTTTGCCAGGACAGGAAATTTTATATTTATGTATTTATGCCTCTGCCTGTTCGAACCATGAGGTTTCAACCACAGCCCCTCTAAGTCATGATGATGCTTATTGTTTTGCCGTCTGTCTCCCCTTCCAGGCTGTGGACATTTTAAGGACAGCTACCATATCTTTTCTGCCTTTATATTCCCAATGCTTAGCAAGCACAAGTGAGTATCGAGTGAATGATAATTGCCTGAATGAGTGTATAAATAAAGCGTGAATACAGGTAAAAGCGACTGATAATTACTGAGTGTGATCTATTTGCCAAGTATACTTATATTTTAAAAGACTTATAAAGCCCAAATAAAGTAGTAAAACAGGAGCAGCAATATTCTTTATTTAACCATTTCTTCGGCAGTGGTTCTGAAAAGTTCTATGCACACAATACAATAGAGAGCCGCATGGGAATATGCCTACTAAAAGTGGTTTTAGGCCAATATCTATCAAGTTTAGGACACGTTCCAATTTTTAAAATAGTTATAACTTTAGGTTTACGTGTTTGTAATTTTTGTGGTTGTTGTTGTTACGGAGTCACAGTATCATTTTGGTACGACAGTAGAGGTGAGGAAAGCCTAAAATGGTGGTCAGAACATTTCTCCAAGTTCAGCAACTGTCTGGTATGTTTCTTCATGTCCGGAATTGCTCTACCCAAATCTTCCCACATTTTCTTCAGCTTACTGGTTTCCTTTGCCTGTAAAGAATAGAGAGTGTATGGCTGTACATCAAGTTTGTACAAATTGATTCTGGGACGATAGGAAAGGGTTTTAGAAGGCGAGCTTCACTTCCCTTGTCATCCGAGGCAGAACTTTACCTGCATATTAACCACACTAATGTCCACAAAGAACCCCTTTTTTTCTTATAGTAAAACAACAATAATGAGACTGTAGCCAAATTTCCCAAGTTTCTCCATATATAAATAGAAGAATCATAAGCCTTCTGGTCTTTAAGATGTTATCTGTGTTCTTATATTTCATTCAGTACACAAACAGGGGAGATTCCATAACTTTTTGTGTGATTCTGTTGACACTTGCCTTTCTGACAATGGAAAAAGAACTAAGTATCCTACATTGCTTTTTAAGCATAGGAGTTTCACGTTTAAATGATAGTCTGTCCGCTGCACAAAATAAAGAACCCCACACCAGTTGTCTAAAAATGGGGACAGAGATCTTCCACTCCCAAGAAAATATGTATTGTGTCTGATAGCAGGGACTATAATGTAGTAAACAGGCCTTGGATTCGTAAGCAATAATAGCAAACACATACTGGCCTCTCCTATAAGCCAAGTTTTCTGAGTGTGTCACATAAATTAACATTTTTCATCTTCACAACCACCTTCTGAAGTAGGTACTCTTTTTCTCTCCTCTATAGTTGAGGACATTGGCCAGTAAAAATGTGCCCAGGACCAAGAGCACACATGTGGTAAGACCAGTTCCACTTACAATGTGGGCCAATAAACCTCTCTAAAGACATAGTATACAAATGTATAAAAATGATAATACCCACCATACAGGGTTATTGTAAGAATGAAATGAATGTTGAATGTAAAACCCTTAGTAGAGTGCCTGGTCTAGGGAAAGATCTCCCCAAATATAGCTATTATCAATGAGGACATTAAGACATATTTCATATGATTGCTATTAGACTGCATCACTGTCTCAGAAGGAAATAAGCGGCATGCTCACACAAATAATTGAGATAAGTTTAATGAAGAGGCCATTAAGAAAATCCAATAGGGGAAAGAAAGCCCCCGAAGGCAAGATAGTAATTATGGAAGGCACCCCTAGACCTGAGAGGGACCAGACAGGGAGCAGTTTCTAGAACCTTCTTTTCCAGAAGGCTGCCTAATAAGTGCCGTGAGCTTCAGTGGAGGAAGCAGCCTCGCAACGTGCGGATGGGCAGGGAATGACATAGAGTGATGAATACCTAGACCTCTGTCTCGTTTCCTGCTGTCACCTCCTAGAGGCCACACCCAAAGGAAAGTCAGACTGTGAGGGAATCTGTTCCATCCTGTCCACAACCTTCTATATATGGTTTATGGATTCTGCCATTACCTCTGTTACAGTGATGTGTGCTTATGTGTGGTCTGTGTGCTTCTTTGGAAAAATGTGTTATAGACAAAATTTTAAATAGAGCATTGTAGACAATTTCTGGGCTGAGAGTGAATCATTCCTACCATCTCTAGACAATTCATTCATTTTAGTATGTCATGGCTAAAAGCTGAATGTATTTACTTATTTTCATTTATTTAACCCTTCCATAAGGCTTACCTTGCACTAGGCACTATTACAAATGCTCAAATATTAGCTCATTTAATTTAATCCTGGTAAGAAGCCTATGAGATAGATACTTTTTAAAATTTTATTTAATTATTTATATATTTTTAAATTTACATCCAAGTTAGTTAGCATATCGTGCAATAATGGTTTCAGGAGTAGATTCCAGTGATTCATCCCTTATGTATAACACCCAGTGCTCATCCCAACAAGTGTCTTCCTTAATGCCCCTTACCGATTTAGCCCATCCCCCCAACCACAACCCCTCCATACTGGGCTTTTTCCATACTTTGACTATTTTCAATAGCACTGCTATAAACATTAGGGTGCATATGCCCCTTCGAAACATCACACCTGTTTCCCTTGGATAAAGACCTAGTACTGCAATTGCTGGGTCATAGGGTAGTTCTATTTTTAATTTTTTGAGGAACGTCCATACTGTTTTCCAGAGTGGCTGCACCAGTTTGCATTCCCACCAGCAGTGCAAAAGAGATCCTCTTTCTCTGCATCCTTGCCAACATCTGTTGTTGCCTGAGTTGTTAATGTTAGCTATTCTGACGGGTGTGAGGTGGTATCTCATTGTGGTTTTGATTTGTATTTCCCTGATGATGAGTGATGTCGAACATTTTTTCATGTGTCGGTTGGCCATCTGGATGTCTTCTTTGGAGAAGTGTCTATTCATGTCTTTTGCCCATTTCTTGACTGGATTATTTGTTTTTTGGGTGTTGAGTTTGATAAGTGCTTAATAGATTTTGGATATTAACCCTTTACCTGATATGTTATTTGCAAATATCTTCTCCCATTCCATTGGTTGCTTTTTGGTTTTGCTGATTGTTTCCTTCACTGTGCAGAAGGTTTTTAGCTTGGTGAGGTCCCAATAGTTCATGTTTGCTTTGGTTTCCCTTGCCTTTGGAGATGTGCTGAGTAAGAAATTGCTGAGGCTGATGTCAAAGTTGCCTGCTTTCTTCTCTAGGATTTTGATGGCTTCCTGTCTTATGTTTAGGTCTTTCTTCCATTTTGAGTTTATTTTTGTGTGTGGTGTAAGAAAGTGGTCCAGATTCATTTTTCTGCATGTCATTGTCCAGTTTTCCTAGCCCCATTTGCTGAAGAGACTGTCTTTTATCCACTGGATATTCTTTCCTGCTTTGTCAAAGATTAGTTGGCCACACATTTGTGGGTCCATTTCTGGGTTTCTTTTCTGTTATATTTATCTGAGTGTCTTTTTTTTTTGTGCCAGTATCATACTGCCTTGATGATTACAGCTTTGTAACACAGCTTGAAGCCTGGGATTGTAATGGCTCCAGCTTTGGTCTTCTTTTTCAGAATTGCTTTGGCTATTCGGGGTCATTTCTGGTTCTATACAAGAGAGATACTTTTTAATTGCCATTTTACAGATGAAGAAATTAAAGCAAGAGGCTACACCCAAGGTCACACAGCAGTATTTAGCAGAGTCTAAACTTGAACTCAGGCAGACTGACTCCAGAGTGAAAGCAAGTAGCAAGGGCACTGAACATAGCCCACTTTTCATGTGTTTATTGTTGAGGGCGTTGTAGTTTTTTAAAGTAAGTAACTTTGTCTTTTGAGTAAAGTTTTAAAGTCTACTTAAAAGTATAAACCTTCTCTGGATCCTGATTTGGACAAACAAACTGAAAAGAAAAAAAAGACATTTTATTAAACAAAGAAGGTTACACACTGCCTGGGTACTAGATGAAAATTAGGAATTATTGCAATATTTTTCAGTGTGATAATATTTAAAATATTCTTATCTCTTGGAGAAATATTGAAGTTTTATGGGTGAAGGAATGCAATGTCTAGGATTTGAAGAGTGAGCAGATGGATAAACAAGAATGGTGAAATGTTGGTAATTGTTGAAGCTGGGTAATAAATTGGTACTTGGGATTCACTGTGAATTTCTACTTGTGTCTATGCTTACAATTTTTCATCATTAATTGTTTTAAATACTGTTAATTCCTATAGAGATATTTCAAGAAGATTGAAAGAAAGGAAAACTTCTTAAGCGTAATGTAGTAATAACATTGATAGTAATTACAGTAAAACATAATAAATCGCACAAACACATAGGCTCGGACTGTCTTGCTTCTTAGGGCAGTGGAACCAATTTGGAATTGGTTAGCACTTCCTCACATTTATGTGTGTCATCTCTTGTAGTCTTTCCTACATGCCCAAATGACCACCTTTCACTGCAGTTGTGGTAAAAACCTTGTAGTAACAGCAGGTTTGCCTTCTTCAAGACATGAATCCACTGGAGCTGAGAGCTAACATCCTCCCTCAGAGAGCATGCATCTTCAAGCTGAGCACAGGCCCCATCACACCCTATTTTGTTACCCTCACCTGCTTTGCCCACCTGGAAGATTATAGTCTTTGAAGATTACAACCTCTGAAGACACATCTCTCCTCCCCCTCCCCTTTCTTCTTCTTCCTCCTCTTCTTCTCCCTCTTTTTCTCCTTCTCCTTCTCCTCCCCCTCCTCCTCCTCTTTTTCCTCTTCCTCCTTTATGGTCTCCTTCTCCTCCCTCCTCTTTTTTAATCTTAATTTCAGTATAGGTAACATACGGTGTTATATTTGTATCAGGTGTACAATACAGTGATTCAACAATTCCATGTATTAGTGCTCATCAAGATAAGTGTATGATTTCTTCTTAGATCCTAATGTGGAATACATTTTTTCTCAGGTTCATAGCTTTGTATGCATTGGAGACTCTGCCTGAAATTTACCCCTAGTCCTGCCCCACCCCTCCTCCATCACCTACCACTCCACGATGTTTCTCACCTGGCTAGATTCCCCACATCCTTTAATATTTATTTCCTTCCATTGGCCTTTCTCAATGGGCCGTTCTGGATTTCCTTATCTGTCTTCCTCCTCTGTGTGGTCCTTGGGGGCAGACATTGGGTTTTTAAACATGTATGTGTTCTCATTTGCTAACATAGAAGGGCAAAATAAATGATTGTTGAGTAAATTAATGAAGCTGTTTATTTAAGCCTTGATGAACTACTGTACGTTAACCAGAGTTAAATTCTTCCAACCAAATTTACCAGTATTCCCTGGCACCAGTCATCTAGTCCTACTTTCCCATTTCTTTTCATGTACATATAAAGTAATTTGAAGGACAAGTTTGGATGTTTTCTTAATGTTGCACTCGTATGGTTCCTCAAAAGTCACCATGCATGCCATCTGTATGGACTAGGTAATCACATGGTTTTTTATTTTGATTAGACTTAAGAAAATCTAAGAATTTAGAGCTTGAGAGGCCTCAGAATAATCTACTTTTTGCTACTCTTTCAGTAGCAAAGATATGGAGATATGGGGAGGTTAAGTGACTTGCCCAAGTTAAGTTATACTTAACTTTGGTCTTCCCCAGAGAATTCAATCTTGATTCTCTATTTTGGCCTTCCCTTTTAAGACCTGAGGCTTACATAATTTTGTCAATGCTTTTTAAGAAAAAGAACATAGAATTATAAAGACAAAACTTAGTACAAACACAATTATTTATTTAGGATGGGAAAATAGTCATCATTTAGTATTTTAAACTGCTAATAATACCACAAGTATCACAAATTCCAAAAGATAACTACATTTCTATAAATTAACTGCCTAATGAACCTCTTCATTAATCCATTTATTTGAGATTATTGAATTAGTGGTTTTAAAGAATTCTCTTTTATAATATTATATGGTAGGATTCCTTTGAAAATAGTTTAATGTTCTATATAAGTTTATAATAGAATGATATTTAATTCCTACAAGTTGTAAAACATTACCTCTGGTAGTTTCTGCCAGGTATACCTAAGTCATAACAGAGTCCCAGCAGCTAGACTTACATCAGACATGGCTAAGTAAGAGAAGTGACTGTGTAAGCATTCATTCATTCATTCATTCATTCATTCATTTATCAGACATTCGTGACATCCCTACTAGGTGTCAGTCACTGTGCTGGTCACTAGTGATAAAAAGATGAATAAAGCATCTTGTCTTAACCCTTGAGGCCCCAGTCTACTGACAGAGAGAGGCAAATAAAGAATCAGAATTCAATGCCATACCTACTGAAACAGGGATGTGGAACGAGAAGATTAGAGGAGAGGTGGCTTATTCTTTTCCTGGGCAATATGTTAGAGAAGGATTCACAGAGGAGGTGACTCTGAGGTGAGTCTTGAAGGACAAGTAAAATGGGGAGAAGACTATAGGGAAAACATATTCAAAGATGAAGAACCAGAAAGGGATATATCTAGCTCAGTAAGGCTAGAACAAAATATCTCGGAAGGCAGTGTGAGGGCTCAGAGCTTAAAAGAGGAAAGGAGAGCTTAAGTGGCATCTATGGTGTGCTAAAGATCTTGGGCAATAACTAGTAGGTGATGAGAAGCCGTTATCTTAGGCTACAAAACAGAACAATGTGGACCGTATGGTTTAAGCAACAAACATTTATTGCTCATAGTTCTGGGGGCTGAGAAATCGAAGGTCAAGGGGCTAAGCTGATCTGGTGTCTGTGTCTTTCCTGGTTTGCAGACAAGTGTCCACTTGTATCATTACATGACAAAGAGCAGAGATAAAAGGGAAGGTCTTTGTGTCTCTTCTTGTGAGGGCTCTGATCCCATTCGTGAGGGCTCAAGTCTCATGACCTAATTACTTCCCAAAGGCCTCATCTTCTGATGCCTTCCCATTGGGGGATAAGACTTAAACATATGAGTTTGGGGGAGACACAAATGTCCCATCTGTTGCACTCTTGAAGAATTTTAAGCAGGTGAGCAACATGACCTTGGTACTTGTAGGGAGGGTTGACTAGAAAGAGAGGGGAGAGCCAGAAGATAATGATGATGTACACCTAATAGTCTAGGTGGGAAGGGGCATAAACAAAGGTGGTGATCCAGAGGATGAAGAGAAGAGAATCAAAATGAATTATCTGTAAACCATAAGAAAAACAGGACTTGGTGATTGATTATATATTGGTGATGAACAGAAAGGGAGGAATTGGGATTAGCTTGGGCACCCAGGAATGGAATTATCATTTGCTGAGATGAGAATATTAAATTAATATATGTAGTCCAGTTGATATTCTAAATACTTTATATATATATGTATATATATATACATATATATAATATATTCACTTTCTACTTATAAAAATGTTCCAATTAGAGCAAAATTTAAGTAATAATAGTATTAATAATGATGCCTAAGTAGTTTTTAAACTATTTAATTAGTAGCTATGATCTCTGTTCTCTAAATACATGATTTTTTTTGAAAAATATTTCATCTGTTTTATGTTCATAAAGTTTAGTCCTATCATCACCGCTTTGTGCAGCTGTTTCATATATGCATAGACCCACTCTTCCAGTAAGTTCCACTGCTGTTCAGATTTCAAAATCTATATGGCTTCCCTTTCCTTTCTTATCTTTTCTGATTTGTCCTAATCTGTATTATAAAAGGGGGAACCCATCTGCTGCCATCACTTCTGCTTCTCTAACCCAGTACTACTCCCATAGGTAAATAGTTCTTCAAGCTTTTTCTTAAAGGGGCTAAATTTCCTGCATATCCAACATGGTATTTGCTGCTACACGTGTTTATTTATATTAAAGTCAAAATTAAATACATTAAATTTTCAGTTGTTCTGTTATACTAGCATTTCAAATGCTCAAGTCCCATATGTGACTAGTGGCTACCATATTGAGTAGCTCAGACATAAAAGATGTATCATTCCAGAAAGTTTTACCTTATTCTAGAAAGTTCTATCGGAAGTGTTGGGCTACATCATTATCCTTGTTGATTCTTTTGAAACTATATAACTATTCATTCAGGATGAGACTTTCCCTCTAATTCTCTTCATTGAAAACATACTCCACATGCGTTTTCATATAAACTGCCCATTGTGTTTTGCATATAATTTTGATATTATCACGAAAATCGTGAAGCTTTAAATTTAGGAAACAATTTTGGGTCCAGTTAGCAGAGGCTGCCAATACTGAAAAAGATCATCAAGATACAATAGCGCTCTGTTAAGATGTCAAAGTGTCACCACTAGTTTTACAAGGGAAAAGGTACTTTGAAATACTAAACAGGCCATCTTGGTCGATTTGTCTCCAGTGAGTAATAAATCCTCCCAGTTTGCTAACTCAGCCAACTGATGTGCTTGGTTGACTCTAGAGAATTTATAGTCTCTTTCTAAAAATTTATTGCTGAGTGGATCAGTATATTCATAATTTCAGGATTCCAAACAAACTCTTACCCAGCCATGTCACAAATGAATAGAGTGGCATCATTTATTTAAGCAGTAACTAGAATTTCATGACTATTTCACCTCCAAATCTATCTCTGTCATGACTGTCAGTAAGTCAAAAAGTAGTTACCTTGAAAAAAAAAAGACAAAAGCCATATCACCACATCACCAACTCTGGGTACATTTGAAAAAATGAATCAATCTCCATTCTGAAAAGACTAAACACCAGTAATTCATCTACTTAGAATATCCAAAAGAGAAATAGGTCATCAATGAAGCAAAAACAATAAGCATAGCACTCTTTGGAAGAATCAATAGTGTCATGATAAATGAAGTCCCCTCTTGTATTGCAGCAACAAACCTCCTGTGACTGGGAAGTCCCAACTGACTCCCTGCCTCCAACCCCTCCTCCCTTGCACTTGGTCCCCAGGGTCCTCTCAGAGACTCATCTAAAACAAGAGTCTAGGTCACACAAACCATGCAAAGCCTTGTAGATCCAGCTACCGTCAGAAAAAAAAAACAAAAAACAACAACCCTTTCTGAAAGGGCACCCCAACGTGGTGACTGATCGCTGGACCTTCGTCATATTTCAGCTGTGCTGGCTGTATCATGCGGCCACCCTACTTAGCAAGTGTGACGGACACTCGGTGCTGGGAGAAGTTGATGTCATTCCCGCTGACAAGGACACTACCAGACTATATTCTTCTTGTGCCATTCGGAGGCGCATTGAACAAAGAAGCGAGTGGCCGGCGTGTTCAAAGTCAACTGCACACGGGGAAAAGAAAGTTAATGTGACACGCTGCAGCATTCTCTCTTAGCATGCAGTTGCAAGCTTTGAAAGTCCCGTTAAGTATCTCTTTTTTAAGATAAATACCTATTAAGTAATGTATATGCACAAGCTGAAGTGTTAAATGGTTTGTTGAAACCTATTAGAGTACACAAGATGATAAACATAAATTATAGCTAATATACTGCACCAGTGATTTTTAAACATAAAAATTACTGACACTGTAAAAACACACTTGAGTCACCGTAGCAGCATAATAGCACTAATCCATGTTTATCCAACCATGCACTTTTCAAAAACAACACAAACCTCTAATAAATGCTTTGGCTTCACCTTGACAACTTATATGGGTTATTGCCTCGTTCATGCCTGGATAACCATGTGTTATGACTTAAATGTTCTTTAATATCAATTTATGCCTTGAAGAAAAAAGATTGAATAACATAGTGTACATATGGTTCAATTTATTACAGCAAAACAATCATTTTAGTTTGAAGATATTTTCTCATGGCGCATATCATAGAAATCTTCTTCAATAGAGCTCTCAATAAACCAGATTTTTTATGTCACAATAAATGAAACTAAGGCAGCTAATTGTTGCTAAGATTCTAAATAGATGGGTCTATTTGGCTTCCTTGTCAATCAAGAAATACATTCCTTAACACTTGTATTTCTGGATTCTAATGTCTCTAATTGGATTTTACACTATCTGATTAACGAGGTAGTTTATAGGCTACTATAAAAAAATGGATCCTTAAAAAGTGAAGGAGGAAATTGTAGACCGTCAGCGTTACTGAAAAGTCAAGAAGACTCCAAGAACCACAGTGGTTGCAAAAACCAAAGAAGAGGGCGGAGGGGGTGAGGAACTAAATTCTACAAAGAGAATAAGTCAGTATTGACCGTAATTGTCTCAGACATTCTTGAGATGGTATCCCCCTGCTCCCAACCTCCAAAATTCCAAGTCTTGAAGGAGATATTTTCTTTTAGTTCTTTTGGTTCTGAAGTATGAGGCTTGAGTCACACACTCAGCACACTGATCTGAGAGACCAGTGTGGCAGTGGGCTTGATGTGTTGGCAGATGACACGGGCTCCGTAGATATCTGTTTCCTTACGAAGAGTTAACCAATCAAATCAACAGGTCTTTATGGAACCAAAAATAGAACAAACACGGTCACCTATGGCTCATTATAAAACAGCCAACACTACAGCAATTTAAAAATATACTCCTTTAATCATTTATTCTTTACTTCTCACTCTCCTTTTGCCAATCAATGATGCTACTTGGGAACTCACTGTGTGATGTTAAGGATGAGTGAGCATCACTTTTGGGGTGGGGCTGGGGGTTGGAGCGGACAGGCTGAAAATAAAAAGATTACATTCGTGTCTGATAAATGATATTATAAACACTTGCAGGCAAGTATTGAGGAAAGAAAGCTTTATGGAGGAGGTAGCATTGGTTACTGAATCTTGAAAGACACAGATGAGTCTGAAAATGATCCGGGATTGCCTAGAAAACCAACAAAAAACAGACATATCTTTCCTGGAATTAATAGTGATAGTAAGCTCTAGAAGCTCTAAGAACTTCCTCCAACAAATGCTAGGCAATACAGCACTCCACACACTCAGCAAACCGAGTTCCAAACAGGGTTTGTTTGGGATGCATGAACCATTACTTCAGTCACCTTCCATTCAAGCAAATAGTAATTCTCCTTGTTCAAATGAACCCACCTGCTCTGTATGGTCTTCTCTATAACCACTTGCTCTCTCTTACTCAAGTAGTAATTAATTTTGAAGGTCAAGTAGGTGAAAAATATTCTTGCAACCACATACATTTTGCTAGGCACCCTAAACAAACCAATTGCAAGCGGATTAATAAAAAAAAAAATCCAGTCAAACTGACTTTCTCTGTTTCCAGATCTTGGCTTTGTTTTCTTACCTAGCTCTCCAAGCTTTTGATTGCATTGGTTTCTCGAGGATTCCTTCGTCTCCCATACCTACGTACTTAAATCCCACGTGTTCTTTAAAATTTTTTTGAAATTTTTTTTTTAATTTATTTTGAGGGAGGGAGAATGAGAGCATGAGTGGTGGAGGGGCAGAGGCAGGGATAGAGAGAGTCCTAAGCAGGCTCCTTGCTGTCAGCACAGAGCCTGATGTGGGGCTCAATCTCACGAACCGTGAGATAGTGACCTGAGCCGAAATCAAGAGTCTGACGCTTAACTGTCTGAGCCACCCAGGCGCCCCTCAAGTTCTGCCGGTTCTTTAAAGCAACCATCTCCTCTGACTTCCATAAGCAAGCCTTCCCTGATTACCAATGGCTTCAAGTAGCTTCTTCATTTCTTCTCTCCCACAGCTCAGCTTGTTCTTGAACTTCTTCTGCAGACTTACTGATGTTTTTTCTGTACTCTTACTGTTTACTTTTGTGTTTACTATCTTCCCTGGCAGACTCTCTCTTCACTCCTTGAGGGCAGGTAGAAAAATTCTCTCTCTTGCTCTGTGTGCTAGAGTTGGGCACTCTTCCTTGAGCAGCATAACTTCAACCAGGTTTTGTTTAATGAACATGCTAGATTTGCCCATAATTTTGAGCTTTCATTCTGCTAGTGCCACAGAAACTTGCCGCCATGAAGATTATACTCTTGCAAAACTGTTAATGAGAAACTGGAAATGGAGATATTTGTTTTGTATCTCTCTTTCTTTCTTTTTAAATTTTAAACGTTTACTTATTATTGAGAGACAGAGAGACACAGAGCATGAGCAAGGCAGGAGCAGAGAGAGGGGGAGACACAGAATCTGAAGCAGGCTCCAGGCTCTGAGCTATCAGCACAGAGCCGGACGTGGGGCTCCAACTCACAAACCATGAGATCGTGACCTGAGCCGAAGTCAGACGCTTAACCGACTGAGCCACCCAGGCGCCCCACTTTTGTATCCCTATTACTATGTTTTACAAAAAGGCTGATTGATAACCACAACTTTTTTCACTTTTGTTTTATTCTTAACCCATCCAAAGGGATGGGATTATACACTTCTATGATTCGCAAACACATAGAGGCATTTAAAACTCCAGAAAATAATGCCTGTCTTGTCCATCCTTGAAAGTATCATAGGGACGCACTGCAAGTACCGGTATATGGTCACCTACTAGGCTCAGCTTGTGTGTGTGTGCCCATTGGAATGCATCCTTGAACTGTCTAATCCTTCTTCATTATCCATTAGCCCAGCACACATATTCTGGGATGAAACTCAAAGTCAATGACTGTTTATCATCATTAGCTCCTCCAAGCAATGATTTACATGCAAGTCCCGATATTGTTCACCACAGCTTCTGTAGCCCGTCAGCATCCAGGTTTCCCCTAGAGCATCCTTAAGTGATTCCAGCTTGAGAAAACCCATCCCAGATTCCAATGTGGTGGTCCTTGAGCAGCATCTGAGTAGACTAAACAATCTACATTTATGGTGCCCTCCCCCCTTGGGAGCATTACCTCCATAGAGGAAACAATACACGTAAATACACACGGTCATGTAAACATCACCTACTCCTTCCGTAAGAGCGCTATGTATGTGCTTTGAAATCAGTTTGCCACTGAGGATGTGATGGGGGTAGATGACCTAGTGGTCACAGACACTGGGTAGTAGTAATTTAGAAAATGGCTGCCAGAATGTCCCTGGCTCACTTGGGGAAAAAATTATCCTTTCTCTGGAGCTACACGAATGGTTTTGTGTGATAACTAAAAGGGAAGACCATCCAGCAGATTAGAACAGGGACCTGGAAGACAAATCTCTCAGCTCTAACTTTGGCAATGCTGACAATTTTCTGGGTTCGTCTTTGAAAAGTATTTGTTCTGATGTGTTAAGGTATCATTTTCTTCCCTAAAAACACGGAAATATCACAATGGATTCTGTTCTCTGATTTTTGTAAAAACACATCTCAATCTCAATCTCCCATAATACATGATTGGGCTCCCATGAAATTTTAAGGTCATGTTAAGAATTCCATCATCCTTTAGAATTGTGACTGCATGGCCCAGAAATCAGCTTTTAACAACTTGGGAAGAATCCATCCACTCCGTTTAAAAAGCAAAATCAAAACAAGCAAACAAAACTGTTAACTTTCACCATGATCCCTATATTTTAAAAGTCGGTGAATCTGTACTTTTAAGCTATATTTAGGAATTATACAAGCGATGGTGTTCATTTTATTTCACATAATTTTTCCTCTTCGGGTTTAAAATTCTTCATTTGCAGAAATGCAACGTGCATTTTGCATATATTAACTCATATATACTCGAGGGTGAAGTTTACAAAATCATCAGGGTAAAAAAGTCCAGGCTCATGCAAAAATGTTAGTGATATTTGCCTTCACAATTTTCACTTCCTGCCACTTCATCTTGTCCTGCTTCTAGTGATATAGCCCTGTCATCAAAACCTGACCTCAGCCTATAATGTCACTCTTTTATAGTCTCATGTAAATTTCAGATAATGTATTCACTTTCCTATCACCTTATAAGTCACGACTGAACCCAAATTTGGAATATTTGCCTTCTGTTAAGGAATTAGAACAGCAGTTGGTAGGTGAGACATCCCTGGGGATGAAAGTTGGAATAGGAGGCAAGATGCCTTCTCCGGTATCCTAGAAGTCATATTTCTAGGATATTGACTATATTCAGCAACAGAGCGCACCCGTGCGAATGAGAAACCTCACAACATTCACCCTGTATTTGCATTTGTTTGATGTTGCTAGGTTGAGTACTTATTGAAAAATAATCATTAAATTTGATAAAGAAAAAACATTTCCACCAAATTGTCAATTCCCAGTGGTATCGTGGAGCTTTATTTTCCTCTCTTTCAGTATTCCTCGGCCATTTGAAGGGACCGCTAGTCTCAAAACGGCAAGAGCAAGGGTGACCTCAAAGGCACGTGCTCTCCTTGTCCCCTTTCTCTGAATCCCATTACAGTTTACCTCAATTTCCCCTGAGTGAACAGTTCGTGTAGAGACAGGGTTTATCTTCTTTACATTCAGATGGTTGCATTTCCTGCTTAAAATGTTAGCTAGATTGTCTCTGTACCCTGCCTCCCCCCATCCTTTGGTCTCCCAGAAGCTGTCTGCTGCTTCAGGCAAACTTAATGATGGCAGGGCCGCAGAGCCAAAAAAGGAAAAACACCTGTGGCCAGTGTAAAGTTTAGTCCTGAAATAGACAGGCAATGGCCATCACCTGCCTGCTGTGTGAGAGCCCAATCAAGTCTATTCATCACAACTGTGCAGATAAGGGCTTTTTTTTCCCCCCTCCTCTTTTTTTTTTTTTTTTTTTTTTTTTTGCTGTTGTTTTTGTTGAACTGCATGTAATAGGAATAGAACAGAATACAGCAAAGAAATGGTACCCTCTGCCTGGCCCTAAGGGGCTGGGCCCTTGGATACATCCCACGGAAGTGGTCACTCTGTCAAAAATGGCTCACGGGATGTTCGTTTCAGAAAATAAGCTTGGGCTGCCTTTTCAAAAATTCTATTACGAAATTTTCTTTCTGTTTCCCGAGGAAATTACGAAAGAGAAGGGAATGAGGGCTAAGGACAGCTAAACTTAATGAGGACCTATCATGTGGCAGGGAGCATGTCAGGAGGGACTGGTGGGGCACTTTCTTGTCCATGCCTTATCATAGCAGGAAAAGAAACAAGGAAAGGTGAAGAATCACACATTTGTGGACACCAGGACAAAAATATACGATTCTCTCCTTATCTTCCCGCAATTCTTGATTTTTTAAATTCCTATCCCTTCTTGAAATACTAGCTTCCTTTGGCTTCTATGATTTCAAAGTCTCCTGGTCCTTTTCCAATCTTCTTGGCTGGCTCGTCTCCATTTCCTTTGCAGGCTCCTTTTCCTCTGCTCATCTTTCTTAAGTGGTGTTGATCCTAGACCTAAGTCATATATTCTTTGCACACTGTCCTTGGGAGATTTCATCTCATCCACCACCACAAAGCTGCAAATAATATCTATACGTTGACGCTCCCCAAGCAGTCTCTCTACCCAAGATCTCTCTCCTAAGCTCCACACCAATCTATAGCGTGGATACCTACCAATGAGATACATGTGGGTACTGGGGATTTCTTAGGGTGTTCAGCCTTTCTGATAGAAGTGCTGAAGTGCATCCTTTTGAAACTCTTCTTGTATAGAGATTGATATGAGGCTAAAAATGAAAGAAAAATATCCCAGTGAACAAGAGGTAGCCATAAGGAAGAAAGCCACCTGCCGAAAATAAAATAACAATGATAAATGGAGGCTGGGACTTTAATGAAATTGTGAAATTACTGCATAAGCTGTCGACTGCCTGCTGTAGCCTTCTTATATTGTGAGAAAGATAACTCCTCTCTTTGGTTTTATGCATAGTTATATGTATAAAGAGAATTATATGTACAGTTGCATATCATTTTATACCTTAAAAAAGAGAATACAAACTTAAATGAGAGAATCATAGTTAACAGGGAGGAAATGTTCATAAAAATTGATTATGCATTTTACCACAAAGGATATCTCAACATCTTCAAGACAGGGAAAATTCTTTGGGCTGCATTCATTGACTACAACTTAATAAAATCATAAATTAGTTATAATAAGCAAACAACTCTCACCTTCATCACCACATCCACACCTCACCATCCAAACTTATTCAACTGGAAATTTAAAGTTATATCTTCTAAGAACTCTTGAATTAAAGAAAAAATAACATTCAAAGCATAAACAATTTTTTTTTCAACGTTTATTTATTTTGGGGACAGACAGAGACAGAGCACGAACAGGGGAGGGGCAGAGAGAGAGGGAGACACAGAATCGGAAACTGGCTCCAGGCTCTGAGCCATCAGCCCAGAGCCTGACACGGGGCTCGAACTCCCGGACTGCGAGATCGTGACCTGGCTGAAGTCGGACGCTTAACCGACTGCGCCACCCAGGCGCCCCATCAAAGCATAAACAATTTAACAATAAATGGCATTCTACTGTAAGGAAGAATTTCCTTCTCTCTTTCTCTATCTATATACCTGTTTATCTAGGTATTTGTATCTATACTGGCCCATGGATTCTTATTTGATTCAATGGGACATAATCTCTTATAATCATTATTTATTTTGAACCCAAAATTGTTAGAAATTTGGCCACTAGGAACTTCTTCAAGGTGGCTCTTGTGTATTTCTGACATGACTCTATTATTATCTGAATACTCCTTTACTTTCTGGCCCAAGATATTCCACGCTCATTTTTCACATTCCTGCTCTGTCTCTGGAACCACCCAACTCCTCAGAGCCCCTGGTTCCTTTAATGAGGAATGCTGTTTATGATCTGAGCTCTAGGCATGCTGGCCGCTCTAGAAGCGCCATTATTTCCAGGCCCTTCCAGAGGACAAGATTCATTCTAGTTTTCTGCCTTCTCATATTTATAACTATTTTTTCTTTTGTTTAAAAAAAATTTTTTTTAACGTTTATTCATTTTTGAGAGACAGAGAGAGACAGAGCATGAGGGGGGAAGGGGCAGAGAGAGGGAGACACAGAATCTGAAGTAGGCTCCAGGCTCCGAGCTGTCAGCACAGAGCCCGACACGGGGCTTGAACTCAAGAAGATCATGACCTGAGTCGAAGACGGACGCTCAACCGACTAAACCACCCAGGCACCCCTATAACTACTTTTTCTGTCAGTGGGGAATCTGGCTCCATTTATCCATGATATATTTATTTATTTCCTCTAGCGTAAGTAGTTTCAGAATTGCTAATTGCTATCTTTTTAAAAAAAGTTTATGTTTACTTATTTTTGAGAGAGAGTGGGGCAGAGCCTCAGAGGGGGAAGGGAGACACAGAATCCAGAGCAGGCTCCAGGCTCTGAGCTGTCGGCACAGAGCCCTAGGCAGGGCTCGAACCCAGGAACCATGATCTGAGCCAAAGTCAGACACTTAACCAACTGAGCCACACAGGCGCCTGGTTAATAGATATCTTTGTGAAAAGCAGACCTACTGACTAGAATTCCGTATTTGTTTACAGGTCTTTATTCTTCAAAAATATAAGGGTCTTGAAAGACAAAGAAAGGCTGAAAAAAAATATCCAGATTAAATGATTAAAAAAAATCATAATAACTGAATGAAATGAATACTCTTGGTTTATATCCTGGACCAGAAAAGACAAGAATATTTGGGCAATTAGTGAAATTTAATATGGTTCTAAGATTAGGTAATATCACTGAATCAATGCTATATTTCAAGAATTGAAAATTCATTTGTGATTATGTGAGAAGTACTTGGGAGTGTAGGAACAGGATGTCTGTGGTTTACTTTCAAATTGTTCAGAAAAATATATGTATATACACAAAGATATATGTATATATATGTTTACATATGGAAGGATACAGTGAGTGATAAAGGAAATGGGGCAAAATATTAACAACTACAAATCTGGATAGGAGGTATAATGCAGTTGTTCCTACTATTTTTGTGGTTTTTCTGCAAATTTTAAATCATACAAAAAAAACAAAGTTGCAGATAAAAGGAAATAAGAAACAGATGACAATGCATGTTCTACGTACCAACCTGTGGTGGGCTCCCAAAGAAATGTGTAAGGAAAATTTATAACTTCAGGGGCATATATTAGAAATAGAGAAAATGAGCTAAATAGCAATGAAATAAGCTAGAAAAATGTCAAGAAAAATTCTAAAAATTAGCACTACCGATGATACCTGCATAAATTAGAGAAATAGGAGAATAGGAACAAAACCAGAAGAATAAATCGAAAATATTAACCAATGGAATAAAAAGCTTCTTCTCTGAAGAGACCGAAAAAATAGACACGTTCTTGACATGTCTCATTCAGAGGAATAGGGCTTGTATAAGGCAACAGAGTTGTGGAGCATAACTATAGATACAGAGATACAATGTTAGGCCAGTAAACTTGAAAATCTAGATGAAGTGGATGATAGAGTAAGAAAATAAAAATTTCCAGGGGCGCCTGGGTGGCTCAGTCGGTTAAGCGTCCGACTTCAGCTCAGGTCATGATCTCCCAGTCTGTGAGTTCGAGCCCCGCATTGGGCTCTGTGCTGACAGCTAGGAGCCTGGAGCCCTGCTTTGGATTCTGTGTCTCCCTGTCTCTCTGCCCCTCCCCTGCTCATGCTCTATCTCTCTCTCTGTCTCAAAAATAAATAAAAGCATTTAAAAAATTAAAAAACAAAGAAAAGAAAAATTACCAAAAGTGGCTCAAGAAGTCAAGGAAAATTTAAACAGTATCACATGTGCATAACAAAAATAAATTTGGAAGTTGTAAAAGATGACCCCCCATGAAAAGGAGGTAGTGTGAACACTCAACAACTTTGAAAAAAATGTCAATGACCCTTAATGTAACCATAATGTAATCTTATCTCAATCAAAATCTCGTTATGACCTTTTCCATAACTTAAGAATCTAATTCTAAATTCTTGTGAGAGACAGAATGAATATGTATGTAGCCAAGATTATCTTGAAAAACTAGGAAATTTTGAGAGCTTCCATATTTCCACCCATCATACCATAGTAGAACCTCGTGAAAATTAGAATAGTACTGATACATTAAAAAATCGATCAGTGAAGAACAATAGAAATCTAAGACACAGATCTGTATACACATGGAAATGGTGTACATTTTGCATGCAGTGAAAAAAAGATCAAGCAACAAGTCCCAAGTACATTAAAGGTCTAAATTGACAAAAAATAAATGACAAATCTCTTCAAAAGCACTGTGGCAAAATGTGCTTAGAAGCTTGGAATAGGACTGGTCATCTTAAACAAGACATAAATTGAAAATGTCTCTTATGGAGGGGCGCCTGGGTGACTCAGTCGGTTGGGCGTCTGACTTCAGTTCAGGTCATGCATGATCTTGTGGTTCGTGAGTTTGAGCCCTGCATTGGGCTCTGTGCTAACAGCTTGGAGCCTGGAGCCTGCTTTAGATTCTGTGTCTCCCTCTCTCTCTGCCCCTCCCCTGCTTGCACCCTGTCTCTGTCTCTCTCAAAAATAAATAAACATTAAAAAAAAAAAAAAGAAAATGTCTTTTATGGAAAAGACTGATATATTTGAAATTTGAAAAGAATATCAGTAAGACAAATGATACAAAATTTTAAAAAATTTACAAGACAAGAACAGATTGGGATGATGTTTTCATTGTTTATTACTGAAAGGGATTAAAAAACAGATATGCTTTTAAGCTCCTAAATTTACTAAGAAAGAGACAATCAATCTAGTCAAAAATGGGGCAAAAGATGTGAACAGATCATGTAAAGAATAGGAAGTACACATGGGTGAAAAAATTTAGACACGAGCTGTTTAGCACCATTAACAACCAGGGGCATGCCAAAGAATACAATGAGACTGACAATAACTACCAAGACTGACAATATTAAGAGGTGGTGAAATGTGAGAAGATGGGTATTTTTAATGCTACTCATGAAACATCAATTCATACAGCCACTTTGACATTGGTATTTCTAAATCTTTCAAAACAAAATAAGTGAATGAATTCTCTTTGACTCCAGATTTCCACTTCTCATTATCTAATCTTGGGAAATGTGTGTATGTGTGCATAAAGAGGCACAGAAGTGATGTCTACCACAGCATTGTTGTGATAGCAAGTAAATTTAGGGAGACAATTTTCATCAGAATTAGAAAGAAAAAATACTGTACAATGGAATTTCAAGTGTAATCTGGGCCATATGTGGTAAATTGATGTAAACAATATGAAAGGACTGTCAGGACGTATTGAGTGACAAAAGCAAGCTACGAAAGAATAAATATGGTATAATACCATTTATTTTATTTTATTTTATTTTTTATTTTTTATTTTTAAAAATTTTTTTTTTCAACGTTTATTTATTTTTGGGACAGAGAGAGACAGAGCATGAACGGGGGAGGGGCAGAGAGAGAGGGAGACACAGAATCGGAAACAGGCTCCAGGCTCTGAGCCATCAGCCCAGAGCCTGATGCGGGGCTCGAACTCACGGACCGCGAGACCGTGACCTGGCTGAAGTCGGACGCTTAACCGACTGCGCCACCCAGGCGCCCCTAATACCATTTATTTTAAAAAATACTCATGCAAAATAAAACTATAGACAACTAAGCATCACTGTGTACAGGCAGAGAAGAAATGCCTATTCCAAACTGATTTAATGAACAAAAAAAATCTCTTCGGTATCCTTAGGGAAAATATAGAAACAGAAGTGATGATTAAGGATGACATAACTTCATCTCTACTGTTTACATTTTTTACATCTATTCAAATGGCACTGTTGTAATAGAATTTTTTTCAATTTTTAAAAAGAAAAGCAGAAGGAAGCTATTTGCTCTGCAGCTATAACTAGCCATGTGTATTATATTCACATACATCAGTTGAAGGTCCCAAAGATCACTTTCTCTGGTGAATTATCACACAAGTAATGTCATTTATACAACTCCATACATACATACATACATAACGGCATGCATACATGTATGTGCGGCTAGTTTGATTAAACATTCATATTTAAAGGGTGCCTGGCTGACTCAGTTGGTTAAACATCTGACTTCAGCTCAGGTCATGATCTCAGGGTCTGTGAGTTTGAACCCCACGTCGGGCTCTGTGCTGACAGATCAGAGCCAGGAGCTGGTTCAGATTCTGTGTCTCCCTCGCTCTCCGCCCCACCCCACTCACGCCCTCTCTCTCTCTCTCTCAAAAAATAAATAAACATTAAAAAATTGATATTTAAAATAATCACGCATGTTTAATTTTATGTAATGTTTACATTCCTAAAGAGTTAAACCTAAATAGCTTTTTCCTAAGTTCAATCATATTTTCAATGCTGTAACAGAGTACAATTATCTAAAAAAATATGCCATGGTGAGTTATTTTTTAAAGTGAACAAATACTCCACAAAATGCTTTCTTTATAAATGTGAAATTTATATATCAACTTTACTTCATAGAAGATAGCCCTGCAGGTAACTTTGCTCCCTGCCTTTCAGATAAAATATAGCTAATTTATACAGATTATTTTTATTATATTCTTGGACTAGTTTATTTTTATAAAAAGCACTGTCAGAATGCAGCCCTATCATTTAAATACCAAATATCCTCCACAGATTTCTTTCTGAATCATCAAAATCTCCTTGGAAAACTGTGTGTTTGGGGGCAATTGCTATATTAGTTTTCATATTTTAATTTTCTTGCCAAATATTTAAATATATTTGATAACTACCAATGCAAGCTGAAGGATTTTAAGAATGTGTTCAAGGGGATTATATTAGAGACTTCAGAGTAACTTGCAGATCTAGAGGGGTTTCCAAGGCTAAATGAATTCTTAGCAGGTTTACGAGAGAACCTTTTGGAAATAATTTGTAAGTTTATCTGTTAATCAGCAAATCTGATTTCTACAATATTGCCCACAGTGAATAATTAGCTATTTTTCATGGCTGTAATGCTTAGTTAAGAATGATAAATTTTAATTATAGATTTTTATTATTTTTCTTTAAGGGAGATGAGATCCGAGAATAGAAGGCGTGTTTTAAAATAAAAGGTCACCAAATTCCAATTCTCTTGAAAATACAGGCCTTTGCCTATCAATAGCCAAATCTCAGGGGACCTTAATGGTCCAAATCACATATTTTGTCATCTTGTGGTAGTTAGAAGTAAGCTGAATATTAGAAATTAGTGTGAAAGGCCAGCAATCACCTGGACAAGTGGAAGGTAATGCCCAGATCTGATTGTAGCCTCTAGTGTATTTTCCTTTTAAATATCCTTTTTCTCTCTCCAAAATCTGTTGACAGCTATATCCTTAAATACAAAGGGAAAAACTATGGGTCTAGCTCCAAACTTTTCTCAGGGATTAGGAAAAATAGCCAAGGCCAAATGGGGTAAAAATCTATACCCACAAAGCCATTTTTTAATACTCCATTTGAAATGTTTTTATTATTACATGAAAGAGAAAAGTACAGAATAATAGAAATGAAAACAAATTATAGAAAATTTAAATTTGGCTAGTCACATGACTGAGAAATAGTTTTGAATGCCCACTGGAAGTTGGTAAAAATGCTTTTGTGTTTCGTTTAATAATGAAAGGCAGTATTTCTTACACTTGTCTAACAAAGTACAAAGGTAAATCTGCCTACCCAATAATTTGCATTCATAGTTCAGGGGAAACTAATTAAATCATCTCAATAGTCATACAGCAAGAAAATAGGCACTCACAAAAAATTAACATACAGCAAATATTAAATAGAAAATGGAAGTGGCCCCATAATTCCATGCTCAAAAGAGAGTGAATGCAAATGGTTTGATGTGTATTCAGCCAGATGTTTTGCAAAGATAAGGATATCTAGGTAAGTATCTCTTGTATATTTTCTTCCAATTTATCCTTTACTCTTTTTTTTTTTTTAACGTTTATTTATTTTTGAGACAGAGAGAGACAGAGCATGAACATGGGAGGGACAGAGAGAGAGGGAGACACAGAATCCAAAGCAGGCTCCAGGCTCTGAGCCATCAGCCCAGAGCCCGACGTGGGGCTTGAACTCACAGACTGTGAGATTGTGACCTGAGCTGCAGTCTGATGCTTAACCAACTGAGCCACCCAGGCGCCCCTATCCTTTACTAAGATTCACTCTAAGACTGCGTTGTAGGAGAGAAGACAATGTTTGTAAAAAAGCTGAAAGGAAGCAGATTAGACCAGGAGATAAGAGAGTTCCAGGAAAATTGAACAATATTAGAAAAGATTTTTTGGAATTAGCTATTTGGTCAATCTAGAAATAGAAATAATTATATAGTGGCATATTCATTTGGAATGCCCTGATCTTTCCCGATTCCTTCTGCTAAAAAATCTAAATCGAACCTCACAACTACTGACCCTTTTCACTGGTAGGGTATTTGGGTCTTTCTATTTAACTGAGCTCAAAATCCCAATACATTCATAAAGAAAGGAAGCAAAAGCATGTTGTAGGAATTGCCAGGTTCTAGGTGCTCCACTGAATGTTGGCTAAGATACACCAGGGTCCTGGATAGAGCTGGACATAGATGAAGCTTCGAGGGAGACTGTTTTGCTTTTAGCCATTTTGGCTTGTGCTGAATTTATTTATTTAAATTCCTACTTCTCAATCTCCACATTTCTCATTGTCTTCATCTATAATATAAGAGTAATCACCTTCCTAATATGCCTTGCGAAGATTTTGTGATGTCAAAATCATGTTAAAATAAACCAAACTTTGTTTAAAAACTTAACAAGTGAACTCTATCTGGTGGTGAGCTGAGTGTCCCTTCTTCTTTGGATAAGAAGTTTATTGATATGAGTCAATTTGGGGATGACCCCATTATTTCTCAAACTGAACCATTAGTGATTCTCATGTAAATGGGCTCAGGAAGGAAGTGATACTTACAGTGAGATATCAGTAATGTCAGGGTTTCCATTTCATGAGGAGTAGACTTTGAACGGTAGAAATGTGCTCGCTCATTTAAGACTGGACTGTGTGCCTCTGAGGTAAAGTGAATGTGTATATTTCTTTTATCACAAAGAAAATTAAGTCAGTTAGAAACAGTAAGAAAATCAAATATGTACCAGAAATGCTTGGTCCAGGGCGCCTGGGTGTCTCAGTCGGTTGAGCATCGACTCTTGATTTTGGCTCAGGTCATGATCCCAGCGCCATGGTTTTACTCTGCGGAACACTCTCTAATAAATTTCCTGAGCGTAAATCTCTTTCTCAGAATTGTATTTTTTGGGTTTTTTTTTTTTTGGTTGTTGTTGGTTTTTTTGGTTTTGAGAGAGAGAGAGAGAGCACGCGAGCACGTATGATCAGGGTAGGCGCAGAGAGAGAAAGAAAATCTTTTTTTTTTTTAAGTTTGTGTTTGAGAGAGAGAGGGAGAGAGCATGTGAGTGCTAATGGAAGAGGAGCAGAGAGAGAGAGAGAGAGAGGGAATACCAAGCAGGCTCTGCACTGTCAGTTTTGAACCCGACCCAGGGCTCAAATTTAATAAATCAAAAAGCACAGTAAAATCCAATTACTTGACATTATGAAGAAAATAAACATAGAAATTGCTAAAAAACTTTGTTGGACTGTGGAATAGAAGAACCTAGTTTTTTGTTATGGACCATCTATACATGCAATATGCATGCACTACTTTGAATTGTCTCAGGATAGGAATCTGTAAAAAATGCATGTGTCTACTTTTTACCTTCAAAAATAATATAAAGGTCTGTGAAATGTAAAGAAGCCAGAGTGAAGCTAAATCAGTGAATTGATCTCTCCAAATATATAATGGAATCATTTAAAATTTGGTTTAAAACAAACAAGCAAAAGACTACCAAATGTCCAAACAAGGAAGGAGGTCAACCTCATGGTCCTAAACATCAAAACATGGCAGCCAAGAAAGAGAAGTTTGTAGTATGATCTTGTCTACTACACCTCGATTCTTCTGCTTTCCAACCCTCATTGTCACAATTTCACGAACACTATTTATGGAAGAAGATGATTTTTTTTAAATGAAAATTCTCCTCAATATTTGCCCTCCAAACTCACACTCACCTTGATTTGAAGAAATGCACTAAGGAGGTGAATGAAGATTATGAAGAGAAAGCCCTGTGCATAGAAGCTTCTTCCACTATTGTCCTGTTAAAAGCTGTCTGATTCACCATTTTTTTTTTTTTAATTTTAGGGAGAGGAAGAGAGTGTGAGTGGGGAAAAGGAGCAGAGAGAGAGAGAGAGAGAGAGAGAGAGAGAGAGAGAATGAATCTCAAGCAGGTTCCACACACTCAGCACAGATCCTGACCTGGGACTTGATCCCAAGATCCTAGGATCATAACCTGAACCAAAATCAAGAGTTGGATGCTCAACTGACTGAGCCACCCAAGTGCCCCTGCTTCACCATTTCTAAAGCCTTCAGGCTGAAATGAAAGAGTCAAAGTTTAGTGATATTTCTCCTTAAGAAAGAAGATATATTCCTGAGTAGGGAAGTGAAACTTAGTACCAGATATTTAATAACCTTTCGGGATAGTAAACAGAGTCTGGGTCATCCTGCAAAGGGAGGAAACAGCCCAGTTGAGCCATGGTTTTCCCACCAGCATAGTCTCTCTATCTCCCTCTCTTCCTCTCTCTCTCTCTCTTCACTGTAGGGTTACACAGATGAGGAAGAGACACAATGCATAGTCCTTGAACTATGACTTGGATGTAAAAGAAACAGGCCTCAAATGAAATAGTGTGTCAAGGAAAATATACCCACAATGTATATTGTGAGATCTTGAGAGAACTTCTTGTGTTAAACAAGAGAAAGATGAAAACAAAGGGCACAAGAAATAGTCTGAAAAAAACACAGGAGAAAAAGGCAGGAAGGAAGGAGGGAAGGGAGGGAAAAAGGGAAGGAGAAAGAGGAAGACGGGTAAGGGAAGAGAGAGAGAAGGAGGTGAGAGGAAGGAAAAAAGAATGCAAAAGGAGTGCTAAGAACCTATTCACAGTTTCACCATCAAAAATCAATCCATGTAATTCACCATATTAACAAAAGAAAAAGAAGAAAAACCATTTGATCAGATCATCTCAATAGAGGCAGAAAAAAAATCATTTAACAAACCCTAGCACTCACTCATGTTAAAAGCTCAGCGAGGGGCGCCTGGGTGGCACAGTTGGTTAAGCGTCCGACTTCAGCCAGGTCACGATCTCGCAGTCTGTGAGTTCGAGCCCCGCGTCAGGCTCTGGGCTGATGGCTCGGAGCCTGGAGCCTGTTTCCGATTCTGTGTCTCCCTCTCTCTCTGCCCCTCCCCCGTTCATGCTCTGTCTCTCTCTGTCCCAAAAATAAAAAAAAATAAAAAAAAAAAAAAAGCTCAGCGAACAAAATAGAAGAGATATTCCTGGAGATGCTTTACTTCTTTAACAGTTCTAGGGAAATGACCGTGCAGATCCATGAAGCATAACGAAAGGAACGAGACAAGAAGGAAAGGCAGGCATCACTAACTGTACCTGCATCACTCCTCATTCCCAGGTAGGCTTGCAGGCTTTGTTAGAAGGAACGCTCTTTCTTCACCAATGTGGGTCCGTAGATTGATCCAAAAGGTGGAAGACTTGATCCTCTGTGTCAGAACAATGGCAAACCTCACTTAATAGGATAATGAATGACTTACTCCCATTTTTTCAAATTCTCTATCATCCTAGAACTTTATCCATTTTCTCCTTCCTCTGAACCTCAATAGTATTTGTATTTCCCTTTCTTAGGTTACTTCTTTGACTTTTAGTTGTGTCAAATAATTTTTGTTTGTTTTTTCTTTTCTTTTCTTTTTTCTTTTTTTGTTTTTGGGGTCTTTTTTAGAGAGAGAGAGAGCATATGCAAGCAGGAGAGAGGCAGAGAGAGAAAGAGAGAGAGAGACTCATAAGTGGGTTCCATGCTCAACACAGAGCCTGATTTGGGGCTCGACTCCATGACCCTAGGACCATGATCTGAGCCAAAATCAAGAGTTGGATGCTCAACTAACTGAGCCACTGGGGCGCCCCAGTATCAACAATCTTCATCATTCTATTCAACTCTAAATTCTTGAAAACAGGGTTCTGTATTGACCATCTTTGTATTTCCCCAGAGCATGCGTGAGAGTCTTTCTCCTACTTGTTGCTCAATAACGACTTATAAGTAAAATTGAATCAAAGGGCATTACAAGGGACAGAGCCCTGAACTAGAAATGAGGGGTCTTGAATTCTAAGCCTGTTGTAGTCATTGACTAGTTATAGGACCTCGTAGAAGCCTCTGCCTCTCTGGGTTTCAGTTTCCTTTCCTATTAAATGTAAGAGTTAGAATGAAATTGCAAGGTCTTAAGATTCCTGCCAGCTGTAAAACTGTTTTGTGATGAATTTTAAAAGATAAAGTTAAAAACTACTTTTGTTTTATTTTTTGTTTATTTTAGTGAACTTTATGCCCAATGTGGGGCTTGTCATGACCCCAAGATTAAGAGTCTCTACCGGTTGAGCCAACCAGGTGCCCCAGACTTTTCTTTTAGATATATGAATGGTGCCTCTGTTGTTTTGCTAGATGTTGTCTTCATTGTAAAGACAGGTTGGGGAAGAAAGAATCCAGAAAATACATCCCTGATAGAAACTGCAGCAGCGACCTACCCAGGTGTTTAAAGTAGGACACTCTGTGGGTGCCCCCACAGGCTTTGTGGTGAGGCTGACGATCAGAGGACCTAAGAAATTTGGGGAAGACAGAGCATCACAGGTGTATCTACAGTTAAAGAATTCTGAGCTATAGATCACTACAAAGTCTGGAGAGGAAGAAAGGCAGCTGCCAGACCAATATACCCTTTTTAGAGACTGAGTTTACACGGGAACAGTTGCCAGTGTGGGACTGGTCTAATGATTTTATCTCATTCTTTGTCTGACTTCCCTCCAGTGAATCTTGTAAGGGAACCAGCTACCTGATCCTTTAATCCTGCTAACATTTTATAAAAGAAGATTCAAATTAGTTTTGCTTATTCCAGATGCTTTATATGCAAATGAGCTTTAGAATTGGTGGCAACTAAAATGTGAAGCAGACTCCATGATCAGTTGGAGGAAATGCTCCCACCTGAAAACCCTCCCCAAACAAAAAGATGACTCCCTTATCCTTGCTGCTCCTGGCTGTCTTTTCTTAAGGGAATTTCAGAATCTTCAGATATCCACTGTGACTCTTTGATACCAAAGAGGAACTCTTCAGATTCCTTTCATGTGTAATTGGCTTTGACTTCCCCCAAACAACATGTGGATCACTATCCCTGCCTTCCATAAATAGCATTACCTATGCAGTATTAATCAGAGTTTGCAAGTCAAATATTAAGATCATTCCTTGGGGTAATCCAATGGTACAACTTTGCCATTTTATTTTCCCCTTTGCAACTCTAACTAGACAAGGGAAACTAAAACACTGAGCTAGGAATTATTTATTTAAAGCCTCAATCCAACACACGCAGACTCTGGATAAAGATTGCTCACTCTCCTTTAGAATAAAAGTGGCATCTTAATGCAGAGCGGTGTGGAGCCTCAGCCTTGCCTGTGGGCCAGCTCTTACATCCTCCCATGTAGCCTGGCATTTGCCCTCTAGCATTCCCATGTTGCTTGGCTCCAAATGGAAGTGCTCTTAATTTCAAATGATTTATTGGGGACAAATGGGAGGCCTGTCTGATCTAAGTCTGTTTGTATTTGGTTTCCTGCATCTCAGGGGTGATTTTAAGACAATATCTCATGTTGTAAAGGAGGGATAAGAAAAAGAGCAATGCCCACCTGCTGTTGGGTTAAAGCTCGCTGGTTGGTTATGCAGCTGTGTGGTGCCATTTTCTGCAGCAATGAAAAGAAAGAGAATCAACTGTGAGGACAGCAGCTAAATCATGGACTGGCAAGAGAAATTTGTGCAATTCCCATCAAGTTATTAGCTGAAGGGCAGTTCTGTTGGATTGTTCAAAGAACAGAGGGCTAGCCCTAGCGACTCCAATATGGGTGATGGGGTCACTGGCCAACTTCTCTGTTGTTCTGCTCCCACAATATTCCCTTCTGTTACATCTTCCAGACTATACAAAAATTACACTTTTTAAATGTTTGTTTTCATTATTTCCTATGAGCTACTCATAGGAAGGGGACTGTATTTGTATCCTATTGATTCTCTGTAGTCCGAAGGAAATAGCAAATACTCAAGAAAAATGTGAAATGAATAGATGTGTGTGTGAATGAATTAAAACCTTTTTTTCAGGTAAAGCAGGTGCATCCTTGTGGGGAAAGGTGTTGTATTTACATGGTGGCATCTAATGGAAAACACAGTTCATGACCCTTACTACCATTTCTCTTCATAAAATATCAGATAAAAAGATTAAAGCAGCCAGATAACTTTCTGCAGTGCTGAGAATGTTCTATATTTGTGCTGTCCAACACAGTAGCCACTACCCCTTGTAGCTATTGAGCACTTAAATATTGAGCTTAGTATGACCGAGGAACTGGATTTTAGATTTTATTTAATTTTAATTATTTTAAATTTAAGTAGCCACATGTGGTTTGTAGTTACGATATTGGCTAGCACAGATCTAGAGAAATCCCCACGAAAGACAGAGAAACGAAAAGTATACTACTTCTTGATGCTTTTCAAAGGGAAATGTGTGTATATGTGTACCTGTGCACATGCACGCATATATGTGTGAATGTGGTATATGTACGGATGTGGTGGGTTATAAGCGGTTAGTATCGAGTTCATCATCAATATGGCAAGATGTGTTAGAAGCATGGTCTTCAGAATAAGCCAGTTTGAGTCTTTGGTTCTGCCACTTACTAGCTATGTGACCTTGAATAACTCATTGTTGTTGTTGGTATGCAAAATGGCCCTGCCTGCCAAACATGTCAGCATGGAAACCTTAATCTTTCAGAGAAGATATGGTATGATGTCAACCTTATTGTAAAAGTGAGTTGCTGGTGAGGCCCCTGTGCCATCCTAACTGCAGAGAATATTGACAGAATGACATCATCAAGATGGCAACTTAGGTCATCCCTGACCTCAGTCCCTCTCATGAGAAGACAAACTTGGAACTATCCATAGACAAGACACCATTGTAAGAATCCTGCAATCCAGTGGTGAGGCTGAAGGACCCACCCTGGACCACAGAGACAGAGAAGGACTACACTAGAAGAATTACAGAAGTGGCTACACTCTGATGGCATGGCCTTTCCCTCACACTGTCCCTAGAGGATGCCCTGGGCCTATTGTTTCTCCAGTGGGGAAAAAAGAATCCAAAGTGGACATCCAGCTCACCCAGCATTGGGAGATGCTCTTCTGGAGGCCCACTTGAGTCTCACCTCACAAGGATCCCTGGGGGACACTGAAAGACTTTACCCCTGGGGAGTCAATAGTGATGGAGAAGAGGGGCAGGGATTATAGTAGCTAGCACTTAGATCTTGGTGAATGACATTCTTGCCCACAGCAGAGCCCAAGTGATGATCCCAGCTCTGGGCATTTGAAGAGCTGAGCAGGTGGTGTCATCTGGCCAAGGAACTCAACTAGCAGTTCTGCCTAATTCAGATCCCCTGTCAAGGGGCCAGGCTGGCATTAGAGCCCAGTCTACTTGCTCCACTTGGGCAGGAAACCAAATTTGCAACCTCACCCAACTTTTGTCAGAAACCTCCCAACAAAGAAAAATCAGGCTGAGAAGATTTCACTGATGAATTCTATGAAATATTTAAAAAGACTCGCTGCCAATCCTCCTTAAACTCTTCTAAAAAATTGCAGAAGAGAGGATACTCTCAAACTCATTACACGAGGCCAGCCTTCCCCTGATACCAAAGCCAAATAAAGATGCCACAAGAAAAGTATAGGCCAATATTCCTGATGAATACAGATGCAACACTTCTCAACAAAATACTAGCAAACTTAATTCAACAGCATCTTAAAAGGATCATACTCCACGATCATGTGGGATTTATCTCTGGGATGCAAAGATGGTTCAATATACTATCTTTTTATTACATTACAATAACAAAATGAAAAATAAAAATTGTATGAGCATCTCAATAGGTTCAGAAAAAATACTTGACAAAATTCAACATCCATTCATGATAAAAAAAAACTTTCAATATATTGAGAAGGAAGGTGGATACCTCAACATAGTAAAGACCATATATAACAAGCCCACAGCTAATAGCATACTGAATGGTAAAAGGTTGAAAACTTTTCAAGATCAGTAACAAGACAAGGATGCCCACTCTCACCACTCCTATTTTTCTCTTTTCTTTTCTTTTCTTTTCTTTTCTTTTCTTTTCTTTTCTTCTTTTCTCTTCTTTTCCCTTTCCTCTTTCTTTCTTTCTTTCTTTCTTTCTTTCTTTCTTTCTTGTTTCTTTCTTCTGAGAAAAAGCATGCATACAGGAGGGGAAGAAAGGGAAAGAGAGAGCAGGGGAGGGGCGAGGGGGAAAGGGAGAGAGAATCCCAAGCAGGGTCTGCACTGAGCCCGAACTCACAACTCCGACCTCATGACCTGAGCTGAAATCAAAAGTTGGGCGCTTAACCAACTGAGCCATCCAGGTGCCCCATCACCCCTCTTATTCAATGCAGTACTGGAAGCCCTAGCCACAGAAATTAGGAAAGAAAAAGGGGGAGAAAAACCCATGCAAATTGGAAAGGAACAAAGGAACATGTCAAACTGTCAATTTGCAGATGACATATTTTTATATATAAAAAATCTCTAACAAAAAACTGTTAGAATTAATAAATGAATTCAATAAAGTTGCAGGATGCAAAATCAACGTAAAAATTAGTTCCATTTCTAAACACTAACGATGAAATATCAGAAAGAGAAATTAAGGAAACAATGTTATTTACAATAGCATCAAAAACAATAAAATACTCAGGAATAAATTTAACCAAGGAGGTATAAGATCTGTAAACTTAAAACTAGGAGACATTGATGAAAGAAACTGAAGATGACACAAACACATGGAATGATATCCCATGCTCATGGATTAGAAGAATTAATATCATTAAAATGTCCATACTACCCAAAGCTATCTATAGATTCAATACGATTCTTAGAAAGATTCAAATGGCATATTTTATGGAAATAGAAAAAACAACCCTAAAATTTGTATGAAACTGTGAAAGACCCCAAAGAGCCAAAGCAATCCAGAGAAAAAAGGAAAGCCGGAGGCATCATATTTTCTGATTTCAAGCTATGTTACAAAGCTATAGTATTCAAAACAGTATGGTACTGGCATAAAACAGACACATAGATGAATGGAACAGGATTGACAGCCCAGAAATAAACCCATGCATATCCAGTCCACTAATATTTGACAAGGGAGCCAAGAATAGTCAGTGGGGAAAAATAGTCTTTCCAATATATTGTGTTGAGAAAACTGGATGCTCACACGCAAAAGAATGAAACTGGACACCACTCGTAAAAATTTACTTGAAATGGATTAAAGATTAAATGTAAGACCTGAAACCATAAACTCCTAGAAGAAAATACAGGGAAAAAGCTCCATGATGTTGGTCTTGGCAATAATTTTTGTATGTGACACCAAAAGCACAAGCAACAGAAGTAAAAAATAAATATACAAGACTGCACTAGACTCAAAGCTTCTGCCTGGCAGAAGAAACAGCAAAATGAGAAGTGAGTCCATACAATGTGAGACAGTATTTTCAAACCGTATATCTGATAAGGCATTAATATCCAAAATATATAAAAAACCGGGACACCTGGGTGGCTCAGTCAGTTGATTTCGGCTCAGGTCATGATCTCACAGTTTGTGGGTTTGAGTGAGCCTTGCTTCAGGCTCTCTGCTGAAAGCAAGGAGCCTGCTTGGGATCCTCTCTCTCCCTCTCCTCCTGCCCCTCCCCTGCTCATGCTCATTCTCTTGCTCTCAAAATAAATAAATTAAAAAAAAAAAAAGGAACTCATGCAACTTTTTAGCAAAAAACAGCTCAGTTTCAAAATGGGCAAAGGAACGAAATAGACATTTTCCACAGAATACATACAAATGGCTGAGATATAGCCATTGATATAGGTATATGAAAAGATAGTCATTGTCAGGAATCCCCAGGGACATGTAAATGGAAAACACAATGAGATATCACCTCACATCTATTACAATGGCATTTATAAGAAAGATAAAAGATAACAAGTGTGAGGCACCCGGGTAGCTCAGTCAGTTAAACATCTGACTTCGTCTCAGGTTATGATCTCGTGGTTCATGAGCTTGAGCCCTGCATCCGGCTCTCTATTGTCAGCACAGAGCCCTCTTTGCATCCTCTGTCTCCCTCTCTTTCTGCCCTCCTCCACCCTCATATATAAATAAACATTAAAAAAAAAGAGAGATAACAAGTGTTGGTAAGGATATAGGAAAAGGGGAAAACTTGTGCTCTGTTAGTGGCAATATAAATATAGTCATTGTGGAAAACAGTATGGAGATTCCTCAAAACAATTAAATATAGGACTATCATATGATCCAGCAGTCCACCTTTTGGGTATATATCCAGAGAAAATGAAGCCAGTGTTTCAAAAAATATCTACACTCCCATGTTCATTGCAGCATTATTCACTCTAGCCCAGATAGGGAAACAAGCTAAGTGCCTATTGAGAGATGAATGGGTATAAAGAAAATGTGATATGTGCACACACACACACACACACACACACACACGATGGAATATTAGCCTTAAAAAAAGAAGGAAACCCCACCTAGTTTGCAACAATACAGCTGAAACTAAGTGAAATAAGTCAGACAGAAAACGACAAATACTGTATAATTTCACTTATATGTGAAATAAAAAAAAACTCACGGAAACAGAAACAGAGAGTAGATGAGGGGTTGCCAGAGGGGGGGGGGAAGGTGATCAAAAGGTACAAACTTCCAGTTATCAGATGATTAAGTTCTGAAGATTTAATGTATACCATGGTGACTATAGTTAACAAGAACACATTGTATATTTGAAAGTTGCTAAGATAGTGTCCATAAATTTCTTCCCACAAAAATAAATCCTAATTATGTAAGGTGATCGACGTGTTAACCAACCTTGTTGCGGTAATTATTTCTCTCTCTCTATCACTATATAAAAATATGTTTTATATATATAAACTTACGTAACATTATATATGTCAATTATATCTCAATAAATAAAGCTGGAAAAAAGAAATAAAAATGAATTGCTGGTAAGTAGCCCTGTCCCCTCCCATATATTTTGTGATAGATGCATATTAGACATCAAAGCACCCAAGATACGTTGACATTGTTCTTGGCTTATGACATCTTCTGTCACTTCTTTTGACTGCCGTGTCTCCAACTTAATGCCTCTGGAAAAACAGTCACTTCATCTTTTGTGAAAGAAGAGCATCAAGAGTTTTGGTGTATTTTGGAATTTATAACTGGAACGGCAAACTGAATATAAAAAGTAAAGTGGGAAGAAAGACAGGGAAGGGAAAAGAGGAAAACGCCTCAAGATGTAAGAACTCAGATGAATGCTTGGTTTAAAAAAAATTATTTTGGGGACAGCACAAGCAGAGGAGGGGCAGAGAGATGGGGACAGAGGATCTGAAGCGAGCTCTGCACTGAGAGGCTGACAGCAGTGAGCTGATGTGGGGCTGGAACCGTGAGATCAGGACCTGAGCAGAACTCAGACACTCAACCGACTGAGCCACCCAGGTGCCCCTACATGCCTGTTTTTTGTTTGTTCTGTTCCAATTAAATATCGTAAGCACTGGCTAACATGCCTGGGCTTAGTGGAGGTGTAGTACAGCAGAGAAAAGAGCCATTTATCCTTGGATCTGGATTATCTCTCGGCAGGTTAACTATGAAGCTTTGGCCAAATTATTTAACCTCTTTCTGTATCAGTTCTCCACCAGCAAAATAGGGGTTAATTTTACTGCAGGGTTCAGAGATTATGACAAGGACAGTATTTGGCACATAGCAGGCACCTAAGAATGTCTCATCCTTCCCCTTTCTTCCATGACCACTATCAGCATTTTCCCCAGTTTCAGCTTCCCCTGGGTATTAGGGGACCAGGTTACATAAGTCATCTAACCCACCCACCACCCATACATCTTTTTTTAAAAGTCTGACAAAGCGGGATTTACATTTTCTTTATCTGTGTCTTGAGATCAACAAACCTGATGAATAAAGGAGCTGAAAGAAAGCTATCCTAAAGAAATGATCGACTTTTACCACATGCAAAATGAATCAAATTCTATTTTTCTACTGTTCTTTCCATGTCAGTGTGCACATATTCCATGAGACCAATATTAGGAACTAACAAGACATGAAACTATGACTTGGGCCTGGATAGCTTGGGCATGCATACACTCTGCTCCCTGATCTTTAGGACTTAGAGATGAACCAACTGGGTCGGAGAAAAATGGGTAGGCAGCTCAGGAAACTCACATGACTCCCAGACTGTGATCAGTCCATTAGGAACCAGGACTTACGCGTTCCTGGGTAACTCTCTTTAATGTGAAGAAGGAATAGATTTGGGTGCCGTCTTCTTGCATGTGCCTTTGGGCACGTTGCTAGCGATCAAAAAATGTTCTCTGAGCTACCTCTTTCCCGTCACCACAACAAAATAATTTCCCCTAGAAACACCTGCACATTTTTAAGAACCTCTATCAACCAAAAAGGGTTGGTCCATTAATCAACTGAAGTTGACAAAAAATGTTAGCATTCTTCACGTGCATGCTGAAGAGCATTGTGGTCCTAGATTACTATCTTCTATCTTCCTTTCATTGCTTGAGGCACCTAAGGAAATGAGTCCTTCCCATTGATATCTCTGCATCATATTCTTTCTCCTCAGTAATAATAACAAATAGTTCTGCTTCTTGGGGAGCAAAATTAAAAGCAAAAAAAATTTGGACAAGTTTGAATTTGTTGCAATAAATATTTCAGAGAGCCAAAATGAGTTCTTAACTGCTTATATTATGACAGATGTATTCCTATATTTTGGGGAAAGTTGTGATCACCATCAAATACGTTTACAAACTTGTAATCTCTTTCTGGTTAGGGGCTGGATGCTTTACAAGGCAAGATTTTAGAGTTGGGACTTGG
This sequence comes from Prionailurus viverrinus, assembly GCF_022837055.1. Lineage (NCBI taxonomy): Eukaryota > Metazoa > Chordata > Mammalia > Carnivora > Felidae > Prionailurus > Prionailurus viverrinus. The sequence continues at coordinate 23,001,961 of NC_062569.1, forward strand.
AGCATTGGTATTCTAGAAGAAAAAACTTGAGGGTCTTAGAAATATCAGACAGGAGAAAAATATAACTTGTACAATATTGACGTACAATATTGAAGCTGATGTAAATGAAAGTAGTGAACAATTCTTTTCTTTAAATTTCTAGCAGTTAGCTACATAAGCCTGATATATAGTAGTTGCCTGATAGCTTGTGAATGGGTTAAAATGTTGGAAGAGAAAAGGACAAAGGAGACCCAGGGATGAATTTAGATTTTTCAAGACCCCAAGCTTTGAGAAGATGATAGCCTCCCCTATGTAATTCAAAATAATATATAAGCAATTCTGAACTGTAAAATAAGAATAAGGAAATCCAATAACATTGAGATTTCTCCCATGTTACTTTTTAATAAGATCATAAAATAAAATCTTTCCAATATTTTTCTAATTTTTTGGTGCCTCTGCTTTGCTGGTATCCTAAACATTCACTTGGTTTCCTACTGGATAATCTAGCCCTGAGGACGGCTAACCTTTCACCTGTAGACTTGTTTAACCGTTCCTTCCACAGACCTTTACTGAAGGGAAGTTATTTGAGAGACGGGGAATTCACGCATAAAAAAAGTACAGTCCTTCCTCTGGAAGGACCCAAAATCTAGTGGAAAGATAAATGCAAGCAGAGCAGTGTAGTGAGTATTATACAGTTCTCAGCAAAGCTCAGAAGAGGTAATGAAGAAAAAAAGCAAACTCCGGAGATATCAGAGAAGCCTTTCCAGAGCTGATGAGAGACAGGTTTGGAATACCAACACAAGTGGAGAATGGAAGGGGGGATTCTATGCACATGCTGTAGCACTGATCCTTTTATAAACGGGACGTAGAAATGGAAGTAGGGAACTGTAGCTGATTTCAACTCCAGGGGCAAAGAATTTCGGGCCCACTTTGACACACTTCCTCCTTGTCTCTATGTTCTGAGATTTAGCACCTCCACAATCTCACGTTCTGCACCTTGTTGTTGTGGTTGTTTTGGTTAGAGCCGTAGAGGTTCTAAAGCTGCCTCACTTGTTTAGAAAGCATTCTGACTCTTTGTGCTCCTTTATAATGGATCACGGTTCTCGCACAACTTTACTGTTAGTACTTAAATATCTAGTAGCATTCCACATTTCCTTTGCCTTGATTTGTGTGAGTCGTCTCCTTTGTGATGAGAATATAGTAAGATAGAGAGATCGTTCCCTCTGTCCACATTTATTATGTCAGATTTATGTAACTGTAATGCTCCTCTTAATTTGATGTGTGGATCCCGGACATGGGGGAGGACGTGCATAGATGGAAGTGATACACTTGGTGCCTCGATGTCTGAGCACCTGGACGCATCTGGGGACTGTTACAGGGCTAATTGGCAGGTGTCGTGCACTCCAAGTACCAAGGTCTTCCAAGCTTCAAGAAATAACCATTCTGTGGGGTCCCCAAAGAGAAACATTCAAGGGTATCTCTGTTCTGTTTGTTAATTACAAGAAGCAGATTGCCCTGGTGATGGGAGGGGGGGCTAAATTAGGAGGAGCAAGGAGACGATCAGTAGCGTGTGGAAAAGATGCCTGACATTTAGAAGCATCCAGAAAACTTTATTCCTTTCAGCCTACCTTGAAATGATTCAATCCCCTAAACCCATGGGGGAGACACGCATTGTATTTTTCGTAGTCTGCATGGATGATTGGTCTTTCCCTTGTGTAGGATCAGGAAAACCTCAGGTAGCCCATGGCTATTTGGAGGTGGAGGCAGTGTGTGCCTGTGGATGTGGGTGGAGTGAGGATTAAAAGGTCCTGGATGCATTAAGAAAGAGATTGCAGGCCAGTGGGCAAAAAGGTCATGGAGCACAGCAAGGGTCGTGACCTGGCCCTGAACAATGGCGGAGGGATAGCAAATGTAACCAAATATAATGATGTACTTGACAACCATGCCAAGAATTGATACTTTGGCTAATAACTAGAGATGGCCCCATGGGTTTTAAATTGGGAAACCGTGTGAGCAGCTCAGTGTTTCAGAGAGAATAACTTATGTGCAGTTTGAAGCATAGGTTGAAGACAACACTACCAGCCGCAGGGTTATCGGCTCATCACCTATGTCCGTGGTAAGAGTGATAAGGCCATAAAATAGAAAAGAGAAGTGGTGAGGTCCTTAATTAAGGCGTTGGGAATGGAAATGATAGAAGGGAATTCAAGGGCACCTAGAAAACACAACAAAAAAGTACTTGGCCATCACAAGAGAAGATTAGGGGAAAATCTAAAATATCTCTCTTCTGGCTTTAGTAAGTGGGTTGATGAAGGTTGAGACCAGTAACCCAAATAAGAAAAACGTTTGTAGATAAAATGCAGAGAAAAGAAATGGTTCTGAAATAGCTCAATGTATATTCTTCCATTAATTCACTTTGGAAGTTTGATCCTTTGCTTTCATATTGATGAAAGAAGGGTCTTCTTGTCATTTTCGTCCTGCTAGGCTTGACTTTTTATTTTCTTTAGCTAGCACTGTGTGCTTAAAATTTTGAATTAGTTGCTAAGATTTAAAAATAAGAAACATTTTACATAAAAATCTGGATTTCTGACTGCTGGTGAAAAATTGAAACATCTGTGTGATGGTTAATTTTATGTGTCAACGTGACTGGGCTAAGGGATGCCCAGATAGCTGGTAATATATTATTTCTGGATGTGTCTGGGAGGGTGTTTCCAGAAGAGATTAGCATTCGAATCAGTTGACTAAGTAAAGAAGATCACCATCGCTAAGTGGGTGGGTATCATCTACTCTGTTGAGGGACTGAATAAAACAAAAAGGCTGAGGAAGGGTGGGTTTTCTTCTCTGCTTGAGTTGAGACATCCAAATTCTCCTGCCCACTGGCACTCGTGGTTCTCAAGTCTTTGGCCTCAGACTGGGACTGATGTTATCAGCTCTCTGGTTCTCAGACCTTTGGACTTGGACTGAATTACACCGCCAGGTTTGCTGGTTTTCCAGTGGGCAGCAGACTGTGGGACTTTTTGACTTCCATACTTGCATGAACGAATGCCTATAATAAATCTCCTCTTATATATATCTATATATTCTACTGAGTCTGTTTTTCCTGAAGACTGATACAATCTGCTTAAATCAATAATCCCTTTAGACTGGACATATGCTCTCCAGTTTGGCCTAATCCCTACCACTCCCCATTGTCTCCTTCACAGGCTTGTTTCACTCATTCATTTTTCCCTGTATGAGACCTATAGGGAGCAGATTCTGTCAAAACTCTACCCTTAATCCTTTCGCCTGTGCCCCAGAGGTTCTCCTTAGATAGTCCACCAGGTTCCTGTATCTTTCTGTCTGAAGTTGTTCTCTTTCCATTGGAGTATAACTACTGCATCTGTAGACCAGGCTAGAGGCACCGGAGAGTTAGCCCCACCCCCACCCTAATAACTATCAATGAGGGATGGGAGTTGTTGGATAAAGACCCAGCTTTCTTGCCATCTCATGAGATAGTTATGAGGGGTTTCCAGGCAGTCTATCAGAGAGTTCCCAGCAGGACTGAGCCCCAGTTGCCCACTGTGGTGACCCACTAATTCCCACACTTTATGAACTGTCTCCATTTTCCTGGCCCACTTTCCCACACTTTCACATGCTTCACGGGCTCACCTCCAAAATAAGTTCCTTGCACCCAAATCCTTGTCTCAGGAACTGTGTGGAGGCAGCTCAAACTAAGACAGGACCTGCAACCAATTCAATGTGCCATCTCTCAATTAGACCATCTTCTGGGTCCTACCCGCTCTTCAGTTTCGGTGTCAGATGGGCAGAGATAGAAATGACCTTAGAGGAAGGGGAAGCTAAGGACCACAAGTGAATTGTCTGAGGTCGCACAGCATGATTTGCTCCAGAGACCGAGGCCCTCTCTCCTGACTCCCAGGCCAGTGCTCCATCCACGACCTCACAGGTGGCCAAGAGATCGCACCCACATCAGCCAAATCCAGCAACTGCTTATTTCTGAAACTACAGTTTAATCAGAACATGACCCTGTTCACCTGCTTATTGATTGTCCCTGGCTCTCTCACCTCCTTAGCAATACTGAGTGGCTGCAACAGAGATCATCCAGCCCACGAAGCCTAAAATATTCGCTATCTGGGAATGGAAGGTTGTTGACCCTTGCACTATGCGGTCGTGGTATTGAGGGCACCACAGTCTCCTGGGCTCACTTACAGGTACAACAGTAAGAACAGTCTCTCCTTTTCACGTATGCTCAGTGGAGCCGAAATTGCAACCACCTCCTTTTTGTTCAGCCAGCAGAGGATGTTCGTGGCAGAGCCAAAGGACCAAGGCTGCGACTCTGACTTCTCTCGATAAATTAATTTATTATTTAAGCACATCTGCCTGTTTATTTAGAGAGGTGCAGTGGCCTCCACTTGTGCACTTGTGGGGAGGAAAACATCACACTGAGATCTCAAGTGTCACAGCAATTAGTCAAATGGGAAAAGATGCTGCTCTAGGATGTTCAGGGACACTGTACTTGATAATCTTTAATTTGCTCAATATTACAATTAAGGTAACTTCAAATGTGTTATAGCCTTAATAATGTCAACATGTTTCCATTATCTCGGGTGTACATATTATTTTTAACCTACTTCACACACAAGAATGTATTAATGCATTTTTTGGCTGCCGGTAAAGTGGCCCTCTAACATGCTTGTGAAGAACTTAATAACCTTGTAGAAATGTTTTACTGATGAGTATTTAAAAATTATTGGAAAATCACTCGGTAAGGATTGAAAAAAAAGTTCCGCTACATTACCATTGGCTGGAAAATAGATTTTCACGAGGAGAGACGCAATCAACAGAAAGACAGACAAAACTAATGTTGTGGTGACGAAAGAAAGATAGGAGCCGTGAGGGAAATATAGCTGACTTAGAAGTCAAAGAGCTGGGGGGGCTTCACAAGTCATTAGCTGTGTGATCTTGGGCAAGTTGCTCAACTTGTCTGAGAGGTAGTTTCTGCATCTTTAGCTTAAAAAAGCCCTGCCTGGTTCCAGCAGTGTTCATGTGATAATATGATTAATCGAAGCTGGTAAAAGAGTTGTGTCAACTATATGGAGCTATGCAAATGTCCATTATTATCGCACGAAGCTAGGGACAAAAAATATTGGGATGATGAGTGACGTTGTTTGCCATGGTCATTTATTGCACTGTCCAGTGGTATTTTAAGACAATTAAATATAAACAAGAAGAAGAAGAGACTTAGGGGACAATTTATTTCCTCCATCTTAGAGCCGCCTAGGCAGAAATGACAGATGATCACCTTTGCCCAACGCAAGGGAGGGAGAGAGCAGCTTGTGACGTGGCAACCACAAAATGGAGTCTGTGGGAGTCATGGTTTTCGTACCACACTGAGAGTGACCAATGACCAGTGCCTGGTTTTATTTTCTTATTTTGGGAGCAACTTCACTAACCTTAGGCAGTTGTTTGTGTCCCCTCCTGCTTCACCAAGTTTTCAGAGACAGGCATAACCCTGTGCCTGGATTATTGAGGTAAACATTTATGTAACTCCAATGCCTTCCACTGGTGTGAAATTACTGATACGTTGGGATCCTCCATTTTCCCTAATTAGACCAGTGAGTGAGGGATTTGCAGAAACAATTCCAGAGACTCTCACTTTAATATTAACTAATGTGCACTTGGCCTACTTTTTGATTTTCCCACTGAACATATAGGGTCAGTTTCTCATCTTGCTTGGCGCCCCTGTGGAGTAAGCTCTGAGCTCGGAACTGCAATGTTTTCCAGGGCGGTGTCTTTCCTCCCGTTACCTCTCTCTTTCCTTTGCCTCCCACTAGGATTTTGTTCGCTGTCCATCCAGCTATGCCAGCTATATTTCATGGGGCTCTAGAACGATTTTGATAGGGCTTTTCCAGAGAATTCAATTAAGGAAATTGAAACCATTCAATAGAATTTTTTGTAGACTTGTATGAGGATCACCACGTGTGGATATGTGTGTGTGTGTGTGTGTGTGTGTGTGTGTGTGTGTGCCTGTGTGTGTGTGCGATGCACACGCCTGTGCGTATGAATTTTTTAAAACAGGGATTGAATTTCAGAGATACGGGGTCCCCTATTCATGTAACTTTTGGGAAGAGAAACCAGGATCATAAAAGGAAACACGCTCCTTGAGAATCCAAGGGAGACCCCATGGGAAGAATGAAAGTTTTGGGGGTCAGATGGATTACATTCAGTTTCTGGTTCCTGAAACACTTTGTTTGTGAGCTTTAGGCAATTTCTCTGAACTCCAGATTCCCATCAATAAAATGGGGGTGAAACGTAGCTTGTAATTTGATTGTAAGGTTATGATAAGGTGGATCCATTATTCCTTGTTCCCTGGCACATAAGGGGCACTGGGGGACTTACTGCTATTGCTGTGGTCCTAGTACTATCAGCTTACTCGTTTCTGAGAGGGTACCGAGATACATAAAAGGTAAGTGTGTAGAAAATCTACACAGTAAAAAGGAAAATAAAAATTTTGAGTTGGAGATCAAGAAAAGTAGGGTCAAGGTTTCTAGCCAGCTACCTTGTCTCTTTAGCTGAGAAACGTTGCTCAGCTAAGAATGAGGTGTTATGACTCTCAATGGTTTTTCAAATGATGCCCTTCTAGCATCCTACAGACTGTGGGGACAAACAGACCCACACTTTGGAAGGAGAAGGGAGGAAAAAGAGTGGACAGGGCACTAGCCTCCCAACCCAGCTTCACCCAAAGGAGCTGTTTTTGTCGCCTTGCACACTTGGCTTCCGAGTAGGATTTGGTTAGCTAAAAAAGCTTCCTCATCTAGACCTTGGCAAATGATTGGACAAGACAATCCTGCCGTCCCTTCCAGCTCTTATATTCTGTCAAGATTTTGTCACCTTTTCCAAATGTTCATTTGGCAGACTGTCAGGCTGCCTGAGGCACCGGGAAATTTCAAGGTGGTTACGGGGCAGAGTCAGCTTTTTGAAAACTTCGAAGTAGGCACCTAATTCTCCAGCTCCATTTATATGTGGAGATGGCCCTGCTCATCTTCAGACTCCTCACTCCCACAGCCTGTCTGGCCCCTGCAGTTTCCTAGAACAACTCCCTTCTCTGGGCTCCCTCCCCACCAGCCCAGTCCTCCATAGCCTCACGGTGCAAGGCTCCTGGCTCCATTTTGTTTTAAACACCCAAATTTCATCTTGTGCTGCTGCCCACCCCCCATGTGAACTGTGGCTGATGAGGAGAAAGTACTTCGCACCCTCCTCCTCAAGAAATAACTTTATTACTCAAAATTATATACCTCAGAGGGACATACTTTCTTCAGGGGCGTCTTTTCTCAGCTTTCAGATCCCACTGCAATGCCAGCTGTCTGGTTTGTCTGCCCATAAAGCCAGGTTTGAGGTCAGAGGTCAAGTTGCTCCTACGGTCATTAAAAGATGAGCTTTGGGGGTCAGACAGACCCATGTGTTAGTCCCGGCCGTGTAACTCCTTTGCTTATCGACCTTGTGCAACTTCAGTTCCCCAGTTTTCTGTTTTTTGTTTGATTTGTTTTGTTTGTTTGTTTGTTTGTTTGTTTGTTTTTTTATGTAGCAGCGATCTCAGATTTATCATAAGAATGTGAAGTTTTCTTGGGATAAAACACACCTGAAAACCAATCACACCTCATATCTGTTGTCATTATCAGCATTATACAGTCATTCAACTCTTAGTGGAAAACTCAAGATGCAAGAAATACAACACTCCTCTATTTTATATAAATAAGCTCTGGGGCGCTCGAGTGGCTCAGTTAGTTAAGCGGCCAGCTCAGGTCATGCTCTTGTGGTTCCTGAGTTGGAGCCTGCTTCGGATTCTGTGTCCCCCTCTCTCTCCGCCCCTCCCCAGCTCACGCTCTGCCTCTGTCTCTCAAAAGTAATTAGGGACGCCTGGGTGGCTCAGTCAGTTAAGCGTCCGACTTCAGCTCAGGTCATGATCTCACGGTTTGTGGGCTCGAGCCCCGCATCGGGCCCTGTGCTGACAGCTCGGAGCCTGGAGTCTGCTTCGGATTCTGTGTCTCCCTCTTTCTCTCTGCCTCTCCCCGACTCATGCTTTGTCTCTCTCTCTCTCTCTCTCTCTCAAAAATAAATAAACATTAAAAAAAATTTTAAATAAAATAAATGAGCTCAAAATTCTATGTTAGTTATCAGGGTTCCACCCTGCACACAGACACTCACACACACATGCACAAGTCCAAAGGTGTACCCAAAGGACTACTGTCTTCCCAGGTATAAAGTGGCGAGAAAGCCCTCCTGCCATTGCTGGTGGGTGACCACTCATTGTCCTAGCTCCTCTGGCAAGCTTTCAGTCCATCCAGGGGCTCTGTTGAGTCATACTCAGGACATAAAATGCTTGGGTGGGAATGCGCACTCTCATGCCTACAGTCTACTCTCAGGCCCCCACCATCACATACTCAATTATGAGATTAGCATGTCCACCCAGAGTAATGAGCAATCAGACCTTCTCTTGAGATAGGCCAACCTCTAACCTCTTCCAGTCTGGGGAAAATTTCTCCTTTTCCTCCTCATTCTTTTCTTTCTTTCCTCAGATTCGTATTCCTCCTACCATCTCACTTCAGGATACCGAGGACTTTACGGAATGCTAGAAGGGCTAGACATACACCTACTGAGGAAAAGGGGACTAACACCTAGAATTGAGCAAAAGAAAGTGTCCGTATGCAAACAGAAGTTATAATAATCCTCTGCCATAATTAGCATCACAATTGTCAGCGACATTGCCACCGCCATCACTGTCATTCCCACTCATGCCACCAATATCAGGAAGTCTGTCTAAAGTCATGACACTTGGCAGTTCTTAAAAGAGGGCAAAGATGAGTCAGACTTGCAAGAGCTTGGGAGATTTCATTATTCCTGTGAAGACAGAGAGAGAGAGAGAGAGAGAGAGAGAGAGAGAGAGAGAGATGAGATAGACAATGCAAAATTCTAGGCCTGAAAGGCATTCATTTTTGACCAAGGTCTACACAGTACCAAGAAACTCTTCCCTTGCACAGTGCTGCACAGTCTTTTCACCACGTCAAATCCCCTTCCAATACATAACTGTAAACCACCGTGACATATGAGGGAAGGGGGAATATTCTCAGGAACGACTGAATAAATCAGCTTGACACTAAAGTTTCAGCTTAAATTTGAAGATGTTAGTGGCTTCTCCTTATGAGCTCGTAGCAGTGAATGATTCACATTAATCACATTAGGTGATGGGTCCTTCCCCTATTTTTAGACAAATGCCAACTTCATATAAATCTCATTTAACTAAAGGAAAGTAAAACACTTTCAAAGACAAAGGTAAATGCAGCTTATAACTGCGTCCCTGTTTGATAAGGAAATCCACATAGAACGTTTCATATTGTTTCTTAATCCTGGAATAGTACAATGCCAGGCCTTCGGTGCTTACAGGCTGCACCTGAAGTATTCTTCCAATTCTGATTAAGGAATAATAGTTACTATGTATTAAGACGTAACTGTGTACTATGGGTTTAGCAGCAAGATAAGGTCTTTACAAACAGTAGTTCAGTTAATCCTTATATCAACTTTGAAAAAAAAAAAAGCGACTGCATCTCAGAATGGCTGCACAACTTCTTTACAATGCATAACCAGGAAGTGGTAAATTGCGATTCAACCATTGTTTGAATGACTCCAAGACCTGTGCTCTTAACTACTAGGCGAGACTGCCTCCCACTTCCAACCTCGTCACCTTGATGAGAGAAGTTAAGATGTTCGTGATACCAAATTTGGTTACTGACAGCTCTCCTTCTCCCCCACCAACTTTCAACCTTTTCCTACTTCGGTAATTTTCCATTTATTCAATTCAGTTCAATAAATGGGAACATTTAATTGCCTTACATAAACATGGCGTTACCTTTCAATCCTTCCAATTCTCCACATCTATTAGTTGATCGGCACTTTTCTATCTTCTAAAAGTCCCTTTCGGTTATCCCTCTCCCCCATTTGTTTGGGCACGCATTCTTGCTACTTGTCATGTGAATGTTGAACTCCAAATCTTCCTGGATTTATGAGGGGGTTACCTCCTGATAAACCCATCACAAATTGAAAATATCCTAAGTCAAGAATGCATTTAATACACTTAACCTACTAGGCGTCAGAACTCAGAATAGCCCACCTTTAATGTGCTCAGACACTTACATTAGTCTACAGTTGGGCGAAATCATCTAACACAAAGCCTATTGGATAATAAAAGTATTGACTATCTAATGTAATTTGTTGAATTCTGTACTGGAAGTGAAAAACCGAATGGTTGTGAGTGTATCAGTCGTTTACCCTCATGGGTCCGTGGCTGACCGAGTTGCAGCTCACTGCCCCTGCCTGGTATCACCAGAGAGAATCATGCCCCATATCACAAATGCATTTCTACTGAGTGCGTATCACTTTGGCACCATTGCAAAGTCAAAAAATCATTAAGTTGAGCCATTGTAAGTCAGGGGCCACATGTAGTTCCTACTGAGTTTCTTGGCGATGTTTCTTATTTTCGTCTGTAAGGAAAAGGTGTGAAAGACTGAAATGCATTAAATAAATAAGTTGCTGAGTGTCCTTATTGGCATCCTTCCAGGTTCTTTGTGCCCTTAATATCTTTGACCTATTTAAAACCCTTTAATTGTAGCTAATAGCAATATAAATGGATCCAGTCTATACACATGCAAATGAATTCTGCTCCAAGAAGGGACAACTCTTCTCTCCCTGCTGGGGGAAAAAAAAAAGTCAGTTTTGGATGTATGTGTTCATTTCAGTAATCCTGATTGAGCTATTTTTGTATAGTACTTTGAATTCTCCTTTGAACCACTTGTAACATCTTATCGGTTCCCTCATTAATTAAGTTAAATTAAGTTAAATTAATTAAGTTAAATAAAATCTTTGATGTGTCCATTTTATATTTGTAGGGGAACGGTGGTTCTACCTTAAAAAAAAAAAACCTTTAACACATAACACATATTAACTTGACTTTGTTATTTATCTTAATTTGAATTTCCCAGAAAGCTGAGCCTGAGGCATGGATTTGGTTGCAAGTATTTATCAGGAGGTGATCACAGAAAGCTACAATGATGATGCGAGAGAGCAAGACAGGCAGGAAGGGAAAGTCAGGGTGCGTTACCAAGTTCCTTACCACTGTGGGCTCTAGGAATCAGTCCTGCTGGGGTACATCTGAACAACCACATAGAATATATACCTCCAAATTATCCCCCCAAAGGGCAAGAGATTGGAACATTTGTCTTCCAACCACTGTCTTCTGTATGTTGAAGGTTGCCCTATTGGTATGAACTCTCTTGTCCTTCTTAGCTGTACTTTCCATGGCTTTGGAAAAAGTTTTAAGACAGAAGAGTGAAAAAACATTGCTGTGTGCACTAAGCTGACAGAAATGCGGAGCCAATCATCCCAACCACACGAAAATTGGTGGCTGAGGGGATGTGGTGCAGGGTACAAAATCAGCTGCTACAGGACCCGTGTGATCTGTCTAAACTGAAGATCATTATATTCTTCTTCACTTTAGAACCTTTAAGTGATTTCTTATTGCCTGTAGGATAAAATCCAAACACCCACATGGCCCTTCATGCTCTGACCTTGGCCTCCTCTCAGCCCTCTCCTCATACCCCAGCCTCCAGATCCACTCTGACACTTGCCGTTCCCCTGACACTCTTGTGACCTGGTACATATGTTTATGCTATTTCTTCCTCCTCCCTTCTAGCTGAGCCATCATTAGATGTCATTAGAAGTGCTTCAGGATTGCCCATCTCCCTCCCACTCCCCTACAAGATAGGACATTACCCTATGACAGTCTGCTGTGTTTCCTTTATCAGAGCATCAACTACACTGGATTCTCTTAGCCTCTTTTTTCTTTCATTACCCTGCGAGTTCTTTGATGGCAGAGACAATATTTTTTATCACCATATTTTTATCACCATATTATTTGTATCACCAATGCTCAATAGCTTCTCCTCCGTAGCAGGTACTCAAAAACACTTTGTTAATTTCATTAGACACCTACCTGACACTTGTCTGTACTGGCTATGACACACTGTAAAGACTTTTCACTAGTCAGGATAGGGTAAGTCATGCTGCAGTAGCAAATAACTGGGAAGTCTCCGTGCTTCAAAACTCCCAGTTTATCTCCCACTAATGCTACACAGCAATCACATGTGGGCAGAGGGCCTCTGCTCATGATCATTACTCAGGAACCCAGGCAGCCAAGGAGCCTTTATCTGGCATACTGCTGGTTGCTTTATACAAAGGAAAAGTGAGCTCTTGATAATTTTGCACTGGCAATTATATGCTGATTCCAAGAGTGACACAAATAACTTTTCTCAAAATTCATAGGCATAGGGAGAAGACAAAGGAAAAATGATCCCCAAAGGTGGCTCCTCCTTGGTTCCAGAAGGCTGGGTCACCTCTTCAGTTGCCGAAGGGCAGGTGACTACCCAGTGATGAGGGAGCAGGGTCTCCACTCCTATAGTAGATTATTTTAAAGGTTTAAAACAAACTGAGGGTTCCTGAAAGGGTTGTGGGAGGGGCGATGGGCTAAATGGGTAAGGGGCACTAAGGAATCTACTCCCGAGATCATTGTTGCACTATATGCTAACTAATTTGGATGTCAATTAAAAAAAAAAATCTAATAGAATTCACCATGCTGATTTTAGGACTTTTTTGTACACTTTTTTTTCCTTCTACTTTCTTCTTTGGGAATGGAAATGTCTATCCTGTGCCTATCCCAATATTGAATTTTGGAAGTAGATAACTTGTGCTCTGGTTTTATAGGTTCACAGATAAAGTGGAACTTTGTCTCAGGGTGAATGATATCCTGAATCTCACCCATATCTGATTTAGATGATATTTAGATGGTATTTTAGGCTTAGAATTAATGCTGGGATGGGTTAAGACTCTGGGGGATTTTGAGATGGGTGAATGTATTTTGCACGTGAGAAGGACATGAATTTTGAAGGATGAGAAGGTGGACTGTTATGGGTTGAATTTTGTCACTCCTAAACACATATGCTGATGCTCTAATTCCCAGCACCTCAGCATGTGGTTTTATTTAGAAATAAGGTCATTGAAAACATCTTGAATAATAACATAATGTCTTAATTTGGCCAAACCACTATCAAGGTTTTCTTCTAGGAGGTCTGGGTAATCAAGTCTTACATTTAAGTCTTCAATCCATTTCAAGTTAATGTTTGTGAGTGTTGTAATATAGGGGTCTAATTTCAAGTTTTGTATGTGGTCATTCACTTTTCCTGGCACTATTTTTTGAAGAGGCTCTTTTCCCCATTGAGTGTTCTTGTCTCCCTGTCAAACATTAGTCGGCCATAGATTCAGGAGTTTATTTTTGTAGCTTCTATTTTGTTCCATTGGTCTATGTGTCTATTATTTATGCCAGTACCATACTCCATACTGTTTTAATTACTAGAGCTTTATAGTGTAGTTTGAAAACAGGAAGTGTGATGCCTCAGCTTTGTTTGTCTCCTCAAAATTACTTTTGGGTGTTTTGTGGTTCCATATGAATTTTAAAGTTGTTTTTTCTATGTGAAAAATGCCACTGTAATTTTCATAGGGATTGCACTGACTCTATGGACGTCAACCGTTTTTCTTAAAAATCTCTCTTGCAACATAGAGTAACTGTGCACATTGACACAAAGCAAGACAGCCTTGGTCCGCACAGTTGTCTCAAAGCAAAGATTTTTGTTCTAAGGTCCCTTGCACATCTTCAAGGTTGTGTGCATATTTGAAGGTAGTGCTAGACTCAATGGGTGAGATCATTTCTATGACTTCCCTGGTCCTCCTGGTCTGTGAATTTCTGCTCTGCTGTTGTGGTACTTCCTTTTTCCAATCTCCATGTTTTCCCCACAGTACCTTTCTCTTTATTTCTTCTATCCCAGGTTCTGGTTCTCTTCCCTTCTGTCTCCTTCCTTCACCTTCCTGATAAATAAAATATACCATTTCAACCCAAACTTCTTTTCATCCACTTTCCTTGCACCCTCTCCACTTATTTGGGAAGAAATTTGTAGAAAAGTTCCATATAGACTATATATTTGACAAGAGGACTTCCCTTCAGTTCTCTTCACCCAGTGACATTTTCCTGATGGGAGATGGGGTAGCAATCACAGTGGCGTCAATAGAAGTAGCAATGGGGATAGTAATGCACTACATGTCTGCAGACGGTGGAATGTTTTCCTAGCCCTGTAGAGTCTAGACTCACTTTCTTGCTAAATTCCATTCTCTGTACATTTTGGGAACAGCAATTCCCCAGCCCAAGTGTGATTATCTCTAGACTCTAGTATTTTAGATGAACTCCGTGTTTGAAAACCTCAAAATAAGTCTGTTGTCTATTTATCTGTCTGTCATCTATCGTTCTCTATATTTAATTTACAATGTGACGAGATAGAAAATAGTTAAGGAAAAACCTCCAATGAGAAAACAGAAGGCTCATCAAGCAGAAGAAACACTATTTTGGTGAGGAAAATATTTCCATATTATATTTTCAAGAGGTCGACATAAACAATAGTGAGTTAAAAAATATTTTTAAAATTATGCACAGTGTCACTTGCCAGTGTTGTGTTAATTAATGCAAATGTAGAACACGGCATCAGCTCTTGCTTGAATTCTATCAATGTACATCTGTACAGTAAATATGTTAGCGAATAACCCTAAGCCACCGTCAGAAGATTCTTTTCTCCACTGCTAAATTCTAGAAAATCATTGCCAGCACTCCAGGCATATTTTCATGCGCTCAGGGATATCCAAAAGGAGCCAAAGGAAGCCTACAGAAGAGGTGTGTCACTTTCGCATTCTTCGTATGTATAAATACTATTGTCCAAGAATAGGCAGAGAATAGAAAGAAAATCGACATTAGTTAATACCTCTTAAAGGAGTGCACTTTAGGCCAGTTATACAATTTAATGTGTATAAAATAGGTATTATCGAAATGTCTGCTAAGAGATCCTAGTTTTTCCAAAGTTCTGAGAACAGAATAAGTGTGAATAGTTAAAACAAGGATAATGTCTTTTGTCAACATTCTATTAGTGTACCAGCCCACCATTCCATGACTGACATTTTTACCAGTTTAGAAGGATTTCAATATGGGCAGTCTTTTTTTTTTTTTTTTTTTTAGTGAACAGGAAACAAAAAATTAATGTCTAAATATTCAAAACCTCTTCCCCCACACACACTGTAAGGAGAAATCTATGTCTGCCAGCTTGGATCCTGAGTCTTTCTTGTAAAGAATCGTGAAAAGAATTGAAGGAAAGAATAGCAAGTCACTGATAATTGCTTGAGTGATTGACGTTGGAAAAAGCAAGGGCTGGTGGCAGAAGAGAAATGAACATATCCAAATAGAAAAAAAAAAGGAGTAGAGAAGACAAAAGCCTGTGTAGATTGGGCTGTACTGGCGGAAGGGGAATGCACTGAGTTTTTATAAAGAATATAAAGACTTAGGACCTAACTTACATAAAGGAAACAGCTGTCAAGGTATAAGAACTTAAAAATATGATAATATCAAATGGTATCCTCTTTCCACACTTACAAGAGTTAAAAAGTATTAAATTGCTTTTCAGATGAAATGTTGGACTAATTGTAAAATGTCAGGTCTAAACTGGACCACAAAGTTAAACAGTTAAACAAACAGTTAAACAGTTTAACAGTTTAACAAAGTTAAATCATAATATAATAATATAATAATATATTATAATATAATAATAATATTATATAAATATAATATATATATAGCAGTATAAATCACATCCAAATTTCATGGGTCAGTCTTTGTTCATGATCTCAGAAAATTTCATATCCTTGACCCTGACTCACTGTAAAACAAGAAGAAAAAGAAATCCTTACATTTGCATTAAGATTTTTAAAACATGCAAAATTCCCATTCTGAAGAAGTCTTGGAAAATTATTGAACTTATAACAAACAAAACCTAAATCCATTACTGAGTTGGAATGAAGTTCGAGGAGTTCTGCAGACGCTCTCTTTAATGAAAAAATAATCACTAATAAAAATTGTCTTAAGAAAATAATACTTAAGGTTTCTGGAGGAAATTATCCTAAGGGCATGAAGCAAATGGTGAAATGTTGATTTAGGAAAATTTACTAAATCTCAGTGACAGTGAGAGTCTGATATTTGAACTACGACTAGATCCTCTCCCATTCTTCCTTCAATTTAGTGTGATGGAAGCTTTAGTCCTGGTGGCAAAATCACAGTGTTCTATTTCTTCCTAGTGCTCGGGCTAGAACTAAGGTTTCTCTGCTGGAAAAACAGGACATCAGCATTTCTCCTCTCTCCCAAGCTCCAGCCGCAGAAGCTCTACCCCAGTCAAGTGTGATACTGAGGTTTGAAGCTTCCTACTTCCATCCATCCCCATCTGTAAGGTGGAAGCTCTACCCAAGATGTAGTAGGTCAAGAATACTCGGCCCTGATTGGCCCGTGTCCCAGATTTACTTCCCGGATTTAGTGCCCCACTTATAGACTAGGATTGTGATTCTGAGAGAAGCTGGCCATTTTTAATGCCCCAATCCTCCAGAACAAGGAGTTTGGATACTGAGTTTCTTCCCAGGAAGAGAGGCAGATTGTAAGAGAAGAAAGCTTCATAGCTCTCTGTGACAAGATCAACTTTATTTGGAGCACAGCATAGGGAATTCCAAACCTAAGGGCACTATCAAAAATGAGGGAGATTTTGGTGATGAGAAACTAAAAGGAGTCCAGTAATTCCAAGATAGCAATAAAGAAAACAGCAGAAGTTTAACAGGGAACCAGGGAAAGAGATAGCTAAGAGGCTATCTCAAGGGTCTGAGCAGACTTCAGAGACAGGCCTCAAAGACTATCCCTGAAAAGAAGCCTGTATTTAATTGGATAAGAAAATGTGACAACTTATGCCCTGGGGCATTGTTAAAAACAATAGAGCAATCAGCTAGCAATTAGCAAAGACTAACAACTTGGTGTGATGTCAATGCAGACAGACCAGCCAGAAGCTTAACACAAAAATCAGGCCAAGAAACAAATAAAGAAAACCTTGATAAGACCATTGTCATTCTGGGAGTGGAGGGAGGGAAGGATGAAGTCAGGATGGCTGTGTGCATGTTCAAGGTTGCACTCTGTGAGAAGCAACACATAAGGTTTCACACTATGGGGGAAATGGACTTCATAGATTCAGTTCAATCAAGTTATTAAACAAATCAACAAAGGCTCAAGCAAGCAACAATAACAACTCCTGAGGTTGAAGAATCAATAAACAAAGTACCTACAATGTATCATCTAAAATATTTAAATAATATTTTTAAAATTTTCTCATAATAAAAAATTATGAGACATACAAATAAGCAGAAAAATATGACCAATACACAGGTAAGAAAAACAGGCAACAGAAATAATCTGTGACCATGATCAGATGTCGGATTTAACAAAGATATCAAATTAACCATTATAAACATGTTTAAAAACTAAAGAATGATGCACCTCAATAATTAAAGAAAGGTATGTCTTACCATACCTTGATGAGATGATATTATCTCATCAAATATAAAATATCAATAGGTAGATTTTTTTAAAAAGAAGAACGAAATGAAATCTGTAAAATCACAAAGTCAAATAAATGAAGTGAAATATTCACAAGAGTTCATCAATAGATTGGAGCTAGCAAAAGAGAGAATTAGAGAACCTGAAGACAGATCAGTAGAGAATATGCAATCTGAAAAAAGAATAAAGAAAAATTAAGAAAGGCCCAGAGATATATAATTTTAAGAACACTAACATAAGCCTAATTGGAGTACCAGTAGAAAAGGAGGGAAAGTAGCAACAAAAATATTTGAAGAAATAAAGGCTGAAGTCTTTCCAAATTTGATGAAAATCATTGATCTTCACATCAAAGAAGCTCAAGAAATTTTAAATAGGATAAATTAAAAGAGATCCACACCCAGGCACATCATGGTTAAAATGTTGAGAGATAAATACAGAGGAAATCTTGGAAACAGTAAGGGAAAAATGATTCATCATTGTATAAGTGAAGCCCAAAGCATAACAGATGACTTCTCATCCAAAACAATGAATGCTGAAAGGCAATTTAGAGTGCTAAAAGTTAAAAAAAAAAAAAAGTCAACTGAGAATCTTGTATCCAGCAAAACTATCTTTCAAAAGGATGAAGTGAAGACATTCCAAGATAAACAAAAACTGGGAGAATTTATTGCAAGAATATCTGCCTTAATGATGAGCACTGGGTGTTGTATGTTAGTGATGAATCACTGAATTCTACTCTGGAAACTAATATTGCACTGTATGTTAACTAACTAAAATTTAAATAAAAATTTGAAAAGAAAAATAAGGATATCTGCCTTACAAGAAATATTAAAGAAAAGTCTTCAGACTGAAGGCAAGTGACTTGAAACAGTAATTTGAATATACATGAAAAAATATAAGAAATTACAGTAGAGATAATCATGTAGCATAAAATGATATGTATATAATTGTATTTGGGAGCATATAACATCTAGAAATGTAACATATTTGATAATTACAGTTCAGAGGAAGTAGGCAGCTACTTCCAATACAGCTATTGGAGCAAAAAATAACAGTGGATGATGATTAAAATCCATAGGAATAAATCAAGAGAACCAGAAAAGGTAATAAGAGGTTAATATAGATAAAGAAATAATAAAATACAGTAAAAATGTAGTAAAAATAGGGAAGGAGAGTTCTAAAAGTTCTCTATTTTACTAGAACTATTTCATTGCAAATTTGAAATCAATTCTGGTAATGGAACAGAATTGAGAGTCTAGAAATAAACTTTTACATATATGGTGAATTGATTTTCTATGAGGGTGCTAAGATAATTCAATAGGAAAAGACTAATCTTTATAACACGCAGTACTGGAACAACTGAATATCCATATGCAAAAGAATGAAGTTGGATCCTTTCCTCACACCATACCCAAAATTAACTCAAAATGAATTATAGTCCTAAGTGTAAGAGATAAAACCATACAACTCTTAGAAGAAAACAGGAATAAATTTTTATAATCTTGGGTTAGGCAAATCTTTCTTAGATGTAATACCATAAATACAAGTTTAGAGGAAAGATTGATAAATTAGACTTCATCAAAAAAAAAAAAAACTTCTGTGTTTCAAAGGGCATCAAGAAAGTGCTAAGATACCACACAGAATGGGAAGAAATATTTGCAAGTCATATATCTGATACTTGTCTCCAGAAATAGGAAAAAAATATTAAAACTCAACAACAAAAGGCAATTTAAAGATAGACAATGAAGGGCACCTGGGTGGCTCAGCCGGTTAAGCATCCAACTCTTGATTTTGGCTCAGGTTGTGATCTGACAGTTGATGGGTTCAATCCCTGCATGGGGCTCCCAGGTGACAGTACAGAGCCTGCTTGGGATTCTCTCTCCCCCTCCTTCTGCCCCTCCTCTGCTTGAGCTTGCTCTCTCCCCCCCCCCCCCAAAATAAATAAACTTGAAAAAATGGACAAAGAATATGAATAAACATTTATTCAAGAAGGCAAATAATGATAAATAAACGTGGTAAAATGTGCTAAACATCATTACTCTTTAGAGAAATACAGATAAAAATCACAATGAGATACCACTTCACATACCAAATGACCAAAATAAAAAAGGTAGACAATTACAAGTGTGGAATAATTAAAACACTCATACATTGCAGTTCCACTGCTTGGTATATACCTATGAGAAATGAAAACATATGTCCACACAAAGCTTGTACATACATTCTCATAGTAGCATCATAACTGAAAAGTAGAAACAACACAAATGTCCATCAAATAATAAATGGACAAGAAAATGTGGTCAAGTCATACTATAAAATATTATTTGGTGGTAAAAAGGAATGAAGCACTAATACATGCTACAAGTTGGATGAATCTTGAAAATATTAAGCAGTGAAAGAATATGGTCATAAAAGACTACATATCATATGATCCTATTTGTATGAAATATCCAGAATAGACAATTCTATAGATACAGAGAACAGATTAGTAGTTGGCCAGGATTAGGAGAAGAGGGAAATGGAGAGTGACTGTTAATAGGTATTTGGATATCTTTTGAAGGATGGTGGGAATATTTAAAAATTACATTGTGGTGAATGTTCGCCTTAAATGTGTGAATTGCATGATACGTTAATTATATCTAAATCAGTGGGTGAATCGCATGATATGTGAATTATACGTAAATCAAAACTGTTAAAATTGTATCGCCAAAATTCTGTCAATAATCATTCCTATCCCATGAGGAGATGAAAGCTCAGAAATGGAAAGTGGTTGCTCAAACCATGTAAGCAAAAAGGTGCAGAGATTAAATTTGAAATCCACCTCCATTTTGGTCAAAAGCTATTGCTCTTTGCATCTTACCAAACTGTGGGTAAAAGTGTTGAGATAAAAAATTTTAGAAAACAGTTGGGGGACTGAAGCAGTTTCATACTATTTATTAAAGCAAACACAAAAAAAGCTTCTCAAATATTACATTCAAAAGGCATTTACTAAACGTAACTTTGTGTTGGGCCAATTTCTGAGTGTGCTGTAAATTCGAATAAAACATACCCTCTGATTTCTATGGAAGTAGAATAATGTAGAAGACATAATGCAAAGATATGCCACGATAAAGTTATACTCTGGGAAAATATAGAGAAGAGAGTTTGGAATCAAGTACGAGGTTTTGGAGGTGACGTTTGAGCCAACTCTCAGAGCATACACAGGGTTTTAGGTAGATTATAAGGGTACAACTCCAATTGTGGAGTCTTTGCCAGCCAATACATAGTACTGTTTTCTTCCTTCCCAGAGTTTGGATTCAATCGATACGCAGACCCAAGAGTTGAAAGACTGAAATTAAAATATCTTAATTACTGACAAAACTATTTGGAAAACAAGATTTAAGTCTGTGTCCACGTGGTTTTGTTAAGTGTTCAACCCTAAAACTACATAAAATTACCAACAAAAGATGCATTGTATATTGCTGTGTAACAAACTCCAAAACTTTTTGTGTTAAAACAACGATTGATTACTTCTGGTGATTCTGTGGGTCGACTGAACAGTTTTTCTCTTCCGTGGGGTGTTGTTTGGAGTCACTCATAGGGCTGCATTCAGGTGGCAGGGAGGCTGAGCTGGATGGTTGAAGAGAGCTCTCTCGCGTGTCTGAACGCTGAGATGCTAGCAGCTGGCTGTGGTACTTTGGTTCCCCTGTACATAGCTCCTTACTTCATGGGTTGCTTCTTTCCCACATCCTTGTCCTCTCTGGGGCAAGGCAGCCTGGACTTCCCTGCAGCATGGCAACCAGATTCCAAGAGAAGGGTAATGGGAGCTACACTTCCCCGTATTCTGTTGGCATAAATACATCAGCAGGCCTGCCTGGATTTAAGAGTTGGTTAATAGATTTCAGTTCTTGATGAGAGAATAAACAAGCATGTCCAGGAAGAGGAGGAAGTGTTGGCAATCTTTTTTTTTTCTTTTTTCTTTTTAAAAGGAGATCCAAAACAGACTTACACACCCAGTCATAGGTAGAGCTGAAGACTATCGGGCCTCTCTTATCCTGGGATACTGATTTCGTGGCAGAGAGCAGACAGGTATCTTCTACAGGCAAGTGGAATCAGAATAGAAGAGGAAAAAAGGCACTGCTCCGGGAACTCCCAATCCCTTGTCCCAAACTCACCAGTCGGATGAGTGCTTCTTCCCTGAGGTAAGAATGAGTAAGAAAGTGGAGAGGATCCTAGTGTTTCTCACGTAGAGCCCCCTCCATATGGAAGCATGAGGGAATAATGGATTTTCCTTTTCTGAGATTATTTCAGCCGCACCTCAGCTATCTTGCCTAACTCCTGGTGGGGGTCTTTGAGCGATGCCTGCTTTTCTTCTTCTAAAAGGTTTAGGTACTTTTAAGTTTGCGCACATACTCGTGAAACCTGAAGAAGGTTATTTTAATGACAGATGGGAGCAGGGCCCATGCTGTAGAGGGTGGATATCAATTAAGGATACAGAAAGCCCAGTCATGACCAGGTCAGGTCATAGCACCTAGACTCCTCCCATCATGCTGTATGATTCCACCACCTAATTAATGAGGCAGATTCTGGAATCTGTTGATGATCACTCTTAATGAGTACATACAGTAGGGCAGGATGCTTCCATTTAGATATGCTAATGAATGTAATTACAATTTTATTCCAGCTTCTCTCCAAAGCAATTGGGGTTTCACAACCTGGAAAAAAATAGTGATAGACCAGGGGTATCAGAAACAGGCTTTCTCCCTGAGGTAATTCACCTGCAACAGGAACCCTGATGCAAAATAAATAAATAAAATATAAAAAAAATCACCATTTGGTGCAGAATAGAGAAGGCTTCTTGTCCTCATTTTGGAATCCCACTGGGCCTAGAACGCTCTATGCTCAAGGACTCTCAAAGTTGTTTGTTCTTTTGTTTGTTATTCCTTCCTTTGAGTTTATTTTTAGTGGTTGTTGCTTATAAGAACAATGAATTTGAAAGGATGTTAGTAGTGATTTAGGATATAAAGATATTATATCCAGCTGTGTGCGTAACTACCTGCAGTTGGAAGTTATAACAACCAAAGTTGAGATAAAGAGTGGATTCAGATTTTGTGGAGTCCAACATTTTTATAATCTGGGATACCCTCTTTAAGAAAAAGTATTCTGATTTAGAGTATAAAATTAGGTACTGGGCCTTAGATGGGGTCGACGTAATTGGGGAACCTTAAAGCTTAAATTTCATTGGTTTCATGATAAATGTATCTCTGTTGGGAAGCAAAATCTTATTAAAAACCATAGACGTCCCAATCATTTCTATTAAGTTTTGTATAAACACGAGCAGAATATTTCTTATCATCAGCATATGTATTTTGTAGCAGACAAAAAGAATTATGGAAAATACACTGGGGTTACAGGTGGATTAGTTTACAAAGGCTGCCATAACAAAATACCACAAACTGGGGAGCTTAAACAATAGAAATTTCTTGCTCACAGTCTAGAGGCCAGGAGTCCAAGATCAGGGTGTTGACGGAGCAGATTTCTTCTGAGGGCTGTGAGAGAGAATCTCTTCCTTGCCTCCTGACCAGCTTCTGGGTTTCCTGGCAACCTTTAGTATTCCTTGCCTTATAGATGCATCACCCTGATTTCTGCCTTCATTTTCCCATGGTGTTCTTCCTGCGTGCTTGTCTGTTTCTCTCCTAACTTTGCAGCCTTTTTAAGGACACAGTTATATTGGATTAGGACCCACCCTAATAACCTCATTTTAACTTGATCCCCTGCAAAGATCCAATTTCCAAATAAGGTCACATTCACAGATAACGGGGGGTTAGGACTTCAACATCTTTTGGGGGGACACAATTCAATCCATGGTGAGAGGGGACATGATATTAATACATGGACTATCATTTGAAATTCAGTGTCCTTGGGTGAAAATGCTCTGACCTGTCCCTTGTATCCTTCCTATTCTAATAGGTGGAAACATGCTCAGAAAATGCTGGAATTTATCATTTTATCAACAAAAAAACCAACTTGTAAAAGGACTATAAGTTAATTCCTTCCATTATGTGCCTAGAAAACTAAGGGCCCTTCAAAATACTGTGGAGACATCATTGTAGAGACACCATTTCGAGCCCACCTTGTCTGTTTGCCCTCCAGATCCAAGCTCACCTTTCTCCTCTGCCCTCTGTCTGGAAAGGCATAGTTTATAGAAAATGTCAACTAGGTCCTCAAGTCCTGTGACTTCAGGCTGGGTTCAGCATGTGGAGCCCTTCAGATGGAGATGGGAAAGAGGTAATAGGGTAAGATCTGGGAATGTATCTCCCCCAGATCCTTGCTGTGAACTCACTTCTGGTTTTGTCTCTCAAATGAATCTACTGTTGTTGTTTTTTAAGGCCTCCCACTGTGCAACTTTCCCTCCAGGTCCTGGGACTTCTTCCTCCCCTTTGGACCGTGGATGATAATAGCTCAGCTTTTCTAAGTCCTGGATGGTGGCTCTTTGCCCGGTGCCCTCTTACATCCACATGTTTGTAAACAAACAAACAAACAAACAAACATCCTTACAGAATTGGTCTCTTTTAATAGAATGTTTCTATTTTGTATGGGGACCCTGACTGATACATTCCCAATCTCCATCCTCCTCTATCTTTCAAGTGTGTTGGATTTAATTCTATTTATCTAGGATATCATACTTTATCGTTTTCTATATAAGCAATGATATATGCCAGCCTGACTCTCCTACTAGGCTAAGAGGGATGAACTATCAAGTTAGATACTGTAGGGACATCGTTAGTAACAATGATATCCGACCCTTCAACGTGGAATTCATATGTCCAATTATAATAACTCAATCTAGAATCTGTTTAAATCTGCCCCCCACGTTCCGCCCCTGTTTCTGGCAATTGACCTCCAGAAGCAGCCAAGCCAGTGGTACTTAAGTTCATTTCAGGATAGTAAGTCTTCCCTGTACCGTACATTGTCAAAATAAAGTAAATGAAAAGACATAATCCTAGTGAGAAAAAAGGTACAGGCTTAGGAAACGTTAACTCCATTCTATATGCTTAGTTGTACAAGAAATATTACCCTTTTTTTTCCCCCATAAATCAGCCCATATCATAGTTTTGGAGAGAAATTGAACTTTAGCTGTTTTCCATGTTCCACTTGTGGAATTTTACAGTGACTGGGTGTTTGAAGGGAATGCTGTAGAACCAGTCATGAGTCATTTGTCCACAGAGATACTGCCATGGCCCCCACTGTCCTGGGAGCTCTGTTTTATCTCCTTTAGGTTTGAGGCCCTGAAATCCTTCTTTGAGGTTTCCTCTGCTCCCTCAGGCCTACACATACCTGATAAACCATTTTCTTTCTGAAATCCTTCTCACTATCAGGCCATGAAGAAGTTCTATTTCATCTTTTCTCTCTTCCCTTTTGAATCTCTAACCTTCAGCCAAAGGCAAATCTTCCCCTCAGTATTTTTTTACGATGACATCTTGTCTCTAGTTGAGTCCTTTTTCTTTAGCTGTTGACAAATCTGCTAAAGTCCCCCAAAGTCTTAGCAGGATGGAACAGTAAAGCCAAAGAGAGTTAGGTCTTCAGCTTTGATCATAGGAGCAGAGGAACAAGGAGGAGATAAAGTGTGAAAAACGCCCCCCGTGGTGATCAGCATTTCAAAATATTATCCTACCATAATATCAGACATTGAGTTCGGGAGATAAGCTCGTGGCTGTGATGAGGGAAATGAAGCAGGAGTCTGGACTGAGTGAGATTAGGACTGGGTTAAGAAGTAGCTGCAGGCAGAGGAGGTGGGGTAGTTGAGAATCCTAGCCCTAATCCGAATAACGTTATCTCTAGGCTTTTTAAATGGTTGATTCTACAGGCACTGACTTTCCTTTAGACAAACAAGGACTTTCTTAAGGAGAGACGTGACCACACATAAGTTAGAGAATGTGATGTGGTTGTGTCACCCTTCCATGATCATTTGTATCAAAGTGCCTGAGTAACAGGGTGGCAACCCTTGATGTATAGCTCGTCAGATTACCCAGAGCTTGCCCGATAACCGGAAATTGACTCCCCACCTGTCAAAAGCATGTGTGGAAAAGGTGCTGCCATATACCCCTGGAGAAATCCCCTACATGTTGGCTGGGTGACTCTTTCTTATCTGCATCTGTGTGATGTACTTGCTCCTAATATTGCCTTACTTTGTCCACTTTTGCCTAGCTATCCTTTATTTATTTATTTATTTATTAAAAAAATTTTTTAACATTTATTCATTTTTGAGAGTGAGAGAGACAGAGCATGAGCCGGGGAGGGCCAGAGAGAGAGGGAGATACAGAATCCGAAGCAGGCTCCAGGCTCCAAGCTGTCAGCACAGGGCCTGACTCAGGGCTCGAACTCACAGACTGCGAGATCATGACCTGAGCCGAAGTCGGACACTCAACTGGCTGAGCCACCCAAGTGCCCCTGACTAGCTATCCTGTGTTGTCTAAAGTTGCAGCTTAGTGATTCTGTGTCACTTCTTGTACTCACCAAACATGCAGATTCATCAAATGGGACTTCCTTCAGCCTCTCCTTTTATTCAGTAGCCCAGGAATTCAGCATCTCTAGATCAGTGATTCTCAAACTTGAGTGTGCATCCATTACCTTGAGGGCTTGTCCACACAGATTGGTAGGCTCCACCCCCAGAATTTCTGATTCAGTGAGTCTGGGGTGAAACTCGGGAATATTCCTTTCTAACACATTCCCAGGTGATGCTGACGCTTCTGTCCCCAGGCAATGCTGGTCTAGCAATGCCAGAATACAATGTTTACCTTTTGAAATGGGACCCTTAATCCTGCTCTCCTAAAAACGAAGTGTTTCAATGGCAAAGGGATCATTCTACATTCCTCTGGTCAAAGTGACTTTTTTTTTTTTTCTAGACTGTGTGCTTTGATACAAAGTCAACTGGGAGAATGTAAGAATTTTATTCTCTAGATTCACTTTTAGGTGAGGCCTATATAATACTATGTGAATTATCTATTTACTAAATATTAAGCAAGTGTCCGCTTTCCTCGGTAGGTATTGTGAGTATATGAAAATGAGGCATCCTGTGTGTTATATGAAGGAGATAATACTGTGTAATCAAAAGCATGCAACTCAGCTGGAGCTACATTTCTAAGAATTCTGATCCTTGTATGATTCTGGCCAGGGCTGGTCACAAGAGAACTTTGTACAAGATGCAGAAGCAGCAGCCATTAGACTGTAAGTTCACTGGAGGGCAACATGTTCTGTCATAGCTTATGCGTGTTATCCCTGATCTCATGGCTCACCTTTTAGGCCTGGGCAGCAGCCAGGCCATGGCTCCTCCAGTGCAGCTTCTCTGAGACCTGGGCCAGGTGTAAGTATAACCACAAGGTACAAGGTGCTGGCGCTCCCTGCAGATCGCCCAGCTCACTGGGGTTGGGGGCAGTAAGACACAGATATGGGTTCCAATTTGTCACTGTGGAATCCATTTCTCTTCTTTGGGCTTTCAGTTTGTTCTTGCTTTCCCCCACTTTATATAATATTTTCTTAGCACTATTAGTCTTGATCACCTACAATGACTTTCAACCCCACGGGGCAAAGAGCAACCAATTTCCCATGGACTCTTTATCAGTTCTCACAGTTATGTAAGGCCTCATCTCTACCATAAATCCATTATTCTACAACATCTGGAGTGGTTCTGCTTCTCTATCTAATCCTGACTGGTAGAGACACCATTTACATGGTGCTTTTTGAGGTTTTGCAATGAGCAACCTATACAACTGTATTTGTTAGCCCTGTTCTAATACTGATGACCCGAATGATCTTGATCAACCTATGGAACTTCATTTAGTTTCAATTTGCTCATATATAAACTGGCAATAGCAATAAGCAATTCAAAGTATTATTCTGAGGATTAAATGAGCTAAGATGTGCAAAATGCCCTGACCATTCTAACTTAATGTAGTAATCCCATTCCTCAGTTATCCTCAATACCTTTATTGGGTTTCAATCTCTACGTATCACTTGCCACTTTCCAAATAGTCATATTTATTTCTTTTTTACTGTTTATGACCTATGTTCCTCCACGAGGATATAAACCATATGAGGGAATGTGCTTTGTGCACCTGGTTTATTTTTGTAGTCCCAATGCTTGGCCCCAGAACTAATATGATGGATGGCTGGATCAGAGAAGGAGGGAATATACATGGATGAACGGCTAAATGAATTAATGAAAGAAATATCTAGAAGAGTAGCTAGTTCATGGTGAGAATTCAATGTACAGCAGTCTTATTTTAAGAATTTATAAATTGGTAATGGAAATGTGCCCACTATTAGCCACCATATCCAATAGATTGAGATACATGCCATAAAAACCGTAGTATATAATTTGAGAACACAAGGAAACCATATTTAGTTAAGCAATAAACCAAAATGTTATGGATAAAGAGACAGTTTGGGTGGGGCCTTAAATTATGGGCAAAATTTTAACTGGAGAAGATTAGATGGGATAG
This sequence comes from Prionailurus viverrinus, assembly GCF_022837055.1. Classification (NCBI taxonomy): domain Eukaryota; kingdom Metazoa; phylum Chordata; class Mammalia; order Carnivora; family Felidae; genus Prionailurus; species Prionailurus viverrinus. Next base: position 23,029,975 of record NC_062569.1, read on the forward strand.
TGGGAGGAAGAAAAGAGGAAAAAACCCAGGTGTAAGACAAAGCATAGGATTTGTTGGAATAGTAAGTAGCCTTTTTTCCTGGAATATAAAGTTAAGTTAGTAACAAGAAATTTATAGAAGGTAAATAGGATAAATAGGAAGGGAAATGAGGACTAAATCATGGAAGCCTCTTAATTACTTTCTAATTACTTAAAACTTTACTTTGTTTAACAGTGTTTCACTAAATGTGTGCTCCACAGGGCACTAACACCAGCTATTCAAGATGCCCTAGGGGAAAAAAAAAGGTGTTCTCGGTCAAGTACCATATCCTTTATCTTCCTTTTGGAATATTACCAGTACCTTAGTATATTTAAGGCTCAGGGAGGTGCTGCAGTAAAGAAATCTTATTTAAGTTTTGTTAAGCTGGTGGTTCCCAGATTGACTGGTGGACAATTGTCTGTGCAAAATGCACATTGATATTGAGTGGAAATAGCATCCAGTGGATAAATGTTGAATACTCTACCAAGATCCTGTGCTAGTTGTCAGGGAAACACAAGGACGAGTATTGTACATTCCCTACCACAAGTAATGTGCACATTGTACCTTCCCTACCACAAGAGCTGTGCAGTGAATAGTGAATAAAGCACAAGGTTTGTGGCAAGAGTTGGAGAACAATATAATCAGAATAGGCCATAGATATATTCATCTTGAAATGGGAGATAATAAGCTTGAGTGTTGGGGGGAATAAACACAGAGAAACCAGTTATGAAGCCTCCATAATTGTCCAGAAAGGAGGCAATGAAACTTTGGACTAGGGGTTAACAGTAGAATGTGCTTCATCATCTCTTTTCCCCCCTCTTGGGGATGTAGGCCAGGCTCAGCTAGAAATCCCATTAGACCCAGAGGCAGGGCGGGGCTACACTGTGGGAAATTTTCAAGTTCTGAGGGCAATTGTCAGAAGGTCAGAGCTGAGAGAAAGAATGAAAACTATGTGATCAAGTAAGAGGGCTAGAAGAGAAGACCCCAATGGAAGGTGAGGTGATGCAAAATAAAAAGCGGGTCAAGGAAATAGAACCAGGAAGAATGAGAAGTCACCAAGAGGACAAGTGAGAGATGGTCCCAGAGAGCTCAGGAGATATACAGGTGCCATTAGGACTGGAGTTCAGCTTTGTGGCCAAAGCCAGGTTAATTTAAAGGTGCAAATGGTAGGAAACAGACGGAAAGGCATTGGAGAGGGAGCATCCTGTACTTTGGAGGCTGATTAAGGTGGAGACAGGCACAGTTTTATAAAGAATATGGGCTTTTGTCAGGTGTATAATTTGTATTCATTGCTCTTCTCCTTAGGGAAAGATAGAAATTTTGCTAAGTGGATATGGAAATGGGGTTGGATAAGGAAAGTTGTCTGGGCTTTCTGGCAATGTAGAAACTAGGCCTCTGGGAAGAAAAGCAGCCCATTTCTCTATATTTACTTGAGACCCCAGTGGCTATGTATACTTGTCATCCACAAGCAAAGAACTTCAGCTGCCATCAACGGTGATTTCCTTGAATGTGCTGTGTGTGCGAACCCATAGATTCTGGCTCAGTACTAGTATGTAGTATGAACTCAATAAATATTTGATGAGTGAATAAGAGAGGGAAGGAAGGAAAGAAGGGAGGGACGGAGGAAAGGTGAACCTGCCTAAGTTCAGAAAAACATATAAAGGTTATTTAACAACATGAGAGCCTCTGATCAAACCAAAGTGCATTTATGAAAAAGCCTAACGACATGGACATGCTCTGACAGATTTTCTCTGACTTCTTGAGGTGCCAAATCAGAACCAGGGTATCTCTCAGATGCCTTCTAATTCTTTGCCTTTGTCAATATAATGTTAACAAAAGGCGATTTGGTATTTGCACGAGTGAGTCAACTTTCAAAGACTACCACCGTCCTGTGTATTTGCTGTGAATGGTAGAAGCCATTTGAACATGCACACTAAAGCACATCTATTTAGAAACATAAATAATCAGAACATGGAGCAAAGTAGAGGAGATTTGTCACCTGATAAGCTGAACAGTATTGAGAAAAAGATGGGTTTTTTGAGGTCTAGAATTGGTCCATGATATTTTTACAGTTCAAAATTTTTGTCTACATAGACACAACAAAGGTGTCCTTCCAGCAGTCCGATTTTAAAAGCAAAAGGAAGAAGAATTCTTCTTTGCTGTTAACATTTGCCTAATGGATAGTGTCAGCTGACATTAAGAAAAGTTGGCCAGGTATAGTTAGGCTAGACTGAATTCTTTGGGGGAGGAGAAGAAAAACTGGATTATTCTGGTATGAAAGTCATTTAAATATCCATAATAAATAAAGTAATGAGATTTTCAGAGAATCACTTAAGCAGAAAAAAAAATGGCATAAACTTACCTAATCTAAAGCAGAATAAGGGTTCTTTAAAAGTTTTAGCTTTTAATGTGTTGAACAGCAATTTCACGTTTCTTTTCTGATAAAAAATAAAAGAGCTATCTTTTCTGGTTTTGTGTGTGAAATCTAAATATTGTTTTGCTATTTGTATAAATTTACTGCTGAAATTTTAGCGTTGTGAACCTGCATAGCATCGCACATTAAATGGATATTGATCTAACATTAGAAATAAAAAACAATACCCATTACATTAATCAATAAAGATTTAATTCCTGATGAACTCAGCAGCCTAGGGTGGGGTATTTGTTTGCTTCTCTCTTTTCCAAGCAAACTCTTTCACGTTATAGGAAATAATCCAACATTTAAAAGATTATACTGGGGGAAAAACAGCACTGGTGAAAGCTGCAGTTTGTAATTGCAAAGTTAATTATCTTCCTAAACCATCAGTTGTCGCTTAGAGAGACCAGATTCTTGCAGACTCTCCAGGGACTGCCTTTATTTCATTCCTAATGGCTTGGGACCCACCATTTTGCTGTCTCTGAACATTTGGTCACTGAATGCACCATTTATGGAGTATTGTTTAATTAAGGACAAATTAAGAGAACTGTGCACAGAATTTAATTTCATAGACTCTGTAAATTCTTTTAAAGAGGATACTAACTATAGGCATGATAAGTTTTCATTATCCATTGCTTCTATAAGGTATTGACAATTTATTGTTTGCAACAGTTCCAAGTTTTGTTTACTCTTCAGGGGATTTTGTTGGCACTGTACTTTTTGTGCTTCACAGAAATCCTATGGAGGCATCCGACTCTTCATTAACCCCTTCAGTTCTGAATCAACCCAGAAACGGAAACGCACATGTCTGAAAGGTTGCATTTGATCTTTGTAAAGGCTAGGGGTTTATGGTAAGGGCCAAATGAAAACAGATATCACTAAAACATGTGCTCGGTGTTCTAGATCTTGGGATATAAAACATCTCAAGTGGATAGTCATTCATTCATTCTTTCATTTGACAAATATTTGCTGAGTGCCTGCTATGTACCAGAAAATATCCTAATGGAGAATGCATGATTTACTAAGAAGTAGAGGACTTCTGAAGTATTTTGGCTTCAAAATTTTTTAGAATAAATTATCACCAGACTCCTCACTGCTTCCTTTGAAAAGTCAAGTGCAAATAATAAGTTTGCCTACTGGCACTCTGATAGAATAATTTTGTGTTAGACATAAAGTAAATTTCAGAGATTTTATTGTCCAAACTTCCATATGTTACTGATGAATAAACTAAGTCACAAGAGGTTCTTTTACTTGTCCAAATCCATTCAACACATTAATATCAAGTACCAGATACTTGAATTCTCAAATATAAAATTATTGATAAATATCGTTATTGAAGAAATTGTCATGAATAGTGTCTTAATTAAATAGTTAAAAATATCTGTAATGTTAGGACTATTGTATTTCCACGTGACAGAAGCTCACTCAAACTCTCTTAAGCCAATGGGACATTTATTATAAGGGAGTAAAAACTTCAGAACAAACTGAAACCTGGAATTTGATCATCAGGATTCTTTACAGTCTTATAATTGTGCCCCTCTGGGTATCTTCTTATTTCTTTTCTTCCTCTGCAGATATTTCTAATTTTTTCTCCTGTCCACTTGGAAAACATGGCTGCCAATAGCTCTTGATTTACAGTTTGTATTCTAACAACTCAGAGACATATTGTCTCCTTCTGTTCTAATTCAAAATTCCCAGGAAGGCACTCATTGGAGAAACTTGCAGCCAAGAACCTTACTGAATCAATACATTACGGCCAAAATAGGAACGATCTCTTGGGGACACTGTGATCAACTCTTTCTGTGACAGAAGTTCAAGTACAGATCAAGTAACTAATGTGGGAGTTTGTAGTGGTGGACATGTAGTTGGGGGTGGGGGTGGCTATGCATATTAATTTTGAGCCTGGCTGCTCTTGCTCAAATCACCCGAATTCTCATTCTAAGAACTGAAAATAATTCAAATTCTCTTCAACAACGAGACAGCTAAACAAATTGTGTGTTTTTAAATAATGAAATACTACACTGCGATAGAAAATTAATGAATTGCAGCTACCCACAATAATATGTATCAATTTCACAAACAAAATAATTTCGAGTGAAAAGGGCCACAAACCAAAATGAAAAGTATGATCCCTTTTATGAAACATTTAAAAATAGACACAGCTAGTGTTTAGTAATTCATACTTAAGTAGCAAAGCCGTAAATAAAAGCAAGAAAAAATTTACTGAATAATCAGGATTCTCTTTGGGGAAGAATGATAAAATGGTTACTGAGAGGGCCCGTGAAAAAGGTTTTGGGGATTGGCCATGTTTTATTTCTGGAGCGACATGGCTATTCCCTTTGTGAGAATTCACTGAGCTGCATGTTTATGTTTTATGCACTTCTTATATGGGAATTATGCCGCACAATGCAAAATTAGCCAATATTTCTAAAAGGGGGCCTTGGCCCTGCACGCTCAGAGTTATCTCCAGAGAGTAAGAGGAACAGAACTCCCACAAAATTGTGTGGCTCTAATTATAGAGGAGCCTTAGGTCCTACACCTACTCTAGTTGTCCAGGTGATATCAAGCCTCATCAGAGCACGTTCTGGATACCATAGATCAGGGACCTAGAAAAGGGATATGTGCACTGTTTCCTACGCGGATTGGTCTGGGCAGCCCTGCAGAGGCCTCTTATGCCTCTGGTCATGGAGGGTGAGCACCAAATCATCATCCCAACCCTTGGTCCTTAGGGTTCACTAGATATGCAGACCCCTCTGATTTCCCCCAAGCCAGGGACTTTTGTTTTTAGACCGAGGAGTACCCCTGCCTCCAACTCTAAACTCTTCAGTGGATATAAGCTTTTGAAGGAAATACCCAGGAAGTATACTGCAAACATCCCTAGTCATCAAAGCGCAGAATCTGGGACCTATTTGAATTGGAGGTAAGCAAAGAGAAAAATGCGGGCAAAACAACAGTAACAACAGAAAAATGACCATTGAAATTACTAATTTAACGTCCACAAATGAGTCTTTTCACCTATTTGCCATTTAAAGTAGTTAGAATTGGCTAAGAGCAACAAAAGACACAATTGCGGAAACAAGTAAAAAGTTATTTTTATTTTTTTAGTTTATAGTAAATTACAGAAGACAGTTAGTTACTAGCATGGGTATAGCAGTTGTACATTGTCAGAGCCAATGACTCTTAAATATATTATCTCTTTCCATGTGGTCACAATATGGCTGCTCCAGAGGCATCTGGGTGGCTCGGTCAGTTAAGGGTCAGACTTTGGCTCAGGTTATGATTCCCACGGTTTGTGAGTTAGCGCCCCATGTCAGGCCCTGCACTGACAGCTCGGAGCCTGGAGCCTGCTTCGGATTCTGTGTTTCCTTCTCTCTGCCCCTCACCCACTTGTTGTCTGTCTGTCTGTCTCTCTCTCTCTCAAAAATAAAAAAAAAAACATTAAAAAAAAATAATATGGCTGCTCCAAGGTAACCATCCCTTCATTCAAGGCAGCAAGAAGAAAGGAGAAGTGTTAGGAGAGTGGCACCATCGCTTCTGTAAAGAAAGAAAAATCTTCCCAAGACTCTGCCAGTGGATATCTATCTGCTGACAAAACTCATTGTTCAAAACCAAACTCACTCTTAAGTTAAAGAAAGGCTTGAGACACGAGCATTTAATATGGCTCGCTGAAACTCTGTTGCCACAAATGAAGAGTGAATTGGACAGTTGAGTAGATAACCAGGAATGTCTATGGCATGGGGGTTGCATTTTATTATTTATAAAACGGTTTCACATCAAAGGATAATCATTTACGAACAGTTACTAGAAAGTTAATGGCAACCCAATCTAAACTATATCAGAAGCAAGAGCCTGCCTTATTTCTGACAAACTTTAGAAAGGCCCGTGAGTTTGAACGGGGAGTCACGCCCCTGCTCAAAACCACATATGTGTTCATTTTTTATTTACTTTGTTTGAAGCATGTTTATATAAGTTCTGTTTTCAAGATAAAACTAGAATCGAGGAGGAGGAATACATTTAAAAGCACCTCAAATTCCCTCTGGCCCCATTTCCTAGTTTCATCTGTTACTAATCCCACATAGCTTCCGGTATATAGAATCATCGAGTGTTAGCAGAATTACCATAGATGAGTATTTCTTTACTATTGTAGCAACCAATTCTTAGTTATTTTCCTCCAAACTGCATAAGCATTTCTTTTACAGGGAGGGTGCTATTTTTTACAAAGTCAAAATCTGGACAGCAGTCCTTCATTCACCAGAAAAACAGTTAAATATGCCAATGATGAAAAAAGACTGTGTGTGTGTGTGTGTGTATACATGTGAACCCATGAAGTGGGGCCAAGATAGGTTGCACAAAAGACTGGATCACTGAACAGAGTGTTCGGGACTCCTTGCAACTTGCATTCCTACCATAACAAAAAAAAAAATAAGAGTATAAACATAATAAATCAACAGACAGATAGGCAGATAGGTAGATAAACCTCTGATATGTGTCCTCAGACTTGCAGATGTGCACACTCAGAGGCGCAGCCAGACAAAAGGGTTTTTTATCATATTTCATAAAGAATCCCCTGGCCATGAACTAACTGCTAAAATATTTAGATAAGATTGAGTGTATAAAGAAGGAGGGGAAGGACGAGGAGGGTGTGACGGGGAAGAGAGGGAAGACGCGGAGGAGAAAGACCGAGGAGCTTAGGCATAAAATGTCATCTGAATCATAGCTAACATATTGCTCACCCAACACTACGATGCTATAGAAAAATTATACCAAATCCAAAACCTGTCAAATGAGATTTAGCAACACAGTTCAGAAGTTATCCCCTATTGGGTAACTGTCTATAATCTTGCAACAAACCCCATAAGTGTTCACGGTAGTTATTCCATATGCTAAGGGCAGCATATCATTTCAGAGTTGTCAGTTTTAATTTCGGTGTTATTAATTTTACCATAAGCCTACAGACGTATATTTCAGAAGGCATATATCATGAAGATCGTAAACTTCCACAAAGAAGCTGGTGATAGTTATAGGTTATGTCACAGGTTTGATGGGAATTAGATTCTCAAGAGAATAGTAAGAGAGGGTTTAATGTATATGTCAAAGCATGCATGAAGAAACTAGCCTCTCCACAAATTGGCAGTCAAGATATGTCCAAACGATTAAAAATACTTTGGTGAGGTGTTTTTTTTTAATTAACAACATATTGTGTTACAAAAATGTAGGCTTTGCAGCAAACCTACGAGGTTGTGATGAAAAGTTCATTTATCGAAAAACTATTTTTATGTCTAAAAGTACTGCATCTTACATCAACATTTCTCAGTAATTTGATAATTTTTTTTGAAAACAGGAATCTAATCTTTCATGGTATATTAGCAGACATCTTTCAATCACTGATTCACTGGTGTCTGTGGGCTTTAAAACTTGTGTAAAAGGAAACAGATACTGTGATCAAAGATGGCGGCAAATTCTTTGCCATTCGTCTCACCGAAAGATAGAATCTATTTCCCTCCCCTTGAATCTGGGTGGTTTGTGGACTTCTCCAGTGGAATGTGGTAGGAGTGACTCTAAGTTTCCCTAAGATTAAGCTGAAGATTATTAATCCTAAAATATTAACCCTAAGATTAATCCTGAACTAGTCTCATCAATGGAAAAGCAATCATGAAAGATGATTAAATCTCAAATATGACCCACAGGTGGCTGCTAGATCCTTTGATCCTATCACATAAGGATTTAATGCCTTAGGGCTTTCCCCTTTACCTCTTAGCACGTTCACTCTAGGAAGCTGGCTACCATGCAAAAAGTTCAACTGTTAGACCACCATATTGCAAGGCAACCCACGTTACTCGGAAAGAGAGAAGTTACGTGCAGGAGTATTGCAGTGCCTGATATATGAGTGAAACTTTCTTAGGTCTTCCAACTCAGCCCCATCAGTAGCTGAATGCAGCTAGATAAAGGACTTTAGCTGACATCGTGTAGCAGAAGTACGGCCCAGAACAGCACTGTCCAAATTCCTAACCCACAGGATGTTGAGAAAGAATACATTGTTTTTGTTTTAAGTACCATGTCTTGAGGTGCCTTGTAGTGTGGCAATAGATAACCTACACAGATTATGGATATCGTGTGTGTATGTGTATAAACATATAAAACACACACGCCCATATTTGTAATTAATACAGGGGCACCTGGGTGGCTCAGTCAGTTAAGTATCTGACTTTGGCTCAGGTCACGATCTCATGGTTCGTGGGTTCGAGCCCCCTGTAGGCTCTGTGTTGACAGCTCAGAGCCTGGAGCCTGCTTCAGAGTCTGTGTCTCCTCTCTCTGCCCCCCCCCCCCACATTCTGTCTCTCTCCTCTCTCAAAAATAAATAAACATTAAAACAAATTTAAAGAGAAGTAATGCAAAATAAAATTTTGAATGAGAGATTAGTTTTGTATATTTGTAAAAAATAAATAAACAAGGATATACCAGAGATAGAAACAAGAGAGAAAAGAAACACAAATGAGACACATGTCACTATCACTTCAAAATATTTTTAAACAATGTGACTGTATTTTAATCATTTAAAATTTTAAAACTAAAATTTAGAAATAATTACTCAGGCAGAGAGAGCCAGACAGATAGACAGAGGGAGACAGAGAAGGAAAAGGAGGTGGAGAAGAAGAGGGCTGTGATTTATATGCTATTTATTTATTTATTTTTTTAATTTTTTTTTCAACATTTATTTATTTTTGGGACAGAGAGAGACAGAGCATGAACGGGAGAGGGGCAGAGAGAGAGGGAGACACAGAATCGGAAACAGGCTCCAGGCTCTGAGCCATTAGCCCAGAGCCCAACGCGGGGCTCGAACTCACAGACCGTGAGATCGTGACCTGGCTGAAGTCGGACGCTTAACCGACTGCGCCACCCAGGCGCCCCTATGCTATTTATTTTTAATAAATTAACTTGCCAAGTAGTGCTACACCAAGAATGGTAGAATTTTGGAAATGCTTCTTCCAGGAATTATATTTTGAGCAGCCTGGATGCCAGCCCTAAGTTAGTCTTCATATAGTCTCCTCAATGAAAATGATACCATGAGAGAGTACTAAATCTCCAATGTGGCCCATTAATGTAACCTTTGGTTATGGTGGCATAAGAGTTTAGCCCCCTATGGCCAGGAAAGGTAAACCTATTCATTTAGATACAATGTGAGAACTGAACCTCTTGGCCCCCCAAAAGCCTCAATTTTACTTTGCCAGTAAACCTTAGGTGATTTGTAGAAATCACCTAAAATCTATAAACTGTTCACTTAATGTTGAAATGGCTCAAACTGGAAGTCTTTTTACAAAGTATATTTAATAAGGTGTGTGTGTGTGTGTGTGTGTGTGTGTGTGTGTGTGCATGTATGCACAGGTGTGTGTTGTGTAGATGATTGCAGTTATCTTCATTGAATCTGATTTAAAAAAAAAGTTTATTTATTTATTTTGAGACAGAGGGTTGGGGACAGGAGCAGAGAGAGAGAGAAAGAGAGAAGGAGAGAGAGAATCCCAAGCAGGCTCCATGCTGTCAGCATGGAGTGAGGTGCAGGGCTCACACTCATGAACTGTGAGATCATGACCTGAGCTGAAATCAAGAATCAGAGGCTTAACTGACTGAGCCACCCAGGTGTCCCCTGAGTCTGACTTTTTACTAGATATTTGTAATGTTAACTTGAGCGTTTCTTCAAAAAAAAAAAAAAGATAGCTCTTAACTGGATTTTATCAGAAATCATCTTGAACTTCTCTGCCACGAAACCCAAATATACTATCTACCCTAGGATCTTTGCAATGCCTCGCGTAAAACACAATATCATAATGATGAAACATGCAGTTTAACTCATAAGCATTTTTGAATAAAATGGCCAAAGAGCTCCTCAGTAAAATAGAGTCCACTTTATTTTAAGAATTACTATGACAACATTAAGGCAAACAAATGGCCTGGTTAGAGTCGTCAGTGAATACTGCCCTGTAAACTGGGGTATAAATGTGACTCAGGAGGCCACAAGCCTCCCCACATAAAACTTCATTCTCAGGCACATTCACTGATTCACACCCAGTGAAAAATGATTCCTCTATTCCTACCCGGATATCCCTGCATCCATATTTTGTCTTAATAATATTTAAGTATTGGGGCTCCTGGGTGGCTCAGTCAGGTAAGCCTCTGACTTGATTTCAGCTCAGGTCACGATCTTGTGGTTGGTGACTTCGAGCCCCCGGTGTATGTCTCTGTGATTATATCCCTATTACGTGGTAACATTTGACAAAATCTTAGAAGATTTGGAGAGAATGGGCTAAGTTGATTTTGGAAGACCACTTGCTGAATACTCTGTGTTTATACTTTTGATTTCTGGCTCTACTTAAGCAAACACTAGACAGAGAGAAAGTATAAAGGGGAGTTGATATAAGCATCTGACAAAAAAAAATTCTGGCTGGGCTCAGTGTCAGAAGAGGGACAAATGTGTTCAGAAAAATAAGCAAGTTACATGGACAAACAGACATAGTCCGGTTATACCTCATTAACAGAGTTATGTTGATCACAAAAATGTAACTTGACATTTATATCACACTTCAACACTTCTATTACACTTTCCTGAAAAAAATCTTTCTCATATATATCAATTTTTGTCATGTGACCCCACAACATGCCAAGGAAGAAAACAGGGGAGAAATGTTTTATCTTCATTTCATAACTTAGACGGACAAAGCTTAAAAATGTTAAATGGCTCATCTATTAGCAACCGGTGCAAAGATTTTACCCTAAAGTCTTTTGTCTCGCAGGCCTGGCCCTTTCCACAGCAATGCTTTTCATCTCATTTTTATCAGGAAATGAGAGAAGTATAAATAAAGACCTTATCCCAACCTGGGATTCAATATAACATCTTGCCTAAGAACCATAAAATGCTGCAAAACATTAGCAGTGCTTATCGAAGGACTTTGTCTGTGTGCTGCTTTGGTTGCATTTGGTTTTGTCTGTGGTACAGATGTGTCAGGCAGGTCAGTCGCTCAACCTCCTAAGTGGTTGGCCTCCTACCTAATGTTACGGACTAAAGCTGAGTCCTAGCAATGGATGAAGTCAGATAGTGGAGGAAAAGGCATGGTGTTGGCTCCTATGTAATGGATTAAGCAGAAGCAAAATGCCAACAGTAATTAAAAATATATCTTGGTCCTAGGTTGATATTTAGCATCTTGTCCATTAGCTTACTGGCTTGAGAGTTCACAGCCTCTGTGGTCGTACCATTTGAGGGTTTTGATGTGGGCATTGTGGTAAACTCCAAACATTTGTCAGCACTCACTGGGGCTATTAATAGAAAAATGTACAAAGTTATATTGTATTAGATTTTTTTTGTTTTGGTGTATTTTTCCATGGAAGTAATAGAACCATTTCCTTTCTCATTAAAAAAAAATATATTCTATGCTGACATTCCATTAGCCAAACATACAATAAGTTGCTCAGCTAGTTTTAGCACTAGGTTGTTCTCTGAATAAAAGCCAGATATTTTATTCTAAAAACAAATGTCACCTACTATATGCCGGGAATTATGACACAAGATTAAATTAAAAAAAAAATTTTTTTTTAACATTTATTTATTTTTGAGACAGAGAGAGACAGAGCATGAACGGGGGAGGGGCAGAGAGAGAGGGAGACACAGAATCGGAAGCAGGCTCCAGGCTCTGAGCCCTCAGCCCAGAGCCCGACGTGGGGCTCGAACTCACGGACCGCGAGATCGTGACCTGCGCTGAAGTCGGACGCTCAACCGACTGAGCCACCCAGGTGCCCCGACACAAGATTAAATAAAACAAAATTCCAGACAAATTCCTTTGACTGGCTTTTTGCTAGTTTTTATGGTAAGAAAATAATGAAATCTTCCTAGTCTGCTTAAATAAATCAAATTCATTTGCCTGATGATTAATGCATTTCAAGAAACACTTGTAGATCACCTACCATGAGAAAAATGTTCTAGAAGTTCATTCAGGGGCCTTCTCCAATTAAAACTCAGCAAAAAATGCAAGATAAGATGTGGATGTATATAAACAAAGCTCTGGAAACAGTTTCTCTGTTCAGAGGATTCCTCCTTCGGAGTCCCCCAGTGAGGGAGACTGCTTTCGTTCATCTGAGGGAGGTCTTTGGATCATGAGGCTGTTAGTGTGACCTTCATGGAACCATCCTCCCCTCCAATGCTGCAAAAACTGGATCTGCTGTAGGTCCATGCAAAAATGGGCAGATGTGTCCTCTACCCAACTTGTGGCACTTTTTTGGGCAGCTCCTCAGGTAGCATTTCAGATACCCTGAGTTCCCCAAGTTTTTCTGGATTCCTTGGCTCATAGTCCCTTACTCAACCTTCAAAGTCAGCATTAACAGGTCAAGTTCTTCTCACATCAAACCACTCTGACCTCTTCTGTTGCTTCTTTTACTTTTAAGGGCTCTTGTGATTACATTGGGATGACCCATATAATCCAGGATAATTTTCCCATCTCAAGGTCTTTAACTTAATCACATCGACAAAGTCCCTTTGCCACTGATTTCCAGGATGAGAACATGGACATCTTTGGGAGCATGGGGGGCATTATTCTGCCCACAACATGTACTACAAATACACTTATAGTCTAGGTCCAGGCCATATAAATACACTGTAATTGAAATGGTATCTGATTCAACTACCCCCTTCCTCCAGGCCTTCAAAGACTAAAGTGTACAATCTTTTGCTTTTCAGAATGATTGTATGTTTAAATCACCTTCTCCCCAAACAATATAAACAGATAGGTCTCTTTCTACATAAACAGATATCACCATTTAGTAAGAAGTATGAACTCTGAAGTCATAGAGACTTATTGTGACCTTGGACGTCATTTCTGAACTTTAATTCGTTTATCAATGAATGTGGATAATAAATCCCCTTTCATAAAGTATCTAGCACGACACTCACTGGTACTCAACAGCTATTGTTTCTCTCCCGTAGATAGCTACAACCCCTCACAATACCACCAAAATCTTCTCAAAGGAGAAAACTCAGAGCTCCTGTAAGATTGCAGACCATTTTATACATTTGTGTACACACACACACACACACACACACACACTCCATGACACAAAATCAGTAAAATCAGAGGTGTAGACTACTTCACCTTGCTTAAACCACGGCAGGGTGTTCTGAGTCCAGTTTGGTATTCTGACTGGACCGTGGTATCAAATGCTTTGAGACACATCTGCTCCAAAGGTGAGACAAGCGGCTATTTTGGTTTATCCTGGAGCCCTTGAAGTCCTATCTCAGAATCCTGGAGGTTTAAAACTGGAATCTAGTAAAAACTTAAAAATTGGAGATCATCTCGTCCAGCACCTCAAACAGAGTCTTTCAGAGTCTGTTCTGGTGGTGGGGGGACAAGAGCTGGAGGAAACCTGTGCGTTTCCCAACCTCGCCTCAAGCAGACTGAACACCTCTTGGGCCTGTTCTGCAAACACAGCTCTTACATAAAATTTGTTTGATGATGGGGTTCTGCTGAATTTGTGTTTTTCTTTTTCGAGCCATTGATTTAGTTCACCCCCCTCATTTTACAAAAAGGAAAGTGATTTGACCTGTGTTACTCACTTCAGCTTGCTGCCTTTCTAAGGGGCCGCCATTGCAAGAACAGGGATCCCTCACAGTCATTGTCAGACGCAGCATCAACTGCTCTGCAATCAGCCAAGGGCATTGTGCTAAGAAGCCATCAATTATCCCGAGTAGTCAATGAGAGTTTGCTGTTGTAAAGGGACTCAATTGAAGATAATCCATAAAAAATCAATTACATTATTATTTCTTAATTAGGGCACTTGACAATATAGCTTTCCTCAGCAAAGCCATCAGTGAATAAGCACATAAATACACATAAATAAATGCTGCTTCCCTCCCACTGAGCTCCTCAATAAGTTCACAGTGACCTTTATCACCAAATATTCTTCCAGACAAGAACGTTTGCATGTTTAAGAAGACTCTCAAGCTGTTTTTCTCTTTTGGATGGAAAAACAACTCCATCACAAGTGCTAAGGTAATAATAGTAATATATTTGTAGATTATTAAAATATCATGCAATGTATATGTAATGCTTTCCAATTTACAAAGTGCTGTCACAGTTCATTTCCTCTCTTCGAGGCAGTGGTGAGCTCAACTCTATACCTTGAAGTATGCCAAATATGCCCTTGCACCAATAACTGATAAGGAGGTACCTCACCATATGTGATTATTTTCAATGACCCTTCTCCATTCATCCCTGACCTTATCCAATTTCAAATGAATTTTTCTTCCCAGCTTCTGAGTCATGGCTTCATCTCTCATGTGTAGCCTTGAGAAAGTCCTCTGGACAGAGAAAGTCCTCTAGTTTTGTTTTTTTATTGAACCAGTATTCGTTGAATGTGTGATATGCAATAGACGTTATGGAAACAAAGCTTCCTAATTTACAGAGTTTGTATTCCAATAGACAAGTGGTTGTAATGAAACGTGAACTCCAAAACTCTACAGGCTTCTGGGAGCTTCTGGGAAAAGTATGCCTTTTCCATACTTAGGAGGGAGGGGAAGGCTTTCTAAATGAAGTACCAGCTAAACTGAGACTGGAATAATAAATAGAAGTTAACAGGATGGAGTAAAATATCATGTTCAAAGGCCCAGGCATAAGATACTCTATGGCATGATAGCAGATCTAGGAGTGCCTGGATAGCTCAGTTGGAAAAGCGTGCGAATCTTGGTCTTGGGGTCATGGGTCCAAGCTCCACACTGGGTGTAGAGATTTCTTAAATAAATAAAACTTGAAAAAAAATCTCAGATCTAAAGGTAGCTCAAAACGACTGGAGCTCGAAAGGAGTTGAGAGGATTGATTAGAGTCCCACATAGAGATAGAGAGAAGAGAGTTGTGGAAGAAAGGTGTTCTAGGCAAAAAGTTCAATATAGACAGTCCCAGAGAAAAAAGAAGCAGGGACTGAAAAAGCTGACTATTCCTGGTGAAACAAGAAGGATAATGTTTAGCACTGAGGGTGGAATCAGAACCAGACCACACAGAACCTTGTAAACCATGTTAAAGGGTTTGAACTCTTCTAACAGTGTATTCAGTAAGGATACTCCAGAGAAACAGACCCAATAGGATTTGGTTTTTTCTTTGTTTGTTTATTATAGAAATTGGCTAGGGGTACCTGGGTGGCTCAGTGGGTTAAGCGACTAACTCTTGATTTAGGCTCAGGTCATGATCTCACACCGTTGGTGGGTTCGAGTCCCACATTGGACTCTGAGCTGACAGCACGGAGCCTGCTTGGTCCCCTGCCTCCTTCTGTCTCTGCCCCTTCCCCACTTGCTCTATCTCTCAAAATAAATTAAAATAAAAAACTTAAAAAAACACTGATTAACACAGTATTGGAGGTCAAGAAGTCCCATAATCTGCCATCTGCACGCTGGAGAACCAGGAAATCCAGGGCCATAATTCAGTGGTATAATTCAGCCTGAATTAAAAGGCCTGAGGTGAGGTGGGCAGGTGGGGCCTGGTATATGTCCCAGAGGCTCAAGACCCAGGAGCCCTAATGTCCAAGAGCAAGAGAAGATGAACAGGTCAAGGAGAGAGAGAGAGAGAGAGAGAGAGAATTGACCTTTGCTCTGACTTTTTGTCTGTTTGAACCCTCAGTAGGCTAGATGAAGCCCAGTCATATTGGTGAGAGTGGATCCTCTTTACTCAGTCTACTGACAGATTCAAATGCCAATCTCTTCGGGAAGGACCCTCACAGACACACCCAAAATAATGTTTCACCAGCTATCCAGGCATCCCTCAGCCCAGCCAAGTCAACACATAAAATTAACCATCACACAAAAAAAACAAATCTCATTTTTATTCTGCCCCAGGATAATCCATTCTATACACAGCAATCAGAGTGTTCTTTTTACAACATCCATCCCTACCTATCCTGTTTCCTCCTCATCTTAAAACACTCCACTCATACACGGGAAAGAATCCAAACTCCTTACCATGACCTAGAAGGCTCTACACGATCTCGCCCCCCGTTCACCTCTCTGACGTCATTGCAAAATTGTCTCCCGTTGCTCATGTTGTCCCAGTCGCATGAGCCTTGTGTTTGTTCTACTGGCGTGTTAAACCTCTTCGTGCCTCAGGGGTTTCACACTTGCTGTTCCCACCGCCTAAAATATTCTTCCCCAGATCTTAACATGACTGGACTTGACATGACTTAACATGACTGGACAGACATTATCAGCACAGATGTCATCTCAGGCAGGCCTTCTATCATTCTACTCCCAGGTTGCCCTGGGCTCCAGCCAAGGCATATCCCTAGCATACCATTCTGAACTATTTTCTGCAAGGCTGTATTGCTATATTAGGTAGGGAAGGCTGGCGGATGCTTCCCAGGGTAGAATGACTCAAAGGCAATAAGAGTGTATTTCTCAGATGTAACAGTCCAAGGTGGGTATTCCTAATTGAATTGTGACTCTTCTCCCTGCAGTAACGCAAAGACCCAGGATGCTTCCATAGGGTGGCTCTGCCCTTTTCTAAGGCTTCCATGGGAGGGAAAGAGAGACTTGGCCTGAAAGGGACACACATTGTTTTTTGTTTTCTCTTACATCCCATGCAGGGAGAGTGAGTTCCCTGACCACACAAGCAGCTATAAGGGCAGTCCAGCCAACTTCCCAGCTATGAGTGCAGCCTGCAAAGAGAAAGCAGGTTTTAGTGGATATTTACCTCTGCTATAGCAGCAAGAATGCTTTTTAAAATTATCATGGTTATTTATCAATGCACTTACTAGTGGTAGTATTATTACTTCATTCCCCCATCACAAATTAAGCTGAGCTACTGATGCCAGAAACTTTTTCTATTATGGATAACACTATAGCTTTATTTCTTAGAATAGGGCCTAGGAGAGTAGAGGATGAATAAATTCTTGTTTAAAAAAATATGTTTAAACAAAAGCGGAGCTGGAATTAACCTAGGTCTTCTTATTCACATCTGACACTTTTTCCACCATGGGGCTCAGCTTTCCAAAAAAAAAAAGGAGCCAGATACCTGGCCCTGGCTGACTTACGAAGTGCAAGTAAGACAATCAGTGGCTTCTGAGGTTCTACCCAGCTCTGAGATCCTGTGTGGCTCTAATTTCCTCTATTGTGATGAGGAAGCTGGCTCTCTAGAAGATAGGGGAAATTTGCATTAAATACGACAATGACAGGGGCCCCGGGGTGGCTCGGTTGGTTGAGCGTCCAACTCTTGTTTCAGCTCAGGTCAAGATCCCAGAGCCAAGGGATGGAGCCTGCTTGAGATTCTCTGTCTCCCTGTGCCCCCTTTCCTGTTCACCCTCTCTGTCTTTTTCTCTTTCGCAAAAAAAAAAAAAAAAAATTAAAAAAAAAAATAAGACAATGACATATTCAGTGGTTTGGCTTAGGGCTGGGCACGTTTTCAAAACTGAAATTGGCCTTGGTACAGACCCCAGTACCTTTAGGCATGCCATCAGTTCTGTGGGGCTGGTTAACTGCATCTCTTGGGAAAGGCAAGCAAACGGGATAGAAATGTGCTTTGAACCGATGCAAGCCTTTCTGTTATTTAAATGCAGCTAAGGTACCATATCCTTAATTGGTAAAGCGATCGTACTGATTTCCTCCATGTCGCAATAATTCCAGGCTAGTGTCTGGTATTTCGGAAAGGAAGGCTCAAAAAATGGGTGCTGAATGTGTATATATTAGATTTAAAGTATCAATGACACTTAGAATGTTTAAATATGTAAAAAAATGAAAAAGCTGGCCAGGAGAGTTCCTCAATGTGCTGATAAGTCCCCAATTACCCATTTTTGAAAAATGCCAGTGTCACCCAGCATTTTGCCGCTTTGATTGCATGTGCAGGACAGTAGGATCTCACCAGCACCCCCTGCAGGAATCACCTCTGCCTGGAGTATTTGTGGAAAAGGGGTATTTTGGCATGACTGCTTCAGAGTCCCATTCCCTTGTGTCTCCTTCTATGCTACTCCTGACTTCCAAGTACTAATAAATACCTTGATTCTCAGCCCTACAGCTACTGTTCTTTCACTGTCTTGCTATCTGCAAAGAAATGGCCATTCTCTCTTTTATTTCTCCAAACACACCTCAGCTGCTGTGCGTACTGCAGTCCCCCCTTATCTGTGGGAGGTACACCTCAGGACCCCCAGTGGATACCTGAAGCCATGAGAGTACGGAACCCTATATGTGCTATGTTTTCCCCTATACGCACAAGCCTACGATCAAGTTTAATTTATGAATTAGGTACAGTAAAAGATTAACAACAATAACTAATGATTAATACAATCACAGCAATATCATGTAATAAAAGTTATGTGAACGTGGTCTCTAAATATCTGACTGTACCGGACTCACCCTTCTTCTGGCGATAATGTGAGATGATAAAATGCCTACGTGATGAGACGATGTGAGGTGAATGACATAGCCTTAGGCTACTATTGGCCTTCAGATGATAGGTCAGAAGGAGGACCGTCTTCTTGCAGAGTGCAGTTGGCCATGGGTAACTAAAACCTGCGGAAAGCAAAACCACACATAACGGGGGAACTACTGTATGGAACTTTTACTGCAAAGATAAGACAAGGTAGCACTGAACAAGATCCAACCTAGAGGTGAACCCTAAACTCTTAAAAATTCTACCAGCCCAAACAGAGGGGTGGTCAGTTTTAAAGCTCACTTGCTTTCACCTTATCAGGACCCAGGATCTTTTCTATCTACTGGAAGAAGATACCTGCTAGTCCTCTACTCCAACCCTCAGGTCTTTACCAGTGCCCCCTTCTGAAGGTTATCCCTGGGTGCCATTGCTGGCACTGCCCTCACTGGGTACAACCCCAAAGTGCAGGAGAATCAAGCCTCTTAAAAGCATCCATCAAGCAGGGTGAAAAACATACCCCTATTATTACGCTCCTGTGGTTATTTGCGTGTACTAGATCTGGATGATGGGACTTCTGTGCAGTGATGTGCTGCTGTGCATTATGTCCCAACTCCATGCATAATGGTGTCACACTGGTAGCTTGAAATAGACCATGGTGGGAGCATTTACGCCAAAGAAATTGACAAACACTGCAAATCAGGGCTCTGTTTATCCCCAGCATGCCAATTACTAAACATTTCCCAGTATACCTCCGGACACCTCTGAGGTTACACACTGGCTCCCAGGGTTCCCCCGTGGGATTCAGCTCTAGTTACCCACATGGATTGGGTACCTGCATGTCTCTGCCTCAGTTGCTTGCTTTGCCTGCTGAGGTTTTCTGAGATCACTCCCAGAATAAATCTTTGTTTAAGAGTCAGCTGCTGGATGAACTCAAACTAAGACACTGCTGGGGACTTCCATGTAGGTTCATTAAGACCTCCGTTTGGCCTCTGGACTACCTCTGCATATCCAAAATAGCCACCTACCCCTACCATATACCTTTAGCAAAGAAGGAATAGAATCCCTGAGATGATTTTCTCAAGGAAGATTTTCCTGACCACCCTATCTAAAATAGCAACCTCCTCCACCATCCCTGGTCCAATATTACTTTTCTTCATGGCATATATTACCACCTGGCATAATGCTAGAGATCTACTTGTTCATTAATTTATTATCTGTTCCACTAGACTACGAGTTCCATAAGGACTAGTGCTTTCCTTATTTGCCTCTAATCTCTACAGTTTTGGTGCAGTCTAAACCCTATCCTATGTATGATGCAATATAAACATGAACTGATCCATCAGACAAAACTGAATCAGACACAGGGGATATAAAGAAAAATATACCGTGATTCTTCCCCGGAGAAGTTAAGAGGCTAACGGGGGAGACATTTATCAGATAATGACAATGCATTGTGCTAAGAGGTGTTACCGGTGGCCTAGTTTATCTATAAGGAGTCTATTTGCTTCACATCTGGCATAGGTACCAGTGTTTCTCCACTCCCATCATCCTGTCTCAGCTCAACCTCACCTCAGTTATGTTCCTTTAAATCAGTGCTTCCTCCAGGAATTTAAATCTTCCACAGATCCTATCAGAGTAAGCTTATAAGAATGCAGCTATGACTATGTCTTTTCCCTCATAAAAGGCTTTGAGCTGTTTAACACTGCCTGCAGAATAAATTCTAAACCTTAAACATACGTGGATACTTCTTCAAGGTTGTTTTAGCCCCCTTTACTTCTCCAGCCACATCTTTACATCTGAACTCCTAACATCTCCCCAAACAGAAATATTTTTCTCTAGCTTCCTTTCTCTAACTGGGGGGGCCCACCCTTTCCCCACTATATCCACACCTACCATGACCATCATCACATGACTGTTGGATGATAATTCACAAATATCTGCATGTCTTACAAGTGAGGTGTGACTGTCTTTCTTCTTGACAGTCGTTTCAAGGATATTTTTATAGCTAACAGCCTTAGAAGAGAGAGACAGTGTCTCCCTCTGGAGCAGAGGGTAAGTTTGCTTGCTGCTCATGATAAAAGACTTGGGCTGCCTAAGGTCAAGGTGTCACTCCTGTAACGCAAACTGCTATGTGTTCAGGTGTCTTCAGGTCCCCTTCATGTCTCCTTGTGGGAATTGGGGCACAAGGAACCAAAGGGAAAATCTGCTGATGTGCTGGCTATTTCTAGTGTGTGGAGTAATACGCTGTCATTTATCTCCAATCCAGGTGTGTCACGTTTTCTACCACTGTCCATTCACTTGCCAAAAGGGTAAAATCTTGGACTACGCAGTTCTTGATAATGGCTAACCTTTGCTTAAGTTTAAGACTTAGCTGAAGGATTATATTGTCAAAGGAAAACTGAAAGAAAGATGCATTTAGAAAAGGAAAGAAAATATTTACTTTCAAAGAGTATAAAAGAGGCTATGATAGTCTCCAAAGATGGCTCCTGTCTAGTCCTTTCCTTACTTACATTCTACTCCTCACATCAGTGGATTGAGTTTAATTCCTATCCCCTTGAATCTGGGCTGGTCTTAGTGTGGCAGCAATTATGTTCTAGGACTTCTAAAAATTTTTTTTTAATGTTTATTTATTTTTGAGAGAGAGACAGAGTGTGAGCAGGGGAGGGGCAGAGAGAGGGAGACACAGAATCTGAAGCAGGCTCCAGGGTCCGAGCTGCCTGACGCGGGGCTCGAACTCACGAACCGTGAGATCGTGACCTGAGCTGAAGTCGGACGTTCAACAACTGAGCCACCCAGGGACCCCTGTTCTAGGACTTCTTAAAGTAAATTACCAGAAGCCTTTTAGCATCTACTTGGGTCTCTTAGAATACTTTCTTTGGAGACAACCCCTTTGGGGACAACTCACTCATTTACCATAATCTAAGAAAAATCTAAGTCACATGGAGAGGCCATGTTTAGGGGCACTGGTCAACAGGCCCTACTGAGCTTTGGTTCACATGTAAATGAGCCATCTTCAACATCCGGCCCAGTAGAGCTCCCAGATAACATCAGTGTCAGCCATCACTTGAATGCAACTGTATGAGAAACCTCAGGTGAGAACCACCCAGCTAAGCCTGCTCAACCGTAAGTGATAATAAGATTATTTAAACTGCTTAGTTGTGGGGTGGGTTATTATGAAGCAACAGATAAATGGAGCAGAATTAGCCTTCAGAAGGCTTGAATCACCATGTCACCAAATAAAATACATAACAGATATTTAAACACACACACACACACACACACACACACACACCCCTACCAATGTAAGCATATTGTTCTTATCATGGTAGAAAAACAGCAACTTTCTCTGACGGTTATCGAGTCAAGAAGATTATCATGTATCTGCAGACATCAGCATAGCCACAAGCAGGCATCAAATGATTGCCTTTCTTAAGAGTCCAGGAGAATGGGAAATAGTAAAGGCTTTATTCTTTTGAAGACCTGCCTGTACCATAACTAACCCTAACAAGGCGATCCTGTTGGTTTTAGTTTGTCGCAGGGTGCATTTTTTTTTTCTTGCTGTGGAATGTGAAGAGCACAGTCATAGTGGAAGTCAAACAAAAAGTTTTTGCTTTTTCGACATACGTGAGGCTTTTCTAATCACTCTACTCGTTGCGACATGCATCCACAGGTGGTTTAATATAAGATCATCTTCATTAGAATATTAGTTATCTTTAGTATATTATAGGGTAGTGGTTCTCAAACTTTATCAGGAAACAGAATCATCTGATGGGCTTGTTAAAAATCCAGATAATGGGCCCCACTGCAGATTTTCTGATTCAGGAGGTCTGGGGTGGGGCATAAAATCTGCGTCTCTCTCTCTCTTTTATAGTCACGTGGTTCAAGTTGGGGTTTTGTTTGTTCGATTGTTCTTTATTTTTTAACTTTTTTAGCTTTATTGATACATAATTGACAAATGACCTCGTGTAAGTTTAAGCTGTATAAGTTGATGCGTTGACATATGTATATATTGCAAAATAATTACTACAATAAGGTTAGCTAACGCATTAATTATCTCATACAGTACAATTCTGTGCGTGGATTGGGAACTTTTAACCTTTATTCTCTTAGAAATTTTCAAAGATACAATAAGGTATTATTAGCTATAGTCACCATGCTGTACATTACATCTCTAGAAGTTATTCCTCTTTATAATTGGAAGTTTGTACCCTTAGACCACCTTCACCCATCCACCCCCCCCCCCCCCCCCCCCAGCCCCAACCTGTAGCAACCACCAATCTACTCTGTTTCTATAAGTTCAGGGTTTTTTTTTTTAAATTTTAGATTCCACATATAAGCAAGATCATACAGTACTCGTTTTTCTCTGTCTGACTCATTTCACTTAGCAAAATGGCCTCAAGTTTCATCCATGTTATTATAAGTGGCAGGACTTTCTTCTTTTTTTATGGTTTAATAATAGTGCATTGTAGATATATAAACCATGTTTTCTTTCTCTACTCAGCCATTAATGGTCACTTAGATTGTTTCCATGTCTCGGCTACTGTGAATAATGCTGCAGTAAACATGGAAATGCAGATATGTCTCTGAGATAGTGATCTCATTTCCTTCAGATATACGTAAACTCAGAGGTGGAATTGCTGGATCATGCGATAGTTTTATTCTTACTTTTTGAGGAATCTCTATACTCTTTTCCATAGCTGTGCACTAATTTACATTCCTACCAGTAGTGTACCCAAGTTTCCTTTGCTCCGCATCCTTTGACAGCACTGGTTATTTCTGGTCTTTTTGATGATAGCCATGCTAACAGGTATGAGGTGATATCTCATTGTGGTTTTGATTTCGCATTTCCCTGATGCTTCGTGATATGGAGCACCTTTTTATATACCTTTTGGCCACGTGAATATCTTTTCTGGGAAAGTGTTTATTCAAGTCCTCTGCTCACTTTTAAATTGGATTATTTGTTTTCATGCTATTGAGTTGTATGTGTTCCGTATATCTTGGACATTAACCCCGTATCAATATGTGGTTTGCAAACGTATTCTCCCATCTCAAAGGTTACCTTTCAGTTTTGTCAATGGTTTCTTTGGCTGTGCAGTAGCTTCTTATTTCGATGTGCTCTCACTTGTTTATTTTTGTCGTTATTGATTGTGCTTTGGTGTCATACCCAAAAAAAAAAATCATTGCCTAGACCCTTACCAAAAAGTTTTTTTTCTATGTTTTCTTCTAGGAGTGCTATCGTTTCAAATCTTGCATTTAAGTCTTTAATGCATTTTTAATTTTTGTAAATGGCTTAAGACAGGGTTCCAGTTTCATTCTTTTGTATATGAATAACCAGTTTTCCTAACATGATTTACTGAAGAGACTTTCCTTTCCCCATTAAGTGTTCTTGTCTTTCTTGTCGAATATTAGCTGCCTGTATATGCATGGGTTTATTTCTGGTCTCTCAGTTCCGTTCTATCGATCTATTTTGTTTGTATACCAATACCATACTGTTTTGATTACTATAACTTTGTAATATAGTTTGAATCAGGAAATGTGATATTTCTAATATTGCCCTTCTTTCTCAAAATTTCTTTGGCTATCTGGGATCTTTTGTGGTTCCATATGAATTTTAGTATTGTTTTTTCTGTATCTGTAAAAGATATCACTGGAATCTTGATAGGGTTTAGATGGAGTCTATGGATGGCTTTGCATGGTATGGACATTTTAACAATATTAAATATTACATGAACATGGAAGTGCAGATATGTCTCTTTCCATTCATTTGTGTCTTTCTCAATTTCTTTCATCAGCATCTTCTTTTAACAATGTTTTATTTTTTTAATGTTTATTTATTTTGAGAGAGAGAGAGAGAGAGAGAGAGAGAGAGAGAGAACATGCAAGAAAGGGTGGGGGCAGAGAGAGAGGGAGAGAAAGAATCCCGAGCAAGCTCTGAACTCTCAACGTGGAGCCCAGACTGGGTCTCAATCTCCCGAACTGTGGGATCATGACCTGAGCCAAAATCAAGAGTTAGAGGCTTAATCAACTGAGCCACCCAGGTGCCCCTCATCAACATCTTCTAGTTTTTGGTGCACAAAAGAAAAATTTCTTTCTCAAATTTATTCCTAAATCTTTTATTGTCTTTCATGCTATTATAAATGGGATTGTTTTGTTTATTTCTTCTTTACATATTCATTGTTAGTGTGTAGAAACACAACTAATTTTAGTATGTTGACTTTGTACCCTACATCTTCAGTAATTCATTTATTAGTTTTAACAGTTATTTTTGGTGGCCTTCAGGAATTTTTTTTTAAGACAATATCGTCTACAAACAGAGGCAATATTATTTGGTTCTAATTTGGGTGCCATTTGGATGCCATTTGGATGCTAATTTTCTTGCCCAACTGCTTTGGGTAGGACTTCCAGTACTATATTGAATAGAAAAGGTAAGATTGGGTACCCTTGTCTTGTGCCTTATCTTAGAAGAAAATCTTTTAACCATTCACCATTGACTATGATGTTAGCCATGGGCTTGTCATAATGGCTTTTATTATGTTGAGGTATTTTTCTTCTATATCAATTTTTTTGCGATTTTTTATCAGGAATGGATTTTGATTTTGTCAAATGCTTTTTGTATATCGAGATGATCATACAGGTTTTACCTTTCATTCTATTAATGTGAGGCTTCACGTTTATTGATTGATGTATGCTGAACCATCTTTGCATCCCAGGGATGAATCCCACCTGATTATGCTGTAAGATCCTTCTAATGTGCTATTGAATTAGGTTTGCTAGTATTTTGTTGAGAGTTTTTGCATCTATATTTATCAAGAATGTTGCCCTACAGTTTTCTTTTCGCACAGTTTCTTTTCTTTTCCTTATTTGACTTGGATATCAGAGTAATGTTGGCCTTATAAAATGAATTTGAGATTGTTCCCTATTCTTTAATTTTTTAGAAACACTTGAGAAGGATTATCATTAATTCTTTTTTAATTGAAAGAATCACCAGTGAAGCCACGTGGTCCAGGGCTTTTCTTTGTTGGAAGGTTTTCGATTATTGATTCAATCGCCTTACTCATTATTGGTTTGTTGAGATTTTCTCTTTCTTCAAGATTCCATATTGGCAGGTTTTATGTTTCCAGGAATTTATCCATTTTTTTCAAGGTTGTCCAATTTATTGACATATAATTGTTCTAGTAATCTCTTAGGACCCTCTATGGTTCGCTGGTCTCTATTGTAAAGTCTTGTATTTCATTTATCATTTTGTTTATTTGGTTCATCTATTATTTTCTTCATTAGTTTAGCTAAAGGCTTGTCAAATTTGTTTATCTTTTGAAAGAACCAATTGTTAGTTTTATTGATATTTTCCATTGTTTTTCTTCTCTATTTCATTTATTTCTGATCTAATCTTTGTTATTTCCTTCCTTCTCCTAATTTTAGGTTTAGGTTGTTCTTCCTTTTCTAGTTCCTTGTGTGTAAAGTTAAATTGTTCACTTAATTTTTTTTTCTTGAGGTAGGCATTCGTGCTATAAACTTAGGTCTTAGAATTGCTTTTTCTGCATCCTTTAAGTATTAGTATTTTTTGTTTTCATTATCATTTGTCTCAAGACATTTTTAAATTTCCCTTTGGATTTCTTCTTGATCTGTTTGTCGTTCAGGTGTGTGGTGTTTAATTACCATCTATTTGTGAATTTTCCAGCCTCCCTCCTGTTGTAAAATCTGGATTTTTAACAAGTTCCTGGTAAGGCTGCTGCTATTGTTCAAGGGCTCACACTTTGAGAAGCACTATGTTATAGATTGGTAGTTAAGAGTGGTGCCGTTGCTGGGAATGCAAG
Organism: Prionailurus viverrinus; assembly: GCF_022837055.1. NCBI lineage: Eukaryota > Metazoa > Chordata > Mammalia > Carnivora > Felidae > Prionailurus > Prionailurus viverrinus. The sequence goes on from NC_062569.1 coordinate 23,056,605, forward strand.
CTGGTGCAGCCACTCTGGGAAACAGTATGGAGGTTCCTCAAAAAAACTAAAAATAGAACTACCCTATGACCCAGCAATTTCACTACTAGGCATTTATCCAAGGGATACAGGTGTGCTGTTTTGAAGGGGCACAGGCACACCCTTGTTTATAGCAGAACGATCAACAATAGCCGAAGTATGGAAAGAGTCCAAATGTCCATCGATGGATGAATGGATAAAGAAGATGTGGTATATATATATATATATATATATATATATATATACACACACACACACACATATATGCAATGGAGTATTACTCGGCAATCAAAAAGAATGAAATCTTGCCATTTGCAACTACATGGATAGAAATAGAGGGTATTATGCTAAGTGAAATTAGTCAGTCAGAGAAAGACAAATATCATATGACTTTACTCATACGAGGACTTTAAGAGACAAAACAGATAAACGTAAGGGAAGGGAAACAAAAATAATATAAAAACAAGGAGGGGGACAAAACAGAAGAGACTCTTAAATACAGAGAACAAACAGAGGGTTGCTGGAGGGGTTGTGGGGGGGAGGATGGGCTAAATGGGTAAGGGGCACGAAGGAAACTAGTCCTGAAATCATTGTTTCACTATATGCTAACTAATTTGGATGTAAATTAAAAAAAATTAAAAATAAAATGGATCATCTATTAAAAATCAATTGTGGACATGTATCAACTTATACCGTTTTCCTCTACTGGATTTTAAAAATGTCTTTCTCTTTTCTTCTGTCTTCTGATCTCTCCTTATTCTTGTTCTTCCTTTCAGATTAATATCCATAGTTAAAACATATTCAAGATTAGCACAGTAATTAATTTGCCCTCATTGACTATCTTATTTTGAGAACAACCAAGCCCCGCAGAACTGTGATTGATCATCTATTTAAAAGAAGTTACCTAATTTGCCACTTCTGCACTTTAGTATACTTCTTATCACATATTAAAGGCTTCACTAGTCACTTTTTCTAAAAGAACACAAGGACAAAAGGTTTTATAAAAATAATTTTATAGGCTCAATGTTTACCTGTTATTGCCTGAAAGATGAAGTGTTGTCAAGAGGAAATGTCAGCAGTACCAAGAAATGTTTACATAGTAGAAATGACTCTTAGAATTCTTACAACTGCAGAGAATATTTTATTTTGGATGACAAGACAATCAAGTATTTTCCAAAGGTTTTTACATCTTACCCTGCGTATTGCTAATGCTGATCTATTCACCCAGCTTAGAACCATGTGCCCTGAAAATTAGGTTTCTAAACCTCCTTTTAAAATGTATTTTTAAATACATTTAAATGTATCAAAATGTTTAAATGTATTTTTGTTACCCCTTTGCAACATTCCCTTATTCCTTAGAGGTTCTGCCCATGTCAGTATAAATTATAAATGGCACTTATCTAAGATTCAAACTCAGCGTATCCTGCCAAACCACTCACAATATCGCCTTATTTAACTATTCGGATCAACCTTGTCAAAACGGCCACTTGTAGCAAGTCGTGTACTGATGAATGTTTAACAACAAGCTCTCTAAAAGAAAATTCCAACAGCCATAACAACAACCCTGCTTTGCAGTGTTTGCCAATTTTCCTGGTGTAAATACTCCCACAGTGGCAAATCTCAGGTTACCAATGTGATATCAGTGAATGCAAAAACAGGAATAGATGTAGACAATGGACTTTCGTGAGTAAGCTTGTGCCAGCTGACTCGAGCACACCACTGCCACTGACACACACACACACACACACACTTCAGTGCTTTAACCACAGCAGAGCGTTTATGATTTCCTAAATACAACAGCACATGCAAACCTCCCTGCTTTGGCTTATGCTGTTACTCCTGCCAAGTGTACCCACCCTCGTGTGTATCCGGCAAACTCCTACGTAAGCACTAAAGTCCAGGAAAAATGTCAATTTCTCAGAGTTTTGCTGCTTTCCTCTAAGGGAAGAATTAATTACTCCTTTTTAAAAGAGCAAGTTTATTGAAATATTTTTGACCTACAAAAATTGTATACATTTAGGAGCCTGGGTGGCTCAGTTGGTTAAGTGTCGGACTCTTGATCTCAGCTCAGGTCTTGATCTTGGGGTCTTGAGCTCAAGCCCTGCATTGGGCTCTGCCCTGGGCATGAAGCTTCCTTAAAAATAAAATTGTATACATTCAAGGCGTGCAACTTGATGTTTCGACATACGCATGCGTTGCAAAAAGATCAGGTTAAACAACTTACCCATCACCTCGACACAGTTACCATTGTGTGTATATATGTGTAGGTCATGAGGATATTTAATTTAGGATCTATCTTCTTAACAAATCTCCATTATATGCACAGTATTAGCTACCGTGACTGTGTTGTACATTAGATCTCAGAACTCACCTTGCATAACTGAAACTTTGTACCCTTTCACCAATATCTTCTCATTTCCTTCTCTTATACTCTGGCCCCGACAATCACCATTCTACTCTGTTTCTAATTAGTTTGACTATTTCAGATTTCACATGTAAGTTAGATCATGCAATATTTGCTTTTCTGTGTCTGGCTTAATTACTCCTTTTTCTGTGTTCACTTAGCACTTTAGTAATACTTTCATTAAACACTATCACATTGCCCATGTGTGTGTATATTTATGTATGCCTAGCATAGTTCCTGGCACATAGTAAGCAATCAATACATTTATATTGCATTAGCCAGAGAAAAGGCTCCGAGTAAACAAAGACCCAGAGTTTTAGAAAACAGAAGAAAATATATTTCAAGTAATGAAGTAAGTAAAAATAGTTTAAAGCCTATTAAAAATTACATTACAACCCTTTTAAAGGTAAAGTACGCAAGGAAGGGCATCAATTATATGGCATTTTTGTTTACAGAACATAATATTTAAATATTATATATATATATATATCCTTTTACTTAATTTTTACTACATTTCAGAAAGGCTAAAAAACGAAAACTCACAGAAGTAAAGCACCTCCCCCACCTGCCCAAATCAGCAAGCTAATTATTAACAGAGTTAAGACTCAAATTTCTCTAATCTGCTTTTTCTATCGAAATATGCACTCAGTCTAATATGAACCCCAAAGCACTATAAACTTCTTACAACATTGTACATTCGACAGTCACTTAATAAATATTACTGACTTTTCTCAGCTCAAGCCTGGTAAAAAGTAATTCGGCAATACACATTTAATTTCAGTCTGCCAATCCAAGTCTTGATAAACTAATGTAGAAATATGACTTCAAGAACATGTTAAAATTATAAAGGGCATAATTTTCTAATTTTGGTGATACAATACTAATTCAGTCCTTCATCATGCATGTATTGAGTACCCACTATGAAATAGCTAACATTTCCTGACTCCTTAATGTGTGCCAGGCAGCATTCTGAACACTTCACATACATGATCTCTTTCATTCTCACAATCATTTGAGGCAGGTGCTATTATTATTTGCGTTTTTCAGATAAAGCTTAGCAAGTTGAAATAACATGACCAAGGTCACACAGCTAATGCACAGCAGAGTTGAAGTACAAACCCAAGCCTGACAGCTGCACTCTTAACCACTACAAAATGCCGTTTCCTTTTTGTTATAGAAATAAAGCTATCCAAGATTCTTTTGTATCAACAGCAACAAACACTCTTTTAGATATTGAGAATTTCCAGTTCCTGACTTTAAGAGTTTAAGGTCTGCTGAGCAAGACATATATTGACATAAACATATCTAGATAGAAATACTTTTGGGCTTAGAAATGCTTCAGACATTCAGAAAAAAATAGGACTTCCTGGCAACTGAAGCAGGCAAATAAGTGTCAAAATTTGAGGTAGACACCAAAGGATGAATGGGAGAAAAGAACAGGAGGAAAGTATTCCAAAGAAGTAAAAATATCATGCCTAGAGGCAATAATGTAAGGAAATGATATGTCACCCAATGATTACAGGTCACTGTAACGTGAAGTTTAGAGTAAGATTAGATGAATGCAAGAGGGTACTGAATGCAAGGGGAAGGAAATTGGACCTTATTCCTCAACTGCTATTTATGGAGGAAGGAATAACTGGCAAAAAAAAAAAAAATGGTATTACAAACTATTTGCTCTGGCACCAGTTTGTTGGACGGGTCAGGGGAGGGAAGAGGACGGTAATCTAGACCCGGATGCTGGAGATTAGAGGTGGAATGGTAATGGGGAAATGAAAGTATCTACTATAAAAGTCATTCTGAAGATGAGTCAGGAAGATTTCGTGGGTCCCAATGGAGGCGCTCTAACGTGTGTAAGCCCAGTAACTAGGCGAAAATAAGGGATATTTGGGGGAGAGATACTAGTTTGTGACTATGGACAAGCCCTTTGTTTGCACATGCTCTAAGTGTGATGTGGTAGGAAAACTTCCAAGTGGAAACATCCAGTAGGCAGCTAGAGATGTTTGTGAAAATGGAATTCGGAAGGGAGTTCTAGACCAGTAGTCAGAGATCTATCTATCTAGAGATAATAGATGAAGTTCTGACGTAGGGATAAATCTTGACTGAATACAATTACAGAAAAGGAAGATCTAAATCTTTAAGTAAATTGGCATTTAGGGGATGGGAAGAGGAAGTACAACCAGTAAAGGGGAGATGAAGAAAAACCAGCAAGTGTCAAGGACACCAAAGTGCGAAAGGGTGCAAAGTACTTTGTGGCTAGATGTGCTGAGCTGCAAAGGGGCCAAGTAAGGCAAGAACTGAAGAAAGACTGTTGCTTTTCACACCTGGCTTAAAGGATTCTTGGAGGGTTCTAATGCACTGAAACATACAGATTCTGCATTGCTTTGAGTTAAGGACAGTAAAGAAAGGGAGGGAAACTATGAACGTATTTGACAGTGAGCTGGGAGCAGAGAAAGCAAGATGTAGGAAAGGTTTTTGGCAAGATGGAGGGCACTTAGGTACATTAGAAAAGGAAGACCCAAGGTTGAGGAAAAGACAATGAAAGGAAAGACAGATGGAAAAGTGTTCTTGAGAAAGCAAGAGAAGATGATGAGGCCAAAGGAACAACTGCAGGGACTAACATTAGGCTGGAAGATAATCACCTTTTCCTTTCTATGAGACCCTGGAGAAAAAAGCCAGGAAAGGAGAAAATATTTTGCAGTGCAAGAGAGAGTATAGTTATTAGGGAAAAATTCCTTTTGATAATCTACCTGCATCCAAACTTAGTCTGCCTGCCAAGTCGTCACAATCATTATTTAATGGAAAGGCTTCCCCTAAAGGGAGCAGGTGTGATTGGAACCAGTTCAAGTGTGAAGGAGTTGACGCTTCCTTTGGCAGGCTCCTGCCTTTCTTTGCACTCTTTTTTCTACCACATCCTGCAGGTGCCCAGTGGCCCCCCACTGGGGAACTACATCCCAGGTCTGCTCCCTGGGGACATTTCTCAAGATTGTACTTATTAAAAATTTAGGTCACTGTTTTTTGCTTATCTATCAAGAAAATTTTGATAAAATGTTGGGTGTCCTAGTGGCTGAATTATTATCACTTCCCCTTCAAGTTCTCTCCTCCAAAGGATTCTCTATAACAAAATCTTGGTCCAGAAGAAGGAGTAGAGTTTCCAGTACTGAAGTCGTACACTTTTGGATGCTCTTTGGGTAAGCAACCCTGACAAGTGTCCTTTCCAAGTGTATATCATCCGGTTGAAATCAGCATGGCCTTGATGGACCAACAGCCTACAGGCAGGTGGTTGAATAGGATTAGGCATCAAAGTACAGGAATAATGATTTGGCTGACACATACCGGTGCTGAGTAAGTGGTGACCTATATTATTAATAATAAGAAGTGTTGCAAATTATTGTTATCAGTTTTTTTCTCTAAAACCTGCTTTATGAAAGAAAATAATATGGGTGGGAAATTTCAAGTGAGAACAAGGCCTCCATCAATAGTCAGGGTTCTTCAGAGAAACAAAAGCTATAGGATATATACACACACACACACACACATACACACACACACCACACACACATATATATATCAGTAGATTATTTATTTCAAAGAATTGGCATTACACAATTGTGTGTTGGGCTAGGAGTCAGGGTGGAACTCTGAGTCAGGGGCTGATGTTGCGGTCTTAGGAAGAATTTCTTATTCTTCAGGGAAACCTCACTCTTGCTCTTAAGACCTTTCAACTGAGTGGAGGAAGACCACTCATCTTGTTGAGGAAAATCTCCTTTGCTCAAAGTCAACCGATCGTAGCCATTAAGCACATTTACAAAATGCCTTCACAGCAATACCTAATATTTGATTGAATAACTGGGTACCATAGCCCAGTCAAGCTGACATGTAAAACTAGCCATCACAGGGCTTAAGCAATGGCTGGTAAGAAAAAGCATGTGTTGGGCATAGTCTTGAACCGCTTATACCTTCACACATCTGCTTTGTATAAGTGATTCTTTAGGGACAGCCAGTACAAGAGGCTTGGGTCAAATCTAAGTAAAAGAAGATAATCACTGGCAAGAAATGTAAAGGATTTGGAGAATGCAGCAAGTGCAAGAAATAAAAAAAAAAAAAGAGTTAATGAAGAGAAATGATCAGAGCCCAAGAATCCCCATGATGGATTCCCATGAGTATTGATGGGATGGTTTCAAACTATTTTCATTTAAGTATCCAAGAAGGAATGGCCTCACAGTACCAGAAGATTTGGGGATAGATTTGTCACCCAGACAAATGACACTTAAGTTACATAGAGAGGAATAAACGTAATGAATGAAATAATGTTCCTTCCATCTGTAATATTTGCTCCTTTTGTGTTGATTTTTTTCTTTTGTATATGAATCATTTCTTAAATTTAGGATGTAAAACTAGATATCACTGCATCAATGACTGACCAAAACTAGCACCAATTTTCCTATTGATTTATTAAAATGTGCAGTTTGAATAAGACATGTCGCTTATTAGAAGGAGGAGAAAGAGCTAACATTTATTGTATGCTTACTACATGCCAAGCCACCTCACTAATTTCCTTACTCTCATTTTCTCCTCAGGAGGGCTCTTTAAGTTAGGTATAATTATCTTGATTTTGCATATAAGGAAGCAGGATTAAGGAGGTTAGAGATAATACCAATGATAAATGGAAGTGTTCAAAATGGATTTAGGTCTCAGTGTAGGGCCTCTGAAGTCCAGATTCTCAACCAATATGCTGAAGTGCAATTCCAGAGACTGTTGTTTCTGAAAGAGTTCCTACATGTGTTCCTTGGTGCCTTGGCATGGCACCAACTTGCTTTCGGGACAACCTCGGAAGATCAGAAGAAGTTGTAGCTGGAGCTGGAGTTGGGGTGTTAGGCCAGGAAGCCCCCATCAGCTAGATCAAGCACCCTGTTTATCAAGAACATGTTGCTTTCCAAATACAAATATATATACATATATATACATATACACGTATATACACACACACACACACACACACACACACACAGTTTTAGATCATTCAATCCAGGTATCTATTAGACAACCTAACATTTTTTTTTTTTAATTAACACTTATGATCTAAAGAACTCAACTTGATTTACAGTTTGGTGATTGAGATCCTCTCACAGTGTAGAGGACTCCCCATTTAAAATGAAGACCACTTTACTAGTGGGTCAACTTCAGGTCTAAGTAACATAAATGTTCTCTGAATAAGTAGCCTGGGACAAACTGAACTGATTTTTAGACTTTGTTTCATCTCAGGCTGCCTATAGAAGTCTAGCCATAAATCAGAACCTATCCTTACTGGAGTTCTTTATAAAGGTAGAGAAATAGGACATAAGCATCAGCTTCCATTATATGAGGTAGCATAATCCAAAAATCAACACATAAAGGGTCTTCAAGTGTTATCAAATCTATTAAGTCCCAGATAGTTCATTGATGACCAATTTCCAAGTGCTTAAATTGTGCAACTGCATCTTAGCTTATGTGAAAATCAATGCAGAACCATGAATCACCAGAGAGTATGCTGGAGCCTTCCAGAGACAGTTTGTAATTAGCAAACCATCGATCCAAATAGACAGGACCCCGAAAGCTACAGAGACCAGGCAGGTGAAAAGCCAGAGTCCCTGTCCTTTACGATTTATCATTACTGCTTTGCTCCCTCCCAGCACCACGTAAGGGACTTCCATCCAGACCATGATGTTGGCATTTCAGCTAATTTGGGGGTGGTAACTCAACTCTGGCACCAAAGAGAAATATGTATAGTATTAAAGGGAACTCATTACATAACTTATACATGTTCCATTTTAAGGCTAGCCCTATTATCACTAATATTTCCCAGTATTTTTTTTCCACCACACCATATGCCGGTCAATATTATATAAATCCAAATGAAGGTTATAATTCATAGAATCACAGAATCTTGGAATGAAAGGAAGATAAGAGGACTTTTCATCGAACCACTTCATGTACAGAGGCGATGTCACAATTTGTCTGAAGTTATAGAGCGGTAGATACGGGGCTAGAATCATGGTCTCACTACCATACAGTGCACTTCCCGCCACATCTTATAGATTAAAAGCACAAGAGGTTTAACCTGGTGATCTGAATCTTTTGTCTTAAAGTAATTGATCTAACTGTTAATTACACCACTTTCCCAAAAGAGCTATGACCTTCTCTAAGAGCAGTCTCTAGTTAGGCCTGGATTCATGCCATGAAACTGACTTGCATATGTAGTTTATAGACTAATAGAGAATTCCGATCTTATTTTTTTTTCATATTCAAACTGTTGTACAGATTCCACCAGAAGCCAACCTTTCTACTGTTCGCTAATACCCATTTTCCCTCATGGGAATTTGTGCTTCATTATCTCTTTGAAGACAGGCAAGGTCATGACTACTTCCTGGTCAGTCAGGGAGCTTGTGGATTGTGGTCAGAAATGACATGTGTCACATTTAAGCCAAATCACTGTATTGCTGGTGTGAGACCCTAAACCTTGCCCTTTCCCTGTCTTTCTCATCCAGAGTATACATATCAAAATAGACTGTCCATGAGCATGGTCCCTGAGTGACTCTAATGAACAGAAATGACGGCCGTTGGGAATGTAATGTGAGCCACCGACATTTTGGGAGTCATTTGTTACTGCAAAATTACTAGTCCTACCCTGACTAATATGATAGTACTTGACCAAATGAAACTTTTCTTGATTTGTTATGGGATTTGAAAACGCATACGCCCAAATCCACAAGTTAGCTAGACAACTACATGTGTTGAATGATGAATACTCAGGCAAGATAAGAATTGTTAACTTATTTCTCTGTGGATATATACCTTGAAAGTGCAATCAAACTTATTTATTCATCTAATATTACTGCACGCTTTTGGAAACTGACTTGACTACAGATAATTATTTATCTGGATTATAATTACATGTATAACAAGGGTCATTAACATATGATTTTGCTTATAAGTATGATATGTCTTTAAAAATCAGTCTAAGTAGTGTTGAGAGTAAAACTAATTGGGGGAGGGGGGTCTGAGTGTGGAGCCAGCAATTCCACAATAGTTACCTGAGAACACTATGGGGATAATTATTATTGAGTCAGTCAAATGTTCCAGCAGCCTGGTCACAGCAGGAATCAATGCATACCTCTGTTTTCAATATCGAGGGATCATCTCAAAATTATCAACATTTGTGAGGTGTGTAAATGCAAAGTGGCTTGAGTTTAACCCCTCAGGGGCCTTCGTAGGATCCCTCATCACTTGTATTTAAAGCAACATCTTTCTCTCAGAAGCAGAGGGAGAACTTTTAAAATTCCATTTCATTAGTATAAAATAGAAATACAAATATAGCTACACATTTTTGTCTCTCTCTCTGTCTCTCTCTGATGCTCTCTCTCACTCCTGTTCTCTACCCCTAATAAAGTATCTCTTACTACAGGGGACAAATCCTGTCAACGGGCAACTATACCAGGTGCCTAATGGATACATTTTTATCAGATTTCTTCACCTTTGAACCTAGTAATCATTGATCCATTTATGAAGCAGTGGGCCAACCAGAGCTCAAAGACCAGTGGCCGGAAATTCCAGAGGTTCCAGGACATTTATGGGCAGAGCAGAAACTTCCCAGAAAATGAATTGAAGCCTCTCGCATGTAGAGCAGTGCAACTCAACACGTGGTTCGGGGACTTGCGTCCTTAGCATTTTCTGGGAGTTAGTTGGAAATTCAAAGGCTCAGGCCCCACTACAGACCCATTAATGCGGAATTCTTAAAGAAGGGCCCAGAGCTAGGCGTTTCAACAATTTCTCCAAGCAAGGTTTGAGAATCACTTGTGTAGGGTTTTAATCAGCCTCCGCGCATTTCATCTGGAACTCAGATGGTGGGCATCTTGAGGACCAACAGACATCCGGGTGTACATTATCCAGCTGTTCTGAAGCCTCTGTCCGATTAGACCCTATTGACGGCAGTACTGATAGAGGCTTAGGCTTTGGAGGCGGAGGAAGTGCCAAGCAATTGCCTTTTCTTAGATAATTCCAAGATTAACGGGCTCACATTGCTCCGATTCGCAGCACTTCCCACCCTGCAGCCAGCTAGAGAGGGAACACGCTGTCCTCTCTGCGGGCCAAGGGGCTCGATTCCCAGCCATCAGTTTGGGCAGGGGAGATGCTGATCAACATAAGTCACTGCCTGTTCCCAGATTGTCACCATTACCCAACCAGTCAGACATTCCGTCCTGGTGCTCAAGCAATGCTCTGCTGGTTTGCCTGGCTCGTGCTGTGGATGGGCAACTGCAGCACCAATGGCAGAGGACGTTCTGTTCAAAAGGGAGCAGGCAGACGGGGAAAATCCTTCCCACCTGATTTCAGAAGGAAATGTCAGTGCAGTAAAGCGGTCATTTGCGGAGAGCAGGAGTGAGACGGGCAAGAACCTTCTTGCACATCCCATGGAAAGCCAGCTGGACCTTGAAGTACTTAATGTGTTTCCCAGGGGAGGTTGCCATGTGCACGCCTGTCTTCCTGGGGAGCAGGGGAGTGGTGGGGGAGGCTGCCATCGTTCCATTTTTGCATTTTACTTTTAAGCTGTCTGAATTTCTGTTTTGCACGATTTGGAGCTAGTGTCAGTGTGCGTAAGTTGCAGAAGCCTTCAAAAGGGAACAGGTAAACACAATGAATAGCTGCCCTCAGTAGCAAAAACAGCTTCCACAGTGACAATGGATCCTACTCCGAATCTGCCAAAGGCAGTGACAGCAATACACGTGAACATAGGTTCTCACTCTCTTAAAGAAAATAACATGAAGACATTTTTACATGATAGTTCTCTGAAAAGAAAGTTGCTTGCTTTAAAGCCTCTGGCCATAAGATAAAATAGAATCCAAGTGTTCAAATATGCAAACGTGACCCTCCAAAAATACCCGGCTCTGCCCAATTTTGTTAAAATGGCTTAATTCTGTCCAACCCCATCAGATGAGATTTCCGAATGGATGTACTAGAAACAATAGCAAAAAATGTTTTGCTACAAAAGTAGCAATGGCAAAAGTCTGGTTCCCTCTCCAGCCTCTCAGAAAAAATTATCCAGGCTGCCCATTATAACACCTGCTGCTCACAATGAAAGCCCAAGCCAAGCAACTCATGCCCTTCCATCCAAATATCCAATCTACCCGCAGAGAATTCAAGCTGTCCAGCCACACACCAGCTGCTTGCTTAGTCACTGCAGAATGCTCAACTTCCACACCCTCATCCCTCCTAATGTTTGTTCTCTTGGTTTCCCTCCCCTCTGCCTCTTCCACGACAAAAGGGTAGTTAACACAGCCTCAGAATCCCGCATGAACTCCCGAACCAAGATTTGGGGTATTGGGGCAAGAAGCATAGAATTTTAGCCTTCCTTTTCACCCTCCCCTTCTACTTCTAGTATGATACTAAGCCAACCATTTCTAAAATACAAAGGAGAACGAGCAGGCTCTATCTAGTGCTTAGAGACAGTCACGATTCCTTGATTGGACACCTCACGGAATGGGGTGAGCCGTGGGCCAACCTCACTAATCTACCTGTATCCTATTTTCCAATGACCAGATGAAGGAATGGCTTCGATGATCTCAAAAACCATTTTAGGCAGTTCCATTTTCTTTTTTTGCTATTTTGCTTTCTCAGTGCTTGAGTCACAGAAATGGTTTTCTGCTTCGCCCTGTCTTGAGTCATGACTTGTCTTACCTCACAGACAGATTTTAAGAATAACACGTATAAACCTTAAAAAATGAATTGTATTTTCTCACGAATGCGCAGTTTTATTTGAGAGGCTCTTGGGCTTTATCGGTGATTGATTATTGGGCAGCATGATTCTTAACATTTTGACGTTAAATGCATTCTCTTGGGGCAGTGAACACACTAGTCTGCCAACCCCAAGTGTTTATAGTGCCCTCAGCATTAATCTTTACTGATATAGAATCTTTCTGATTCCGTTATAAATAATCACTCCTAGCTAACCGTGTTTGCAAGCCAGGGTGTCTTTCTGATATTTCTTATAATGCACCAGAGACTTCCCTGTCCGTGCCCTTCTCTGGGACAGCTCAGCCAATGGAAGCTGAAGTTCAGCCCTAGCTTCCCTGGCCAATCCAGGTAGACCCGTGGGAGGACATCCCTTGAAATTCAACTCTGCAGAGAAGGGGATTTTTCTTCAGTTGACACAGAGATTCTGTGTGTGCAGACGGAGGCCCCTAGGCCTGAAGCATCCTTATTCAAGCCTTTAGTGAGTGTGGTTCCTTTCCACCTTTCAGATCTCGCCCCTCAGAGAAGCCCTCACTGGCCATTATATTTCACCAAGCTTTGCTCACTCCAAACACACGCACTTTCCCTTATACTCTCTGTCACCCACTATGCAATTCTTAGCAGCCAAACAAAGCAATGATACGTTTGTGGTGGATTTTATTACTGCCCATTTTTTTTTTACCCTTCCCTGTATCCAGGCTCTTTTCTGTGTAACTTTCCAGGATCTTCCCATTTGGCCCTTGTTATTCCCCTTAACCAACAGGATGAGGCAGAAGTATAATCACGAATGCACATTTCAAGCCTCTGTTTGCATTAGTTTAATAGCATCTCATCAGCCAATCAAGTTACATGGCCAATTCTAAAGTCAACAGGAAGAGAAATGGGAGGAAATGCAAAATTACCTGACAAAGGGCACAAACACAGGGAAAGGTAAACAACAGGTACCGATAACTCAATGAACTGCATTGGGCAATTTCCACCACTTGCCAGTGACCTTCTGGAACACTGTGTTGAGAAGGATTCTGAAGTTTCGACTGAGCTCATCTCAGTTTCAACTGGGCTCATTGAAAGATGGGCCATGATTAATTTGCCATGCCTCTCACAGTCTGTGGTATATCTGATGACATAGCAGAAAGCTGTAGAGAGAGTTGGAATCAGATTAGGGGAATCAAGAAAGCAACTATTTGTCAACAATCCCAGAGTTTACGAAACATCCCTGGTCAGTAGCCCTGTCACAGGTTCAATGTCCCATATCCCTTATTTGTTTTCCTTTTCACTGTTCTCCAGTCTGGGATTTAGACTAAGAATACTAAGGAGATAGAAAAGTGGCAGATCAGTGTAGGGGGACTAAATGCAAATGTTGGGCTAAAAGAAGCTTAATTTTTTGCAAGGCTAACTCTGGAATTGGTTTCAAAAAGTCCATTGTTTTTCTCCTATAATTTGGGCTCATCAAAAGGTTTCTTCTGTGTGGGCTCCTTATTAAGGTTTGTTGATAATTTGCTTAAAAGCCTAAGAAAATGGCGTCGAAGTGTTGGCTTATAGCTTTATTTCTATCGCACCACTATTTGAACACCCACATGAAATCTATTGTCTGCTCCCCAAATTGTCTAAACCTTCAAGTACCATTAAGTTATTTGTTTTTATTTAATGTCTGTCTCTAATAAAAAAAAAGTCTGCGTTAACTGGGAATGCCGAGCTTCTGGTCTGGAGGAGCTACTGATTCCCTGCTCACCGTAGTGGCTCTTGTACAGGGCGAGAGCAGCAATTCCAAATTTTGTCTCCGGAGAAAGACCACGCACGTGACCAAGTACCCATGGTCCCTGACTGAGGGATGTTTCAACGTACGACTTTTTGACTTCGCGATGGTGCAAAAGTGATACAAGTTCAGTAGACACCATACACTGAGTTTTGAATTTTGTTCTTGCCTCCAGTTAGTGATGTGCAGTATGATCCTCTCTCATGATGTGGGCAGTGGCACCAGTCACAGCTCCCAGTCAGCCACGTGATCGTGAGGGTAAACAACCAACACACTCACAACCGTTCTGGTTTTCACTCTCAGAATGGTATTCAATAAATTACATGAAATATTCAACACTTCTTTTTATCACGTAGGCTTTGTGTTAGATGACTTTGTCCAACTGTAAGCTACTGGAAGTATACTTGTCATGTGTAAGGTAGGCTAAGCTAAGCTCTGATATCAGGTAGGGTAGGTGTATGAAATGTTTTTGACTTACTATATTTTCAACATACTGACTCCACCTAAAGTCGAGGAGGATCTGTAGAGTGATTATAGTTGCCATCACAGAGGGAAAAAGTGGGAGAAAATTAAATCAAGAAGGGCCCTGTAGCTCGGAGTTCAGACACCATTGACATAGTAAAGGGATGACTTCATCTTTCTCCTGCAAACCTGTAGTCCTCACTTCAGTGAATGTGGTCACTGTCTGCCCAGTTTCCCTAGACACAAGCCAAGAGTCATTCTCAATGTTGCTTCTTCTTCACACCTCAGGTCCCATCGGCCACTAAGTGAAGCCAATTCCATTTTCTAAAGAGGTCTCAGGTTTGTCATGTCTCTCTCTCTCTGTCCATTCCCAGCCTCTGAGTTGAGACCATCCCGCCTTTCATGCGTGTTATTGCCTAGCCTCCTACCTGGTCTCCCAGGTCCCAGTCATGCTCACCCAACTTTGATCCATTCTCCAAAACAGCCAGCGTGATTTTCTAAAGAGCAGCTCTGATCAAGACTTGCCTGAGTGTTTCATCCTTGTCACCATTCTTAAAAAAAAAAAAAAATTAAATTCTGTAACTTGCCTCCCAAGATTACCTATCCTGCTTCTTTTCTGGCTACTTTCTCTACATGATTCAATATTTTTTTGGCTCTCTGAACCTACTGTGCTCTTTCCAGGATTTTGGTTAGATTGTTCCCTCACTCTACAATACTTCTCACTCACCCATCAGCTGGCTAATTCCTATCAAGTCATGGCATAGGCTTCCCTTTATTTCTGATGGAATATCTGGATGGAACAGGAAGATACCGGAGTAAGAATGTTGGTGTAGCTCTTCATATTGCATGGAGCTTTGATATGTAGCTAAGGTTCCATTTGAGTTTATGCCGTGCCCCCCTCAGGTTCAAATAGGCACGTGTCTATCTGGAAGGCCTATCTACATCAGTTTGGACACTTTTTGACTGGTAAGGAAAGTGCAAATCACACAGCTTAAGCACTAAAATGAATTTGGTGGTTCATGTAACTACAATAGAGACGACACTGGCTTCAAGCAAAGCTTGAACCCACGGCTCTGAAATGTCACCAAGAACCCAGTTATTTTCGTATCTAATTCCAAACATGACTGCCAGAGGCTCTCCATGGGACTTGCATGTGTCTTCATGTTCGGAGAAGAGGAAGAGGAAGTCTTTATCTGAGCATTCAAGCCAAAGTCCTCACATACACTGATGGTTCCAGGAAAGGTCACATGACTCCAAATGTCCCAGTGAGAGGGTCAGTGTCCTTTAATCAACTCACTGTGATTAGGGAGACAGTATATACTGATTTGCTTAAACTAATCTGAACCCATTAGTGAAATTGGAATTAGGCTCAATCCCCTTAAACTGCAAGGCTGAAAATAAGAGAGAGGAGTCTTTTTCCAAAGACCTTAGACACAGTATTACCATTAAAGAGAGGGAACGGATGCCTGCCGGATGCCTGCCGGCCAATAATGATGCTTGAAGGACCCAGAAGAGAACTTGTCTTTAATGATGCTTCATCATGAAACCAGTCTTCAGGGCTTCATCCCAAGACCATACCCAGTGGAGGCAAGGGTAGAGAGCAAGGAGGGTATCATTCTGCAGGAGCAGTAGAGGCTCTTCCTTAAAGGATGTCACAATAGGAGTACCTGGGTGGCTCGGCCAGTTAAGCGTCCGACTCTCGGTTTCTGCTCAGGTCACGATCTCACAGTTTCGTGAGTTCGAGTCTGCATCAGGCTCTGCGCTGACAGTGTGGAGCCTGCTTGGGAATTCTCTTTCTCTCTCTCTCTGTCTCTGCTCCATCCCTGCTTGTGCTGTCTCTGTCTCTCTCAAAATAAATAAATAAACTTAAAAAAAAAGGATGTCACAATAACCATACCAAGAAGAAAACCAAGGATATAAAAGATCATCTACATTGCCTAAAAAGGTTAGTTTAGAGCTCAAATCCAAAAACTCTGACTTAAAAATCATATGGCCCTGTAGAATTGCATAAATTGAGGCTTCACGTGAAATAACCAAACTTCACAGCCTTTAGAATACTTTTACCACAATAAACCCCAAAGCAGATTGATAGGTTCATCTAAGCAATGTATATATAATGGGTACAACTACATTTAGCGTCTTCCAAGCGATTGCATCGGTGGGATCAAAGACAATAGTGGTATCTCATGAATCTGTAAGCCTCAAAGCTGTTTTTCCATTTAAATGTGTAACTCCTTTTTTTTTTTTTTACAGCATATGAACTTCTTATATTTATTTTTAGGCACTCTGCACTGAGCTGCCTGCATCATGTCAATGTTTGCTGTGCTAACTTTACATCTAAAGGTTATTCAACACACTGAGATATGAAAAAACACTCACATTTTTACCTCGAAGAAACTGTGCTTGGATTCTGCTATATGTTCTAATGGTGTTAAATGTCAAAAAATACTGGAAATATAAGTATTGTGAAGCGGGCCGCAACTGCTGCCCTAGATGGCTTGCGTAGCTGACGGAGAGGAAGATGTCAGGCACCTCGGTTCAGGTTTGGCATTCTGGTGTCAGTCTGGCGGATTCGGAAGAGGAATACAAATTGGGAGGTAGGAAAAGAAGTTGGTGATTATTTATCAGCGCCTGCAATTCACCTGGGTGAATGCATAAACAAAAGAGGCAGTAACAACTGAGGGAAGCACTGAGCAAACCGAGTAGCAAAATGTTGGACAGTGAAATTGCTCTTAGTTGAGTGTCCCAAGCACTGGATCAATGTTCATCTCAACCCTGGAAAGTGGGGATCTTATCTCACTTCTGGCAATGGGACAGGTTAAGTTACTGGTTACAAGGTAACTTGTGCCATTCTCAAGTGATGACATCAGCGACCCTTAATGGCTCTTTTCTGAGCCAAATTTCAGTGCTAGCGCATGGATCAGCAGTGAGACCTCCTGTGTCTGTCACTGGTGGAAGAAATCCCCTCAGTTATCTCTGGATTGTTTTCAATGCTTCAAAGCTTAGGCAAGATCCTGTTGTAACTACTGTTTCAGTAATGCAACAAATTTGCTCCTAAGTCAGGAGAAAGACAAACGCACTCGCAGTCTGCCTATTTAAAGACTTTGGGAAAGCAATGGTGAGTTGGGGAACAGCTAGAAGCGTTTCAATCAATGCTACACACACACACACACACACACACACACACACGCACACACACACACACACACACACACGGGTTGCATATTATATCAATGAAGGAGAGGAAGCAAGTTTGAAAATGAACTTTTGAATTCCTTCTTTGTTCAGAAATCATACTGACTTGCTTTTTGTTTCTACTGAAGGTTAGGAGATGCTCGTATTTCAGTGTTCGTGAAGAGAAAAGAATAAACTGCTGTTTGTTTCTAATGATGACAGTAGGTGTTATTAGAATATTATAATTAAAATCACATTGTTACATCACAATTACCTTATACTTTAACAGTAATCTAATATGATAAATATCATTATAACTGAAAAAAAGCCATATTTTGAAACCGGAGGGCCAACTTATGACCCTATACAGACATGAGACTTCAGGCATAGGTTTGTTTTCCCATTTACAACCACAAAGTTCCCAAGCAATCATCTAGATTGGGGTCTGCAAACTACGGCCCACAGGCCAAATCCAGCTGGCTGTCAGTTTTTATGGTTTTATTAGAACACAGCTACATTCATTTGTTAGCATACCAAGTATGGATGCTTTCAGGCTACGGTGGCAGAAATGGGTAGTTGAGAAAATGACTGTATGGCCTACAAAGCTAAAAATATTTATTATCAGGCCCTTTACTGAAAAAGTTGCCAGCATCTGACCTAGATTATGTGACAGCGCTTAATTTTCTTTGTTTTATCTTCACGAGCATGCCTGGCAATAATCAGGCTGGCATATCATAACACAAAAATGATTTAAAGAATCATCCTATATGCATTATTTTGCTACCTTTGACATAATCTGTTAGCGGGAACATTCTGTTTCTCTTTACCCAGACCTGTTGGTGACTTGATTTTATTTAACTGAAATTTGAACACCTACTGTGTTCCAAAAATGGAGATTCTTACTCTCAGATCTTAACACGCCTTGTGAAGTAGGACCAAGTGATATCCATAGTTGAGTAGCAGCATGATGAAAACTCCTCCATGTTTCTTGAAAAAACCACATCTATCAGATGAGTTGATAAATAAATGTTTTCTCTCTTTTGCTGCCCAGACTGACTAGGAGCAAAAATGCAGAGTATCATTTGGCATCAGTGATGATAACCATTGTGCCCTTCCAATGCCACTGCTACATTCTTTTAATATTTGAACAGTGCATTGTTACCTCACGACAATACCAAATAATTTTAACTCCCTTTTCACAAAGACTCCAATTATAACCCAATTCCTTTCAGATTAAGTACACTTGGATAGCAATTCCCTTATACCAAAAAATATAGCCCAAGATAATGGGCTGTGAGTATAGTTTCAATGCTAATAAGAGGCAGTTTAACAGCCTCGAGAAGTTCATTCTGACTACATTTTCATTGCGGTGATAAACAGCATATAATGCCCCTCAATTATAGCTTTAATGTAAAAAAATGAAGTTATAAGACAATTTATCCCAACTAAATTGTAATTTCATTTCTGAGATGTTGCCCTTTTAATAAATAAAAACTCCACTTACCCATTCCATTGTTCTCAGGTTGGGTTTTGACAGGGAGATCGATTACAGGAAAAAAAGAATTACAGATGAAATCAATGCTACCACTATAAGTAAATTAGTGAGAGTTTGTTCAAGCCACCAAGCTTGAAATACTTCTCTCCCCTGTCCTCCCAGAGAGCCTGAGAAAATAAAATGTTATTGATGATTGCAACTTTAAGTAGAACCATGGATTCCAGCTGACTATGAGCAATGAAACAAAGGAATGTATGAGGGAAGTCTTTGAGTCACATGCGAAGTTTATTTTTTGGACTTTATTGGAGTATACATACATTCAGAAAAGTGCATCTCTTACAAGTGTGCAGCCTTATGAATTTTCACCAACAGACAAGTGAAGTCATCGACCAAATCAAGTAATAGAACCTTAGCAGCACCCTAAAAGCCAGTGATGACCTCTTCTCGAGGACAACCACTAACCGGACTTCTGACCATGTCCTTTAACTTTGCTTGGTTGTACTTTATATAAGTGAAATCAAAGTTTTGTGACTGACCGCATTCACTTCTCGTTATGTGGGCAACAGCCATCCGTGTTGTATTGTGTGTGCGACTCATTCTATAGGGTGTGCCCCATAGAATGTTGTTTCCATGGATGATCTTTTTAAAATAATTCTAACATTTATGGATTTCTTTATTTTGAGGGGTGCAAAAGAACGTAACAAAGAACACCAAGCCTATGATTTCAAAGAAGCTTAGAACAAAACGAACTTGAAGAAGACCGCTGCAATCCTGTATGTGAAATGTTCATAGCAACTTCATGGATGACCGCAAAATACTAAAATAATTTGTTTTCGTCAGCTCGGGCTGACCAACCGCATGACTTCATCTGAAGCAAAGATGCCACATCCAAATGCCATCACATTGGAGGTTAGGGTTTTAGCATATGAATTTTGGGAGGACACAAACATTCAGTTCATAACCCAGCTCAAATGTCCCTAGCTCAGCAAATGGCTGGACAAACTCTGTCATGTCCATACAGTAGAATCCTACTGAGTAATAAAAAGCAGTGAATGATTGACATACGCAACAACATGGATGGACTTAAAGGGCATGATGTTTAGGAAGAAATGTTAATCATAAGAGGTTACATGTTGTACAAATCCACTGGCATAACATTCTCACGATGACAAAACTATAGAGATGAACGGATTAGTGGATTTCAGGGGACAAGGATGAGGGAGAGGCTAGTGGTGAGATGGGAGTGGGTACAAATACAGGAAGTATCTACTGTCTATCTACCTCAAATTGAACTCAGTGCTCTTGATTTTAGCGGGAATCCTGTCCCTATATTCTAATCCTCATATAGATCTGTATAATTGCCTTTCTGAACACAGCTCTCTCGCTTCTCTGGATTACCGGAATCCTTTCCGCAGTGCCCTTCCCCACTGTTGGACATCATCAAAATCGCCACCATCCTCAATCTCTTCTCATTTATCGTGTTTTCCAAACTGAGACCAGATTCTCTCCCGAGGACACCATTTCCTCTGCACCCTGTTCTTTCCCACCTCTTGTATGTGACCAGACTGGTGGTGATTTGGGCGCCCTCTTCCATCCTCTGACCACATCAAACCCTTCTCCCTTCCGCCTCCCAACAATCTCCAGCTTGAATTCCTTGCCATCATTACACCATCCTTTCTTATTCTGGGCGTGTAAGGGGAATGGGTCACTGTCTTCCAATGCGTTGAAGATTTTAGTTTCTGGCACGGTGTCATTTACTGCAAAGCCACTTGTATCATCATTCTTAGTGAGTTTGACATCCACGCAGATGAGAATTTCAAAACCCTGTTTTCCTCATTTCTTTAAGCTCTTCTTCACACAACTTCGGCCATCCCTTCTTGAAGCCCCAATGCCTTAGACCCTTAGTTACCAAAACGTGTAACCTCTTCTTAATTCACCTTCTCTGCTCATCATCTTCAGTCTTTCCAGCTGACACCCTCTACGACTCCGGCTCACCATGAGCATCTACAAGCTAGTGATCTGACCTTTGAAATTACCTCTTCACTCTTTATACCCCCACCTCACTTCTTACCCAGGTAAAATTTTAAAGTCAATTGTTAATATCGCTTCTTTGCATATGCCCTTGTCTCCCTTGTGCTCTCTTTGGCCCGCTCACTCGAAAAATGCATCTCTAGTCAAACCCCACCCTCCCCGTATGCTCACGTGCACCCATGACACTAAATGAAGCTGGAAACAAACACGGGGCCGCCACTCGCCTCAGTTTGAATTCCTATTCATGCTCCATGAAAGAGCCCTTAATGTGGCTGGACAATCATAGCACGTGCCCCCAATCTATTCACCTTCCTGCTTTCCCAGATGACTGTTTTGTGCTTTCCACTCTCTCCTCGAATGCCTAACTGGTCCTCCTTTGTTGTCACTCTCATTTCACTGAGGAAGTAGAGGCCATCAGAGGAGCAGCTCTACACGTTCTCACACCCACACCCACCACCTACTCGCATCTCTGTCATCTAACTCTTTCTCCTGGCCTGTTACTGAATGAGTGTCCCCTCTGCCAGAAAGACCAATCCCTCCCCTTGTGTACTTGATCCTATCTGCTTTTGTCTACTTAAGAAAATTACTCTAGAAATCTCCTCCTTTTCTCCTGCAGCAACAACTCCTGCCCCAAATGTTTCTCATCAGCCCATGAAAAAAAGCCCATCCCTTAATCCACTTCCCACTCCAACCAGCACCTTCTTTCTCCCCTTCTCTGCATAGCACATCAAGTATCTATGCTCACGATCCCCGATTTCTCTGCTCACGTCCTCTGGAACTCCTCTAGCCAGGTTTCATTTGCATGGCTTGATGGAAACAAAGCTCTTGCCAAGGTCAAGAGGGAATTTCTCAATCCAGTGATCAAATCTCTAATCTTTATTTTACTTGATCTATCAGCAAAACTTGTTACATTTGATCTCTCCCTTCTTCTTAAAGCATGCCTTTCCCTCTGTGGCCAACTGGTTTTCTTTGTACTCACTAGCTGCTGTTCTCCATCACCTTTGGTAGGTCTTCCTCATCTAGCCCACCTTGGAATGCTGGAGTGCCTTAAAGTTGAGCCTTTGGAGCTCTTTTCTCATTGCTTGAGGAATCTCATCTGACCAGGGTCTGATTACAAATTTCTGTCTCCAGCCAGACTTGGCCACCAATCTCCAGACTAATTCTATCTGAGAACCTTCCCAGATTTTCACACGACTACCTAACAACCGTCTCAAATTTAACATGTCAAAACTTAGTTCCTGATCAGACTACCACTCGCCCTCCAAAAATCTGTACCTCCCACGCTCTTTTGTTCGCTAAGGCACACAGGCTTGGACTCCTACTTGATTCTTCTCCTTGTCCTCACCAGCAAATCAATCAGCAAATCTTACTGACTTAACTTTCGGCATATACCCTGAAGCCAGTCCTTCCCTATCACTTTTACTGCTCCCAGTCTCACCTCGATTATTGCAATGGTTTCCTGACAGCCACAGTCCTGGGTCAGGGCTCCTGAATTTGCAATATCTACTGCCCAAAATTTCCTCCACTAGATATCCACTATCTCCCTTACCTCCTTTCGATCTTTTCTCAAACGTCTCCTCAGTGAAGCCTTCCCTGACTACCTTATTTCAATGGTAACTGAGTCCTGCCATGCTTCCTACCCTCCTTACCTGGGTGCTTTAGTTTTCTACCTAGCGCTTACATTAGTATGTCATTCAGGTAACTCTTCTATTTTGTTTAGTATTTTTATTCCCTCTCTATCCATAAAGGCAGGATTACTTTCTATTCTTCCAACCCACCATCCACTGCTGAATCTCCAGACAATATTGTTGCCAATCAATATCCATGTCATTGTATTCTTTGGAAAGTAGGGAGGCAAGAGTTTCCAGAGTCCCCTGGCAGTTAGATTGGAGTCTTATGACTGATTTACGGTCAGTAGGATGTGGGCAGATGAGTTGGAAGTCACGTCGAGGCCTGGTCCATAAAACGCTTTATGAGTGATGTTCCTCGTGCTTCTGGTGCAGCAAACTTGGAGGCCGTTTATTATAGATGGGAGCACCTTTCGGTAGAAGGAACATGGGTCTTAGTGAGACTGGCATTGGTCTGTGACACAAGCAAGAATTAAGTCCTTGCATTAAATACTGATATTTTAGAATTGTTCAACAATGAGCATACTCTGAAGGAATATAGCACTTAATAGATATTTGTGAATGAATAAGTAAAAAATTATGTTACTGTAAATCAAACCCTCCTTTCAAGACATGAAAATGTGTTCTCTAACATAGCCAACAGAATACAATGCACACAAGTTAATCATCAGTATCAAATATTGTTCTATGCTACAGAACCAGGTCTACAAAGGCTTTTGCAATATCCACTGCTGTGTATACCCTTTATACTTTTTAAAAACCATTCTACTTATCATGGTTCCTTTTTTTCTGACGTTACCTTGTTTTGCTTAGTATTGCATTGACTTCTCGGGGGCTTCATTGTTGGTTCTCATATCTACTCTTAGATGCGAGAATCCCTACTTCTTCTCGTTTTTGGTTTTCCTTCTCATTTTCCCCCTCACTTTTTGTTGCAGACTTTTTGCTTTTCAGCTGATAATGGCAAGGCTTGAATGTTGGAGCTGTCACCACTGAATAAGAGCGGTTTCTGGTTTGTAAACCATCTATCATACAATATATTCTTTGTGGACTCTTGGCTTGTCTCAGCCCTTGTCATGAATACCCACATACTCAGAATAAAAAGCCTTTTCAAATTCTTTTGAAATTTGAGTCTGTCAGATATATAATCACCAAATAAAGGTAATAGAATAATACAAATGAATTTTGGTAAATGTTCCCCCCCCACATTTTCCATGGATTTACTTTATCTACTGCTCTTGTCTGTAAGAATTACTTTTCTCTTTTCATATTTCCAAATATAAAACAATCTTTTGAAGACTAGAGGAAATGTTGTCCCTTGTGGTAACACTTAAGATTATTTTCAAACACAACCTTTTTAAAACCATTTTAATCTAATCAAAATGTAGTTATAGCCTGGAATTAAAATATGCAAGAACTGAGTTTCTTAATGGTTTATTTCAATGGGATGTGAAGTTAGAATTGTTAAGAAATGCAGAATGCTAATTAACTAGAGCTAAAAGCTGGGGATGAGATAAAATATCCTGCCATGAACTCTTTATCAACCTTTCTTATTAAAAGTTCACAGTGTCCATTTGACTTGGGTGATGCAGAGCTGTGAGGTCATGACCATTTAGACTTCTGGGGGTTGTCCCCTTTAGTTATTCCACCCACCAGCAGGGGGAGACACAGAATGCTCCTTGTAACCCAAGATATAACTCCCTGTACCTTGAGCCCTCATCTGTCCTTTTTTGTTCATAACAGGTAGAACAAGTTGGTCCAGTCTGACAAACTCACCCTTTAGTGTTTTTGTTTGCTTGAATTACAGTTGATTTTGCCTTCAAGTGACTCACTAGAAGGAGGGATTTGTTTGTATTTGTTGGTTTTGCAGATACCAGATTATATCAGAGTGTATAGACACACACACACACACACACACACACACATATAAATACAAATATATATATATATATATATATATATGTATATGTATATATGTATATATAAGTAAATTTGGCCTATGGCTCCGAAACACTGATGAATCTAATTGGAATTCAGCTAGTTTTTTTAATTAAACTTTATCTCCTAATCACTACCTCCAAAAGTCTTAGCCCAGCAGTCAACTTTATAGGAGCTAACAAAAGCAATACTAATAGACCTACTGACAATCTATATTAAAATTTTGAAATGTCTTGGCAGGTTAGAAATCCCAGGCTTTGTGTCTGATCTTCCAGGAATGAGATAATTTTGCCTTTATCTATCCATCAGTTCAGCTCAACACATACATGGGGTAGGAAGACCCAACAAAGGAGATACACGCTAGCTCCTAATTTAAGTACTAGGGATAAAGGCAGGTCATGGCACTTGCCCTTTGGATAGATAGGCATTTAACAAATAATTACTGGACAGTGTGATCCATGTGACACAAGAGATGTGAATGAGGTGCTGAAGTAGTTTAGAGGGAGCAGCAATGAACTTCGTCTGAACTAAGGCACTGAGGTCAGCTTCACAAAGAGAAATAATGCCTGAGCGTAACTAAGAAGGAAGAGATTTGGACAAAAAGGAAATAGAATGCGAAAAGGTACAAAATAGAACAACCTGTTTAAGTAACGCTCCTTTGTTTGTGTTGCTGGAAGATGATGTGACAGGGAGGCCATACAAGTAAAGCTGAGGAGAAAGGCACAGGACCGAGAGTGGAGAATCCTGGACTAAGGCCTGGGAACAGGCTACAGAGGGAATCAGGAGTACAGAACTCACAAAACTGGATAGTTATTCAGGCTCTACCGACCTGATGACAAGCGTCAGTCATCAAGGAGACTGAAAGAATGTGAAAACACAACTGAAAAGCCAGCCACCTCGAAGGACAACAATCTATGTCTTATTCTTTCAGGAAGATCGCCTCCATTATATTAGCAGAAGAATAGTAGATATGAATTACTAGGCAACACAGGTTCTCAAAAATTAAATGTCATATTCAAAGATAATTTCAACTTCAAATTTAGCTTGATTCCCAACAACAAGTTTTCCTTCTTCAGGCTTTAATTTTGAAGATTAAATATTCGTTCATGGAAAGGCCTCAAAAGAGCTCCTTGACAGGCACATCTCTGAGTTCTTTACACGACAACAAAGGCAAAACAGCTTTGTGTGAATACCTATTTTACTTGTCCCATTTTTATTTCCTTGATTAATAATTTTATCTAATCTTCTGCTAATTTTATAGAAGATTGGGTAAGGATGATGAGTTTGGAGGGCTGAATTCCTACTTGTGTTATATAAAAAAGTATGTGGGTTGTTGCTTTTTAATAAGTCATTTGAAAAAATAAAGACTGGATGTGCCAAATCTCACTTAACACCCCTTTCTGAAAGGAAAATAAAACCCTTAAATATTTACACAAAACCTAATTATAAGTTTGCGAGCATTTTAGGTGGTTGAAAATGCATGGTATGGACTGGGAAAAAACAGAATGAGAAGTTGATACGCTGTTTCCAGCAAATAAAGCAGAGGTCAACAACCTTTAGGTCATAGTTAAGGTGAAGAGTGCTTATAGATATTTTTGAGAGGTCTCAGGTTTGGCCAGTGGACAAGGAACAAAGAAATAAAAAGAGGATTGAAGGAAAGAAGAGGGAATAAAGAGAGAAGGAACAAGAATACTTGTTGACTTTCTCTGACTCTCATCCAGAAATAGCAATTTACTAGAAGTAGCATGGAGTTGTGAGAAAGACTGGGCGATATAAATTGTTAGGCTTGGATTCAAGTTTTGGCCTCTCTCCTCCTAGTAACATGCCCCTTGCCTAGTCACTGAACCTCTCTGGATCTGTTCTGTATTTGTGCATTCACAGGCACGCCAATCACATAGTCTTGTTGAGATGGTTAAATGAGATAATGTGCTTAAGGTCAAGGTACAGTGGCTGCACGAAGATGGTGATCAATAAATGTTAGTCCTGTAGCTTTCACCAACCCTATTAATAGAACTGTGAAGATTACCCAACCTAGAGGAACTGAAATTCATGACCAAGGAATCTTGGTCTTTAAACTAAAGATCCAGTCTCCAAATTTGAGTAACCATTACATCATCATGATGAAACCAGCAGTGAATAATCCCCCATAGACCTTACAGTCTAGAAGAGAAGTAAGTTAATAGGTTTAAAGACACGAGGAATGCTATACAGTGGGAAGCACAGGGTATGACAGAATCAAGGAACAGAAAGACCCTTCCTTATCTGTCTGAGTAGCCAATCACGTGTCCAGGAAGAACTAACCTGAGTCTAAGAAATAAAGAGGAAGAGGGAATGAATTATTTGGGCAAAATTCGGGAAAAAACTCTGGCGTTGAGGGAAAAGAGGGTGGTGAGCTTGCCGGTCTATAAAGAATGCAGAATAGCTGGGACATGGAAATGAGGTGACTTCAGCCTTTTGCATCTAAAGAATGATGGTCAAGCCATTCAATCCTTTTTCTTCACTTGATTCTTTTTTTCTCTCTCTCTCTCTCTTTACCAAGTAACTTTAAATAATAAAATAAAAATAGTACCAATAAAACAGTCCTTCTCTTCTGAATGGAGGAATCTTAACCCCAGGTCACATTTGCTAATTCCTACCTAGTCAGAAAACATGTAGAAGTTGTGAAATGAGCCAGTTCTAGAATATATACCATTCTACACTCTGTCCCCAAAGGAAACACTGGTAAGTGTAGGTTTAAACCGTGTGGGTGAGAGTTGAGTGATTTCCTAGCTCAGAGCGAATAAAGACCACCTTTCTGCGGTCTCTAGTCTCGTCATTTTTAACTTGCTTGCTGAAACTCATCCTGTATGTGGCAAAGGAGAAAGGGACCAGCATGCATTTTTTTTCTACAGACTAGAGCTACTGTGAAAATGCAGACATTGTCCATCTTCCACAGGAAGGACCGGAGGGAGGGAGCATGGGAGAGATGAGATGAAAAGTTCCCTCTCAAAGGAATATGGTGAAGATAGGTAAATGTTATATCATCAGATTATGGAATCCTTGTAAGTCAGGGGTTCCGTAAAGGGTCTGATAGCAAATATGTTCAGCTTTGTGGGTCATATATATAGTCTCTGCTGCAACTACTCAGTTCTGCCATCATACCATGAAAGCAGCCATAGACAATAGGTAAATGAATGGATGTCACTGTGTTTCAATAAAACTTTATTTATAAAAAAGGTGGGCCAGATTTAGCCCATGGTCTGTAGTTTGCCAGTCTCTGCTGAAGTAAAGGTATAGTTACATTAAATACAATTTACTTAAGTTATCAAAAATTTTCACACGCCGGCAGTCCGCAGAGGCAGTTTCTGTGGGTC
Organism: Prionailurus viverrinus; assembly: GCF_022837055.1. Lineage (NCBI taxonomy): Eukaryota > Metazoa > Chordata > Mammalia > Carnivora > Felidae > Prionailurus > Prionailurus viverrinus. Next base: position 23,084,623 of record NC_062569.1, read on the forward strand.
TCGTGTAATGTATTGCTCACTTCGACTTCAGAGAGACCCTCAGGAAAGAGCGGAAGCATTCCGCATTAAGGGAAACCAATCCACAGAGTCGGTTTTTACACATGGAATAACATTTGTAAAATAGAGCATCAGATAGAACTACTTTTCGTCATCAAATGATGGAAATTGTAACGTAAGCTTTATTTAGCCCAAATTTTGGTCTGATGAATCCCCGCTGATACCCACATTGGCATCGAGACCGTATGTCACTGATCCAATAACTTTGAAGGAACCATTGTGTCTTTTCACGTAAATCTTGCTAAGCTCATGGATCACTGACCTGCTTTAGGTGATGTGTGGCATGTCAATTCATCCCCGAATACACACAACGGGCTCATCCACCCTATTTCCTTCTGAGATTTTCTTTATAACCTGACTCGTGAGCACGCACTCCACCAATTTCAAACCAAGGTAGCCTGACAATTTTTTTTTCCCCTGTCAAGATGCCAAAAGCGTTTAGAGTGCTTTACCAACGTCCCACTTGCCAAATTTCCATTTTAACATCAAAGCCGTTGGAACCCGGAGACAAAGCACAAAGCCCTCTCAGCCAGTCAACTCCTATTGTTCTGTTTTACACGGGTTAAAAAAATAAATAAATGAATGGCGAAACAGATTGTTTTTGAAACTGATAACACAATTTGTTCTCCGGCTTCATATGTTAGATTTCCGCCTGCAGCAAATATTTACAGCAGAGTTTTAACCCTCTCAAAATCAGCTCGGTTATGTAAGAGCTGCAACTGTTTTTCACATAGTACCCTTGACGATGTGGCTCTACGAGAGAAAAAGTAGTGACCTCAGCCACCATCCTATGTGCACGGTCAAGGTTTAGTTACAAGGAGACGCGCAGATGGAAAACATAGTCAAAAACTTGTCGTCAATTATTTAGCATTCCCATAAACCATTAGATGGTCAAAAATATCTTTAATTGATTCCATCGCTACCTATGCTACTTATTATTTATTACTATAACAAACTTCTCCATGGGAACAGCTAATTGTACCTCCCTGGTGGCCACTTCAAGTGGAATAAACCCTGCACAGTGCAGCCTAAGATACGCTGAAAGGTCTTCAGCTTTGGGGATTTGATTAAAACTGTATTACATGAACACATCAGCAACCATTGCCAAAACAAAACACTAATTTAAAAAATCCTTCTGCTTTGCTGCTTAACACAATTGAAAGGAGCTTTGTGTGCATGTGTGTGTGCGTGCGTGTGTATGAGAGAGAGAGAGAGAGAGACAGACAGACAGACATGGGGAGCGGCAGCAGAAGGAGGGGGTTGCATATGTTGTCTCCTCTGCAGACAATCGCGTGGATGGAAATAATGCAGCATTCTGTGGCACACTGAGGCAAAAGAAAAGGGCCATCCTGCCAGCTGCATGATGGGTACAGGTAAAATCTCTCATGATAGGACTCATGACCTCATGATAGGACTGCAAACGATTGTACCAGAAAGCCAATGGTAGCAAAAGCGAGTATCTGGCCCAGCCTCCCCTAAACACACACATACAATCATGCATACTTGCGTGCACACACACACACACACACACACACACCTTTAAAGAAGCATAATTGTTAATCTGCTCTTTAGTAGAAAAGACAGATGTTATGGAAATAGTAAGCCACACTCTGCTAAGAGTGTTCTGTGGGAAGAGATTCCATAGGCAGCATTCTACACGGGAAGATTTAGACAATTAAGCAACCGTTGTGAGGCATGCAGATGAATAACACATGCTAAATTAAATCAATACCAAACACTGTGTTGGAAATAGGTTAATTGTTTATTTTAAACTTCGTGGAAGGGAAAAAAAAAGTAAGCAACAGTGGAATTTGTCAACGACTCGAAGCAGTTTACTGGCCTAGATTTACCACCGCAGCCCAGAGAACAGAATGCCCCACGAAGTCCTATCGAGAGGTCTTTTAAAAACGTGTCTTCGCTTACGACGATTCCAAATTCATTTCCAAGAAGGTGGTGAGCGAGTATGGAATTCTTAGAAACTTAAAGACCAAGACATTGAAATATTGCCCTGTAATTACAGCTCCTCAGGCTGAGCCTAAGGCCCTAAGGGGAATGTGTGCCTCAGTTTACCGCATTTATTCATGTAGACCTAGAGAATAAGAGCAGAGGCCCTCTGCCATTTCTTGTCGGACCTGGTTGATAAGCCAAGAGCCTCTGCAACATTATGTGAAGGAATCAAAGGCAACAGTCGCCAAGAGATGCCTTTATGTCATTCCAAAGAGTTGTAAATTTTAAATGTCGTGATGCACCGAAGGGCCCATAGCTGATGGATTTCCTCAAGGTAATGTTTATGTGTATTGAGTGAACGAATACAAGCTCTGAGGTTAAAACAACAGACAGAGAAACAGGATGATAGCCTGTATGTTCTATACGTCTATTCAGTAACCCCAAATGCTAATTTTTGCATTCAGAAGAAACAGGGAAGGGAGCGACACACTCTTTCCCCGAGTGTCTGAAGACCGTTCCCGTGCTAGATGCTTGTACGTGAATTCTTGCGCTTTCTCCTGTCTGCGAGAGAGGAACGGTAATCCCATTTCACAGGTAAGGAAACTGAGGTTCCAAAGGATGAAAGGACTTGTCTGAGATCACACACTGGCCAGTGATGGAGTTGGGCCATGAAACCTAGGTCTGGCTGACTCTGTAGCTCCAGACCTTTCTGTTACCATGGCAACCTGCTGAAAACAGTCTCTGAGGATGTCCAGGTTGTAGCTCCGAGCCTGTCTTAAGATCATCCATACGCTTCATGACCTGTGTTAGCTATAGAGAGCAGAGAAGCCCTTCTCTAAAGTAACCCGGAGGTAAGTGAACATGTGTTTTCCCTACTCATCACGCTAGTACCAGGATGATTTGGCCAAACTGAAGTAATGATATTGGACTCACTAGGCACTTAGTATTAATTTTTCTATCTTTCATGTAGTTTTTAGATTTATACCCCTTCTACTCACAAACTGATCAAAATTGACCTATAGGGTAGGTAGTCTCTGATATAATAGTTAGTTGGTTTCTTTGGAAAAGGGTCAGTTAATATAGGAAATTATAAACAATAGTCAGACAGCTTAATCATTTCATTTTACCTTAAATACACAAATGCACATTCATTCACTAATATTTGAACATAAGATAGAAATCTTTTCTTTGAATATGTGGCTCCACTCAAAATTGACCACTGCCTGCAGTTTCAAGTTTTGGTTGCCTTAAAATGAAGGAACAACTTAAAGATACTTTCAAAACAACCAGGATATGGAATTCTTGTAGGTAACTGGTTTTCTCCCCAAGCATTTTCACTTTCTTCACTGATGCCTAATTCCCCACCATTATTTTTAGCAACTTAATGTTATTGAATCTTTCCAAAGCGTACAACTTTGTTTTCATAAAAATGATTCCATTTCTTTTTGCACGAATATTTCAAACCTTATGAAATATTTAATTAAAATTTGTATTATAATAATTGCTATAATACAACTGGGATAAACTAGCTCAGGATCAAGCATAACTGCCTCCTCGTAAACATTCTGTTCAACTGCTGGGGACATAAACTCACAGGCTCACATCACTCAGAATTTTTTTCCAGACTGACTGGAGAATACCAATTAATGCAGCACACTGGTTATGGAATAGTGTCAATTAAGAAAATAATCATAAATAAGACAGGAGTATTTACACTAAAGGCATACGTGTTATTGGGCTCCTATTGTGACCTGCTAATTGGAGTTGGGACTTGAGTGCCCTGGCAGTAAAGTCAAAAAGGGAAACATGTTGTTTTACTGTTAGAGTTCCACTCCATTGACCCATGATGTAAAGAGCCTGTTTCACCCTGGCTCTGAGCCATCTCAAACTCAGTGAGAACTGGTTTTGGAGATAGATTATTTATGTCCTCACCACCAACAAATGGGGTAGAGGGGGCCTTGTGGAGTTACTGTTATATCATCTTTCAGATTTCTCATTAGTGACATAAATCATGGCATTAATTTGCGGTTCCTATGTTAGATCTCCAGACACTAGGGTAATTTTATGGCTATCATTATCATATGTCTCCTTTGTTCTTGATGAAGTAAGGAAGGGGGTGGGTGAATGGGGAAGTGGAAGAACACTTATTTTCCTTGCCTTCACTTTGGGACGTCCTGGCTGGTTTCCATCTTCTCCCTTCTCTATCAATGGTTCTTCTGGGATAGCATTCCACTAAGGCGTGGCACTTGAAACAGGTACGGAAAATATACACTTTTGCCTGTAGAGATAAATTTAGGTAAACTGAGTCTTAGGAGTCAGGAAGGTATTCATCCCATATTTTGGTATTCATCCCATAAAAGGTATTTTGGGTACCCCCCCCAAAATATTTTGTTAATAGGAGACAATGTATTCAAGCCGGATTTTGTCAATAAATTCACAAACATACAAAATGAACATAAAAATGAACGGCACTTTTGTTCTTAAAAAGACTAAGGTTCGAAGATTGATAAATGAAGAGAATAGGAAGCAGATTCCTTCTGAGTCCTAGAAGAAATGGTTGTTTTTGTTTACTCCTCACAAGAGTGCCCGACACATATTACATGCCACGTAAGCATCAGCCACTATTGTCAATCTTGCACCCTCTGTTAACCGTGCCCGTTCAAGCAGAGGCTGTGTGATCCCTTGGCAGGGATGTAACAGAGGAGATTCAAGCATCGGAAGAGCGTTGACAACAATACATTCCGACCAAGATATTCTGGGGTGATGGTCCTACACAAGCACCTCTTACTTCTAGAATGAGATCCAAATATCCTTCCGGAGACACTGCTCTGCTCATTCCCATCTATATATTTCTATTGAATTTCTAAATTATGAATATGAGGAATGCTTTTAAGGTGTCTTCTTCCTTTGCATTTCATTTTTGGTTCCCCCCGCCCCCGAAACCTACCTCCCAATGCCCGGGATTCCTCATCTCAGCCAATGACAACAGTGATCATCCAGTTTTGCAAGCTGGAAATGTAGAAATTATTCTGGATTGCTAATTTCACCTTCCTGCCATTCTCAGTCCATCCACAGGTTCTATGGGTTCTGCTTCTGCTTATCGATCTTGCGTTTTCCAGCTCCTGTCCATCTCCAATCCCAGCACCCTCACCACCACCTCTGCTTGCCTAGACAATCAGAACCATCTCCTAACCATGCAAGAATTTGCCAGCTTTCATTCTTTCCCCTCTCCAATCTATAATATCGCAGCAGCCAAAATTATAGTCTTAAAAACAAAAACAGATTATGGCTCTTTTCTGTTTAGAAAAACTCCCAGCTCCTTCCTGCCTCCAGGTCTGCTGTTTCTGAGCTGATTTTTACAGGCTTCGTGTGGATAGCTCTTTCTCATCTTCCAGGTTTCAGAATAAATGTCACCTCCCCAGTGGGGCCTCATGATCCATCTTTTCCAAAACTGGTCCCCCACTCTCTCTCATATTTGTTTCTCTCCTAGTGTTTATCATCGTAATTATTTGTTTGTTTTTAATCTGTGTATTCTACTACAAAATTTAAGGTACATCAGAGAGGGGACGTGTTTGTCTCATTCATCACTTTATCCCTATAGCATATAATGAGCTCTCCATAAATATTTGCCGAATGAATGGCTAAATAAATAAATGAATGAGGTGGGTCAGTTGTCATAAGCACTTGGGGCTGCCTTTAAGGAGATGGAAATAAGAGGAAATGGAAACCGAGAAACGTATCATGTGAAACAAACACTGAAGGTTTTGGCTTCCTTGTGTGAGGGATGGTGACTTACTCATTTCTAGTTTCTAGTACTTAGCACAGCGCCTGGAACAGCACACAGGCTTCAGAAGCACCTGCTCCGTGAATGAATGAAGTAGCGGATGATGGGAACTTGAAGCTAAAGGAGAAATGATGTAAACCTCGCCGTTTGGATGAACAGCTCTGTGCAAACACATGGAAGTTGCTTTGCAATTAACAGTATTGTTGAAGATGTCATTATTCGGGCAGTGATTAAGAGTCCTTTTATTAGAATTCATTGTTTCATACAGGGAGAACAGGAGCCAGGCTTCTGTTCATCAATTTTTAACCTAGTTATGCCTCTGTCTTCTTTCATGATCGTGAACAGCTCCCTCAACCGCTTGGAATCTCAGTTCTTTCTCTTTTTTTGAATGTTTGGTCATTAACGCTACAATCTGACTAATAACTGGGCTAATACTACTGATAGCGTGAATCTTACTACTAGGATTATTATTAATATTAATGTTAGAAAATTAATGTGAGAAACTTACAATGTGGAAATGGTTTTCTGATATTATTACACTTAAGTATATTTGCAATTATCTTGAAAATAAGACCACAGTCTCAGAAACAAGGCTTTTTTGTTTGCATGGACTCTTAATCGAGGAAGAGAAGACTGAATCCCAACCAGAAGCAAAGGCCTATCACACCTCAGTTCTTAACATATCAATCTTTAAAGATTCTCTTTTATTATAAGTAAACCCCAACCCTCACCCACACAAGTGTTCCAGAATTTATCTGGGAATCCACTGGAAAGGGAGGCTCAACACAAACACACATCACAATGTTGATGATAAACGTTTGAAAAGCTGTTCTTGTATATTTGGAATCACGGAACGTCTCCACAAGCAAGGCAAAATATACATCCGGAAGGAGATTCTGGAAGGTATACATTTAAGGAGAAAGGGAGCTACAGGCTTCATGAAAAAGAACAAAAGAAAGCTAATTTCAGCTTCCTGACATTCTCATTCCATCAGCTGGTCCTACTAATTCTACCTCCAATGTCTGTCTTGCATATTCCAGCTCCTCTCCACCTTTTTCAGGTATTCAATTTGGTCATACCGCTCTCCGAAAATCCTTCAATGGCTCCCTGTTGCGTCCAGAATAATATCTAAACACAGCCCTCTGGGACGTGTGAGAGTCTTCGTGATCAAAAGTCAGTATAGTGTATGAATGCCAAAGCTAGACTGCTTAGGTTTGAATCTTAGCTCTGACACTTTCGTCCTGTGTGACCTCGGGCAAGTTACTCAACCTCTCCGTGCCTTACATTCTTCATGTGTAACATGTGAACTATGGTAAGAATGGACTCATAAGACCAAATACGTCAATTCATGCAGAACATTTAGGATAATGTCTGGCACATTATCAACACTCTGTTTTATATTTTGTTATGATTTATGATGGGCTGGTAAGGTCTATTAGCAGATTGCAGCTGGATATTGGGTTGCCTTGATCAGGAATCAGCAGTGATCAAGCTACTTTTGTATGAGTGGCTCTGGGCTTTATCACAAAAAAAAAATATGAAAAAGAGATAAAATGAATGAGCTCTGGGCTGGTAAGGTAGAAAGAGAAATGCCGTCAGTAGAGGTAACAGACTTACTGGAATCAAATCAAGGAAACTGTCCAGTGTATAAAACATGGGGGAGCACCAGCGTAATGTCAAAGAAACCAGCTGGGCAATCTTTGCATTCCTGGTGCCCTCCGTAGTTTCTGGTCTAGCTGCAGGATCCATCCATCGATCGATTGATCGTAAATTGTCCTAATTCCGGTTACAGTTAGCACTAACTAGTGGTAGTTTGAATATCAATGCGGCGGTTTCTCAGGAATGGTCCTGGGGGTCTTGGGGCGACACAAAATGTCCAGAACAGCAACAGAGATTCCGGGAGTCTTCTGGGTACTAAATGCCTATGTCAGCATCCTACTCTGAAGAAATAGAGGTGGGGGCTCCCTGAGATCTACACCCTCCCCCCCCCCCGCACTCCCCAAGCCCCGCACTCCCCAAGATGGAGCTGCCTTGATGGCTCTTCCCCTCCTGCAGTGTAAGACTCCCTTACACTGCCTTCAGCTCCTCTAGGACTTTCCAATTGAGAACAGGGCCTGGGATGACGATGACCAGGTGAACCAATCACCGCTCACGCTGCATACAAATTTACATTGTTACCATGACAGGTACTGCTAGATTTTACTTACCACGTCTTCTCAGTGATTTTTATGTTTTGCACCATATACTTAGAGTTCTATTTTTTTTTTTTGATTTTTCAGTCCTTGTAAACCTGAAAGCAATCCAAGCTCAAAATCACAACCTCTTCCATTGAGATAAGTATCACAACACAATTTTTGAAAATGTATAGGAATCGGATCATTGATCGTGCAACAATTCTTGCACTATGGTTATAGGATGGTTACAACTGTGGCTTACATTAGAGTATTACAGAATGTAGTTCAGTATGGCTACAGTTTAAAGTGTACAGGTAGCAATGAGGCTTTTGAGATAGGAAAGGGAGTTCAAAACAGTGAGAAGAGGGGCACCTCGGTGGCTCAGTCCGTTGAGCAGCCGACTTCTGCTCAGGTCGTGATCTCACGGTTCATGGGTTCAAGCCCTGCATTGGGCTCTAGGCTAACAGAAACTGCCTTGGGTTCTGTGTCCCGCTCTCTCTCTCTCTCTGCCCCTCCCCAGCTTGCACTCTGTCTCTCTCTGTTTCTCAAAGGTGAATAAACATTAAAAAAAAATTTTAAATAAAACAAAAACAATGAAAAGAACATCGTAGGCACAGGAAAATATTGAACTTCACTGCATTTTTTTGCTTACTTGGCTCTTTCGAAACTATGTAAGATTGCAAGCTGTTGATGGTGGGAAATCATTTCATTTTTTTTTTTTTTTATTCCTGAGTGTACTTTAGTGTCTCACACATAGAGGACCCTCAAAAAATACTGGTTGAAGAAACAAATTATGATAAAACAGACTAAAAGAACGGATTACAAACGCCTGTCGGCAAGGAGGAGATGACAGATAAAGAAGCTTCGTTTGCTCCCAGTTGTTTGGAGTTTTTATCTTATATTGTTTCTTCTTTTATTCCCTTAAAAAAAATTAACTCAGAGCATAATATGCTCAGGATCATCGGTGCATCCCTGCCTGGGCTGGGAATTTCTGTTAAAAAAAGGAGGGGGGGGCAGAAAGGGGAGAGTCATATCCGCATAAAGCCATCCTCTTGCCTGAAAACAAAGGTTCATGCTTTGCCACCGGTGGTAATGCCATCCGTGCACCAGTCCCATGGGCATCCCTGGGGTGCTGGAGAGAAGTGCAGAATCTCAGGCCCCACCCGAGACTGACAGAATCGGAATCTGCCTTGGAACACGATCCCCGGGTGATCTGTGTGCGTGTAGAGTTCTGAGAGGCACTGAGCACAATCATAGGCTGAGGATTTAAGGCGTCCAGTGATGTGTTAGGTACTCCGCGGGGCGCAAGGGTGATGTCTGAGAAGGCTGTGATTTCGAGTCTGGGCGACTAAGAAAATGATGGTCACGCGGACTAAAACACGGAAGATGAGATGAACTGGCTTGAAGCGGGAGTGAGGGAGAGGCAGACCGATGCCACGCAGCTTGAGAGAAGAGGAAACGTGCCGCCCCAACTTTTGTCCATCGAGTCGCTGGCAATCAAACGCGGCTCACTTTCTGTAACAGGAGTTCGCAGATACAGAAAGAAACTGCAGGAGAGGGAAAAGCAAGGGAAACATTGTAGCGTGACCGTATGTGAAAAGGAGACGATGTTGTTTAAAGACTTTTGAACTCTTGAAAGAGAGGCAGCAACTGTTCTGGGTCCCGCTGCTGTCCATGCTGGCTCCATCGTTCCTCCGGGCTGGGTGCTACCCACCAGCTCTCCATGTTTTCCATTCTTGTGCTTCGTGCATTTAATACCTTGAAAAACAATCCTCTTAATATTTAAAACCCATTTTGGATATCCACACTGTGTAAAATGTGTGTAAAAAGCCTCTTAGCGCAATTGTTTTCAAATGACACTGTCAATGTATTTTTCCTCATTTCTGTAATCATTATTACTCACTGTTGCTTATAATAACTCCGTATGAGCCTAGAACTGAAATCTGTTTTCTTATGGATTTTTTTTAAACCTTAACTTTCACTGTATGTCACACTTATTCTTATTTTATTTCTTTATTTTCTAGTGACTTTTTTTCAGGTCCTTCTTGAAAAATATCACAAGCATTAACTTTTCTTAACACAGCCCGGAATCATTTCCGTGAACTTTGCAAAACTAGGCTCACGATGGGGGGGATAGATGATCGGTGGGGGCGGTGGGGGGACAAGGAGAATATTATACTTAGTATGATGCACCTTTTACCGTCAGATCTCAGAGTGCTTCGCAAATATTAATATATCACCTTACTTGCCTGGGAGACAAGTCCATATGATTAAACACATTTCACAGGTGAGAAAACTGAAAACACAGATTGGTAGCGTGATCTGAGAGCCGTAGCAAAGGTCACGGTGGAGGGGCCAGAGCTCAGCGTCCCGATACTGGTAACACGGGTCACTGGTCATCACTTCTGTTCTAGACAAAAAAGCCTATGGTCCACCGACCCAGCAGAGAGTGCTGGTACAAGGTGTGTTCTTCCCCCTTGCCCTTCCCACAGTCCCAGTTCTCTGTCACTTCTGCCAACGTGGCTCCTTACCTCCATCTCTTGCCATGCTCGCCTCTCAGAAGAGAGGGGAGTAAACATGGGCTCACTGGAGATCAGGTGAAATAAATACTGCGGCTGATTGTGTGTGCACGCATGTAACAGGGAGAGACTGTGTGAGTGTGTGCGTGTGTGTGTGTGGATACGCATGAGAATGTGTGCGTGTTTGTACATGAGAGTATGCGTGAAAAAGTGTATGTGAGTGTGTGAGAGAGTGCACGAGACAGCGTGTGTGAGAGAATGTGTGTGAGACACAGTGGGAAGTGTGTGAGTGCAGGACGGTGCCTATGTGAGATGGAGTGTGTGCGTGACAGAGAGAGACTATGTGTGTGTTCATTCGATACCTAAAGGGAGGGTTGACGTGTCTACATTTTTCAAAGAAGACAGGGTATTTTAGGATTATTGTTATCATTGTACTAAAATAACATGGAGGCAAAAATTGCTGTTCTAACTTTGGTTAAAGGCGAAGGGCAAATCCCCGACAAACTTTGAGAATTTTGGTTCAGAGAAAGGCTGCCGGGGCTCTAGATGAGAGGCTGGAGTTTTGTTTTGCCCCAGCACTAAGCCACCCTAACTAAACCCCTCCCAGGATGAACTCACAGGTTTGTAGACAAGCAGTCTGCTGGGGCCTGCCTCCCCACAGTGTCCCCTCCGGCCCACCACATCCTCTCCGCGCTGCGCCAGGCCTTTGGAGAATGAGCATGTCTGAGATCACTTGGCGATTAGGGTAAAGCCGCTCTTGGATGAGCTCGGGGTATCAGGTAGGCAGAGAGGGCACCCGGGAGTAGAGGAGAGCTTGTGTCTGCAGAGACGTGAGCAAGGATTGCCCTACGGAGTGTGCCTCTTACCCTGAAAGCAAACCCAGCGAGCTTTGCATCATCCTTTCGCTCCGTCCGCTGGATCAGAACTCATCCTCCGCCCCCCGCTTTTTTTTTTTTTTAACAGCCTTGTTACACATGACCTTGTCTTAACTCTGCCTGAACTTCGACCTGGCCATCGTCGACATTTTCACGACTGTTCTAACTCGAGCCTGGTCTTTCACCTTCTAGTGAGTAAGCATATTCATCTTCAGAAAGGCGTCTCTCTCCTCAAGTCTCTGGAGGACCAGCCCCCAAATTCCCTACCCTGCTGATGCCTCCAGTCCCCTTTTGCCACGGCCTTCCGTGAATGTACAGGGCGTGAGTGTGACCGCACCAGACTGTCTTCCCAGCGGTTTCCAAGAGCTGTGTGTGCAGTGGCCAGAGCGATGCGGGGGCTGAGCCTTCCGCTGGGTCCGAGCCTTCCGCTGGGTCCAGGGCTCTTTGTCTGCCCTGCATTGTCAATAGTAATAGCTGTCATTACTACTGATTATAACAGGAACTCTCCGAACAAAGCAGGAATCTCGCTAATGAGGATTATGAGAATCCAAAGAATTCTAAACTAAAATAACAACACAGTTTCAGGTTTTAAGCCTAAGAGGCTGGCAATTAAATCTGGGCCTAGAAGTCGAGGGAACTGAGGCAGAGGGCACACAGCGATCACAAAGCCATGAGTTTTCCCTCGTGGTGGAAACCAAGTCGAGAGCAGATTCAAGATTGCTGTTGTGACTGGAATTTGGTGACGGTAAAACATTTCTGCTTTACAAGAAGCAGTTTGGGGAAGGTTCAACGTATTGAAATGCTTAAAAAATTCCTACAGGTTCCTGTTACGGCGTGGAAAATACAAGTGTTCAAGTCACTGGAGGGTAATGAGGGTGAAGCCTAAGGCCTTCTTTAGAAATTCACGTTTCTTCTCTCGTGTTTAAGAAGTGACCTGTATCTTGTGTGTGTGTGCTCTTCCTGTAAAATAAATAAATAACGGTACCAATTTAATAGAGTGAATCATGGGAAGTGAGGTTTGAAAAATAATTCTAGCTACTTTTTTACTTCCCAACATACGATCCCATACAAAACACAAACTGGATAATGCCAGTTCACGGCCTTACAAAGGTCAAAATAGACACACTTTCAAAATGTTACATTACTTGGAAGGGCATATTAAATTCCCTATTTTCACCCATTCTTCCGCTTTGTTTTTCTTCTCTTGTGGCAAAGGTGTTAAAACAGAATAAATGAGGGGGGGGGGAAACAGGAAGTGAGGAAAACTTAGCTAAGCGAAGAGCCTGGATAAAGGATGTAATATAGACATTAGCTGTGAACACACACACGCACGCACGCACGCACATACATGGTTTTGCAGTATAATTTTTGCTTCCTCAAAAAAATCCGATTCACCACAATGTCTCCCTACGCAATCTGTTTTTTCTCCCTTTTCAGTCTGTAAAGATGCATACTAGTCTTTTCTTGCCTTAAATCTCTAACATTCACTCCTAAACAGACGAGAGCCATTTAAGAAACAGGTGAAAGTGCAGATTTCAGAATTCCACCCACCAAAAGGTTCTAAATCAGAACCGTCACGCTTAGGGTCGGGCACAGAAGTACACATTTCTTACGTAAGCATATCTGAAGGCCTATGAGGCAGGTGGACCAGGAACCTCAACTTTGAGAGGCACATTGGCCTAAAACCAAAACAGGGACCCTTCGAGCCCTCAGCAGACCAGCAACTGATGGTGACGAACTTGGTGGACAGCAGAGAATGAACTAATTAACCATTCCCAATATGTCATACATGCATCGTTCCGATGACATGTGTAATTAAGAACCATGATGTGACCAGTGACGTCTTTTAATAAAGGGATACAGAGTCTACAACCCCAGAGATAAAGCCACAGACAGAAATGAGCACGCACATTGGGTGGGTAGGTTTGAGAGTACCAATTTTTTTTAAAAAAAACTCTCTTTCAAAGTCTGGGATTTACGAAGCCTTAACTGGTTTTTCCCTATCACTTTCCACCAAGTTTTATGAGATAGAAGCATTTCCAATAAACATATCTGGGAAGGGCTATTTAACACCAAAGAACACTTTTCCTCAGTTCGTGTAAGGCTTTTCTCTTAGAAACAGGAAACAGCTTTCTCTTGCAAAGATGAATGTTGTTCAAAGGGTTCATGTGTTGCCTCAATTCAAAACTCATACTAAATTTGGCAAAATGTGGTGCCCGTGGAAGGGAGAGAAATTTCTATTACAGTTGATAGTGTCGAACGGCTTTCTGAAGTTATTTGACTAATGCACACTCAGATTCGTCTTTAAAGACTCTTTAATGAGGCATTTCCCAAGAAATTTTGATGACAATCTGTGGAGGACTGATTGGTAGTATTTACGTACTTCTGAGGGACCACAAAGTTACATTTGTGTGAATGAGTTACTTCCTATTAAGTAAATGACTCTTCTTGTACATGTGTAATAATACTTAGACTTCACTTTTTTTCCCTCTGCTCTCCCAAAGAAGTTTCTGTCTCTCCTGTCATTTGTTGTTGTTGTGGTGAAGTTATTTTTCTTGACGAGTTCCACCTACTCACAGTTAACCTGAAGGTCTTTTCCACTGTAGACACGCTGTGAATGCGCAAAAAGGAAGCTGCTTATCGCAAGATCAGCAACTCAAATTACAGCGTGATCAGAAGTGACATCACTGTGTGGTTTCATTAATGATATTAGAGGAGAACAAACTAATTTCAGTCATCCTTTTCGTGTCGAAAAACTATGCATCTCCTCCTCTTGGTTCCCATTCTTCTATTCCTCCCTGAATCGTACCAGGGGGTTTTTCTCGGGATGTCTTCTCCTTCTTTATTCCCAGGCCCTTGTGAGTGTGCGTACCTCCTCATTCAGCTCCTGGAGAACAGAGCAAAAACAAAACAAAACAAAGCACCTTAACACTATTGACCTGATAACTTTCTTTTCCCAGAATAAGATCTGAAGAGAATTCAAGAAAACCACAGATACTAGAACTGATGAAGTCTACTTCCTGTGAATTTGTGTGGCTTGCTCGTCAAGTCATATCCCCTTTTTTATTCTGATTCTTTATCCTGTAGTCACAGTGTTTCTGCAATTGTCTGTGGACCCCGCTTACCACAAACCATGATTATCATATGTGAGAACCTTGGCCCAGTTCTAGTCTTATAGCAACAAAGACCGATAGCCTGGACTGCCTTTCACCTATGCTCCCATTTGTGCTCTCAGTCGTAACGAAACTGGTGGGTTTGAAACAGATGTGATCAGGGGGAAATCTGCCTTTGCCTGAGCTAGTCACACTCTCTGCTTTACTTTTCCAGTGATGAAATTGTGTGTGCATGTGTGTGCGGGGGAAGGGAGGCTATGGGGGGAAGCCCGATATGTGGGAAGAATAAGGATTCTGTGCTCTCATACTATAGTAGAGGAAGTTGGATTGCCGAGAAAAGAGTCTGGATGCTGGGCTGGCTTCTGGCTTCTGGGTTTGTTTGGATATCCTGTAGGAGATCAGACAGAGCCAGAAATAATGGCATCAAATCCACAACCATGGACAAGTCATTTATAAAGCCGCTCCCGGCTTCAATTTTCTTAGCCTAAACCAGAGTTTCTCAACCTTGTCACTCTTGACTTTTTTAGGACAGATAATTCTTGTCATATGGGGACTCCCCTGTAGCCTGTAGAATGTTCAGCAGTATCCCTGGCCTCTACCCACTAGATGCCAGGAGTACCCCCATTTGTGACCGCGCCCAGACACTGCCAAATATCCCCTGAGGAAGGGCGAGAAGGCAAAATTGCCTTCAATGGAGAACCAATGGTATAAAATAAAGCAGTTAACATTTATGAGAGCTTTCTCTTCTAAGAGTCCACAAGTATAATATTCCGTGACTCTCTAGATCCATAGCCAATTTGTTGACGCAAACGACCTTTTTTCAACTCTAATGGCAAAATAAGTTTATGAAATGAACCCAAATGGAGATTTAGCCCCAAATATTTGTAGAGAGCTAATCTGATGGCATAACAATAGTGGGCAGCATTTGTTGACCACTTACTATGCTAAGTGCTTTCAGTGAGATCTCTCATTTATGGGTGAAAGTTGAAAGAAGTGAAATTATTAGCTCCAACTTAGAGAGAAGGCAAAGTAAGGGGCAGGGACATTGAACAACTTGCCCAGGATCTCACTGCTAGTAAACGGGAGAACAAAAACTCAGATCTATCTGCCCTCAAATCACTAATTTCAGCCATTACTTTCCAAAAAATCTTTTTTACATTTATTTTTGAGAGAAAGAGGGAGACAGCACAAGTCGGGGAGGGGCAGAGGGAGAATGAGGCACCGAATCCGAAGCAGGCTCCAGGATCTGAGCTGTCAGCACAGAGCCCGACGTGGGGCTTGAACTCACAAACCGTGAGATCATGACCTGAGCCGAAGTCGGACGCTTAACTGACTGAGCCACCCGGGTACCCCTGATTTTAGCCATTATTTTCTATTGCTTCCTGCAGTGTTGTGCGAGGCATTGTTTAGGCTTTTAATATCAACAGATTTACTCCTTGTCTCATGGTATCTATGAGGAGGTATAATCATTATCCTCATTTTTTTTGGTATGTGGGAAAAGAAAAATGGCAGAAAGAGGTTATATAACTTGCCCTAGGTCACACAGCTAGCAGGTGGCAAAGTTGAGATTTCAATGCAGTGGGTGATCCCAGACACTACTCCCTGTTGCCTCTCGACGTGAAAAGCCGCAGTACTAGACCTTGACACCCTAGGAGTCAACGCGAATGTTCTTTTGGTGGTGTTCAAATGCTTAGGGAGACTTTATAAATGGCGGGAGATGTCATCAATCCCTTTTCTGCAAAGGAGTTGGTGCTATGGAATGAGAATAGCACTGAAATTATAGTTGTTACAATAAAAAAGATGGTTTATGCGTTGTTACATAGGAAGAGAAATTTGACCTGCACTCCTCCCACTCAGTCAAAGGGTGAGACATTTGAAACACCCTCAGTGGCAATGCTTTCCAAAGTCTGACCAATAGTCATCCAATTACTCTCTCATCATGCCTTATTGAGCGCTCTCTATGTCCTCGACACAAATGGTAGGGATACAGCCCGCGATCAGATATTGATTCCCAAGAAGCTCAAATACTGGTAGTAAGAGATGTCCACACCGACATGTACAGAGGGAGAGAGGAATTACAGATGAGAGAGTAAATTTTCCTAACTCAGAAAAAGGCTGACCAGGACAATCTTCCAAAGGAAGGAGACCCCTGAGAGATTGTAAAGGGTCATCAGACACCCAGTTGGAGAGACAAGTACGTGGTGTGGTTAGAGGTAGCAATTTCAGAGATAGAGACATTATCAATTATGCCTGGAGAAGGAGGACTCTAGAAAATAAGAGAAGGCCAGGAAAAGTAGATTAGGGTAAGAGAGAGCCTTGACTTTTATCCTAGGAAGACTGGGCTTTTTTTTTTTTTTGTAGGTAACATGGACTCACCGAAGAGTTTTAAGAAAAGGAGTGGCAGAATCTAGAACCTGTGTTTTGAAAATACTGCTGTGCACCTATGTAAAAAAAATGGATGGAGTTGACACGCATCCAAGCGTCCACGCACCTTGCCATTGGGCAGCCAAATTTTTCTTCTGGAGTTTACAGTTTGTCAGACAAACATGATGAACTAATACAAAGCCAAGTACCAATTTGGCCCCAATTTTTCTGCCACTGCTCTACCTTGGGGCTAATTAAACTATCCTTCAGGAGTCCTCCGGGGACACATTTCCTTGAGCAATAGGGTCTAGGGAATGCAGTTACAGCTTAACCTTCTTTTCCCACAAAAGAAGTCTCCTGAGTTTAACTGGTCTAAAAACTCTTGGTGTGGGTGGAAGTAAAAGCAGGCGTTGCCAACAGCATTAATATTTTATGCCTACAAGGCAGCTTTGTAGCCAGGGTTCTCAAAGCTTTAACAAACATGCATTTTTAAAATCTCTCTCTCTATGTGGTGAAAACATGGGAAATTAGGGGTAATGACTGAACTTGCTGTGGTCTCCGTTTTTAAAAAGAACCTGGAATTGGACCTTTCCCAACTTCCCTCTGTCTGGTCTGTCCCTCAGACCAGAGATGAATCCACACTGGGTGGAGTTGGACTCCTGACTAGAGAAGTTGAATATCCTGAAAGAGATGATCTCAATGCTGAGGTCCTGATGGCGACACAGTTAAGCAGCTGTATTGAGACAGTATTCCCACCCGCATGGCTACAAAGGACAAAAAGGAGTCTACACGATCCACACAATAAATGAGACCAGTGTGGAAACACCATCACATGGGGAGAAGTGGCTCCACAGTTTCCCCACCGGGGTTACCTTCCCACCTTGCCATGACCATCAGGCAGGAGGGAAAAGTCATGTGGATGTGCACTCACTTCTCAAACTCCCAAGGATCAGGTCAGCAGTCAATGAAAAAGACATACAGTGCCTGAGAATTTCCAGTGTAAGCAGACTTAATACGACCTCTTTCATTGATAGCTCAAGCGGATTTTTGCACGGTCAACTGCAAGAACTCTCCCAAGACCGTAAGTCCTGGTAGCTAGTGGGCTACTCCACCCATAACTATGGCTTACTTAATTTATCTGTGGCTTTTTCTTCTTTTCCTCAACAACATTCATATGAAGAGGGGCCCTGGAATTACGTGGCTAGAAGCGGGTCCTGACAGCTCAGTCACAACTGGACCCTCCACTCCTTGTGACTGGACCCTAAACTCATCTTACTCTTATGGCTGAGGAACATAAGCCATGTGCAGCTTCCTTCCTACATCTGTATCTTGTCTCTTTCTCCCAAGTCCTCCGGAGTCCTGAATTCTCTGATTTAACATGCTGTCTACTGAGTATGCTGCTATCAAGGGTCATTTTCTAACCAACAGATCCAATACACTACACTAGGAAAGAGGAGTTTGGAAGGGAGAAGGCACAATCTCGCTCCCAGCTGCCATTTTATGGAAGCCAGAGGGTAGAATGGCTCTACCCGGGACTTCAGTTCACTGCAACCATTCTTCACAGATCCCCAGACCCTGTGCCAAGCAAGTAATTCTCTTTCCTGCCCCTGTGCTCTCCCTGGGAATGATGGGGTAGAGAATGGGGAAACCAGGGAAACTTCCCGCTAGGATAACAAACACCTCTTGAAAACTATGGAGTTTTAAATGGAGCTCTATCAGTAACCATATGAGTGATTTTTAAACAAGGCACTCATGTCAGCTTTCTGAGCCTAGATTTTCTCACTTAAGCAGTTAAGGGGTCACACTAGAAAATGAGCGATAGGACAAAGAGTCATGATTCCCGCCATCCGTAATGCTCTACTGGCTTTAACATTTTGGGGTCATCGGGTTCCTTTGAGAATCTAAAAAAAACTGGGGGGAAAAAGTTTATGCTTCAGAAATTTTGGAAGTAATCCAGGGGATTTACAGACTTGACCCCAACCCATTTCCCTACTCCAGAAACCCCTTCCCTACTGCTCTGTAAGAAGGGGAAATTTTGGGAGGGCGCCTGGGTGGCTCAGTCGGTTGAGCATCTGACTTTGGCTCAGGTCATGATCTCGGCTTGTGAGTTCGAGCCCCACTTCAGGCTCTGTGCTGATAGCTCAGAGCCTGGAGCCTGCTTCAGATTCTGTGTCTCCCTCTCTCTGCCCCTCCCTGGCTTGTTCTCTCTCTCTGTCTTTCAAAAATAAAATTAAAAGACATTAAAATTTTTTTTCAAAAAAAGAAGGGGAATGTTTTTTAAGTGTCCACGATGAGCATGCAATTAGTGCTCAAAAATGCTCCTTGAGGGAGTCTATCCCATGAACTCTATATTCTCTGTCTTCACAAATGCAGTCTATGTCACATCATCATCCCTCAAAATAAATTATTTATTGAATATCCACTTGCATTTATTGTTATCTGCAAACTAAATAGCATTATTAAGTTCTAAGGATTGGTTCATCCCCCATAGAAACTAAATTCAGAGGTATGGAAGTGAGAATGCTTCAGGAACACATCAGTCACTCCACTAATCACCGGGGTTTCCTCAGCTGCTTGGGTTGGCATGTATTCACTCCCAAAGTTCTGTATTTATTCAGAGAGGGTGGTCTCCCCAAAGAGAGGAGGGCACTTTTTAATTCAAGTATATCTGAGCAGATTCCCTCAAGAACCCCAAATGAAATCTCTACTCAAGTTTGGTACAGGTTTCCAGGAGGCTTTGTAAGGATATCTATCTAACTCATTCAAATTAATTGGTCCTTTCCAGGAGATGATGACATCTTCTTATTTATCTTCCTATTTTCTAATTATTTGCATCACCTTATTATTTTTATTACCTTTATTCTCTTGAATAATGCTAATGGAATCCAGTATCGTTTGATAAAAGAAGTGTAAACCTCCTAAAATATTCAGCACAAGCAATAAGGAATCAGGGGTTTTGCCCATGGATTAAAAATCGGCTGTCACTGTAGCATCTGACTGTAGTCATGATCCTGTTTATAGCCAGGTGGTTTGGGTAGAAGATATTTCTACTTTTTTTTTTTTTAACTGTACCAATAATACCGGCTAAATGCTACCTTAATTTCTCATTACCAAAGTTTGGCTTTTGACTCATCTCGGGATAATCTGGCATAATTTGTATATTACATGACTGCACTCCAAATTCTGTCTGCCTGGTGTAGTGTGGTAAGCTAATCCAAAACATCTGTCCTGCACTTTGTGCTCAAAATCCCTAAAAGAGGATATAGGATAGTGGAAAATAGATCTTCCCTATGTGCTTTAGTTATTCAAAACCTAGGCCCTTAAACAAACATTCGGAAACAAATTTATCGTCTATAAATGGATTCCAAGCACATGTTGAAATAAATACGCGTGCATAGCCCTTCTCCAGTATCCACAAAACGGGAAGCAGTCTAGTCGGCCAATCCGTCTTCCTGATTCACTAACTCCTCATTATTCAGAAGGTATTGATGGTGGTTGGCTTGCATCGTGGCCCCTAATGAGCCAACCGCCCAGTATTCACGCCGTTGTGTACCCATACCCATGCCCCTCCCACATTAACTCTATGCTTGAACATGTGACTTGTTTTGGCCAATGGGACCTTAAGAAGTTTGATGCAAACAGAAGTTTGAAACGTGCTTACACATTGAGTCTCATCCTCCTGGGATAGCCCACCTTGGAAGCCCACTGCTGTTCTGAAAATAGCTCAGTCTGACTGCTGGTTGATGGGAGGCCATGTAGTGGGAAGCCATGTAGAGAGAGGCCCCGGAAGAGGCGAGCTTGTCCTGAAAGTCCCAGCCTCTAGCAGAGCTCCCAACTGTGTGCAGCCAAGTAAGTGACCTCAGCTATACTATGTGGAATAGAAAGCTGCCTAGCTGAGCCCCGTCAACCCACAGACTCATGAAGAACAATAAATCATTGTTATTTTAAACTTCAAGGGAAATATATAAGGAATTATAATGTTACTTATATAGTTTTCACCCCACATTTCAGTTAATAAAAAAATATCTATATAATGTGCATGTGTACATGTATGTTACAAGATGTAATGTATGTATATAAACATTGTAATATGAATGGTAGTTCTTGTTGTTGCCTTTATTACTCACATAGGCTTTCAACTCTGATGCCCATAGTAGGCAAGACAGACAAATTGTCAAGTGTAAATTATGCTTGAATTAACGTCTCTTTTCCAAAAGTATGTTTCTCCATATTTTTACTCAAGATAAATAAAAGCATTGACGCAGACTTACAAAATTCTGACGTATTGAGAGATAAATATTTATTAATTGGCTGTGCTGGACCCTAAAGACATTAAGTACACAAATACATGTTAAAATTGAAGTATAAAACTAAGCCTATGATATTACTATTGAGGATTATAGGCCTAAGCTACTTTTTTTGGTCTCTATCAAACCAGTTAGTTTAGTTGATATATCAGGTATTTTTTTTCTACTTTAGCTCAGATTTAATTATAAACTAACCAATTAGTAAATTTTATCCAGTATTGTTTCCATTATAATTACCACTTGTTCAGTGATTATTAAGTGTTAGGAATTCCGCTCATACCTTTGCATAGATTAACTGGTCGTCACAACCTGCAAAGTGGATAGAGTATTGTTCCTACATTCTGAGAGGAAACCTAGAGATCAAAAGGAAATTTTCCAAAGTCAGAAAGCATATACGTGACAGCCCTTTCCAAGTGGTTTATTTTTTTCCTCTAATTCTCTAAGCCAGGGGCCAGAAAACTTTTTTTTCTAAAGTGCTAGGTATTAGTAAATATTTTTATTTACTAATAAAATTGTAGGTTTTGAGTGGTGAGTCATACAACTCAAGGCTACCATTAAAGCACAGTAAGTCAAAGGCAATAAATGGATGAATGGATGTGCCTCTGTTCCAGTAAAACTTTATTTATAACAACAGATGGTGGGCTGTATTTAGCTTGCACCTATAGTTTTAAAACTTCACCCATTGTCTCCCCATCCCCGCAAACCAATGTTGATCAAATTTGAGCTCAAATCAGAATCACGTGGAGGGAGGCCTTGTTACACAGAGTGTTGGGTTCTCCCCCAGAGTTTCAGGTTCAGTAGGTCTAGGATGTGTTCAAGAATTTGCATTTCTGTCAAGTTCCAAAGTGATACAATGTTACGGGAATAGGACACACCCTTTGAGAACCACTGTTACAAGTATACAGGACTTCAGTTGATGATTCTAAGGTCCAACCCCATTCTGAAGACCTCAGTCTATCTTGCTGCCTTTTTAGAGAACCCAAGCATCCTGGGTTGTTAATTTTAATCAAATTCCCGTTTTTATTTCTTCTTTTTCTTTGGTTTATTGTGTGTCCAAGAGGAGGGAGTGTGCATGAGGAACTAGAGGGAGGAGTGAGAAGGAGAGTTATAATGCATGTTGAACATAGATTGACAGCCCCTCTCTCCACTGCCTACTCCATCCCTTAGTGCCTTTCCCTTCTCCATCTTTCGAAGATGAAAGTTTTAATCTTGTCTTAGACAAGACTCAGACATATGCATACATAACCACATATTTGCGGATGATATTTGATGTGAACTCTGAAGGCTATGGACTTAGGATAACATAACCTTACAGAATAACCAGCTGAGCTTTCTACAGAGACTACAAAGCGCAATAAGTTAAGTAATGTCGGAGTGAAGCAACAGACAGAAGAAACAGTGATTTTCTGAGCGCTTTATTGAGTGTAAATGTGGAAGAAAAATTGCATTCACTATGTATGATCTCAGAACCAGGCACTGGCCTTCCGTGGAATCAGCATTCGTCATTTTCCACAACGACACTGTAGTTTGGAAGATTTCATCACAAGGTAGTTAAAAGCAAAGACTCCTGAGTCATAACAGGTCTTTACTTACTATGTCTGTGAGCTTGGGCATGAATTTACCCTCTCTTCTCTTCCTCCATAAAACAGGATATTGATTGCACCTCCCATAGAGGGTCATGTGAGGGCCAGATGGGTTAATATGTGGACAGAGACTGATCACATGGTAAATACTTATGAAAATGATGCATAGTGCTGAATACATTTTACAGTTGAGGAAGCTGAGTGTGAGAGAGATGGAATGATGCATTCAGGGTGATTTTACATGTGTACTAATCACCAAAACAAGCTTTGAACCTGGCTGGGGCTGATTCCAAAGCTTTGACGCCGAAGGGAGTGGAAACTCAAGCCAAATAAAAGAAGCATCAAATCTCTTTTTACAGGACAACAGGCTTAGGAACCCACACCAAAAGATAATCCCAGTATCCAGAAACACAGAGAATTGTGCAGGTATACAGGTTTGGAGAAGAATGGGCTTCTGTGAGGGTGGGCAAGAAGGAAGGGTCAGGATAGAGCCATGTCTACGTGAGGTGAGGAGGGGACAGCTTGGTACAAAGCAATAGAAGACTGCTTTGGATATAAGCAAGGTCGTTTGAAGCAACAGAATATTCCTGTGGCAAAATTAAGGCCACAAACTTAGGATGACCTCCTCCCAAACACACACACACACCACACACGAAAAGAAGGAAAATCCCTAACTTTAAAAAAAACAAACAAAACTCCTTCTGAGTGATTTATTCAAGCACTGAAGAGAAAAGATTATCAAAATAATTTTCTATTCATCAATAATGGTAAGTGGGAAAAAAAATCATTATTCCTTCATCATTGCTCCTCCCAGACTCCTACTTATTTAGCTAAGTAGGGCAGAGGGGAAGGAGTGCCTGAGGTAGCTGGGAAAATATTAAAGGAAAAATTTTTGTGCAAATAATTTTACAAGCCCTTCTGTTTTCCAACAAGGGGGATATCTGTCCCCGGAGCCCTGCAGCTGTGCCTCGCACAGAGCGAGCTATTAGGTTTACAGCTCCCAGAAAATAGCTTCACACGGCTCTGATTGCACGGGGCCCTCTGAGGTCTTGCTGAGGTTTGCTTTGGTTTCACGGTGATTTTATATTTCCTGTTCAAGGTTTTATTAGTTTTATATAGATACATAAGCATGAGGGGTCAAGGGGGAGGAAAAACACAAGACAATGGGGTGGAATTTTTAAGCTGTGCTAGGAGTTTAAGGGAATAAGATGTTGCTCAAATCGTGGGAGGTTGGTGCTGGAGTCCGGACATTCAGTCCCAGACTGAGTCAAGATCTGGTGTCAGAAATCCTTGCAGAGTGGACCCACTGCATCTCCCAACTTGTGCTTCCTTCTTCTTCTTCTTCTAGGTATGAGCACTGTCTTGACAAAGCCGTCTCTTTGTTGTAGATGTTAGGGACAGAGAAAACACTACACATATAGACCAAGGTCATTCTAAATCTATTTCAACTGGTGATTAAGAGCACGGGCTCTAGAGCCAGACTGCCTAAGTGCGAGCCCGGGCCTCTCCACATGTAGCCAGGACATCTGGGACAGCAGTGTTTTGATCCTTCACCTTAGAAGTGAAGACAATAGTAGGACTTAACCCATATGGTTGTATTTAATAATAAATGAGAATCAACAGGAAAACTATGATAAATGAAAATTTGGAGATATATATATATATATATATATATATACACACACACATATAGATGTATATATATTTAGAAAAGTACCAGGCATACAGTAAATGAGATATATAATGAAGTATATAATAAAATACAGTACTACCATAGTCTCAAAAAATGCTATCTCTCAGTATTATGTTTATTATTTATTTATTTTGAGAGGGGGGTGGGAAGGGGCAGAAAGAGAGAGAGAGAGAGACAGACAGACAGACAGAGAGACATAATCCCAAGCAGGCTCCACACTGTCAGCTCAGAGTTCAACACGGGGCTCAATCTCAACCGTGAGATCATGACCTGAGCTGAGAGCCAGAGTCGGACACTTAACCAACTGAGCCAACCAGACACCCAAATATTATGTTTATTATTAGTAGTAGTTGTGTTTTAATGAAATACTGATTCTCACAACTAATTTGTTTCACATCCATTTCCTCAGGTGCTCTCACATATGTTTCTGGTCTGTTGCACTTGGGTCATGGTTGAACCATACAGGTTAGCCCCAGAAAATGAAGGACAGGGAGAGTACGTTTACCTGTGGCAAACAACTTAGTACTTTTGACCACAAAGAAGTATAGTCTAGAGCCTTGCTTCTCAAGTGTCCATGTTCCTGGGAGGAATTACCTGGGGATCTTGTGCAAATGTACTTTCTGACTTAGTAGGTCTTTGGTGACCCAAGTCTTTGCCTTGTTGCTGGTCTATAGACTAGACTTTGAGTCACAGGGGAATCTAGGAATGAGCACTCATCTGGGAGGCAACCAACCCGGGCACATGCCTATCTCAATGTTGAGTTCAAGTGGTATTTTATAAAATTCCCTCATTTCCTTCCCCCGTCAGCTTGCCAAATGAGCACTGAAGGTGTAGAAGAACTACAGGACATGTGCTGAAGAATATAGAGGTGACTGAGACACAACACTCCTGCTCTCAGAGGACTTACCATCTAATGGTGCAGAATGAGACCCCAACCACAAATGAATGCCACCCAAGATGGCAAAGGGAAAATACAAGCGTCCAGATGAGGGAGGGCCATTCCGTCAACCTGAGGAAATCAGGCCAAGTAACACACTTAACATTGCTTCGCCACAATTTGTCCCTCTGCAAAATGGAACTAAAATTCTTGCCATGTGGCTCTTAAGACTATATTACGGGTGTAATGAACCCATTAAGATAAAAGTGGTTTTGCAAGCAATGGCCTACGTGATTGTTATTAATATCAGCAATAAAATCAATATTCTGGTTTTGAATACATAGGTCACCCGTTTGGAGTGATTGTTCTTATTATCCTATATAAGTCTTAGCATTAGACTGTCTTAGCAATAGACTGTCTATTCTATTAATAGAATAGAAACAAAATGGGTCTCTTGGCCAACTTCACAGCCATAGAGCAAATGTTCTGTCCCTGACATGGGGCAAGAGTACTACCTGCAGCTCTGCTTTCTGCTCATAAGCAGCATGGTAGGGTTGCAGAAAATAAAGCTCCATCTCTGTCTCTCCATGCATGATCCTGTGTTAATTAGAAGGGGTTAAGGGGTAAGAAAGGGGAATCTGCTAGAAAGGCATGGTCAAGTATTCAGAGAATAGCAATCATCAGAAACAGAATTATCAGTCTTATTCCCGTTCTCCCCATTATGGCAACAGGCAGGAATCCCACCCATCATTTTGTCCACTTACAGATGAACCAGCTACCATTTTTAAAAAGTTCCTTTTTCTGTTCTAAACAGATCTTTAAGTTTCTGGCCACCCCAGATCCAGAGCTTCCTGTGGGTTGTCTCAGTAGGGGCTGCATCCCGGCATAGATGCTGCCTTGGCACAGACTCACTTTGCTCCCTACAAAAGAATTTCCACCATTGTTGCCCTTGGGGGCATTCCCTGATAAACAGCCTACTTGCTAATCTCCGTCTTAGTGTCCCCTTCTCCGGGGTGGGGGTGGGGTGGGGGGGACAAAACTTGAGATTTCTCTCACCACACCACACCTTCACCTGGTGGCCTATCTAAACAAAATGGCCTGCTCTCAGTCCCTTGAAGGGCCCACATACTCTCACCTCTATGTTCTTTTGTGCACGTTCTACGTCCCTCACATCAACCACACAGAAAATGTGCAAGAAATGTTGTTGCTGTTGTTGCTTTTGACTGAATATATGTCCTCGGGTTCAGAAGAAATTCCCCTGCCCTTCTTCCTCCAACCTCCCTCCCCTGAGTAACTCTTCCTCATCTTCTCAGATAGTTCAGCCTGAAGGTCATGTCCTCTGCAAAGTATTTTCTTTCCCTTTCTTGGAATTGTTATCACCCCTTTACTGTATCAGAGATTTTTGTTGTACTGTGTTATAGTTGTTTACTTGCCTATTTCCTTCCACCCCCACACAAACCTAGATTTTTTTGCACCTTGAAGTCATGGCTGCATTTTTCTTTTACTTTTGTTTAACCAGCAAATAGTAGATGCTCAATAAGCGTTTGAAAATAAAACTTAGATCAGCGATAGCCTGACATGTACGTGTGTTAGAATCACCTGGAGAAACGTTAGAGGTACAGATTCTCATGCTTGACCTTGAACCCAGTGAACAACTGGGGTTCAAGGGGGAGGGCCTATTTCTGCCTTTGGGAACTAAAATCTCAGCTTGACGATTTACTGTTTCTACTGAGAAGAGATACATTTAGTTATGTCTTCACATTTTTGACATTCATTTTATCATCATTTTTATTCAAGGCTGAGCTCCTGGTCAGGAATACACCAACTGATGATGTTTTTTTCTCATGTGGGAAAAGATACTGTGATTTCCAAAGATCCAGTTTGGTGACTGAGCCCGAGTGTTATGGAGACAGGTTGCCCGGGTTGACTACTGGTCCTGCCATTCTCTGGCTGTCCAGCCTCAGACAAATTACGCCCTCAATGCATCCCCCCATCCTCGCTTGCAGAATGGAAACAAGAATAGTCCTTGCATCATGAAGTGGTTGTGAGGGTCAGATGAGTGAATGGGGAACATTTAGAACTGAACTTGACACGTAGGAAAATATTAATTAATGTTGGTTATTTCTATTACTATTATGACTACTATTTTTCATTATTGTTTTAGGAAATCACCTTCCGGAAACGTGTAGTGATAAGGGAGCTATTGCACAACTGTCAACATTTAAAAGTCAGGCAGGGAACTGAATAACAAAATTCAGTTTCAGACTTTAATCCCGAGACCTACGTTATCTTCCCCTAGTTAAATCGTGCTTTGCCACGATCTCCTGGTTCCCGGTGCCTGACGATTTTTCTCACATTTTGTTTTTTGGTCAGGTCTTTCCAAGTGTAAACAAATACAGTTCACCATTCTACAAGAGACTGGGGTGAAGAAGGATGGTTTTTATATCTCAGAGGTTCGAAATTGCACAATCCTTCAGGTACAGCATTTCAACTGAGAGCGGCCTGTTTTCTGAAAGCCAGCCTTCCGTACAGACAGTAGTATATCAATTTGTCACCAGCTTGGAGATTCTGGCAGAAAGCTGTGAGAATTACATACCTGTAATTTGGTTTTCTCATTATAGGGACCTTGACTGTCTGGGTGCTGTTGAGTAAGGTCATTGACACTTAACAGAGAGCAGCTGGACTGGGGAACTTGATGCCAAAACTCAGCAGCCCCTCCTCTCCCCCTCCGCCCCCACATCCCTCTCTGGCAGGAAATTACACCCAAACCACAGAAAACATTGCAAATGCTTGCATCCAAAGAGTTATAATTAAGTTGATCAGCTTAAATAAAAAGGCTGTGACCTGTTTTTTTTTTACTTTGTGTAAATAAGTCAGGTGAAATAATCCATTTTACTTGTCCCCAAAGTGTTCATCCACCTGAAGGCAAGAGAGAGCTTAGATTTCACAGGATTAATTTAGGATAACCTTGAGAAAAGTTTGCACCTTACAAACTCTCAAAAATATTACGACGAAAACCTGAGAGCTTTTTTCTCATTACAAAAAATATTTTCCAAAGCCCCCAATCCCAGATAAAGATAATGTGGATGTTTGACCTATAAAAGATCAGTCCAATGTAAAGGACTTGAAAATCTGTCTTGTAGAAAATAAACTTGTTTTGGGTCATTCCATGGGGTAGAACTGAAGAAAATGGATAGAAATATATAAAAAGAGAGACTCAGAGTTAATATGAGTTAATGGTGCAAAACGTCATTGTATTAGCAGCTGGCATCCTATTCGCTCGTAGGAAGGGAGCAACATTTGCTTAGGGACAGACCCTGACAAGGTCTTGAGGACGAAGGTGAGCGTTACAGAGAATTATGTGTGGACAGAATATTCATCTATGTGTGGTGACCTCTCCTTTGCCCCCTCAAACCCTCCAATAAAATAATTAAACCAGCACAAAGCTAATTTCTAGAGGGTCTTTCACAGAGACTGGTGGAGAGGCTGGATGCTGCCTCCCAGACTACGTAGGAGGGAAGAGGGGACTCATGTGACAGCCAGAATGTAGATGGACAGACGCATGAGGAACCAAGTTGTCAGGAATTTGCAACACTCACGGAGAGGCCTCTGGACTTTCAGAGAAGTTCATGAGGAGTTGGCTGAAATCCCTGAGGGACAGGAAACCCTGGCTGACAGCTAAGTTGCACAAGAGAAAGAACATTTATTTCTACGGTGCTCTGCTAACTAGTACGGTGACTCCCTCAGAGGTGATAAGCCCTACTGTGTTTTGTCACAGAGCTGCAGTCTGGTGCCCTTTGGGGACAAATGAATGAGAAGACTATGGCCACTCAAGGGGCCCTATTGTGAAACTGCAGTCTTGCTTAGCATGCCAAGTGAACCTTCAGAAGGAGCCTCAGACTCAGCCCTAGAGGAAGATGGTGTCAGAGAAGGTTTCTTAGAAGAGGCTACATGGGGTGGGGCAGGGGGTAAATTTGAACAAACAGTGCCTTCAAAATACCAGAGATTGGTTGGTACTTTGAGGGAACAGCAAACGGTTGAGCATGGCTAACTCTCAGAAGTTAAGGTGAGAGATTTGTTCTGCCTGAAACAAGCCTATTAAGGTAGCCAGGAGCCACATCACAATGACTTTCCCACGCCAATCAGTCCAAGGCCTTTGGATTTTATCTTTTATTTGGGGGGGGGGGGTAGGGGAGTCAGAGAGAGAGAGAGAGAGAGAGAGAGAGACAGAGTGTGAACAGGGGAGAGGCAGAGAGAGAGGGAGACATAGAATCCGAAGCAGGCTCCAGGCTCTGAGCTGTCAGCACAGAGTCCGACGTGGGGCTCGAACCCACAAACTGTGAGATCATGACCTGAGCTGAAGTCAGATGCTTAATTGACTGAGCCACCCAGGCGCCCCTGGATTTTATTCTGAAGACAATGGGAAGTCATCAAAAACTGTTAAGGGAGGGGAGTAGTGTGATTATATTTGGGGACTGGAAAAAATATGTCAAGAGTCTCTAGACAACTATTTATCTTGCATAGTTTAGACATTTACTTGCCCAAACACCCTCCTCCTAGTCCAAAAACTGGCAATTTCTTCAAGACCCAGCTCCCCTACGAAATCTTATTTGATAATACCAATTCCCTTCCTTGGTCCCTGTAGCATTTGTTTTTTCTCCTGTTATCACTTCTCTCCTTGCACATTTTTTTCCCAGTGTAAGCATTCTTCAAGTGTCATTCTGTATCCAAGTCTTTGCAAATCATTCAGGATAGAAATTCACCTACTGGAGACAGACAGATGGTAAATGAGGAAAGCAAACCAGGTAGGATAGACATTTGTTTGCATCGTAAACATGACAATTGACCCTTGTCAATTGCAGAAGGTGGGGGGAGTAGGGACACCGACCCCCTCACGGTCCAAAACCCATATATAACTTTCCCAAAATGTAACTACTCATAGCCTACTGTTGACCTGATGACATAAACAGTCTATTAACACATATTTTGTGTATGTTATGTGTAAATATTTTATCCTCACCACAAGGTAAGCTACAGAAAAGAAAATGTTATTAAGAAAATCTGGGAGCGTCTAGGTGGCTCAGTTGGTTGAGCATCTGACTTCGGCTCAGGTCGTGATCTTGCGGCTTGTGGGTTCCAGCCCTGCGTGGGGTTCTGTGCTGACAGCTTGCTCAGAGCCTGGAGCCTGCTTTGGATTCTGTGTCTCCTTCTCTCTCTGCCCCTCCCCCACTTGCACTCTCTCTCAAAAATCAATAAATGTAATGTTAAAAAAAAGTAAGAAAATCTAAAGAAGAGAAAATACATTTACAATACTATGTTGTATTTATCCAAAAAAAAAAAAATCTGTGTATAAGAAAACATATATAATTCAAAGTTCAACTATACTCTTTAGTTCCATAAAGAAGAGGTAAAAACAAACAACAAAAGTACATGATTAACCACAGCCTAGGGGAGCAATAGGGAGCCATGTGGTCTCTGGCTTAGCAGAGAGCTCATTCACTTTTGTAAGAAGGGCAACCACTGCTTGGTCGCAAGTACAGAATTGAAGGTCCACTGGGTAAGATCTCTTGGTTAAAAGGAAAAAAAAAAACTTGGAAATTCAGATTTTATTTTTAAACAAAACTTTTTGAGTTTTATTTTTTTTCCTTGGGTTGGAGATTCATCTTAACATGCATGCATTTTAAAACTGTAACAGGGTCTCAAACTGTTCCGAGCAGACATTAGACAAGCACAGAAGGTTGAAAATTCCTATTTAAAAAATGGAAATTGCAGTAAGAAATGGAGAAGTCACACACATATGGTGGGGTGGTAGTTTATCCTGCTCCCTCAGAAGTTAAATCTAACCTTCATTCACATTTTTTTTTTTTTTATTACGATATTCTGATCTGATGCCTGGTTGTGCTGAGAAGCACTGGGCCTCCCCACAAGGATTGTTGGTTCCCATCTCCTAACAAAATGGCTCTGAACAAGAGGAAGGTGCCCTTCTGGAAGTTTCCTCTCCAGCTTCCAAAGGATCTCAGTACAACCCATGGAGGGCCAGCCATCTTCCTCTTCCACTTGGAAGTACTCTTCCTAAGTGACACTTCACAGAGGAAGTCTAGGACCACATCACTGTCCCCTGCCGATGGCTAGTAGATTTGGGGACAGTTGCTTGAATGTGTTTTCCCTTTGATTCCTGTGCTCAGGATGGACGTCCCCTCCCCACACTTCTGCCAGGAAGAGGTGAGGTCTCTAGACTTGACAGGAGCCACAGTTCTATGGAAATCCACATTCATGTATGAAATATCCTGATATTTGAAAGTTGACTCCAAACCTTTCTAAACGCTATAGTCTAGAACGAGCATAGCAGTGGCACAGATATGTGACACAGACCTCTAGATTACAACGTCCATCATACATATTTATACTGCCATCAGGTCTAGAAACTTGCTTCATAAATATAGTTTGAAGGCAAGGTGCCCTCACTCCTGTGATTTTTAGCAATCTTGTCCTTGTCACTCATTTGGCTCTTACTTTGTGTTGACTTTTATTGCTCTTTAACTTTCACATTTATTTCTAATCTCCTCAAATAGATGAGACCTCCTGGACAGCAGAAACCATCCCTCGAGTGTCTTTCTGTCTCCAGTCCCTAGCGTGGTAATTTTCCCCTTGTAGAGGCACCATAATAACTACAAAAACTAAAAGTTATTAATTGTGTACTACAGATATTGTGGATAATGATTTATTCATATTATCTCATTTGTTTCTTAAAACAGTATTACAAAATAACTATGGGTATTTTGATTCCTGTTTACAGATGAGATTCAAAGATAGGAAAGGTTAAATCTTCCCCAGCTCACGTAGTTAGTAAGGTATGGAGTTGGGACTCAAGCCTAGAAAGCGGGCCTCAGGAAGTGCTGTTCCACTGCTAAAAATGCCTGGAGATGGTAACCATTAGGGTGATGATGTCAGAGAACTTGAAGAAGGTGTTTCTCCTGCCTCCCTCAAACTCTGTGATAGGATGATGCTAATCCTTGGATAGTTAATTCATTTCAAATAGCTTTCCACATAATAATGTGCAGTACAAAAAAGGAACTGGAGTCATCTTTGGGCCTTATGAAGACAATTGTCGCGTGGTTACTTAAACCATCCTTAACGAATGGTTTGTAAGCTATGGATTCACAAAGATGTGTCCTGATTTCCTCCATATTTGATTTGAATATAATGGCTTAAATGATATCCTCAAATATTTTAAAAATCCTAATTTTTTTTTTTTAAAAACCTGCACATTTATATTTGATTCGAATGTAGTGGCTTAAATTATATCTTTAAATATTTTTAAAACACTCATTAAAAAAACCCCGCACATTCAAATGGAAAGCCAACCTCCTAGATGTCTCCAATGTGCTAACTAGTAGTCTTACTGATTAATCATATCATAAATACATTTTATATATTTAAACATGAAGTACATTTATACTAATAAAATGCCACATTTCTCTGCTTTACATATTGGAGTTCTGTGTCAGATTTCGTTTGCATAATGCATTCTGCTCTGTGAGAAAGTTGGAAAGCCTCTTCTCTAATATATATAGCTTCTTACTAAGTCAGTCCCTGCTCTCCTGCCTAATTACACATGCCTGAATAGTCAGTAGAGGCCGATTAGCATTGTATTATATTTATGGAATATAAGACACAATCAATTGTAAGGTGTACTTGTATTTTATGTACCACAAAGAAAGAAAAACACTCCCAGTGAAAATCTAGCATGCAACCAATTCTGATATCTTAGATTAAAAAAAAAAAGTTCTCAAATCAATAGAATATAGTAATTAGAACTGGAACTCTTAAATCAGATCACTTGGATTTGAAATCTAGGTCATCCTACACACTCTGACCTTCAGCAAATCACTAAACCTCTATCTTCATCTGCAAAATGGGACTATTATCACAGTCTAACTCCAAGGGCTGTTGTGAACATTAAATAAGAGAGCAAGTGTAAGGTCAGGGGCTTGGGATCTAGTAGGATCTTGATAAATGTTTGCTATTGTCATTACTATGAGCCCTAAGAAAGCCCTTGATTTTATGACCTGATTGTATAGGGTTGCTCCCTACTAGTCGTGGGGCAGAGTCCAGGAATCTACACTTCTTCTGTTAATCTCCTTTCCAGAAGCTCTTTACTCTCAGTCAGAAGAGTGAGCACACATCTGATTGAGTGGGCTTTTATCCCTAAACGAGGGGGTTTGCCTGGTGATATAAAGCTCTGTTTTAAAGTCTGGAGAGATTTTAGAAGCTTTTAGCCCTCCTTGGTGACCTCCGTAACACACAAATAGATGTTTGCCTCTCTTGTGTCCTACAACCCTAGAGTACTTTGGAAGGATGGAGTAGGCTTTCCCTCGGAAGTGTTGGTCTTGAGTGCAGTGGTGAGAAAGTTTATTTAGATAAATGATGAAAGAGTTCAAATTTTGGAGCTAACTTTAGCTATAGATCTTTTGTTCAAAGCAGAAAAATAAAGGGTCTTGGACCATTTGAACTCTATATACGAATCATTTCCTATGAAACTTTTATGTGGATAAATAGGAACATGGCAACTGTATTCTTAACATCCTCTTGAACCCCACACATGCCTTCGCAACTGCTTGGTAGTTACCACCAACCTATCACACCTCAAAGGGGATCATGGACTTCTCCAAAAACAAGTAAGTCAGGGTGGGCTGGGCTATGCTGCTGTAACAAATAGAACAAAAACCTCATGTCACCAACCAGCAGAGGGCAGGTGGTTCTCCTCAGCATCTCACGACAGAAGTATCTGAACTCCCTCTACTGTGTGGCCACCCCATCACGTACACCTTCCGAGCTTGTTTCAGGAGGAAAGGAGGACTGGGAAGTCACCTCAGATGTTTGTAGAACCAGGACTTTCAGTGGCTTATCTCACGTCCACCCACATTCCATTAACCAGAACTCAGTCACAAGGCCCCCAGATCCGTTGATTCTACCTCAGTGGCATCTGAACTGTGTCCCTTTTTTCCCCCCTCACTGACACTGGCCCTTTTCAGGTACTCTTCATCTTTTATCTATACCACCAAAGTAACTCCTTAAGAGATCTACCTGCCTCCTTTCTCTCTTTTTTTCCTATCCCTGAACCCATATCCCCCACACTACTGCCTACATTAACTTTCACAGACTGATTCCCCTGATGGAAAGCAATTTATTTGCCTGTAGGATAAGGACTGTATTCCTGGCATGATTATCAGGTGCGGTCAGCTGCTCACGTACCTGTCCAGGTTTACCTCCCATAGACCTCCTTATGTATAACTCTATCCAGCCTAACTGGATGTCTCATTTTCCTGGAAATTTTCTTATTCTATGCATGGTCTCCCACCAGTCAATATTTTTACCTTTCGAAGGCCTACCTGTTATTCAAGACCCCACTAAGTATGTCCCTTCCTTCGTTACACCTTTCTTGATTCACCTGGTTGGCATGAAATGGTGACACAAAGAGCGCCTAAAGCACGTTTGAAAGAACTCTTATTTCACGCTATTCATTCCTCTGGGGGTTTCACGTTAACGATGTGAGAACTTGTCTTCCTGATTTGACTGCTTGCTCCTTGAAGATCCGCAGTGGAGACTAATCCCCTTATATTTATGACACCAACCTCAATGCATCAAATACAGTGTACTCGGTACGCACCCAGTAGCTTAATTTGTGAAACTCTTAGTAACGGCTAGATACAAAAATTTGAAATGTAAGATTTTTCATACATTTTCTGCTCTAACATGATACAAAAGCCCTGGAAGGAGAGACTTGTTGTGATAATACTGAAATAATCTTTAATTCCCATAATTCATAAAAGTATGTTCAAGATGGAACACAATGAAGGGCATTGTCATTACTGCATGATCCATTTTGGTTCTTTAAAGTCTGAAAGCTCTACTGGCCGAGGCTATCTGGGGTTTCAGGTAAAGAAACATTCCAATAGGCAACTAGCGGGCACGGATTTCATCCTGAACTACCATCTGTATTCGTCTCTCCACTTAACATATTTTCTCTATTCTGTGTCTTCCCAAATACTGTGGTTTTCAAACCTATTGTTTACCACCAGGTCCATTTCTCTTACCCCATTCTCCTAAATTTGTGACCTTCACCTTGATTCCTTAACTAGATACTTTCTCAAATGGGTCTAGTGACTAAATGGCTTTATTTCCTTACTGACTTAGTTTTTACTTGGATGAAAATCCAGTTTTTTAAGTACAGTGAGGAAATAGTAAAGGTGAATCAGGTAAGATTCTTTGGGCCACAACCAGCAGTGAGCTCTAACTCGAACTGATATAAATAAATAATATGGCAATGTATTCACTTTCATAATAAAAAGTCCAGAAGCAGGATGAGTTCTGATGTGCTTTTTAGTAATTCTCTTGGCTCAGTCCTTCTCTGTGTTTGCTTCATCCTTGTCTTCCAGTGGGAAAATGGCCACAGTAATTCCAGGCATCATACTAGACAAAACAACATTGAAAGAAAGAAGGAAACTGCTAGTTCATGTGTTTTCGTTTTGGAGGAAGGAAACCTTTCACAGAAGTTGCCCATAATGCTTTAGTCATGGGTCATTGGCAGGATTAGGTCACATGCTATTTATAAGCCAATTACTGTCAAGGGGAATGGGATTACCAAACTGGTTAAAATTAATGATTTAGGGTGGAGTGAATTTTAAGGGGCCAGCCACAATAATTACTACAAAGGAGAAAGCAGAGAACAAATAGGGAAGAAAGAAGGAAGGAAGGAAAAACAAGCTAGAATTCGCTTTCTCATTTGACAAACTCGTGCTTTACAAATCATTACTATATTTCAAAGATCTCTTTTGGGTCTCTAAATTTCAGAGAACTTCAGTTGGGAGCGTGAACTTTTTGGCCCTTCAGCAGAGGAATGAGATCTCTTGAGGTTCATTCAGCATTTAGTGTTCTCATCTCTAAAGCATCTATGTCACATTTACTTAGAGGTCATTGACCAGAACTAGTCATACGGCCCAACTAACCACGACAAGCAAGAAATTCAAAACTACTCAAAGCTACCACGTACCTCCAAGGCAGGAATCTAGAAAAATTTGATGACCACCATTCTCCACCAAATATGCAACCCTTTCAAACCACCCCCAAATCATAGAGGTTGATCACAACAGAGGTCTATTTCTCACGTCTACCACGTGCCCCTCGTGAGTTGGAGGCAGGGTTTTCCTTTTGGAGTCACCCGGTGACCTTACTAGTGACCTCTGAGGTATGGTCTCAACCCATGTTTTCACAGCCATTGTAGTAAAAGAAAGAGAATGTGGTACACTATGTACTAGTTTTTAAAGTTTCTGTCTGGAAATGACACTTGCCATTACACCCACATTTCATTGGCAAAGAAAGTCATGGCCATGCCTGATGCCTAAAGAAAAAGGGGAAGTGCAATTCTTTCCTGTGCCCAGAAGCAGAAAACTAAACTATCTGCTACACTGCACTTATGAATAACCTGTTTACTTCTATTTCCCCAACATGTCATCTTGGGTTTTCCCATAACTTCTCAGGTCGTTATTGGGTAATAAATAGTCTCTGTCTTGTGGTAGCAAATAATTCATTCTAGTGTAATATCAGAACTCCAAGCTCCATTTGGTTTAAAAATCTCACTGCATATTCAGGTTGGTTTTGGAAGACTTCAGAGGGTGTTTGTGTATGAGAGATTAAGGCTTGATCACTTTTTCTCTTTCTGGATATGCTTCCACCCGCACTCGTTACTGACCCATTCTTTGAACAAATAGCTATTAAGCACCTGTTCCATCAGATACTGTTCTAGATGTTGGATATACGGAAATGAATAAAGTAGACAAGGTTTCCTATCTTCCAGGAGTTTATGTCTTGGTAGATAAAAGCCCAATTAATTGTATAATATGATAGTGATAAGTTTTAGAGGAAAAGCTATAGTAGAAAAGGGGATAAGAAGTGTCAAGGAAGTGCTATTGGGGTAGGGATGTCCACCAGAGACAATGACATTTAAGTAAAAATAAAGGTAATTGAATGGATAAATGGAGGAAGAGTTTCTGAGTCAAAGGTGAATAAATGCAAAAGCTCTGGAGTAGGACGTGGCTGGCTCAATGAGGAGGACAGTTCTGTTAGTAGAGCAATGGCAGGTGGGGAGCATAGAACGATGTGAGGCCAGAGTGTAAAGAGAGGCCACGATCCTACAGAGCCTTGTAGATCATTGTGGGACACTGGAGGGCTCCGAGTAGAGCAGTGGCATGATCTGGTGTGGGTTTTATCAAGATCATTTAGCTGTTGTGATTAGAATGGATGGGAGAAAGGGCAACGCCAGGACAAGAGAAACCAATCGGGAGACCACTGGAGAAATACAAGTGAGACGCGTCGGTGGCACAGACGTTGTGAATCCTTTTATGTTTCAAGCCTCTCAGGGCCAGAGCCAGAGGTGAGGGAGGAGATACAACTGAGGGGCTGAGGGCAGAAAAAATTTTACCCAACTGCAACAGTTGGAACCTCACAGAATACCCTCTGGATGTGATAGAGGTCAAGTGTTGAATCTTTCTCTCCTAAGGCACCTTTGTGGGTTGGTAGGGACTTCCTGTTGCTGGTGATCTCACACCTGCATTTCCATTGATAGAGTCAAGGCCCCACCAGCTAGCTGGTCATGTATGACTCTCTTCACCAGCTTGTGGTTTCTGGCTTTGCATCTCTTGGTTTGAACTCCTCAGCTCCTCTACAATTTTCTGTGGCCAGAATAGGCAGGCCAGCTCCCATTTGTAATGTCTAAATTCCCCAATGGAGACTCACTATCAGTTGTCCTGCCCAACCCAGGAAGTTCTGGCCATTTCTAATGTTGCCCCGTCTATTCTGCCATCCAAGGGCAACAAACCAACCACAGCCTTTCATCTTTATAATGAGCTCAAAATACTGGTTCCCGTGTCCTTCAGTCTTTACAGGAGATATATAGGACTTCAAGCCATTCTTTTGAAGCTTTGAGATGAGGGGCAAGCATGACCCTCCCCTTTCCTATTGGTAGAAGGAGGGAGAAACACAGCACACTGACAATTCCCTTAAAAAAGACTTTCCCTACCAGCCTCTCCCAATTCCAGTTTATTTCTTGCCTTCCCTTACACAAACTGGGAGACAGTGATGGGTTAATTCTGGAAGAACAAACTTCCCATTCTTAGTAGGTCCTGTGGAAACACTCCACCACCTAGTTTTACAAGATAGACCATTCATCACCTATTTGCAGAAATTCCGGGTCTTAAGAAAAAACGAATTTAATATCTTCTTACATTGCAAGCACAGCGCTGGGACTTGGATGAGGCATGTGAGACTCTTAGGGTACACAATTTAAAGAGGCTTCACTCATAGGGATGTGAAAGTAAGGCGTTGGCACTTCATGACCTGATTGTGAGCCTCCTTAAATTTTATGCCCCACAAGCCTCGTTTGCTTCCTCTAGTCCCAATCTTGACAAGCAAACAGAAGCCAACCAGAATTAATTTAAGCAGAAAAGGTGTTTGCTAAAAAGACCTTTTGAAGGTGACTCATAGAATCACAAAGGATGCTGGGGAAATAGGTTTGGAGGCTATACGGTGAGGAACAAGGCCCCATATCATGCCACAGGTGCAGTGACAACATCCCAGACTGCTCTGTTGGAGATGTACCCAAGCGTGGACTGCTCACCACGCTGGGACTAGACAGTGGAACAGTTCCACGGTAACCATGGTCCCTATTGTTTCTGGAAATGGATTTAACCACTGCCGCTGCCACTGCTGCTGTCACTGTGGATCCTGAGCAGTCACTGCTTTGTAACTTCACTAGCTTCTCAGTCAAAATCTGGGCAAGTGATCTGAATGGCACAGTCTAGACGATGTGTCCAAGATGCAAGGCATTCTGAGAAAGTGTACATCAGCCATTTTCAACTTCTGTACTGGAGATAGGCTTAGGTTCCTCAGGTGGGAGATTCCCCAAATGCATGGAGGGAATTTAGATCTAGGGCAGTCAAAAATTAATGACAAGTGACATCGGTCAACCAATAAGTAAATACTGTGAAATAACTGGAAGTTGCAGAAATTTCTATGAAAGAAGCAAAAATGGGGGTTAATAAAGGGAGAAAAAGGTGTAATCTACTCGAAATACAGGGGTCAGCAAGGGGCTTAAGTCGGCTAGACCTCAAGAAGGAAGGACCTGGCTTTGGCAAGGCTGGTCACAGGTGGAGGACAGAACCAACGTAAGGGCCTCTAGGATGAGAAGGAGCTTGGTGTGCTCCTGTAACGAATAATAGCTAGAGCATAAATGGAGGGACTTTTAGGTAGGGGAGTAAAGTGATCTAATTTCCTTTTTTTTTTTTTTTTTAAGAAAATCACTTTTGCTGCTGTCTGGGGAAGGAGTCGGTACGAGAAGGGTCACACCAGAGATGTTAGTTGGATGGCTGTTGAGGTACTCTGTGGGGAAGAAGATGGTCCAAATAAGATAGCAACGGTAAAGCCAAAGATAAAAGTCCGGATCTCTTGTATATATGTGGAGACAGAATCAACTACTTGAGTATGGGAAATCAGGAAAAAAGAATCCTGGACGAGCGCCAGGTTTCTGGATAGAGCAATCAAATGGATGGTTGGAACTTTTACGAAAATGGAGAAGAGAAAACGAGACATGGTGATAAAAGTTCAAGAGCTCCATTTGGGACACGCTCAGTATGCAAGGCCACTATGTCATCGAATCGGAAAGGCTTCAACTCAAGCTGTAAAAGTAACTCCAGAGTCGCAACAACATTTTAAGTGAAATCGGTATTAAACATTCCATGACACTTGGAGTCCAGAAACATTATGTTGGCTTCTGTCTTGTTTTTTTTTTTCTTTTCTTTTTAAAAATAACACAATGTTTTAAACATACAGAGAAGTAGAGGAATAAAAACTTGTAAGACACCTGTATATCCACCATCCAGATTTAACAAATGTTAACATTTTACTATATTTGCTTTAGATCTTTTTTAAAATAAATAGCACTGTGCACACACAGCTCTGTTCCCTCCATCCTGTTCCTCTTAACCGTATGATACCATTTATATAAAATTCTAAAACATTCAAAACAATTCTATGTATTTTTAAGGACCGCTGCATATGTAGTAAAATTATAAAAACAAGAATGCGAGGACATGCCAACAGCTGAACATATTTTTTGTTTTTCTACTTTAGATGAAATGTAGTTCAATCCCCGCCTATCAGGGGTTCCAAGAAATCACATCTCCGTCACTTTGGAGAATGGGTCTCCTCCTCACTTGAAATCTCACAAGAATTCTGCCACTGCAACTCGGAGACATTGGAGAGAACTGCTAACTTTCAGTTCACTGGGGTCACATCTTGTCTGAATCTACACAGACCTCTTGAAAGCAGGAAGGCTGAACCTCCATAACGTCCACTCGCTGGTGCCAGATGTGCCTCTAGGACCTGTTCCACAGCTCCTGGTGTCACCAACACTTAGTGTTCAGTCCCAGTTTCCCTGCGACCCCCCCCTCCCCGGAGGCCCCGGGAACCTTGGTACAATTACCTAGACACAAGGCAGAAGACCTACCTCCCCCCTCCCCCACCCAAATTTCATTCTTCCCAGGGTTAAACCTCCTCTTTGCTCCTTCCTCATCCCAAACCTCCAACTTTGGGGCAATCTAGTCCTCAGTCACTAGCTTAACACACAAAGGCTTTTTAACTCCCCCCACCTCCAATATTAAGGAAAGCTCGCATTCAGGATAATAAGTTCTGCCAACCCTCGAAGAAAAACACAGAAGTATCTTTCCTTCTTCCCCTGGTTGCTCACAGCCAAGGCAACAAGAGACCACTCATTTCTCAGACCGGTTATCTTGTTCCCCTTAATACAGTTTACCCACTGTGCCTGTTGACCACACTCTCCTAAGACGTTCATCTGGGCTGTTCGTGACAGCCACTTCCAGAAGGTTCTCTTCTAATGCCATGTATTGTCCTCCTCAGGTAGAGTGAATCGACGCCGGGCCCCTGGCATCTTACTCTGTGTATCATTTGTTGCTCTTGCTCCCGCCACACAGTCTCTTTCTTGTATTTTTGATCTCTTAATAATTCCAATCATTTTCTATTCCCCTCAGAAAGCACTTCTCTTTTGTCCTTCCTCCTCCTGCCTTGTATTTCCTTGGTGAACCAAAATATGACTGATGAATCAAAGGGGGCTTCTACCAACACATCAGTATTGAGAAAAGGAAAATGAAATACATTTTGAAGCATTAAGCCTTTTGCCCACCCATCCCTCACAAAAAGAAACACAAAACAAACAACCAAATGCCCTACCCTAGTCAAGCCAGCCACGGATTTGAAAACCCTTATCTCCAAATCTCTGTCAGAGCTACTGACACCTATGTCTTCTGTACTTCCTAATTATACTTACTCTTTTCCGATAACAGCCAAGCAGAAGAGTACGGTTTCTGACTGAATTTCATTGCTCAAATATATCCATTTTTACAAAAAAAGAAGTTTCTACTTCATTGATTGAAAAGCTGTATTGCAGGATCTTGAATAGACTGGGGACCTACCCACCACGTATGACATTCTTTCTCTGACGCGATGGGGTTCCAAAGCCACGAGGAAGTACACTTTAGAGATGTAACCACTGGTGACTCCATAAACACAAAGCCGAGTGATAAAAACAAAAATTCATAATCCTGGTATGGAAATATTTAACTTGTCTGGAAATATTTCATTTCGGCATAACTGTTTTATTTCAATTATCGGATGATTATTTAAATGACTTTCTTCCTCAGAACTCTCTTATTTGCAGGGCAAATATTAATGAGCACATATTTAGGGTTCTCAAAACTAAGTAAACATATAGGCAAAAAGCCAGTTATTTTTTAATAGATTCCTACTTCTCCTTCTTCCTTGTTTTCATGTCTGAAGTTGCTACATAAGAAAAGTAGAATATTTAGTTACTGTGAGACTGAGTTCATAAAAAGTTCATAACGATAGCAAGCTTTCCCCATTTTTTTAAGCTTTTAAAAAATAACATAGGGACACCTGGGTGGCTCAGTTGGTTGAGCATCTGACTTTGGCCCAGGTCACGATCTCAGGGTTCATGGGTTCGAGCCCAGTGTTGGGCTCTGTGCTGACAGCTCAGAGCCGGGAGCCTGCTTCGGATTCTGTGTCTCCCTCTCTCTCTGCCCCTACCCCGCTCACACTGTGTCTCTCAAAAATTAAAAAATAATCTAAATTCATTTTTTGTCTCATGCCTAGAATATGTACAGAACACAATAGAAGTAAATATTTGAGAATGGAAAATTATCTGTCTAAAATGCTTTTAGATAGAGCCCTGCTTAAAGGGGAGAGAAGATACTTCACAATCTCTTCAAATCTTTACATTGTATCTTCTCGGCAGCATGGTGGTATTCCACGTTCCCTTTTTCCCACACTCTCCCAGACCCAAATCCCTAAAAGGCTGAATGCAGGAAGGCAGGACTGGACAAATCAAATACCTCATTAAGAATGCCTGAAGAAATATGCCTAAAGATGAAATTATAGCTCTTAGGCCAGCACTCAAAACCCTGGAATAAAAGAAAAGAGAGAAGGAGGGGGTGGGGCGAAATTATGCGATTTGACCGTGGTTACTTAGCCAGCAAATGTTTCTGAAAGCTACTAACTACTAATTGTGGTGAAGGTTTTTAAGCCGGGAAATGGTGAGTCTCTCTCTCTCCTTCCCTGATGCGCTGTAATTCATATGCAGTTTGGGGATGGCACTATGTCTTAAATACAATAATATTTTAGAGAAATTTGAACACTCGAAGTTAACAGGTACGCCAATTGGGGGCCATAAAAGAGATACAACTCCAGAGATTTCAGATAATTTAATAAGGCGTAACCATTTTTCTAAAGTTGTGTGGTATTTTTTTTTTTTCCATCAGCCTAAAAAGCTCTACCATGTGGCCTAATTCAAGGCTGCAGGCAGGAGAAATTACTGACTTTATTATGCCTGCCTGGTGATCTCCAGTAAAAGCGGTTCGGCACCAGGCGTTCTCATTCTGGGAGGCTCTGCAGAAAGCTTTTGCCCTGACAGACCTCCACTGGCTTCTTGTGAAAAGCAACAGAGAGAAGGAGGTTATGTTCCATTGTGCGCTGGGCTTAGAGGTTTGTGTCCCTCTCTTTGCCTCAGAAAAGCCCACAGCGGGGCCTAGTCACGCCCGCGTCATAATGGCCCTGGGGCCACCGAACACCATTCAGGGTTCGCCCGAAGAGAGATTAATGTTTATTATTATTGCCATTAATGCTATTACTGTTATTGTTGTTATTATCCGTTGCTTATTGGAAGTGAGCCTTCTGTGGTCTTTTCAAACATTCCACTACTTTTCCTGCAGCGTGTGGAATAGCCAGTCACTTATCTGCAAGGGAACAAAGGGTAAAAGCGAAGGCACTGCTTTCTCCTGCGTTTCTTCTGGTGCAACTGGACTTGTGTTTTTATTTGCTAAGATAGATAAGAAAGCAGAAAAAGAAGGGGTGTGAAGCTGGCTTCTCTGAGAGAGCAACCCCCCGAATCGCAGTGGATTAATGCCGTACAAATTCGTTTCGCTCATCTGAAGTCTAAGCTAGGTGTTACTAATGGCCAGACAACGTTTTTCCCAGGGAACTGTGGGGCTTTTCATTTTGAGGCTACCAAGTTCGCGTTGATGGTTGACTCCATTTTGGCCAGATGAAGGGGGGGAAAGACTCCACATGGGAGGTCTCAAAGGAGCACGCCCTTCTGCCCACATTCCACCGGTGGTACTTCACCGCAAGGAGTCTGAGAAACGGAGGCTAGGAAGTAGTAAAGCTAAGATTGGAACCAGAGCAATCCTACCTTGGAGACCCGTTCTTCGAGTGTCAGAAGGCTGGCTCAAAGCACATGGGGGCTCACTTAGATATGGAGTCTAAAAACGATGAACTCAAACAGAGAGTAAAATGGTGGTTGCCAGGGGCTGGGGAAATGGGAGATACCAGTCAAAAGGCACAAACTTTCAGTTGTAAAATGTGTAAGTTCTGGGAACCTGATGTACACCACGGAGATTATAGTTGACAACATGGTAGCATGT
Source organism: Prionailurus viverrinus (assembly GCF_022837055.1). NCBI lineage: Eukaryota > Metazoa > Chordata > Mammalia > Carnivora > Felidae > Prionailurus > Prionailurus viverrinus. The sequence goes on from NC_062569.1 coordinate 23,128,983, forward strand.
ATTTGAAAGTTGCTACGAGAGTAGAGCTTTAATGTCCTCACCGTGACAACAAAAACAACAACAACAACATAATAGTTACATGAGGTAAAGGAGGTGTTAGCTAATCTTATTACGGTAAGCATTTTGTAACATATACGTGTATCAAAACATCATCACGTTATACACCTTAAATTTACACATGCTGTATGTCAATGATATGTCAGTAAAGCTGGGGGGGGACAAGTACATGGGGCTTCTAAGTAACCTTCCCTCAGAAGGTGACATTTGTGGGGATATGATAGCACAGCAGGAGCAAAGCTAACAGCTCTTTGAAAGTTGGACATACTTGTGGTTATTGTTGCAGAAAAGTCAGCATGAGCACTTCTAAAGGTTAAGTTCCTCCTGAAGTAACTTTCACATTTTTACAGGGCTAGACACAGAACAGTCTGTTCAATGCCGATGTCTTTTATCTGGGGCCACTGAATTTCTGAAGAGAGAAAAGCTCCAATATCCCTTCTGGGGGTAGATATCTGGCTACCAGGGTTCTTCTCGCTCTAGGGGGAGGTAGGGAGGTCAGCGCTTCCAAATACAGATTTTCATTCAGTTTCTTCTTGTTTTCAGCCCCTCAGTGCACTCCTGTCTGTCACCACATTGATGCATCTGAGCTTGTAGTGCACATCATTTCTCTTCCTTTCTGCAATCCTCGTAAAAACTAACCTGTACCTTCCCTCAATCTGTTTTATCACCTCCCACACGTCCAATGCTTTGCATCTCTAAAACTTTATTGAAATTTCTCAACTGATGATGCTTCCTTCCACTCTCTTTGCCCTTGTGGCTTTAAGCAATAGTCCTCATTTCTTAAGAGGTTTTTCAAAAATACAGCTTCCTTGGCTTACTACTTGAAAATTCAAATAAAGTAAATCTGGATAGGAACTTAAGTCTATCTTGTATTATAAAAAAAAATGAAGTACAAAAAAAATAGAAAGAATATAATAAATCCCCATGTAGCCATCACCTGGATTTAATAATTATCAAGTTTTGAGATATTTTTTCCTTGCTGAAGTATATTAAGGTATGCCCAGACATTGTATCATTTTGTCCCTAGACATTGAAATATGCATCATTAAAAATTAAGACATTTTCTTATGTAACCATAATGCCATAAAATTAACCATATTTATCTGGAATCACCTCATGTTCAAGTCCATAATGTAATTTTCATGATTGTTTAAAATTTATTTATAATTACTATATTTTTCAGAACAGAAAAAAGAAAGAAAACTTTTTTTTACAAGACAAGTATAAGATAGATACCAGATGATGAAGAATGCCCAAGAAAAGGGAATTTTTAGATCAATTTCACTTACAAATATCACCTGAAAAAAATTGTCAGGCAAACAGCAATCATAAGAAAATTGAAATGGCTATACTAATAATCAGACAAAATAGACATTAATACAAAAAAGTTATCATAAAGGACACTTTTTAATAATAAAAGAGTCAATTTATCACAAAGATGTAACATATAACATATAGGCACCTAAAAATAGAATCCCAAAATTCATGAAGCAAAAACTGACAGCATTGAAAGGAAAAACAGACAAGGGTGCCTGGATGGCTCAGTTGGTTGAGTTTCCAACTTTGGCTCAGGTCATGATCTCACAGTTTGTGGGTTTGAGCCCCGCACTGGGCTCTGTGCTGACAGTTCAGAGCCTGGAGCCTGCTTCAGATTCTGTGTCTCTCTTTCTGTCTGCCCCTCCCCTGCTCATGCTCTGGCTCTCTCTCTCTCTCTCTCAAAAATAAAAAAATCATTAAAAATTTTTTTTAAAAAAGAAAGAAATAGACAATTTGGCAATAATAGCTAGAGGCTTCAATACCCACCTTTGATAATGCAGAGATCAACTAGGCAGAAAAATAAAAAAGAAAATAGAAGAGTTCAACAACTGTAAACCAAATATCTAACATACATCTGTAGAACCCTCCACCCAATAATAACAAAATTTACAGTCTTCTCAAGTGCGCATGGAACATTCTCCAAGACAGATCATACTCCAGGCCATCAAATAGGCCTCAATAAATTTAAAATGATTGAAATCATTCAAATATGTTTCTCAACCACAACGAAATGAATAACAGAAATTAACTGAATAACAAAAATAAACCTGAGAAATTCACAAATATGTGGAAATCAAAACACACCCACTCCTAAAAACTATGGGTGAGGAAAGAAATCACAAAGATAATTAGAAAATACTTTGAAATAAATGTATTTGCAATTCCCAAAACTTACGGAATGCAGCTATGCACCACACAGAGGAAAGCTGATAGCTCAAAACACTACCCTTAAAGAGTAAAAATTAAACTCAATGACATAATTTTCCACATTAAGACACACACACACACACACACACACACACACGCAAATGAAACCTAAAGTAAGCAGAAGAAAGAAAATAATAAAGATTAGATTGGAAAATTATAAAATAGAAAATACAAAAATAGAGAAAATCCATGAAACCAAAATTGGTTTCTTGGAAAAAAAATCAACAAAATTAATAAAACTTTAGCTAAACTGTCTAAAAGAAAAAGATGATTAAAATAACTGCAAGCAGGAATTAAAGAGGGACATCACTACTGGCCTTACAGAAATAAAAAGGATTATAAAGGTATGCTATAAATAATGGTAAGCTAAAAAAATTAGATAATCTAGATGAAATGAAAAAATTCCTCAGAAGACAGAAACTACTGAAATTGATTCAAGAAAAAATAGAAAATCTGGACAGATGAATATCAAAGTAAAGAAATAAAATAATAAAAATCTTTCCATTAGGAAAGCACTGGCCTAGATTGCCTCATTGTTGCAGTGTACCAAATGATTAAAGAAAAATTTGATAATAATATTACATTAATGTTATTTTTCCTAAATTTGATAATAACAGTTAGATTATGTGAGAAAATATTCTTGTTTTTGAAAAATACACAATGAAGTATTTATGGGTAAAGGAGTATAATTTAACACCCTAAAATGGTTTGAAAAAGAACTTTTATGTATGTGTATATGTAGTTGGATATGTGTAGATATAGATAACTGTGTGTGTATTGTGTAAAGAGACATACAGAGAGAGGCAGAGAGAATTATACATTAAGTGTGCCAAATCTTAACAATTGGAGAAGCTGGAGAAGCTGAATTAGGGTATAAAGAAGTTTATGGGTTTTTTTTTTTACATTTTTTTACAATAATACAAAGTAAGTTTAAAGTTATTTCCTAATAAAAGTGGTTTTTTTTTTTTTAAATAACAGTACATTAGGATCAGGATAGAATCATTCCAGAAATACAAGGATTGTTGAATATTAGGAAATCTATAAGGTAATCTATCGCTTTAATAGAACTAAGAGGAGAGATTATACATTTTTTTTTAATGTTTATTCATTTTTGAGAAACAAAGAGAGACAGAGCATGAGCGGGGAAGGGGCAGAGAGAGAGGGAGACACAGAATCTGAGGCAGGCTCCAGGCTCTGGAACTCATGAACTGTGAGATCATGACCTGAGCCGAAATCAGACGCTCAACCGACTGAGCCACCCGGGCGCCTCTAAGAGGAGAGATTATATGATGATCTTCATAGATATGAAAAGACATTGGAGAAAATTCAACAATCTTTTTTTTTTGTTTGTTTGTTTTGTTCATTTTTGAGAGAGAGAGACAGAGACAAGTGTGTAAATGGGAGAGGGGCAAAGAGAGAGGGAGACACAGAATCCGAAGCAGGCTCCAGTCTCTGAGCTGTCAGCATAGAGCCGGATGTGGGGCTCGAACCCACAACCATGAGATCTTGACCTGAGCCGAAGTTAGACGCCTAACCGACAGGGCCACCCAAGCACCCCTAATTTTTTTTTTATGTTTGTTTGTTTGTTTATTTATTTATTTAATGTTTGTTTATTTTTGAGAGAGAGAGAGAGAGAGAGAGAATGAACGGGGATGAGGCAGAGAGAGAGGGAGACACAGAATCCGAAGCAGGCTCCAGGCTCTGAGCTGTCAGCACAGAGCCAGCTGTCGGGCTCAAACTCACAAACTGCGAGATCATGGCCTGAGCTGAAGTCAGATGCTCAACCGACCAAGCCACCCAGGCACCCCCCAAAAAACAATCTTGATAAAACACTCACTGAAATGAGAATCGATGGATATTTCTTTAATACAATAAAGGAGCCATAAAGGGCTACCGTCCCTACCAGATATTAAAACCTAAAAGTAAAATTCTAAAAACTTTCTACATTTGAAACAATATAGTAAATATCGTTGCATAAATATTGTTACATAAGTAGATGGAGAGATCAATAAAGAAAAAGGCACAAATGATTATGGAAATGAAGTGTTATATAAAAAGGGCAACATAAATCAGTGCAGGAAAGATGGAATTTTTAATAAACAGTGTTGGGTTAACTGGATAGCCATTTTGGAAAAATGCAAATGTGAAATTAGATATATACCTCATACAAACATCATGGATACATTTGGCCCACATAAGTATCAATCCTGGGAGAGAATTTTGTGATTTGGACATGGGGAAATTCTTCCTAACTATGACTCAAATCTACAAGCAACTGAAGATAGGTAAATATTATTACATAAAAAAATGTGAAGGCAAATCAAGCAAATATAAAAAACAAAAACTATTGGAAAATTTATAACACAAAATATCGGTATTTCTTTTTTTAAAAAAAAAATTTTTTAACGTTTATTTATTTTTGAGACAGAGAGAGACAGAGCATGAACGGGGGAGGGGCAGAGAGAGAGGGAGACACAGAATCGGAAGCAGGCTCCAGGATCTGAGCCATCAGCCCAGAGCCCGACACGGGGCTCGAACTCACGGACCGCGAGATCGTGACCTGAGCCGAAGTCGGATGCTTAACCGATTGAGCCACCCAGGCGCCCCTTAATATCGGTATTTCTAATATACAAAGGACTGCTAAAATCTGAGGGACAGAATGAACAAACCGATAGATAACGAGGAAAAGCCAACAGCAGAAAGCTCACAGATTAACACATAAAAATACTCTTTCATATATGAAAAGATAGTCAACCTTAATGCCTAATCAGGGAAATAAAAATAAAAGAGCATCAAGTTCTCCTTCTTACCTACTGGATTTGGAAAAATCACAGTTTGACAAATACAGGCTAGAAAACTGTAGAAATTAGCATTTTCTTACTTTACCAATGGAAATCTAATCTGGTAAAAGGCTAATGGAGGCAGTGTTGTTAATAACTAGAAAAATAACATGCATTATCTTTCCAACCCTATACTCCACTTCTAAAAATCTATCCAAAAGTTAAGCTGCCAGAAAACCCCCCTTATTTATGCACAAAGTCATTCCTTGCAGAAATTTTTATCATATCAAAAGATTATGAACAACCCAGATGTTCTTCTTTTTTTAATGTTATTTTTATTTTGTAATATTTTAAAAATGTTTACATATACTTATTTTGAGAGGGGGGGGCAGAGAGAGAGGAAGAAAGAGAATCCCAAGCAAGCTCTGTGCTATCAGCACAGAGCTGGATGCAGGGCTGGAACTCAAGAACTGTGAAATCGTGACCTGAGCCCAAATCAAGACTCAGATGCTTAACCAACTAAGTCACCCAGGTGCCCCCTTTTTATTTATTTGGGAGAGAGAGAGAGAGAGAGAGAGAACACAAGTGGGGGCAAAGAGCAGAGGGAGAGAGAATCTCTCCATCCTCAAGCAGACTCCATCCTCAGTGTGGAGCCTGACATAGGGCTCAATCCCATGACCCTGAGGTCATGACCCCAGCTGAAATCAAGAGCCTGTCACTCAACCAGCTGAGCCACCCAAGTACCCCCAGATGTCCTTCTTTAGGACACAGGCAAACAAGGGAATAGCAGGCAGTCATAAGAAACAAAAATTGTTACACACTGAGACGGAGAGATCCTTCACAGATTTTTAGGTTTGAAAAAGGTACAAAAAAAGTAAATATGCCACGTTTATGTCAGTAAAAGAAATATGTAAATCCATGCAAATATAATAAATCAAAGGAGAATTGACATCTTTATCATGCTAAAGGAAGACAAAGTGTGACTTTCAGTTAAACGTGGAGGAATGAGCACGTGTGTTTGTTTTAGGGTTCTCTATAGAAATAGATATATTTAGGGGCGCCGGGGTGGGTCAGTCGGTTAAGCGGCCGACTTCGGCTCAGGTCATGATCTCACCGTCCGTGAGTTCGAGCCCCATGTCGGGCTCTGTGCTGACAGCATGGAGCCTGCTCAGGATTCTCTTTCTCTCTCTCTCTCTCTGCCCTTCCCCTGCTTGTTCTCTCTCTCTCTCTCAGAGTTTCTCAAAATAAAAATTAAAAAAATTAAAAAAAAATAAAAATAAAAAAAAGAAATATATTTATTTTTAATTACATATAAATGTATAATATTACTAAATAGTATATATTAGTTTGTGTATTTATGTGTTTATTTATCATTTATCATTTTAATTTCTATACTATAATCATTTATATATTATATTATATATTAATAAGTGAAATAAATATAAACAGAGAGGAGCACCTGGGTGGCTCAGTCAGCTGAGTGTCTGACTCTTGATTTGGCTCAGGTCTTGATTTCAGTTGGTGAGATCAAGCCCCGTGGCAGGGGCTCTGTGCTAACAGCATGGAACCTGCTTGGGATTCTTTCTCCCTCTCCCTCTGCCCCTCCTCCATGCACGTGTATGTTCTCTCTCTCAAAATAAATCTCAAAACAAAGATTAAAAAAAAAAAAAAGCTAGAGAAGGAGGGAGCCAAACCATAAGAGACTCTTAAAAACTGAGAACAAACTGAGGGTTGATGGGGGGGTGGGAGGGAGGGGAGTGTGGGTGATGGGCATTGAGGAGGGCACCTGTTGGGATGAGCACTGGGTGTTGTCTGGAAACCAATGCGACAAGAAATTTCATATTAAAAAAAGAATAAATAAAATAAAATGCAAAAACAAAAACAAATCAATAAAAATAGAGATCGACTGGTTAATTTAAGAAATGGGCTCACGTGACTGTGGAGGTTGTCCAGTCCAAAAGCTGCAAGGTTAGGCTGGCATCCTGGAGACCCAGGGAAGAAGGAATGCTGCAGTTCAAGTCCACAGGCAGTTTGCTGGCAGAATGCCTCGCTCTTCAGGGGAGGTCAGTCTGTTTTCTTCAGGCCTTCAACTGATTGGATGAAGCCCATGCACATTACGGGAGGGTTTTCTTTTTTCAAAACCTACTGATTTAAATGTTAATTCCACCTAAAAACACCTCCACAGAAACATCCAGATTAACAAAACACCTGGGTACCACGGCCTAACCAAGATGACACATAAAATTAGCCCTCACAGTGTTTATCTCTGTTCCTTCCGGAGGTCAAATAAAATGATAGTAAAGGAGGAAATAAATAACTGTATGTGATGGGCTGAGCAGACTGAGCTACTCAAAGGATGTGGCCTCTTTGGGAATCAAGAAAAGTAGCCAAAACAAAAAAAAAATTGCACAGGGGAAACAGGATGGGCAGGATTCGTGAAGCAAACGGAAGGAGAAAATGAGTTCAGCAAAGGGCAGCTTCTACTTTCTCTCCCCAGCCTATGGCACAGGAATTGGACTTTCATTTAGGGAAATGGCATCCATATAACACAGTTTTGTTTTGTTTTGTTTGTTCATTTTTAAGAACGATGATGAATCCTCTTACTCGGTTCCCATGATAACCTAAAAAAATCTTCTGCTGAGCCTATGCGCAAAGAATTAGCCTTCTGGCCTTCTGCAGACCAGCAGAAAACAAACATGGACACTGTGTCTTTGCCAATGACCGCCTTTCTTGCCCACCCATACATATCATTGATATGGTTCTTTCCCTGCTGGCCTGAGTCCGTCCTTTGAGTTTCTACTCCTCTATCCTTCTCCCCATCTACTAGAGTCACTGACATCCTCTCTTCTACCAGTGCAGCCTTAATCATTATTTCACCGGCCATTTTTGATCAGCCTTGCTTATTTAACCTGTGATACAAGTTGAGACCCTTTGCAGCATCCCAAACTTTTGTTCACCCAGCTTTTGCTTGCATAGGGCTGGATGGTTCCAAAAGTGGAGACGGGACTGTGGTGTGCTCCTTGCTGATGACAAACTTGAACGTGTTAGAGTCTCAAAGGACTCCTCGGGAAATTCTGCAATACGACTTGAAAGGCGAGAGGTGAGACCTAACTGTAAGATTATTTGAGGTGGGGCACCTGTGTGGCTCAGTCGGTTAAGCATCTGACCTCAGCTCAGGTCATGATCTCGCGGTTCGTGAGTTCAAGCCCCGGGTCGGGCTCTGGGCTGACAGCTCAGAGCCTGGGGCCTGCTTCAGATTCTGTGTCTCCCTCTCTCTCTGCCCCTCCCCTGCTCATGCTCTGTCTCTCTGTCTCTCTCTCTCAAAAATAAATACACATTTAAAAAATTTTAAAAACAGATTATTTGAGGCATTATGACATTATTGTCCTAATCATCTCTGTGTCAGTGGTTATGTTGAATTGGGTCTTCTGGTATATACTTTTGTTGATAAAGCAGACATATATTTCTCTTTAATTAGGGATATGTGACTTCTTTCTTCCTGGAACAAGCTCACCTGGGCTAACAAAGTAAATACTAATGTTAACCAAAAAACCTAATTATTTACATTTCATTTAATTGTCATGAATGAAAAGTAGTTGTTACTATAAATTTGTGTTTATGCATGGTGCATCTATCAGAGATGCTTTAATATTTGGATAAGAATATTCTTAGCAGCCCTTACATCACTTTTTTCCAATCCCACTTTAATGACTATAGTTCATGTATCATAGTTATTATTTTTGTTTGTTAGATTTTAGTCGAGCAATAAAAATCCATTACAAATAATATAACTTGAATGCTTTATTTATCATCTTTGACTTTTAGTATCAGCGCAGTAAAAACTACTCAGCAGCATTATAACAATTTTTTAACTATTAATTTGTTAGTTTTGTTTGTATTTTTAAGGCACACTACTAAAAGTGACTTTCAACATGCTGTACAAAATGATTAATATAAAGCAGAATATTGGTGAATATGGAAACGTTCTGGGGTTTTTCTTTTCGCCTTATTTTTCTTCTATCCTTTTTATCATAAGATCCAGGATCTGTAGCAGAGAAACACATAGAACATGTAATCCTAAAATTGGAGGACCACCGTCCTATATAGCATGCGTACCCACCCAGCATGATCCTTAGCTTGGGCAAATCTTACCCCTGAAAAGGAGTCACTGAAGGCTTTAGAGATGAATTGATCCAGCCCTCTCAATTACATGACAAGAAATACAAACCCACTGCTGTGCCACTGCATGGCGTTTTGAAAGATCTAAGCTGTCAAAGTTCTCCGCCTGCATTGGAATTCACCACATCCTTCAGAGACTCCTTGAGCTGGTTTTAACATACTATCTTTGTTCCTCAGATCCATATATCCTATTCTGTGTCCCAGGAAGCTGACCTATACGGACTGCATCAACTAGTTCTCTTGTCCTCTGGATTCCAGTTGAGTTTGACCAATAGGAGGCGCCACTGGGGACAAGGGACTAGAGTCCCTTGGTTCCATCCTTGTTGGGTCACCAAAGTTTTGTTGCACCTTCTTTGAGAAGCCACATTTCTTCTTATGTCAACCTTTTCCACAGCTACAGGTGCTCTCTCTGGGTTCCAATCAATCATTTCCTCCACTTGTCCCTAGGATCTAAGGGTGGCAATGGCTCCCCAGTATTGTTAGTCCTTGAGTAGTCTACCTTCATTGATTTCCTTCACCCTGCCCTCAGTAAAGAGTTCCTTTATTAAATGCTTCTCAATTACCCTGCTTGAGTGTGCTATTTCTTTCTTTTCCAGAAATACTCCCATTTCTGCCACTCAGCAATTGAGGACTAAGACTTTGGTCCAATCCCTGGAGGGCCAGGAAGTTCCAATGTAGGCGTTCATTGTCATAATCCATTACACAATGTCTGCTCCCACCAGCTCCCTGGTCTTTGTCTTACAAATTATTTACTTTTCATGTTATCATTTTAGAAATATATATTCCTAGAAGTGCTGAAGCCACAGTTGGCTGTAGATCATGGTTGTGAACAAATCACCACAAGCCTCCTGAGTTTTATTTATGAACTTATATTTCATACTTGCTACTTTCTCGCATGTTGTTTGGCTTCAGGAAGTATCCCACTCACCAATCCCCTGATTTTTCTCTGCTTTTGTGTTTTACCACCTTGTCAGCCCCTCACGGAAGGAAAAAAACATGCTTGTCAAGGTAATACTGAGATCCAAAAATGAAGAGATTTTAGGCAGCAAATTAATATTCACTGCCCATACTCAGCTCAATTTCTTATAATAATTTAGCACCACATATGGTAGTTATGAATAAGCATTGATAAGAGAAGTTTCCTAATCTTTTCCACATGATCCAGAAGAGAAAGATTTTTAAAACTTCAGTGAGCCAATAAATATTAATAGTTTCAAAATGGGTCCAAAACTCTAACCAATAGAAATGTGGAGCTGGGGATTTGCTTTGTTGCAAAGTTACAGAGAAGTAATTGTTAGTATGGCTACGTTAGTGCCACTGTTGGTCTCTGGACATCCAAAGGGTTCTTGGTGCTGAATGAAGTGTCTAGAAAGGCAAAAATAGTTGATTACAAAAAACTTTCATTCCTAAAAGCCACAAACCAAATAAGAAGGAAAAATTAAGGAAAAAATTCACCTTTTCAATGTTTATTTTCCCATTTTCTTTTATCTTTTCTGATTATGAAAAGCAGAGGTGGCCGGCAGAGAGCAAATAACTAGTACGTGCACACACAAATCCAGAGTGTGGACATTCCTCAGCATTGATTGAGATTTGTCTCTATCTAAAATGATATCCCCAGGGGCGTCTGGGTGGCTCAGTCGGTTAAGCGTCCGACTTCGGCTCAGGTCATGATCTCATGGTTTGTGGGCTCGAGCCCCATGTCAGGCTCTGTGCTGACAGCTCAGAGCTTGGAGCCTGCTTCAGATTTTGGGTCTCCCCCTCTCTCTCTCTCTCTCTGTCTCCGCCCCCCCTCCACTCATGCTCTGTCTCTCTCCTAAAAATAAATAAATATTAAAAGCAATTTAAAATTATATCCCCAAACATGAGGAAAACAGATAAGACCCTGCTCAAAAATGCAATTGAATCCGATAACTTGATATCCCAACAGAGAAGTTCATTTGAGAAATATTGCGATAGAAATAATCACCCGCAGTCAGAAAGATTCCTTTAAAACTTTGGCCAACTGGTGTCCAAAAAGTGACAAGAAAAACAACATAGTACTATTGTTTTTCTCCTTCTGACCTTTGAAATTTCTTTTTAAAACTTCACAAGGATCCAGAACTTATTTTTATCTGTAAATTGAATGAAGAGGGAAGCCTTCATTATGTATACATTTTATATATATATATATATATATATATATATATATATATGGCTTACAAACTTGTATGCCACAGAGTTAAATGCCTGAAGATCTAGGTTCACATGAGGATGTTGGTTTTAGTTTTATAAGAAATACGGGCTCAATAAAAAGAGAGAATAAAGCATCATGATATGGAACAATTTCTATTTTTTGGGAACCGCACATTTATGTATAAACTACAACGTCAAATTGCATACCAGTTAGAATAATAAAGGATGACTAATAATGTTGGGCAAACAATAAGAAAGAATTATCACAGGGTGGAGGGAAGCAGCCCCTACTTCCTCTAATTTTTAAAAATGAGCCAGGAAAAAGAAATATTGTATCACAAGGACAATTAACGTAGCAGAGAGGGAATTGGATTTTGGTGCTAGATTTACCGTAAACTAGTTGAAGGACCCTCCCCGAGGCCTCATTTTCTTCAGCCCTAGAATTTGGAAGAAGCGCCGTGAGGGGGTGGACCAGATGATCTTTAAGATTGCTTACTGTGCCAGAATCAAATGTATTCTAAATCTATCGTAAGTAAGTTCCATTTCACACATACACACACACAAGAGATAAAAATGCCAGTTGTTATCTTCTTCCTAAGGCTTTGGTTTTGTTTCAGACCTTATTTTGGAAAGGGAAAAAAAATCACAGATGAATCACTGCAAATTATGATACCAGTCATGGATCTTATCAAAATTGGCGACTCATCCATTTTCAGCAGTTTTGCTAGCCATGGGAAAAATGCAATTTCTTTCTCTCCTTTCTCCAAAGGCCAAAGGAACATGATTGCATCCTTTTCTCCAAACTATAGAAAAAGGCCCTGACCATTCCTCATTGTTTTGTGCATTTTTGTACTTAATCCATAGGAATAATATTGTTCAAGTCCATTTTGAAGTCAGTCTTTTCAAAAGACTAATGTTCATGTTTGGATTTTTCTGGGAGAGTAATAATATAATAATTATAATAACAAGTATTTGCTCTAATTTGATATTTATTATTATTCATTTAATGCCCTGTTTCATTTTGGTTCATAAAAATGCCAATTTTATGTAATAGGAAGAGCATTGAATTTTGAGTTAAGAACATATCTATTTGTGCTCATCTTTGGTACTGACATCTGTGTGACCTTAGGCTTGTCATTTACACATTGAGCCTTCATTTCCTCCTCAGTAAAATTAGAACCCAAATAAAGCCTATCGGAGATATTCCCCAAGGTTACTGTAAAAATCAAGTAAAATAATTATGTAAAACCATTTAAAATTGTTGAGCATGATGCAATTAATATACTAATTATTATTTCCTTATTTATGTTGTCCTAAATAATTCTGCTCTCCCAGGAGTATTGAAATTCTATAATATTCTATTCACTTCAGAGTTTTTGTGGACTTTTTGGATTTGGGGTTGGTCAGTTTACAACTCAAACACATCTACCTAACCCAGAACCGGTATTGGTAGCCCAGTTAGCAAGCTAACAGCTACGATGTGCAATACACCTAAGTGTCCCTGACTTGCTTAAGGGCATGATATGGACGTATCTTCTGAAAGATATGAAATCTGGATGTTCTGCTATTCGCCTGTGTCCCAGCAGTTGAGAAATCTTCCTTGCTGGAAGCAGTATAACTGTGATGGCGATAATTTAAAGAGAGAGCAAATTTTCAAAGGTCACCTTTATTAACCCCGTGCCGTCCAAAACTTAAACCTTTTCCATTCGGCAAAGTGACTATTTTTCAAGTTTCCCACAGCCTCCACAATGAAGGGAGTTTTTGCTTATCGAGTTCACTGCCAGGAAATAAACTTGAGAGTAGTGATTGCCATAGATCTATGGAGAGATTAAGAGTTTGCAGAGACGGTGGAATATGCAATAAGGTGGCGGTTCCATGTGCAGAAGCATGGTGAGAAAGTTCCTCTTAGCGTTCTCAAAGAAAATCACGGTAACCTGGAAAGTTAATAAAGTTCCTTGAATATAAACAGGCTGGGGAATTATTGGTTTTGAATTACTGGCAATAGTGAAGAGGGTTAAATACAGTTTCAGAATGAAAATTCGTTTTATTTTGTCAGGAAGTGAGTGAGCAAAGAGGTGCTAGGCAAGAAAAAGAAAGAGAAGATCACTGGGGCCGATACCAAAAAGTGCAACCTGAATTCAGAGATGACAGAGCAGGTGAAGATTTGCAGTGTGGCCACCGCAGGGTCACCTACAGCTGAGATAACCAGAGAGGCGAGAAGAGAGAGGGAGGGAGAGAGAGAGAGAGAGAGAGAGAAAGAGAGAAGGAGAGAGAGACAGAGCCACCATGCAAATGTAGCCGAGTACTTTACTACTTGAATTCTGAATGAGATCTGATCTTTTCTCTCTCCCACCTTCTTTAACACTCTCCTTCGAAATAATGGAAAGACATAAAAGCTCTAAAATTTATGATTCCTTCTTTCCTGCAGCAAACATTGTCATAGTACTGTTTTAATGAAAATGAGTCACTCCAGACTGCCTCGCTGTGCAATGTTGAAGTTTGATCCTCAGTACTCCAATCTAACTTTTCTTGCTTTTGTTTTGGTTAAACATATGTCCACTTTCAAGCCAAGGTTCACATTTTTCCCTCTGGCTCATTAAGAGAAGCTGCAGGAGGAAGGCTTTCCATATTTTCACTCCTTGCATTCAGATGTCCTGTCTCACAGCTAGGTTTTACAAATTCATAAGGCTGGAATGACCTGAAGGGTCATTTCAAGTTACCCATTACGGAGCTGGAATCGAAACCCAAACTCAAAATCCTATGTCATTCATGATGGCATTACCTGAGTCACTTAACTTTTTAAGTTCTTTGAACTTCAGATCACTCCCTTATCTGCAAATAGTAATAAGCCTGTAATTTCAAGGGTCATTTTGGGAATTAAGTGGGATGTTGTAATTAAATTTCAGAAAAGACACACACTAAATGTCAGCATCATGCCTACCTACCCATTACTCCTTAACCCATTTATGAGAAGAACTACATCTAAAACCATTGAGGAAAACAAAACCATTCTGTGTTTTAAAAAATCACCTAAAGATAGAAGTCACACACATTCATGGTGAATTCGAATAAAGACAAAGATTAGGAGGTAAATAAATCTGTTTTGAATCCCAGCTCCATACTTACGAGTTCTGTGAACTTTGATTCTCAATCTCTCTGAGTCTCAGTCTTCTCTTCAGATCCGCTGAGATTTCTTTGCATATTACATGAGATCATTTACTTAAAATGTATTGTTTCATTCATGCACCAAAATAGTTTTTGACAGCTACTGTCCTAGGCACTTGGGAATACATCAGTGAACAGATAGAAATCAACCAACAGGTAGAAATTTCTGTCGCATGCAGGTTTTAGTTGTGGTGGGATAAGATAGAGATTAAAAAACAAATAGGACAATGTATATGATATGCTAAAAGTTATAAATGCTATAGGACAGGGGTGCCTGGGTGGCTCAGTTGGTTAAGTGGCCAACTTTGGCTCAGGTCATGATCTCATGACTTGTGGGTTCGAGCCCCGCGTCGGGCTTTGTGCTGCCAGCTCAGAGCCTGGAGCCTGCTTCAGATTCTGTGTCTCCCTCTTTCTCTGACCCTCCCCCACTCATGCTCTGTCTCTCTCAAAAGTAAATAAACATTAAAAAAAAATAAGTGCTGTAGCAGAAAGTAGAAGTAAAGGAGATTGGGAGTTTGGCAAGAAGTTTTGTGGGGTGAAGGGATGGGAAAGTATGTTAGAGGCTTAAATATGATGATCAGGGTAGGGCTCACTGAGAAGGTAAAATTCGACTAAACACTCAAAGAGGTTCAATAAGTCAGTCAAGTGGTAGTGTGATGAGGGGAGCATTCTCGGCAGCAAGAACAGCTAAAGCAAAAGCCCCAACCACTGAGAGGCTAATACGATTGGAAAGAAGCAACAGGGAGGACGGTAGAGGAGAGACAAGAGGGGCAATGGGGACCAGAGCACATAGAGGCTTAAAGGCCATTGTGAGGACTTTGAGTTTCAAGCAAAATGGAGACCCCTTGGGTCTTGAGCAAAGCCATGGCATGATCTAATAAACGCTTTAAAAGGATCTCTGAGCTGCTGTGTTGAGATTTCTCAACTGTAGCGACATGGGTTAATAGCAGAACAACCAGTTAGGAGGAGAATCTGGGAGAGGAATAAAGCAAGTGATAGCAATGGAATGGTGAGTGGTAAAAGTCTGGATTTAAGTTGAAAGAAAGCCCACAAGATTTTTCTTAGTGAATTGAATATTAAGAGTGAGAGATAGAGAGGAGCTGAACAAGGTCTCTAGATTTTTGGACCAGGCAACAGGAAAAATAGAGTCGCCATCAGCTGAGGTGGGGAAGATTATGGGTTGAGCCAGTTTCGAGGCAGAGAGAGAAGGAGTTCAATCTAGGCATAGCAAGCTTCCCCTACATGTCTACAGCATACATAAGTAAAGATGCCCGAAGGACAGTTGAATCTATGATTCTAGAGCTCCAAGAAGAGGCCTGGGTGGCTTTTTCCATTCAGGAGTCATCAGCACTTAGAGATATGTGAAGCCGTGAGACTAAGTAAGACCAACAGGCAAGTGAATAAAGCTAGAGAGGGGCAGGGAACTAAGGACCGGGAAAACAGACCAGTGACCAGAGAGGTAAGGGAAAGTCTGGAGAACACATCTGGAAGCCAAGTCAAAAAAATGCATCTAAAAGAAGGGGGGGATGATCAATGACTACAAATGTTACCAACGTAAGGTCATGTAAGGCGAGGAGTGATCTGGCCACACGAACATCCCACTGCCACCTTGACAGGAGCAGTTTTGGTGCAGTGGTGGGGGAAGCTTAACTGTGCCAAGTTTAAGAGATAGTAGGAGTAATTTGTGAGGAATTTGTGAGAGAGCAGAGATGTGCTTTCAAGGAGTTTTGCTGTAAAAGGGAGAAACGAAACGGAGTGGTAGCTGCTTTGAGAAGGGGAGTTAAATCCGGCAGATTTGATGTGGAAGAAATTAGAGTATGACTGAGGGTTGATATTATGTACGTCAAGCTCTTGGAGCAAGGCTTGGTAGCTAGTATTATCTGCACTCCCCAAGAACCCATGTTTGCACTTGGTAATCTTCCCATTTTGCACCTTGTCTATTGATACTTCCTGACGTGTAGGTACCTGCAGATATAAACGACAAGGTTGGTCTATGCCTGAAAGGGATGGGGAAGCTCAACTTCAAAGGAAAGTCTTCCCCTGTGTTGTGGAATCTCCTTTTTACTACGTTCGGGCAGACGCACGATTTCAAGGAACAACACCAAGGAGCGTTACCATGGTGGCCTATAATAACCACTTTGGAGCCGGATCCACCTGCACCGAGAGACACATACTCTCCCTGAAATGCCTCCTTCCCTCCTCGATACTACACTGATGTATTTTTCCAGAGAATGCCGTGGTGAGGCTTATCTCCTTAGCTTAAGACTTCCCACATTCCTCAACTGTATTTCATTCACATGACAGTTGAAATACTATGCAAAGGAGAAGAGGAGAAAAACTAGAGGAAATGCTAAAACCAGCAGAAAGGGAAAGTGACGAAATAAGTGAGAAAAGTCCTATATGAGGGGCAATGGGTGATTGATCTGAATGGGAAGGAATGAGATAACTCCCCGGCAATAGCCAGAGTTGATACAGGATTAGGTGGATGTGACAAGCATCTGTTGGTTTTATCTACCCAGTGTCCAATCTCCATTTTCTGGTAGTAGTCCCCTGGAAACTATCACGACTCTATTGTCTACAAGCTCAGTGGAAGCCTTAGGAGAAGTCACAAGGTGAACCAATCACCTCTTTCTCTTGATGGAAGTGGCACCAGGAGGGGAAAGGATTGCTATTGTCTTCTTGTCATGGAAATTTCCTCAAGAGCTGGTCTATTGGGACTCACTTCTCACATTCAGGGCTTATGGTCAGTGGGTGTGCTCTGCTATGACTGTACCAGTTGTTCACACAGCTATCTGCTCCATTCGGTCTAAATCCATGCTCTACCTGCCATTAAGTTTTGCAGTATCACTTCTAAGATACCCTGGTCTCTGCTAATTCCAAGGCTCAGTTCTTCAGCTCTTGCCTCATATCTGTGAGTTACATATCTTAAACATCACTTCCCTTTCCTTCTTTTTTTCCTTGTAGATTAAGTTAAGCACTTAAATTAAGTTAAGCACAAATATATGGCTACTTGCCATATATTTGCAACCAAAGAATGGTAGAGAGAGACTGGACTAGTCTGGAAACCCAATTGCTACTGTTGAACTTCGAAATGACTTTTATTTTTTTATTTATTTTATTTCATTTCATTTCATTTCATTTCATTTCATTTCATTTTAGAAAGAGCGAGAGAGAGAGAGCGAGCAGGAGGGGCAGAGGGAGAGAGAGAAAGGGAATCTTAACAGTCCACTCCCAGAGCCCTACACGGGACTCAATCCCATGACCCTGGGAAAATGACCTGAACAGAAATCAAGAGTCAGATGCCCAACCGACTGAGCCACCCAGGTGCCCCCAAATGACTTATTTTTAAACACACCTATGAGTAGGTTGGATCTGCCCTCATATACAACTTTAGGGTTTTTCCATTACTCTTCTCACTGGCTGGATATAATCTCAGTACTGGCTACAAATTGGAATGCCTTGTGAATCAGCGGCTGCTCCTTTTGCTCAATGACAGGTCAACAGATGACTGCTTAAAATTCTTTTCCTTTATTTGCTCTTGGAACCAACAATAACTATAAAAGAAATGGCACTGAAATATATAATATAAATAGAGAAGGATTCTTGAAATCTTCTGTATATTCTAGATTGCCATTTGGGGAAAAATTCTCTTAAATCTATTAAAAAAATCTTTGTAATATATAAAATGGAAATTCGTTATCTAGATGCCACTCTAAGAGCCTTTTGCTCTTGGCTATGAAACCTTCATCTGAAAGCCTTTTCTTTTGAATTCTCTGCCACAGTTTTATGGGATGCTCAATGTAAACAGATGCCTCATATAAACTTCATTTTTATAGGTAGCTAATATACTAATATCCTACAGGGATAATTTAAGCTCCCAGGTGTCCAGGTTTTAACTAGGCTACAAAGAAAATTTAGCCAAGGACAATGGGACAAACTACCTAAGCTAGAAATGTCATGGCTCTTTCATGAGGCACCAGGATTTCAGGTAACTTCGAAATAATGTCACACAAAGAACAATCTGGCGAGGGAAGAGACTCCATTAACTGAGGTGATTCAAATTTATAGATTATGTTGGGGCAATTTAGAAGCAGGGAACCCTTGTATATATTACTTATATATGTAGTTCCACTTTGAAACTTGGAGCAAAATACCAACTCTTCTTACCAGGGTACTATATTCTGAGAATTCAGAACAGGGTCCATGCAATTAGAAAGTACATAATGCAAAAATAGACCAAAAATACCACACACACACACACACACACACACACACACACGTTATATTTTTGCATGTGGTGGAGCTCCTAGTGAGAAGAAATTTAAACCTTTGCAGGAGAAGCCACCAGCCAAGCTTTATATTCAGAAATTGGCTGGAAGCAGATCTTTGGCTCTTCCCTAAAGACAAAAGTGGTCTTTGTTAGTAATTTAAACATAAGGCTGGGAGTCACTCTTGCCCTGGTGTAGCAAACCCTTTATAGCTGCCTCCCAATTACAATGCAGAAAACTGAGCTGAGAACTGGAAAGGAAGTTGGGTACACTGGCATTGGAGCAAAATGCTTGTTGGAAGAAAACAGTCCCTTCTCTTTGAAGGTTGAATATTGTAAGAACCTCGGCAAATGATGAGCTTAGCAACTGAGGTCTCTGCCAAACAGAGGTGATGGAAATGGGAAGTTGGACTGAGGCTTGATATAATGCCTGGAATTAAGTGGGTCATGAGATTTTGTCCAGCATCTTTCCACAGCTGGAGACTCCGTAGGCACGGGCGTGATGCTCTGGGGCAATGATCCGGCATGTTCGTATGAACTAAGAGCCTAACATGCAAGCATGCAGTAGGAAGCAGGCAAGTAAGAAGTTTGCAGCTAGTAAACCACGTGGCTGCAACTGAAGTAATACATATCTATTAAAAGGGGCACCAGAGAGAGATCCAGAAGTCCTCTCCAGTGCTCTCCAAGGTGCAGTTTGGAAATAAGATGAAGTCTCTCAAGAGTGTAAGTCACAAGAAGTCTTGACACTTTGGGCATGCTGATGGACTGAAGAGAAGTTGCTGGATTTTCTCCTAACCTGGTATGAGAGCTAATTTTGTGTATTGATTTGTCTAGACTATGGTGCCCAGCTCTTTGATCAAGTACTAGTCTAGATGTTCTGTGAAGGTATCTTGTAGATGTGCTTGACATTTACGGTCAGTTAACTTGAAGTAAAGCTTACCCTCAATAATATGGGTGGGTCTACATCTAATCTAATTATTGAAAGCCTGAAGAGCAAAAATTGAGGTTTCCTGGAGAAGGAATTCTGGCTCAAGACTGTACTATAGAAATCCTGCCTGTGCTTCAGCATGCCAACCAGTCCTGTGGATTGCCAGGCTTGCCAGTCCCTGTAATAGCATGAGCCAATTCTTTAAAATCATTCTCTCCCTCTCTCTCTCTCTCTCTCTCTCTCTCTATATATATATATATATCCCCCACCTTAAGTGAATAGC
The DNA here is from genome assembly GCF_022837055.1 of Prionailurus viverrinus. Taxonomy (NCBI): domain Eukaryota; kingdom Metazoa; phylum Chordata; class Mammalia; order Carnivora; family Felidae; genus Prionailurus; species Prionailurus viverrinus. Next base: position 23,149,058 of record NC_062569.1, read on the forward strand.
CTTCTATTTTTTTTGGTTCTGCAGTTCTCAGTTTCTGAGAATATATACACATATATATATATATATATATATATATATATATATATCAGATATATTATATATATTTAATAAACCCTGACTGATACACCTGGGCAGGTGAGTACTTGAATGATTGTTCAGAAAAAATGCAAAATATAATGACTGCATGTATACCCCAGCTGGTGAGACAGTCCATTTTGATCACATACATACACAGTTGATAAATACAGACATACTGTTCTATCGCTATATCGCTTAAACACTCTCATGCAGTTAAAATGATTTACAAAGACTTGCACATCTTTCTAATATAAGAATCACTCCTTTTTTGTGAGTAACGTCCCTCATCTCTCTCTTTTAAAGTACATTTTCTGTAAATTATCTTTCTAGCACTATTTTCTACTTGAAACGAAACTGCAAGAAAGGGGAATCCCAGGCAGGCTCTTCTTGTACTATGTATTTAAATAACCCCAGAGCTTTGGCAAAATTCCTCCATTCTCTTTAAGTTTCGGAGACAGGTAGGCAAGTGCCCAAGAAAGGCTGGGGCAGAGTGAGTCTGGCCCACACACACTGAGAACTCTAGGACCCAAAGAGACAAGACAGAGGGCTATTCACTTGCAGAGAGGGGAAAGAACAAAATTCAAAACTGAAGAGACCAGAGACCTTAGATCAAATTCATTCATTCATTAAAACTTGATTAAGCATTGACTACACACAAGAGTGTATATGTGGTGGCAGGGAGAGGTGTGGGGGGTATGGTACACAGCCTATCCCCTTCAGGGCTGTGAAGTATGTACCGTGGTCCCAATTTGTGCATTAGAAAACTGATCATGAGAAAGATAAGAAATGCGGTGGATCTAGAATGCATCTATAAAGTAAGTACACAAATAACTGTGTCACAAGAAACTATGAGGTCTCATCCATGCGGGAGGGAGGCAATTGGGGAGAATGCCTTTAGGGAAGAGATCGTGATGTGCTCTGCACTTCCAGAAGCAAGTGACACCTGCAAACAGAAGATGAGTACCCTGAAATCAGGGCCAGATTAAGATTTTTAGAGGCCAGGGGCGCCTGGGTGGTACAGTCGGTTAAGTGTCCGACTTCAGCCGGGTCACGATCTCGCGGTCCGTGAGTTCGAGCCCCGCCTCAGGCTCTGGCCTGATGGCTCAGGGCCTGGAGCCTGTTTCTGATTCTGTGTCTCCCTCTCTCTCTGCCCCTCCCCCGTTCATGCTCTGTCTCTCTCTGTCCCGAATATAAATAAACGTTGAAAAAAAAAAATTAAAAGATTTTTAGAGGCCCTAATCCCCAAAGAGATTACGGTGATACCCACCTCCCTCCATTATTATATAGTATATATACTATAATGGCATATAATTAATATAATATAATATAATATAATATAATATAATATAATATAATTATATAATATAATTATAATATATACATAATTCAAAACAAAAGTGCTTAAATTTTTAAGAAATTAAAGAAACCCAGCTGGGTTCCGATTGTTTCGCCATGATGACCACTTTGTTGTTTTTCTTGGATTAACACATCCTTTCAAAAACAGTTTGGGGGAGGTTCTCCTCTTTTGCTTGTTCATTAAATTTGTTCTTAGTCTGTCTATACCAGGATGCATAAAGTTTTATTGGCACTCAGCCACACTCATTCACTGATGCATCATCTATGACTGCTTTCCCACCACAGTGGCAGAGTTATGTGGTTGCAATAGAGAGCAACGGCCCAGAGATTAATGGAGTGTTACACCCAGGCAGAAGTACAAAAATGGTGTGTAAATGGTATGTGTTTACCTGGGAAAATAGGCTGATAATCTCATAAGAAGCCTCACAGAATGGCGGTTAATGAGTTAGATAGCTATTGGTTACTCAGTTAGTTAATTTACCTTTATGAGCACAACTTCCCAGCTCAGTCTACCTCCTGGGAGCGGATCACCCAGGACTAGATTGAAAATCGCCTGAAGATCCCAAAATTGATGTGTGTATAAAGTGTGTCTCATTTACCAGACCACTGATCCTATGACTCTCCGGTCCCCACTTCACCCCTATAGAGGCAGCCATAGCCAAGTTGATGATCAGAAGTCTACTTGATGACCAGAGAATCCGAGGAAGGGGCTGAAGTGAATTGCAATGGCAGCAGATGGAGAGCTGTCTTATACAGACTGGGGTAGTCTGGTCAATGGAACCAGAGTTCCAGAGTCCATGAACTCTTATAGAGGGTGGATAGGCACTGCTAGGGTTTGCCCCTATAATCTTCCTTTTACAGTGTTGCCAGCCTCCCTTCTTAGGACACATTCATTCTTTAGAAATCTGAATCTATTCACTAGGGCTGCAGTCAAGTTTTGCAAACCCAGTCTCCCGTCTGGGTCTGTTCTGTCTCTTTAGGTCAAGATCTCTTCTCATCTATTGTTTTTCTTTCTTAATTTTCAAGGGCATCCCTCTGTAGTCTTCAAGTTCAACTGAGAGGAGTTGATGGCATTTTGGTTTTTTTCATTCACACACGTTGAGAGAGGATTCAGCTATTCTCATTGTCATGCACCTCACCATGTGAGTAATTACTTCCTCAGGAGCTCATTTGGTGCCACGAGCATGTGTTCACCTATTCAGGGATGTAGACAAAGAGCTCATTTAGAGGCCCTAAAACCTTATCAAATCCTGATTTATACAGGTAACCACATCAATAAACACATCAAAATCCTGCTGGGTAGTGACAGTGGCTAAATAAAACTGAACGCTTCTTTCTCTGATTTGGGACGCACAGCTCTCTTTCTTCCATCTTCCACCTTCCAAAGCTGCTGGCCCTGCTGACCCTGTCTGGTCTACTTTGCAAGGCATAGTACACCTGGACTGTTGGGAGTTGCGCTCCCAACTTAGAGCTGACTGTGCTCAACGACTTAATGTCACCTTGAACTGGCCCTTTAGCAATTGCCTACTTCTTTTTTTTTTTTTTTTTTTTTTTTTATGTTGACCTGGGGCAGTTTAGGCTAATGGTTGCTCTTTGAAGAAATGTTTGCAAGGCAAAAAGATGAATCTTTTAAGCCTTTTGAAAGATGGGAGACAGAGAAACAACATTTTTGAAGCCAGTCATTGTGTTGTGTACTTTCCACACAAAGTATCTAGTTTAAACCTCAAAGCAGCTACTTATTTTGGAGCTGAAAGCTGAAACTCCGCTGAGTTAAGTAACTTGTCTAAGTTCTCACAACCAGTAAGTGGTGAATCCAGCACCTTATTGCGCAGTCTGATCTCACGCTGTCATACTGTGTTGCCTTTTTTCCAACACCAGTTAGCTAGTTAGATTGGTGACTCTTAAAGCCACTGATGCATTATTATGAAAAACATCTGGTTCAGAGCTTGTTTTTGGTTTTAGATTTCATAAGCTCACCGTCATACCCATAGCTGTGTCTGATACTTTCTGGAATAGGGTAAAGACCAACAACATAGATAAATCGACCTTTCCGTTAACTTCTTGCCATCCTCACTCCCTCGTAGTCACCAACGAACATCAGCTACAGTCAATATTCATTCAAATAATGCAGCGGATGTTTAGCCAGTACCTACTAGAAGCCAACCACTTGTGCTGAGCCTTATACAAAATTCTTGCCACAGATTGACCTGATCACCGAACACATTCGTTGCACAATGGCCAAGAAACCCAATAGATGGATGGACAACATAGGAGTTTTGGTGAATTTGAAAAAGAAACTTGTTTCTAACCACTGAGATTTTTCAAAATGTATATTAATAGCAGAAAAGCACCAGCGTATGATTAAAACTCTGTTAACCACACATTTTTGCCCTTTATTCGGAGCACCTGACGCCAAACCCGACCCACAGAGCAATCCTGTTGGGTACTGAATACTGACGCTTACTGAATTGCAAACGCTGAACCATTTCCAGTCAGAAGAGTCAAGCAGTCCCTGGCAGTGACCTCAGCTCGTGCTGACATCCCCGCTGCCCTTCTTGGAAGCTTCCTTTTTGTCTACTGACTGGCTTCAGGGGTGTGGCAGCTCGTAGAACCTACAACATACCAGAATATGAAACAATTCAGATATGGAATGAGAGTATGGACTAGGAAGAAACTAGAAGAGTATTTGCTCGCTGAACTTTAATATCTTCTGTCAAATGGGAATGGTAGCCCTGCCACAGAAGAGCATGGTAACACGCATGAAATAAGGTTGGTATAATGTTCATTCGTTTAACAAAAACGTCATCAGACACTTAGTGTAAACCAAATGCTATGACAGGCACTGGAGGGGACACGAGTAGACCAAACAGATACGCCCTTGCTTTCGCAGGCCTTTATGTGTAGTGGGGCAACCAGACATTAAACAAGCAGGCTAATCTCGGAATGAGATTGTCAAATGTTCTAAAGAACTCTATAAAGTGCAGAGTGCTATGGGGATATATAATAAAAGCTCCCTGTGGCAGGTTGAATAACAGTCCCCCAGAAGACATCCATGTCCTAATCTGAACCTGTGTGAATATGTTACCTTACATGGCCAAAGGGACTTTGCAGATGTGATTAAGTTAAGAATCTCGAGAGCGAGAGAGTATCCTAAATTATCCAAGTGGGCCTGCTATAACCTCAAGGGTTTTGAAAAGCGGAAGTGGAAGACAGAGGCACGTTTGATTGCAGACGAGGAATGATATGGAATGATACAGTGTGGGGAGGACGCAATCTGCCGTTAACTGCTTTAAAGACAAGAGTGGAGGCACAAGCTAAGAAATACAGGTGCTTCCAAAAGCAGAAAAAGGCAAGAAAACACTCCCTAGAGCCTGCAGAAAGGAAAGTCCACGGATACCTTGATTTTAGCCCAGCGAGACTTTTGACCAACAGAACAACAGGATAATAGATTCATGGGATTTTGTGACACTAAATTTCTGGTAATTTGTTACAGCAGCCATAGGAACCTAATACAGTCTTACACTTCATGGTCAGGGGGTGGGAATAGTCAGTGGAAGGCTCTTTGAGGACTGTAGCTGAGACTTGACGGTTGAGTTGGACTTCTAGTGGCTGGCCTGCTAGTTTCTGTCCCACTGTCCTCATTTCACACCCCTCAGCCTGTCACTGATGCCCATGGCCTTCTCTGGTGGCAGCTGTGTTCTCCTGAGACAACCGGTCCAGGAGATCACATTGCTGGCAGGCTCCATGAGGCCACATAGCTCTGATCAGGACCTCTTCCCACCACCCATCCATAGTGCATTCTACCATTCTTTCAACAAGTATGTATTGAACGCTACTATATGCCAATTCTGTTCTACATGCTGAGTATACGGCAGACAAAAAGAGAGTCAATGTTCTTGTTGGTGGCATATAACTGGGGTTCATCTTTATGCAAAAGATGAACTCTATTTGGTCATAAGTTGTTGAAAAGCAGACCCACACATGAAACAAATTGATGTAATCTTAAAACGTGCTGTATAGTCTCGGGCACCTGGGTGGCTTAGTCGATTGAGCATCTGACTCTTGATTTCTAACCCAGGTCATGATCCCATGGTCATGGGACCAAGCTCCATGTAGGGCTCTGAACTGGGCAAGGAGTCTGCTTAAGATTCTTTCTCTTTCCCTCTCTCTGCCTCTCTCTCCGCCCCTCTCTCCCACTCTCTCTGTCTCTCTCTCTCAAATTAAAAAAAAAAAAAAGTTCTACAGTCTAAAAAATGCCAAGAAACAATGAGCAGGGTGCAACAGAGACCTCATGAACAAAATTCTAGGTAGCCAGAAGAATGAATTGACTTTGCTGTGTCCTGTTTCTTGCCACAGTGTTGGAGCGATGGTTACTGCAGCAAGACAGAGAATCGCCACTCCGGTTCCAGGAATTGCAAATGTCACACACACAACTGGCCTCTGGATTTAAGAATAGCGTAGGTTCTTCTCCAAATGAGCAGATTTTTTTTTCATTTTTTTTTTTTTAACGTTTATTTATTTTTGAGAAGAGAGAGGCAGAGCATGAGCCGGGGAGGAGAGAGAAGGAGGGAGACACAGAATCTGAAAGAGGCTCCAGGCTCTGAGCTGTCAGCACAGAGCCGGACGTGGGGCTCGAGCTCACGGACCGTGAGATCATGGCCTGAGCCGAAGTCGGACGCTTAACCACCTGAGCCACCCAGGCGCCCCAAGAGTAGGTATTATTGTCAATCTCAAAAGCGAGAAACTCATAGACACTAAAGAGATCACCGAAATGAGTGGCACCACACAAAATAGTTCAGCATAAACATTGTTAATGTACTGTGCAAACATCCACAGCACTTTTTAAAAGTTTATGTCAAAAAACTCATTGTGATTTCCAGCACCTAATGATTTGGGGGGCAGGGTTGTTTTGATTTTCATTTATGTTATTCTCACATCATAAGCGTAATACTGTTCTAGCATAGGTATATGTTCCCCAAAGGCCTGCCCGAAATTTCAGACAGCATCTCAGCCCCCTCCAGAAAGCTAAGGAAAACCTGAGATCCTGGTGGAGCGTGTCCTCATCAGACCTTTTAAAGCACGCTGCAGTCATGCATAATAAAGGAGAATTCTGAAGTAGCTTCAACTGCCTATTGGTTTGAGAAGGTGACCTGCCCGTCCCTGGATATTTGGGTGGGAGACATTAATCAAGCATTCCTTTGTCAGTGTTAGTTAAATATAGTTAAATGATCCTATCTGCCTGGGCTGTTTAGACCTGTCAGAAGTAATCTGCCCCTTCTTGAGGATTGCCAAACAGGTTTTCATCCCAAGTGACTCAGTCATTTATTCCTGTTTAAATACAAATCTTACTTACCTCTGTAAGTCCTGGCTCACCCTTAAAAACTCCACATGGGCTTAACACGCCCCACTGTACGAAGTGGGGAGAATTGTTATGGATTCTTCTCATTTTTCTGAATACTACAAAGACTGTGGCCAAATTCCCCAGAGAGTTGGGGCAAGCCGAAAGTAAATGTAGGGCAAACCACAGAGAGAGTATATACAGGGACTGATTTGGAAGGAAGCACTTGACCGACTTTGTAGCCTAGCTAACCCAGCACCTACACCAGGAAATCGGGAATTATCCAAGCAGCTCTCAAATCATATGTCAGCACAGATTACAATTTTCTGGTTTGTACCACACAGTGAAGATTTACAACAGAAATGACAAAAATGAAATCCCCTTTCACATGGATAAGTGATTTCATAATGGGAACAGAGAACTGGGAGCTGTTCCCTTAATTGTCACAGAAACACTGTTTTTGTTTTTGTTTTTTTTAAGATACCGGATTGGTTGGACTCTGTTTCCTCGTCTTCAGTGCCCGGATCTTTGCACAGTGGGACTGCAGCAAGAGGTAACATCATGGTTCCAGCAGCAGGAACGGCCAGCTCTCTACCCAGAATTGGCTTCTGGATGTGAGAGCCTTAGAAAAGTTCACACTCTTCCACTCCACAGTTTACTCTTGTAGAAATTTCTCCCACTGGCTTGTTTAGCAGTACAAAGAAAGACTCGTGTGCAAAGATGTTTATCCTAGTTGTGCCTATAACCAGAAGGAAAAGCGAAATATAATATAAATATAAAAAGAACGCACCTACATATTCCACAATAAGCGGTTGGTTAAATTAATTCTGGTGCGCCCACGGGAAAGGAATAGTCTGCTGTCATCAACAGTTGTTTATAAGAACAAAACAAATTTGTTTTTTTACTCATCCACACTTTTCTGTACTTCTGTCTTCTTCTTTTATTATCATTATTATTATTATTATTATTTTTTTTTTTTTTTTGCAAAATCATGATTGGTTGTTGGTTAGTAGACGGAAGATACTGGAAGCTGACTGTGAAGGTACTAATGTATACTCCGATGGGCAACACTGAACAAGCCTTTTCTTTGAAAACAGTGACATACAGGACTCAGTAGTCATTATTGCCCAACCAATTCTTCGTCACTCAAACAGCTTTTATATCTCGTACATCTAAGTACTTCCAACTGATGCTGCCTGTCATTCTACCTGCTCTCTGTTGGTAACAGCTGATTGCCAGTTTGCGCTATCTTCTTGAAAAAGAAAAAAAAAAAAAGATCTTCTTAATCAAGTTCTTTACTTCATGGGTTGACTGCACGGGAAAAGGCCCTCCCCTGAGTTGGTGCTTATGGGAAGGGCAAATTTGCATTTATTTACTCGTAAAAAGTGCCCTTGGGCTGAGAATCGTATTTCAGTTTAAACACACTTTTCTTCTTAGGTCAGTGGTTGTCTTGCTTTTCTTCATAGATTGTAAGCTTGTCTTTGAACTGCTCGTATTGCCTAGAACAAGATTTTAAGTTGGCATATTTTATTTATTTATTTTTTTTAATGTTTATTTATTTTTGAGAAAGAGAGACAGACAGAGAGCAAGCAGGGGAGGAGCAGAGAGAGAGGGAGACACAGAATCCGAAGCAGGCTCCAGGCTCCGAGTTGTCAGCACAGAGCCCAACGCGGGGCTCGAACTCACTAACCGCGAGATCACGACCTGAGCCGGAGTCGGACGCTTAACCGACTGAGCCACCCAAGCGCCCCTAAGTTGGCATATTTTAATAAATCCTGTTGGACAAATAAATGAAGTCCCTGTATCAGTGAATTTCCATATTTTTTAATCTCTACAAGCATTGTTTAAATTAAATCTTATTTGCACCCCAATATTTTAAATAAGTCAAAGAGGAACTGGTCTAATTAAAGTAGAGGTGGAGAAGGACCAAAGCTAAGAGTGACCATTAATTCATCATGCAAACTAGGACATTGTTAGTAATGAAAGGAGGCACTATTAATGATCGCACTGGGGCAACATATTTTACAAATTATTCCTTTCAACTTTAGGAAGATCACAAGTTCAAATTTCCCAGAAGCAGTAAAGGAAACTGGCTGCACAAAATGGAAACTACAATTTGGAATAGGGATTGGAGGTGAAAAATACTATAAGTGAGGTCCAGAGCGAAACAATAAACTGGACAAAAAATCTATTTGCAGAACACTGACGGTGGGTAATTCGGTCAATTTAGAAAGTGCTTGCGGCGCCTGGGTGGCTTGATCAGTTAAGCGTCCGACTTCAACTCAGGTCACCATCTCGCGGTTTGTGAATTTGAGCCCCGCGTCGGGCTCTGTGGTGACAGCTCAGACCCTGGAGCCTGCTTTGGATTCTGTCTCTCTCTCTCTTTCTCTCTCTCTCTCTCTCTCTGCCCCTCCATGCTCACGCTCCATCTCTCTCTGCCTCTCAATAATAAAAAAACGTTTAAAAAAAATTTAATGAAAAGTGCTTGAACAAAACAACGAGGAAAAGATGAGCCTTCCCCAAATGAGCAAAGGATAGCTGCACAGGCAGCGTATAGGGGAAAATATACAAATGGCAATGACCAGTAAAAATGTTTCAAAATGCTTATCTCACTCTTAATTAAAGAAATGTAAATCAAGACAAAAAGCCATTTTTCACCTAACAGACAAGCAAATGTTAACGTATAGGATAGCTGATATTAGTTAGACTATAGAGAGTCATTTTTAACACTGATGATAAATATATAAACAGGCTAAAACTTTTTAGATAGCCATTACACAATAGCTATCGAAATGAAAACACATATTGTTTTTGACATAATGATTAAACACAGCTAGAAATTGACTTGATATTTGCAAAGGCAAACATATATACAAGTAACATGGCCTGGCGTTGCAAAAAAACCAAAATAAAACAAAAACAAAAACCTGGAGAAAAACAAAATGTCTATCAATTAGGGAGGGATTAAATACATTACAGAGTGGGATATCCATACAGTAGTGCCGTGTAGCCAGTACAATAACATTGGTATTTTGTATGTTCTGATATGGAAAAACCTTAAAAACATATTATTAAGGTGAAAAAAAAAGCAGGGTCAGAACACTGTGTATACTATGTTTTTATTCTGTACATTGTTAAGAGGTTACTTACAGGTATTATGATTATATGGGTTTTTAAGAGCATACCAGATGGGGCACCTGGGTGGCTCAGTCGGTTAAGCCTTCGACTTCGGCTCAGGTCGTGATCTCACAGTTTGTGAATTCGAGTCCCACCTTGGGCTCTGCACTCAGAGCCTGGAGCCTGCTTAGGATTCTGTGTCTCCCTCTCTTTCTGCCCCTCCCCTACTAGCACTCTCTCTGTCTCTCTCTCTCTCTCTCTGTCTTTCAAACACAAATAAACATTAAAAATTTTTTTTAATTAACAACGACAACAAAATTCACACCAGAAACCATGACCATTAGTTGTCGTTGTTAGAAGGTTTGGGTAGAAGAGTAGGGACAGGGGTTGTTTTTACTCTCTGTTTTATACCTTTTTGCCTTGTTTGAATTTTCTAAATATGTTCATGTGCTCCTGTTATAAATTTTTAAAATGTCAACAGAGGTTATCTATGTGGTTGGATTATTGTAATAAATATTATAAAAGGTGGGGAGAGCTATGTGTGAGGAAGACAAAATGGGAAGCCCAAGTTAAGCGATGTTCCAAGCTTACAAAATCATAACGATGAAATACTTTGAAGCATAATCTCTTTCTTTTCCAGATGTTTAGCATTTGAGCCATTCATGCACCCAAATGTTTATTACAGTCTTGAAATTAGAAAGGATGCCATTCCTTGCCCTCTAGTAAGAGAATAAGAGAAATACGTATAAGGGGTTGTGGGAGCACAGAACACACCCATGATGAATGTCAATATATTAAAACAAACAAACAAACCCCAGAATATCCATCTCACCGCCGTCTTCATTCCTGGCCCTCAATACACGGGAGAGGCCCCCGCTTCTATGGAGCCTTCCCCGGTATCATTCTCTTCCCAGCATAAAAACTACCGTTTTGCACGAGACCGAAATATCAATGCTTTGACCTGCCATAGCCTTCAGGAAAGCATGGCGGGGGTGGGCTGAAGTTAGAACTGGGAAGTAGAAACCGGCTCCCCTTCTATAGTGAGCATCTATTAGAAACCTATCAGAAGAGCAGGATCCTCACAGAAACCAGTGGAGACCACCGGCAGACCTCACTGTACTCTGTTCCCGGTCAGGTGTTGAATGAGGGGATGAGGGAAGGAGACACAAAAGCACTGAAGGGTAAAGCGGCAGGAGCTGCTCGTCTTTGTTTATATGCCCAGTTCTCTCTCCTTTAGACTAGTTCCTATATGATTTATGATACAGGGGTTTGGCTATCCTTTTGCTACGTTTTCCAACCTATCTTTCTTTTCAGAAGCAAAATACTTGTATCTTCTTACAAAGTAGGCATCTACTATTGCCCAGCACTATGATAGTTGCTTTCCAGAAAGCCACCCTCCAGAAGGTGACAGTACACCCACTTCACAGATAAGGACACAGGGCTCAAAAGGGATGAATAATTCGCACACAATCATACAGCTCGTAAGTGGCTGAGTACCTAGCTGAATGCATTATCGAAGCTATAAATATTACCAAAGTTCAGCTGAACAAAGATAAATTTTCCACAAGAGTTTGGCTTCTCATATCATCCTAGATAAATAAAAGACCGGCTTCCACACAGTCAAGTAAATGTGAAAGGCAAAGAAAAGAACTCAGTTGCAGGTCCCTTCAGCTCATAGAACTTTCTGCACTGATGGAAATGTTTTACCTCTGTGTGGTCCAATCAGTAGCCATTAGCCACATGTGGCTACTGATCACTTGATAAGTCGCTAGCGTGATTAGCAAGTGAATTTTTTATTTCATCTATTTCAGTTAAATTTAAAGAGACACGGGGCTACCACATGGCACGGCACGGTTCTAGGCAAGGTCATTCAAGAAACAAAATTTATTGGTAATCGGGATCCAAAGGGGAAGAAACGGAGGGAGAAGACATGATACAAAATCACAAAATATTTACAGCTGGGAAAAACTTTAACGAGACCATCACAGGCAACCCACTCATTCTACAGAGATAAATAAATTGTGACCCAGAGATAGTAAGCAATTTGCTAAGGTTGCGCAAGCTAGTAAGGGGCCAGATATAAATTCCACCTTTTCGTGAATGTTAAGCCTAGCTGTGATGTTAAAACAATCACACATAATTGAGTTAAACTAAGGAAAACAATAGAAGGATTTTTTTTTTTTTCGTTTTGAGTCTGTATAAAGCAAGGAACAAGTGACAGTCTCAAGCAGGCTGGCTCTCTTTGCCTCCTTCCAAATCTCTCTATGTGAGTAAGAAATAACTTCAGGTCAAATTTCCACAAGGTACGGACATTGGAAGTATAGAGCTACCCTTCTAGTTTAATGCCATAGCCTCCTGTTAGGGAAACACCAAGCACCATGGAATGGTGTTTTGATGTCCCAATTTTGTTACAAAAAAAAAAAATCTGATTCCAAATTATAATATTCCCTAAACTATGCCCTCCTTCCCAACTTCTACCCCCGAATGGGTAAAGTCCTGTCTACCTCCCTCCCAGAGAAGCGCTTTTCTTTAATTAGGTTAATAGGTTACAGATAGGTTAATTGGGTTAAATCCTGGGCAGAGGCAAAGTGCTTCTAACTGCTGCCGCCATTGTATTACCCGGAGCTGAGCTGGAGTTTCAGTACATGAGAGTCTGCACTGTGCTCAGTGGAGGCCTATCTAAACACGATACGTGGTACTGACTTAACACACAAGGCTCTATCATTCCCCTAAACTCTTTGGCAAAAGCATTTTGAAAAGAAGTCCTTTCTGTTTTATAAATGATTTCTTCCAGGTTTCCAGTGAAACAAGTCATTTAAAAAAAAAAATTTTTTTTTTTTTTTTTTTTTTTTGACAAATGAAAGGGGAAAAAAAATGCCTTTTGAAATCCAGGGCACTTGAAAGTTTCATTTTCCTGTTTTAATTTGCTTCAGCGTTTCAAGGGAATAATAATAGTTTTTTAATGCCAAAGGTGGCTTTCATCACTCAAAGCCCTCTAATTTCCTCCCATATTGCAAGTAATGTGTTAATAGTTCCAAAATGAAATATTACCTAAAACACAACTTGGTAATTTTCCTCACAGTTCAAAGTTATTTGAAAAAGAAGCATCACCTTTTACAAATATTTACTTTGCGACAACAGAAGACACTGCAAATTATCTTCTTTTTTGTGCCATCTTTGAATCTCCTGCGAGGAAAAAAGGAAATAAGTGGGAAAAAGGGAAAGGAAACGCCCCCTTCCCTTTCATGTTCTAATACCAGGTTCCACCTAAAGACCTGATTTCTATCTTTAAAATTAGATAATGCTCGTATATACATATAATATATATAGAGAGAGAAAGAAGTGAGAGAAAAGCTTGGTATTCGTGGTCTCATTATAGAATACACACACCAAAGAAAGGATGTGCATAGAGGCCATAGAGAATTTAAAAGATTTATTTATGATGTATTACTGTAATTTTTAATTTAGACATGCAAATTTTTTAATTTGCACCGACTGCTTTGCCTTAATGGTTTTGATTAATACTTGGAGGTAGTGTTTGTGAAAGAGATTTATACTGTGATTCATCTGCAAAATAATCAAATCATTACCAGCTAATGACAAAGCTGTGAAAAATGATATAGATATTGTGTAACTTCCAGCTATGGCTGAACACGTGGAGGTACCCAATCCTTCCAGCAAATGTGGACTTGTGTTAATAACTGCTGGGAAGTTCGCTCTAGGTCCACTCTAATTTGGCAACAAAAAACATTGATCTTAATAAAGCTGTCTGATAAAAGGAGCAGTGATTAACATCCCGAACCCTCTATTCTGCTACTCATGCCAAGGTCCCTTTTTTTTTTTTTTCCAGGAATGAAATTCCACTGCACTTCCTGCTTATCGCTCCATCGCACCTCAGCCCTCCGTGGGTTTCCAGATAAGGCTGCAGACAGCCTAAGAAGGGGGGCCGGGGGACCGGAGGGAATAGGGCTGGTGGCTGCAGGTGGCAGTGGCTGAGGGAGTAAAGTACAGCACGGTGACTTCTCAGAGTCTGAATCCATTTCGAAGCCAACACCCATTCCTTCCAGAACTCAGAGGTACCTCCTCGCCTAGTGGGCCCTTCCTGCCTGGATTCAGGCATTCAGGACCCAATGACTCTTACTCTGCTGCTAATCCTGACAGAGTCAGCAAAGGTGAAGGAGAAAGCTCCAGAGCATGCCCGGAGTCAGCAGAAGGAACTCTCAAATAGTATCAGGAAACAGAAGAGGGCAGGAAGCAGAAACCCACAGATAATCCCCAAATCTCATTTCAGCCGCTTCTTGTGACAAACTTCTCCACCACATCTCACCCAAGCGGCTAACCGAATGGGCAGATTTGGATTTTACCTCCTCTCTGGCTGCCCCCTCCCACCATATAATAAAAATGAACAATTCTTACAGTCTTAACTGTGGGCCAGACACGATGCTAAGGCCCTCCGCACCCCTTCTTTCATTTAGCCTCCCCACAAACCTATGAAGTAGGTAGCAGTAGCAGTATTCCCATTTCACAGATGAGCACGACTCCCAAAGTTTAGTAACAGAGAACGGGCATGTGATGGAGGCAAGACCTACTTCTGGTTCATTCTACCACCACAACCCCACCCATCAGTACCACGTCCTTATTTGTCTGAAATTTTACTGACCGGTGAAAATGCCCAAAAGGAGGGCAGTCAGAAGAGAGAGAGGAGGAAGTGGAGACAGCAAGTTAAAAAAGACAGAAAGAAAGGAAGAAAGAAAGAAAGAGAAAGAAAGAAAGAAAAAGAAAGAAAGAAAGAAAGAAGGAAAGAAGAGAAAAGCTCGGATCAGACACAGTTCACACTGAAGCGATCATGTTTTAACTCATGATCAAGACATTCAGTTCCTTTTTTTATTTCAGTCCTCACAAAGGAAAAGCCCAGTGAGTTGATAATCATTAATATTTCATTGAAAACCAATCCATATTTTCTGTGACGGTGACATAGACATTCCACTTTATCAGGAAGCCATTTTACAAAATTAGAAAAAGCAAGGCACCATTCTGGAAAGCACAAGCCGAGACTACTTATCATGATTATTTATTACTTATTGGGTGCCAACTGGGTCCCCACCGCGGAGAGGGAGTTACAAAAGCATCGTGCAGAGGCAGACGGTCCCTGTTCACTGGGCTCACAATCCAATCCCGACTGCATGGCTACGAGGGACCCTGCGTCTTTAATTACTGGTAACTGTGACCGCTGCGGAACCACAAAAGGAAGATCAGAACTTTCTATCACTTTTGTAGACGTGAAGACAAATGAGAAGAGAAGCAATAAGTGTAATTAATTTCAACCAGAGCTGGAAGAGGAAAACTTTCAGCTGTGTTACCATACACGGCATTTATCAGGAGAGCTTCTCTCTCCGCAAGCCAGTCCCAGTGAGTCACAGATAGGGAATCGGCTGCCATTTCAAACAGAACCAGGAGAAGAAAATAAATGAAACATGGTGGCATTCTCTGGGTTCACAGTATCTACGAGAGAAATAAGCATGTGATTTAACTGCACAGGGGGGCCCAGGAAAAGCAGGAAGAGGTAAGACAGTAAGTTCAAAGTAAGGTTAAAATTCGAGCCCTTCCGAGTGAGCCAACAGAATGAGCCTTTGGACGGATGGGCATCGCATGCGATTCAACTCAAGATATCGTACAAGTAATGAGGCTGAAGTGCTGAAGAAGAGGGAAATACACTCTCAGAGGTAAACTTACATGCAAGTCATTGGGAATTAGCTGAATAATTCCCTCTAATGCTTAGACAAATAATGCTGCTAAATTCTTGGGAATCGAACCATGTCTCCACCCCTCAGCTTTCAGGAGCTTCTGAAGATGGGACTGAGCTAGCTGTGGGGAAAATTAAATCCAAAATATATTCATCATGATGGTTTCAAAGAAAGGACATGCTCTCTGTCCATCGATAATGTAAAAAAAAAAAAAAAGGAATTAAACTTGATTCTGTTTTCCAAAACTGAAAAGGCAACCTCAGATATTTTTGAGGAAGAGACCAGAACATTCAGGCTTTATTAGCTTGGCTTTGCTGCAACTGATCACAAATATTCTGGAATTCAATCTTTATCCAGGAGCCCCAGCCTCCCTCCTCCAACGCTATCAACAGTTAACAACTGTGGTCATTGCAAAGCATATCAGCTGTTTTTTCTGTGTGTGTGTGTGTGTGTGTGTGTGTGTTTTCAAACTGCAGTTATTTATTTTTGAAAGAGAAAGAGAATGTGCATGCCTGAAGAAGCAGGGGAGTGGCAGAGAGAGAGGGAGAGTGAGAATCCCAAACAGGCTCCTCGCAGAGGAGCACAGCCCATCGTGGGGCAGGATCCCACAGACCACAGACCGTGAGCTCACGACCGGAGCCAAAATCAGGAGTCAGTCGCTTAACCGACTGAGCCATCCAGGCACCCCTCACATCAGCTGTTTTTTATGCCGTCTGTTTTCCATGCCTGCCAACATGTAATAGAACCTTCTCAGACCGTGGAGATGACTTCTACATCTAGTGCCACTAGCGCCACTGAGGAAATGAGCTTTTAATTTGATTCAATTTTAATTAATTTAAACATAAAGAGCCACGTGTGCCTATTCACTGTCCTCCTGGGCAGTGCAGGTCTACAGAGAGCAGTGCCAGTTTTCCTGAAACTGTATTAGCGCAGATAGAACAGGTTACATTGCACGTGGCACAAGATGCTCTTCCCCAGACTCCCTTGCAGCTAGGGGTGGCCGTGTGACATAAGTCTGGCCAATCTGAGAAGAGCTGAGGGTTACTGGACAAGCAATTTCCTTTCCCACATGGGACAATTTCCTATTTGCCTCTTTTGCTTTTCTTCTGCCTGGCGTGTGTCCATGATGCCCGCACACATAGCAGCCATCTTAAATGTGATCGCCATACACTGAGGTTGGCCCCTCCAGAAGCTGGGGAGGGGCTGGGACTTTGAAAACTTCCTCAGTGATCGCCTGAGTCCTGGCCCCCCCCAACCAGTGGATGTCTGTGGCACGGGACAGAAAGCCCTTTCTCATTTAAACTTCTCTGCCTGTTTTTCTGTGCTTGGAGCCAAACCCACTAATCCTAATAGATAAAACTAGGTCCCATTATAAAGGTTTGCCCCATAATGAGTATCTCGGTGTCTACAGACAGGTATAAAGTCCGGTTATAATGGCAGTGCTTCTCCATTGCCCTAACCATCCTGACACTTCTGCTTGGGGCAAGCCCGGGGCAGTATTGTGAGTAGTGAGTAGTGAGTAGTTCTTATCAAATTGCCCTCCCCCATCCTTTGCTTCCATTCTCTGTGCCCTGTTTCCTTGCGTTCCTGGCCTTATCTCATTCTTGGTTTCTTTGTCTCTTCCCTCAGCGGTCTTCTGCTATCATCCATGATTTTTGTGATACTTCCTTCAAATCGGGGAGTGGAGGGAGGTTAAGCTTTGTCACAGGCCACAAGGATTTTAGTCACAAGGACTAAAGGGAGAGAAGGTCATTGAACATTATAAAGGTATTTCCTTCCATTGAAATATCTTTGGTAATAATTTTCCATTATGTGCCTGGAAAGAGGTTTGCTTGGTCTCACTTCGGATGTCTTGTTCACTCTTCTATTTTCTTCCCAATGACTCTTTTTTTTTAATATAATGTTTATTTATTTATTTATTTTTGAGATGGGCGGGGGGGGGGGCAGAGAGAGAGGGAAAATCCCAAGCAGGCTCTGAAGTGCCAATGCAAAGCCTGATGAGGGGCTTGAACCCGCGGACCATGAGATCATGAGTTGAACTGAAATCAAGAGTAAGATGCTTAACCAACTGAGCCACCCAGGGGCCCCTCCAGGGACTCTTCACTGGGTGTATAGCATGCCCTAAGCCTCTGCTTGGCCCTTACGTGTATGCTGTTTCTTTTAAGCCTCAGAACACCCCCCAGGAAAGGAACCTTGAGGAGACACTTGGGGACTAGGGTGGCCTTTTGAGAGTTTTTCAAATCCACACACTGTAGCTATACATAGCCATTCACTAAGGTTGCTGAAAATGCCTCTGGCGTGTATGTCAATGGCATCTCTTATTCCCATTTTACAGATGAGGAAAATGAAGCTCAGAGAACAGAAGGACTTTGTCATACATAATACATAGCAGTGCCAGGACCGCTGGTTGTAAGTCAGAGCTTTTTCTGCCAGAAAAAAATAGGAGGCTTGGGGTTTATTCTCCCATGTGAAGCTCTCCAGTGCCAGCCACTGGGGGCAAACAATCCGCTTCCTTCCTCAAAGGAGCTCTGACGGAGGGGAAAGCAAGAAGGGGAGAAACTAGGGAGAGGCCCCTAATGATGAGAGAAGTTCTCTGCCCTGCCAGGATGCCGGGCAGAAAGACACTTAACCTCTGCATCTCCCAGGAAGCCAAGGTGTTAATAAGCTTCCTAACCTCAGAGGGGAGTTCTGAGGATTCATTCTTGTTTAAGACCACTTTGTGATCCAACGATGAAAGATTCTCTTGGTTCTTGGGTGTCCCTAGTTCCTCCTCCCACCGACGTGACTCATGAAAAGTAGACGGGTGGAGGGAAAAGTAGAGACAGGCAGCCGAGAGCAAGTTGAAAACAGAATAAGACGGGACAAAGCGGGCAGGGCGAGTGGTTCCAGAATTCAACAATGGCCAGGAACCACTGGAAGATGTTCAACTAACTGCCCCTTCTCCCTGGACACTCAATATGCAGCAGGGGTTTCCCTCACCCTCATACCATCCCATCCAAGAGAAAAACCGAGCACTAACTTTTGAGAAGTGCTCTTCGGGGATCAAGTTAATGTAAAACCCTGCCTCTGCGTTGTCCAGTCCTCTGCTCCTTCATGCACCCTCCTCCAGGAAGAGGAAGAAAAATAGGTCATTCACTCCTTGGATATTTGGGCTGAGATGTGTCCCCAAGACTGAAATACTTTTTTACAAAAGTCTTCAGAAATTTGCAAGCTTTTCTACATTTTCCCCTCCTTCTTAAAAAAATTTACCATGGAGTCCTATTTCCCTCTTTCCGCTTTTTCTAAGTTAAAAGGATGAGTGTGAAAACACAAGGGCAAACCCTTTCCAGAGTCACCTCAGCATTAAAGCAGCCCCAAATCGCTTCTAATGAAGGATTTCAATGACGGATCTGGAGAGAGAGGAACTGAAGGATAAAGGTAACTGCTCACTAAATTTGTAGAAAATTCAGCTTGTTGTAAGTACACCAGTTACACCTCTGTCCTCAACAGAGAATTGTTGCCCAGCAGTTGTAGACTGTGAAACAAATACCTACCCTCCTAGGTACTGATGAAGTGTATGGATGGAGGAGAGAAATCACCTCTTCCCTCTGCCCACAATATAACAAATGTCATCTCCAGACACTGAAGAACACAGGGTTCATTTTTACTATAATATTTCAATCCATTTGAGCAAGATGAACTCACAATGAATCATGCAACAAACACTGACCAAAGATCCTCTATATGTTGGCATACATGAGATGATCAGTAAACACTCATGACCTAAGAAGCTGAGAAGCTGAAAGATACATCTTGTTCTTAGGATCAAGATGTACGTGGCCAATTCGTGGGGAGAACGCAATTAATGCAGAGGCTAAAGCTTTAAGGAGGAAAGAACAGCAAGTTCAAAGCAGAGGCACTTTTCTCATTTGGGTAAGGACAGTGCACCCCAGGCGTCCCTAAGGAACACCGTGTACTGTTGTTCAGTCGGTGCACTGAATCAAAGGACTAGTCAAGCATGGGTGGGTGACAGAATTTGGCCCTTTCTATGTGCCAAGCGGAGAGCCAGCGAGGCACATCTGTCCAGATGTGATGCCTTTTGCTAATTTCCACAGACAGAACGGATTTTGGTGTGGTCCTATTTGCCTAGCTAAAAAAAAAAAAAAAAAAAAAAGTCCCTTCTTCAGGTTTGCTTTTCATTTATAGTCGTGATGATCGCGTGCGGCCCAGAGGACAAAGAATCACCACAATACAGTTCTCAATTGGTGGATTAACTGAAACGTCGTATTCTTGATTTCTGAGCACTGAACTATGCGGAGATGTTACCGGCGTCTATTTAACAGAACTGCCAAAAAACCTTTAATTTTTTCATATAAAACACACCCAGAACACTGAACGAATTTCATCAAAACGCTTAAGTGCCAGAAATGATTCCAATCTAAGCAAACATCAAGGCCTCGCGCTGTCTGTATCGCACATGCGACAGGCCTCCGTTAACGACACGGCTGGAACCCGGGTCTTAATTCTTTGGCGCGAAATCACCGGTTGACGTTCTGCCGGGAAACCTTCGGGAAGGGTCTCTGTAAATAAAGCAACCAGCTTCTTAGCAGAAAGTTGGCCGAGAGCGTGTGTTTCCTTCAGGGTCTGGGAGGAATATTCGCTGATCGAATGCTGAGGCAGGCCTGCACAATCAGCTGTTGTAACAGAATCTGTTGGTGTCGGCGGCGTGCTGAGTGACAGCAGTGTGTAATCAGAGAGGCGCACAGATACACATCAGACGGCAAGAGCGCAGAAATAAGCAGCGGAACGGGAGTATTTTGGAACCTAAATGGACCTTGGCACAAAACACTCTGAGACTGCCATTTTGCAGAGCCTGATGATTTTTGCTGGTTGCGTCTGGAATCTAGAAAGGCAAGAGTGAGGAAGACGGGAGGAGAGAGGTTTCTTTTCATGGAGCACATCCTAGGCCCCAGGCGCCGAGGGCTTTGCATATGTCCTGGGATCTAATCCTTAAGGGTCACAATATGATGTTAAGGTGTATGATCTCTACTCACAGACGAGAAAAGCAAATCTTCAGAGACCCAATAACCCGCCCAAGGCCACGCAGCGCATCAGTGACAAGGCCAGACCTGAAATCCAGGTCTTCCAGTCCCTAAAGCCCACACCGTCCCACCTGCCTTGTTGCCACGCCGTGGTGTAAATCAGGGGGTGACACTTCCTTCCATCCCAATCCTGGGAGCCCTCTTCAGCTGGTGGCTTCTGAGTATTCAAGAGGAGCTGGCTTTTAGCAAGTGCCCTTTCACTTTGTCTGCTTGGATGCTCAAGAAGGAGAATCTAGCTTATTCAAAAAGTAACCCCCCATGGAAAGCTAGGTTGGGCTCGATTGGACTACGGTCGGACAGCTCATTTTTCTAATCAGGTTTTGTGGACAGTATGGCCAGGATAATGGGACATGACGTTCAAGAGCATGCATGACCAGCCTCCCAGGTATCTTCCCTGGGGAGGCATCTCCGAAAACACGTTCATCAGTCATGAAAGTCAGGTTCCCCTCTGAGCAAGGGAGCAGATTTACAAGAAAGCAAGTGATGTTCTCTGAGGGGAGTAAACCCACTTTATGTAAACCTGAAAGATCAGTTACAGTTCCCAGAATTCACCCCCAGAGTGTGCCCCTGAAGTCACTGAGTGAGGGACTGTGAGAAACAGTGTGAATGGACTCAGAACAAAACAAGACTCACCTGATTACAAGTTTCATTATGAACCTTGGGTTTTTTAGAGCCAGTGACATCACACTGCTTTGAAACGTTGGGAAGGGAAGGGGGGCTGCTTTCTACGCTCGACACACACGTGAACTTCGCGTGTCTTACAGGACTTCCCACTGACATCACACAGAACTTTGTCTCCACTTGGGCTTCATGAGCTTTATAGGCCACCCTGGCCTTTCTCCTCTTTCAGAGGTGGTTAGCAACCAAGGGTGGATTTTTGTTATTTTCAAAAGCAGCGTCAGATGCCACGTGCTAGTGTAATTGTCAATGAATGTTGGCAGCTGGAAGCTCCAGACCCGTCCCGGGCTCTACCTAAATATACCATTTGGATTTGGGGTCCATAAGAGCATGTACCCCAAGGTATGGTCCACCATGAGCAGAATGGGCCTCAAATAGGACCTTGCAAAAAATACAGGATCCCCAGGGGCGCCTGGGTGGCACAGTCGGTTAAGCGTCCGACTCTTGATCTCAGCTCCGGTCATGATCTCACAGTTCATGAGTTCAAGTCCCACATGGGGCTCTGCGCTGATGGTGTGGAGCCTGCTTGGGATTCCCTCTCTCCCTCTGTCTCTGACCCTCCCCAGCTTGTGCTTGCTCTCTCTCTCTCTCTCAAAATAAATAAATAAACTTAAAAAAATTTTTTTAAAAGAGAGAACCCGCAGTCCTGTTGGATTACAATCTGCATTTTTTTTTATATGAGCCCCAGATGAGTTGTACTGATCTGTGTGTTACAGTTGGAAAAGTGCCAAAATAGACCTGTGGTCCTCCAAACGTCTCTCTAGCGGCCAGCATCACCGGCATCACCAGCCACTTGTGATCAACGCAGAGTCTCAGTCTACTGCATCCGAATTTCCATCTTAATGAAATTCCCCAGGTGATCTGCACCCACACGGAAGCTGGGAAAGCAATGTTTCAGAGCCAGGCAGACCTGGGCTTTCGTCTGGGCTCCACCACTTTCTACGTGTATGATTTTCGACCAAGTACATAACTCTTGGATTTTCAGTTTCTTTGACAGGGGAATAACACAAACAGATCCTTTTTTCAGGAAATTCAAAGGGATTAAATTAGGTCATGTAGGTAAAGCTCTTAGCACGAGGTTAATGCACATTAAGCACTGGGTAAATAGTTGTTTTTAGCTTTCGCTTTTTGCTCCTTTCCCTCTTGTCTGTCATTCCCTGCCCTAGAGAGATTTCCATGAGGCCTTCCTGGGTCCCTTCCAGCGTTAACATGCCCTGATTTGACAATTAGTTCATTTTTCTTAAACCAGCCGAGTTGCCACTAACCCAAACCCTATAACTATAATAGAAGCAAAACTGGATTAAGAATTAGTTCCTCGTCTGTGTCCAACTTTCTCAGCTGGCTGAGTCTGGTTTTGTCTCCAATGCGAAATGGAAAGCCGAAGGGGGACAGAGCCCACAGCATGTCTGCTAAGCACTTTCCGTGTAAAAAGTTCAGACGCTAACACCAGAGGAAACAAGAAGTCAAGGTCTACTCTTGTGGAGTTTGCTTATTCAACCAGGGAGATTGACAAATAAATATACGGCTGCCATTGAAATTGTAATACATGTTGTGAATGAGGGCCAGACAAGCAAGAATACAAGTCGATGGTGCAGGTGGAGTTAGGAGGGTGAAGCTGAAGTGTTGGCCTTTGAGAGAGGTGACAGGCAAGTTGAGACTTGCAAAGGAAGCATGAGAATCGATCAGGACAAAGAGAACCCCAGGCATAAGCAAGTGCAAGTGCAATGGGCCTGAGGCAGAAAGTGGTTTGAGAAGTTAAAAAGCCAAAGAGAAGGTGGACAGGACCGGACCCCAGTCAGCAAAGTTGCTGGTTCCTAGATAGCAGGGACAGGTGGGCGGAGGCAGATCTGGGCTTCCCAGCCATTGGTGGTTCTATCAGGGAAGGCGAGGGAAGATACCACTGTAGGGAGCTCATGAACATAAGTGGGTCAAGCAAATCTCACTACTGACTGCATCCCTGGATGAGCTCCTAGAAGGAACTCAGTAATACTTGCGATTAAGCACAAATGAATAAATGGATGAGACATGCGATTCAAAGGCACGGATGACCCAACAGGGGCAAAAGTTATAACCCAAGAAAAGTATTTTGCAAAAGAAAGCTGGGTATCACTCCTCTGAATGCCCCCTTCCCTTCCGAATTTAAATTTTTTCTTGTTCTGCTGGATTCTCTTATCTACATACCAATTTGTTGTAATGTCCCATGTCTTCAAAAATAACCTTGCAGGACATCCCCATTCTATTCCTGTCACTGGCCCATTTTTCTAGTACCCTTTACAACAAAGCAGTGAGTCGTTGGTCCTTGCACTGTCCACTTCCTTTCTTCTCATTTTATGCCTTAAAACACTTAGTATTGATACACTAAAGAATACATAGGGGCTCCTGGGTGGCTTGGTCGGTTGAGTATCCCTCTCTTGATTTTGGCTCAGGTCATGATCCCAGGATCAGTGGATTGAGCCCAGGTTGGGCTCTGTGCCGAGAATGGAGCTTGCTTGAGATTCTCTCTCTCTCTCTTTCTCTGTCCCTCTCCCATGCTCGCACTCTCTCTCTCTCTCTCTCTCTCTGTCTGAAAGAAAAGAAGAATACATATAATGTATATGTAGATCATAAAGCTTACAGATGAAAGTGGACACCACATGAGTATCCCGCCCAACTCATCTATTAGAACTTACCAATTCCACTGAAGCAATTCGGATACTCTTTTCCATTCCACCCCTGCCCCCACGAAGCCAGTCAGTAATAAACCTGAATTTTGTATTTATCATTCCTTTTTTTTTTTGAAACAGTTTTGTCACAAATGCTTGTATCTCCAAACAGCATGTATTTACCTTTACCTGACTTTTTGTGCTTTATGAAAATGGAAAATCACTCATAAAAAATCAACTCCAAATGGGACTTTCCAATGGCAAACTATCCAAACTTCTGGAAGGAAAGGCAGAACAATATCTTTATGACTTCCAATTGGGAAACAACATTTTAAATAAGACATAAAATGCGCTAAGAATTTTATTTATTTATTTTAATGTTATTTATTTATTTATTTATTTATTTATTTATATTTTGAGAGAGAGAGAGAGAGAGAGAGAGAGAGAGAGCAAGCCGGGAGGGACAGAGAGAGGAGAGAGAAACTCCAAGCAGGCTCCATGCTTTCAGTGCAGAGCCTGATGTGGGGCTCAATCTCATGAACCGTGAGATCATGACTTGAGCCAAAACCCAGAGTAGACACTAACCTGACTGACCCATCTAGGCACCCCTAAAATGCACTAGTAACTTTTTTAAAAGACTCCCTCTATACACGTAAACCAACCCCCTCCCACTCTTTTCCAGATGTCACACTGCCAAGCAATTGAACCATCAGTGACTCTTCCTTTTAGGTTAAACATAACCCTGATGGAGTTCCTTTAAAACACAAGTATCCTCCAGATATTACTAAGGTATCAAGCCTCTTCTGTACATTGGGTTTCCCAGGACATTAGCTCTAAGACAAAAATTCATGTGCAGGAATCTTATTAAGGAGGGCTCTTGGGGTTGACAGCTGTCAGGGAAGGGAAGGAAGCAGGTTTGGGACAGGGAGAAGCTGAGCTGTGATGCAGTCCAACAAAGGCCCCAGCCAATGCCACAGGGTTCTGAGGCTAGGATGGCCTTTCGAATTATAAATTATGGCATCTTGGCCTTTAATGCCTCGTCCACCAGTCACTGCAAGCAGCTGACCGTGGGCAAGATGGCTTCCGTCGGTCAAAGTAATTCGTTTAGGGGGCTGACATTTAGGAGACGTTTGCTGACAATACTTCCAGCAGCTGGGGTATATGTTCTCATTCCTGAAGGGAAATCTGGATGGCATATCAGAGCATCCACTAAAGTCCATCACACTCTAGACTGAATACAATGTCTTCTTGGGGCAACCTGGTGGCAAAAGAACATTAGATATGGGTGTGCTGAAAAGGAAATGAGAGGAAGGAAATCAGCACCTAAAGCAACTTGGTTGAAGAGAGCTGGGGAGGGAACATTTGCTGGGTCATGGGCATTAAGTAAGGGCTACACAACACCAGATTCCTTTACAGCTTCACAGTGTTTTTCAGAATCCACCTTGGTCCTTGCTTCTAATTAGTAATGAGTAACCCAACTAGCAGACCAATGACATTCTTAGAGAACCAGTCCCACAGGAGAAGCTATGCACCCCTCATGCGTCTACCCACACACAAAGAAAGTCCACTTTGATATACTTACTTAGAATTTTGCAATCAGACAATCTAGAAAGGAACTATTTTCATTTCAGGATGAATAAAAGTGTTGAATCATTTTGAAAAATAAAATTTGATACTTTGAATTGCCATGTGGGAGAATGACACTGAGCCGGGGGAGTAACCTAAACTTTCTAGGACTTTGGCTCCTTAATCTCTTCGTTAGAGCCCTACCTCAACTGGAAACCCTGAGCTTCGTGTAGTAGGTAGCAAGAGCAGGCTTCCGGTAGGCCATGATAGAAGCCAGAGCCATCGGAACAAAGAACACTGCACCTTCCCAGAGCTCTGCTTTGCAACTTTTCAGAAGATGAGAAGATTTTCAGCAATATTTTAAAAATTGACCAAAGAGAGATAAAGCCATTAAGAAATAACCAGTCCTCGGGGAACCTGGGTGGCTCAGTCAGTTAAGCGTCCGGTCATTGTCTCGTAGTTCATGGGTTCAAGCCTTGTGTTGGGCTCTGTGCTGACAGCTCAGAGTCTGGAGCCTGATTCCGATTCTGTGTCTCCCTCTCTCTCTCTGCCTCTCCCCCACTCATGCTCTGTCTCTGTCTCTCTCTCTCTCAAAAATAAATAAACTTTTAAAAAAATTTAAGACTTTCTTGCTGACTTGGTATTGCTTCGTTCAGGCTGAGCAGGTAGAAACAATTGCAACTGAATGTGAACTTGAAGAGAATAAATTTCCTCATCTTAATTATTCTCTAGAATGACAACATTCAATAAGCAGCATTTTGACAAGATATTAATAAGTTTCTTACTTAAAAAGGCAGCTGGAGGGAGCTCTCTCAAATGTATTTGGGAAATTCTGTGTATTGTATCTCTCTCCTGCAGAGTCATGGTGCCATTAAGTTAGTAAGAGATCTGAGAAGTCCTGCAGCAAAGAAAACTTCAATCTTGTTGAAGTATGCAGTCTTCAGGAGTCAACCCCAGAACACATTTTCCCTGGAACACTCATTAACATCTTGCCAAACTAGTACATGAAGAGCATGTTTTGGAAAATGCTGGTCTAACCCTACCTATTCTACTGACAGATGGGCAGCCCTAGGGTCAGAAAGGAAAGGAAGCTTTCCCGAGATCACAATAGTTATTAGAGACAGAGTCAGGACAAAAAGGCTGGGTCCATAACCTTCAAACCAGTGTTATCTTTCTAATCTGCAGACTAATGGAAGAAAATCAAATTTGGCTATTGATTGAGGGTTGGTCTAAGAGATGGCTGCAGGATTCATTTTAAACAGAAAACTTTTTCTTATTTTTCTCACTCATAGGATGTCTATGGGTTTTCTTATTCATAGAGTGTTTTAGGGTTTTCTTATTCTCTCTAGGACAGGGAGACGAAGGAAGAGAGGGACTAAACAGAATCTGCTTAATAAGGCAAAAGACCATCAACCTAGGCCATTAAAGTTGTGTATGCCTTTTAAGGGATTTTTCTATTTCCTCTAGAAGTCTACATGTTTGAACTGGAGGTGGGACCCTGGACAGAGGAAGGAGAATGTGGGAGAAACACAGTGGAACCCAGCAATGTGGCTGCAGAACAGACTCCAGGCAGAGAAATTACCACGAGAAGACTTCCGATGGTGGACTATTAGAAAGGAGCTTCTGCTTCCTAATTAGAGATGCTTTGTGCTTCGGTGCCCCTCTGTGGTACCCCCACATTCTCCCCCTCCCCCATTCCCAAGGTCACTTAGTGAAGGGCAAAAAACGGCAAGGAGAAGTAGAGCCTTGCAGCATGCTGTCTTGGAAATGATGTGGAGGCTGGGTCCATGTTTGTAGGGAAACGCACAACGTCAAAGACTGGAGCTCTTTGGTGGGGCGCTGCTGGGAAGCCAGAAGGGACCCAGGGAAGGAATGGAGTCACAGTCGGGAGCAAGAGGGGGCAGAAAGCAACCACCTCTCAACACATCTGCCCCCACCCAAGACTCCTCAGATATATTGGAGAAAGGTACTGAACTTGAAGGAGGACGGGGTACTACTTGAAGTACTTGAAGTAGGAGGGAGCCTCGAATTAATTTATTTGGACCTTTAGGTAAAAGGTGAACCAGAAGGTCAACGGGGACTTTTAAGTTACACCATGAGACGGGGACAAGGAATTTCATGTGAGAATATCACTGAACACGGCTCCTAATTTTTTCCAGCTGGATCGGTCACCCTGGATTCCTGTCGCCACGTATCCATGTGGCTCCAACCATCTTTGTCTTGCTTTGTGGTGCCCACTGTGAAGCCAGCCACCTCTTGATTCACCAAAGAGGTGCACCACAAGATGAGTACTCACCAAACACTGGCCCAGTCCTTCCTACCCCCTGGTAAAATACCATGAGTATTAGGTAGCCAGACCAATGGGGAATAATAGCCCCAGAGAGGACGAAGAAAAACACATATTCAATTTTCTTTTTTTTTTTAATTAAAAAAGTTCCTTTTAATGTTTACTTATTTTTTGAGAGAGACAGACATACAAAGCATGAGAGGGGGAGGAGCAGAGAGAGAGGGAGACACAGAATCCGAAGCAGGCTCCAGGCTCTGAGCCATCAGCCCAGAGCCCCACGCGGGGCTCGAACTCGCAGACCGCAAGATCATGCCCTAAGCCCATGTTAGAGGCTTAACCAATTTAGCCACCCGGGCGCCCCTACGCGTTCACTTTTCAAACTTGAAATGCTAAGGATGTTTTGAAATGAAAAGTTTTTAAAACGCCAAGGAGTCTGGGTAGCAATCTTGTAATTGGCCTAACGCCCACGATATGGCCTATCAGTTCTGATTTAAGTTTTAATTCCAAAATGCCCTAGAATTCCTTAAATCACTATATCGTTATCTACTTCTCATCATTTTTACCTGTAAACATAGTCAACTCATGGTAGCACATTAAATTGGATGCTTCCTGGTAGTAACCCCCGCACCTAGGAGCATTTAACCCCCTTTCCCACTGACAAAGTGAGCTTGGCTCACCTGTGATGGGTGGAGCCATGTCTCTCCTCCCCATCAATATTCAGTATCCTTGAATGCAACTTTTGTGGCAGCAGGATGTTCAGATTCCCCCTTTCCTGCAATGCAAGGAGAAACCTAAGCATTTATCTTCCAAATTATCACTCTTATTTTTCAAACGGTGCGTGTCTCCCCCCCTAAGCAGCTTACAGGAGACAGTCAGTTGCAACCTAACATGGATGAGGTTTCGAAGGTATGTGCTGTGCACTCTGCAAGGCTTCGGAAGTTCCCGCCTGTGGTCATTTCCGTGCTTACCCCAGCCTCTTCCTTGCTTAGCAGCAAGGCT
Source organism: Prionailurus viverrinus (assembly GCF_022837055.1). Classification (NCBI taxonomy): domain Eukaryota; kingdom Metazoa; phylum Chordata; class Mammalia; order Carnivora; family Felidae; genus Prionailurus; species Prionailurus viverrinus. The sequence continues at coordinate 23,177,944 of NC_062569.1, forward strand.
TAAAACCCTTCCCTCCAGCCTTTACGCAAGCCACTGCTCATCGAGAACATAAGTCCAAATGGTATCTTCAAAAGTCAGATGTCAATGCCCCTTACCTCTCAACAAGACAGCCCGTCTTCAATGAGATCTACTTTGCATTCCTTCCATACACAAAGTTATTCTAGAGTGCATGTCATAGAGTTCAGCCAGGAAGCCAGGTGCTTGCTTAATCAGTATTTTGTGGTTCAAGGGACACTCATTGCCACTCTCCACCCCCCAACTCCATCAGCAAGGGTAGGAGGATTTTATCAGATAATGACAGTGCTGTACTCAACCATTCTTTGTTGAAGAATCTCTACTTCTTTTCTGTCTCATCATTCATCGTGTACAGTTTAAATGAGGAAGGTTAAAATGGTTAACCAGATCATGTTAAAATACGTGTCCAAACATGCTCCCAGCTCTGAAACTGGAAAGCTGAGATGATTTAATTATTTAATATTTTAAGTGAAGGGGGTGTGAGATTTATTTTACGATCACTAAGGAATAAAATCAAGGAGGAATCACCAGGCTGCACAGCTAACAGGTGTATCTGTCAAGAAGTTTTGTAACTCAGTCAAGTTAAATGACGTAACACACTGTTTCTTCCCTGTGGTTGAAAAAGAAAGGACAATGTACGATTCTATAGGTATGAAGGATAATCCAGGATTAGATGTTGAGAATAATGCAGGGGAAATGTGGATCTATCGGAAACCATTTTCCATCACCCCGCAGCTGCCAAGAGAGAATCTTTCTCTTAGAAAGTAGGGAGAAGGGGGAGAGATGGAAACTGGGTTATAACAGAAGCTGTAAAGACTAAAACTTGTTCTCATTCTGAGGAATTCTGTTTCTTGTTTTAATTAGCCTTCAACAATTAAAGACAACATTTTTAGACCAACAAATCACAAACCCACTACACTAGGGTTTGGCAAACTTTTTCTGCAAAGAGTCAGATAGTAAATACTTCAGGCTCTTAGAGCCATACAGTCTCTGTAACAGTTGCTCTAATCTCCTATTGTAGCAGGAAAGAACCATGCACGGTACGCTCAACAAAGGGGCATGGCTGCGTTCCAAAAAAAAACTTTATTACAGAAGCACACAAGGAGCTGGGTTTGTCCCCCAGGTGTGTAGTTAGCTGACCCCCGCCCCGAGATGAGGTTTTATGAAGGCTAGGACCTATATCGCCAAGGTCTGGTACATTTTAGGCACTTAATAAATATTGGGGAGACACATTTTTTAAAGTTGGAGTCGTGGGAGCTCTACATTGTATGACCTTGGCCAAGTCACTTCATCTTTTAGAGCCTCAGTTTTTGAAAGTATAAAATGGAAAAAGGAATGTCGGTCCTGCCTATGATGAGTACCTCATTGTAATACAAGTCAACCACAATGACAGAATCACCAACATGTATTGATCTCTTAAAAAGTATCATATAAAGTTGGTTTTTCTACATAACACATTAATCATCACGATAAATATATATTATCTCTATTTTGTCAGGTAAGGAAACCAAGTACACAGGGAGTTTAAGTAGCTTACGTTCACGTGGTAAATGATGGAACTGATATTCAAACTCCAGAGGCTGCCCAGTTAACCACTATGCACAGCTTTATTTTCCCCAACCTTGGAAACTGAAATGAGCTTTTACAAAGAGTTGTTTGCTGCCTTTTGTATTTTATAAATCATGGACCTGGCTTGCTCCATAGAACCAACATTTTATACTTTGTGCTCCAATCCTCTACGACTCTTCAGCCAACTTCACTGGAGAAGAGAAGGGCATACATGAGAAATCACATAAGGTCCCACTGGAGGCAAGCAAATGCTGGCAAACTAATGCAAAAGTGGGGCAGGGGAGATATTGATTAGAAAATACTAGACAGCTCATAGAACTAAGGAGGAGCAGAACAAGGCTCTGGGATGAGAAAGGACCACGTACAACGGTAACTCAAAGACACTGATAACGAAACCGTAGCTCGAAACCACCTCCGGCTTCTAAGTATCTCAGCTCATGTTTCAAATTCCCTGGAAAGAGAATCTCTTTCATCTAGCTACATCAAGTATTTCCACCCTTATATTAATCATCTCTAGCCAAGGAACAAAACTGGTGGCAATGTGATAGAGGAAATGACATAGATGTCATGGATGAAATGGAGCCATGAAGCGGCACCCACATCAGCGGGGCTATACCTTAAGTGCAATGCCAGTAGCATGTCCTGACCGACGCTACTTGCTACCTACTGCCCTCTTGTCACATTTTCACTTGAAAACAAGAGCCTTAGACATTTCGCGTTTCTTCGAATCCTCTATCATAGGCTGCCAAACATGCAAATTTGCTGTGAAAAGTTCCAGATGCTTCTACCCTCCCTTATTCAACCTTTCCCTCCTTCTACCTATATCCTCCGTACACTGTCTCCTTCCATCCGTCTTTAATTTTCGATCACATGATCTGTCGATACCCATAATTCTCGATCGGCCCTGCCTACCTCACCTGTTATCACACACACACACACACGTATGCTGATCGCCCAGTTATCACACTTGTTTGTTTCTGGCCGTAGCAGTAAAGTTCACTCTCCAGACTCCAATTTTATATAAACATCTGTGTTTTACCATTTCTATGGCTTAAAATATAGCTTTAGTGTCACGACTCTATAGTTTAATACAAAATGGAATCATCATCCTTACTCGTTTTTGTTTGACAAATGTGTTCTTAACCTTATTTCTGCAATAATTTTTAGGACAAGAGCACTACTTTCTGATCAGCACAATAATAGAATGCCCGTTAAACAGATGAACGTCCTTTGTGGCTAAAATGTGGTTTTGTTTCCATCACACTGGGAGTCAGACTCTTTGGGAGGGCATTTAGATAAATGTGAACCATAGAATGTTGGACAAACTGTTTTAACTGCCGCTTTCCCTTCTCCCTAATTTGCAGTTGCATTTCTGCCCCTGTGTATTTCCCCTCCTCAGCCCAGGACAACCTGCTCCTTTCTACAAGCCAATGGTTTCCACATTATACCGGGAGACCAGGCCTGGAATCCAGAGAGAGTATAGAACTTTCTGCCATGGAGTATCTAGAAGGAATCGGAAAGAGTCAGGGACCTTTAAATCCATGGTGTTGTGTACAATTCAGCGGTTGGTGTTTTTTTCTTCAGACCTTTCAGTTATTATGCCAAAAATGAAAATATTTCTAATTAATAATAATCACTTCAATTTCTGATCTTAGGTTAATTTCCAGGCACTTTGCTGATGACTTTACAAGCATTATCTCACTGAATTCTCACTAAAGCCCCCAGTCCATGTTGTAGATGAGAAAACCACAGCTAACAGAGGTTAAGCAAGCAGCTTGCTATACCACACAGCTAATAAGAGGGAGACATGAGATTGATTTAAAAAAAAAAAAAATTTAATGTTTATTTATTTCTGAGACAGAGAGAGAGAGACAGAGCATGAGTGGGGGATGGGCAGAGAGAGAGGGAGACACAGAATCAGAAGCAGGCTCCAGGCTCTGAGCCGTCAGCACAGAGCCTGACGCGGGGCTTGAACTCACAAACCATGAGATCATGACCTGAGCCGAAGTCAGTCACTCAACCGACCGAGCCACCCAGGCGCCCCAAGATTGATTTATTTTTTAATGTTTATTCATTTATTTTTGAGAGAGAGAGAGAGAGAGAGTGCACTTGTGCAAGGTGGGGAGGGGCAGAGAGAGAGAGAGAGAGAGAGAGAGAGAGAGAGAATCCCAAGCAGGTTCTGCAATGTCAACAAAGAGCTCTATGCGGGGCTCAAACCCATGAATTGTGAGATCATACCCTGAGCCAAAACCAAGAGTCAGGTGCTTAACCGCTTAACTGACTAAACCACCCAGTGCCCTGGAAGGAGACATGAGATTTAAATCCAGACAGTTTGACCCCAATGCCTGAGTTTCAAATTAATTACAGTTTCTCTTTCATACCTTGCTGTTTGCTTTAACTATTACCATTATCAAATGTAATTGTAAAAAACAACTTATAATTATTTGCTACCTTTTCCAGCATGAGATCATTATGCTTGATTCCACAGTCACTATCCTACATCTGGTCAAAAGTCATATCCATCACTTCGTTATGGAAATCAGTGAGTAAGTAGAATTCATTCTTTTATTCAATTCATATTTGTTGCTTTCTTTTTTTTTTTAACTTTTAAATATTTATTTTTGAGAGAGAGAGAGAGAGAGAGAGAGAGAGACAGAGCACACACAGGGGAGGGGCGGAGGGAGAGGGAGACACAGAATCCAAGGCAGCTCCAGGCTCTGAGCTGTCGGCACAGAGCCCGACGTGGGACTTGAACCCATGATCTGCGAGATCATGACCTGAGCCGAAGTCAGATGCTTAACCTACTGAACCACCCAGAAGCCCCATATTTATTGCTTTCTTATTATGTGGCAGGTTCTAGGCTAGGGTCTCTGTCAAAGATAGGAATGAACAGTCTCTTCCTTCATGAAGTTTGGAGGGCAAAACACTAGAAGAGATCGATGGAGAAAGAAAAGGAGAGAGGATAACAATTACAAATTGTTTGGCATAGTATTTGATAAAATTTAATGAACAGTTGCCCTGCAGACTACTTTTCAAGGCTGATTCTAGTAAACTTTATCCTGTCACATAGAAATATCGCATGTTCCTATTATATAGGTCTTTCTGAGCCCCTGGGTTCTGTGGAGAAATGTAGGATTCTTTTCAACAAAATGCCATAGCACACTCTCTGCCATTCATTCGTTACTATTACCCTATTAAAAAGTGCCCCATTGTTATAAATTCTTAAAAATCATGGTGGACAAAGGAATGAAACTGATCTGTAAACAAAACAAATGTACAGGCTATTAAGTGCTAAAGACGATGAATTTTATCCTCAAGACTGGGTTGAGATGAGGGAAATTACAATGGTATTCGCCAAGGAATCACTATCACCCCCTTACGTGCAGAGACCTAGACTACTTTAATACTAACAGAGGGTCACATTTTATTATAGCGAACGCCATGGTAAAATTTTCTGAACGATAGCTGAACGATATCAAGAATTTGAATATTTTTCTTTTTTCGGCAATAGGAATACAAGGAACAGAATCTAGAGTAGAAGTCAATTCTCTGTATCTTCACTCGAGTCACAAGGTAACAAAGCACTTAAGCAAAGAGTAAGAGAGTTTGGCTTTTTTTCCCTCAGATTTATTATTGACCAAAATAACGCTACAAAATGACTGAGACTCAGTCAGCTTGAGTTTTGAAGCTCTCTCCCCGAGTTAATTTTAGTTAAAATTATGTTTGAGCTTCTGGATGGGAATTTTTTTTTTTCCCCTTGTCTGATTGATTTTTGTTTTGTTTTCTTTACATTTATGTTCCCTTTGCACATTGCACTTATGCCAGGTTTGGGAGGGGAAAGCGCCGATCGTTCCGCAAGATGGTGGGTTGCCGTGTTTTGGTTGATTAGGATGAGGTTGCAGTAAAGCATCCAACATGTTGGTGTGCCTTTCAGTTAAACCTTCAAATCCTTAGAGGTGTTTCTCATCACTAAAACAACAGACCATAAAGTTTGCTTTATGCAAGTAGATTTCTTTCTTTATTTGTACTCAAACACAACCATAAAGGTTTATCTTCTGATCAGAGAAAGAAAATAAACAAAGCAACAAAGGTCTCCACAATAGAGAGTGTATAAGCCAACTTAGCAAGGTCTTTGTTCTTTCCAGGTTAATAAGAAATAGGAAGAAAGGAAAAAGTAGGATTATGAGGAAAGGAGGCTCCGTGCTTTTTTTATGTCACTTTGATTCCTGATAAGCAACTTCAGTGTGTGTTTAAAATCTTGAGGATTTATATTATTAACCAAACAAGAATTTTTACAATCAGGGAACATTTGTCTGGTTTCCCCCTCGCCTCCTCCCTCCCCACCCATCCCCCCAACCAGCACACACAATTTTTGTAGAATATTTTGTTGGCTATAATTAAACTATGTGTGTTAATTAGGATTAGATTTTAAATGCACTGCTTGGGAAGTTGAAAAATACAGGATCTGAATGAGCCCAAATTGAGATGACACTTGAATTTTCGCAGATGTTTCCATAATCCTAATTTCAAATTGATTGTACTTCCTGAACAGTGAGAAGCCATTTTCAGTTATTTATTCAGACGTGTGCACTACTTTCCCTCTGCCAGTGGTAGAAAATATCTAACACTTTCGTTAACTCCTTCAAATAAACTGATTTCTGAGGCAGGTTTTAATGGGAGGGGTGCCAAATAAGTCCCACCTGCTCCCGGGGTCACCCCAGAGCCTCCATACGGCCCACGCAGAAATCTGCACTCCGGCAATTTCTCCCTCGCCTGCCCCCTCACGATGGGTTCAGCTGGCTTTTGACTGTCACTGCTCAACAGGCCAGGGAAAAAGGCAAAGAGAGACAAAAAAGGAGAACTTCCCATATTATTGGCTACGAGCAGCCCATAATCTGTGACACTTGATTCAGCCACAAAGATGTGCAGCATCCTACGCTACATAAGCCCAGGGTTTGGACCCAACAGCAGGGCCACCTGTAAAACACATTCCCAAATAAATGGCCTGTAAAAAAGATACACCCCCGCCAAATCCAAGTGCTTCTGTACCAAGCAGCATTTCCGCTAAAGCTGAAAGCCCAACATGGGACTTGGAATATGCTTGAAAGAAAGGGTGGTCATTTCTTGCGTGTGTGCGGATTTGTTACGGTTTCTCTCTACATTTTATGCTCGCCTCAAAATCCAGGAAGTCCTCAGAAATCCTGCCTTGGAAGCGACCCCATTCTCCTGACAAGTCTCCTATTTGATTGTAATTCCTTGCAGCTTTCCTGTTGGGGGGGGCCTCTGCTGAATTAGAGGCATGGTGCCTCTTCCACCTGTAATGATTTCCCACTCAACTGTAAGACAATGGCCATGATTGATCTAATGAGGGACTGGAAAAGCCAGCTGATTGCTATAAATAGTAGAAAGCAAAAACTTGTGCTTGGCTTCCCAAAGAATTTCTCATCAACTCTGGTACCCCAACCTAAATAGGTAAGCAGCCTTGTGGCAAATTAGGTAAGGCACTGAAGCTTTTTCTTGGTGCGAGTTCGTATAGAGGGCAAGGCAGGGTGTAAGCAGTGAGACAAGACTGACAGAATATTCGCGTTTGAGAGCGACAATCACGTCATTCTATATGCCTCGGGGAGGCAGAATTCATTTTTTTTCAACAAAAAGCACTTTGAATAAATGCAACTCTACATGAGGCCAGAGAGTTAAGGCTTTTTGTTTTTGTTTTTTAAGACTGTTGCTTTTTAAATATTTGAAATCCAGTGGAAATAGCTGTTGTGTATTCATTTGTCAAAGAAACTAGCATGCTGCCACGGTACATAAAAGTAATTCACATAATGTCCCCGAAAATCACATAATTTTTTTTTCCTCATTGCATCTCTTAGGGCTGTGTTTCTTAACCCTGGCTGCACATGTATCACCTGAGGCCCAGACCATACCCCAGATCAATTGTACCCAAGTATCAGGACTCAGACCCAGGAATCGCTCTTTTTAAGCTGTCTGGGTGATTCTAATGGGTGGCCAAGTTTGAGATCCAGTTGTTGTACTAAAGGGTCTCAAAACTTGTGTGGAGACATTTTTTCCTCCTTTCTTATATGCAGGTGAAAGGGTCACATAAAATGGTCCTCTCCCTACCTCTTGTCCCTTAGTCACCTGAGGATTAACCCGTTCATCACGTGCCTGCCTGGGCTTGTTCCTGATCCCTGCTAGAGCCCCTCCCTCTGGCACAGGGGTGGGGGGAGCCTTGCAATCCCCTGGATAATGGGAAGGAGAGCTGAAGCAACTTGGCTAAGGCCAATAGGCGGTAAGAGGCAGAACCAGATTTCAAATCAGGCCAGTGTAGACACCAGAGTCCCTGTCTTTTACCATTACAAAAGCAAAGGTTTAATGCTAGGGCCCTAGGAACCACACCCAACTGAAGACTCTTTCATTTGGCTCTCACGGAAATCTAGTTCACGTTCATCCCCACCACTCCCTGCAGTCTTCATATTGAGCACATTTCAACCTTTTATTGTTACAGCTTGGCCTATGTAGGCGTGTGAATTCACATGCCTGTGCTGAAGCTGGAGGGGCCTTTAAAATTACAGTGAAGTCACAAAGTCATAAATGCTGTCACATGTTTCCATCCATTACCCATTGATAAAGACTAAAATCCTCCCTCCCTCCCTGAAACCGATGTTCCTTACTAATGTCATTCAATTATTCACTTGTTCATTCGTTCATTTATCTAATGCGTTTCTGCTAGATAGAAGACACTTTGTAAGTCGAATAATCCAGAAGGACAGGAGTGAACATGTATGTCCCATTGAGTGCCAGACATCTTGTTGGGCATTTTGCAGATATTTTTTTTAATGTTTATTTATTCTTGAGAGAGAGAGAGAGAGAGAGAGAGCATGAGTGGGGGAGGAGCAGAGAGAGGGAGACAAAGAATCCGAAGCAGGCTCCAGCTCTGAGCTGTCAGCACAGAGCCAGACGCGGGGCTCGAACTCACGAACTGGGAGATCATGACCTGAGCTGAAGTCATGCTTAAGTGACTGAGCCCACCCAGATGCCCCAGACACTTTTTTTTTAAGCTAATATTTAATCCATTCAGCAGCCTATCTAATACTACGAGCAGGAATATTTTCCTGATACCGTAAATTGAGAATACACGAAGCAGGGACATTTTCATTCCTTCATTTAATAAATATGGATGAGTAACCTCCAGGTGCCAAGCACTACTCTAGATTATGGTGACCCAGGAGTCTGAACAAGACTGACAGGTTGTCCATCCTTTGTCCGTGATATGCTGGAGGCCTCTCATCTCAGTCAGTTTGCAAGAGCTGATAATTAAAATTTCAGGAATTTTGCAGGGCAGTTGTTAAACTACAGTAACTAGAAATCATTCATGTTAGGAGTATTTACACAGCAGAAATTGGCAGAAACTACAAATCAGGACCTTTCCTCCTTTCTTCCTTTTTTTGAGCCAGTGTACAGCCATTTATGAAGTTTTAGAATTCAAACCCAGACCTGTCTGCCTATGAAATGAGTGCCATTTCTACTCCGTAGCTGAATGAAGACGTCTCTATCCTCAAAAAGCTATACACATAGGGAGAGAGAAGTACATCAACACCAAGAGCGCAGATTCTGACGTAGACCCTGGATTTGATTCCCACCTGCTACTTACCAGCCGTGGGACCTCGCAGATTTGCGTTAATATCTCTTGGTCTTAGCCTCAGTTTCCTCTTCTGTAAAGTGGAAGGAAAATAACACTTACCTCCCCGGATTGTTGCAAAGATGAAGTTGGTCAATATATATAAAGGGGATAAAAGCCTGACATTTAGTAAGTACTATGTAAATGTTAATTATTATTCTTAAAAAAGATAAGCAAAGCAAATGAACAGGCATGTGTAGACCAGTGTTTATACCTGAGAGAGAAAAAGAAAAGATTTTGAATCCAGGAGAAAACTCTTTCTCTCCTTTCCTTCCATATGGTTGAATTAAATTAAAAGCTCCTGCAATTGTTCAAAGTTTGCCCAAACCCACTGATTTGACTATGGCTGTTCTCATTATATGGCGAGGGGAACACTGCTTTGTCAAGCTGGAGCTTTGTTGGAATCCAAAAGAAGTGTATGCACTCTATATTGCCTTATCCAAGCATAGGCTCACCAAGACCCCCTGAGGGTCGCAGTCACACAGAAGCCTGTGCCCTCAGCTCGTCTCCTGGCCTGACTAAGGAAATCAGTGCACAGCTTTGTGGAAGTCCATTTTTCCGTGATTCTTTGAACGCAGGTATTTTAAGTATTTAAAAATGCTGAACACTTGTAATCACCATTGTTTTGTCATTTTTGTTATTTCTTTTCTTACTTTTCGTGATTTGTGTTGATTGAATATACCAGCACCTTAAAAAAAAAAAACTGTTGGGGCACCTGGGTGGCTCAGTCGGTGAAGTATCTGTCTCATGATTTTGGCTCAGGTCGTGATCTCACGGTTCCTGAGTTCAAGCCCCGCATCAGGCTCTGTTCTGACAGTGCAGGGGATTCTCTCTGTCCCCTCTCTCGCTGCCCCTACCCTGCTTGCTCTCTCTTTCAAAATAAATAAATAAACTTAAAAAGATTTTTTTTTTAAAAGAAAAAAAAGAACTGTGTTGTTACATGCCCACCGGAATATATAAACATTGCTAATCAAAGCTACTTGTGTGATGGAAACAATTCTTATTTATGTAAGAATTATATAAATTTTATAAGAATTATATTAACTCTTTATAGAGTTAAGAAGGGAGAAAGGATCCAAGGATAGGAGAGACATTTAATCTATCAAGATGTGAGGACTTGAACACAGTTTGCAGTAAGCATGCTTATGTTTCAGTGAAAATTTGACAAGAAATAAGCTTTCAGTTTAACAACCAGATCTAGTCATTACAGGTTAATAAGAATAAGGACTTGAGTAATCTATCTCTAAGTGGCCACACAATTTGTAAACTGAAGATCGAAAATCTTATGGTTGCAAAAAAAGTTACTCAATCTTTTATCCACAGAGATCAGCAAAAATGGCTTCTTAGATTGTCCCAGAATTTAAGTCCGTAAAGTGTGAATGTGTCATATTTACTGTTGTTTATTTCGCTAGATGTTAGATTAAACAGTCATTAGTTCAATCAAATTACTTAATATTATTACTTCATATGAAATGCTCCATAACCTCAGTACACATCAAAGTGTATAATTTACACCAAAATCATTACTTGCCAATATTTGGGGACCCTGGAAGGAAATCAAGATACCATCTCATCGAGCCAGCTAGAATGAAATTTCTTTTCCTCCTCCCCTGAGAACTGCCTTCCCTCAGCCTTTCTCAAAGACTTTGTCAAAATGTTAAACGAAATAGTTGTGCAGTATATAGTAACGATCTAGAATTACTATTACTAAATGTCTCTGAAAGCAGTAATATCCCAATGTCCAGCTGTTCTGAAACTTCCTGCCCAGACTCTTAATGATATGATTCAACTCAAAGTCCAATAGAAGGAGGAAAAGTTAGTGAGACCATGTACAAAAAGGATTTAAGTTAAAAGTTGGAGAAAGTTACACGGAATGAACTAAAGTCTTGACTTATGGCAGGCTTAACGGGAACTTCCAAAGGAAGCTGGAAGGTGGGGGAGTCCTTTCTCTTTCTTCTTTCTCATATTTTCTTATTTTCTGTATTTTGAAATTTTGAGCCATTTGGGGGATTTCTGAGGATTGAAACTTTAAGGATTTATTTTAGTTATTTTTTTTAACTTCATAAAGGGCCTAATGATAAAATTTTGCGTGGTTCCTACTTTCATCAGAAACAAACTGAATTTCGGGGCGTCTGGGTGGCTGACTCAGTTAAGCATCTGACCCTTGATTTCAGCTCAGTTTTCATCTCATGGTTTGTGAGATAGAGCCCCTCATTAAGCTCTCACTGACACCATGGAACCTGCTTAGGATCTTCTGCCTTCCCCACTTGTCCTCTCTCTCTCTCTCTCTCTCTCTCTCTCTCTCAAAAATAAATAAACAAACTTAAAAAAAAGAAATAAACTAAATCTAACTGAGCAGACATATATGGGATGCCTAGGCTCTGTGGGATGTTTAAGATCCAGAGTTATGCCCCCCAGAAGATTATATCCTGACAGAGATGGACACATGCATCAAACGTTGAGGAACAGTTCACGTGTGTAAATTACATAGATGAAGGGCATTGCGAATAACCAAATTAACAACTCTGAAGAACAGATTTTATGACATTTTTATGTTCATTTTTCTGATGATAAACAATTCTAGAAAACCTAGGAAATTTAGAGAAGTCCTCTTGACACCAGAAAAATCCCCTGGAGATAATCACCATTACCAGAGTTTTGATGTTCAGTCTGCTAGCCTGAAAGACAAATGAAAAAAGGTAAGCATGAGAACCGTGATAGAGGTAGAACTGATAAGATTTGACAACTGATTGGATGTGGTGAGAAGAAAGTCATCAAGAATAACCATATTTCAGAACTAAGCAACTTGGTGCACAGTGATGCAATAAACCAGATAAGGAACATGAGAAGAGCAGCAGACTTACAGGGAAAAGACAGGTGTATTTTTTTTTTAACTTGAGAATGAGAGAGAGAGAGAGAGAGAGAGCATGAAAGGGGAGAGGGACAGAGGGAAAAAGAGAATCCTAAGCAGGAGCCATGCTCAGGGAGGAGCCTGACATAGGGCTCCATCCCACAACCCTGGGATCATGACCTGAGCCAAAATCAAGAGTCGGACGCTCAACTGACTGAGCCCCCCAGAAACCCCTGGACGGGTGTAAATTCAAATTCTGCATTGGAGATAACAGCAGTGGAGTCACATGGAAATCCTGGTATGTGGATGGTTAGGTAGAGTTGATATTCTTAAGGTATAAGAATACCTACTAGGAATATTCTTAAGGTAACCTATTTAAGTTGGTCATTTTAAATTTAGTTTTTAAAGATCATTCTCAACTATATACCACAAACTCTGAACCATAGTGAGGAGAAACAGAGGTTATATTTTGATCTTCATCATTAGCTCAGATGAATACATTTCAAATCTCTCTGCATTTTATAAAGTGCTCCTCCCATTATCTGTGGTATAAAGTCCCAAAGAGATATGCAATGAATATTCCCTATTCATAAGTAATTTTGACCAATGTTTACCAAAAATTTCTTATCGCAGATACCTACCAAAACATTAATTGATGAAAAATCCAGGTTTATGGGCCTTATTCTGTTCTACAAATGAGACCACAACATCGCTGAGAACTAAATGGTTACTGACAATGAAAATAAGTCACAGAACTAAAACCGAGGGAAGCCTAGAGAGGGAGATGTAGAGAAGTCAGATTTGCTCAGTGGGCCAGTGTGGCTAAACAGGAAGGATAGATACAGATCCATTTTCATTTTCCCTATTCTTTCAGACCCTTAAGCATCTTCTTTCTGCAGAGTTAGCCCACTTGCATCTGAAGCCAATAAGTAAGTGGTTGTCTACCCCATTTTCATTATCCGTTCTTCCTTGCTACCAATTTCGTACTTTGTTCATGTAGGCCATGACCCCTGACCTGGGGGATTCATTTTGATCGGTGTAAACCAAACACAATTTGTTTTGAATTCATTTCATTTTACTAGTCATTGGTTGATGTGCAGGCATGTGATCAAGTTCTGACCAATGAGATGTAAAAGGGATTCTGTTTCTGAACTCTATAAAAGTTCTTTCCTCCTTAATTAAAAAGAGAGCAGTGGGCATAGGAAGGCCATTGCCCAACTGCTGCTTCACCCCCAAAAAACAGGATTAGTTTGAGCGTTGGCAGCCGTTTCACCACATTACCTAACAACATTAAAATAAGCTGGGGATAGCCGTGCACCAAAAATCAGAAAATCATGGATCTTCTACAACACCTCTGGAATGCTGAGCCAACCCAGAAATCCCTATCTCCAAACTTTCTATTGTGTTTACCATTAATTGGCTTTATAGTTGAAGCTATTATTAGACTGATCTACTGTAACTTGCAGTGAAAAGCAACCCTAATACTGTCTGTAAAGCATCTTGCATACAGCATGCACTCGACAGATTTTAATTTAAATAAAATGAATGTGCAGGCTGAGATGGACCTTGTAAAGCCTAGATTTAGTCCAGCTAAAGAGTGGGTCTGGGATAGGCACTCAGGTCCCAAAGTCCTGCATACTTCACTTAAGACCAGCTTTACTATTAGCCATAGCTAGGTGTTGGCTTTGGTTTCTTGATTTGTTTTTCAAAGTAGTTAGATGCATGCCTTGCAACAGCCCAGGTTGCTGAGTTCCAGCAAGATCACCCGCCCCAAGAGAGGGACGATAGACATTCTTCATCAGACCAGTTTTCACTCCTCTGAGCGTTGCTATGAACCACGCGTCACCATTATATCTTCTCTCCCTGCTCCTTTCTGCTCCTTGAGAACAACCATGTTGGAGTGGAATGAACAGGAGCTTGGCAGAGTAAGAGACATGGAAAAGGAACAGAGGGCTGAATAATCCATCAGCTGGCTAATCCATCTCTGAATAATTCATAAACTGACTAATCTGACCCTGCCATCCTGCCTATACATCTAGGAAAACAAAAAGGAGCCTTCAGGCAGCTAGCCTTTTCACTTCTTCCAATGAGCTCCAATATCTCAAGGCAAAGCCAAGAATTGTTCCTGCCACCACCACATCCATGGGGCTTGGAAAGGGCAGCCGTTCAGTTGTGTGTTCTTCTCTGTAGTTTCACAAGCAATAACAGCAAAATACTTTAGTCAGAGGAAACAAAACATCAAAGCATTCAAAGGAAATGAGGTCCTCAGAATCAAGTCCCCAATGTTCCCAGGAAGAGACTCCTCATGGTTAAGAAAAAAAGACAAAAAGAGCACATTTTAAAACCCGATTCTAGATCTCCCTTCCTTCTCAAGAACAGAAATATGTATTTCACAGTCCCCAAGGTGGGGACATAAGAGAGAGCCTAGGTCATTGAAAAGGAATATAGCACTACACCTGTTAACCTGACACGGAAGGATGGTAAACACCAGTGTTTTCTGTTATGGATGCGCTCTCTGTCTTTGATATAGGAAATCTATATTTTAGGGAGAAAATCATCTGCTCCATAGAGTGTCCCCAGTTATTAACGGGACAACTATATGACAGGAATTTTTAAAACCTGGTGAGATTGGGAATCGGGTGGCTAGTACCCACATCTAAACTTTAAAGAGGAAGATGGCTGGAACATGTCTTTATTTGTTGAGTTACAACAATCCCGAGACATTTGCTTTCGCGGGTGAGAAAGAAAGCTGCAACGGGAGTGAAAAGCAAATATGTCATAAGCGCCTTTATTCTTTCATTCCCCACACTTTCACTCTTTTGCTGAGTGCCACCCCGACTGCTGGGCATTGTGCCGGGCAGAGGGACTTGTCAAAGAATCACGTAAGGCCTCTGCCCATGAGAGTTCACAGATTTAGGTACAAAATTATTCATGTAGGAGCCCTGAATTCATTCTATTTGGGCAGTACCACTTGTCTTGCTATAAACCACATTGAATTCCACAGAACGTTGCAGGCAGGGGAAGCTATCGGGGAAGGGGAAATGGGGATACTGGAAGGTTTGAATGGTTCATCAGCTGGCTTATCCATCTCTGAATAATTAAGGAACCGGCTACTCTAAACTCGCCTCTCTAAACCAGCCTCGAGTGGAAAAGTTGCTCAATAACATTTGTTAGAGGGATAAATGAGCCCTCTCTCCATGCGAAATAACGAAAAGGCAAATCCATCTCTGAAAGGTGAGAGATCAGATGGCAAAATCTCCCAATCTCTAGTTCATCGCTTTGCCACACACAATACCTCGCAAGTGAAAATAAAACCTTTTATCGTTGATCTAGACCTTTCTTTGTCATTCACACTTTGAGTCTCTTGTCATCATGCTTTGACCTGCTTCATAAATTTTAATAAAGCTTTTTTAAAGTAAATATTTTATTGGCATAAAACATGGAGATAGAAACGTGCACAAACTATAAGCTCAAGGTATTTTTACCATGTACTCATACTGGTTAACCACCATCTGGATTAACAAATAGAGATTACTAGCACCCAGATACCTCCTATGCAAGCCTCTGCCTTTACCCACTTCCCAACTCCCCGCCCCCCCCCCCCCCCCCCAATACACACACAGGTAACTGCTATTCTGACTTTTATCACTGTGGCTTATTTTTGCCTGTTTTCAAATGTCACATAAATAATTAACCGTGTACATTTTTAAAGAGGTTTTTTGGTTTTTGTAACATTTATTTATTTTGAGAGGGAGAGAGCATGAGTTGGGGAGGGGCAGAGAGAGAGAGAGGGAGAGAGAAAATCCCAAGCAGGCTCCGCCCTGTCAGCGCAGAGCCCAACACGCAGGGCTCAAATTCACGAATGGTGAGATCATGACCTGAGCTGAAACCAAGAATGGGTATTTAACCAACTGAGCCACTCGGACACCCCGAGATATTCTTTATTGAGTATCAGCTATGTGCAAACTATTCTCCACCAAGGTCGGACTCTTCCTCGCTGGATTTAATAAGAATACTATCCCACACTTCCTTAATCTGATTGGCTTCACAAAATATGATCTGATCATTGTAGAGATGTTCATGCTTCCCACAGAATTTACAGGTTGGAGAATAATTCTAAGACCTGCCTTGCATAAATACCTCCTTAAGAGTAAGCTGCCATGAGCCAAAGAGTTACTATGTAGTATTTACAATGTAGGACTATATAAAAAGAGAAGTTCCATTTCCCTTGAGGGGGGCTGGATCATACACATCACGGGGGAGAGGCAAGTCACTTGGGCCAACGGCTAAAGCAGAGTCCTGGGGGCTTTGGGGGATTAGATAATTAAATGAAGTTGACATTAGCTAATGAATTATAAAGGTGAGGCAGAGTTCGAGACGTGTTGTTGGGAAAATACGAGAAGCTAAATTTGTCTTTGGGTATCTTAGGTCAAACTCCCCAGAAGGAGACCCTGAATGAGGATCTGTGTGCAAGGAATTTATTAGGGAAATGTCCCCAAGGAAGTGGAGAAAGCATGGAAGAATTGGAGACTAAGTGAATAATTTAAAGCAATGTCCCAGCCTTAGGCGGATCCCACAGGGAGTTAGAGAGTGTAGATTACCAACCACTACACTACACTGACATGTGAGTCAGGCTTTGTGGTACTGTATTTATCAGTCAGTCATTGACAAAAGCTATTACTGGTGGGAAAGAGGGGAAGAAGGAAGCAGGAGGCCAGTGTAGGACAAAACTCCCAGGCATAGCCAGCAGGCTGTTTGTGTGGGCAAGTGGCTTCAGCAATCTGCAGTCAAGCCTTCAAAGTGAGTCACTCACGGGTACAGGTCATTAGAAGCAAAAACACACAGATGCTGAGGAAGGGGCACCCAGAAACCAGAGCAAGATCCATGGGACGAAAAAGGAGGAACTTGAGTGCTCACATGTCAGCCTTACGGGGCAAGGACAGGCCTAGTAGTAGGGGACAAAACCGAAAATCAGGGTGCAAGGAAAATCAGTAATAGCCCATGATGGGGCCAGACAGTCCAGCCTTCCTTTTTTATTGACTCGTCCACTGAGCATGATTGACTTTGTCTGGGCTGTAGGTTCAGGACCAAAACAGACTAATTGGATGATTTAATCTGATGGACTTCGTTACATATGTTCCCAGTAGTCCTTCTGCATGAGAGTTCTACAGTTCAGTAGCTGTATCATTCATTTTTTTCATTCATTCTCAAATGTTTTTGAACATCACCACATATCAGACACTTCCTGAAGAATAGAACGAACAAGACCAATATGGTGTCTGCTTTCGTGGAACATACATTACAGTCTAGTAGTTCAGAGAGGAAAAGGAACTTGCCCTAAACTACAAAGCTAGAGAGGCAGAGATAGCATCTCAGCCCAGATACCCAGATCTCACCCCTGGAACTTTGAATCCAGCTGGCTCCCTGGAAGATGCAAACAATGAAGTCACTCACGGCAATATAGAAGCTATGGCTATGTTTTTCTTCCTCCCAAAAAAAAAAAAAAAAAAAAAAAAAAAAAAAAAGGCTTCTTGGGATGGTGGGAGAGAAAGGTCAAATGAATTTAATTATCTTATTAGCAATTTTGGGAGAGGTGTTGCTTTTTCATTAAAACACAATTATAAAAACTGAGCAAAAATTAAAAATCAAGTTCAATTTTTGTACAGAGAGCACAAGGCCAAAAGACTATCCTTTCCCTTTTATAAACACCTTTCCCAAGGTGTGAAAAGACTTGGTGATAGGTGTGTAATTTTACTGATCCTTTAGAAGCAGCTGAAATGTGGAAAAACCAGAGAGCTGGCTTAGAATAGAGCCCCTGCCTTAGCTTCAGCTGCCTAAATGTGGTCATTTCAAGACAGATTCCCAAAGTTAATTATGTTTTCCTGTAAAATGTAGCATTAATTGTAAGTGTAGAGTATTAAAATGGAATGTATAATACACTACTCAGATGGTTTGTTGTACTTTTTTTTTCCCAAATAAGTGTATCGCACATGAGGTCCCTGTAATGGTATTAATTATTTATCGCTCTATGTGGAGAAAATATCAATTATAATAAAGTGTAAAAGGGTTATTAGCTTTTCTGAGCAATAAATAAAGTGGAAGTTGTGAGATCAATAGGATGAATATATTAAGTTAAAATTCTCTTTTGCCTTAACAGCTGATAGGATTTTATATACCAATCTCATGAAAGTGTTATAGACATTTAGAAAAGAGATATATTAAATAAAAATAAAATCTATTAAAGGAGGTAATTTTAAATATTTAATGGTATAATTAAGTCTTATTAATGTAACATTCTTTATTTTTCAGATTAAAAATTCACGGGATTGTCATCCCTTTCATCTTAATCAGGCACCGTGTTTGTTGTAATTATTTGTTATGTATTTTCATTAACATTTGATGAATATTAACCGTTCGAAATAAAACGGTATTTTTTTCTTTAGCTGTGGTGACTAACAGGGGCTACTCCACAGCTAGCAGATGGAGAGCCAGAAAAGAAATGGGAGCCGTTCCAGAAAACTCTCCGAGGTGAAGGGCAAGCACAGTCAGAAGTTCTTATGGTTTCACCTCCCGCTTCCAACCGTGGAGGACCCAAGTCTTTGCCACGCCCGAGAAAGCCCGTCTTAGCATCATCCGGAAGCACAAGGTCTAGAGGGGCAGAGAACCGAACACCAATAAAGCTTCTGGTGCTTCCTCCTTTAGTTTCAGGCAAGTTGCTACACCTCTTGAGCCTCCATTTCCTTATCCAAAAAAAAAAAAAAAAAGGGGGAATAATAGCCCCTTCCTTGCAGGGCAGCTGTAAGGATTAGAAAGAGTAAATATACAGAGCCTGGTCCAGAGTAGATGCTGGATAAGGAAAAAGAAGTCATAATTTGATGCACCCATTTGAGGCCATAGAGAAGTTCCTGATTCAGTTTAGGTGGAGAAATAAGAAAGTAATAGGCATAGCCAGTGCTCCACGTCCTTTCAAAGAGCAGGCGTTAAAAATTGGTGCGCACTTGTATGCTACGAGAGACACCGTTAGGAAGGTTAACAGACAAGCCATGGGCCCAAGAAAATATTTGCGAATCGTATCTCTGATAAAGGACTTCGATTCAGAATATATAAAGAACTCTTACAACTCAATAAGAAGACAAAACGCTGACTAAAAAATGGGCAAAATATCTGAATAGACGTTTTAAGTAAGAAAATATACGAATGGCCAAATATGTACGTGAAAACGCGCAAGACGTCCTGGGTCATTGGGAAGAGGCTGACGAAAATCACAGTGAGTTTTGCACTCCCACCACTCGTCAAAGCAGCCATAATTGAAAGGAAAGGCAATACCAGGTGTTAGTGAGCATGTGGAGACATTTTAAAACCTCATATATTGCAGGCAGAAATATAAAATGGTACAGCCACTTCTGAAAACAGTTTGGCAATTTGTTGAAAGGTTACACATGAACTTACCATACGACCCAGCAGGTCCACTCCTAAGAATATACCCAAGAGAATTCTGTCTCCCTGTCCTCCTCCAAAGGCAGCCCCTGTCATCCTACCTTTAATGTTTTTTCATGTCTATTCATTCATTTCCTAGAGCCCCAGAGAAAGAGGTTAAAGGAAAGTGGGTGGAGGCATGGGCTAATCACAAATAAGGAGGCCTCGATGAAAAGCTAAGACCCATAGGTTCATTCATCAGCTAAATGATTTCCAGTTTCTTCTCCCTTCACATATCAAATCTACTGAAGGATAAAATGATAGAATTTCCCTCTTTTATATACAGTAGGCACCATGACTGTTTCATGCCCAAGAAAGTACACGCGAAACTTAACTCTACAACATTTAGGGATCATGATACCATACCGAGAAAAAGGAGGCACGGGCCGGAACATTAACACCAGTCTAAAAGTATGAGCCATCTTTCGCTAACTGCATGTTTAACTTTTGGCAAGCTCCACATTGAAATCCTAGGGACCTTTGTGCCTTAAATTTCTTCGGGCACATTTCATAATTTCTGACCAACAAAAATTGTACCAATGAAGTTATTTAGTTGCCTTTAGCTTCAGATTACTCATTAAGGAAAAACACGTGCCCAAAAGGTCAGTGTTCGGTGTTGGTCAGCTTGATTATTCGTCACCGGAAACTGTAGGCTTTATAAAATGAGTTCACGTATGTAAGGAAAATGTGTATGTATTGACACAAATGCCATCTTCCCTGAGGGGTAGCAAGAGGAGATAAGTGCTGTTGTAACACTGACACTCTTGTGCAACATGTGTCACAGCTTTCCAAGAGCCTTCACGCTGAATGAAATTCACAAGGGAACCCCCAAGGGAAAAATGTGGTTTGAGGAACTTCTAGAGGAAGAGGGGATGGACGAGTAACTAATACTTTCTGATACCAATAAAGATGTTCTATTGAGGGAGGAGAGGAGGTGATAAATGCTATCTAGATTTAAAAGGAAAAAGATGTGAAGACTGCGGGCCTCATCGGTGATACGTTGCGTTGGCCTAATTCTCTATGTGTGAGCATGATTCTAGCAAGCGCATCTGTATCACGAGCTATTTCTACCCCCAGTAAAGCTGTAAAAGACCCCATGGGAGGAAAGCATGACGAAGGAATGAGGAAAGACTAGCGTACCGTAGGTAAACCGGACTGCATCCACCCAATATTGTTTACACAACACACTGTGGCATTGGATCATTTTTTAAAGACTTGGCTTTGTCTCCTTTTTAATTATGAAGGATAAAATAAAATTGAGTGACTGAGAGGAATAAATAGATAATGAAGTATCAAGGGTTTTTATATAGAAGCTCCTTATTAAAATGACTGTCTCCTTCAACTGTTTAATCTAATTTCTGCAAGGCAGGTTTTCACTTGTTCTGCTCATATAAATGCACAGGTATTAGAGGTATTATTAAGACACTGTGTAGTTCACACTCAGAACTTTCAGAACTGCTTTAACCCCTTAAATGCTCAGTGAATCAACTGAAGAGGGACAACGTGAGGCGAGGAAAAGAAAACACCCATGGGAGACAGTTGAAAGCAATTTGTTTGAGCTCCAGATTAGACCTCTGTCTCTGTCCTCACATGCTGGTCCTCTACAAAATATATAGCCCTGCTTGCAATCCATGTTTATGGAACTGGGGCCTCAAGCTGGATGCTTTATGATTCAGCGGTCATACATAATAAAGATATCAAGATTGGAAATGGGGTTTCCAACCAGACAATGGGCAAGTCTCTGTCCTCTGAACTTGTATAACTTTTATGGTCATCTTGCCTATCAGGAAAAAAAAGAAATAAATCAGACCTCTTGAGTGTCCTAGTAACAATCTTGAAATATTCTTTCTTAATTCTCTGGGTGTTGCCAATGAACCAAGTTCTAGACAAGCTGTTCTCAAAGTGTGGAGTCCTGACCAACAGCATCAGCATCATCTGGTTGGTAGAAATGCAAGTTCTGAAGACCACCCCAGACCCACAGAGTCAGAAACTCGGGGAGTGGGACTCAACAATATGTGCTATAATTAAGCTTTCCGGGGGATTCTGACACTGGCTCAATTTTGAGAGTGACTACTCTAGATTGCTTGCATTTCAAGGGCTGCTTGACCAGTCACAGAAAAGGGGGAGACACGCAGCTTCAGCCTGGCATTTTTTATTCTGACGTTGCCCTTCTCTAACCAGATACTAGCACTCTGAACCAGTCATTTAATCCCTTGTAAACTGAGTAACTGGGCAGCTTACCATATGGGCAACTCGGGCAAATTGGCAGGATGCCACTGAGAAAGTTATGCAAATAGGGTGTTTGTGCAGGCTTTGATGACACTTTCAATATTCCTTGTTGAATTAGCAAAGCCTTTAAGTGGGTAGGGGACTGTCCCCAGCCCCGGGAATTCCCAGTAAGAGATAGGACCCTTTCTACCTTGGAAAACCCAAGTCTTAGTAAGGTTGATGGAGTTCCTTAAGAGATTATTCACAAAGATTGGGTCCAAAGAAAGTTCATCCTACAAACCAAACATGTATGCGAACACATACACGCACCCCTAAAAATCAATCCATTTAGAGTAGAAATTGTAATAAGCCTTTGACTTCACAGTGAAACTGTTCTTTCTATGTAAACAACAATAATAATTATTATAATAAAGTAAAATATAATAAATAATATATATACCCCACTTAATGGATTATCACCTGAAGCTGTTGGTTTGAATTGTGTGTGTTACACGGAAAAATGATTACTTTTGAATACCTAATAAAATCCTGTTTAAATTTAGATAAGCTTTTTTTTTTATCTCTTTCCATACTTTCACATACCTGCGGTTTTGTGTTTTTCTTCTCCAGTTATAATGAATAACACTCTTTAGCCTCATTCTTTTTCTTTAAATGAAAAAGAAAAACAATAAAAAGAAAGCTAAAATGAAAAACACTCCCATACTCAACTGAAAGGTTGGAAACGTAACAACACAAATTCTGAGAAATACAAGTTTCGCCTACACCGCACACACCTTATTCTTTTGTTACTATTTAAATACTTAAAAGTACAGTGTAAGCCTAAAATAGCTCAAACGTTATGACAATGTTTCAGTAACAAATACCCCATCAGGTCTCCACTGAGAAATTTCAGCAGAAGGTAGAGTGCTTTGCTTTTATGTATACTGAACAAAATCTGAGAGGCCCAAACTCAAGTCACCTGGGGAAATTTGGTGAGAATTCCTTGAAAAATATCATCTCACCTTAAGGAGAGTAGGGCTGCTTCTGAGACTGCCTCTTAAGGGTAATGGCTATAGTAGGTGTGAAAGAGCACTCAGGAGTATACTCCAACCTGATGCTTCTAAACGTTTAAAGGATGTGGGGATTGCCTGGGGGGTTTGTGAGTATGCAGATCCTGATTCACTAGATCTGAGGCAGGGCCTGAACTTTGTATTACTAGTCAGCCTCTAGGTGATGCTGATGCTTCCGATCCCTGGGCCACACTTGGAGTCGCAAACTCTACTCCAGCTTTTATCCCCAGGACAAACCTGACAATGAGAAGGACCTCTCCTGAAATTACTTCTTTGTTCTTAAAAGCCAAGGTAAGGTTATACCATTGCATTAACCATTATTATTAAAAAGTTCATAAAATGTCTTCCTTTGCTGAAGGAAGACACCCAGGAAATACTGTAGAGTTTATTTTCTATGTAATCATGGATATGATTCTTAACCCTTTGAGCCTCATCCATTTAGCTAATAGTGGACTCTTCCCTGGGTGCCAGGCCCTGTGCTGTGCCCTAGAGATAGTGAAGACACACAGGGAAGCTGGTGATTTCAGAGACTGTGATAAGGGCTAGAATAGGGATGATGCCCAGGTAAGGTCACAGGAGCCCCAAGAGGAAGCACCTACAAAACTGAGACCCTTGTGACAAATATGAATTAGCCAAGCAAGGGGGAGATTGTTCCTGTTGGGCATGCTATTAAATAAATAGTGGCCTCAATGAACCATGACCCTCTGTGTCCATACCCTTTTGTAATGTGATGCTGCTGCCATTCCTATCAAGCAAGAGGAACTAGCTCTCCCTTGAATGTGGGCTGCCCTTGTGGCTTTTCTCTGACCAAGAGAATGTGGGGAAAATGACATGCAATAATGCCAGAGTGTACATGTTAAGAGATCTGTAGTCTCCATTCCTACCTTCTTAGAACATATGTGAAGAAGCTGGGCTAGATGATTGAATGATTAGAGACCACATGGAGAGAGATATCCCAACTCTGTCGCCTTCTTTACCAAGGCCCAGACATGTGACAGAGTCCACTGTAGGCCCCCAGCTCCAGCTGGCCCATCTGATGACTACAGCCACACGAGAATACTCTGGCAAGGCCAGCAGACACACCGAATTGTGAGAGATAATAAAGCGTTGTTATTTTGAGACAGTAAAGGTTGGGATGGTTTGTTACACAGCAGCAGACAACTAAAATACCTGAGAAGGAATAAAAAAGAAAGAGAGAGAGTGTGTGTGAGCTGGGGGAAGGAGGTGGCAGATATATGAAAAAAATTAAGCAAGTCAATATGTCAGGACACGATGGTGTGAAAAGGCTAAGATTTGGTCCTAATGAGCAAGGCAAGAAACAAGTCTGTGGAGGGCATTGTAGAGAGTTTAAACTTTATTCTGACACAATTTGGAGCCATAGCAGTGATTTCAGTTGAGGGGGATGACACCAGATTCTTAACTTGTAAAGGGAACATTAATACTAGTTACTTACTCCTCCTAGGAGTTTTAAAACTACCTAGTGAGAATTAAATGACATATACTGGTGAAAAATGACATGGAGGCAGGGAACTCCATCGACACTCTGGACCAAGATGGCAAAGAGGGGGCTCTTGAATATTCCCCCTCTCACAGACACACTGGGTGCACAGCTACACACAGAGATATCCAGAAATTAGTTGAATGACTCCTACATATTAGGCAACTGAGAAAATGCCCATATCAAAATGGGTAGGAAAGACTGAGACACACTCTTGCCATAAGCATCACCCCCCACACAGTGGCCAACTCTCAGCTCCTTCCTGAGAAGTGAAGCTCTCATTTCTAGGGTCCCAGCTTTTAAGGCTTGTCCCCAAAGGATAAACCCCCAAATTATCTAGCTCAGAAAGTCAGCAAGTCTTTTTAAAAAAAATTTTTTTTAACATTTATTTATTATTGCGAGACAGAGAGAGACAGAACATGAGCATGGGAGAGGCAGAGAGAGGGAGACACAGGATCTGAAGTAGGTTCCAGGCTCTGAGCTGTCACCACAGAGCCCGATGCAGGGCTTGAACTCACAAACCGCGGGATCATGACTTGAGTCAAAAGTCGGACACTTAACTGACTGAGCCACCCAGGTGCCCCAGAAAGTCAACAAGTCTTGAATTCATGAGTCTTTTAGGGCTATAACAAAGAAACAGTTCTTAACAGGTATGTGAGCACTTGCCATGGCTATCCCCTCCCCCGCCACCTCAGCCTCAGGGTAGAAGGAGTAGACAAAAATGCCCATCTCCCATTTTTTCCTGGTAGGAGTTTGACCTCAAACTTCCTCAGCTGCTGGCTAAGGATCCAGCTTCTAATCAGTCTGCATCTAAGTGCTGACTTCAATTTTTCCCTTTGAGACACTCATAGATCTTGGCACACCGTCACCAATGAGGTACCACTAAGAATAAAGACAGCAGCATAGGCAATCACAAAGGTTCAAGAGATATCCAAGATCTAGGGCAGGGTTGAACAGTGAGAACATCTCCTACATGAGACCATTCCTACAAGGCTGGGAGTGAAAATAGCTTAGGAGACTTATGTGACATCATCAAACTGACCGATATATGCATTATAGAAATACCAGAATGAGAAGAAAGCATATAAGAAGTGTAAATTTATACACTCCCAATATCAATATACCTACATTTATAAAGCAAATATTAAAGGACCTGAAGGGAGAAATAGACAGCAATACAATAATAGTAGGAAACTTCGACACCCCACTTTCAACAATAGGTAGATCAACTAGACAGAAAATCAATAAGGAAACATTAGAATTAAACTCTATTTTAGACCAAATGGACATAACAAATATATACAGAACATTCCATCCAACAGCAGCAGAATACATATTTTTCTTGAGTGCACATAAAACATTCCCAGAATATATTACATGTTGGGTCACAAATAAGTCTTAATAAACTTAAGAAGATTGAAATCATATCAAGCATCTTTTCCAATCACAATAGTATGAAACTAGAAATCAATTACGGGGAGAAAAATGGAAAATTCACAAATATGGATTAAACCACATGCGTCCAAACAACTAATGAGTCAAAGACAAATGAAAGAGAAAGCAAAAAATATCTTGAGACTAATAAAAATGGAGATGCCACATACCAAAAGTTATGGGATGTGGCAAAAGCAGTTCTAAGAGGGAACATTATAGTGATAAATGCCTACATTCAGAGACAAGTAACCCAAATACATAGCTTAGCCTTACGTCTCAAAAAAAACTAGAAAAAGAAGAACAAACTAAGTCCAAAGTTAGTAGAACGAAGAAAATAACAAAGATTAAAGTAGAAATAGATAAAATAGAGACGAGAAAGACAATAGTAAGATCAATAAAAGTGAGACTTTTTCGGAAAAATCAGCAAAACTGACAAAGCTTTAGCTAGACTAACTATGAAAAAAAAAGAAGACTCACAATCAAAATTAAGACAACACATTAGAATTGATACCACAAATTCTAAGGATCATAACAAAGTACTATACAACCAATTAGATAATCTAGAAAAAGTTGAGTAAATTCCTGGAAACGTATAATCTACCAGACTGAATCATGAAGAAACAGAAATTTTTAACAGACCAGTTACTAGTAAGGAGATTGAATCAGTAATCAAAGACTTCCAACAAACCAAAGTCCAGAACCAGATAGCTTTACTGATAAATCCTACCAAACATTTAAAGAATGAATACCAATTTTTCTCAAACTCTCCCCAAAAATAGAAATAGAGGGATCACTTCCACACTCATTTTATGAGACTCCCATTACCCTGATACGAAAGCCTGACAAGGACACTACAAGAAAATAAAATTACAGGCCAATATCCTTGATGAATATAGGGGCCAAAATCCTCAACAAAATATTAGCAAACCAAATTCAACGGTACATTAAAAGGATCATATACTGGGGGTCCTGGATGGCTCAGTCGGTTAAGCATCTGACTCAGGTCATGATTTCACAGTTTGTGAGTTCAAGCCCCACACTGGGCTCTAGGCTGGCAGCGTGGAACCTATTTGGGGTCCTCTCCCTCCCTCTCTCTCTGCCCCTCCCCTGCTCATGCTCTCTCTCTCAAAATAAATAAATAAATAAACAAATAAATAGATTATATACTATGATCAGGTGGAATTTATTTCTCAAATGCAGTGAGGTTCAGTATAATGCAAATCAATAAATGTAATACACCACATTAACGGAATAAAGGACAAAAATCTTACGATCATCTCAATAGATGCAGAGAAAGCATTTGACAAAATTCGGCATCATTTCATCGTACAAACTCTCAATGAATTGGGTATAGAAGGTATGTACTTCAACATAATACAGGCCATATTTGACAATCTCACAGCTAGCATCATACTCAATGGTTTTCCATTAAATCAGGACCAAGACAAGGATGCCCATTCTCACCATTCCTATTCAATCCAGTACTGGAATTCCTAGCCAGAGCAATTAGACAAGAAAAAAGTAAATAAATAAAGGGCATACAAACTGGAAAGGAAGAAGCGAAATTTTCTGTTTTTGCAGATGACATGGCATTATATGTAGAAAACACTAAAAACTCCACAAAAACTACTAGAACTAATAAACAAATTCAGTAAAGTTGCAGACCTCAAATCAGTATAGAAAAATCAATGGTGTTTTCATACGCTAACAACAAACTACTGGAAAAAGAAATTGAGAACACAATCCCATCCCATTTTTAATAACATCAAAAATAATAAAATACTTAGGAATAAATTTTACCAGGGAGATGAATGATCTGTATACTAAAAATTATAACATGTTGATGAAAGTAATTGCAAAAGACACAAATAAAGGGAAAGATATAACATATTCATGGATTGGAAGAATTAATACTGTTAAAAAGTGCATATTACTCAAAGCAAACTACAAATTCAATGCAGTTCCTATAAAAATTCCAATGACATTTTTCACAGAATAAAAAAAAAACAATCCTAAAATTCATATGGAATCACAAAAGAACCCAAATAGCCAAAGCAATTTTGAGAAAGAAGAACAAAGCTGGAGGCACCACATCTCCTAATCTCAAACTATATGACAAAGCTATTATAATCAAAATAGTATGTTATTGGCCTAAAACCAGTCACACAGATTAATGGAACAGAACAGAGAACCCAGAAATAAACCTATGCATATGTGGTCAATTAATTTTTGAAAAAGGAGCCAGGAATGGGGTAAAGAATAATCTCTTCAATAAGTGGTGTTGGAAAATTGGATATCCACATGCAAAAGAGTGCAAAAGAATGAAAGAGAATGGCATTTTACACCATACACAAAAACCAACTCAACATGGACTAAAATCTTGAACCTAAGACCTGAAACCTTAAAACCCCTAGAAGAAAACACAGGGGGTAAGCTTTTGGACACTGGTATTGCAATGATTTTTTTTTGGATTTGACACCAAAAGCAAAGGCAACAAAAGCAAAAATAAACAAGTGGGACTACACTGAACTAAAGATTGTTGCACAGCAAAGGAAGCCATTAACAAAATGAAAAGGCAGCATACTAAAATGGGAGAAACTATGTACAAATCACTCATCTAACAAGGTGTTAATATCAAATATGTAAGGATATTAACTGAATAGACATTTTTCCAAAAAAGAGATACAAAATGGCTAATAGGTACATGAAAAGGTGTTCAATATCACTAATCATCAGGGAAACGCAAATCAAAACCACAATGAGATACCACCTCACAACTGTTAGGATGTCTATTATCAAAAAGACAAGTGATAACAAATGTTGGCAAGGATGTGGAGAAAAGGGAATTCTTGTGCACTGTTCATCGGAATGTAAACTGGTAAAATCACTCAGAAAGCAGGAGTTCCTCAAGCAATTAAAAACAGAATTACCCTATGATACAGCAATCTCACTTCTGGGAATATATCCCAAGGAAATGAAATTACTATCTCAGAGAGATATCTGAACTCCCATGTTTATTGCAGAATTATTCACAAAGCCAGGGAATGGAACAAACTAAGTGTCCATTGATGGATTGATGGATGAATGGATAAAGAAAATGTATTTTTTTATATATATATATATATATATGTATTATATATATACATATATGTGTGTGTGTGTGTGTGTGTGTGTGTGTGTATAATGGAATATTAGTCAGCCTTTTAAAAGAAGGAAATCCTTCCTTTTGTGACAAGACAGATACATCTGGCATTTTGCTAAATCAAATAAGCCAGACAGGGAAAGGCAAATATTGCATGGTATCACTTACATGTGGAATCTTAAAAAAAAAAAAAAAAAAAAAAAAAAGTTGGATTCACAGAATCAGAGAGAAGCATCGTGGTTGCCAGGGGGCTGGGGACTGGGAGAAATAGGGAGAGGCTGGTAAAAGGGTATAAACTTTCAGTTATAAAATAAATAAGGTCTGAGTATCTAACGTATAACATGGTGACCATAGTTATTGAGAGTAGAAATTAAGTGTCCTTATAAAAGAGAAAACAAAAAAGGTAAATATGTGAGATGATGGATTTGTTCATTAACTCAATGGGGGAAATGCTTTCACAATGTAGGTATCAAATCATCACGTTCTACACTTTACATATGTTACAAATGTATTTGTCAATCAGACCTCAATAAAGCTGAAAAAAAAATACTATTGAGGGAAGAGCCATGATTTCCAGAGCTGGTAAAAACTCAGCCCTGCTCTTTTTTTCTTCTTTCCCTATTCTTCCATGTCCCTTGCTAACTCTGCGTCCCCCACCCTAGTCTATTCAGATTGGGGGGGGGGAGGGTAGATAACATCTAGATTCACCTAGATGTTTGTAACAGCAAGAAAAAGGTGAAGGTGCCACGACTGCAGACCTTGAAGATCTCACCTGGACCCACGCCACTGGCATGATTTTTCTTCTCATTTCTCATGAGATGAATTTTCCAGAAGAGGAGCCTATAACCTGAAGGATTCCTTAATCTTGATCCTGGATGATAAATCTTAGGTTTGTTAATTAACAAACTTACCTTTGAAAGCAGTGACTCAGTCCCAGAGGATTTAAACTACCTGTTGGTGGGGAAAAAATGTTTCCAGCTTGTTGGTTACTGATGTCTGCAATGTTGTAAAATCTAAGATAGCTTAGGTAACACACATCTGAAAGTTTGGGAGTTGCTCTTCCAAGAAGCTTAGGACAACAAAGTGTGTTGTCCTTATTTTTTAATGTTTTCAGGAATTGGGGGAGGTATAGAGATGAATGGAACCAAAGCCAAGTTCTCCGATCTGTCTCCCACATGATCCCATCCTTGGCTTAGTAGGATATAAATCAGTCCCTGTCTGTAAGATACAAAGTAAGACACATACCACTGGCTTCTAATGATGAGTAAAATCCCATCATTGCCTATCGGAAGAGTCTGACTTACCCTGGAGACTATTTTACCACGCCACTCACACCTCCCAGCCTCATGGCCAGCCTCAGAGTCGCCTCACCTTTTTCAATGTAGCTACTCAATTGGAAGATGACACCACGGGAAAGTGCCCCCAGAGTGTGTTCTCTGTATTTCCTAGGGGTGTGTAAAATGCAGCTTGTGGATTTAATTAGAATTACCTCAGAGAAAAATCTCATTTCCCCTGCCAACAAGAAACATTAAGTGGAGCCAGTGATATTAGAATTTGAAATTCAGAAGAAGAATCCTCTGCAGGCTGGAACATTCTGTGTAGATAGGATTGTTCTTTGGGGAAAATGCTTGGCCTGGAGCCACGGGGGGTCTTGACAAGGCTCTTCCGTGTCACATTTATCAGCAGGAGATACATGGCCAAAATATAAACAGGGAGAGATTTATGAAGGGTTTATGATGTCACAAAACGTTCCTTCCTTTTGGAGGAAGGTGGAGGAAGGCTTCGTTTGGGGTAATAGAGAAGAGTAAGTGTGTGTTGAAGGGTAGAGCTTTTTATAGGCTGAATTGATGCCCAGGAGTCTGAAACTTCTTTTCCTAGAACTAAAAGAACCCTATCCCTTTTCGCCACTAGCTGTCAATTCAAACCCATGCTTCAGAGAAAAGTGCTAACCTCAGGGTCCTGACTTGCTGATATGTTACATGATTGTAAAGTGTGTCATGAGTCATTTGCTATTAATGCTAGTTAAAGTATGGAAATGTCAGGTTGTTTGATTTTTTGAATACCTATATATTACAAAAGATTCAAACTTCTTTTAAGAGCTAAGACTAGGTACAAATACACCTGAGGCTTGGGACTAAAGACAGCATAGGACACCACCAAAGGAGTGTTCCATTATGCCTGGACCACTCACCCTGTGAATCATAGCAGGAAAAGGTTAGAAACTTTTGGCCTCCTTCTAATACGTACCTTCTTCCAGGTTCCCATCGTGAAGGGCAGATACATTGATTCTCTTCCTACTCTGCGAGGTATCACGATGTCACGAGTCAGTCCAACAGTTAATACCAATAAGGACTGAGTATGAAGCATAGAAAAAAATTAATGACTGTAACTGTAATAAACTCCACAAATCTCAAAAATTTACTTTTTGTTCACACGGAAGTCCAAGGCTGCAATTCAGCAGTCTTTCATTGGGTTCAGTGTCCTAGCCTTCTTCCACCTTGAGGCCCCGCCGTCTTCAATGCAAGGTTCTACAGAAGGAGAAAGAGAAAGCAAAAAAAAGCACACCTATACTAAACCACATCAGCTCAAGAAGTGACACTATCATTTTCAATTCCATTCTATTTATAAGCACTAGTTACACGGACACATCAAAATTCAAGGTGACCTCAGAAATGAAGACTCTGGCCAGAAAGCCTCAGAAAAAACCCTCCACTATGGATGGAGAACACAAATACTTGTGAGCCTCTCTCTACCTCTGCCATATGGAAGAGAAGTCACTGAACACTCAAGAAGGTAACAAAGCCAGACGTCCTTTTTCCCAGTTCCTCTGGAAATCAGGATCATGGCGCAATTAAGTCAATCAGATGGACCCAACCAGGATTTTGAATCTGCAACTGGCAGATCAAGGAACAAGAATAGGGGAGAATTATTTCTGGCCACAGTGGTGGACGGAACAACATACATAATGTCAATGGCAACAGCCAGGGTCCATCACTGATGGTGTCAGAGGTGGAAACGGTGGCACCCCACCCTCAGTTGTGTTTTCACAGCGCTGGGTCACGGAAGTGATTTGGGCTATACTTCTAGCTGCATGGATGCCTTCAGTGTCTGTCGGTTTAAAAAAGCTTAGTTATCTAACATTCCCAGAAATTCTATGAGGTATTCAATTTTCTATCAATAAATTATTTTTCTGCTTACATCAGTAAGAGTCTGTTTCTGTCGCCTGCAGTTCAAAATCCTGACGGATATAATAATATATGATGCTATTCTGAGTGGTGGTGGTGTGGGGAGATGGAACGTTAAAATAATGGTATTGGTTTTATTAGGCATATCTTAAAATGGTAGCAAGTGCAAATCCAATTAAAAGAAGCTCCAAAAACATTTCAAGAAATTGGCAGCATTGTTGGAGCAAATGCCAAGTCTTCGAGGTAACTATATTGAGTTAGATGATGTCGCTTGGATAGACATGTAAAAGAGGACACTTGGTGGTAATTTTTAAACCATATGTGGCACATAATGTGGGGTTCCTGGGTGGTTCAGTCAGTTCAGTGTCCAACTCTTGATTTCAGCTCACGGTTCGTGGATTTGAGCCTCTCATTGGGCTTTGGGCTGGCAGTGTGGAGCCTGCTTGGGATTCTCTCTCTCTCTCTCTCTCTCTCTCTCTCTCTCTCTCTCCTTCAAAGTAAATAAATATATAAATTTAAAAACATATTGTATGTGGCACATAATGATAGAAGGTTTAACCTCCACAAGGGAAGCGTATTAGATTAACGGTGTAAGAATGCTTAGCAAATGTAACCAGCATACGTCCATATGACTTTCTAGGTGTTCAGGCTTATATATTATTGCCTTTTCCTATACTACGTATCTTGCCTTTACAGATAACTACAGTTACAGGTCTGCAAAAGTGCCTATCACTCATAGACGTTCACTTGCTGGACATCTCTAGTCTAGCAGATAATCAAAGGATTATCAGAAAATATTTTTTCATTTTTAGCTATTGTGTTAGATAATTCGCAATCGCATAATAGATAATTGGCGAGGAGATAAAATGCCATCTCTTTCATGAAGCCTGTTTCCTTTTCCCTTTTCTTTCTTTCTTTTTTTTAACTTTGCTTAAAACATCACTGGCATAACTACTATTTTTCTCAACTTGCTTTTTTAATGGTTAGGAGGTTCAAACTGGTATTTGAATTCCATCTCTACCCTTACCCGGTATATGACCTTGGGCAAATCATTTATTTGTTTCTGACTTCAGCCTTTCCCTGCATTGAGGAAGGGAGAGGACAGATTGGTGCAGAGGAGCATAGATACGGGCTACCATCAAGGTTTAGCTTTGTTTTGTTTGAAACGTGCAGGAACTGCTTACATATTTTAAATAATTAATTAACCCACTATATAACTAAATCACACCAAGCCATACAAAGACCAATTATAAAATGTATAATGAACTAAAAGATTTTGATTTATCCAGTTCTGAGCCCCCGAGCCCTCTCTCCTCTAAAAGGCAAAAACTAACAAACCAGTGCAAAATGTTGTCAAGTAACCGAATTAAGTAAGTGACCTGTCTTCTGGTAATACTGAAAAATCATTGGCTAAGGAAGAGAATTCACTAGACAGAGTTCCCATTTCTACTATTTATATGCATAGCGAGAGTCCATTTCCTACCCCAAATCTGAAGAGATCAACGGAGCCTAAAGGTAGTAACTTCACATTTGTCTGCTCAGTTCCGAAATGCATCATCCACTGTGAAACAAACGATATTTAGAGGCTTCAATTTATTTTTTGAAATGGAAATAGAATGCATGGTGTTAATTGAAGGATCTGACTTGTCATTTTATGAATATTTTAGTTCCATTATAAATTACTCACTTGTTCAAGTACGTCAGCCTTCTTCCCCTCACCTTTCCATGCCCTAAAACATCACCAGTCTTGTAAATAATTAAAGGAATATCAGAAAAAGTCAAGAGGAATTTGACATCAGACTAGCCCATGATGGATAGTGTTACAGTTAGCCACAAATAAAGTGTCTCTTAATTACTGCTAATGGAATCACCACCCAGGTTCTGACAGCAGAGACTCAGTCTCTGTCACCTCTCTACTTATAATGTCGTGATGTGGTCAGAACTACCTTCTCCTCTTTCTCCTGTGACAGAGGCGAGGAGGCTTTTTATGAAAGTCTACTCGCTTAGACCGCGTGGGTCTCCTGGCTCCTACCCTCATAAGTCTTCAAGTCTTGGACCAAAGACCAGGACACTAATAAAAAGGTGCCGGTGGTGACCCTGCTAAAACCACTGCGCCACTCCAGGTCTGCCCTCTTGGCCAGCTGGGCTAAAATGAACAAGCAAAAAACCCAATAAAGAATGTTCTATATGTCAACAAAAGTGGCAAAGGACAAAGGAGGACAAAGAAGGAAAAAAAAAAACTCAGCCAAATGGAGAAGGACACTGAAAAAAAAAAAAAACCATGATGGTTGAGAAAACTCAGTGGGAAGCTATCTGACGTTCACAACCGTGTTTCCCAATTAGTAAAAGCCAATGGTTGGAAAGAAAACTGTTGTCAACTCTGATATGCAATTGTTAAACCACAGGCGGGTTGAAGCATTTTGCTAAAAGATATTTCGTTAACAAAATGTCCTTTGGTTTGGTGCCCAAGCAACTGTAGCACAGGTGACAGTTTAAGCAATGTAACCCCACAGTTTATCAAATCATTTAAGAACAGCATGTTTTTAGTGGAATGTTACAAAAGAATACAGTGAATACAATATGTAGATGAGAACTTGTTTTATCTATCAATAACCGGTATAAAAAGCCAAACCACAAAGTATCTATTGTCCTGTCTTGTGGAAACCCCCTAAGAATACCCTGAATCATCTTCAGAACTATTTACTGAGCATATAGCAACTACTCTATTAAGGTTTTGAATTGAGAGACCTTTTTCCTTCCATTTCAGAAACATAAACTCAGTAAAGAATTCAGAAAATCTTAATTCGTGGACAAGTGGATGTGAAACCAAAATTTAAGCAGTTTAGGCCGAGCCACTTTTTTAAGGCTTAATCTTTTATGATAAGCAGTGAGAATGTGTATGCTGTTCAGGATTTATATGTTATTACTTCTAATGACAATTTCAGTTTTCTCCTTAATTTTTTACATTGTGTTTAAAGTTCTATTTTTCACCTTCATTTTTACACACATCGTATGTTTTTAATTTAATTTTTCCAGCTTTATTGGGATATCACTGGCATAAGACATGTGTAAGTTTAAGATGTACAATTGATGATTTGACATACATATATATTGCAAAATGATTACCACAAGTTTAACACCTCTATCCTCTCACATAATTACGATTTTTGTGTGTGTGGTGATAACAATTAAAATTTACTCTCTTAACTTTTAAGCATATAATATAGTATTGCTAATTATAGTCAATACGATTCAATGCTACATGTAAGTTTCCCAGAGCTCATTCATCATGTAGCTGAGAATTTGTACTTTGACCAACATCTCATTTTCCCCATGCCCCTGCAACCACCATTCCACTCTCTGTTTCTATTTCAGCTTTTGTAGATTCTGCATATGAGAACATAAAATATTTGTCTTTCTCTGTCTGGCTTATTTCACATAGCATAAGACCCTGAAGTTCAGTTCCATCCGTGTTGTCCCAAATAATGGGATTTCCTTTTTTTTTAATGGCTGAATAATATTTCATTGTATATATATGTGTATATATATATATATATATGTATGTATATATATGTATGTATATATATGTATATATATATGTATGTATATATATGTATATATATATATATATATATAATCTATTTGCTCATCAATGGGCACTTTTTACTTTTTATTCTAAGATTCAGTAATGTTTAGAAAAAATCTACTCAATCAGAGAAGAAGTTTGGGTAGCAAGGGGAATCTAAGTCAGCACCCGTGCCTGAGCATAAATGTATTAACAGCATCCACGTTTACATGCAGTAGACTTAGCCAGGACTTCTTGTCGTCCACAAAGTCACGTTACATGGAGGCTTTACACAGTCCTGTGCTCTGTGGTCACATTCCCATTCAGAGGCTGTCTCAAACACAGAGCAAATAGCATTAATGTTCTTTTCTCCTGTGCTTGGCCCAATTAGACAGTATTGCTCCAAACAATAAATGCTCATAAAAATAAGAAACATATTAGATAGGAAGGTTATTATTGCCCTGTGGCCTAGAAATTGGATTGGTTCACATATGTTTCCAATAGAATCTTTAATTAAGATCCCTTTCCTATCAATGTACTTCAGCAATTACCTGTATTGATGATGGGTCATTATTTTCCTGGTAACATAATAGAGAATCTCACAGGGGTGTCTTA
The DNA here is from genome assembly GCF_022837055.1 of Prionailurus viverrinus. NCBI lineage: Eukaryota > Metazoa > Chordata > Mammalia > Carnivora > Felidae > Prionailurus > Prionailurus viverrinus. The sequence goes on from NC_062569.1 coordinate 23,214,253, forward strand.
ACAAGTCACTTCTGTAGAATACTTTCTGCCTTTTGATTTTTTTTTTCTATGACTAATGTACCTAAATGACTTAGAACTTCTCAACTCCTTTCTTCACTGAAAATGGAGTGTACATGTGAATATTACTTAAGTACAAATTTATGTGGGCTAGAGACCTCTATTCCTCAAGCACTCAGGGGAATAATTCATTCATGCATCGATCCCCTCATTTGGCAAATATACACTAGAGGCCTAATGGCTGCTCTGATATTGTTGTTAATAAGTAAGATTGTTTGTCTGCTGATGTCAGACTTCAGAGTTGAGAGGACAAACGTGGGCCTGTGTGCCTGGGACCCAGACTGGCATCAAAAAATAATAATGACAGTCAAAACTCATTTTTGATAGACCCCCTAAGCAGTATTGACTATAAATGGGATATTTTTGGCTGTGGTATGTCCTGTCAAATTTTGTGAAGGAGTCACCCTCCTCCAAGTAAGTTTCACCTCAAGGGAATGCCTTCCACACACCTAATTTTAAAGAATATTTCTTCTTATGTCTTGACCTCACTGACCCCCGCTGACTTAACCTATGCTAGCTTTAGACCCCACCTCTGGGCTGTGCTGCCCCTTCCTGATGTGTCTTCACCTCTTCCATCATGATGTGTGACCCAGGCTCTCTCTCATCTCGGACTTTACCTTCCTTCCCATATTCTTTCTTCTTTACTCGGCATATTCCAAGAGGGCCCTAAAGAACCCCTCAGATCTCTTCTTCCCATCCACTGTCCTGTGGATCGCCCCCAACCCTACTTATCCCTGTGATTTTTGCTCCTTTCTTCACCAAATGACACCACCTGTCTTCACGCCCACCTAAGGCACTTATCCAACCCCCCCCCCCCAAGTCTCTCTTGCACTGTTGCCATTCCCAGGATGCTCTCTGATTTTAATTGTGGTTACGCATGATGGTCCAGTAGGTATAACATTTTAAAAATTCCATGATTTGTGACCTTGATTGGGAAACTTCCATCTTATACTTCCTCTCCCAGTTCTCCCACAGTTTGTCTACCATTAAAACTTAAGCATGGGGGCGCCTGGGTGGCGCAGTCGGTTAAGCGTCTGACTTCAGCCAGGTCACGATCTCGCGGTCCGTGAGTTCGAGCCCCGTGTCAGGCTCTGGGCTGATGGCTCAGAGCCTGGAGCCTGTTTCCGATTCTGTGTCTCCCTCTCTCTCTGCCCCTCCCCCGTTCATGCTCTGTCTCTCTCTGTCCCAAAAATAAATAAACATTGAAAAAAAAAATTAAAAAAAAAAAAACTTAAGCATGGAGCAGGCCTGGGTGGCTCAACTGATTAAGCATCTGACTTCAGCCCAAGTCATGATCTCGCAGCACTTGAGTTTGGTGCTGACAGCTCAGAGCCTGAAGCCTGCTTCAGATTCTGTGTTTCCCTCTTTCTTTGCCCCTCCCCACCCACACTCTCTCTTTCTCTCGACATAAATAAACATTAAAAAAAAAAAACACTTCAGCATGGGAATGTAGTTAGAGAAAAGCATGAGGTAGGAAAAGGCCTAGAGAGGTAGAGAGGGAAAATGAAAGTGACCCTGTTTTTCTGAGACATGAAGCAATTACGTAGAGAAGCGGGAAGGGACAAGTCTAGGGTTGGAGGATTGCTTTCTGGTTGTCCATCAATATTGGATGGGTAGGAGTTGAGGCATATATGGTGTGATAAACAAGGTTGAGGTGAACATAGACTTCAGGAGGCCTTCATCCTAATTCACAGTTGGGACTCTGGGATGCAGCTTCTGGCTCACCCACCTGGGGGCAAGTGTGTGAAAATGGTCTAGGTGGTATAGAATGGCTTAAGTAGAGGGAGGGTCAGAGATTCGTTCTCCAGGGTCACACTTGATTTTTACAGGCACAGGTGGAACCCAGATCTGTGTACATGGGTCTGAGGAGAATGTGGGTGTCAGTTTGGAGTCCGGCTGAGTTGCCACAGATGAGAAAAAAAAGTCAGGGATGTTCCGTGGTGGAGAGGGTGGGGGTGCAAAGCAGGTTTGGGCCTGCAATATAGAGGGTATTGCCATCCCTCTGGGGTATCTACAGCACCAAGGAGTGTCTATAGAGTGCCAAATCAGCAAGAGGGTGCCACTGTGCTCTGACTATACCAAGGAAGTGTGAGACCGGACAACCCAAAGCCTGTGAGGTATACCTTTCACTGGGAGATACCGGCAGGGATGGAACCAGTCACATCTCAGAGGTCACCTTTCCAGAAAAAGCTTAAGATGACTAAAGAAAGGCCTGAGAATCTATTTCCTCACCACCATGAGAAGGCAGTAAATTCGTTTTCCACACCTGCTGTTATGTCAAGGTGCGGTCTGGAGATTGGAAAAAGTTTGAAAAATGTATCATCTCGGTTAGACCGGGTGGTTTAAAAACCATGTCCAGATTAGGAACTAATTAAAAATCATCCCCGCCCCCCAAACTGATATTTGGTCGGTGGTGGCTCATAGGGAAAATCTAGTAAGTAATGGGGAAATGGTAAAAGCTGCGTTTCCTTTGCACTCCAGATGAAAATCAGTGAGTGTTTTTGTAACCCAACTTCCTTTGTCTTTTTCATCCCCAGCAATTAGAGAAGCAAATCTCCATTGCCTTGAAAATGAGGTAGTAGAGGAAAGCAGGGTGTCCCAGAGCCAATGCTTTTAGGGCAGCCAAATAGGGGAGCCTCCCTCTGTTTAAATTCAAAGCCTCTTCCACAATTTATTTACATTATTTTTGTTTTTGAAATTTGCACACACGTTTGAAGGTTACTGCCTGGTGAAGAATTGACTAACCCTGTTTTTAAATGTTGTCTCTTGCCCCATGCACACCAGCACCAGTGGGATTGCAGAATCTTTTCTTCTGACATTTGAAAGCATTAAAACAGCTTCAGGGCGGAAGAAAACATCTTCCCTGTAATCTTTGAAAAGTTTAGTTGCTAAGGAGACAGAGGCCCTGGCCGCCAGGTACGAAGGCCCCTGCAGGATATTCACATGGTTATTTAGCGAAGGAGCAGGAAACAAGAGGGAAGAAACAAGAGTTTGCCAGGATCTTATACCTAGAGTCTCTTTTGTTATGTAATGAGAGGAAAAGCCGAACTTGTCCTTCTCTAAACGGTACCTTTTTTTTTTTTTTTTGAAAAGATTGCCGTTTAGGTTCTGTGCCACTTTGACTTCTTATCACCAGGTTGAAATGAAAACATCATTCTCAGAACAGCTACTTTGTAGAGAAGAAAGGATCCAAGGAGGCTTTTATAGAATCCAGGACGAATGATAGTCACCCAACATTACACTCTACTTTCAGGGAAGGTCGTCAACATCATCTCTCTGTAGTACAGCTAGTAAAGAGGAGAAAAGAGTACAATCTGAGATAGAAAGGAAAAGACGTTGATGAGTGAATGGAACAAAAATACAAGAACAGTTCAAGTTTTCTGAGTGTGTCAGTCAAATCTTGCTTGTTCACGTGAAGCGACTTTTTCCTACTCACGAGCTTTTCATCCCATGGCCAAAGAGTTGTGTGGGGCATATGAAAGAGCATGAAATCTCTCCTCCCCCCCCCCCCCCACCTTGATTCCTGCCTCCCTCCCCCGGAATGCATCACAAGTAGTTCTTAGCTGACTTTTCTTTTGGGTATGAGAGGGAGAAAAAAAAAAAGGGGGCCAGGAAAAAGCTGAGAAAAAATTCACTCTAAGGCAGCATTCTCAATTAGCCTAAGGTATGTGCGTGCTTTAATATGGGATGAGTAAGACTGGACTTTTTATCTTTTATGTTCTAATACATAGCAGGGAAATGGAGATAATTTTGCATATTCTAACAGGTTGTTTCCTGTATCAACCATTCGCTATGCCCTGCTGCTTTGTGCTATGCACCGAATTTCACACATCAGATTTTGAGGGTAAAAACAAGTCTTCATCTTGCCTGGCCTGCCTGATTTGCTCTCTCCCTAGACAGTGAGTACTTTGAGTTCATGAAGACTAACTACTAAGCTCACAGGAAAAGAGAATTCTACCTTCTGGCCGCAGATGCATCCAACCACAGGCCAGAAATGGTTATCTTCTCGGCACGTGACCATTTCTTTTCTTTTGACTCCAACTTTCTTAGATGATGAACAAAGAATCATTCAAATAACCTGGTTCTTGACGAGATTTGAGGTCATGCAGCTATCTTCATCCGAAAAATGAAACTGTTAAGTCAAACCGTTAAGCAGAACTCTGGTTGGTATAATGTATATTTTCTTGTCTGTCTTGCCCTCACTACTGTTTTATTTAAGTGGAGTTCCAAGAGACATGGTTTTGGGAGTTTCAAAGCAAGACAGTTGGTCTCCCTGAAAAACCTGTGCTTGAAAAAGAATTATGAATACAGCGGACACAAGAAAACTCTTGCAACTTTTTTTTTTATGTTTATTTTTTTTCGCTTTTATCTTTTTATTTTTATTTTTTAATATGAAATTTCTTGTCAGATCAGTTTCCATACAACAGCCAGTCTTGCAGCTTTTCTACACGAATGGATGGAGTAGCAATAGGAAGTAAGATTATAAATGTAGTGGGCACTTAATAATCAATTAATTAACTAATGAATAGCTGTTATATGCAAGATTGTTTTGGAAGACTTTCGAATGTATTAATATTTTTCAAATTTTACTCTATATCATGAGCCTGAAAACATATCAATATGCTTTTTTCTGTTAAGCAAATACATTACCGATGGAACTTCAGAAGGATCTAAGCCATGAATACAGGCATTCTTTATATTCCAATTCTGAAGAAGGTAAAATAGGTAAGTAGCCCATAAACATGAAATGACTCAAATGGTAACCATATTTCATACTTTGTACCAGGAATTAATGTGGAATAATATTCAATAGAATCATCCTGGCAGGATGCGATTCAAGTCAAAGTTCTGGTACCTGAGGGGTACCTTAAGTGGGTACCTGAAACAATTGTAATATTTTGGCTTCCAATCATCCTACTCTATTGAGAGCTCTGTGGTTGTTAGAATTCAGATTTTTATTGCCCCAAATGCCGGCCCAGTATTAGCGTTCCCATAATAAGTCAGGATTCCTTTTTACACAACATTCCATTTTCCTCATATAGATCAGAATTTTTCAATTAAACTCCTATTTAATTTTTCTCTTCCCTTTAGAATACTAAAAGGGATATTGTTTTCTGATTCTTCTTAATTGTTCTCCTTTTTCTGATCCAAATCAATTGAAACATCATAACAGCCTCCAAATTAATTACAAGATTTCCCCTCTGCTTGGTTAGATACGTACACATCTCAGAATGTGACGGCTGCATTCATGTTACTAATTACTCGCAACGTACTTTGATGGCTGTGTGTCTGCACCGGCCCACCTTTAGTTAGGGGTTGTTTTGTTTACAAAAAAAAAAAAAAAGGGAGGGGGGAACACAGTGAAAAGGCATTAATAATTTTGGTTTTCTGTGACTGAGCAGAATCTACCGGGCCTTTTGCCTTACTGGCTCAGTTTGTGCTCTTTTCTTATTCCTTTTTAAATCAAGTTTGCATAAAGAGAAACCAAACATTTCACTCTAGAGTGTGATTTTTGTCCAGAGGGGAGAGCTGACCAGGTTCCATCGACACCGGGAGACAAGACCTGCCTTTTTAATATCCCTAAAATCTGTAACAAGGGAAAACTAGAGCTAGAAACTTCGAAACCCCCTCCTCATTGTCTTACCGTCTTCCCCGTATGATGTGCAAAATCCATAGAAAATGAACTTTAGAGAGAAAACATTTTAGAGCATTTGGATCAATTTAGAATTTTTCTGTCAATTTGTTTCTGCGAGACAGAATGCGGCAATGATATTAACAGAGGAGAAAAAAAATATCTTGGGACGTATTTTAGAGACAAAACAAGCCATCGTATTTCATTGCCCCTAAAGTAAGTGTTGCAGGGCTGGGCAGAGGGCTGGGCAGTTTGCGCAGCACCAACTTCAGTGGGAATCATCTACATACAGGCCTGTGTGCGCAAGTCCTCTTGTGGGGCTGTGAGACATGGCGCCCAGGTACCCGTCCAAATGGGAAGAGGTGTGTGTGTGTGTGTGTGTGTGTGTGTGTGTGGTTGTTTGTTGATTGATTGATTGATTGATTGATTGATTTTTGATGCTTATTTATTTTTGAGAGAGAGAGAGAGACAGAGCATGATTGGGGGAGGGGTAGAGAGAGTGAGAGACACTGAATCCGAAGCAGGCTCCAGGCTCCCAGTTGTCAGCACAGAGCCTGACGTGGGGCTCGAACTCACAGACTACGAGATCATGGCCCGAGCCGAAGTCGGACGCTTAACCGACTGAGCCACCCAAGTGCCCCGATTTCGTGCATTCTTTAGTGAGGAATTTATTATTTTAAGATGAGTCGGACAATAGGCTTTTTGTCTCCTCAAGGGAGAAAAACATTCTTTGTAGCTCCACACTACCTAGTTCTAGGTACTCTGTAAATATTAGTTGAAAAAATAGATGAGCAGACAGCTACCATATCTTTCATTTTCCTCTCTTTAGACTCTTTTCCTACTTGTGGAATCATTTTCTAATAAAACCTTCGAACATGAAGCGAAGTGAGAGAAAGTAACAAATTAGAAGACATGTTTGCAAGATATAATGTGGTATGACCCCATTTTTTAAAATAATTTATTGCCAAGTTGGCTAACATACAGTGTATACAGGGTGCTCTTAGTTTTGGGGGTAGATCCCCATGATTCATCGCTTATATACAACACCCAACGCTCATCCCAACAAGTGCCCTCCTCAATGCCCATCACCATTTTCCCCTTTCTCCCACTCTCCCCCATCAACTCTCAGTTTGTTTTCTGTATTTAACAGTCTCTTATGGTTTGCCTCCCTCCCTCTGTGTTTGTAACTATTTTTCCCCCATCCCTTCCCCCACGCTCTTCTGTTAAGTTTCTCAGTTCCACATATGAGTGAAAACATACGACACCTTCCTCTGACTGACTTATTTCAGTTAGCATAATACCCTCCAGTTCCATCCATGTTGCTGCAAAGGCAGGATTTCACTCCTTCTCATTGCCAGGTAGTATTCCATTGTATGTATAAACCACATCTTCTTTCATCCATTCATCAGTGGATGGACATTCAGGCTCTTTCCATAACTTGGCTATTGTCAATAGCTCTGCTATAAACATTGGGGTACCTGTTCCCCTATGAATCAGCACTCCTGTATCCTTTGGATAAGTTCCTAGTAGTGCTATTGCTAGATATGATCCCATTTTAAATAATGAATGACGCTTTTCAAGTTTGAGTCCTTTTCTGCGTAGAGGGGAAGAAGGGTCCTTGGCAAACTGGAACACATGGTATTGACTAGGTGTCTATTAATTATGGAGTTATTTAAATCCCAAAGAACTCTTGAGCCAATCGGAAGGGCTATTTTAGATTTCAAATAAATCCTTACCTCACTATCACCTTGTGTTCACACCGGAAGCTCTACAGTGTTCCTCCGGTTCTATCAATTCATTCATGTCTAATTTTCTAGTAATTGGAACATCATTTTCCAATTTAAGATCATAAAAAAGAATTTAAATGTGAACATACTTTGGAAAAGCAACATTGATTTATAGTAATACTTCCAATAACTGATACTAGATTATTCCCTAAGAATCCTGCATAAAAGACAGGAAGGAGAGAAAATAAGGCAATAGGTACCCGATTCTCTCTTCTCTGGAAGAGGAGGGAGAAAAGCATTTAAAAAAATGAATCTGGAGCATTAAAAATAGGCTTTCTTTGCAGACTTTCTATTTTGCCTGCATTCATCTCTGTATCACAGAAAGAGCTAAAACCTGAAAGAAGGCCATACACACATCAAGAAAAAAAGAAAATAAACTTAATTAGAAATGAACCATTGGTATTCTATTTCTGCCAAGTGTTTGGGTGGTTTCCCATAGTACACAGCTGTATCATTGCTATGAAATTGCTAAGTGTAGAAGGAACCCACCATTATCTATCCCACAATAATCCACTCCTCTACAATTCTCCCCAAAATGGGCACAAATATCCTTTGGGTATGATGACCTTCTAGTTTATCAATCAGACCTATAAACACATCCTTCAGCCCTCCAAATAAACATTTGTGCTCACTCCTGAAACTTACTGATCAGCCAAGGGAAAGAATTAATTAAAACTAGCCCAATAAAGCACATCATTCTTAATTGTCAATTAACAATATGGTTCATAAGCCTGGGATAGAAAATCTATTTGTAACCACTGATGGCTGAGTTATAAAACTTTGTTGTTATTGTCATCTTAACCTTATATTTTGGAGAATGACTGAGGAAGACAACGCAACAAAGGATAATTTAAAAGGATTTAAAAGGACTGCTACTTCAAAGGACTTTTAAGGTTTACATCTATATATTTAAAACGAGTATGTTATGGTTCATGCTACAAATAGCAGAGGCTCAATAGCCAGGACTGTTGATTATTCCTCTGAACCATGCAATCTTAAGAACCTGTAATTGGAATACACCACCGGAAAACAGAACCTTGGTTCCTTCTATTCAAAGAGCGATCTATGAAGTAGCAGCTTTGCACCCCTAGAAGCTGGTTAAAAATGCAGCTTCTTCAGGCCACACCCCATTGGTGACCAATCTAGATCTTGTCAAGAAGGATGAAGAAAAACAGTTGGAGATTAAAGTTGTGTGCAGGAGGGAGTGGAAAGGAACAGCTGTCATGGGAAAGGACATGCAAAGTCTAAGACATGAAGATTTCTAAGTCTGAAGTCCTTCAGGCTCTCTCATACTGCTAAAGCTTTTTTCCAGGTAGAGCCTTGTTTTTTTTGTTTGTTTGTTTTTTCCTGAGTGCTTTTGAGGGTTTTGTTTGGTTGGTTGGTTTTTGGTTTTTGGTTTTTTGGCTTGTTTTTATTCAGACAGCCAGACACGCCACAGCTAGCCTTGACTTTAGGAGGGAAATGATGAAGGCCCATAGGAGAGATCTGAAAACCTCCCTTAGCATGATCAGCTTTAGAGAAGTCTATGACAGGAACCCAAGGAACGTAAGTCCCAGGAAGAAAAAAGAAAAACAATATATAAGCACTATGATGCAAGTGAAAACAGTTTTCATCAGAATATTCATGATGTGAGACACCCAATAACTAGTCTGTAGTATTTCACTAGCCAGCAATGATGCCATACTTCCTGAAAGAAAACAGGCCAATGACAGTAAGTTTCCATCTACTGAGTGTCTACTATGTGCCAAGCACCGTACTAGACATTTTAATTTGTTTTTAATTCTATGTATTTGTAAGGAGTTGCCACATTCCGTCTTCTCACCTGTTTGAGCACCACTGGATTGCCTGCTATATTCCCTTGACAAGATAGGACATAGAAGCCCTTCTGCGGGGTGCCCGCTCCCTCGAATTTGTCCCAATCACTATGGCTCCATCTTCCACATGTTTATATAATTTCTTGTCCATAACACTCTCCACTTCTAGTGCTAATCGTGTGCGTTAAACTAAAATAGCAAATATGCTGAGAGAAGTGCACACTACAAAATGATACTTGTAATATCAAGCACTTTCAAAAGAGTATGACATTTGCATTAGGTCATTAAATATATTCCCTCCTGTCAGAGAGCGCTTTTGTTGTTCTCAGCTCTCTTCTAACTTGGTTCATCTCTCGAAAGTGAAAGTGTCCTTATCTCGACTAAGCCATCCTTACATAATCTTCTCCTTGTGTGTGTAATTATTATTCTTAGGGGAGGATAATATCACTCTACATGAATAGAGAAAGATACCAAGCAAAATATATTACAAATGTATTTGTCTATAGACGTGTTCCCTTGGGTTGGGTGCAGGCCTTAAAATTCCTCCATTGTTTATAGGCCCCAAACTAGGATTCCTTCTAGAATCTGGATGCTCAAAGCTGCAAATTAAAAGGCGTGCTCTGAGTGTAGCTGGATACCTTCCACCATGCTACTTTAAAGAATATATTAAAGAGAGGGTGAAGGCAGGTGGTACATTTTTAACTGGCAGCTGAACATTTGCTTGGCTTAAAGCCAAATGAAATAACATAATCCTCACTGACTGGTACACTTCTCCCTGATCCCTTTAAATTCCTCTTTCTCAAATTCTTTATGACATTTAAATATCCTTAGAATTAATCAATATTATAAAACAATGAGACGGTTATAAATGAAGACAGCCAGTAGCGATAATCATGCTAAAATGGCTATTTTTTCCTGAGTATTTTAGAATGTTCTTTGACTTCACACGGATTATCAATTCCCACAAAAACGCTGTAAGAGAGAGAAACTTACTCCCATTTTATAGATGAAGAAAGTAAGGCTGAGAGAAAGAAAATGACTTGCCCACCTTCCCAGAGATCATCAGAGGGGAAGACAAGAATCAAATTCAAGTTTGTTGGTTTTACTTCATAGCCCATGTTCTCTTCACCATAGTCTCTGATAATCACGCTGTCTAGATTCCCCTTCAGCGTTTCTGTATCTTTAGAGAAAGCTACCTAAAACTTTTCCAGGTTTTCCTGCCAGGAATAAATGCCAATAAGAATACCACTGGAAAGTGACTATTTTCAACTCCGCCGTTGAAAGAATAGCGCCCACGTGGTTAGTGCTCAATCAATGTTAAATAATAACAGTTCAAACCCAGTAATGATGAAGCAGGAAGCGTCTCCCTCTTTATACTTTTAATGACTTCATAGGGTTCTTTTTTGTTAATTGTTTAATCACAAATTTCAGTTATTGCTATTTACATGCTCTTTTTCAACTTTTGAATACAGACTTATTTCTATTTTGCCAAGCTTTCAGAAACACCAAATTAGAAACAAGCCTATTGTCTTCCACACAATTTCTGCACTGTGAAGAATGAAAAACGCGACCAGAGTGCCTGCGTGCCGAAAACGGGAAAAGAAAGAAAGGAGAAGAATCGATTGTAAGTTGTGTAAGGAATGCCACCTCTGGGTCCAGTGCACCGAAAGTCAAGAGTCACTCTTCCATCATGGAAAGAGCCCCTCACTCCACCTTAAGGACACTAACGGACACCCCAAACAGGCGTAGATTTATACAAGTAGAATTATTCTTAGACATATACAGGGGTCATTGAATGAACGTAAAACTGACAATCTTTTGTCTTGGGATGAGTGAGTGAATTGCTCTTTAAAAGAATAAACTGATTAATTCTCTCAGTCTCAATCAGTAAAATAGAGATTGAAAAACAAAAATTTCACCTTGCCCTGGAGAATTAAGAGAAAGATACATATATGAAGATTAAGCTTGGCGTTTTGTCACTTTTTCATGATAACCCTCCTGTACAAACAATATTACATTAAGTATTAGGCCACCCCTATGCCCTCAAACATTCACACCTGAAGTTTACCTCCAAAGCGGTTGAGTTCTTAAACCACCATCTAAACTGAGACACGTATGTTCTTTTCACAAAACCTTTCCGATGTTCTGTGAAATTCAAACGTTAAGCTGACAAACCATTTAGTCCCAGTGGTGACTAAATATACAAACTTTGCTATTGTTACAACCAACCCTGAAAATTAGCAATGGCATATGGACTTGTGGCATAAAAAGCTTTAAAAGAAAGCCTGGGGAAATCCAACAGAAAGCCTCGACGATGTACTGGCATGGGTGATTCCATTTGTTTCTGAGGATGCCCCTGTGCTCTTAAATTTAGCAACATTTGAAGAGTAAAGGGATTACCAGGTAAGTAAGAAGAGAGAAGGTATGAATCAGAGGCTTGCCATTGGCCAGGCCCCTGACAGATTTTATGTAGCTTATACATTGCTTCCTAACATTTGACTTTTTTTTTTTGGTCCGTGCTTAAAATATGGAAAATTCTAAGCAAAATCCAGATTCTTTGGTTGTAAACATTAGTGAGGGAATGCAAGCAGTACGTATCTGAGCGCTTTTCTACCTAAAGGATATTTACTTGCATATATGAAAACAATGATATCCTAAAAAGCTCCTATATTCAGAATTAACTGACATGGCTCTGATTTCACTCCTACCCTTAATTAGCTGAGTGCTCTGCAACAAATTATTTTAACGTCTTGGACTTGGATTTCTTCATTAGTAAAATAAAGGTACTGTATTAAGTTACTTATCAGATGCCTTGCATGTCTAAAAGGCTGTGTGTCTTGCGTGGCTAAACTATAGGTGCCAGGGAATCAACCTGATGTATAAGTTACCTGTTAGTAGGAGAGTGAGGGTGGTTGTGGGGAATGGGGAAGCATCCTAATGACACTCCCACAGGTGGTGAGAGAAACTGAAATTTTAATTTCCTCCGAATCATGAACTTCTAAGGGACAAGAGTAGGGAAGCCGTACTTCCTTTATAATGCCACAGAAAAGTGAGGGAATTCATCCTATTCAAAAGAGAATTTAATGGAAAAATAATTATAATTCCAGGAGAAAGAAATTCCACCTGTTATGGGTTGAATTGTGCCCCTCAAGCACACACACACACACACACACACAGTGTGGTAAGTTCAGCCCCCAGTATCTTAGATTGTGATTTTTTTGGGAAAATGAGTATTTACCGAACTAATCGAGTTAAAGTGGGGTAATTAAGATGAGCCCTAATCCAGTATGACTGATGTCCTTATAAAAGGGAAATTTGGCCAAGGAGACACAGACAGATGAACAGAAATAGGGAAAACACTATCTGTAAACCGAAGAACATCCGAGACTACTGACTAGAAGCTAAGAGAGTGGTATGGAACAACTTCTCCCTCAGAGCCCTCAGAAGTACTCAGCCCTGCCTTGGACTTGCATTTCCAGCCTCCCGGTTTGTAGTACTTTGCTAAAGCAGCCCTCGAAAATTTATACACCATCTTACATCCATTTGCCCCCAGCTAGCTGGAGTCACAGCACTGTTCCTGGGGGAAAAAAAGGACCCCTGGAAGAAAGAAAATAAAAAAGAAATACTAATAGAAATGACAATAATATCCTTGTGACCTCTGCAGAGACAAAAGGCAGATCTCCTTGGCTCCTTTGATTCTTAATCTCCACATTCCAAAGAAGGGCCAGTAAGCACCTAGTTCTTGACTAACTTTTCTAAATCGTAAAACTGCTTCCTAACCTGGAGCCAAGACCCGTTCCATAATCTGTAGGATCCAGTGCAAAATGAAAATGCAGCGTCTCTTGTTGGAAAATTGTTAAGAATTTCAAGATGGCAACCGCAGAGCATTCAACCACGAATGCAGCCCTGTGGGACTGCACAGGCTGCATACCTATGAGGCGCAGCCCATCAGATGTTTGAGAAGGCCACTAATGTCTTCACTCCCCTCTCTTTGCCGGGTAATTCTGCAAAGTATCTTATCTCTTTGTGGAGCATTTTTGACTCACTCACAGTTGGTCAAGTCCAAATTTTCTAGCACTTTCCCATCATCTCTTTCCATAAGCACGTTTATTTGCCAAATGTGCTGAATCCATTCAATTTCCCAGCTACCATGCTGGCTCCTGAAAAAGTCACATGGGACCTTGTCTGAAATCATGTATAATTTAGTGGCAGAAATAACTACAACCCAAGGAAGTGTGTAATAAGTAAGATAAAGGAGATACAAACATGGCACTGTAGATATTCAAAGAGGAAGACTTTACTTCCGGGTCGGTTGCTTTTAGAAAAGCCAACATTGGGAGGACCCTTAAAAGAATAGATTGGGTTTTGCTAGGCACTTACGAAGACAATCCACATAGAAGATCTAATATATGCAAAAGCACAGAGATAGGATGCAAAAACATATATTTGAAGAACATGGGCACTTTAGTATAGGTGGAAACAGAAGGAGCCATTTGGGGGTGAGCTTGAGGAAATGGGTCAGGAGTAGATAAGGAGGCCTTTCCCTATTTAGGAGACTAATGGTGCAGGACAGCTGGCTTAATTATGTTGAATAGCCAAAAATAAGCACTAAAGATGAGATTAATTGAACTTCAAATTAGTTTTATGTCTGATAATAGATGGCACCATCCTTGAAGATGTATGTAAAATCTATCTTACCAAATTGTTGAACACTGAAAACTATTTTATTCCCATGGGGAAAAATCTTTTTTAGGAAATCTTGGGCCCACACAAGCAGAGGAAATCCTACCCTCTTTGGGTCCTTCTGATAAGCTGGTACCAACATTTATTTGGGGACATATCATAGTGGATTGCAATTATTTGTCTTCAAGTCCATTTTCCCCACCAGACTAGGAGTTGCTCCAATTCAGAGACTGTGTCTTATAAGTCTTCCTACTCTTGCATCCAGCATAATGCCTCGTATACGGTGAGTGTTTAGTAAATATTTGTTAAATGACGAAACAATGATTGCTGCTAGATGAGGTTTCCCATGCCCGTGATGCTTTGCCTCCAAGTCTGGTTTCCTCATCCCTCGGTGTCCTTGGTCTCATGGTACCCGGTTGCTGAGTTACATGGGACTGTTGGTTTATTACATTTGGCAATGAGATAACTCTTTTGTGGCAGAGTCGTCCCTGCTGAGATAAAGGTGAGAAACTCTAGGTATGTGTAACTAGATCAGTGGCAGCCATAGTGTGAGTACAACATCCCCTTCCTAGGCAAAATGGCTCCCTGACGTTCAGCTCAAGGACTCAATATTGGAACGCAGTAAAGTAACACGTGGCAAGAGCCATCCTATCCTTCTGCCACCTCAGGAGTCTCTCTGCTGGTTAACTCTAAAAAGTACTTTTAATGTGTCCTCACGCCATCCTCTCTTATTTGTGGTTTATTTGTTTGTTTCTCAGAGAATATTTGATGGCGCTGTCGCCTCAGGGCTCACTTCAATGTGTGAAAACAGGAAGAAAATTCCTCTGCTCGTTGGCTCTGTTGTTTGGAAGACAGACAACAAAGGAAGACCCTGTGACATAAAAACTGCCTACAACACAGGCTGGTAGGTGAGGAGCTTTTAGATGGCGTGTCATGTGAGACACTCACCATGGCATCCAGGGACCCAGTGGTGTTCCCACAGCTGCATCCTAGGCCTCATAGCACTTGCAAGGACTAATTTTAAATCACTTTGATTTTAAAACAATTTGAAATCAGGGTGAGCATCGGAACAGAGTTTTATCATTTTTTAAAAACATATATGGCGTAGCTCCCGAGTTTAGCGGTAACAAGAATAAAAGACTCCTCTTTGTAAAGACTGTGAGGCAGATTAAATTGGAGTGAAGAGGAAAGTGTTGGGCTCACTGGATCTGGATCCTAGCACGGTGCTTACTTCCCAGAATTCAGTTTCCCCTTCGATAAAATAAGACAATAAAAATGACTACTTCACAGGCAGCTCAACAAAAACAGCACTCTTAACAAATTAATTGAGGCTGTAGCACATATTAATTCCTCAAATTATTATCATAACTAGCACTGGTTATGATGCCGTTCATCTTAAGTAGTTTGAATCCTATTTTTCTCAACATCTCCTAATCATATAGCCTTGACACTATAAAGAACTTCTCTTTCTCTGCCCCTCCCCCATTCATGCTCTGTCTCTCTCTGTCCCAAAAATAAATAAACGTTGAAAAAAAAAATTTAAAAAAAGAACTTCTCTTTGTCTCAGTTTCCACATCTGTAAAATTGGCTCGAAAGCCCTCCCAGGACTGGTATGAATATGAGATGAGCAGATATCTATGTATTTGGCAGAGTGCCTGGTATATAGTAAGCACTTAATAAATGGAAACTACAATTGGTATTATTCCATTGCTGCTAAGATTATCCAAAGTGCAAAATCAATGTTCTCTGGGAAAAAGAAAAGAACCCACTGTAGCCATTTTGAAGATCGTTCTGAGGACCAAGAAGCCAAGAGCTAACAATTAGATGATATGTAAGATGCAAAAGTTCAAAAAAAAAACCCCATTACATTGCTTTTTCAAAAATATCACCTATTTCTTTTGAGATAATAGTACAGATATTGTACTATGACAACAGAGTTGCCATATACACTCATTCCCCACCTTTCTTAATGTTAGCATTTTAAACAACAATAGTACAATGATCAAAAGTAGCAAACTAACATTGGTACAATGTTAACTAAATGACAGGTTTATTCAGATTTTGCCAATTTTCCATTAATATCCTTTTTCCATCCCAAGCTCAAACCCAAGGCTCCACATGGCATTTAGTTGTTGGCTCTCTGTACTTTCCCCCATATGTGACCGTTTCTCAGTTTATCATTGTCTTCCATGACCTTGACCTTTCAAAAAATGCTGGCCAGAACATTTGTAGACTGTCTCTAAATTTGAATTTTTCTGAGATGACAAAATTTGGGGAAGAATACCAGAGGTGAGGTGACTTCTCAGTGCATCTGATCAGGAGGCACATAATATCAACAGGTTTTGTTATTGCTGGTGTTAACCACGAAGACTTGGCCAAGACAGTTTTCTACCAAATTTCTCCAATGTGGAGTGACCATTTTTCACTTTCCTTACTCTATTGATTAGAAGTCAGTCACTACGTCCCACTCCTCACCCAAAGGGCAGAAGAAATAAACTCCACTTCTTGGAGGGAGATGTATCCAAGAATTCATGGATGTGTGATTACAACCAGCACAAAATCAATAAATACTTTGGAATCATAATTTACAGTGATGCAGGGCGCCTGGGTGGCTCAGTCAGTTGAGCGTCTGGCTTCGGCTCAGGTCATGATCTCACAGCTTGTGAGTTCGAGACCCGCGTCGGGCTCTGTGCTGACAGCTCAGAGCCTGGAGCCTGCTTCAGATTCTGTGCCTCCCTCTCTCTCTGCCCCAACCCACTCGCATTGTGTCTCTGTCTCTCTCAAAAATAAATAAACATTACAAAAAAATTTTTTTTTAATTTAAAAACTAATTTACAGGGATGCAAAAGTTTGTCCTTAAACTTTTGCCCACTATTTTAGCTTAGTGTTCTTGTGGTAATGTTCTGGTGATAATTTTCTCTTTCCCTCATTTTATCTATATTTATTAATTGGAATTTCTCTGTAAGGAAGAAGTGTCCTATCTTATTTACTGATAAAAGCATGGTCTCATCAATATGTATTTTATCCTTGGGACTACAATCTAATACTATCTTTATTTTTCTTTTTCAAATTATTGTAGCTTTGGCCATTGGGAGATCTTTAAAATTGCTAACTTCTGTATCTTTTTGACTTTTTTTTTTCTCACTTCCTTACTTCTTGAAACCACAAGATGCTTTGGTCTCATCTTGTTATTTTCCCAGCTTCAGCCCTTTCTTTGGAGATCTTTTATTGGAAAATGGTATTTAGAAACCAAGTTCTGAGTGCTGAGTACGTTTCTTGCTACTAAGGTTATCACTGCCAGTAGGCCTTCTCAGGGAATGTATGCATGTATACCAACCGAGGAATAAATGTGTGCCAACACACACACACACACACACACACGCACGCACACGCACACACACATTTATGTATGTACATTTATTTGTGTATTTAACTGCATGCATATTAAAATAAAAGAGTTCATACTAATATCTCTGCGTGTCATCTAGAACCATAGGGTTCTTTCTAGCCATCCCCCTGCTTATTTGTAAACTTCTTTCCCTGGCAGTGAGAAATCTGGCATTTGATTTCTATAATATGTGTATTTATTTTGCTCCGTTCTCCTATGCATATAACGTAGTTTCGGAACTGCTAACCCATACTCCTGTAAGAAACCAATTTATCAACTGGAATACATAGTTTGTGTACAGTTTTGGTCTTTAGGCTGAAAGCATCTAACTCAAATATGGTTTTCCAAAGATACACAGGTCAGCTCCTTTCTTCCTCACCACTTTTGCTTATTACATCATGCACTTGTTTGTCACAGACTGTATTCCTTCATGGCTCTCACTGCCATCCGAGTTATTTTTTTTTTAACTTGCCTAAGTAAAATTCATTCTTTGTGATGTACAGTTTTGTGAATTTTGACAAATGCACAGAATCGCACATCTACCTATCTGTCCAACGCCATCTACAATACCATTCAGAACATCACCCCCCAACTTCCCTCATGCTCTCCTTTGTAGTCAAGCCCTCTTCTGCTCCCCTACTACTGATCTGCTTTCTATTTCTACAGTTTTGCCTCTTCCAGAATGTCACATAAATGGAATCCTACAACATACGGACTTCTATGTCTGGCTTCCCTAATTTAAGAGCAGGCGTTTAAAATCCATTCATGGTGTTGCGCAATCAGCAGTTTCTTTCTTTCCAGTGCTGAGTAGTATTCCGTTTTATGGATATGCGACAGCTTATTTATCCGTTCTTTTATTGAAGGGCATCTGGGCTGTTTCCAGTTTTTAGCGATTATGCGTAAAGCTGTTATAAACATCCACATACATGTTTCAGTGTGATTATAAGTTTCCAGCACTTGGTTAAATACCTAAAAGTAGGACTGGTGACTCCTACGCCAAGTGCATACTTAACATGATAAGAAAGTGCCGAACTGTTTTCCAAAGGAACTGTACCATTTTGCTTGCCACGGGAACTCGCGTTCCAGTTGCTCTACATTAGCGTTTGGAATCACCAGTTTCATTTTCTTTTAGCTATTTTGATGTTATGGTGCCTCATGGTGTTCCTTATTTGCATTTCTCTAGAAACTACTGATGATGAACATATTAGCGTATGTGTACTTGCCCCCTACATATCCTCTTTGATAAAGTGTCAATTCAGATCTTTGCCCATTTTTAAAAATGGGTTGTTTTTGTATTGTGGAGTTTTTATTTTATTAAAAATTTTTTTTCTTAACGTTTATTTATTATTGAGAGACAGAGAGAGGCAGAGCATGAGCATGGGAGGGGCAGAGAGAGGAGGAGACACAGAATCTGAAGCAGGCTCCAGGCTGTGAGCTGTCAGCACAGAGCCCAACGTGGGGCTTGAACTCACAAACCGCAAGATCATGACCTGAGCCGAAGTCGGACGCTCAACCGACTGAGCCACCCAGGCACCCCTGTATTGTGGAGTTTTTAGATTTCCTTATCATTCCGGATACTAGTGTCTTATGAGAGATATTGTTTGCAAATATTTTACTTCAGTCTATGGCCTATTTAAAAATTCTCTTAACAGTGTCCTTCACAGAGTGAGAATTTATTGTTGTTGATAAAATTCAGTTTATCACCTTTGGTTCCCTTTTTTAGACTGTACTTCCGATTTCATAATTAAGAACTTGGCCAAATCCGGGGTCACGTTAATTTTCTTCCAGAAGCTTTATAGTGTTGTCTCTTACATTTAAGTCAACGAGCCATTTTGTGCTATTTTTGCATAATGTTTGAGGTGTGTGTCGAGCTTCCTTTTTCTGCACGTGGATATCAAGCTTTTTCCTCACCATTTGTTGAAAAGACCATCCTCTCTCCATTAAATTGGTTTTGAGTGTTTGCCCAAAAGTTGGTTGACTCTATTTATGTGAGTCTATCTCTAAGCTTCATATTTATTTCCCTGGTCTGTGTGTTTGTCTTTTTGCCAATAACAGATCATCTGTGTCCTATCGGAGTCTGGTCCTGATGACTGCCTGGTCTCTTCTGAGTGTGTCTCATGATTTTTGTCGAAAGTTGTTCATCTGGTCAATACTGAGGTAAATATGCTTTGTGCTTGGAGATGGGCACACCTCTCCTTCTGCTGGGCCTTTGGTGTCAGAGCCTTGTGTGACCTATTCAGGAGTTGGCTGGGTACAAGTTTTGTTATTGCTATGGTTATACTCACCATACTTCAGGCTTCAAATTCTGCTAGTCACATCTTCTCTCCAGTCCAGGGCGGCCTTACCAGACATTATTCCCTCCGTGTCCGCTCCCCTCCTGGATCTGGGTCTGCTTTTTGTGCTGCCCTCCAAGGAGAATCTGACTCTGGCGGCTGTCCCAAGTTTATTATGGTTATTGTCCCTTGACTTTTGTTAGCCTGGTGCCGAGGGGTAGAAGAAGTAGGGTGTTTTCTGATGTTCCGATTAATCCTGAGTTCCAGGCAGGCCCATTGTCCCTGGGCCTGGGGGGTTCAAGCATTCCCCTGCCTCTCCCCCCGGCTGTATTCTGGGCCTGGCATGCATGCCCCACTCCCAGAGGTAGAAGGGTTTTTCTTTTCTCTTCCCTCAGTTGCAATGACGTTTCACCCGTGTATTAAGTTCACACTTGTTGAAGCCTTACTACAGATTAAGGCTTTTTTTTCCTCTAGGGAGGTGGTTCCAGGGGAAGTTTCTGCAGAGGCTGCTACTCCCTTCTCCCAGACAACACTATGAAGGAAGCTTTGAGCTACAGAGCATTGAGAACAATGAGAACGTTGTCAATAGAGGATCAGTGGCAAGATCAAGTTTACCTTTAGAAACTTGTTTAGCACAGAGCAGGATGTGAAAAGACCAGCTACGGAGCTCTCAAAATTGTACAATATAGCAGGGTAAAAGGAACATCAGTTAATATCCTAAGAGCTGGCATCAGAATTCCTCTTAGGGAAGAAACTGGCTCTGTTTGGGAAAACCCCTTAACAGGCCATTTTGGTGTGAAAAGACCCCCAGGAAAGGAGAGAAGAACAAAAGCTCAGCTGATGGAGCTTCTTTGGCCAAGATTGATGAGAAGGGGGAAGGAAGCAAGCAGATCAACAGCTCGATTCCAGAGTACCTTGTAGGGAGGTGCGATGGCTGAAACCCCCGGGGAAGGGGATTCTTGAAATTATATTTGTATGGAAGGATATCTAAAACGCAAAGATAAAATGATCATGCTTCTGTGAGACAGATGCCCTCTCTTGCCCTGAGTCGTCAGTAAACACACAGCAAAGGACTGTTTCAAGGAGCTGCGATGTGGGCGGGGTGTGGGGGGTCTTGGAAGCAAGGACAGAGGCCAAGGGCCATGTTTGCGTGGGTTAAGTTCTCTACCAGTAGTGCAAGAAGGGGGGCCAGAGAGGCCCCTAAAAAGAACAGATGCAGAGAAAGTAAGAAGGCACACCTGACACTCTGTGACAATTGAAGCTCCAAAACAGGGCACTGGGGCTTTTTACAAATCAAAAGATCTGGGTGTTTGAGACAAGATGATCTCGGCTCACCCTTCTGTCCAGTCAGGGATGCATTCCCACCGCCAGGAATAGGGTAAATCTCGGGAATGGAGTATATACCTGGGCTGCCTGTTGTGCGCGTTGCCTAATTTCATATAGTTTTTAAATATATGTCGATTTTGAATATAATTAAATATACCTTAATGAAGGCACAGCAAATTGAGTGTGTCAAAATGAGTGGTTTCCGTCTTCCACTTACACCATCAAAAGAAAGCAACAGAGCTGTGCTCCCGTATTCAAACCACTTAGAATTATTTAAGAATGTCATCACATATCTCTCTGCACGAGAGAAACTACAGCTGAGGTTCCTATCAAAGGATGTGACTCGGGGAGAAGAGAAGATGTAGTTTGTGAGCTGTTCTATTTGAAGTGGAATCAGTCGACTCCAGAAGGCACACTGGGTGTTTTCATGATGAACTGGATGAAAGCAGAGATGGTAAATGAGAAGCCTCTCCTCCAGGTTGACGGAGATGATGGCGATAGCTTGAACCGCTGCTCCAAATATGAGTCCTACAAAGACACTTAAGTCCCGCTGCACATAACATATCGCTTGCAAAAGGCAAATTGGGCAGGAAATGCCAATTATTTTACACCTGAGACACAAAAGCAAGACATGTTACAAACAAGTGTATTTTGGGAGATTCTTTCAAAACAGTTAATCACTAACTTTGGCTCATAGTCTGTTGTATGAACTTCAGTACCAAACAACAGGCAGTTGGAGTTACTGTCAACAACAGAAGCACTACCGAAGAAAGTCAAAATTTTTAAAGAAAACCTCCTGTACATTTATATTGTAGGAATATGTCTTATAAACAAGGGAGAAAATGTCACAAAAACTCAAGGTATTATTCTTGGAAATAGTCATATTCATATTGTCTTTTATTTTTTTTGTGTCTCCAAAATATCTCATGCCCTTTACTGAAACTAACGCAGAGAAAGTATACTCCTCTGAATCCCCTTGAATTCTTTTAAGTGAATCCGAATAGACTCAATACTCTTTAGTGGCTGTCTTGATTTAGTTCCCCCAGAACCAGACCCTGACATAAGAATTTGAGTGCAAGTGGAAGATTTGGAACATGATCTCAGGAAACTCCAGTAAGAGAATGGGCAGGTGAGACCAAAAAAAAGAGAAACAAAAGTCAGTGAAATGTGCGTTTCGAGGACACAGTCGCTGTGGACAACTGAGAATGCTCCTGGGGACCTGTGAGGGCTAGTCTGGAACACACCTCAAACTCATCCCAACGGAAGGGCCGTGGGGGTCGGCTACTATCTGCTCCCTCCTCGTGTGCCTTTTGCCAGCTGCTTCTAGGGGCATTGAGTCTTCAGTTGGCCCTTTGGCTGGGTCACCCGTCCTCCAGGGACCAGAAGAAGAGCCCTCCAGAGGGAGCTTAAAGTGCTTGCATCAGCAGCTCTGGGAGCTCACAGAGGGAAATACCACGAGGATGTAGGTAGGGCACCCACAGCACCCATAACGGCACTCAGCATTCCTCCCAAATTAACAAATCAGAGAACCGTAGAATGAAAGAGAGGTCAAACAGTTAGGGATCGCATCCTTTCTACAGGTGGTTCTGATACCTAGCACCTGTTACAGATCTCTGCCTGTTTGCAGTAGGCATCTTAAGTTCTTTCAGGAAGGGAGAAAGGACAAACTATAAATGTGCTGTTGGTGTTCCAAGCTGAGCCTGTATGATATTCATGCAGTTGTGTCTTAGGAGATGAGAAAAGAGGGTGGCCAGATAGTGACTTGTGATACAAAGGGGAGCCCTTGGCCCCAAGGATCGCGGCTGTGGCTCAGTGTCTCATAGGAAGAAAATGAAGAACACTGGGAGATAATAAATATAAGATTCCCTGTTTGCTGCGTAAGTGAGAAACTGGGCCACCTTGGATTTTCTGGCAAGAGTACAGTGTGATCCCAAGGCTGTGAGGACCTCTGGAAATCCAGCCCCACTTGGACAACTCTGAGTGAGGGCTTGCAGATCTGAGAGCTGGGACGCAACCCTCTTGGTACAAGCATCAGTGATTTTTGGTTGAGGGGCTGGGTGGTTCCAACCTCTGTGGCCTTTTTCCAAATACATCTCCCCAACAGCTTCACAGGTGACATATCTCTGAGGAAGGTAGAGTTTAACAAGTGCGAGAACTGTTCATGGACCCCTAGGGTACGGTCACCAACTCTTGGGAATAGAGAAGCCTCAGAGAGGTAATGGGTTACACCAGAGCTGGGCAGAGAAATAGGCAGGTGTCAGTGATGGAGTTAGGAATGGATAGGGGCTTAGGTACTGGATGAGGAATGTACTAGAACTTCCAGATGGACCGGAGTTGGAGGGAAGTTCATGGATGAGAGAATCAGGGCACAGTGGGGGATCCAGTGGGGCTCTGGAATAGATATGGAGCAAGGATGTATTTCTTCAACAGCTGTCGATTGACCTTTTAATATTTTTCAGCCACTATTCCACATACTGGAGATACATTACACAAGATAGAAATCTCCTATTCTTTATTTTAAAATATTTATTTTATTATTTTTGAAAAAGAGAGAGCATGAGCTGGGGAGAGGCAGAGAGAGAAGGAGACAGAGGATTCTAAGCGGGCTCTGTGCCACAGCAGAGAGCCTGATGAGGGCTTGAACTCATGAACAGAGCCGTGAGATCATGATCTGAGCTGAAGTCAGACGCTTAACTGACTGAACCACCCAGGCACCCCAGAATTTCCTATTCTTATATGGAATTTAAAGTTTAACACTGTGATGGTGTTATGTGTGCGTGATACTAGATGGTTTTTTCTACATATTTAAAGACATCTTTTTCTTATAAATAATAATTATCTTTTAGATGTATTCTCTTTGGATCAGGGAACGTGGATGTTGCATGCAGAAGTGTCCCAGGAGGAAAACTGCTGTGTCAAAATGTAATATGCACAATATCCTGAATTGTCTTAAGCTATTTTTGGAAATTCTATTCCCCTTGCAAGTGATTGGCTAAGGCAATGGCATGTGATACAACCCTGGCCAATGAGACTTTAAGGGATGCCTGCTGAGGAGCTTCTGAAAAAGTAGTTTTCCTCCTTGACAAAAAGACACTTAAGGCGAAACTCCCTCTTCTCTCTTTCCACAGGGCCGTGTGAGGACGTAGCGTCTAAGACCATAGAGATCACCTTGTTTCCTTGGGAAAACAAACTGGGGGGAAAATGCCAACCAACTGAAAGAAAGACCCCGGGTCATGAGTATCATCACTGGGCCACTGATTTAATAAATCCTGGAACTGTCTGCTTCCAGTGCTCCTGTTTTCAAGCCTATGAATTCTTCTCATTATTGAATCCACTTTTAACAGCCTATTCTGTTACTTGCAGCCAAAATGATACCATCCAATGGACTCAGTAAGTTTACCAAAGAACCAATTATGAATACCATTTAAACATGGGCACCAAATGTTCAAAACTGCCTGGTTTACATCACTGGAAACAAAAGTGTTGTTTCTTGACCTAAAGTAAATGCGGTTATTTCAAAGCATTCCGTAGACTGAATTTACTCGCCTTGTTTTCATTCCTCTTGAAATAAAACCCTTGTGTTTTTCCCCATACAGCTAAACAAGCATATATTGGATATACTAAGTCTACCAATTGATATATTTTTAGTCATGCAGAAGAATAAGTAATTCAAGCCAAAATATTTTTTAAATGTTTTATTTATTTTTTGAGAGAGAGAGAGAGAGAGAGAGTGTGTGTGTGTGTGTGTGTGTGAGTGAGGTAAGGACAAAGAGAGTTGGGGGAGGGCAGAGGATCTGAAGTGAGCTCTGTGCTGACAACAGTGATCCTGATGGGGGCTTGAACCCACGAACCATGAGATCACAACTGGAGCCAAAGCCTCAGGCCCAAATAGTACAGTAAATAGTTATCAGAATCCCATAGGAATTCTGAGGAATTCCTTAGAAATTATGAGGAATTTGCCATTTGCAGTCATTTGTTTACCATCCAGGACAATTTTTTTAAGCTTATTTATTTTGAGAGAGAGAGTACACACACACAAGCAGGGAAGGGGTAGAGAGAGAGGGAGAGAGAGAATCCCAAGCAGGCTCTGCTGTGAACGTGCAGCCCATGCGGGCGGGCTAGATATCACCAACCCATGAGATCATGACCTGAGCCCAAACCGAGAATCAGACGCTTAACGACTGAGCCAGCCCGGCGCCCCCAGCATCCAGGACACGTTAGCCTTCGTCACACACTTTTAGGGGAGAGAGTACCCTTTACGCGGATCTACCAGGCTTCTTCTTCAGCGCCACTCCCTCTGAATGGCTAGCCACTTACTCTATCAAAAAAAAAAAAAAAAAAAAAAAACCACCTGCCACAGTCACTTAATGTAGATGGTAAGAAAACTTCCAATTATACTCGGACCTAACCTCTCTTACGGTGTCTTTGTATTCCCATCAATCAAAACAGGTAAACCCTTAACACCACCTTTGAAAAGTTCCGTTAAAAAAAAAAAAAAAAAAGAAAAGAAAAGAAAAAAAGAGGGAAATAACCAGTTCCTCTCACGGTCATATTTTACTGTTATATTGTGAAGACCTTTCAGGATTTTTCCCATATAAGCCATGTCAGGAGAAATCTCAAAATGTATCATACGATCTGAATTGTGGATGACAAATGGCCTGGGTTTCCCATCATTCCAATGTTGTCAATTTGGCCTTCCTCCTCATTGACTCAGGACAGACAGTGGGACTCCAGGCTCAGGCCTGCATTAAGTATCACATCCAGTAAATGAATTTATTTCTTTTACCAATATCATTGCATCAGGGAGACTTGGGGGGAACACTGGCTTGGGAGAAGGTTCCTGGTAGCTGCAGAGTCCTACTTCCTTCCTGCAGTCCCGATAAACAAGAGGGGGTGGGGTGGGGGGAGAAAAGGAAAGCAGAACAATGAAGATAGAAAGAAAGGGTACAACTTCATCTCACTGTTACAATTCACCTCCACGTGTCGCACACATTCACCGCAGGCTAAAAATCCAACACTTGCTCCAACGAGTGGGACAGCGTGGAGCCGAGAAGCCCTCCGCCGTTCCCGAACCACCAAGCTCGCAGGTGATACGGCGGTGGGGGGGAGGTGTCTCTGATCCTAGGTGCCAGCCCCCCGATGCAATTTATTCCCTTCCCGAAAGCTTCCTCCCTCAACGTGGCAATCACACCTCCTCACCTTTCTCCTCCAAGAGCTTTGTTAACTTTCCTGATTTGTTTTCCCCTGCTTAAATCATCCAAAACCTGTTACCCTATAGTACCTCGCGGAAGAACAGATGCCGTCGGGCGCACCTGGGGACAGCTGCGGTCTGGACTCCGGGCCCCCATCAATTATCACCCCCCTTACACTCACCCCCCTCCCCTCCGTCACGTTGCCACCTGTGCTTCATGTGTTCCTGAGCTTCCTTGGGAAAAAACGCAGTGAGTGGCGTTCCGGAGTCTCGCTGGTTCCCACGTAGCGTGTAGTCTTCTCCTCTATCCCTCTTTTACAACGTGCTAATTGTAAATGCGGATGCAAAGAAATGCCTCCAGAAAGCACAGACTTCAAGCTCAACCCAGACAAAGGTGTAGCGGCTGCCAGAAACTCAAATACGACCGGCTTTCAGTCTGAGGCACGGCTTTGAAATGACTGCAGGCTCACAACTCCCCTTGTCTTCAAGGACAGAATTGGGCCCGCGCAGGAGGCAACCACTGTGAGACTGAGGGCCACCCAGCAGTGTGAGGTTTTTCACTATATTACAATTATTAAGACACCTGTGCTACATAACCCGATCCAGTCTGAAGTGTTCCTGAATCTCCCAAATCGCTCATTTCTTAACGAGGCTGGCTTATTGATTGCATTGAGGGCGGCACTAGAAAATTGAGGTAAAGCCAGGTTCAAAATCTCTTGAAGTCCTTTCTCACCTGCATCCCAAGGCATGATACATCTGCGTTGAAACTTCTCATTGTCTTATTCTCCTGCAATCCTGGCAAAAACCGACCCAGATTTTAGTGGCACTAAAAAGGCAACCGCGTAAGCGTCCAACTTCAGCCAGGTCACGATCTCGCGGTCCGTGAGTTCGAGCCCCGCGTGGGGCTCTGGGCTGGTGGCTCAGAGCCTGGAGCCTGTTTCCGATTCTGTGTCTCCCTCTCTCTCTGCCCCTCCCCCGTTCATGCTCTGTCTCTCTCTGTCCCAAAAATAAATAAACGTTGAAAAAAAAAATTAAAAAAAAAATAATAAAAAAATAAAAAGGCAACCGCGGGCAGCCGGAAGAAGCCAGCTCAGAAATGCAAAGGGACTCTTTATTTGGGTTAGGAGAATGGACGGAGTCTTTCCTGCTAACATGAGATGATTTGCTGGAAGAGAATTCCGGGGTGAACCGTGCAGAAACGACAGAAAAATGCAGTTTTAAGTGAACAAATTCCCTCCTGCTTCTCAAGATGTACTGAGTGTCCACGTCATATGCTTAGTCTATTTTAAAGCAGCTGGTCACTTACATTGAAAATCACACAGATGGACGAAAAGTTCTCACAGGACTAAGAAACGTCTTTAAAATAATCACGGCCACATGGGCTCTGTGGCCATGGGCGGGGCCACGACTCCAGCCTCTTTGCCCGCAAGCCCACAGACTCCTACTGTTCAAGAAGACTTCTGGCTCTAGCAGTGTTTTAGCTTCCTTCAAATGCAGTTTCTTCTTTGGCCAGGGTTTCTTTCCTAAACAGTAGGTCTCAATTCAGGTATTGGCAAGTGTTACAGGAACCGATGGAAAGAAGCCATGCACAAGTTCTAAGAAAATTCAATTCTTGTCTAATCTCAGAAATACAGTATGGAAAGACCATGGGTTCCCCTCATTCCAGGATTCCGCAGGGACTCCGGTATGGTTCTGAGACCAGCATGGAGCTGTGCCCACACTTGAACTTCTCAAGCATCTCTAGGATTCAGATCAAACTAGATCAAGCCAGCCTGAGTCCATAAATGTAGCTCTTGACTCATCGCAGTACCAACATAACCTGAAGATACAAGATATTTTAACGGTTTGAAAATCTCTCTTACAACCTCTAGCATTTCATCAGTGTTTACTATGTTCCAGGAACTATGCTAAGGTGTTTTATATAAAATATCTTATTTATTCCTCACAGCAAGCTGGTAGGAAGACACTATTGGTCTCTCCATTTTATCAACAGAGAAGCTGAAATATAGGGTGTGTAAGTAAGTTGCCCAAGGCCACAGAGCCAGTAAATACTGGAACCAGAAATGGACCACATATCCTAATTCCAAAGCCTCTTAACTACTACACAATATATCAAAAAATATATATATAGTCAACACGCACACGCACACACACACACACACAACCTGATTAACCTCATAAATAATATTAGAAATGTAAAAGTAGCAGTGAGATACCCTTTTCTTTTTCAAACTGGAAAATATTTACAATGCTAATATCTGGTCAGGGGTGGGGGGAGGTAGGGATTGGGCTGTCATTGCTGGGGGTATAAACAGGTACAAATTTTCTAGAAGGCAATTTGGCAATAATGTCCAATGCCTGGGGATGTCAGCTATTATTCCAATTGGCAAATTTATTCCCAAGTATTTATCCTCAGAAAATAATTTAGACAAGTGTGAAAAGATGAATACACAATGATTTCTCATAGCATCATTTGCAATAGAATGGGAAATAGCTACAGCGTCCAATCACAGGGAGTTGGCTGCACAAACTGTGGTATATCCATATATTGGAACACTGGCAGTTATCCAAAATCATGATTTCAATGTCTATTAAATGACATGGAAATATGCTTAAAGTCTACTATTGAATAAAAAAGATAAAAAGCTGTATGCATAATATAATCTCATTTTGGCAAAAATAAACACACCCACTTGGACCATCAGTGAAAAAGCATGTCTTACTCCCATTATTTTAACTCGCGATTATCTTTGGCTGGTAGAATTGTGTGCAAGTGTCTTTAATTTATTTTTCATTCTCTCTGGATCAATAATGTAATCGTTGTGTAATCAAAATATTTTTTAACGCTATTGATACTTGTGATAACAGGATTAAATTGATCT
The DNA here is from genome assembly GCF_022837055.1 of Prionailurus viverrinus. NCBI lineage: Eukaryota > Metazoa > Chordata > Mammalia > Carnivora > Felidae > Prionailurus > Prionailurus viverrinus. The sequence continues at coordinate 23,243,286 of NC_062569.1, forward strand.
TTTATATCAGCACATCTCACTCTGTTGTATAGGCAGATATAGCTGTGAAATCACTTATGAAGTGTCAGAATTTTCTTATTACAAGCAATACTGAACTAAAATTAGCAACAATTTTGCGAATTCACTTTATCCCTTTAGTAATCTTGCCTCTTTTAGTCCCCTGGGTTCCATCCAACACACTCTCAGGAGTAGAGGTCGATGGGAGGGGTGGGATTCCCACTAACCCGGGGAATTGCCTGCCATCCACCTAGTGGAATGCCATCTCCTTGCTACAGATTGATAGGGGTGGGGGATGATACGTCGTGACAACATCCGGCCTTGGTAAGGTGGGATCAAATTCTACCTAATGTCTGCGTGAGAATGACTGTCCGTCATGTGGCCCCCGCAGAAAATTAAAATTGAGAACAAAAGCCACAGACTACTCAGACTATTCCCAAACTAAAATGTTCAAAGTCCAACGCTGTCCAAAATGCTTCACACTTACATGCCAAACTACTTTAAGCCTTTGCATTTCAAGCCTTCCACAGAGGATTCTGAATGTAACCCCTTCCTCCCTTTTGCCTCTTTCTTCATTCACTCTTACGAGGGTCTCCCAAGATTAGACCACAGTGATCCCAGGGCCACGGATGCAGGTCTAAGCTGTTGGAGCGTCAACCTGCGTGTCTCTGTTCCATGCACTCGTGTCAAACTCCTGCCATTCTTCTCAAAACATATGTACAGGTTGGCCAAAGGGGCCCGGAAGAAATTACATAGCTGAATCTTTTGCCAATGTGGCAAAAATCAAAGCACACTCTATGAAAGACAGGTCCTTGACACTTTCCTGGACTGCAGAAACAAGCGTCGTGTAGCGTTAAATCATCCTGCAACCGGCACAGTTTTGCTATTTGTTTATCGCTTCATCCAACAAATGTGTTAACTGATAGTCAAAGGCACACTCTTTGACAAGAACAAATATGCTGAAAATATGAGAGCCCAAATGAGTAATTGTTTCCACCACTTACAATAGGATTAAGCATTCATCAGGTAAGGAAAATACTACAGTTCAATTGGGAGCATGGGTGACAGTTCAAATATAAAATATTTGGAATATGTGTCCATATTTGATAAACATCTCAATCTATTTCTAAGGTATTATATCAATTTTATCTCTGTAGAAATTTCAAGCTTCTGTTTTTAAACACTATGCAGATATAAATATTTATATTTGTTTGTGATAAATAACTGTACATATATATGTGTACTGTATGTGTATTTGAGTGTGGATACGTATCACATATCATATATATCATAATGTGCTATCATTCACACCAAAGTTAAGCCTGAAGTGATTTTGCATACCAAACAATATTTTATCACCTTGATAAAAATATTTAGTGAGCACTTTGTATGTGCAAGGTTTTGTGTTCAGGGTTAGCGAGGGACACAAAAATGAATAATAAATTCGGCATGTGTGCTATCAAGGAGCTTATAGCTTGTCAGGTAGTCAGAAAGACACGTAAATGAACAACTATTAGGTACGTTTAGCCCAATAACAATGATAGAGATGTAGACAAAGTGTCATGGGTTTTTCAAAAATTATACATAGATGCAGATGTAAAGATGAGTATAAATCAGCCATTGTCAATTTTCTTTCCATAAAGAGCCACCTGGTAAACGAATGAGGTTTCGTGGGCCATGCAGGCAATGTCACCACTGGCGAACTCTGCCATTACAGCCAAAAGAATCCATAGACAATATGTCAATCAATGGGTATGGCTGCCTTCCAATAAGACTTTACTTATGGATGTCGAAATTTGAATTTCATATAACTTATACTATAAAATATTCTTTTTATTTCTCTTTTCAACCATTTAAAAATGTAGCAACCATCCATAGCTCACAAACAGTACAAAAACAGGAGGGAAGCTAGATTTGGCCGGAAGGCCAGAGTTTGCTGACTCCTGATAAGATATAGACCCTAGCTAATGAACTTGAGATCACAACCAACTGGGGTGTGGAAAGAAAGAACTGGAGGAAAGACTCATGGAGTAGAAGGCTGTGATATGGACCATGAAGACAGGAACTGTTTGGAAGAGATGGTAGGATGGGAAAGATAACGAGTGGGAGAGGAAAAGTAATCTGAAGTCACTAGAATGCCATGCTAAAGGACTTTGTGTAGGCCCTGAGGAATCAGGGAAATATTTTCAACAAGGGCAAAATGATTACAGGTCCTACTCGGAGAACGGAAGGTGGAAGGTTTGACAAAGAAAGGGATGGAACTATAACAGTCATCCAGTTAAGTTATCAGAAAGACTTGACCTTCCAAAGTGGCCAAGGGACCAAGGAGGGGAGGAAAGGATTCAGGGGACAGTGATGGAGACAGCAAGACCTAGTGGGGGAATGTGTACACAAGTGAGGTAAGGGAAGACTCGTGGTTCCAGTCTTGGGGAGGTGGAAAGGTGATATTGGGAGCAGAGACAAAGAGGACAGAAGGACTAAGTTCAGGCAGATTTCCAAAAGGGTGATGATGATCTCAGGACATGCGAGGCAGGAGGTACGGAATTGATATTCCACTGGTTCTAAAAATGGTTTTTCACCGACAGCCTATCTCCTCTAGGCTGTAGGCCATTGCTATCAGATCGTGAACAGTTGCAATGATTTCAAATCAGTGTAGAGCTTTACCTCCCAGCAAGATATTTTTGGAAACTATCAAAATCTGGGTTCAACTGCTTGTCATTCATCTTATATGACTCGGCAGAGAACAGGGTAAGAGCCACCACTGCTACCAACTACTTCCAAACACAAAAGTTTAATGTCTCGTGTTAGCCAAAACACCTGATGAGCTGAATGCCGAACTTTGTTCCTACCTTTCTGCTTTATCGGCCTGTTAGCTGTAAGTTTGGACCTCAGAAGGAATTTTAGACTTCAGATGCCATTTGGGAATTGCTACCATGCAGGGCAAGCCATGCAAGAGAACTTTCTACGATGATGGAATTGTTCTGTCCCTGTACTGCCCAGTATCATAGCCGTGAACCCACGTGGTTAGTGAATACTGGAAATGTGGCTAGTGTGACTGAGAACTGAATTTTAAATCTATTTTGTTGAAATTTAAGTAACCATACGAGGCTGATGGTTACCCTATTGGACCCTGTGCAGCCACAGAGGATAATTGTAGCTGAGAGAGTAGATGAAATGATCGAGTAGGCGATAGGAACAGCGTATCCAGAATCCCAGAAAGAAGTGACATTGTAGGGTGAGAGGAAGCAGAGGGGCCCTACAGGGAAGCAAGCAAGAAGGTTGGTAGAAATTAGCTGAAGGAAAGCTAAAGAGGAAAAAGCTTTTAGGAGGGAAGAGTGGGCAACAGTTTCGGCAGAGAAGAACATGTAACCAGCACGAGGAGATGCAAAGACAAAGCCATCTCCGTGGACTGCGGATATTAGGTGACCACGGGGACCTTTGATACCCACAGGAGCGTGAGGGATGCAGAATCAAACTGCAGGGGGTTTGGGAATGAACTGGTGACTAAAATTAAAATGATAACAATAATTACAGCCACAGACACAGCATCATGCCCCAGAACTACATCAGAAAGCAGATAAAAAGACATCTTTTTCAAAATCACGTGTGGCTTAACTCAGAGTTATTGGAAAGACCAAACTGAGAAGGACATTAAAATGACTGTATTTCCTGACTTCTAGGATGGCTTCAATCGTAAGGTGCACCATCAAGATAATAATAACTTTCTTTGGAGGGGGAAGAAAGAGTCACCACTTAACAGGTACACGCCAATTCTAACAGCCAGGCTTTCTAGACGCAAGGGAATGTAGTGTATAATATTCAAAGGTAAAAGGTCTTCCTTAAAAACGTTATGCCTTCTTTCCATCGGAGAAGGAAACCTTAGCTCTATGGAGAGATTCCAATCAGTACTGTCACAGATTCTCAAAGAATTCTGGCTAAGCATTCTTGCGCAAATGGTAACTAGAGGAAAAAACATATGACGGTTGCCACGGGAGGTAATAACATTAAGACAAAGAGCAGGGCGTGAGAAGAGGGCAGGTTGACTTAGGTTCCAGAGAGAATGGAGACACGGCATTACTCTGCCATCACCGGCCTCAGTTACAGAGATGGGGCCAGCGAAGAATCAAAGTCTGAGCACATGTGAAAGACCGCATATGCTTAGGTTAGCTCCGGGTTCGGGTAAGGCCGCTTGTGAATTCTGGTACCGAACAAACGGTCCTCATCTGAGGCCCTGCCAGCATCCTCAGACAGTCGGAGGAGATGCAAACCACTCTTGTCTCACCCCTCCCCATCCCCACTCCTGCCATTTCGGGTCCTTCCAGGTCAAAAAGGAGACTTTTCCTTCACCTTCCTCGGTACAGTTAACATGGCCATTATACCTAGCTCACATCTTCAGGTGCACTGAGAAATATTTACTTTTATTAAAGAACACAGAATCATGGAACTAGAAAAGACATCCAAAAACCACTCCCAACCAGGGATCTGTCTTCAGACAGGTATTTGTTTACCCTGCCCCCAAAAGATGATTCTGTATTTCCTTCTTGCAGATCCCAAGGGACAGAGATGCAGTGCTTTGCCTTGTTTGTTTGTGGCAGCATTTTATCCAGATGTTGCTTATCCAGAGCAGAGACCTGTATATTCATGGCAAAATGCACCAACCTCGAGGCTGGAGTCTTTGTTCAAATGCTTACTGTATTTGAATAAACACATTGGGGTCACTAAGTTCCTCCCAACAAATGTTTTAACATCTTCCCATTTCTTTCTTCCATTTGTTCAATTCATTTCAAAAATAATAATCGTTGTTCTTTGCCCTTTTGTCCAGTTTGTTACTCTGTCTTGTATTTTTTTTAATTAGGGAAATTTAGTGCAACATGTTATGCCTCTGATTCTAAATGTCGACAGTAAAGCTCTCCAAACTCATGATTTCTGTGGCAAATATAACCCAGTCTCACTGCCGAGTCACAGAGGCACGAGCATTAACATTTTATGCTATATGACAAAATACTGCACTTTTGGAAAGGGCCGGAATTAATGTTACTATGACAACTCCAAATTTCTGACTTTTATGCATGTAAAATTTCAAGGATACAGTTGCATTATAACACAAGTTTGTTTATAAGATCTCTCCTGAGCACTAAGATATTTATTACGAGTCCTCACTGAGACCGATAGAAAGTGTCACACACCCCCCCCCATAGCAATACACATCAGTGAAATAGATGGGAGTGTATATGTGGTTGCAAAATATTATGAAATCGATTAAAATCTTATTTCTTTCATAGCTGCTATACTTATAAACACATACATACAGTATGCAGCGCTGGATATAAATACAAATAAAACATAAAGAGAAAACATATAAAACCTCATAAATATACAGTATCCTGCCTTATCAATATTCATTTATGCATATCTCTGCACTCACGCATTAATAAAAGCACATATATTGGATTTGAATGTGTGAGGGATGGGTAGGGAAGCTGTAATCAAGATATTCAAGCTCTCCTCTTCATGGAGAAGTATTACATTATCTCTCTCAGCCTATTATGTTTTCTGAAATTTCCAAATGTATGTTTTGGCCTCTTCAACTTTAGTCTTTTGCATTTAAGTAATGAGAAAGTTAAGTGCAATAAATGGATCACTCAAGGGCATTACAAAGAATGTTTTGATCTATTTAGAGCCTTTAACTTCAGAGCAAAGGCCTGGTTTAGTGTGACCTTAGTGAATTCAAACTGTTTTGTTTCACTAACAAGTGAAGCATATATTTCAATAGAATTAATGTATGACTAGCTTCTCAAAGAGGCTCCATTCTGGGGTTGGGGGGGTACTGATTTCAAAACTCCCTGAGACATATTTTAAAGAAAGCATCTCCGTATAATGCCAACTGATGAAAATTTGAGAGAGAGATATGGTCCTGCAGCTCTATTTTATTTTTGTTAGTGATCGGTGGCGCAAATATAGTTTTCTTCCAAAACGCAAAGTGCCGGGACTCTTGCAAGAGATCTGGACTTTCTCTCAACAAACTCCAACATGTCCCCCACGGATTCAGGGGGACAGGGCCCTGCTCTCTATTCTTATGTGGTAACTGTTAGGATTGAGGCCCATACCTAGTTCTGAGATTCTTCCCTGCTTCCTGAGTCCTCACCTCCCTTAGATGTCTTCCTTTTCAATGGCTTCTGTCCTTCCTTCAGCAGCTATGAATAATGTGCCAACATCCTTACTAAAGGCCAATTGTTTTATGGAGCTGGGATGGATAATTAGTAAATTAATTCATTAAAGCTACCCTCCCATTATTGAACCAATCATCTGTATAAGCAAGATGTCCTTAGTTTATAAAAGACATTTGCGCCTGTGAGTGAATAATCGTGAACCTGTTCTTTTTCCTTTCTTGGCCAAATTTAGAAAGACATTTTACATGGAGTTCCTTTATGTCCTTACTAAAACAGCTGACAAAATATAACAGAGGCCAGAGGCAGCCTGGGGCACAAGGAGCCATGGGGGTCAACACAAGACTTACAATCAAGCTTCAGAAACAGAGCCTTCAATTTAGTAATAGCTCACATTTAATGAGTTCTTGTGGAGAGCAAGGTGCTATTTGAGATGCTCCATGGTTACGTGCTTTAATGCTCACAGTAAACTCACACGAGTGAAACAGCAATTGAACAGAAAGCTAAGTGACTTGCTCAAGTTCATACAACCAGAAAGCAGTGGAGCCAGGATTTGAACCCAGGAAGCCGGGCTCCAGCCCACATTCCATTGCTTTTCTTGCCTTCAGTTTTCTCAGACCCCTTAAGGAGATTCAGAGTTTTAAAAAGCATAGAGTTGGGGTGCCTGGGTGGCTCAGTCGGTTAAGCGTCTGACTTCAGCTCAGGTCATGATCTTGCAGTCCGTGAATTTGAGCCCCGAGTCAGGCTCTGTGTTGACAGCTCAAAGCCCGAATCCTACTTCAGATTCTGTGTCTCCCTTTCTCTGACCCTCCTCTGCTCACACTCTGAATCTCTCTCTTCCTCTCTCTCTCCCTTTCTCAAATATAAATATACATACATACATACATACATGGCATAGAGTTTTAGACTTTCTTGAGGCATCCTATTACCACCCCCCGGCTGAGGATGGGAGAGGTCTTCCATATAAGTAAAAGCTTCAGAGGACCTCCTGTCACTTGAAACAGCTTTGCCTCTTACATGTCTGATATTTAAATATTCTTTTATTTTTTAGAGAGAGAGTGTGAGGGGCGTAGGGGCAGAGAGAGGGGGGATAGAGGATCCGAAGTAGGCTTTGAACTGACAGCAAAAAGACCAATGTGGGGCTCAAACTCACAAACAGTGAGATCATGACCTGAGCCAAAGTCAGACGCTCAACGAGCTGGGTCACCCAGGTGCCCTGATATGTCTGATATTTAACCTACATCATTGCCTTTTAGTTAGTGGGAGAAGAGAGAACCGAACTTCAGCTTTAATGGTGAGATTTTTCTCTTTATAATCGTATAGACTTCTTAAGATTAAAGTATAATCTCTGTGGAAAAAAAACACCAAACAATCATCCTTAATAGTCATGTCATGTTAATTATCAATCCTTGTAATAATGACATGGTAATTAGCACTATACTATATTTTTTCTGTTTTTTTATACATATTTTCATATTTTAGATAATATTGTATATAGTAATTACTAATACTATTTAATACCAGTGTGTAATCACTAACATGCTGAGAACTATTTCATTTCATTTATATCACAAGCTTCATGCTGGTAATGTTATTTATTTATTACCAGGCCAATGGCTTTGTATTTTATTCTGTGTAATATCTACTGTGTTTACAGTTGAACATTTGTTTTTCCTCTTTTTTTTAACTTTTATAGATAATACTGAAATGAACATCTTCATGTGTTCTAGATTATTCTAACATGGATACGGTAGATTGGTAGACATGGAATTAGGTCAATGGGCTGACCTTTATAAGGCTCTTTCTGATAGTTATTGCCAAATTGCTTCTTAGAATCTACTATACAATACTTGCTGGAAGCCTGAAACATCCTCTTACCAAGTTAAATCATCAGAAATCTCCATGGAAAGAAAGAAAGAAAGAAAGAAAGAAAGAAAGAAAGAAAGAAGAAAGAAAGGAAGGAAGGAAGGAAGGAAGGAAGAAAGAGGACTCCATATTTAAAACTCATTAATGTTACTTCTCAGAATTCCCTTCCCAAAGTCACATGTCAAGAGTATGGTCTTGACTTTCATTGAGAACATTGGGACCAAGTCTGGTGAGCAAAATCACTGTTTAAAGCATTATCTACAGCATTAGTCATCATCATCCCGTAAAAAGGAGCAAGCAAATTCTATCCTGTTTGATTAACTGGCACACATCCATCTTTTTTCATCTGAAGAAAATGTATAGGATTCCATTGTTACCTGGACAGTCAGGAAACATAAAATTTAAGTAAATATCCTAGAGTAGCCTACAAAATGAAATATAAACTTTCCATGGGCAAAATATTCTGCCCACCATTTTGTCCCAATCTAGCATTCCAATCACTCTCCTGTTATTCCTGTAAGCAAACTCTGTCCTGGACAATTTTATGTCCCACTTTTTTATGACTTCAGTTGTCTTCAGCATCCTCATTACATGCACAGTGCCATTATCTAAACACCTTACTTGAGTCTTACATGTAAGTCTATTTTCTTTACTTGCCTTTTTAAGTCCAACTTGGTGACTAGGTCATAAGCCCAGAGGGTCTCTCTCATGTTTACATCCTGTAGGAATTCTTAGAGAAGAGGGTTTCGTATCTTAGGTTTATTTAGTTACATGTATGGGGTCTATTGTGTATTCCCCAGGGAAATACAGTGAGGCAAGAAACTCAGTTATTACCCCCTTATAACCCTTAAGAACTTGAACCCTTTATATCATAATAACCTCTAATAAAGGCATAGTCACTTAAGCTAGGAAGTCATTCTCCTGTACAATAGAAACATAAACTGCTAAACAGGTCCCGCTTTCATTGTTAGGACTATAGCTTAGTAGAAGATGTCTGCTCTAGAATTTACTGAGTGGTTAGCAAAAAACAAATGTTGACTCAGTACTTATTGTGTGTACCTAACCTCTCTCTGAGAGAAGAGGACATTTCTGAAAACCCCCTTTCAGTTTGGTTAGGGTTTAGAAATTTCTTTCTGTAACCCTGCACCAGGGAACCTTTCTCAGGAGCACTGCTTCAACTACTGTAAGTGTGCTTTGTAGAAACATCTCTGGAGAGTGCTTATGTTCTACGTAAAGCCATTATTCTTCAGTATGGAAGCTCAACAAACTGGCTGTACCCCTTTGTATCCTCGAATCATTTCCTCTCTAGTTTCCAGAATTACTTGAGAAATACTCACTTTATGAACCTCCCTTTGTAAAGTAACAGTTTGACCTGTGTGCCTCAGTCAAGAGCAGAGTCATAAAATGTGGCTAAACAAGGCACTTGAGGGAAAAAAAAATCAGGGTCAACGTACAAGTCAGCCTAGCAAAGGAATGAATTCACTGAGTAAAGTCACCAGGTAATGGGTAGGTTGGAGGCAATTGAATTTTCTCCTGGAGAAGTCTTAAACTCGTGGGAGGGCAAGGGAAGGAAAACAGACTTGTTGATCCAAGAGGCTCTTTAAGTCTCTCATGTCTCAAGTGTGGAAATGTCCAAAACTAGCCATTGAGATAAGAGAGGCATCTTCAAAACAGGCAGCAACAGCTTTCCTTAATGCCATCAAAAACCTGCAACAGAGAAAATGCAGAAACCGTCATTCAGATCCTAGAGACCGGGAAGTAGCTAATGGAACCATATATTCATCATATTGATTGGCCCATTGATTTTTTCCCCCCTTTTCAGTGCCCATTTCTTGGTCCTGTGCCAGAGATGCTCTAAAGAGCTTAAACAAAACTTACACCAAATCTTGCCAATGGTCCCCAGGGAACCTACAAACTAACTTTATCTGTTGTTGAGAGTGCAGGCACACAGGCAAATCCCCTCCAGAACAATTGCAGAGTTCTGGATCCAAAAAACTGCTAAACCTATCTAATTAAGAGCCCCAACTGGGAAGGGAGGTAAGAAAAGTCCTATGTGGTAAACATGGATGGTTGGGCCAAGAGGATATAAAGAAAGATTTGCTCAGGTGCCCCTGAGCAAACAATATTTAGTATCCTAATACCTAATACATTATTACAAGTGAAGGATTCTTATCTCAGCATTGAGAGTATGGATAGAGCATATTCATTCTCCCAGAACCAATAACAGAAATTCTGACAACATCAACTCCTCAATCTGTTAATGTTCAAGCTCTACTTTTTAAGAATTGTTCAGCAGATTCCTGGGTCCACCTTCGGTGAATCTGATTTAATAGGGAACGGATTATAACAAGAAGATTCCTAGGTGAAGGGGGTCTTTGGAGAAAACTTGGAGAAACACTGCAAATATGTTAACTATAAGGGAGCAAATTGGACAGTGTTAAATATTTGAATGATTAATGATGATCTCCTTATTTTGTCCACTTACGCTACACAGAGTAACCTAGAGAGCTTCCTGCCAGCCCTTGAGTAACAGAGATGCACAAAGATTGGTATTAATTAGAAACCTCTGGTTGCAAGTAGCAGAAACTGACTTAAATCAACTCAAGCATATCAGGGTGATTTTATTATGAGGCTATGATGATATCCTACAGAAGTTTGACAACCTAAGATAAGTTACTTGAAATTCATAATACTCTGCCTCTCTTGTATCTGCTAGTTCTCTCTCTCCCTGCCCTCATATTCCTTCCCTGCTTCTCAGTTTATAAGGCAGGAAATGGCGGCCCTGAAGTTCCCCAGTTAACACATATGAGTTCTACACAAAGACCAAATTCCAGTTCTGACTTGGGTTAATTGCTACCTGTGGTACAATTAATATGGATCCAAGGTCATCTAGAAGTCAGAGGTCACATGAAGGGTGAAGAGTCATCTTGAGTAGGGAGTGATAAAGAATTTAAAGTTTTAATTATATCTTTCTAGGTTTTTATTCTCCCTCAAATCCTCTCACTCTAAACAGAGATACTTCACAACAAATCACGCAAAACGTAACCTCATGTAGCAAGGAAGCAATGACCCATAGATGGCTGTTTCTGAGAAGGAAAACAAAATAGATAGGATTTGGTCTCAGCACAGGGTCAGCTCAAGATACAATTGCCAAATAAATGGAAAGTATCTGATTCCCCTTTTCTTCTCTTTCCAAGCCTTTACACTCTACCTACGTCTCTTTGCTCACTTCATCTTCTTCAATAAGTAGAGTGAGTGTTACTAATCATTTGTACCCAGTATGCCTGGGTTAAGTTGATCTGTCTCTTAATTCTTTGGGGCCAAAGATGACCACAATGACACTAAAAACACCCATTTGAATGACAGAGCATTCATTTTATTTGCCCTGAAGGAATCTCTCTTTCCTAAGGCATTGGGCAAGCGAGTTATTCCTTGTGCTAGGATTTTAGTGAGTCTCACATTTGAGCAATAAAGCAAATCAAAATGGACAGAGTATGATCAGGAGTCCTGATCTCAAAAGCAGATATATTCTCAGATATATTTTTTGGCACTCCGTGACCTATTTGCCTGTATCAGGAGATTTTTCTGTTTTTAAATATTTAAACAGGGTGAAAGAGTTCATTTCAGCCTCTGTGATGAGCAAACCCCATGGTACTCTTCCATAGGCTGAATAGAATTTTCTTTCTGAAAAAATTCATCCTCCAAAGGTTGAAGGTTGAACTGTGTGCGTTTGGGGTGGGAGTAGCTGAGGCGAGTTTGATCGCAATTTAGCAAACCTTAACATTCTTCACAAACTCCATAATCTATTGCTTGAGGGGCTTTTTACCTACCCATGTGTTCTCTACTGGCAGCTAGTTGGGGTGTGTGTGTGTGTGTGTGCATGCGTGTGTGCGTGTGTGTTGTTTTTTAATCAAGCCACAGACTTCTTTGCTTGAGATTTTACAAGTTATTTCTGGATTTAATTTGTACATTTGAAGAATCCACAATAAGCATCTGGTCTTTTGAGGCTAAAGGTGCTTACAAAGGCTCCCATCAGAAATCTGACCCAGCTTCAAGTGAGTCTCCCTTTGAGTCCAATGAGCACAATTTTGAGCTTTCAGCTGAGGTGTGGCTCTTATAGGATGAGCTAGTGCCACTGAAATCTGTAGGACAAGATACAGCAATTTGTTCCCATGCGTTTTCTACCCTCTGGGAATTCACAATCAGAGGAGGTCACTCTATACTGAGCCACCTTGTGGCATGTAGGAAAACAGCAGCCAAAAGCAGAAGTTCTGGGTGACACAAACATTTTGGGGACACTCTTTGGGGAGAGTGTGGTCGTGATTCATGGGACTTCTTAAGGCAATAAAGCAATTGGACAACAGAGCTTTTTTCGGCTACTCAGTTTGTCTTCTGTAACTTAACTCTTCTGGGACATGGTATTAGCCGAGTGATTAAGAGAGAAAGCTTAGGAGAGCCACAAAAATGAGTCACATCCTTACTCCACCAGTTACTGGCCATATAACCTTAAAAAGTGATTCAGTCCGGTGTGAGTCTCTGAAAAATGAGAAAGATAATGGTATCTACCTCATACTTTTGTTGTGAGAATTAAATGAGATAATATGTGAGAAGGGGTTGGCATATGTCTGGCACAAAGCTGAAAACTCTTCAAGTGGATAACAAGAAAACAATTGCTATTGGACTTGTTTGGTGAATTTTCACTATTGCTCCTTTGAAATTCGAGCCACGCTTTTCTTGTATGGTCAAAAATTTGATGGGAGAGTTGCCTTTTGAGAAAAAGAAAATAATCTTTTAGAAAATACTGTTAAGTCAGTGTATTCATTTTCTGATTGTTAGATTCAATTAATCAGGTTAGAAGCTACTTATAGTTTCTCTGCACTCACAAAGAAGATATCCACTTGATGTCAAGGTAGGCTTTGAAAACTGCCCTTTTCTCTTTGTCTTCGTTGTACCATATTTTACCAAACAAGATATCTCGAAGTATTAGGAGATACTAGTCAGAAAAAAATCAGATCTACTGACAAGAACCAGGAGCTTCATGTGATGTTCATCGAGATGAAAGTTGAAAGTTGTTGGTGATGTTCATAGGACCCTTCCAGATGACACAGATTGATTGTATTGAAAGCCCAGCTAACCCAAAACCAATGAATGAAAAGTTCCTTTCCTGTTTCCTCTCTGTCTTCATCCTTTCTCTTTATATTTTAACAGCAAGTGACTCCTTTTTAAGTACTGATCTTTTGGATACATCTGAAAGCTTCGCCCAAACCACAGACCCTTTGCCTCTGCCAAAATACAATGGACAATCTGTCAAAGTGGGGGAAAAGTTATAGAAAAATTACTTTTATTGAAAAGAATATAGAAAAACCCCCCAAAGACTTCCAATTTTTCAGTGATCTTTCTTTCTGGGCAGTGTCTCCAAAAGAAAAGCGTTTAACAGAACAATGTAGAGGCTGAAACTTCACATCATTAATGGAAGGCACCAGATACCCAAGGAGATACTTCTCTTTCTATTTCTCAGGCTAATTCACCAAAAGAAGATCTTGGAAAGATGGATTCAATGCACTGAAATAGCCAGAGTCCCGGGTAATGGGATAAGGCTGTGATTTTCCTTATCCATTTGGAATATACGTGAGATGGCATGGAAACGAGAGTTAGGGAATCAAAGGATATCCAAGTGTAGAGACATGGATATTTCGAGTGTTAATGACAGAATGTATGTTCTCTGACCCTTCTCCATCAAATACATCATATTCAGTATGATGTAATTGAAATAGGGGGAAGCTAATTTCTACTAAGAAATTCAATATATTTTGCTGATTGTATTTTATTTTGAGAGGTGCTACAGGAATAGGAATTATCTTTAATATCCTGGGAGCTTATCATTGTACAGTACTTCGCAGTTTGAAAATCCCTTTTAAGTGGGTTGTTTGGTTTGATCTTCACCACAATAACGTGCGCTCCACCTATCATTTTTAGAATTCAAAATTGACAAATGAAGCTTGGAGAGATTAAGTGACTTGTTCAAGTCCACTCTGCTAGTAAATATTCACGCTGAGATAAGAAGATGGTACTGTTGGGAGCTTAAATGGAACACCAAGGAAACTCACGGAACTTCCCCCCCTTCAACTCTTTCAGAAACGAAGTACATTCCCTACTGAATACAGTTGTGTTCGTACATGGTACCAACTAAAGAGACCAGAGACCTCAAGTAAGTATCTTGCCAGCCCTGTAATTGGGACCGTTCCTTTCTCTCTAAATGGAAGAGCAGTGATGATAATAATTAAGTTCAGGCTTCTGTACTTCCTTTCATCTGAGTCCTTCCGCCAGACAGGAAGGACCCACCCCCTCTACATGGTACGGGTCTCTTTTCAAGCCGGTCCACCTCTGTTAACTATCTAGACCTTAGTTTTTGGTAAAGGCAAACATCTTAAGGAAAACTCAGGAGACTGCACCCCCAAATGTGTGGTCAAGTCTGTTTTGGGGAGAGCAGGATGTCATAGATGTTTAAAACTTTTCTGAACAAATAAGGTTGCTGCTCACATAAAAAAGGGAGGTGAAGGAGCCATCAGAATCTCTAGTCAGCAACACCGGCGAGTTTAGTGGGGAGAGTCTGAAGGCAGAGCCTGAATAGGAATGTGAGCACTCCTTCCCTCCGTCCCTGCCTCTTCTCAGCCTTCCACCTGCAATAGACTGTATTCATATCTCCCAGAGGAAATATGCTATTACTGATAATATGATCACTGAAACACTGGGAGTGGTTAGATACAGAGCTCTGGCAGTGGGTTAATAAAAGGCCTAATGAAGAACAAAAAATCCTGCCAGTCGCTGTAAAAAAATATTGCCCACGGGAAATTATAAATCAGACACCATGGTGTGAAGTTAAAATATATATATATACATATATATATATATATATATATATATATATATATACACTGCATTGGCTCGTTGATAAATGCAGGAGTGGGCAGACTGGTGACGAAACAAATATGTCACTGATGCCCTTGAAGTTTCAGTCCACCTCAGCATGATGCAGTTAAACGCCTCAGCAGTGCAAAGCCAAAACCACATTTACTCAGCCTTGTCAGATCACACTGCACCGGGCGGCAGAAACAGGATGCCTGGTCCACAAATTAGTTATAATTCCCAGAGCCTCACTCGCCTTTGCTCTTTTTATTTTTCTCTTTTTTTTATTTGTTTGTTTGCCTGATTCCACAGCATTAATCTCAATAGACTCCTAAATACTGCTTCTGAATAGAGACCTGTATTTAGAGTTTTCTTAATATATTCACATTGAGCTTGTCAGGAAAGAACCCAGTGGAAATTAGTTTTATGGGCAGCTTCAATGCAGTTCTTTCCACCAATATAGGAACACATCAAGGCAAAGGCCCTAACAGCCTCACCCTACCTTTTAGCTAAACTGTCAGTGATCTGGGAAAAGAGTTGACCTCTCCAACACTAGGAACACTCACACACCTTCAGCCAAGAACACGTTGACTGCCTGATAAATACTCACTGAGGGGTTACAGTTCATGCTCTTGGCTTTGCCCCTTCATGGAGTCACTCTTGCCTGTGACCTTTCTCTTTACCCCCACTGTCCAATAGGCCAGTTCTTCTTCTCCAAGGGATCACTTCTGCCAGCTTTTCACCTGGTTGATTGTGTGCCAACTGTTGAATCCCCATTGGAGACGCGCATGCCCCAGGGTACATGGGGAAAGGTGACCAAACAGTGCAGTGTGATTAGCGCCAACGAGAACCCCTCGGTCCTGCCCCCTCCCCACTATCACCCAAGAAGCCTGCTTTACATTCTACCTGCTGGAGCTGCTGTCACTCAGTGTGCCACTGAAAGAAACAAGGACAGGCTGGAATGTTTCAGCAACTCCTTTTCATTTCTTAGGAATTCCAAAAAGGCAATTCTTGAAATGTAAGGAAGCTCTATTAGGGAAACTTCCATCTCTCTTCAGGAATTTCCACAACGAACCTCCAATAGATTGTATAGGGAGACATCTCTACTTGAAATGAACATCTGGACCTTTATCCTGGATTCTTCTTCTATTTTTTCTGGAGATCTCTAAAACATCAGCCCCAGTACTGTTGCCCTGGTATCAGGGGGTCTCTTGGTCCCAGACATGGATTCATGATTCTTTTCTTTACTGAGGTGAGGTGAGAATATGTAAACCACACTTTACTAAGGATTCAGGGATGGGGAAAAAATGAGAAAAGAGATAGTAAAGGGAATATACAATTTAGTCATCTGATACACACATTATAGCTTTATAAAGCTGTCTGATGGAGCATTGACTTCCATATGCCAGAACAAATTTCTGATGGAGTTTTCATGGGTGCACAGTGCAGCAAAATGCAAAAGAACAAAATGCAGTGAGATTTTCATATTATCTATAATATATATAGTAAGTTATACTTATTTTATTTATTCTGAGATTATGTCCTCTGTCTTCTTATTATCTATAAATAGTCCTCTCTTTGAGTAGATTACACTAGCATTTTCAGTGCCCTTATTTGGTAAAATAAAAAGTAAGTCATTCTGTGCTACTCTCCCACTTTTTAAATTTACTGGTCCCAGAAATCCAAAGACCTGGCACCCACCACAGCAAAGGGGTGACTTCCTACCTTGTTCCCAATCTGCCTCAACATGACAGAGGCTACCTTCCCCCATCACCATGGAACACCTCAAACATATCCAGAGATCCTAAAGTAATTCCCAAGACAAGGAGATGTTCTCCCCCAAAATATAGGAGTTTCCTTTTACTCCAACATCAAAGTACCAACTTCATATTTTTTTTTATTCTGAGGATTTTTTTTCTTTATATTGAACTTTGAGAGAAAAACTGGTTTCTGGGAGGTGCTGCCGAGCTGCTAAGAAGACATCTACCATGTGGAGACAGAAATCAGATCACTGGCTCTCCAGTGTTTGCACTGTCACTTTCATAAGGTAAGCCAAAGATCCCTTTTCCCATCCTTGTACACTTAACAATGGTATTATATTTATTTGGTTGTGCTGTTATCAGAGGGAGCTTTGCAATGTTGCCAAATTTGCCGCCTCCAGACTTATTTATAGAATAAAGTCCTTGAGGGAATCTAGTTTATTTAGTCATGGTAGTTTACAAATTCCAGCTTATGATTGGTGTTACTCCATACCAACTAAATAACCCAACCAAGTTAGGTTAACTAATTCTTAACTCAGTAGGTTATGTGTGTATAGCTCTTGGTCTATGCCAAGTTCTATAAGGACTGTGAAATGGCAGGTTGTTCACCCCTAATTTCTAAGTAGTAAAGAAGTGACGTGTGTCCAAAGGAGTTCTTTAAGAGGCAACCATGGAGCTACAAACCATTCTTTTAGAATGAGCATTTTTGTGATTAATTGTTTTATATATTTGGGGGCTCCCGTATTTGGTGCATAGACATTTATAATGTCTTCCTGGTGGATAGACCCTGTAATTATTATATAGTGCCCTTCTTCGTCTCTTGTTACAGCCTTTAACTTAAAGTCTAGTTTGTCTGATATAAGTATGGCTACTCCAACTTTCTTTTGACTTCCAGTAGCATGCACTCTCAACAATAGCCAAATTATGGAAAGAGCCTAAAGGTACATCAACTGATGAATGGATAAAGAAATTGTGGTTTATATACACAATGGAATACTACTTGGCGGTGAGAAAGAATGAAATACGGCCTTTTGTAGCAACGTGGATGGAACTGGAGAGTATGATGCTAAGTGAAACAAGTCATACAGAGAAAGACAGATACCATATGTTTTCACTCTTATGTGAATCCTGAGAAACTTAACAGAAGACCATGGGGGAGGGGAAGGGGGAAAAAAGTTAGAGAGGGAGGGACGCAAATCATAAGAGACTCTTAAAAACTGAGAATAAACTGAGGGTTGATGGAGGTGGGAGGGAGGGGAAAGTGGGTGATGGGCATTGAGGAGGGCACCTGTTGGGATGAGCACTGGGTGTTGTATGGAAACCAATTTGACAATAAATTTCATATTAAAAAAAAGAATGAGCATTTCGCAAACCCTGAGCTACAGATGAATAAGCCATCCCTTCCAGAATGCTGGTTTGATAGATTCTTTCTGAGTTTATTTTCTTTTGTCATTCCTGTTCCTGCTGTGCTGAGAGATCTTTAAGAAGAGCCTTAAGTCTACATCTGCATAAGGAGTACTCAGAGACATAATAGGAAGAACCTCCTGTCCACATCTGAATTTGGAATTAGAGAAGAAAGAGAGTAGAAGCTTCTGTGCCTCTATGAAGTTTCCTAAGGAAAAATGCATCTTGGGAATAGAGAGAAAAGCCTACAGGAAAACCCCCTCCCTTTCACTTAGAGGTTTCGTGTTGTGCAATTTTAGAGAACTGGGCTCCTATTTGACCAAAGATCCACTAAATGCTGTTAGGTAGCCAATAAAGAGAAGGATAAAAAATACATCTTTGAAATTGGTCCGTGAAGTTTGTTGGTGGTCTTAAAGAAAGCAATTGTAGTGGAGTGGCAGGGGTGGAAGCCATTCTAGAAGGTGTAGAGGAGTGAATTCAATGAAAATGTGGAAGTAACATTTGTAGAACAATCTCGGGAAGCTGAGCTGTTGAAAAGTGTGGGGAAATGGAGTAAAGAAAGTGTAAAGAGCGGAAAAACTACAGCATATTTGTACAATGGGAAAAATCATTGAGGAAGAGAAAGATTGATGAAAGAGAGAGAGAGGAAATGGCCAAATAAGCAAAGCCTTTAACAAATTCAGAGAGATTGTGATTGGGAGGATGTATGGAGGTACCAAGATCTGGAAAGAGAAATGATATGCACTTATTTTTAATAGTAATAAAGAAGAGAAGAGAAGAGGTGCTGTCGTAGGTCAGTTTGGATCACCAATTATGATGATGGAAAAAATGACAAGACTTCTCATCTTATGGTTTCTATTTTCATAATGACTCTCGGTAATTAGCTGAAATGATAATAAGAAGTGAGAATAGAAGAGATTTTTAAATGGTGCTCAATTTTTGTTTTAAATGTAGAATGGTTGAGCCATCTTGAGGAGTCATGTGAGATCTGATTCCCCCCCCCAACACACACAAGCTATGGTGTACATTCCATGTGCAAATACGGAAAAGGCAAGAAAAGTTGAACCAAAGCTAGAACTTCACAAAGTTCATACAACACTGGGAGAGAGGACAACAGCATCAAGAAGATTTGCAAGGGAGAAATTATAATAATGGATCATGAAATCTCAGCTAGAAATGAAGAGGAGCGATAGCAGAAATGAGCTGAAGGGTTATGAGTAAGCAATGGGATTAACGGATTGAATATGTCATGAAGTAGGAAGTAACAGCATAATGGGAAGCTGTGGTCAGAGAAACACATGCATGCGTTTGAGATTTGGGAGTGGGTGGAGAGGAAAAGATCACTTCAAAGAGAAGGAGAGGAACTGAGAAGTCAAATTCCCAGGAATGATGAAAGGAGTGTAGAAGGAAAGGAAGATGCTGAGGTCAAAATTTGATGAAAGAAGAAGTGGCTAGAGGAACTCTGAACAATGGTCACAAGAACAAGATGATGGTCTGTCTAGAAAGGCAGAGCCTCAAGGGTGCAGGGGGTTGTGTAGGAGAGAGGGGAATACTGGTCGAACAGCAGCATGGTGCAGAGGAGGGTAGTAATGTGCCCTTCCAGTCCTGGCAAAGGACACAAAGACCTCTCCAAAAGAGAGGGATACTGAGTAGGGAGGTCAAGATTCAGTCCAAGGCATGAAGTCAGATTTCAGTCCAAGGCATGAAGTAGACATTTATCAGAGAGTTTGACTCTCAAGGGCTATTTACCTCCCAAGGGGAGGGTGTCAGGATTTGAAAATGAGGGGAGGGTGGAGGGTTAAGACAGTTGTCCAGTGATGAGAGTTCAAAGACTAGGGGATGAGAAGGGGACAAGCAGAACTGTGAGGCTTGATGGAACCGTTCCCAGGTACTGCCTTTTTCATAAACACCGCCACAATTAGGAGCATTATTGAGTGTCTGCAACGCATGGGGCCTGCATTTTACATGCATGATCTCATTTAAACTTCAGACAATTTATGAGCAAGTGGCTTCATGTCCCATTTTACAAAAGATGAAATTAGGATTTAGGCCATGTGACTTGCCTGAAAATACACAGCTTTTGAACAACAGAGCTTGACCACTCCTCTACATTGCCTGTCATTTAGTAACAGGTGTAGGACTGAAGGAGCCGGTCATCAACTGAAGTTTTGTAAATCAAGTCAGAGCACTAATTCACTAAAGGAGCTCAACCTTTCTGGACATACTATTATTACTTCTCTGTCAGTGCAAAAATACTCCCCCCCCCCCCCCCGCAATGGACACATTCTCAGTAATCTGTTTGGCCACTCCCAATTTTTCTTGAACCAAAATTAATTTTTATTAAGAGGTATAGTTACATAGTCCTCTGGACCAGAAATGATCAAAGTATTTTACAGACAATAAGTAGTCTCTGTGACTTAAAAAAGAAAAAAATGACCCAATAAGGTCAGTGGCAAAACAAGAATTACACCAAGGCATTATGACACTACTCACTATAAAACACTGCAATTCCTTACTCATTAGCCAAGCTTTATTTTTCATGGGATGTATTTCAAATGAGGATATGCTATAAGTAGAAAACAATACATACGGGTTCATTAGTCTTGCTCTTTTAAAGATAAATGCTGTATGTGGGATAAATGCTGTGAGCAAGAAATTATAAGCAGGTTCCCATATGCTAGATATCTATTTCCACAGCTCCTATCATCATGGTTTCTGGGCACTTTGACAGATAGATGAGGCTAATTCAGGCAACGCAGTACATTCGGAAGAGTAGGTGAAAATCCTCTTTCTCCTTAGCTCCCTGCCTCGAAAGACAATAATTCATTGGAAAGTAAAAAGAAGAAAAGATTTGCTGGAATGGAAACCTAAGAGGAAAGCCACACAGGAAGGGCAAGTTTTGATCTTTTTGTTCCCAGTAATACTGGTGACAGCACGACCCTTTGACCAAGGTGTTTGGAAATCTATCCTAAATAAATAACACTAAGTGGGGAAAATGATGTATGCTAATCATCCTAGCATTAGATAGGGAAAAAATTTCAAAGCAAATAAGATAGAAAGGTGTGCGAAAGTAGGTGGTATTTTAAAATAATTTATGGTGTATATTTACCTGAATATTATGTAACTGTTAAAATCATATTTATAAAAACCATAAAATTATTTGGGAAAAATCTTATAATGTTAAATGACAAAAGTGGTAATATGTTAAATGTAATATGTAAAATGTCAAATAATTTAAGAGTGTGATTATAGCTGTGAAAAAGAAAAACATGAAGCATAGGAAAAAGATTGGGTTTAGGTGTTGAGACAAGCAATAATTTTTTTTAATTCTTGCAGCTTCCTGTGTTTTTCAATTTTCTATTAAGAAAAAATGTCTCATTTTGGAATACAAATAATAATGCCATGATCTGGGGTCTGAGAGCTGGAAATTCTACCAAGAATCATCACATGTTCAAAATCACTCAGTACGGGCTTCCGATAAGGATATCATTACTGGCTAAAACTGTGGTATTTTTAAATCATATTTTAATCAAAATTTCCTGATTTTATATATCTTAAAATACATTAAAGTGTGGACAGTCTAAGGATTTTGACAAGCACACCCACCCATATGACCCATCCACTATCAAGATATAGAACATGTCCATTATTCCAAAAAGTTTCCTTATGCCCATTCCCAGTCACATCCTCCCATACTTCAGGACCAGGCAACCACTGATTTGTTTTCTATCACTATAGATTATTTTTTCCTGTTCCAGATTTTCACATAAGTGGAATCACACAGTTTGCACTCATTTGTGTCTGTCTCCTTTTACTCAGTAGAATGGTTTAAGATTAATCCATGTTGCTGTATCATAGTTTATTCTCTTTTTTTATTTCTTTATGCTTATATATGTATATATTATACATTTTCACCCATTCACCTCTTGGTGATCGTTTGAGTTGTTTCCATTTGAGGATATTATGGATAAAGATGTTACAGACATTTCTGTTCAAGCCTTTCTATGAACACTTTTTCATTTCTCTTGGCTAAATACCTACCAGGGAAATTTCTGGGTTATATGATAAGTGTATGTTTAACTTCATAAAAAGTAAACCACTTTCTATGTGCTTTTCCAAAGTGGTTTTAACCATAAAGGCTCTAGGAGAAAAACTTTTCAACTTTAGGATAGACCAAAAAATTCTTAAGACACAAAAAGCAGAAACCATAAAAGAAAAAATTATATATATATATATATAATTTCATCAAAGTTAAAAATTACTGTTTTTCTGAAGGCAGCACTAAGAAATGAAAAGGCAAGCAACAGACTGGGGGAAAATATTTACAATGTATATATGTGTAAAAGGACTTGCATCTGAATACATAAATAACTTTTACAACTCAATGATAAGAACTCAAACACCCAATAAAAACATGGGCAAAAGATTTGAACAGACATTTCTACAAAGAAGATAAACAGATGGCAAAAAAAAAGCACATGAATAAATGTTCAATATCATTAGTCATCAAGGAAATGCAAATTAAAACTATGATGAGATGCCATTACACTTCTACCAGAATATCTAAAAGTGCAAAGATTGACAATACCAAATGTTGGTGAGACTGTGGAGCAGCTAGAACTCTCAAACATTATGTTTTTTAATGAGATGATTCATCTCATGTTCGTTTCTCAAACAAGCAAAGGATCACTCCCTTGGGTCAGGTCTGCGATTTCATTACTGTTCTACTTGTTCTCTATCTCATTATGCCCTCAGACTTTGCTAATCTCCAGAGCTGGATTATTGGATTTAGTAGAGCTAAAAATATCAAATTCTCTTTACATCAGGAAAGAAACAATTATTATTGGCCTGGTAAGTTATTTTAGGATATCATCACTAAAATGTTATAACTTTATACTTTTAATATCTCATTCCAACTTTGTTCTATGTCAATTGTCATAAGTTATTTTAGACACCATACCATATCTCCTTCTTCCCATCTAAATCTTATTATGTAATTAACCAAAAGTAATAAAATTCAGACCAGAAATAATTAGTAAATTCCTGGGGTATCTTTCAGTTTACACATCAGTTTCAAAAGTTAAATTTCCTTCTGACTGAAGTCAAGCTATATGAAGTCAATTAGAATGTTGATTGTGGGGGCGTCTGGGTGGCTCAGTTGGTTGAGCATCCAACTTAATTTTCTGCTCAGGTCATGATCCCAGCATTGTGGGATGGAGCCCCCAGTCAGCTCCGGGCTCCGTGCTGAGCACAGAGCCTGCTTGAGATTCTTTCCGTCCCTCCCTTTGCCCCTCCCCTGCTCACACACACACACTCTTTCTCTAAAATAAATTAAAAAAAAAATGTTGATTGTGCTAGGTTGTGGAGTTTAAACTCTGACATTAGGAAGAGTCAAGTATCGTTTCACTGAGTCTAGGCTTTTAATATTCTTTAATACTCTCAGTCTATGATAAGACATTTCAGTGGTCCCTCTGAAGTGAAAACAGGATTCCTCGTAAATTTCACTAATTATACTTCCCTGCAAGCCTTGTTTGCTCTATTTTTGTGTTATTCTGATTTTCCAAACCCCAAATCAGATATTTTAGGGGCAGCTGGGAGGAAAACAATCTGAGAGATGTTGTTGCAAGAGTAATGACAATATTTGGATGATTTTTGGAAAGAATGGAATAGATATTTTAAATCTGATTTTTCCTAGATCCTCAGATTGTTCATTTACCGGAGCTATACCATACCAAATGCTCTTATCACACCATAGCAGAAATATATTTTGATGATGTACTACTGAGACCTCCAAGTTTAGGCATCATATATATTTTATGGTTTTTTAAATTTTCTGTGGATTCTGCCCTACTTCAACTTCCTGTCCCCTTTTCAGTACCAATATTGATGGACTCTACTGTTCATTTCTTCCTAAACTTTCTTTAAAATGTAAACATGTACAGATTCAATCAGATGGCAAAATTGTTCATGGTACAGCCTGTACTTGCTTGGAGAAACATATTTAATTAATTAAGAAAAAAATAATAGCACTGTGCAGGAAAAGCAAAAAATGCAAGATCCAAACTCCAGCTAAGCTCTTTGAGCCATTATGAGTGACCCCTAAACCACAAACAATGCTAAAGTTCTTGGGAAAACTTTGTTTAACTGGCACCCACAATGCATATTAACTCAGAAGCAGAACCCTGCCAAAAATGTAAACCAGTCACTGTTGATAAATGTGAAAAGAAAATTAGCACATGGGCAAAAGGAAAAACACATCTTTGGTGTCAACCTTTCCATGAACTTCTCTACAGTTATTACAGTTGCTTTTGCTGGTTTTTGCGAAGGTGTGATGGATAGGGGCAAAGGTACACCTGGAGTGAAAGGCACAGCTGTTTGTAGTTGTAGTCTGAAACTATGCCAGGTACAACTGTGTTCATTGTTTGTGATTCCTGATGTACAGAGCCCCTTAAGATAGCTGCAAAAGTGGCGAGTTTTGCGAAGTTCCCCGATTTGGGTTGCCCAGAAGACTCACTAGAATGTTTGTAGGAAAAGCCTCCCAAGGCCTAATTTCTTCTCCAGATTCACTAAATCAGAACCCCTGGGCAGGGGGCCTGAGCATCAGCATTCCCTAATAACCCCTGATTCTGATGTACCCAATAAGGTCTCAGAAACTCTGCTAAAACAAACAGCAGCTGTGTCCAACCTAGTCTTCTGAGATGATAAGGGAGATAAGAGCATAAGTAAGGTCATAGAGCCATTCACAATTTATCAAAAAGTCCAAGAGAAATCACACATGAAATCTACAACATTCAGGTTTGGCAGTTTGTGGGGATTTTTTGGTCTCTAAATTTCTTTGAGGGATAGGCAATGGAGAAATGAATTATGTCATAAGAAAGCAATTTTTAATTTTTTTTATATCCTTTTAATGTTTATTTTTGAGAGAGAGAGAGACAGAGCATGAGCGCGGAAGGGGCAGAGAGAGGGAGACACAGAATCTGAAGTAGGCTCCAGGCTCTGAGCTGTCAGCACAGAGCCTGATGTGGGGATCGAACTCACAACCACGAGATCATGACCTGAGCCAGAGTTGGCTGCTTAATTGACTGAGCTACCCAGGCACCTCAAGAAAGCATTTTTAGTAGACAAGTATCTTCAACGATGAGCTCCATTTGGGAAAAACTAACAGAGGATCTCTACTAGATAGCTATGGCTTTTGCCTACACCACTGCCTACACTTCTTTGGGAAACAATACTTTAAATTTTTATTGTGAAAAGATCCCTGCCCCGCTGTCAGTCTGAGTCTAGTTAAGACCACCACTTCTTTCTGGGATGAACATGTGACCCAGTCCTGGATAATTCCAAAATCATATCCCCTCAGCCAGAATGATTGGTTAAGGTCCTTGAACATGACCCTAGGCATAGAAAGGTTGAGTGTCAGTTCTGGGCCTTTCTAGAAAGATAAGAAGGCAACCTGAGCTATGAGGACCACCATGATGGAAAAGTCTGTGTTAACATGAAGGCATTGCAAAGGAAAGCAGAGGCTAGCAAAGAAGACAGAACTGGTAGACTGACACCATTGGATCCCTTGGATACAGATGGACATCAATTGAGCAAGATCCTGGACTTGTCAGTTGTATTACTGAATAAATTTAATTTTATTAAAGTCCTTCATTCATTTTTGTGAAGACCAATTTGAATAAAGTTTTTTAAGCAACAGCAAAGCAACTCTGATGAATGCAAGATCCTTGTTAGTGAAATTGTCAGGACCATTAAGAAATCTAGAAATGCTTTATTATTCTATAGACAGCTTTTTTTGTTTGTTTTATTTGACAAACTAAAGCTTTAATTTCCCACAGTCAGAACCTCAAGGAATTATCGAGTCGATAATTCAATCCATCAGCAAGTATTAAATGAGCTCCCCTCTGGGCCTATCACTCTGCTAGGGTGATAGGAAACTGAAAGTAAGCAGCAGGCCTGGTCCCTGCCTTCAATAAGCTCACAATCTTCTTAGAGAAAGCACCTACATTAGAAATAATTCAGGGAGAGGGTCACCTACCTGGGTGGCTCCATCAGTTAAGCATCTGGCTCTTGATATTGGCTCAGGTCATGATCTCACAGTTGGGGGTATCGAGCCTTTCACTAGACTCCGTGCAGAGGCTGGAGCCTACTTGGGATTCTCTCTGCTCCTCCTCCACTCATGTGTGTACGTGTGCTTGCTCTCTTTCCCTCTCTCTCTCTCTCTCTTTCCCTCAAAACAAACACAAATTTTTAAAAAAAGAAATAATTAAGGGAGAAAGAAGAACATGAGTTTCAGTGAAAAAAAGTATTATTTAGCATGCCTTAAGTGCTCTATGTGAGCCAATCATCATATGAAGTGTGGTAGAAGGACCCTGAGAAGTAAATAGTATCACCACTGCTATCAAGGAGGTTATACCCAGAACATAAAACACGGATCCCAGAGATGATTTAAGTGCATTATAAAGCTACATGCCATAACTTACTAACAATTTAATAATTTCATACTAAGGCGTTAATGAGCAGCGTGGTAAGCACTTTACTAATTTACTGTAGATGCTCAGAGTCTCCTCCAGTGGCCTCCAAGAGCCACCAACTTCAATCTCGGAGGCTAATCTCACCGAAACATTGGACCTCTAGGGTTTGGGGTTTTGTCTAAACTTGACCACAGATCCCATGGCTTCTCCATTGAAACACATTATCCTCTAAAAACTAAAACAAACCCATGTTTCCCGATTCTCTGTCGTCAGTTTCCAACCTTTCATCATCTCCCTCCTCCTTTTTGTCCTCCAGCTCTCCATAATTCTCTAACTGTCCACCACCTCTCCAGCTCTGCAAACTGTTTTCATCCCAGTTTCCAGAGTTGTCCAAGTGTCACGCAAAAGAGTTCTTGTACTAACGTAGAGAAGGAGATGAAAGGAATGACACAGGAAAGTAGAAATTGGATCCATGTTGATAGAAAGCTCTATCTTTTTTTTTTCTTTTTCCTCTGTTTTTCTTCTTCTTTTCAACCTCCAAATCCAGATTCCTTTGGAAAGAAACCACTATGGAGTAAAAAGTTGTTTTTGAACT
Source organism: Prionailurus viverrinus (assembly GCF_022837055.1). NCBI lineage: Eukaryota > Metazoa > Chordata > Mammalia > Carnivora > Felidae > Prionailurus > Prionailurus viverrinus. Next base: position 23,270,452 of record NC_062569.1, read on the forward strand.
GCAAAAGATGACTTTACTAACCCAAGTGACTCTCCAGCATATGTGTGTCTGTATCTATGTGTATGTGTATACGTGTGTGTATACGTGTGTGTGTGTGTGTGTGTGTGTGTCTTGTGTGTCTTGAAGGTTGAGACTTCAGAGCTTTGGAAGGGTGAGGAGGCCAGGAGAGGTTAAGCATGAAATTCACCAAATAAGTACCCTTGTTTATTTTTTGTACTCATCATGTCTTCAGAGAGGGTGAGTGACAGATTAGATTAGTACTGCAAATATTCACATACCCAAAACACAAAGAATAGCTCAGTCATGGAATTAGAAAAAAGTCCAAGAATTAAAGGTTCTCTAGTGTCTATTCTGCTACCTTACTACCTTAATTTTGCCTTTCAATTCTTACTAATCTCCTTGTTAATGCATGGAGAGCATGAGGCATTGAAATGGAAATTACATGATTTGACTACATAGAACTCTTATTTTTAAATAAAAAGTTGACATTTAACTGAGTGATAGAATAATAATGTTAAAATATTAGCCAGCATGATCCCACCCACACACCCCAAGTGGTCTCATACCATGTCCTTGGCTTACCCACTGTTCAGTCAGCTAGGCTATTTCTATGTAATTGTTTCAGAGAAAGGATAGGACAGCAGAAAACAAAGAAAAAAAATAGTTGCTTCCCGATTCTTGGATTCAAAAGCCTAAACAGTGAGGTAGATGAGTAGAAGAGAGGCATGACCTAGCAAAAGATTGAGGATAAAATATCATGACAAAGCACACAGTTCCCCCTAGGTCCCCATGGTCAATTTAGGAAACAACATTCCCTGAACGTTATAGAGGTAGGAGCAAAGGAAATGCAATGCTAGCACAGACTTCAGCGTCCTCCCAAAGGAGGGTCACTGTCCATGTTGCTAGGATTAGCTCAAGGCAGGGGACAAAACCCCTGAGAAGTTTGTAGAATCTAGGTTGAGCCAAAGGAGACAAAACCTAAGAGAAAAAGTGACCGGCAAGTACATTTCAGCAGGTAGAATATCAAAATTTCCCACTCTGCAGTGTGGCGGAGGAGAAGGAAGATGGCTGCTGTTGGTCAGTATGGGTCAGTGTGGGTCAGTGTGGGAAGGAGAACAACTGGACTGGAAGTGATTGTGCATGCTGGAAGAAGGCATGTCTTCATGGTGACCCAAGTGGACGAACAACTGAGGTCCAGATGGGACAATGAATGTCACACTCATCGTGGACAGAGATCATGGATGATCATATAAGGCAATGGATGTCTTCAAAGGTGCCTATATGGGCAAATGACATTGAGGACCAGATTTTTGCCTGCCCCCATCCCTGCCTGTGCATAGTCACCCATCATGTAAGATCTGTAACATTAAATAATTTATAAAGGCAGATGGAATATCTGTTAAGCTCTATAAAAAACTGATGTATTTAAGTAATCAAAACCCACTATTCAGCTGAATAATAATGTTCAAGTAACTGTTTCTAATGCAGCAACTTCCCTTTCATATTGATGATCACAAAATTCTGTGAGTGATCTCTTTCTAAAATGAAGCTGATCAAAATTTTACAGCTGACAAATATGATCAACAGTCACCACATAACCTTAGAGTAATAAAAGCTGAAACAGTTGCACTTCACCCTCTTGAAAACAGAGACATGACTGAAATATTTGTAAGCCAACAGGCACCAAAGGCATTGCTTCAAACAATGCTCAATTAATAGCACCATTTTCCTGGTTCCCAGAGCGATGAGTGGGTGGCTTAAGACCAGAGCAGAGTAAACCTCTGAGCTTTTATGCTGGGAGTAAATTAAAAAGTATTTATAATGTCACTCACTCGATGCCTCCACACTCCTGTGCCATTTGCATCATATCGGGGTATGCTGTTTTTAAATGCCTCGTACATTTTCAAGGTCTATGCTTTGTGCCATCAACAAAAGCTGTTTGAGGACGAGGATTGTGTCAAATCCAGTGGATATGTCTTACTTTTATTAGATCTTTCTCCTGCACTTTGCATTGCTGCTTATTTAGTCTTCTTAAATCTCTTTTTGCACTTTGCTCCCTCACGTGAAACATTTGCTCATTCAATAAATGGTTACTGACCACCTGTTATGTGGTAGGTACTGCCCTAGTCCCTGGGAATACCTCTACAAGTAAGAAAGACAAGATTTTGGCTCTCATTGAGTCAACATTCCAGTATATATAAAAAGGGCACTAAAAAAAGAAATGCACGAATTAAATAAATTCAGATTGTGATGAGCTCTTTTATTTAAGGTTATCAGGAAGATTTCTCTGAAGAAGCGGCTTATATAAACTGAGACTTGAGTGACTAGAATGAATCAGGCTTGCAAAGAAATGGGAGAAGAGAAAATAGCAGGCACAAAGTCTAAAAGACAGGATTAATCGTGCCTCATGGCAAGAAAACCAGTGTGTCTTCAGCTGAGTGTCCAGAAAGGAAGTCATAGAAGGTCCTAGAGAAGCAGGCCGGGGGGCCGTTTTCTTGGGCCTGTAGGTCATGTCAATACTCTCTCTGCTTCTTCTCTTCTTTTTCTAATAATTCCATCTTAATCTCCTTCATAAGCTTCTCCTGTTCTGCCTCACTCTCAAATAGTGGTAGTCCCCAGATTTTAGTCTTACCTCTATTCCCTCCCTTCTAGGCTTTTCCTAGTTTATCACCAACCATTTGATGAAAACTACAAAATCATCATGTCCAGTTATAGAATGTGTTGATTATGGCTCTCAGGTCTCAGTGATGGCCACAGAACCACATCAGTGTTGACCTATGACAGTTGTCTAAGTTGCATATATGTATAAAACACAGCCAGGTGAGTGGGGTAGTCAAGTCAACATACATGGTAATTATATCTAAGATCAACATATGGGAGTTGTGTACAGCACATCATAACAAGGCTAGGAGTACCACCCATAGGGAAGCCAATCATGAAGAAAGGACTTACTAATATGGAGCTGTTATACCTCTATGGCACTTTTCCCATGGCAGCATGCACACTTGCCTTCTTCTCTCCTAACTTGCTTGGAAGTCATGCTTCCAGGGACAGAAAGGACATCCATTCCTATAAGATACCAAGTGGACTATTACAGGCACTCATGCAGTGGTTATGATAATATGCCTTTATACCCCTTCCCCAAAGAAATATGAAAGTTGAGTCCAGATAGATGGAATAATGTCAGATTGGAATATTTCTGTCATGTTGAATAGTCCTAGAATAATGATAAATTATTTGGGAAGGCTCCTACTGGTCATTTCTACTAATTACATACAAGTCAAAAGAGTAAGTTTTGCACTAATTGCTGTCGTAGAACTGTCCCGAGTTTTAGGTTCATATATCCAACTTCTTTCTTGGTCTATCCCCACTTTGATACAGCCAGGAAATGCAAACGCAACAGATCCAAAACTGACTCATCACTCTCTTTCAAAAACCTATCCCTATACTCCCTGTATTTCTAATTTATTTTAATGCTGTGATTGTTCTTTCAGTCACCCATGCCTGAATCTAGGAGTCGATTTACAGTCCTCTATCTCTCTCATCCCCCACATCTAATCAACTAGCAGCTACTCCCATTTTTATATCTCTTAACTATTTCCCCAAATCCATTCCTTTCTCTATATTTTTATAGCCTCTGTTTAAGTTAGGTCTCATCACCTTTTGCCAGACCATTATGATAGCCTTCTTTTTTTTTAAGTTTATTTTTTAAGTTTATTTATTTATTTATTTATTTTTTTGAGAGAGAGAGAGAGAGGGAACAAGTCGGGGGGAGGAACAGAGAGAGATGGAGAAAGAGAATCCCAAGCAGGCTGTGCGCTGTCATTATGGAGACTGCTGCAAGGCTTGAACTCATGAACCGTGAGATCATGACCTGAGCGGAAACCAAAAGTCAGACGCTTAACTGACTGGGCCACCCAAGCACCCCATGATAACCTTCTAACTAGTTTCTCTACTTCTAGTTTTATTGTCTCTGAATCCCATGTAGACACTAATGACATTGAAAACCATGCCAGAACCCTTCCAACAATTTCCCATGTCCAGCAAAATGCCTCCTACTATGCACACAGGGCTCTCAGTGGCTTCTTGCTACCCATTTTTGTAGCATAATCCCACCATAACTCTGCCTTATCCTTTTTTTTCCAACAGATGCCTTGCATTTCCTCATACCCTGTGCTATTTGCTATCTCCTTGGAATTATCCTTAATGTTTCTATTCTTTTCACGCCACTGTAATCCAATCCATCAGGACCTCTTATCAACTCTATCTTTGCAATTTATCTGGAATCTTACCACTCTACAGCATCTTTTTTTTAAATTTATTTATTTATTTTGAGAAAGGGGGGGAGGGGCAGAGAGAGAGGGAGAGAGAATCCCAAGCAGGCTCTGTGCTCCTTATTACCTTTATTTCTCTTATCAGCACCACTCTTTATTTATGTAGCATTTTAAAAAATTGTTTGTCTCCCCCATGAGAATATAAGCTCTATGATGACAGAGATTATTTTCTGTCTTGTTCATCTTCAGTCCTCTAAATCTATAACAGCACCTAGTGCGTAATAGCTGTTCAGGAAATACTCCTTGGATGAGTGAATGACTCTCCATGCCCCTGCATAGGCTATTTTTTCTTCCTGGAACATTCCACTTTTTCTCTTATGTTTTCCTTATGTTCATTTTCCTCAGCATAGACACCATCTCCTCCACAAAGCCTTCCCAAAAACTCCAGTTTGGGTTAGTTGTTCTTCCTCTCTACAACCATAGCACTGAATGTGCTATCATCTAGCAAATATTTTTCTTTTAAAATGACATAAACCAATGCCCTTCCTCTTGCAGTAGACTTCAATATCCATCACGAGAGGGAATATGTCTTCATCCAACATATTCAATAAACATGGATTAAACACATAGTGCGGGGCTGGAAGCACACAACATTGAACAGACAGGAGAGCCCTCATAGTCATGACGATTGCAGTCAAACGTCTTACTCAGTGATGCACTCCCAACACTCCCCAGCACTGGCACATCTTGAATGACTAATGAGTGTCTCTATTTAGACCTTTTATCTTATATCTTACCTTTGGAAGAGGGTCTCTCCTTGTATTACCTCTATCTTTCATCACAATAAAGGCTACAAAATTTGAAGATATTAACTTGGGTTTTCTTTTGTAGTTTATAACCCTGCCCTCATTACAAAAGTCAAAGGCATTTGTGCATTTTCTCCAGGAACAGGAGGACCTAAAGGATCCAAAGTCAATAAAGAAGTAAATTGAGGGGCTCCTGGGTGGCTCAGTCAGTTGAGCCACCGACTTAGGCTCAGGTCATGATCTCGTGGTCTGTGAGTTCAGGCCCCGCGTCGGGCTCTATGCTGACAGCTCAGAGCCTGGAGCCTGCTTTGGATTCTGTGTCTCCCTCTCTCTCTCTTTCTGCCCTTCCCCTGCTCATGCCCTGTCTCTCTCTGTGTCAAAAATAAATAAACATTAAAAAAATTTTATAAAACGACGTAAATTGAGCTTCTAATCTGTTTGCTTTTTATCAACTTTATTGATGTACAATTAACATACACTAAAATGTACCCATTTTAAGTGTACATTTTGATGAGTTTTGTCAAATTTATTAACCCATGCAACTACTTACACAATGAAGATATAGAACATTGCCTTCACCTCAGAAAGCTCTCTTGCCTTCTTCCCAGCCAAATGCACTGACACCCTTGGCCCCAAGCAACTATTATTCTAACTTCTGTTTGTTTGTTTTAAATTTGATTTGTCTTTTCTAGTTTCACATAAAGGGAATCATTCAGTATGTAATCTCTTGGACCTGAATGACTTTTAATACTTTTGAGATTCATCCATAGTGTTGTTTGTATAGTGTATTTCATTCCTTTTCATTGTTGAGTAGTATTCCATTGTATAGATATACCACAATTTGTTTATCCATTCATCAGTAGACAGACATTTGGATTATTTCCAGTTTGGGACAATTATGAATAAAGCTGCCATGAGCATTTGCATATGAATTTTTGATAGATAACTGTTTTTATTTGTTTTGGACAATACTTAGAAGTGAAAATGTTGGGTCACATGGTAAGTGTATATTAAATTTAATGAGAAACTGCCAAACCAAACTGTTTTCCAATCTGACTAAACCCTTTTCAGGGTTCGATATTAGAATTCTAGTTGCTTCCCATCCTAGCCACCACTTCTTACTGTCATTCTTTCTTACTTACATCAATATTTCTTACAGTTTTCAGAGCAGACTAGTATCTTCACAGCTAGTGCCAAGTTAGGGAATACTCAAGCCTTATCGAACAACAAGAACCAATCTCCAGATGTATTCTCCTAGGCAATTTGATGAAGCCTCATATTAGCTGAGCCTGGTACAAAGAAAGTAGCCAAGATTTTCTGAGTCCCAGAAGCTGAAAGGGGGCAAAAAAACTAAGACGACTTTAAGGTTTAGAAGATAAGGATGCAGAAGATAAGAACGCAACCAGAGATCTCGGTTGGGCCACAGAGCTTTAGTGGGGGGAAATACAGGGTTAGTTTCCTGTGTGTCGCTGGCCACAGTTTCATCAACCAGTCAATACATAACCTTATTTTTATGTACGTTTCTGTTTAAAGACACCTTATTTAATATGCACTATTGATTCATAAACATTGAACTCACAGCCATCAGCACTAGAACTCATGCCTGAATGAAGCTTATCTAACACACATCATTTTTTTCATAAGGGACATCACACCCTTCGTGTTCTTAGGAGAACTAGAAAGCACTTCAGTTCAGTGCTTCAGCAGTGGTTGGGGGCCATTTTAAATAGTAGAATCACCAAAACTGCACACACAAAAAACTGTGGCACCAAATAAACCATGAAAAAGATACTTGTTTATAGTATGAGAACTGAAACGAGAAGACAGAATGTCACCTACTCCAACCTTAGCTGGGAAAGTGTACGCCTGGTGACAAGAAACGGGTGACAAATGACTGTAAACATGCCACAAATACTGATTTTGAGATGAGAGATAAATTTTAGCAAGTAGGCAAATTTGCAAATATAGAATCCGCAAATAATGAGATCAAATATGTGTGTGTGCACACACACAGTAGTTATGTGCTCCGTGAAGATATGAACATTGCTGATATTGCTAATATACCTGCTGAAAGAAAATTAGTTCTCTGTGGACACTCAACATATATTGAATGATCAGTAATTTTTGATCCAACATTAATAGATCCAACATTAGTAGATCAAAAATTTTACCAAGGCTCTGTTTCTCTGCAGACATGTTTATAAATTATAATCGTTTAACCTTAGACATTCTCTAGACTAGCTAAAGTGATTTGCATAGGTGATGCTTAACTTTTTGAAATAATAATTGCTTCCAAACTATGAATATCCCAGAGTTCAGAATCAGTCACTTTATTACCACATATCAATTTACCAGGCTTAGAAACCTTACTGCTTGGGGTTGAGTTTTTGTGGCCATTCCTTAAGGAAACTCAGAATTATGTCTTTGTGAGATCATACTTAATAACCACCCCGATGTCCCCTTTCATTGTCTAAGCTCCGCCCCTTTCTGGAAGGAGCCAATATAGTACAATGCCCTCTACATTTTCAATAAACCTATGTCACCTACACCAAATGTAGACTGCTCTTTCCAAAGTTTTAGTATTTTTTTTGTTGTTGGCTCAGAGATGATATAACTGGCCATTCATTCACTTATTTTTAAAAATCATTTAAGAATTGGGGCACCTTTGTGGTGCCCTTTGTGTTAAGCATCTGACTTGATTTCAGCTCAGGTCATGGTCTCATGGTTCATGCACTCAAGCCTGCTTGGGACTCTGTCTTCCTCTCTCCCTGCCCCTCACTCACTTGTTCTCTCTCTCGCTCTCTCTCTCTCTCTCTCAAAAATAAATAAATAAACTTTAAAAAATCATTTAAGAATTGATGACTGAGTGACGATTATGTCCTCGATCACAATCATGCTCCGTGCAAGAATCTATCATCTACCTAAATACTACCCAGCCACCTCTCTGCTAGGTCTAACTATCTTGATTCATATTCTCCAAACTCAGTCATCCTCATGTTTCTTTCCATTATCTTCTTTCTTCTTCTGAAGATTTTTTTCGGTTCAAAAACCCAGAACTGAGTCCAATAAATATCTGACTTAGTGCAGGTAAAACCAGCAAACAGCAGCAACAACAATAAAATCTTGGGATTTGAGACAGAGAAAGTTTACATTTTCATGATTATAAAACTAGTGAATCTTATTGTCCCAAAGTATTTGACAATGTTATTAAACCTACGAGAAAGAGAATAACGTAATAGAAATCACCTCTGGTACTAGCAACCAGAGAACATTCTTTTTACAATTTGTTTTATTTCTCTCCAATGCGTCTTGTTTTACATAGTTCAAATTAACAATTTATGTATGTCTTGCTTTTTCCACTGTCCCATAATTTGAATTATTTATAAAAATAATAATATTCTCTTTTATAATGACATCATAATTTAATCAATCATTCCCGTGCTGTTAGACAAATAGATTCCTTGCAATTAAATATCATTGCAAAGGATTACCTTGCTATCCAAGTGAAGCCTTAGTTATTTTTGCCATGGTTGAAAATGGCCTGTTATTTCTGGTTGGAACACACAGTGTTAAGTTTATTCCTGGAGAACACAATAGTCTGTGTGGTTTTGTTTTTTTTTTTTACTTCCATTTGTGTTTACCAAGGTCACTTCAAATTTATTCCTACTAAAGGTGTGAATTTAGCAATGGAACTTTAAGTTGCTTTATTATAAATAAGTGACATTTGAACAGAAAATATATAGAAGGACATCTCTGCTACAAACAAAACAACCAAAAAATATTCTTTTAAAAATAAAGAATGTTAGAATAATGCCAAAAATGAGCATGGAGCTTATACACGCTAGACTTTAAATTAGGCAGTAAAGAGAACAGTGTAGCCTATTTAGAGCAGTCCATTTCACAACAGATTGTCTATTTTATATCATGCATGATAACTAAAAGAAATTTGAGCTCCTATTACTCATAGTTGGTGAAACAAGATCTACTTTTTCAAATGGAAGCATTTACTTACTAATTTTAATCATGGCACCTATTCTCACCCTTTAATATTTATTAGGTACCCCCTCACTCCCAAGGAACATGGCAATGCATCAATCTGCTTTGTATTTGCTGAAAACAGCAATTAAAAAGTCAAGAGAATTTTTATTTTAACCGAAATTGTTAACCTGCTGCTAATAGGTAAAAGATGCTCTCTTTATATCAGTAAGATGAAGAAATCGATAGAACCTCAAGTATGGTCACCTAAGAGTATAAAATTCACTTGTAGTATAATTAGTTGCCTACATGGTAAGAGCAAGAATTAAGAAAAGAGCTAAATAGCAGCTTGGCTGCAGGCAGTCTTTCTCTCTCTCTGTCTCTCTCTCTCTCTCTCAACTGTGGGTATGGAGTAAGAGGGAATATGTGTTCTGGGAAGCAGTTTATGACAATAGGCTATGATACAAGCATAAGAAATAGGCCTCAAGAGAAGCAAGGCCAAACTAGGATGTTGAAAAATATGTAAATGTGGGTGATATTACATGGGCATAAATCCCACCCGCTATTCCTCAGAATCTGCAGGCGGTTAGACTGCAGTTCCCTTTCTCCTTGAAGCGAGATGTGGCCATGGGACTTGCATGGGCCAGTGAAACATGGTATGTCACTTCCAGGTGGCAGCTTGGGCTGTTCCATTTGCCGTGACTCCTTTTTCTTTCCGGTGTGATGGCGGATATTTGTATCGTGAGATGTCGTCTCCATCCACCTGGGTTCCTGAGTGACTATAATGGACAGAGTCCTACTGCTAATTTGTTGGGGAAACGTAGCATGCACACGGAATGAATTTTTGTTGTGTTAAGCCACCGAGATTGTGGAGTTTTTACTAGGGCATAGCCTTAATTTATCCTAACTGATAACCCCTGTGAAAGAAAACTCTAGTAACAAAACATAAATTGTTTATTGTTCTCAGGATAATTTCATCTGCAGAAGACCAGGTAGAATCGTGGTACGTTCTGGGGTCTTGTGACTTATTTGAAATTTGCCTCTGACAGTCACAGAAGACAATGAACGTTCCTTATTCTCAGGTAAAATCCCCTTCCTAATTCATTTTATTTTTTTTCCTCTTTTCCTCTTTATTCGCTCCAAAATGTTTATCTGTTACCTAATATAAGCAAAGTGAGCTAGAGATTATCTCCAAAGATGACATGAACCTGGTATTGAAGACTTTATCACCTAAGGCAGGGGATAAAATACTTCCAGACATCAGCATATAAAGAAGGAAGTGAACTTTCCCCCCATAACTCAATTCTTTGAAATAGTTATTTCATTTGCTGTATAGTTTTCAGGATTTCGATGCACATGAGCATAGTTTTCCTTTTACATAAATGGACATGGGATTCTATGGGGTTGTCTGGAGCCTGAATTTTTCTCCCACTACCGGAACTTTTTTCTTTATGAATGCACCTAGATCAACCTCATTATTTTTTTAACAGCTATTTTGTATCACGTTTAGAAACATCTCAGTTATATAACCAAGCTTTCTATGGTACATGTCACTTAAAAGTATTTATAATTTATAAAATTGTCTTATTTATAAAATACATTAAACTACAAAAGTGACATATGTTTATGCAAATCGAATGTAAGGATATTAAAGGAAAAGAAAAACCCATCTCAGGTCCTAATTCAAAGGTGCTTAAGGTTTAAAAAAAAGTGGCTTCTTTCATCTTTTATCTGTATTCCGTTTCTTATTTAACTGAAATGTCCATGGGTCTTGCTCTGAACATATAAGGTCTGCTTCTTCCTTATACTTTGTTTCGTCTTTCATAATATTCAGATGCCACAGCTGTTCCAACCTCCATTTTTCCGGACTCACATCCAGAAAAAAAGTTAATATTCCCAGGATCTCACAAACAGGTCCCAAGATTGACTCTGACTGGACCAGCTTGTAACTCAAAACATCCCTGACCAATCACTGTGGCTAGAATTGGATGGGCCCATTAACCAGGCTTGGGTGTTATGCTCCAAATCTGGAGTCATAGTGATAAATACCCCACCCAAAGAACATGACTTGAGTGAGAAAGAAGGATATGATTTTATAAAAAGAAGTAAGAATGAGTGTTCTTGGCCAAGAAAGAATTAATGTCTACTACAGGCCCTGCGGACCCCTCTGCACCCCTATTAGCTCTGCCTACTTGGTATCTCTCTTAACAATCGCTCATGTATTCTTCCATAAATCTTCTATGTATATACAAGACATATACAAGTGGATCACATTACTTGTGCTATCTTATATTTCATCAATAATCCATTCTAGACTTTCCATATTAGCCCGAAGAAATCTACTCTGTGCTTTTCAATAGCTACATAGTATTCTATTTCAATATGTACTGTAATTCATTTAAATAACCTTTGACTTATGGATATTTGGTTTCTTTTCAGACTAGAATTATCATTACAAATAATGTCCCATTGAACATACTTGTACATAAGTCTAGATGCATTCGTTCAAGTTTATCTCTACATTAAAATCCTAGATGTAAAATTATTAGGTCGAAGAGGATGTGCATTTAAAATGTGAGCAGATATGTTCAAAAATACAAATAAACGTAAACTTTTCCGCACTCTTATCCACAGTATATGAGAATGCTTGGGTCTCATGATATGTTTACAATTTTGCTCCAATGAAGACTAAAAGGCTGTGTTCTTATTTCATTTGTATGTCATATGGTTATAGGCCACATGAATGCCATTATTTGTGAGTTGCCTTTTTCCATGCTTACTTTTCTTCTGGGTACTACATTTTTCTTATTGAGTTCTAAGTATATTAAGAAAATTAGCACGTACTCTGCTATATTAACACATTTTTGGACTTTTGACTATTATTTTATGGTATTTGGCTCCATCAAACGTTAAAAAAATTTTTTTTAACGTTTATTTATTTTTGAGACAGAGAGAGACGGAGCATGAATGGGGGAGGGTCAGAGAGAGGGAGACACAGAATCTGAAACAGGCTCCAGGCTCTGAGCTGTCAGCACAGAGCCCGACGTGGGGCTCGAACTCACGGACCGCGTGATCATGACTTGAGCCGAAGTCGGCAGCTTAACTGACTGAGCTACCCAGGCGCCCCACTCCATCAAACTTTTAAAACTTGTATGCATTTTAATGTGTCAGTCTCTTCTGCTTGCAGTTTCTGGGTTTTGTATGTTAGTTAGAATTCACTTGAAATACAAACAAAACTCATTTTTCCTTCTGTTCCTCTAATGCCACTTTTTCATTTAAGTCATTGATCAATCTGAAATTGTTGTTGGTCTTGGTATGTGGTAGTCATTTATCATCTGTTTCTGCCTTCTTCCAGGTACATGGTAGATGGCAGGTATATATCCTATAGTGGGTTGGGGCCGTGTAACTAGCTCTGGGTAATCATTCGTGAGTGGAAGTGACACAGGCCACAATAGTCAGGCTATTTAATTGCCAGTTCAAGGCCTTCCTTTTCCCTCCAGTAGATCATTGGCCAAGTTTGGAGTGGTGGCCACTCCACCAGCTTGGGTCCCTTGAGTTAATGCAATCTACAGAGGTCCCTTGGCAACCATAAGTGAAAAATAAGCTTTTGTGGCACTGAGCCACTCAAACTTGGTTGCTTTTTAACTGCAGCATAACCAACCCTATCCCGAATGACACAAGACATCAAGTGTTATTTGTAAATTTTTCTCTAAATAAACACTTATTTGCCCTGAATGTTCTACCTTTTCTCTTGGGTGCAAGTTTATAGCATATGATGTCAGTGCCTCTCCCACATTATCTCCTTGTTAACATTTGTTTGCCCTTGGCCAACTTCCAGCTCTTAGCACCAGCAGCTCTTTGCTGAGGGTGTCCCCTCATTGATGGAATTTACTCTGCCACCTGCCCAACAGTTTGGAAGTTTCTGGAATTCGTGCCTCCAAGAGAAACTCTCAAGCAATATCTCAGAAACGTTGGAGTATAAATGCTGTCACTGCCTTACTCCTTAGGTGTGATAACTCTAAACCGGAATAACTTATCTAGGCTTCCAGAGCTCCTCCAGTGGGAATTATGCTTCACAACACTTCGCTCAGTATTTATCTGATTACCTACCACTCTGGCTACCCTACTCTCCTAACCACCCAGAAGGTCCACACTCAATACGTAGAGGAGGGAACATGACCTCAGTTATCAGAGCTTAATGGGAACTAAAACATGGAAGATTTCAAGTCTCAGTAGATAGAATTGGTTTCCAAAACTGTAACAATTATTCACATTTAGTGTTTATATTTAACCTTTTTGGTTGTTACATCTATTCAAATTCTATTTGAAATTTTCTTCTAACAAAGACCTTTCAATTTTAAGCTGCATGGTTGAATTTCAATTAAAGTTATATTTATATAAATTAAGAACAACTAGTGTATGGGTGAACAGAAAGACACGTATAATTCAGAGGTAATATGGTAGTTCTTGAGGCATTATTAATTGAATTAAATCTTTAAATACATTTTTATTGGTGATAAAGCTTAAGTGAGCAGAAGTTTTCTAGGTTTACTTATTTATTTTGAGAGAGAGAGAGAGCACAAGTGAGGGAGGGGCAGAGAGAGAAGGGGAGAGAGTGAGTCCCAGGCAGACGCTGTGCTCTGCACTGAGCCTGATGGAGGACTAGATCTCACGACCATGAGATCATGATCTGATCCAAAATCAAGAGTTGGACACTTAGCTGACTGAGCCACCCAGGTGTCCCTAGATGAATTTTTTTTGAATGGAAGAGAATGTAGTAGTATCCAAAGGATTGAATATTTATTTACCTCAATTAATTAAAAGCTCATCTAATGTCTCCCATGAGAAGGGCATTTCAGGAATGCAGAAGTCTGAGTTGTAAAATTGATACCTTTCCACCATGAATTAATCAGCATCCTCAAGAGTTGAACAGGTGTCAGATGAGAGAGTTCAGGCTTTGCTCACCCAGGGCAGCAGGAAGCCAACAAACTAAAGCCCCTATAATATATTACCAGATGGCAAATCAACAATCAAAATGCTATTTCAAATGATAGTTTTTAATGTTTCCTCACAAGCCAATAGTGCTCTGTATTGGAAAAAAAAAAGGAGTTTTGAGAGACTCAGAGAGAAAAATCCACGTGTGTAGTTTACATGAGATTATGGCTGTGGGAGGAATTTTTTCCACTACTCGCAAAGCCAGGAAAAAAATCTTTGTTTGGTTTTTGTTTTTTGCAGAATTTGCAAAAACAATAACTTTAAATCAGCCCTCCCGATCTACCACAGGCTCTGGGTAATTATCCCCAATAGGTCCCTTTAGTGAGTCAGTTTCTATTTTTTTCTTCAAAAGTAGTTTCTTTTTGACATTTTTATGCAGCTTTCTGTTTGCTAAAATAACAGAAGTCTCCTATTACAAAAACATCAACAACTGTCAGGGATTTTGTTTCTCCAGAGCTCAGCTCACAAGCCTCCTGACACAGTGGCTAACATGACAATCTGAGTTGTGAGTTTCACGCAGATCCTTCTTTTTCTTCAACAAATTAATGAAACTGAAACATGCCACACACCTGAAGTGTCTGTGAGTTTCTGGAAGATTCTTTACTTCTTTATTCTCATCTTAAAGCATCCGGTGTGAGCCAAAAAGAAAAATCAAATAATGAGAAATTCTGCTTCTGGTCAGGATAGAGAAAAAGGAACCAATATACTCTTTCTCCCGAAACAACCAAAAATGAGACGAAATTATCTGAAGCAATAGTTTTCAGGACACTGGATGATCAGGCAGTGACAGATATTGATACCTGAAGTGTGAGAAACAAGGGAAGTGAACCCTATGTTGCTCCACCTTCTACCTCACAGGAGCTTCTGGGCCACATCCAGGGAGAGAGAGCCCAGGAGGACTACAGCTGACACCTTGAGTTGAGGAGATGGAAGTGAGATGCGGAGATGGCTGAGATCAGGGAAGCTCAGTTCACAGGATAGAGGACCAGACGGTAAAGAGGTGCACAGACAGAGTGCCACAGATATCTACAGAATATCCCCCTTGAGTATTCACCTGAATACAGATCGATGGATAAGTGTGAAGAAACTACCTGAGGCCAGAGAAAGAATCATCCAGATTTAGAGGTACTAGAGCCCAGTGAACACCCAAGGGTAAGAACAATGCCTGTACCCATAAGGCAGATTGGAAACTTCAAGATTTACAGGGCACTGAATACAGAACTCAGAAGGATCTTTCCTCAGTAGTGAGGGATACTTAACCTTACACTGGTTCTGTCTAGAAATTCTGAAAGGCAAGACCAGAAAGGATCAAACTGTTTCTAAGTAACTTAACTATGTTCCAGAACAAAACTCAAGAGTGTTTATAAGGACACAAAACTATCAGCATCCCACAAGATATCATTTACAATGTCTGGCACCCAATCAAATGGTCCAGGGAAGTAATGTCACCAAGATGGCAACAGAGGTTGTTCCTGACTCTTCCCCTCACAAGAACAACTAACATGTATTCAAGAACGAGGCACCACAGAGAGAATCGTGGAACATGGGGGTGAGGCTGAAGCACCCCCCTGCACCCCAGAGACCAAGACAGATTGCCTTAGAAGGAGAAGAGAAGCAGCTATATGTTGACAGCACTGTCCCTCCCCCAGGATGGTGCAGCATCATGAAGAGAAGTCTCCCCTGAGCCTCCAGTTCCTCCAGTGGGAACAGAGGAGCCAGAGGGAACAACCACTCCCCAAGCATTGGGGTTGCTTTATGAGAGCCGCTCCTGTGATCTTGCATCAGGGTGATTGCAGGGTACTCTGTGGGGCTTAATCTCTGAGAATCTGACTGTGATGGAGAAGGGGGGCGGGGCTCACAACAACGAGCACATGGACCTTGGCAGACAGAGTTCATACCTTCAGCACCCAAGTAGCAATCCCAACCAGTGGCTTTGCTCATCTGCAGAATGAAATCAGGGGTACACTCTGACCAGGGAACTTGGCTGGGTGTAGACCTGCCTGATTCAGATCCTCAAATGAGGAGTTTTGCCTGCTGTAGAGCCCAGTTGGCCAGCACCCAGGCAAAGTGCTGAGTCCCAGCTCCACCTGCTATGGAGAATGTCATCCCGGCCCATCTGACCAGAAGGGCTGGTGATAAATCCTGGAAGCAGTGAGGCCCGGCAGAGCTTGAGCCAAAAGGTGGGGAGTCAGAGCTGATCACTCACACAGCAAAGCCAGTACTGGGCAGGGAGAAGTCCCTTGCTACTCATAGGCTAAGGGATTAATTCATAGCCAAGACTGAGGGTAGCTCCAGCCCCTTCCAACTGGAAAGACTGTTTGGGAAATTGAAAGGAGCCCAAGGTGGCCTATCCTCATACCATCCAGGCAAAGGGGCTGAGACATAGCCTCACCCACTGTGGAGAGTGTCTTCCAGCCTTATCTGACCAGAAGGGCTGGCAACAACTTCTAGGAGCTGTGCTGGCCCAGCAGCACTGGAGCCTAGAAGAGAGCAGGCAAGCTGATAGTTTGCAAAATAAAACCAGTGGCTCTCTTCAGCCAGAGAACTTGGGGTGTGGGTCACTTAAGATAATAAAGAGCTTAATTGACTTTCCTGCTGTGGCCAGGCAGGAAATCTAATTCATATCCCTGCTCATCACTAATGTAGCCTTCAGTCTGTCCAATCAGAGACCCTAACCAGAGCACACAGGAAGCTGCATAGCCAATTCAACAGCCCCACACAGAGTGGCACTTGAACAGAGAATAGAGTCCATTGCTTCCCCTGTCTATAGAGCAAGCCCATGGCTTCACCTAACCAGAGAATTCAGTGTGCACTGTAGCCTGATTTGAGTCACCAAACAATGAGCCATAAAGTCCCTGGGTCCTGTTCTGTTGCCTTACCAGGGTAGGAAAGCTAATTCATAGTCCTGTCTACCACTAAATATTGTACCCAGTCCTGACCATCTAGTAAGTCTGACCAGAGAATTCAGACAACTGCAGAGCCCATCCTGCAGCCTCACTTGGATAGGGAACAAAGCCAACAGTCCTACCCAACTGTTCTCAGCCAGTGGCACATCCTTCCATCTTCTACCTCAGAGCTTGAACAGTTGCCTCACCCACAATTAGACCATAATAGTGAACCCCACCTAACCAATGATATTACCAGCAAACACAGCCAAAACTCCAAACTGAGCTGACTGGTAAAGAACTGTCTCTGCCAGAGCAAACGTGTAAGGTCTGGAAGAGGATCCCAATTACATAAGTGTGCAGATACCAACATAAAGAATCAAGCATCACTAAAAATATGACACCACCAAAGGAGACAAATGATATGCCAATAGCTGAGTCGACAAAAATGAAGATCTATGAACTGTGAGACAAGGAATTCAGGATAATCTCTTAAGGAAACTTAATGAACTACAAGTAAATAGAGCGACTAAATGAAATTAGGAAAGTAATGCATGAACAAAATGAGAGGCTTGACAAGGGAATAGCAACTGTCAAAGAAACAAAACAAAACAGAAATCCTAGAGCTGAAAAATACAATAGCTGGAGTAAAGAGTTCATCAGAGTTTCAAGAGTAGACCCAATCATGCAGAAGAAAGCACCAGAGACCTGGAGGATAAGACATTGAAAATTACCCAGTCAAGGGGCGCCGGGGTGGCTCAGCCGGTTAAGCGTCCAGCTTCAGCTCAGGTCACGATCTCACAGCTTGTGAGTTCGAGCCCTGTGTAGGGCTCTGTGCTGACAGCTCAGAGCCTGAAGCCTGCTTTGGGTTCTGTGTCTCCCTGTCTCTCTGCCCCTCCCTGGCTCGTGCTCTGTCTCTCTCTGTCTCTCAAAAATAAATAAACGTTTGAAAACAAAAATGAAGAAAATTGTCCAGTCAGAGGAACACAAAGCAGAATAAAAAATTAAAAAGAGTGAATAAAGCCTACAGGAATGATAGGATACAATAAAAAGAAACAATATTTGCATCATGGGAATTCTAGAATAGAAAGAAAAGAGGGCAGAAAATGTATATAAAGCAATAATGGTTGAAAACACCCTGAACCTGGGGGGGGGGCATTATGGACATCCAGATCCATGAGAACTGAAAGACCCCAAATAGGTTAGACTTAACCAGGGTTACACTGAGAAATATTATAATTAAATTGTCCAAAGTTAAAGACAAAGACAGGGCACCTGGGTGGCTCAGTCATTTGCATATCCAACTTCAGCTCAGGTCATGATCTCACAGTTTGTGGGTTTGAGCCCCATGTCAGGCTCTGTGCTGACAGCTCAGAGCCTGGAGCCTGTTTTAGATTCCATGTCTCCCTTTCTCTCTGTCCCTCCCCTGCTTGTGCTCTGTGTCTCCCTCTCTCAAAAATAAATAAACATTAAAAAAATTTTTTTAAATAAGTTAAAGACAAAGAAATAACTTTAAGAACAGCAAGAGAAAAAAGAAAAGTTACATATAGCTCCCATAAGATTCTAGGCAGATTTCTCAACAGGAACTTTTCAAGCCAGGAGAGAATGAGATAACATCTTCTAGATATTCTTTTCTTTCAAAGAAAAAAAAAGATTCCACACACATAAAGAAACAGGAAGATATGATCCATAATGAGGATATAAATCAATCAATTGAATCTGATTAAGAATTAACCACAGATGTTAGAGTTAGCAGAGAAGGACATTAAAATGGTTATTATAACTGTATTCCATATGTTCTAAAAGTTAAGCAAAAATATGGAAGTATAAGACAGATTCATGTCGAACTTCTAGTGACAAAAAGTACAATGTGTGAGATGAAAAATATATTTCTAGGATTAACATTAGATTAGAGATTGCAGAAGAAAAAATTAGTGAATTTGAGAGTATATTAATAGAAACAATCCAAAATGAAACATAGAGAACTTTTAAAATTTGGACAGAGTATTGGTGAAGTGTAGGACAGCTTCATGAAGTCTAATATATGAATAATTGGAGTCACAATGGGGAAGAGGGATGAAAACTTTTTGAAGAAATTATGGATGAAAAATTTCCAAATTTGCTAAAAAGTGTAAACACACATATGCAGGAACCAAAAGACATGTAAAGAAAATGATACCAAGGCACAGCATAAATCATTTGATCAAAACCAGTGATAAACAGAAAACCTTAAAAACAATCAGAGGAAAAGATATGTACAGAGGAACAAATGAAAGGACAACAGTAGATTTTGTTGCAAACAATGGAAAATAAAAATAAAAAAAAATAAGGGAGCAAAGTATTGAAAGGAAAAAAAATCTGTCATTCTAGAATTCTATACCTTGTGAAAAGGTCTTTCAAAGATAAAAGCAAAATAAAGACTTTTTCAGGTTTATGAAAGTGGAAAGAATTTATCAACTTCTTTGAGAAGATCAGTAAAATTGCTAGATATCTAAACTAATCAGGGGAAAAGAAAATATAAATTGTTGATATCAAAATGAGAGAGATGATATCACTACAGACTTTACAAATACCAAATAATGCTAAGGGAATATTAAAGACAACTTTATACCAAAAAAACTCTACAGCTTAAAGGTAACGAACATATTCTTTGAAAGATACAGACCACCAAAGCTCAGTCAAGGAAAAACTAGGTATCATAAATAGCCCTCCATTTATTAAAGAAACTTAACTTCTAGTTTAAAAACTTTCTAGAAAGAAATGCCATGCCCAGATGGCTTCATTGGATAATTCTATCAAAGATTTAAAGAAGAAGTAATATTAATTCTATACACACACCTTTGATAATGGAAAACACATTCCATGAAGCCAGAAGTGCTCTGATATCAAAAACAGATGAAGGTATTATAAGACAAAACATTGCATACCAATATTCCTCATGATCATACGTTTAAAAGTTCTGACCAGAATTTGAGGACATTATATCCAACATTATGTAAAAAGATAATGCATCATGACCAAGTGTGACAGGTTATGCAAGGTTGGTTTAACAAGAGAAAATTATCAATGTATTTTGTAATAGCAAAACAAATAAACAAAAGAAATAAAGAAAATTATACAACCATCTCAATAGTCAGAGGAAGGCATTTGATACATTTCAACATACATTCCTGATAAAAACTCTTGGAAAACTAGGAAAAGAAGGGAATTTCCTCAATTTTATAAAGGGCTTCTACAAATATACAGCTAAAAAACTTTACAGTTTTATTAAGATTAGGAACAAAGCAGGATGTCCACTTTTATCACTTCTTTCAGCATTATCCTGGAATTTCTAGTCAGTGCAATAAAGCAAGAAAAATAAATGAAAGGCATCCAGATTGGAAAGGAAGAAATAAGACTATCTTTGTTCACAAACAACATGATTGTTTATGTGTAACTCCATTGGAATCGATAAAAAACTACTAGAACTATTGAGCTTAGGAAATGTATCAGGAAAAAATATCAATATATAAAAATCAATTGTATTTTTAAATACCAGCCATCAACAATCAGAAATTAAAATTAAAAAACAATGCCATCCAAAAATATAAAAGAATTAGGGATAAATCCGATGAAAGTCATGTGCACTGAAAACTACAAAAAATTATTGAGAGTAATTTAAAAAAGTCTAAATAAGTGGTGAGAGACACTATGTTCATTGAAGGCTCAATAATGTGAAGAAATCCATTCTCCCCAAAGTGATCCACAATTTTAAAACAATTCCGATTAAAATCCTAACAGGCTTTCTTATAAAAATTGACTCATTTTAAAATTGAAATAAAAATTCAAAGGACCTGGAATAGCCAAAACAATATGGAAAAAGATGAACAAACTTAGAGAACTAACACTTATTATGAAGCTTTAATAATTAAGATAGTTTGGTATTGGTATAAAAATAGACAAATAGAGTCCAGATGTAGACCCATACATATACAGATAGATTACTTTGACAAGGTTTCAAAGCAATTGAGTAGAAAGATTAATCTTTTCAACAAATGGTACTGGAATAATTGGCTATATATATATCCAATTATATATATATGTATATATACATATTATGGATATGTACACATATCTATGTATATATGTATGATCCATTTTTCATACCATAAAATTAACTCAGCATGGATCATAGACCTAAATGTAAAATTTAAACCTATAAAACTTCCAGGAGAAAACTTTTTTGGCTTTGGATTAGGTAAAGTTTTCTTAGTTATGACGCCAAAAGCACAATCTGTAAAAGAAATATTGACAAACCGAACATCATCAAAATTAAAATCGTCTGCTTTTTGAAATAGACTGTTACTAAAATGAAAAGACAAGCTACAGGCTTAGAAAAAATATTTGCAAATCACATATCTGATTAAGAACTTATATCCAAAATACACAGTTCAAAAAAACTCTTAAAACTCAATAATAAAACAAATAGTGGGCAAAAGATTTGAAAAGAAACTTCACCAAAGAAAATATAAATGGTATACATAAACACAGAAAAGATTCTCAGCAGTATTAAATTAAAACAACGAGATAGTGTAATAGACCTACTAGAATGGCTAAAATTACAAGAAAGATTGACCATATGTGAAATTACCAAAAATTCAGACCAACTGGAACACTAGAACACTGCTTGTGGGAGTGAGGGTAAAATAGTTCAACTACTCTGGAAAAGCATTTGACAGTTTTCTTAAAGAGTGAAACATACCTACACATAATCCAGGCAATCCATTTCCAGATATTTCCTCAAGAAAATCAAAGTGTTTACCAAAACAAAGACTCATATACAAATGTTCATAGTCAATTGATCTGTAGTATCCCCAAACTGGAAACACCACAGAAGTTCATCATGGAAAAAAAGGAGAAACAGATAATACTGCTATGGAATACTACTCAGCCAAAGAAAAAAAAGAATGAACCACTGATGCAAGCAACAAATGGGTGAATCTCAAAACCATTATGCTGAGTGAAAGAAGCCAGATCCTACTCATCCCCCCAAAAGTACATACTGTTCAATTCTATTCATAAAAATTTCCAGAAAATTCAAACTCGTCTATGGTGACAGGAAACAGATCGGTGGTTGGCTGGGGATGGGAGGAGGCCATAAGGAAGGGCAGGAGGAAGAGATTACAAAGGAGTTAGAAGAAACTTTTGGTGTGATGGGCATTTTCGTTATCTTGATTGTGTTGACAGCTTCATGGGAGCAAACATATATCAAACCTCACCAAATTGTACACTTTATATATGCACTACTTGGTTTATGTCAATTATTCTTCAATGAAGCTGATTTTAAAAATTTGAATATGAAATAAGTAAACTTGATTTCCATTTATATGAGAATTCAGAAGCCCTTATAATGAAGACTTGAGTCACCTATGGTGACTCAACAAACAGTCATCAGACTGTAACCTTGGGGAAGTAACAGGATTCATCTATATGTTGAACTAATTCCTTTTCACCTAAAGCTTGAGTAGTCCGAGGTCAGATCAAAGAGGCCTAAAGAATGCTAATTTGAGGATATTAATTTAAGAAAAGAAATACAGAATTTAAAATACTAAATTAGGCTCAGAATTGATTATTTAGTACAGAATAAGAAACCAGAAAATCTTTCTAAGTTTGAAAAGCTGACAAACACAAGTTACACAAATTTATTAAAATATTTATATTTATTAATTCACCACTTACCACATTCCTTAATGCTTTTTTTTAAGTTTATTTATTTATTTTGAGATAGAGAGAGTACGAGCAGGGAAGGGACAGAGAGAGAGGGAGAATCCCAAGCAGGCTCCGTGCTGTCAGCCCTGAACCTGATGTAGGTCTCAAACCCATGAAACTGTGAGATCATGACCTGAGCTGAAATAAAGAGTCAGACACTCAACCAACTGAGCCACCCCGGTGTGCCTACTTTTTTTTTTGCACAAAATCTTTGTTCATCTCTTTCATGACAATTTTACAACATTGCCTATAAGAAAATAAAATAATAATTCAGTCTTTCCTCTGTAGACATGCATATGGCATCAGTAATTATATATATGCAGCATTATATATTATATTCCTGTCAGAAGCAATCTTTCTGTTTGATTTCATATTGATAAGAACTTAATCCTCCTCTGGCAAGTTCACATTTCTGATAACTGGAAGAATTTCCACAGACTAACTTCTGTCTCTACATTTTAATCTGGGTTTTTCCTCACTATGTCTATTCTTCTAGTGCTGGACACCAGCACCCATTCATTTCAGGATAAAACCTCTGACCTGGAAGGTTCTTGATTCAATGGCGGGTAAGTTGGCGCAGTTGACAGAATAGGTATTCCTGGAGGCGATCCTATACCGGGATGGCTAGCAATACTAAATATGAAGTGTCTGTGACACACGTAAATACGTGCTTCTTGAACCGCATCCCCAAGGGAACTTTCCCTTAGCCAGATCCCCAAAATTTCTGTAGTTGCTCCAATGCTATGAAACCCAAGTAGAATATAATAGAGCAGTGTAGAGGAGAGAAAAGACAATTGTCTTAACCAACTGCAGTTAAAATATCTGGCCTTAGAGGTGTGCCTGGGTGGCTCAGTTGGTTAATCATCTGACTCTTGGTTTTGGCTCAGGTCATGTTCCTGGGTTTGAGCCTCACGTGGGGCTCTGCACTGACAGTGCCTGCTTGTGATTCTTTCTCTCCCTCTGTCTCAGCCCCTTCCCTGCTTGCTCGCGCGCTCTCTCTCTCTCTCTCTCAAAAGAAATAAATAAACAAAAAAAATCCAGCTTTAGAAAATTTTGGAAAATCCTATAGCTACAAGTATGCATCACTAGAGTCCGTCCCACCGCCTTAGAAGGACACCCCTGCAACTAAGGGCCTGAAACTTAAACTTCGTTAGTTTCCCAGTGAAACGACCTTTGAAATGGACAACTTCTTCTATACTTTCCTAGTTTCTCTGTACTGTTTTCACCCTCACAACTTCTCTCAGTTTCTTAATTTCGAGTATAATGATAGGCATTTGGTTTTATATGTGATTAACATAACACCTTGAAAACTATGGTTATGTATTCTTACCACATTCAAGGGAAGGGACCAATGCTAATTTGTACAAAATGAGCAATTACCAAGAGAAAGGAAAATATACTTTGCTTAAGATATATTTATATATTACCTCCGATGAGAAACCAATGTGTATATACATTTTTAAATTAAACGTGTGTAAATAATTTAAAATTTTTGCTCCTCGAACACCAGTCCAGACCCCAAGTTTTATTATTCCTATGAAGTTGAAACTTCAATTAACTAGAATTATCGGAGAATAGCATCATTTAATTAAGGATTTTCTCTAATTTAAGATCATTAACCCATAGGTTCTTTGTTTCCATTCTGTATTGTTCAAAATCTTTGTAAATTTTAAGTGGACAACTTTTCTCACTTATCAAGAACAGCCTGAATGTAATTTAATTTCATTAATTAGGCTGTTGAATTGTCTCAGAAATGTGACTCTGGAAGTCAATGACATCATACCAGAGTCTGGAAGAGGTAAAGGTTCTTAATGAAGGTGCATTTCCTGGGCAGTGCCTGTGTCACTTACAACTTTTTTTTGTGGTAAGGGTAAAGTAGCACAAAATCTATAGAGTCACTCAAACTACAAATGGTAGTTTGAGCAAATAATTTGCAATTAAGCTCTTACTTCAGGCAAGGCTTGATCTAGGAGTTTAATCGTTGTCAGTATGAACCTGGATTCCTGCGTCTGACCTCTGTCTTCTGCCCCAGTGGCTTCAAACTCAGCCTGCATAGTGGTTACCCCAGCAGAACCATGCTTTCGCCGACAGGTAACAAAATGCTCCCACCGTTTCAGAACGTCATATCCTTATACAACACAGTTAGAGACGGAAGCTTCTCATTCTGAGAAGACTGGCAAATATCTCATTCTATTTCACTGTTTCTCACTGAATTACCAACTCATCCAGACAATATGGCAGGAGGAATGAAACATACAGTTTGGTTTACGTCAGTCTGGGCTTACTCCTAAAGCAGGTGGTAAGTTTAGTTCCCCACAAACAAAATGTCTATGATATGATGTGGTATCATATGGGGTATGGTATGGGGGACAGGCAGTGAGGGCTAAATTTTCCAAAGGAAAATAATGGTAAAGGAGAATGAATATCAGGGGTGCTACTAACAAATGTCCACCCCAACGTCCATGAAATGACTAGGCTTTAAAGTCAAGGAGTCTAGAGCTCTGATTCCATCAGATTCCATCACTTAATTTTAGAACCTTAGGCAAGTGGACTCTTAAATCAGTTTCTTCTTCTGTAAAATGGTGACAATAACACCTACATTCCAAAGTTATTATAAAGGCTACTACATAAGATAATATACACACAGTGTATAACATAGTGTCTGATATATACTAAGTGCTTAGTCATAATAATTGCTACTCTCGTACGAATTCTTCAGTTCTATGAATGGCTGATATTAAAATGGAAGGCAAGGGAGTTTTCTTTTACAGAGAACAAATCACCACTCTGGCTGGAGGAAGAGCAGTCATGGATTTGGGGGAGTAACTGACTTTTCCTTATTGGCCTCACCCAATGTGTAGAAAAGAAAATCCCCTTGCAAACCCCCACTGAGAAGTATACTGGGATGAAGATATTCCTGGGGTCCCAAATCCAGAACTGGAATTCATCTTTCCAGAGAAATAATGATCTGGATGGTGATCACGTTTCTACGCTAGCTCAGAAGCATCAATTTAGTCCACAGTATAGCTGAAAAAATAGTACCTTCACAGGCACATTTGGTGGGATTACAATGGCATCCCGAAATCGTTAGTCCATCCACGTCAGAGTTTCTATGGGAAAGATATATTCATGCATGACTGCTAAATGAATTTTCAATACACACTCTATTACAAAATAGTGCGATAGTTCAAGTCTGGCTGTAGGACATACGATACAGATGCCTCATTGAGTATATAATTTTTGAAATATTTAAGAAATCTAAATGGAGTCATCTTACACAGAAAATCCCTGCCTGGGGGCAGCAGCAGTGAACGGACAGAGAACAACAAAACCAAAGATTATTGAAAGATATGTAGCACTTCACAAGATAAGCTGTCAGAGTCCATTCCCTCCGCAACCCAGTCATTGGCTCGATGCCACACTATAGCATGACAAATGTTATTTCTCTGTATTTCTCCATGAAATGTTCTGTTACGTTTATGGAATAGCATTTGAGATCTTTTCTTTGGGAGACAAGGAACAAAGGTGGGAAAAAAAAAAAGTGCTCTCATTGAGAAGAAAATGACCAGACCAGATCAATATGTATCTCTTCCCTGGAGTAAACAATATGAGTTTCTGGAGGACCATCAGCTTCCCAAGCATCCTAAGTTCCAGTGAAGTTTACTGCCTTTTTTTTTTTAAATTCACAGTTCCTCCTCTGTGGAAGGTTGCAGGTGCAAAGCAGCTGTGTTCAAGGTAACATCTCATACATTTGCACAGTGTAGCAGGCTGAGCTTACACATCTCTCTTTGCTTGTCTTCTCTTTTTCTTTTCTTTCCAATATGAGTTTACGGGATTTCACTCTAGTGCCCAACAGCCATTAAGACAAGGGAGCACACTTCCCAAAACTCAACCGAAAATCCTCCCGCTATAAAAGCAAGGAGGTTTCTTTTCTATTCTACTCTGTAGATATTTGAGCACAGCCGGTCAGTCTATTCAGCGTTAAACCCTTTCATCAAGTTGAAGATCATTATCAGATCTCCTACTTTTCTCTGGACACAGAGTTATCCTCACTCACTTGCTGTAATGTTCCTTGGTTATAAACTATTTCGTCATGTCTCTTTTTGCTATTTGTCCTATCCCAAATTCTCCCAGCTCTTCCTGAGCTGAACCCCACGCTTTGGGTCAAGGAAGATAATCAAATGGAGTATTGGAATATGATAGGAGGATAAATAATAATTGTAATAAATAAATAAACAAATAAATAGTAAGTGACCAGAAAGGAATATAAGAGAGAAAAGGAACTGTGGGCATGGTCTTTAGATAGAACAGGATTTGAGACTTGGCTCTGTCATTTACCTTTGTTGAACATTCTGACAAGTTACCTGACACGTCAGTCCCTTGGTATGTAAAATAGAGATGATGCACAGAGAAAGGGTGAGAATGGAATGATACACCACATGAAAAGAAAGCTTCCTGGCACCAGCAAGGGCTCCATGAACGTTTATAATGTGGCAGGCACTGCAGTGTCCCCACCCAAATCCTCTTGAATTCCTTTGGCCATTTCTGTGCATTCCTTCCTGCTCTGGTGGCTTTTACTTCCAATGACCCCCAGCATATGACTCTCCTTTAGAGGATCAGCCTGGGGCTGTTGGAACAGAAGTACTGGGAGTTTACGTGGCCCTCAGGTTGGCCTCAGCAGGGACTGATGATGCAAGGGTATAAACGCCCAGCCTCCTTCCAGTTGCCGTGCGGTACACAAATCAACTTCCGCTCTAGGGCTTTTCTCTGGGATCAGGCTGAAGCTCCCGCTTAGGGGCTGGGCCTGAAACACACACGTTGTTTGACTTCTTCCCTTTTCCTGTCCTGAGTCTCCCATTCCCTCACTGGCTTCTTCTGGGGGCACTTCCTTAAATAAATCACCTGTACACAAATCCTCATCTCCGGATCTGTTTCTGGGATCCCGACCTAAAACCTTTATGGACCTAAAATAATTCTCATTCTCACTTCTTTAGAGTGCAAAGTGTTTGACTACCTCAGTTCCAGGACGCTAAAAGTGATTTCCACTCAGGTGGACGGACATATGTTCCCAAACAGGAAAAAATTTCCAAACAGGGCAACTGTCTTAACTCACCACACTGTAGACGAACTGTAGCACATGGTGAATTATTTAGTGAATTACCAGAAATAAAGGAGATGTTCAGCAGGTGGCACGGCCATTCCAAAATAATTCAGCAGTATTCATCCTTTAGAAATTGCTTTACTATACCCTTCACCTTGTGTCTGTACTCCTGAGCCTCCAGGGAAGGAAACACTTCCCAGCCCGTGGACTTAATTATGTTCTGCATGAGGAAAATGTGGTCTCAACCTGTCTAATCTCTTCCCCTTCCTTGCAAGAAAGCTAGGACCAGAGGCTTCTTGAGAAGTTGGAACAAGGCCTCTCACCAGAGTCTCCCTGGAAAAGGAGATATGAGACCCAGCTCCCTGAGAGGCAGGCACAGACACACTCTGGAGCTGGAGTGGAAAGAGCCGGTTGGTGGTCGCACAGAGGCAGATTCAGGGCGAGGACAATGACGAGCACTCAAGCAACTAAGGCGACTGCCAGCCGGCACCCGGAGTCATTGCATGAGAGCCGTGGGAGCCTGTCAGCCTGACTGGTGAAAAGCCTAGACGCAGAGGTTTAAAAGCGCAAGACCACCAAGGATGGGAGTGTAATGTATCTCACTGCTCCTGAGGGGCTTATTTAAGGAGCTAAAGTTCAGTTCTTTGTTTCTCTCATGGGTCATCATCTCTCAGCTTTGTTTCTACTCTCCCCCTTGCACCTGACTTCTGGATTTGTCAGCACCTACTGACTAAATCCGTTGTCCCTACGTTAAGGGACACGCAGAGGACCAGTAGAAATCAGTGTGTTTAATGTCCCCCTCTGTCCTGCGAGGCAGCACCAGGGCTGGCCTACAGTCCAAGAGCTTTGGGGCAGCTTTCTTTTTAAAAACTATACGTCAATTAGTTGAGGCTGCCAAAAAAAATGCAATTCCAAATATGGAAAGTGGTACCATCACCATTCTTCATACGTTTCCTGTGTTTCCTGGGCAAAGGTACCCCCTCCCATGTCTCTGCCCTTTTCCCAGTTCTCATTCCAATCAGACTGACTTTGAGACTCTCTCCACGGCAAAGGGATGTGCTCTTGTTTTGGCCCAGCTTATCCCCATGCCCCACTCCACAGCGTAAGTACACTTTTCTACCAATTCCACTGCCAGGACTGCAATCCCGCGTATTTTTCAATTGAATCTTTACATTTAAATCGAGAACTACGGAGAGGATTTTTAACCACTTACATTAGACTAGTTTTGGGGTTTTTTTTTCCAAAAGATAAGGAATCCCTTGTTTATTTTTCCCTAGCTCTTGCTTTTGCCAAGGCCACAGCGTGACAAATACATTGAGAAAGCAGAGCACACACACATACGTACAGAGTCCCTACAAGGCCTCTTTCACCCGTTGTCATGGTTTCTATTGAAGCCTGGTACCTATGGTAATCCTACCTGGGTGATGTTCCATGTGTTTGTTTCTTTGCTTAGTTGTTTGTCTTCAATATCACATCATTTCCACACTTTTGTTTGTAAGGTGTGACTGGTAAGGAATTTAGAACTTTCTTCCTCAATATCTTGTTCTCTCATTCCAGCTTGCTTTTGAACGAGTTGTTTACATCTGAACCCATCTTCTTACTTAATCCATAGAGGTTGATGAGGTGTATTTAGAGCTTGAGCCGAGCAGAATTAAGTTCTTCTCAAAGTCACTGATGAACTCTATTTTGTTCAATGCAATGGCTAATCCTACCTGATGACTCCCATTTTATTAGGCCTTTCAGGAACAGTTGACACATCCGATCACTATTTCTGCCTTGAAACACATTCTTCTCTCGGCTTCCAGAACCTCATAGCTTTTTTCACCATTCCTTCTCAGCTTCATTGGCTGATTTCTCCTTATCTCCCTGAACTTCTTTAAGAAGTGACCTAAATGATCTCATCCCATCTCAAGAGATCTTTAAATGCCATCTCTATGCTGGTGATCTTCATATTTCTATCTCCAGCTTGGGCCTCTCTCTCTCCACATGTCCAAGTGCTTATTTGCTAACTTCACCAGGATATCTAATAGATATATTTCTCTTAGTATGGCCAAAATCAGAATCTTTATGCACATGCACACACACACACACACACACACACACACTAACCTCCTTCTCCAATCTTCCCCATCTTCATTGAATCTCCCTTCTACCAGTAATTCAGATCAATATCATGGTGGCATTCTTGACTCTACTCTTACTCTGAAAGCCATCATCCAATCCTATTGTCTTCACCTTCAAAGTATACCCAGAACTAGACTGCTTACTGCCCCCAGCTACCATCACCCTAATCCAGTCATGTTTGGATAATTTCGGTAGCCTTCTAATTGATCTCCCTCCATATATCCTTGCACTGCTTCCACGGATTCTCAGTCAACATAACATCCAGAGTGATTCTATCAAAAGGATCATCTCAGGGTGCCTGGGTGGCTCAGTTGGTTAAGCGTCTGACTTGGGCTCAGGTAATGATCTCCCCGGTTCTTGAGCTTGAGCCCCATGGCGGGTCCTGCCCTGACAACTCAGAGCCTGCAGCCTGCATCGGGTTCCGTGTCTCCCTCTCTCTCTCTGCCCCTTCCCCGCTCAGGCTCAGACTCTCTCTCTCTCTCTCAAAAATAAATAAACATTAAAAAAAAAAAAAGGATCGTCTCAGTCATCTGCACAAAGCCCTTTAATGGCTTCCCATGAGACTCAAATCAAATCCCAGTTCCTTTCTATGATTTATAAGGTCCTACCTGGTCTGGTCTTCATTACCTCTATGACGTCATCTCCTATAATGCTCCCCTCGTCTATTCCACTCTAGTAATCCCAGTCTCTTTGCTTTGCTTTTCCCCACAAAAATGTCAGGCATGCCTTAGTCCCATGGCCTTTGTGCTTGCTTTTTTGACTAGATTACTCATCACTCAGATATCTACATGGCTAGTTCTGCTTTCTTCAGGTCTTTACTTAAAACCACTTTTTCAGTGAGGCTACCCTCACCTATTCTATCTAAAACTTCCCCTCCTTCTGTTCTTTATTTATTATTAGACCTTCTCACTATCAAACATGACATTTACTTTACTTACATATCTGGTTTACTGTCTCCCTCACTAAAATATAAGATCCAGGAAGCAGAAGTTTTTTTTTTTTCTGTTTTATAAAGAAAACTACAGAATCCCCAGCTTCTAGTGCCAGAAGCCCAGTGGGTGTTCAATGAATATTTGTGGAATGAATAAACAATGCTCAATAAATACAGAGATCGTTTTATCTAACCCTTCTCACTTACCCGAAATAAGAAGAAGATAAGACCAATAAGAGTAGCTCTGGGAATGGATACAAGAAAGGCCACAGGAGGAGCATGCCTGATCATTACCAAAGCAACGTAAAATGTTGGGCTAGAACTCGTGACCTTCCAACTTTAACATTGCTCCCGTGTGCATTAGGCATGCACTAATTGGGAAGAAATGAATTTCACTCAAATCATTAGGCATGGTAGGCTGCTAAGAAGTTGTTTTGTATGAAATTATACCAATCACCGCCCCCCCCCCCCGCCAACTCTGTTCCATGCAGTGGGCTTAGCAAATACACTATTCAGTAGTGCTGATTTTATTAGAACCTATATCATTGTCCCCTTCTTCGACGTATATGCAAACATGAAGTCTCTTGACCTTGACATATCAAAGAGAATGATGTGAATTTTTTTTAAATGATGTTTTCATAAATTGATGATAACATGGGTCCCACAGCTTGGTGATTCCAAACCTTCAGCCCAATTCTCCTGCCCTTTGTTTTTCTGATTTTTACAATTCTCCTCTCTGCAAACTCTTTCTCGCCTCTCTTTTGTTGTTATTATTATTTTTTTTAATTTGAAGGTACATAGCAGGGATTCTACATCGTTCACCTGAAAGCAACAGAAAATTAGTCAAGGAGTGAAGAAGTACCTGTGATTTTATTACTCGATAGAGACCAATTTAGACAACTTTTCGGAATCGTGGCAAGTCTTCCCGTTTTGTTTGTTTGTCTTTCTGTGTCTCTGATGCCATCATATCTGAGACCTGGGGGACTTTCCTTCCCATATCTGTGTCACCTGCAGGCATAAAGATACCGATAGGCAGTTGCATGTGCGATCTGTTCACTTGGGGATTCGGGATATTACTATTAGGGTGTGGAAGATTTGTTTCATACAGGGAGTTATGTAGCATCTTCAGGGGATCTGAGACCTAGAAAACAGCGGTCCTATTCAAGGAAGGCCATGTTACCAGGGAGCCCAGTTATCAATCAATGTACCACAAAAATTAAACCGTCTCTTATAACAGCAGTCGAAGCACTGTGGGCAATGAATTCTTAGGGGGTGGCAAAACAGATGAAATCCAGTCATCACATTTTACAACAGATCTGCTGCTTGATAAAGTACAACTGGAGAGCAGACTGTTAGCAATAAGGCCATTTCTAAGAATAAAATGAGAGTTTGTAAAAGATCCGTGTGAATTATTAACTCCAAAAAGTGGCTGGAGAAGAAAATGGTTGCTGCCATCACTGGCTTTTCTCCTCACGTGTATGATTAGAACAAAGGGAGGCACAGAGAGCCGGGGAAAGAAGTGAAAGCAAATTTCCCTCCGACATAAGGAGGCACATTTTCACGCAGCGCCTCATCGATACATGGAGCGGCCACCTACCTGGTAAAGAAAAACACTGCGGCCATTGTGAAAGCAAGCAGATACCGAAGCAGGGGGAAACGGCACTCATTTTTACCAAACACCGTTTCTTTTTTTTGCTTGCAAAGCCTTCTGTTAATACCAAGGGGACACATCTAGCCTTTACTCCGCACCCTGTGGATCTCCACTCCCTGCTCCCAGACACCCCGATCCGGATTCAATTTAAAATGTGAGGCATGTTGGAGGTCACGAGAAAACAGCCAAGGTGACCATTAATATCTCCTCTCTTGCTCTGATGTGACAAACCGAGGATGAATCGATCCAGAAAGACAATATTAGTGTTTTCCAATTCAATACCTCTCGCCACATTAATGATGAGATTTGAAATCTTTCATCCGAAGAGAGGCAGAGAAACATGTTAACAGGTCACAGTGGTCAATGCTCTCTTTTGATTTTACGGGCATGTTTTCTCCGTGTTGTATGGAGACAAACACATGCATTCTGACTCCAGAAAATAAAATGTTTCCTTACGGAATCCAGCCCAGTGAAGAAAAAGATAGTCATACCATCACTGGTATGGTACTGTAGATTCTGGGAAATCGTCTAGCCTTTTCCTCTTCAGGAAGTCGCTCTCAGGACCCTTCCATGTTTCTCTTTTCAAATCCCTGCAGTAGAAAAATCCTTAAGTCCTTTCTTTCTTTCTTTCTTAATCATTTTAAAACAACTTTTTTCTATTTAAGAGAGAGACAGAGAGCGTGCAAGCAGGGCAGGGGCAGACGGAGAGAGAGAGAATCTCAAGCAGGTTCCACACTCAGCACGAGCCCAACACAGGGCTCAATTCTACAAACCTGGAATCATGACCTGAGCCGAAATCAAGAATCAGACGCTCAACTGAGCCTCTCAGGCGTCCCTCCCTAAGCCTTCTTTAAAGGTTGTATAGCATGACTTTTCAGAAGGTGTAGGTCCTATCGACCATAACTATTGTTAATATCAATGCTTCCTGTTTCCTTTATTGTTAAAGATGCATTCTTTTCTTATGTAAAGCAATTCAATGTAACATAAGTTAAATGATATTTGGGACCATTAAGGATTTAATTGTCCTTCTCTTTAAAAGGAACAGGGGAAGGGCGCCTGGGTGGCTCAGTCAGTTAAGCAGCGGACTTCGGCTCAGGTCATGATCTCGCGCTCCGTGAGTTCGAGCCCCGTGTCGGGCTCTGTGCTGACAGCTCAGAGCCTGGAGCCTGTTTCAGATTCTGTGTCTCCCTCTCTCTGTGACCCTCCCCCATTCATGCTCTGTCTCTCTCTGTCTCAAAAATAAATAAACGTTAAAAAAAAATTTAAAAGGAACAGGGGAATAAAGTTTTCATCCCCAATATTGCAGACCTCTCTGATCAAGGTACTTCAAGAAAGACAATGTAAGACCCAAGATTTTATTTTTTAAATGCTACGAACATGCCTAGTCTAAAGGATGAAAGGCATGTGATCAAAAGTTACAGAATTACAGCAGGTAAATAGACTGTTCACCAAATTCTGGAATCACATGACTAGAGTACTTGAAGAATTAGTTTGGGTTAAATGCTTGCAATTGTTTGTTGTTGGTTTGTTTTTGTGTTGTGTTTTTTTAAGGAAATTTTTTTATATCACAGGATGGATATAGGTTTAGAAAGCCAGTTTTTTCCTATGATGTTGTATTTAAGAACCTCATTTTATTTATATATATTTACTTCATTTTAAACATTTTTCTAGGCACTTTTATTTTTTTAATTTTTTTAATGTTTAGTATTTATTTTTGAGAGAGAGAGAGAGAGAGAGAGAGAGAGACAGAGCATGAGCAGGGGAGGGACAGAGAGAGAATGAGACACAGAATCTGAAATAGGCTGCAGGCTGTAAGCTGTGAGCACAGAACCTGATGAGGGGCTCAAACCCACAAATCATGATATCATGCCTTGAGCTGAAGTCAAAAGTTTAAGCAACTGAGTCACCCAGGCACCCCTTTAGGCACTTTTAAAAAATTATCTCATTAATTGCCACTTGGGTTCAGCAAAGTAAGTATTCTCATGGTCCTCACTGGTTTTTTTTGTTTGTTTGTTTGTTTTTTGTTTTTGGATGGAAACTGAGGCTCAGAGAGGATAAGTAACCTTCTTGAGATCACACAGCTCATAGGTAGTGGAGTCTGACCCCAGGGTCTGTGCTCAAAACTACTCCATCACCTCCCATTCAATCACCCATTCAATAAATGTCCACAGAGCACACACCATATGCAGGGGACTGTGCTAAGGTAAATTAAATATTGTCCTTCCTTCAAAATGTTTATAGCTTAAGAGGAGAGATGAGACATGGATGGACACAAATGTCTACATGTGACAAGTTACCTAACAGAGATATCTGGAATATATGAAGCAACTCTGTAATCCCTACACGTGGTCCAAGGAGAATGAGACATAGGAGAAGCAGAAGAGAAGGCTTTGGGAGGAGAGGACCAACCATCATGTTGCAGATAATTATAAAGGGAGCCTATAGTAAATACCTTTCAAGTGTTGAGAAAAGAGAGTTCCCCATGGGAGAAAAATCTATTCTTACCAAATGCTGGAGCTGTGCCAATTTCAATGTTCTGTAGACTCAGTGAGGCTGGGCCTCTTGGAGCAAAACTTGGCTGTTGCCTTTTTTCCCACTTGGGCAACAAAGAAACCGACCAAGTGTTTACACATTTAAAATTACAAGTTAATACTACGCACCCATGAGAAGGACAAAAATGTGAAACCATAAAAGTAAAAAAGACTGACTGTACAGATAATGCCAAGTGTTGCCAAGAATATGGAGCAAATGAGACTCTCATTAATTGTAGGCGTGAATATAAAATGGTACAACCTCTTTAGGAAAAGGTTGAGCAGTTTCTTATAAAACTAAATGTATACCGCTTTATAACACAGCAATTTTATCCCTAGGTATTTACCCAAAAGAAATAAAAACAGATGTCTACAAAAAGTCTTGTACAAGAAACACAACAGAGATGAATCTCCAAAACATTATGCTCAGTGAAGGTAGCCAGACACAAAAGACTATGTGGTATATGATTCCATTAATATGAAGTTCTAGACTTGGAAAAAGAATTATTTAATAGAATCAAATAGAAGCAATGGTCAGCTCTGGGAGGGTCAGTGCCTGGATTACTGAGAAGGAGCATGGGGGAATTTCCTGGGAATTTGGGCGACACAAGTATATGTTTTGTCAAAACTCACTGAATTATTACTTAAGATTTATACATTTGGGGCACCTGGGTGGCTCAGTCGGTTGGGCATCCGACTTCGGCTCAGGTCATGATCTTGCAGTTTGTGGGTTCGAGCCCCACCTCGGGCTCTGTGTTGACAGCTTGCTCAGAGCCTGCAGCCTGCTTCAGATTCTGTGTCTCCTTCTCCCTCTCTGCCAGTCCCCCGCTCATGCTCTGTCTCTCAAAAATAAATAAATGTTAAAAAAAATTTTAATTAAAAAAAAAAGATTTGTACATTCCATTGCATGTAAATGTTACCATGAAAGACAAGAAATGTAAAAGATATTGAATTGTAGCTAAACATATGCATGATGTAGTATTTAACAGTGAAATGTCTTCATGTCTGCTACTTACCCTGATACATATCAAAAAATAAGATGGACTGATGGGTGGACAAATAGATATGTGGTAAAGCAAATATATTAAAATGTTAACTACAGTATCTAGCCGGTAGATTTATGAGTATCCACTGCAACATTCCTTCCACCTTTCTTGGACACTTGAAATTTTCCATAATAAAATGTTGGGAAAATACAACTCAAGAATATTGAAATGCATATTTTTGAAGGTTTGAAGATCTGAATTACCTACAAATTAAAAGGGCTTTGCAGGGAAGAAAACTTAGGCTTCTATTTTTTTATCTACCCTCCTTTCTTGAAGTGTAGAAAGAAATAACCAAAGAAGTAACACTACTACAAAACATGACTGAAAGACCTCGGTTTTATGACACAAGACGTATGTCTTACGTGTTTTAGAAAAAATTTGAATGTAGACTTCAAATGGACTTTTAACTTTAAAAAATTGGACTGGATAAACCAAAGGTATCAGAACACGAGTGCAGTCTCTGGAGCCCTAAGAAATTTTTGTTAAAGACATTTTTGCAAGGCACCTGGGTGGCTCAGTCGATTGAGCATCCAACTATTGGTTTCGGCTCAGGTCATGATCTCATGGTTTTGTGAGTTCAAGCCTCGCGTTGGGGTCTGCACTGGCAGCAGGGAGCCTGCTTGGAATCCTCTCTCTACCTTTCTATCTGTCCCTCCCCTGCTCACCCTCTCTTTCAAAATAAATAAATAAACTAAAGAAAGAGAGAGAGAGAGAGAGAGAGATTTTTTTGCTCGTTGCGCAGAAATTTTGAAAAAGTTCATAAGCACATAGTGAAGAAGAAGGAAACCACTCATAATCTGACCACCAAAAGAAAATCAGTAAGTAGTTTGAGAAATTTATTTCCATGGGGCGCCTGGGTGGCTCAGTCAGTTAAGCGTCCGACTTCGGCTCAGGTCATGATCTCACGGTCCGTGAGTTCGAGCCCCGCATCGGGCTCTGCTGACCGCTCAGAGCCTGGAGCCTGTTTCAGATTCTGTGTCTCCCTCTCTCTCTGCCCCTCCCCTGTTCATGCTCTGTCTCTCTCTGTCTCAAAAATAAATAAACATTAAAAAAAATTTAAAAAAGAAAGAAATTTATTTCCAGTGATTTCTCTTTACTATTTTAACACACTTAAAATGGCAAATAGTTCACTGTGGTGTAAATATGTTTCACGTGAATAAAAAATTTTCATAAGAAATTTTAAGGACTATATAATGTTATTTTAAATGGGTATGTCATATTATAATACAGAAATGTGGGCACATAGGTTGTTTGAGTTTAGTTTTATACTAAATAATGTTGTAAAGAAACATCTGTGCAAAAATACTTATTCTTGGGACAAAAAATTTCTGGAAATGTATGTTAAATGGAGCATTTTAGCTGGCCAATGGGTTAAGAATTAGTCCCCATGCGCTTTCCCCTTTTTTTTTTTTTTTTTCTCAAATTGAGCTGCCAGCACAGAGCCCGATGCAAGGCTCAAAACCGCGAGATCATGTCCTGAGCCGAAGTTGGATGCTTGACCAACTGAGCCACCCAGGCGCCCCAGTACCCATGTGCTTTTGACAAAGTGTCCATATAGGCACAGACAGTTCAATTACATTAAATACGGGCTTAACCTCATCCCATGGCTTGTCATTGTTCCAACACCCACGGAAAGAGACTTGAACCCTGTCTACACCTGCAGTTCATGCAAACACAGACCTGTACACTGGATGGGGGGTTGGATGAGAGATAGAGATGACAAACTCAGTTTGAAAAGTGTTCCTTTCTTCTCCAGCAAGGGAGAAGGGAAATCTTAAGTGAGGCAGGACCCCAGCGTAGGATGCTGTCTGAGGCAGTGAGGGAAGAGTTAGTTGCACTTCTACAGGTTAGGGCTATGCTTGAACCCCTCCAGGTTGACGTCCCTGCTGGATATCCCTGGAAAGAGCAGCCTCTGTATTATAAAAGGATAAAGAAACTGTATTATGTTAACCGGAGAGTGGATAAGCCACTGTGCTGTGAAGGCCCTCTTGAAAAGCAGTGGACGTAAGGTGTTTCCATTCCACAGCAGAAAAAAGGTGTGAGCCCCGGAGAGACACTCAGAAATGGGGACCCATAGCAAAAGAACTTAAATGCATTGTTATCCTCTAGGCAAGAGGCCCTGGTACAAGATGAGAAAAGATTTTTCTCTCTCCCCTGCTCGGCTTCAGCAAATGACTCAGATCTACTAGAATAGGAGAGCCGGCAGGCACCAGCTGGAGAGAGCTGATTGGTAAATACTCAGGAATTTTGCAAACTGGTTTGGTAACTTGAAACTGGCCATGTTGGAAGTATTCACAGCACGGAAATCAGCAAATACCGCCTATCAGACCTCCGCCCCCCCCCCCGCCCCCCCTGGAAAACTGGTTTACCAGTTCATCGCAGCTCAAATCCAAAGCTCCGTTGCTGATTTCTCCCCTCAATTCCAGACCCCTTATTGCCAACTCCATTCAGAACAGCTCTACTCAAATTCATTAGGTTCAAAAGAGAACCCATTATATTGTCTCTCAGGTATGACCTTGCCAGTGTGTTCTGTATTTCTGTTGACAATTTACCGTCTTCCCAAACACTGTACCTCAAAGCCTCACAATTGTATTTGACACTTCACTCAATAATAACAAGAAAAAATAAAGGGAAAAAAAGGAGAATTATTCAAGTGGCATTAATTTAACACACTATGCCAGCCCTTGTGACTAGCCCTTTACAAACTTTCTCACAACATCTCTTGAAAGAAATTATTCCAGTTCTGCAAATGGAAAACTGAAGTTCAAGGAAGTTATGTTACTTACACAAACTTATATAGTTAATAATTTTTAGAGCTATAATTTGAATTCAGGGTGCTCTGAGTACAAAAACCACTCTTAAACCCAAATGTCATATTTCTAACCAATCAGCTGCTAAATTTGGGCCTTTTGGGCTTTTGTCACCATTTTTATTGAGCTATTGTTTATATACAATGAAATGCACAAATTTAAGTATACATCCGTTGTGTTGACAAATTTACACACTTGTGTCAACTCGTTCTCCTGTCAAAACATAGAACACTTTCAATAGCCCAGGAAGTTTTCTCCTTCCTTGTTCTAGTCACCCCCTCCTGTAGAGTAACTACTGCTTTGATTTATTTTGTCACAAGAGGATTTTATCTGTTCCAGAATTTCATATAAATGAAATCATACAGCATACACTCTTTTGTGGAAGGCTTCCTTAGTGAGCATTTTGAAAATAACCCGGATTATTTACGTATATCAGTATTATATGTCTTTTTGCTGCTGAGTAATAGTCTATTGTATAAAAAAAAATCAATGTTTGTTTATCTACCCTTTTATTGACAGACATATGAATGATCGACTGTTATGAATAAGGATACTATGAACAATCTTTTGCAAGTCTTTTTGTTGACATATGTCTTCATTTCTTTTGGGTAAAACCTGAAAGTGTAAGTGCTAACCCATAGGTTTGGTGTATGTTTATCTATATGAGAAATAGTTATACTGATTTCCAAAGTGATTTCATCATTGTACATTCCGACCACCAGTACAGATTTTCTCTATTTACGGTGGGGTTACTTCATGATAAACCCATTGTAAGTTCAAAATACCCTAAGTTGAAAATGCATTTAATATGTCTAATCCATCAAGCATCAAAGCTTAGCCTAGCCTACCTTAAATGTGTTCAGAACACCCAATGTTAGGTTACGACTGGGCAAGATTATCTAACACAAAGCCCATTTTATAATGAAGGGTTTTAATATCTCATATAATTAATTGAATACTGTACTGAAAGTGGAAAACAAAATGATCACATGTGAACAGAATTGCTGTACGCGTACTCGCTATTGACCTAGTGACCATGTGGCTACCTGGGAGCTTCAGCTCGCTGCCACTTCCCAGCAACACGAGAGGATCCCGTCACTGTGACTCACTGGAAAGAGACCAAATTTCAAATTTTGAAGTTCTGTTTCTACTGAACACATATTGCTTTTGCCTGATCGTAAAGTCGAAAATTTAAATTGAACCATCAAAAGTTGGGGACCATCTGTATGTGATGATTCCAGTTACTCCACATCCTTGCCAACACTTAGTACGTATTGTCAGTTTTTTCTTTAATTTTAGCCATTCTGGTGAGTGTGTAGTGATAACTTATTGGCTCTGATTTGCGTCTCTCTAAGTACATTTCCCTTAATGATTTATGATGTAGACCTAGACATTAAGAAAACACAGGAGTATCAGGAATATATCCTCATGACTCTAGAGTAGGCAACAATTCCTTTGACAGATAAATAAAAATATCTACACATCTATAGGTATATATATATATGTACATATATATATACACACACATACACACACACACACACACACACACACATACATACAGTGAACTTCATCAACATTAAAACCTTAAGAAAATGAATAAACAAGCCACATCCTGTAATAAATACATACATACAAAGCACTTATACCCAGACTATATATAAACAACTCTTTCAACTCAAAATTTTTCTAAAAAAAATCCAATGAGAAATTATGGGCAAAAGATTTGAACAGACACTTCACAAAGGAAGATCTACAATGGCCAAAAAACTACATGAGAAAATCCCTCATAGTACTTCACCTTTACGTTTTTTAGGAGCCAATCATTTTTTATTTTGTACTACAGTTTCTGTAAGTATAACTCCCAACCCAAACTGCAAACCACTTGAAAGCAGAATGAACGTTTGAAGCATCTCTGTACCAGGGTATATATGCATGTGGAGACAAGAAAGGCTCACAAATTTTTAAATGGCTGGCCAAATGAATTAACCACGTATATCAGAAGACATTTTAGCTGGTCATTCATATTGTAAGCAAATCAAGTGGTAATATTACAGCAGCACCAAGAGAGAAAAAAGAAAATAGATAACAAGAGGAATCGGCCTAAGAGGAGGAAAAATAGTATTTCCTCCAAGCAGTTGAAATGACATTTTAAGTGTCAGTGTAAAATATAAGAGGAAATAGGTTTAGTAGACTAAGATGACAACGATAATATGAAATAAAGCTTTCCAAAAATAAGACACCTACTTTTTCGCCCGGGCAACCCATCTCTTTGTGAGTAATTTTGCATCTATGAAAGCCCAGGGGAAGCTATCAGACCAAAACAGGAAGCTGTGCATGTGCTCTCAGGCGGAAGTCACCAAGACATGGCTCTTGTGTACTCTGATGTGCATCCTGCTTGCCAGAAAACTCAGATTCCTTGTCAAAAAATAGACCCTCAAAATGCAGATGGCAGCATTACTGCATCACAATAGTGTTTTCAGATTCGGATGACATCTTGGAATTCCCAGCATACCATAGTTTGAACTCCTACAGGGCACGCATGTCCTTTCTGAAGTACAATTTGTTCACTAAGGCACTGGTGAATGACTCGTGTAAAACTTGTTTATCCACACGACTCATGAACTACTGGTCAATATTTACAGTAACTCTAAAAAGGAATTTTCTAGAATCAAAGGTTTACTCAGGTCACCTTCATAATTATTTAAAAATCATAATGCACTCTCTGTTCCAGATGATGTCCTCAAGAACCAGTTCTTTTCAGGAAAAAAAGAAAAAAAAACTTAAAAATTCCAATAATCTTCTTTCTGTCCCGAATTTCAAACCAATTTGTATAGATCATTCAATTCCCATGTAAAAGAAAGATTGGTTCTTTTCTCTTTCCTGATCAGAGCTTTGACATGTGGAAATGCTGACCAAGAGAAGCAATTTTCATGACTTTTCCTTTTTGAGATTCTCAGAGGGGAAAAAAGCAAGCTTACTGAATAAATTACATTTCATGACTAGAGCAATAAACAAGAGGATTAGAGGGACACTCTAGGTGGGGTTCATACAGGTCCTGGGAAAAGAAAGAATAACAAATTTTTTTAAAGAGAAAGAAAGAGTGAGAAGAGTTAAAAGATTTAGAAGACTCTGAAAAAAATGACATTCCAGAACTGTAAAATGTGTGTGTGTGTGTATGTGTGTGTATATGTGTGTGTGTTTGTTTGTGTGTGTGTGTGTGTGTGTGTGTGCATGTTTACGGAGGTGGGGAGAGAAGGTATATAAGAGTCAGAGAAAAGCAAACCTTAAGTGAAAGTTATAGTTGTCAAGAAAACCTTGGAGGATAAATATATTTATCTCTATTAAAGCAAAACATACCAGGATAATTAGCACAACTCCTTAAATAATATGACCTCATCTGTGATGCCATCTCAGGAACATTA
This sequence comes from Prionailurus viverrinus, assembly GCF_022837055.1. Taxonomy (NCBI): domain Eukaryota; kingdom Metazoa; phylum Chordata; class Mammalia; order Carnivora; family Felidae; genus Prionailurus; species Prionailurus viverrinus. The sequence goes on from NC_062569.1 coordinate 23,312,754, forward strand.
TTCTCCAATAATAGAGCCATCGAACACATACACCCACCCACACACACACATTAACATTTTAACACCAGACCCAAAGCCATAGTAATAGACATGAGGAAAGGAAAGGGTGGAAATAGCAAAATGGCAGAGTATTCTTAAACACATTGGATGGACATACTTACAACCTTCAAACCAACCTCTTGAAGTCTCACTTTTTTCTCAAGTTTTCTCAATGAAAAGCAAAAAGGTGAAGAAAAGAAAGCGCTTGTGGCCAGGGTTGGGAGAAAACAAAAAGGAAATGGTTCAAAGTTCTAAAGGCAAATTCACTCCAGGTATGACATTCTTTGCCCTTTCCAGCCTATAAATAGATTGAGCACCCATGTTCAAGATTCCTCTGCTCTCCTTGATTGCCCTCTCTCAGGGCAACATTGGCTTAGATTTTCCACAAATTTGATGCATTTCTATAAAATATATATGTATACAATTTTTAAGATCTGTCATATTTTTAAATGCTCAAGGAGAGCCTATCATTTAAAGGATTCCCCCTGGTTTATACACGTCTAAGTTCCAATTTTGGCATTCGGGACTTCTATGAGATGTGGAGTATCAGAATAGCGTTCCATTTCAGAATCAGTGAATGGGTTTGCTACCCCAGAATGTCAGGCTTCAGTATGTTATTTCTGTATTTTAATTCAAATCCTTTATGTGACTACCTATCCATTTCTAATTTGAATTTTGCTGGGTGGTTTAAAGCTTTTAAGTCCTTTCACATCTATTCTTTAAGATGCTTAGTTTAGCATCTTGCATTTTCCCCGCCAGGGTTTTCTTGTGCATAATTCTTTGGCACGCCAGGTGGCAGGTTCTGAAACAGTTGTTGGGCTTTCTGTGGCCCCCAAACTCTCCCAAGGAATATGGGCAACTTGGGAGTGTCCTGAAGGATTTGGTGCCTGGGGTAATGCGTGCTGTTTGTTTAGTGAATGAGCACCTCAGAAAAAGATCCTGAAGAAGGTGTTCCTGATGGCATGAAGTACAAAAATAGGAAGCATCGTCTATCTTTTCGAGCACTGGTTGGTGCTCTGTCAGCACTCTACAAATTTTAGACTCTAGTTTAAAATTGATAACTTCAATGTTTTCAGCCAGTGTTTCTGATGTTTGAAGACAGGATTTAGAAGATGTCAGCTGGAATCCATGATCTTGGAGGAGCTTTTAATGAGAATGTGGTTTATTTGGTCATAGATGATTCTAATGCCTGTCTCGTTCTTTTGTGCTCCCTTGCAGGAATGTGAAGCCAATTTTCCAGGGACTTCAGTTCTGATGTAGATTTTTTTTTAATTCTGTGCTTTAGCAATAAATCTATAATGACTATTTTAAGGTCTAAATATATGAAACATAAATGGTGAAAAGGACACCTGCATTACGGTGGTACCAATAATAGCTATCAGTTATGCATGCTAACTAGGGTGCAGCCACAAGACTAAGTTATTTACATACATGTAATCTTTATAATAATGCTGCACCTTAGGTGCTAATATTAATATTTTACAGATCAAGAAACTGAGCCTTTACATTGCTGAAAATATGTGTCACCTTGACCCCAAAGCCAGGTTTTGACCATTACACTATACTGCCTCTCTCCGCAACGCATTTGAAATGCAATGGATTTTGAAAAGCTGCAACACTCTATAAATGTCAGGTGGTATTATCATGGCTGTTGGAAAGGAGTCTTAATTTTGCATTATTCTCTCTGCCACAATCTAGAGGAAGAAATGCCTTAAAGTGGTTTGAAGGGCACAGCTCTCCTTGTGAGTCATTTGGGTGTAGTTATACCTTGGGAATTAGGTGCAGTAATAACTTCAGAACTAGTGTTGTATAATTTCGAGAACTCAAGTTATGAACCAATGTCACCAGAAGCTGCTATCTACTTCTGAGTGTGGAGAAGAAGAAACAAAACAGCTACTTCAAGGCTGACGAAGGCCTGCCTGGGATGCCTCTGTTTCTCTGTTGTGGTTGCAAAGGGAATGTCTGCATTCTGAGAGCACTTCATAAGGAGTTCATTTATCTGCTCCTTGGATGATACCTATATGTCAAGGTTTCGAAAGGAGAAGATACTGTTTCTGTGACACCACAAGTCAAAGACATCTGTTTCCATTATCCATCACTGTTATTTTGAAGTGAGAAATTGATCGAAGGTCAAGGGTCAAGATTCCTGAGGCAGAAAACTCACACAGTGTGTTTAGTTAGTACTCGGGTAACCCCTCCATGTTATGCTGATAGGACATCTCATAGTTTAAGGCCTCATTGTCTTCTGATCTATCTCTATGAAAAAATATTATTTGCCAGTCTTCCCTGAAACAGAAGCACACATCACTACTGAGACGTGAGACTGCTTTTGCTAACCAGTTGATAAGTTGGGCAGCAGTAAGCCATTGCAAGTTATCAATAATTGCTTTGTTAAGCAAACAGATTTCAGCAATTTCTCTCAAGTAAAATATTGCTTTCATGACATCAACCCTTAAGCTGAAAAGACGAATTAATCTGTTGTTGAGGCAACTAAAGTGATCTTAATTATAGCTGTGAGTTTGGTGTCATCCATAGATTAGGGGAACTATTTTGTTGATCTTAATGGATTCTTGAATTTACGAGAATTTCCTCTCTCTCTGTCTCTCTGTGTCTCCCTCTGTGTGTGTCTCTCTCTCTCCCTCCACCCCTCCCTCGTGCTCTCAGCTACACAAGAATGCTCAGGCCTGAGCTGGTGTAGTAAATGTCTGTGAAGGCATTCAAATATCTACCCCTCTGCCATCATTAGTAAGCACTGCTTTGGAGCAGGGGCAAAAACAAACAGCCTCTGTCACGTGGGAGGAAGTGTGAGTACCTCCTTGCTGATAAGGTGAGATACCTGTGATCACACCTTCAGGGGATGTGTTTGGGGGAGAAAGGTGAATAAGTAAACTTGGTGACGGTCCCAGCCAAGAGCAGCTGGAGAACTGGAATTGGAGTATGAACCAGAGCTATGGTGCATCACTCACCCACTTCTGGTTTTTAAATTCTTATTTAAAAATTCAGCACAGAACCTCTCCATGGTTTCCCGTTTCAGCCTTTTTATTTTTCTCTGCCCTAAGGAAGTCCAATTTCTTGTTGTGTGCAATTCTAACTTGTTTTGCGCTATTACCAATTTATCTCATTTTGTGTTAAATTGCACTCTCCTTTGTTCTGGAGGGGAAAGCTTGAAAATTTAAGCCTCCTTAAGGACAGTGTGGTGGAGAATCCACTGCAGGTTTCATCACTTCTATCAGCCCATATCTATAGATACAGTGTGAGAGATCACAGTGTTCTAGGTAAATTGTTATCCTTGAGTTAATGAGACAAGGGCTTTGGTCATTAATACATACTTTCAGCTTTAAAACAATGTGGGAAAGCCCTTAAAAAATTTCTTACAGAAATAGCTAAGACATTGAGTGTATGTGCATGTATGTGTGTGTGTGCGTGTGTGTGTGTGTGTCTACACACATCCCTTAGGGTTGGGTTAGAAGCCAGAATGAGAGTTGAAAATTAAAACTAATAGGCAAAGTCTCAAAAATCTAAGTTTTGTTTTCAGTTAGAATCTTAAAGAAGGGTTTGAGTGGTTCATATTCTATCTAAAATGGTTTGTTCATAAATAATGAATGTTAGAAAGGCAGAATGCCTAAAGTCCCTTTACATCCAAAAGGAAATTTATGATCCCTTCAAAATTTTAAATCATTTCAGACTGGGTAAAAAGAATACCTTGAGGTATTATTCTTGACCTAAGTTCTACTCTGGCAACTTGCTAGAATTATATTCCATAGAAGGCAGAGTTAATCAACCTCAGCACTATTGGTACTTTGGACCAGATAATTCTTTGTTATCAGGACCTGTCCTGAGAATTACGAGACTTTTAGCAATACTCTTGGCCTGTACCCACTGGATTCTAGTAGCAACCTACCATCAGATGAGAGAATCGAAAATGTCTCTAGACATTGCCAAATGTCCCATGGGAAAGATGGGAATGAAATCACCTCAGTTGAGAATCACTGATAAAAGAATTCCTGTGTAGTGTGTGTGTGTGTGTGTGTGTGTGTGCGTGTGTGTGTGCACGCGTGTGCTCATGTATGGGCAGTGGGAAGGGGGAGATTCTTACTAAAGACACTAACTGTAAAATAATTTCAACTTTAATTTGGTACTGTACCTTGAAAAACATGACCACAAATACTTGTCATCTCTCATAAGAGGTGGAGAATATTTTCCATCCCTTTGAATCTTGCTTTGCCTTGCGAAAAGCTTTCATAAAAAGAATGTGCATATGTGACATAATGTGACATCTGAAGCTAGGACCTGGGAGGTCTTACAGGCTCCAGTTTGCTGTCTTGGAGTGCTGCCTTGAGACCACTGTGTAAGGAAGCCAGTCTAGCCTACTGGAAGATCAAAGGGGACACGAAACAAAGACAAGATGCTTCACCCAACAGCAAGCACCAATGCCAGAAATAAGAATGAAGCCACCTTGAACTCTGCAGGACAGATGGTCCTCCAGCTAACTCAGCCTCATGAGTGAACCTGGGTGGAACCAGCAGAGGAAACAACCAGCCAACCTATAGAATCAAGAGAAATCGGAGTTGTTCTTATTTTAAGCCTCCAAGTTTTGGAGTGGTTTCTTACGCAGCAAGGACTAACATCGTTCCCTGGTTTGGACATAATTAAGAGACTTCTGTATGAAATGTGGGGGATCGAATCCAGACAGGAGAGTGACTTGTGGTTAGAGTCGTGAAGACATGGTTCCTAGTGTCACCAGAGACTTCATACAGCTTCTTAAGAGTGTATGTGTAGGTTGCATAGCAATTTTTCAGATCTTCATCCAAATCCGTTAGGGAAAAGTATGTTTGCACAGTATCGACGGTGTACAAGGTAGAAGGGGAAGAGGGTATAGGCAATGGCTTTCTGTCTGTTTTAAAGTAAGTTAAAACAAAATCGCGGCTGTCATTGTGAAAAATAAAACATCACGCCAGAACAATAAACACATATGCGTCAAACAGATAACGACTGTGGAGGCTTTGTATTGATAACTCGTCAACTTGGTTATGCCGGAAGAATCTTCCCAGAACTTCCTTTCACGTATGGTTGTAGATTAAAGCTAACCAAAAGAGAAACCCACAGGACATTTTTGAAAGGTGGAACTGAAGCCACAGCCATTGTGCTCTGAGGTTTGCATGGTCAGATGCAGTGAGAACTGCATGGATGCCATGGATGCAGAGACGGCTGTGGATGCCATCATATCGTTGCTCGACCTGCTACGTTGTGTCCAGTTATTCCAAACTGCTCGTCCTGCTGCTCAACAGCTACTGCAAACCCACCACCTGAAGTAGAGGCAACAGCTTGCAAGTTTTCTTTGCCAACTCTCCTTCATAAAACAACTTCAGCATCTGGACATGCTTAGCTTCCAGAATTTCCTACAAACCATCATCTGCTCTTTTGTATCGTGTGTCGGAAGGGCTGCTTGGGGTTTTTTATCTCATCGTTCAAGTCTTCCTTTTGGACTTCTCTTCATCTTCTCCCGGATTTGTGCATGGTCTTCCGATAATAGACTCTTTAGATCATGATACTCATTAGCAGTTTTTACTTCCTAATTGAACGCTGGAAAATAGGGTAAGACAACAGTTCGGAAGGAAGAAATGGAGAGGATTAGATTCCATTCTGGCATGCTATGTGATCACACTTAATTCTGAGGAGCCCATATATGTTGGATTTCCTAGCATTGATCAGACTGGAAAACGTCCTTACAGTGTGATGTCCATTCATTTTTCACTTGGTCATGGAAAGTCAGAGAATGGGAGAAAACATTTAAAAAATTGCCCCTGCTTCTTAGTTGTTCCAGTTATAAATCAAGGAGAATTCAAGAAGGATTCTTACAACATAGCAAGGGGAATTAACACACTGTCTAATGAGATAAAGATCTCATGGGCAAATACCATATTGAGGAACAGTAACCAGAGACATTTTTAAAATCAGAAGTAGAGGAAAAAGAACCCTAGACATTTTGGTGATACAAGAAAATGTTTATGGCATTTGAAGAGAGATGTAGTTCAGAAATAATTTACATAGATTTAAGTGCCCATCATAAATACCAAAATACTAAAAAAAGAAAAACTGTAGGCAAATGGAAGCTTGAGAGGTATAAATCAATAAAGAATAAAAAAAAAAATTCTGCAAGACAGATTGAAATGTATCAGGGAGAAATAAATGTTATAGTCTCATGCTTGACAAAATTGAGCTTTGGACTTCTGAAAGTATTGTATGTGCAAAAAGAAAGTTGTGATGTTTGTGGTATATTCCATAATGGTGAGAAGGAACCTTGAAATCAAGAAGGACTACAATTCTGAACTATGGAAAACTATGGAAATAATTTTCTTAAGCTCAGTGGATCAAATCAAACATACACTCCTGGTTTTCACTTACTTTTGGCCTTAAAAGTTTAACCCTGGACCAAAGTGGATGCAAGGTCTACACCAGTGGTTCGCAAATTCCAGAGGGCATCAGAAATCACCTGGGGGCTTGCAGATAAGATGCCATATGGGCCCGTATTCAGATCCTGATTCAATAGACCCTGAGCGAAATGCAGAAATTTCTACTCTTTGGAAATATTCCAAGTGATTTTGACCTTGATAGTCTAAGATCATACCTTGAGTGACAGTTACCTGGACCCAGAAGAATGAGTTCACAGGCTCTGGACTGAGTATACCAAATGAAAATATCTAAATGTTATTTTCTTTTTAAAAGAATGTTTATTTACTTTTGAGAGAGAGAGAGGGAGAGAAAGTGGGAGAGAGAGAAAGAGAGAGAGAGAGAGAGAGAACATCCTGTACTGCTGAGTTTCTGATGCGGTTGGCAGCTTTATCTCAGATGTCAAGGCCGGAGGGTCTCAAATTTGCTAGCAGACTCAGGAAGATGGCTCCAGACCAAAGCAGAATTTTTCCCCATCGTGTATTGTTAATTCCAAAGAAATGTATAAAATTGCTCATGTGATTTATTGACCAAGGAAAATCTGTATTTTTTTCTAATAGAGTATATTTAGGAAAATCAAGGAAACCTTTAGCTCACTATGAAGAAGAGTTTACTTTTGGCAAAAGGGAAAATATTAAAACATTCTGCTTTTCAAAAATGGCAAGGGAGTACACATTTTGTATTTAAGGATTTCGCAATAATTCAGATGTGAAATGGGATATCAATCATCTGAACTTGGCATCTCAATTTTGCTTATGTTTTTGTGAGTGGAAATGTCATTGCATTTAACAAGGACAAGTGTTTCAAATGTTCTTTCTTGCATCCTTGCTTTGTAGACTTTGTTCTCTCTGTCTGAAATGCCTCCCTTACACCTTCTTCACTTAACTAAATCCTGCTTTTTTCCCCTGAGACTCAGCTCAGACTCTACCTCCTCCACTGGGTTTTCCTTGAGATTCCCTATCCCGACCACTTTTCCTTATTGAACTACTTGGTCTCATAGTAACTGGGGCTTCCGTCTATCAGTGCACCATGACTCTAATGTCTGCAGCCCCTTCGCCTCCACCAATAACCTATGAGTTCAACCAGATCAATAGACTCCTCTTATTTGTTTCCATTTCTGGACTTGAGCAAACAGTAGGGGTTAAAAAAGTAACAGCATAATAACTGGATTTTAAACATTGAAAATTATTACATCTTCGCGAAGCATAACATGAGTGTTGGTTGCATCTATACAAAAACCCAGGAGGTCATTCACTGCAAGATGTGTAACCACATCAAGAAAAGCTAACATAAGAAATCACATACCCACAGCAGCAAACATGTACAGCAACAAGTAAGGAAAAGAGAAAGGGTAGTATGACATACTATGTTCAGGTGCTACAAAGTTACAGTATGGTTGGAATTTATTTTCCCCCCTTCCACTGAAACACACACACACACACACACACACACACACACACACTCACAGGCAAGGAAGTTTTCTGGCACCTTTGCTCCGCGTAGCACATAGCAAAGAGCTGAACAGAGCTGAGCAAACACTGATGTTTCTATTTCCTTTGGGCTTATTAACAGGAACAATCTAGTACTATTCTTTCAGGTAAGTGTACACATTCTCCTAACCAAACAGAAGAACACAAATAAGTACTTGATTTTCAAAGAAAATACATAAAATATTTCTTTCCCTTGAATTATTTTGTAAGTTTATTTTGAGAGAGAGAGAGAGGAGAGAGAAGAGAGTCCCAAACACTGAGCGTGGAGCCCAGTGTGGGGTTTAGATCTCCAGAACCATGAGATCGTGACCTGAGCCAAAATCAAGAGTTGGACACTTAATTGACTAAGCCACCCAGGCTCTCCAGTGAATTATTTATTTAAAATACAACATCTTCTTTGGGGCACCTGGGTGGCTCAGTCGTTAAGCACCTGACTTTGGCTCAGGTCATGTTCTCATGGTTCCTGAGTTTGAGCCCCATTTCAGGTGAGCCCTGCTTCTCTATCTCTCTCTCCCTCTTGCTCTCTCTCCCTCCCTGTCTCTGCCCCCCCGAGCCCCCTTGTGCCCTCTCTTTCTCACTCTCTCTCTCTCTCTCTGAGAACACAAATACATAAATAAAAAATAAAATACAACTTCGTCATTTAATGAGTATTGTTTATTTGGGGACAATTTTACATTTATTTTTAATGTTCAAAACTTTTTTAAAAAAGTACAAATTGCGGGGCGACTTCAGCCAGGTCACGATCTCGCGCTCTGTGAGTTCGAGCCCCGCGTCAGGCTCTGGGCTGATGGCTCAGAGCCTGGAGCCTGTTTCCGATTCTGTGTCTCCCTCTCTCTCTGCCCCTCCCCCGTTCATGCTCTGTCTCTCTCTATCCCAAAAATAAATAAACGTTGAAAAAAAAATTAAAAAAAAATTAAATTAAAAATTAAATTAAAAAAAAAAAGTACAAATTGCTTACTGGTTTCATATTCTTTGTGCCCCCACTGCAATCTGAGCTAGGCAAGGCCAACTAAACTGTGGTTAAGAAAACGAGGTGTTTTTTTTTCTTTTAATCAGTGAAATTAAAAAGTTGGCACACGATGGTCATAGCTCCTTAAAATAATCACTAAATAAAAAAGAGGTAGTTTGGTATGTAGCACGGTCGGACAATAATCAGAAAGTCATAGAAGAAGACATCTTTAAATAAAAGTGATAAACCTGTATAATGCATAGGGTTTATTCCAATAACCTCCAAAATTAATATCTCATGAAAGAGTGAGTGCAAATCACCGCACCTTATTCAGTGCAATCAGACTGAACCTGCTGTCTGCCTATAAAGCTGTCATTGCAGAGGCGTTTATATCCTCAGCAAACAAATATTGTCCAGGTAGAAGATGAGCACACGTGAAAAGGGAACACATGTTGCATATTTCAAATGAAAAAATTATTGAAATTTAAGAAATTAAAAGACTTCAAATATTTTGAGTCCTATGGCCACTCAAAATCCCTATGTCATGTTACTCATTCTTAGAAATCATGAACCTTGGGGCGCCTGGGTGGCTCAGTCGGTTAAGCTGCCGACTTCAGCCCAGGTCACGATCTTGTGGTCCGTGAGTTCGAGCCCCCGTGTCAGGCTCTGTGCTAACAGCTCAGAGCCTGGAGCCTGTTTCAGATTCTGTGTCTCCCTCTCTCTGACCCTCCCCCGTTCATGCTTTGTCTCTCTCTGTCTCAAAAATAAATAAACGCTAAAAAAAAAATTTTTTTAAAGAAATCATGAACCTCTACAATTTCAGATATAGTCCAACTCCAGATGTGGCTGCAGATGTATTTAAACATATTAGAGGCACGGTACCTGGTGGGTTGGTATATATAAGATTTTTTTTTAAGTGGAATACCTACATCTTAAATTCTGAGAGGCATAGACAAATGCTGGTTTTACTACGCATAGTAATATGTTGAAATTATTTCAAAAGAAGTAGTTAGACATTAATGTGAAAGGAACTTCAGTATATTTGAGGGAATGTGCTGGAGTTAATGTGTATTTGGGATTTTAACAAATCAAAATGATTTGCTAATTTAAGGAGAAGATAAATCCTAATTTCTGCATGAAAACAAATTTCTCTTTGTGGAGTACGTAAGGCAATAATTCATATTCCTATTTGTATGGCCTTCTTTGTGTCTTCACTCAGACGTTTCTTGCTTGGTGGGGCCCACCCAGAAGATCTACTTAATATTGAAATATCCCACCCGTACTCCTGAACCCCTTGACTTTGGCTGGTTTTTGTTTTCGTTTGTTTGTTTGTTTTTTACCTTTTTCATAACACTTCTTCCTGTTTAACTTATCTACAATGCTTATTGCTTATCATTTGTCTCCCTACCTGAGAATGAATCTAAACTCCTCGAGAGAGGGGTATTTTATCTGATTTGCTGCGTGGTAGCTGGTACCAGGTGGGCACACAATTCACACTCAGTGACTTACGGTGAATTTGTATACGTACTATCTGAAAAAGTCAAAAACATATTTTTGTAAAACTCATTTTACCAATAGATCAAGTTGAGTGTCAGCATTATTTGGTATCAATTCATGGTGCAAATTTCAAGCAATTTTTAAATTGCACTACAATATTTAGAATATTGTTTTCAAATATATTTTTGTTAATAGAGCTATGCCTACTTCGGTACATTATGCTGTAGAAACACTTTTGTTTGACAGTTTACAGACTGTGATACGCACGTGGGGAAACTCATTTATAAGAATTGTTTTAACGAAAGACATCAGCCTGAAAAAAAAGAAAAACAAACCTGGATTTACTTTACAGCCAAGATTTTGGTTCTGAAAACTCTGCCTTACATTTGACATTAGGAACATTTGAAAGAGACAACGGAAAGGCATTTTCGTAATACATTGTTATACACCCATTTCTTTGATGACGTCATCCACCTCCATTACTGATCTGCATCTAGACCACTTTTCTCATCCATTTAAATTTCAGCACCTGCTCCACATCTGTCTTGCCAGGATGACCTCAGTGCTTTGTCAGATACAGGACTACAAGTGGAGCAAATACTTTCATCACTTTTATTACTACACTTTCATTAAATTTTCCCAGTGTCTACCTTTCTAGTCAGAGAAGCGTGACCCTGTTTGTAAATTCTAATACTACAGTAATGGGGTTATGCTTGAACTAGAAATGCCCTTGCTCTTCAGGGAACATTGTCCTCTTTAACTACCCGTCACATATTTGGGACTCTACCTTGGAGTTTAGGGACGAATTGTCTCACCCTCTCGATAGCACATCTAGCCACCTGGGTTCACAATGTGGAATTGATCGTGATTCCCTGCCACCAATATTCAAATTATCCACACAATCCTAATACAGCTTCAGCTTCGAGCAGCCCCATGATGTATCCATTATGCATGAAATATGTGATCTGAATCCATATGACATGTAACAGTAAAGTTATAGAAATATACTGACAGTTCTCTTTTTGACTACAGTGCAGATAAGAAAAAAGCAACAAAAAATAAAATACAAAGAAGTAACCATTGTGGTTGTTGGTTAATTCCTGTAGCTCTCTATGTAAGATTTCATGCCATTTTTTAATAAAAGTGCATGGAAGGTATTAGGTCAGGTGATAATGATCCTTCTGGACTATAGCAATTGCCTCCTACATGGCTTTCCCTTTCGGTCCTGCCTCTTTCCTCTCCATCCTCCACAGGATAGACAAAATTATCTTCCTGAAAACTTTTTATAATTTTTTTTCATTATTTTTTATTTACTTTTTGAGAGAGAGAGAGAGACAGAGAGCAAGCTGGGGAGGGGCAGAGAGAGAGGGAGACACAGAATTCAAAGCAGGCTTCAGGCTCTGAGCTGTCAGCACGGAGCCCAATGTGGGGATCGAACTCACAGACTGCAAGATCATGACCTGAGCCGAAGTCGGATGCTTAACCAGCTGAGCCACCCAGGTGCCCCTCTTCCTGAAATCTCTTAATCCCTTGTTAGCTCCTTAGTGCATATAAAACAAAATCCAGACTCCTTCCGAATGAATGCCTACAGAAAAGCGCCTTAACAATGTGGCCACAACTTGTTGTTCAGACTACTCTCTCCACCGTCTCCCACCTTTTCCTGTGTGCTTCAGAGGAACTTCCTTGCTGTTTGAGATGTTCATGATGTTCTGCCTGATTGGGATCTCTACGTGTCTGTTTAACCCACCCAGTGACTAACGTGAAACTTGACACATACTAGAACCAATAAACAGATTCCAGATTTAAGATGGTTGATGAAAACTTAGCTTCCTTCCCATTCCAAATCACAGAGAAAAAAATAAAATAAAAGTAAAATACACCCATGGCAGTGCTGGAAGCACAGGAAGAATGCAAACAGTAAATGAGCTCAGTCAGGAATTTGAGGAAGATATAAACGTTGGCATATAAAATCCAATAGGGCTGGTGAATCTGTGGCCCGATGTTGAAAAAGAAAGCTCTTATAAATTTTCATAATTTCCAATTGCTTAGGTTTCATGGTTTCCAGTTATTTAGCATGGACACAACTGGTGAGCAAATTAGTGACCCGGAAGATCAAACAAAGCAATTCTCTCATAACACGTTGAAAGGATAAAGATGCAGAAAGTATGAGGAAGTCATTAGGAAAAATAAAGAATAAATTCAGAAGTTTCAATTTCTATTTAATAGGAATTCCAGTAAGGAATGAGGAAGATGCAATGTTGGAATAACCTAAAATGAATAGAAGAATTCCCCTGAGCTGGGAAAAAAAAAATGGAAATCTTTCATTTAAAAAAGCTATCAAGCGGCGCCTGGATGACTTGGTGAAGCGTCTGACTTCGGCTCAGGTCATGATCTCACGGTTCCTGAGTTCGAGCCCCACGTTGGGCTCCGTGCTGTCAGCTTGGAGCCTGGAGGCTGCTTCGGATTCTGTGTTTCCTTCTCTCTCTAACCCTCCCCCACTCATGCTCTGTCTCTCATTCTCTCAAAAATAATAAACAAACATTAAAAAAAATTTTTTTAAGCTGTCAATTGCCAAGTTGCCAGGTTCTCAATGGAGTAAAAATTCACCTTCAAAGATAAAGAGAAATATCATAAAAACTAAAATCACAGAAATACGAAGCTAGTTTCCTTCAGCTTCAAAGGAATGGAGATAAAATGAGAATGAGAATGAGAATGCAGACGTATCATTGACATGTCTGGATGCTAGAAGACCATGAAAAATTTTCCTCCTGGATTCTGAGATTAAATTATTTTGAAGCTAAAATTCTACATACAGCAAAATTATCAATCAAGTGAAAGAAAAACATTTGTGGGCATACATAGCAAGACTCAGGCAGCTCATAATCCACAAATTTTTCTACATGGAGTACTTGATGCAGTATTTAAATAAAGCAATAGATGATAGATGGATGGATGGATAGATAGATAGATAGGTAGATATTATCAAGGGAAAAGCATACAATAAAGACAAAAGTAGCCAAAAAGAGAGCAGTTAAACTCTTGATTTAAATGATCATTATTAGGGGCGCCTGGGTGGCGCAGTCGGTTAAGCGTCCGACTTCAGCCAGGTCACGATCTCGCGGTCGGTGAGTTCGAGCCCCGCGTCGGGCTCTGGGCTGATGGCTCAGAGCCTGGAGCCTGTTTCCCATTCTGTGTCTCCCTCTCTCTCTGCCCCTCCCCTGTTCATGCTCTGTCTCTCTCTGTCCCAAAAATAAATAAACGTTGAAAAAAAATTTTTTTTAAAAAATAAAAAAATAAATAAATGATCATTATTAAGTGTCTACGACATTTATGAAAATTCTGGAATTCTTATGTCCTAGAAATTCCTAAATTCCTAAATAAAATAACAACAATAGTTTTACCAATACTTTACCAATAGTTTGGTAAATTAAGATTCCAGGACTCTAGAGTCTAAATTCCAGTGAGTCTATAATCTTGGATGGCCCAAATAAATTATATATTTATTCCCACTAACCCCTAACTTAAATTTAGCATAAGTGTCAATTATAAATCTAAGCAAGAAACATAGTAGAATTACCAACACTGTGAACTTTCATCAGTATCAATCACAGAAATGTGTATCTCATTTTTCAGTTGGTATAGGTATGTGAAAATATCATTTATCATAGTCATTAGATCGGCCTGTAGATGATACGTACTCTCCAAGTTCCCGTCTACAGATGTTCCGGCACAGGAGCTGATCGCCCCCTCAGATAAACGTGCCCGGTTATCCACATTCTCTGCCACCATTGGTGCCTCTGCCATCCATTTCTCTCTCTGTTGGTCCGATTTGCCTCTGAGTGAAAGAGATGAGCTTTTTCCCTTACTTGCTAAAGTTTTGTAAAACTGGACAGTTGGGATGAGAATGTTTAACTCTCCCTAAGGCAGTATGGTGTTCCGTAACTACAGATAACTGAGCGAACTACGAGTATAAGCCAGGCAAGTTCAAACAAATCACATGATTGAGATAACTGTTTGAAATATTATTTCAAGTAACTTATTAGCATTCACAGATGGTGCAGTGATCCGGGCCATGAGTGCTGCAAGTTCTGAGCAGCAGAGGTTCTTTTCTTGACTTGGTTTCCTCTTCGATTCCCATTTTGTAACACTGAGTGAGTTAGGAGGTAAAGGCAAGCACACGTAGTATATTACACGAGCAGGTTTTGTGCATTTGTGTTCGGCGAAAATACTGAGCATATTGAGAAAAACATTGTGAGAACACCATAAACATAACTGGGGGGAAAAAAACCACCCACAATCTACACACACACACACACATTATTTGTAGGAAGGCACAGAAAATCACGTTGTTCCAGTCACAATAAGAGTCACATTCTAGGGAGGACGTTTTAGAAAGTGATTCTAAAAAGTGGTCCACAGACTTCATCAACTGCCAAAGGGGTCCATGACATTACAATTTTTTTTTAATTTTTTTCTTTTTTTATGTTTATTTTTGAGAATGAGAGACAGAGTGCCAGTGGGGGAGGGGCGGGGGGGGCGCGAACCCACCAACCCAACCGGCGAGGTCATGACCTGAGCTCAACTCGGACACTCAACCGACTGAGCCACCTAGGCGCCCCCCAATTTTTTGAAAGTAAAGAATCTCTGATCTAGGTCAAGAAGATGTTTTCTGAGAAGATAAAAATCAGCAACACCAGCTCAGGAGGTGGGCAAAAGAACTGGGAGAGAGCAATAGTTGTAGGCAAAACTGAGGGCTTGTCAGAGTTACAAACACACACACACACACCATCACCCTTACCACTGTGAAAGACCTGTGCCAAAATACCATCAAACCCTCGAGGAACAGAGCATTTCTCTTATTTAAGTCCTTTGAGCAATTAGAGAAAGTTAACACAAACAAAAGAACATGCACCAATTCACTCCACAAATCAAGTAAAATGGCCGTGATATCAAGACTGAGAAACGTATGTATATGCTGGACAACCATTGAAGCAATCTTACTTCTACAATTTCCTCAACGAAATCAAGAAAGCAAATAAACTTCCACCAGTGTGGCTAGAAAGAGGATGGGGAGGAAAGACAGGCATTTGAGAAGGTTTGTAAGTTGGTATAGGAAGGTTGACACTTCAATTTTCTCTATGTTAAGAAGCACCACCCACCTCTGAGAGGAAAGCTGGAGAAGACTAGGGGAGCCTGCCATCGGAACGGAATGGAGGCAGTTGGAAATAACTGTGGCAGACAGTGGGAGGGCGATTTAACCAGAGAAATAATTAGGATTGCTGGGTAGTGTTGAGCGTCTATTGCCGCCTTTGGCGACATTTTCTTTCTTTTTTTTTTTTTTCCATTTACATTTATTTAATTAATTTTATTTTTACTGAAGTATAATTAACATACAGTGTTATATTAGTTTCAAGTGTACAATATAATGATTCAACAATTTTATACAATGCTCAGTGCTCATCGTGGTAAGTGTTCTCTCTTTAAAAAAATTTTTTTTAAATTTTTATTTATTTTCGAGAGAGAGAGTGCATGTGTGTGCATTAGTTGGGGAGAATGGCAGAGGGAAAGAGAGACAATCCCAAGCAGGATCCTGCTCAGCTCAGAGCCAGATCCCAGGACCCTGGGATCATGATCAGAACTAAAATCAAGAGTCAGGTGCTCAACCAACTGAGCCACCTAGGCGCCCCCCACTGGGTGCCCTTCTTAATTCCATTCACCTATTTCACCCTCCCCCTCCCCCTTCTCTGATAACCACCTCTGTATTTAAGAGTCTGTTTTCTTTTTTTTCTTGTTTGTCTCTTCTTTTTTCTTTCTTTCTTTCTTTCTTTCTTTCTTTCTTTCTTTCTTTCTGTTAAATTCCACATACGGGTTTTCTTCAACACAGTTTGTCTGCTTGGCTATCAGCCATGGAGAGTTGTTTTGAAGATAGAGGCAGAAAAAGAGAGTCCAATGACATAATAACTATTTAATCTGGAAAAGGTGAGAAGTGAAGAGTTTATGCCAATAATCTAGAGATCTGGCTGTTGGAACAGAATGGCCTGGTGGAGAGTTATTGATAAGGAAGATTATTACATATTTCTATTATGGAATACTATGCAGCAATTTAAAAGAATGAAGTAGGTCAATATGCAAAACTATAAAACTCCCCAAGATGTACTGTTGAATATGTTGAATATTGAATATGGAAACCAAGAGATAGAAATGTGTGTGTGTGTGTGCATTCTGCCAAATCCAATTATAGGGAGGAGGGCTTATAATTTTTTGTTTTTATTTTACTTTCCTATGGTTTGAGTTTGCCACACCTAGCATGCATTTTAATTTTGAAAATATTTTTTAAAAAAGCTATTTCCGTGTTGGAAAAAAATGGTGCGCATAACTCCATCATACAAAGATACTGCTGTTAACACTTCTATTTGTTTTCATACAATATTTTTTGATGCAAATATCTTTTCTTTAACAGAAGGGAATCACATTGTGCATACTGTTTTTAATCAGCCTTTTCTACCTTTTCCATAGCATTAAATATTTCTCTAGTATCATTTTAGTGGCTAAATAAAACCTCGTTGTTAAATATTTATGTTTTATTCAGTTCTTGTTTCTACCAAAAACACTTCCATAAAAATCTTGTAGCTATAATTTTGCAAACATCTATGACTATTTTCTTAGCATGAATCCCCCAAAGTAAAAATGCTTGTTTAAAGGTTTTATGCAGAATTCTGAGGCATTCAATAGAAATGTCCAAACTGCCTTCGAGAAAGATTTTTAAAATTTACCATCTCACCAAGAGCATATGACTGGGAATTTTTTTCCAACACTGGGAATATGATTAAAAAAAAACAACTAGATTTATCATGAAATTAGAATATTTTTTCACTCTAATTCTATATTAAATGGCATTTTCAAACTTGAACACATTGTAATACTGACCTGAATACAGTTTGATTCTGCGGGATACAGAAATCAGGGCACTATTTATGTACTTTTTGCAGACTTTTTCCCTAAGCTTTTCTTCTTTGCCAGTCAGTTACACTAAAAGATTAAGGATTAGGTTTGAGAGTCTGGTTCCAACCTCCTTCGATGTAAAATTATTAAAATTTAAATATAAGTTTAAAAATTGTGCATTGGACCTTTGTGCCATCGAAGAAGGTCAAGTTCAAGCCCCTTATTTAAAAAAGACCTCTCCCTGAGAGATCACAAAAGGAAACCTATTAACATTACATCTTTCCCCTTTCTTTTCTTCTTTGTTCATTTTAAAACAAGGCTGATACTGACTGAAAGCTAAAAAATGCAGAAAACAGTCATGGCTTATTCTATATCGATACGGCATCAAAGTTGAGTATGCTCCCACTGAACTCACTGGACACGATTATTAGTAGAAATCCTTGATGAATTATCCATCTAAACAAAGCCCAGCTGTTTTGTTTTCTGAACAGCACTGGAGAGGACCCATTAAGTGATGCCAACTTGGGCACTGTGTGTTTCTATTTTCAAACAAGAAATTCAGAGTTTGGTATGGTTGGAGCTTGGTTACTAAACATTCTGTTATTCCTATAAAAGACAGTATAAGTTTTCAAACAGGAATGCCGTTTGAAATGCTTCAGTGCGAACCTTTGAGACTGTGAAAGGGTCTTTTGGGAAGAAAAGAATATATATTTGCTTGTTCTTGCTATAGTTGTGCTGTATGCATGCAAATAAAATAATCTACGGAGAGAAGATGGAGATGATGGTTGCAAGTGATTTTATTGTGTAGACACAACCATATTCTTCAAATTAATTATAGTGACAGTGTGAACTTTTATTGTTCATTCTCTTATGAAAATTGTAAAAATGCTACAATACTGAAAAAAAGAGTAGTTGAGGGAGATCAAAGAGGATCAACAACAATTGAAACCTCTGGTGTCTCAGCAGTTATCAAAGGAGATCACACAACTCTTAAGACATCTAATACTTATTTATTTCATTAAAAAGCACACAGTTGAAGTCAAAAAAGAAAAAACAACAAGGTACCACAGTAAAACACTATTTTTGTCTGTAATTTCACCCAGGATCTTTTCAAATACTGAAAGGCCTCTATCTCTTATTTTAAAAATAATTACAAACCCTAAAACTAACCTTTTGCCATATCTACTAATTACCTATCCGCTGGCCTATTTCTTTCTTTCATTGCCATGTTCCAGTTATAAAAGGTCCACGGTAGCCATGTCGATTTCATTTCTTCCCAGTACAACGTTTTGTAATGTATCAGCTCTACCAAAATATTAAGGTGGTAGTTTCAGTTAGGTCACCACATTAGAGTAACGCCATCAGACAAAAGAGGTGCTAGACCATATGGAAATTTACAAAAGAGGGGTGCTGAAAACTACTTGCAGATTTCCTGGAACCCCTCACCCATGCCAAAGTTATAAAAGGTTCAGGTTTGGGATCTGGAAGCAGAATCTGTGAGGGGGATAACTGGAAAGGGAACTGCTCCTGGGTCCAGCTCACAAGAGGTGGGGAGTTAACCACTCCTACCTCCTTTCCCAAACCTAATCCGAGGGGCTTCAATGAGACCTTCTAAGCTACTGCTTGACATGTGTTCCTTGCAGTTGGAGGACACAGAGCACCTTCCTTGACTCCTGTCTGGGAAAGCTAAAGGGGCTTGGGCAGCACAGTGGGAACAGAACGGGCATTGCTGGTCTGGGAGGCGATTGCGCTTCCCACTGACAAGAGGTACAAGGTGCACAAATCCCAGAGTAGGTGAGTCAGGCTCCAGTAATTAAAACTTCTTCCCGCAAGGACCACAGAGAGTGTCTGTGTGAAGCAGACGGTTGAGGTAATTAAGCACCGGGTTGGGGTGGGGGGTGAGGGTGGCAGCCAAAGGAGACACTACCACATCAAGGGAGTTTCAGTCAGAGAGGACAAGCGGAGGAAGCTCTAAAGAACCGACCAAAGTGTCTATGAGGGAAAGTGTCACTTGTAAATGTCTGCCAGGCATAGAGAGGGCATCAGCATCTTAACATGGTACTGCTTCTCTGTTTCCAGCCCCTGGTGATAAAGTCGTGAGCAAGCTGGAGGACGAGGAGTAGCGGAAGAAAGAGTTAACTTTAAATCAAGTTGGATTCCTATCAGGACTGGATACACTAATTTCTCAGATGAGATTGTAACCAGAAGACTTTCAGTTGTATGAGAAAGAGCAGAAGAGTCAAGGAGCCTCTCCAAGTTTCTCAACAGGAGCAAGGGAAGACCACCTGAGCGGGTTTAATGCGCACGCAGAAAACATACATAAATCGCTTACTGTGATTCCATCGCACGAGTCCTAAATGCTCCATTTCTCTTTCGAAATCACTTTTGCAAAAATTGCCAATAATCTTTAAAAGGCAATGTAATGTGATGAGAAAATAAAGGGGTTTGGAATCACGAGCTCTGAAATAGAATTCTGAGTTTGCAGCTAGATAGTTGAGAGTCCTTGGCTAAGTCATTGAACCTCTCTGAACCTCATTAAAAAAAAAAAACAACAACAATCTGTGTATTTAAGAGGTTAGAATAGTTCATCTCTAAAATTATTTCTTGGTCTTAATGCTATTTTAGTTTGGGTTCTCAAGAGACAGCCCCTGAGACAAGGATTCTAAGCACCCTGGGAATTCCTAAGATACTTAGTAGAGAAGCAGAAGAATGAGACAGGAAAGGAAGCCAATAGTGGGTGTGTTATCAAGCCAGTTACCACTGTGAGCGACAGGAGCTCGATCCCACTCTGGAACCCAGGGAGGACGTGTAGACCAGCACTGTCCAATGGAAACAGTAGTTTTAAATATTCTAGTCGCTGCCCTTAAAAAGGTAAAAAGACACAAGTGAAATTAATTTTAATAATTCTTTAACCCGTTAAACTCAATGGCTGAAATCCCATGAAATATCATATTTCAACACGTAAAAATTATTAATGAGATGTTAAAACTCTTTGAATAAGCCTTTGAAGTCAATTTTATGCTTATAGGACAACTTGACTTGGACATTAAATTTTCATCTTGATGTGCAGTTAGATTTTGCAAAATTATAGCTGGAGAAATACATTCAAATGGCCACGCTTTTCCAAATATACTTGAAAGTGTTCCAGTAAGTGAGGAGAATCATTTTAACTTAAATTAATTAAAATTAAATACAATTTAAAATTTAGTTCCTCGGTCACACTAGCCACATTCTGGATGCTCAATGGCCCCAAGTAGCTAGTGGCTACTGTATGGGACACAGATGTCGAACGTGCTTCAGAGTTATTCTATGTGAGGGGCAAAGAAGCTGGGGAGTGTATCCATCTCACGGGCCATCATTGGTTAATGGCTGTTTCTGGGGCCGTTGACAGCTGTGCTCATGACTGAGCTTGCTTACCACCAGAACAAAGCTTCTTGCAGAGAGGTGCAGGTGTTCACAGTAGAAGCCTTTTGCACGTAGAGGTGAATGCCAAGGGGATGTGGGCAGAGCGCTGACGGTGTCTGCTGCGCCACGTGACCTCCATTGTGTCATATGTTGTCGTTGCGATCGATTCTCTTCTTGATCTCTTGGAGGAATGTGACAGATCCATTTTTTGTTTCCAGTATCTCTCACAGTCAAATCTTTTCTTCCACTGCCATTGGTGGTGTACCGGGTGTCAGAGGCCCTGCCTTACCTAGCATAGTTTGCCACATTTGCAGCACTTTCATTATTGCTCATGGTGCGGTAATTCAGGCACGAAGGTGGATGCCGCCATATATTGGGAGCCGTGGTATTTATCGTGTGGCATGCCCCACCCTAGTCTCCAGAACCAAATCCGACATTAGGTAGGATCCAACTTAATACTCCAGGACTTGGCATTTAAGTATCTCTACCCCTAGTTCAGCTAGAAGCTTGCTCTCGAGACTCTTGTACCTATGAGACTCATTCAGATTTGCACCATAGTTGATTCTCTGCTCTCTTCCCTTGAGCTGCAGCTTGGCTAATGTCTCTATTCCCTAATCTCAGGCAGAATGCAGTCCAACCGGCCAACTTTCCTGGTAACTGTGCCCTACCTGCTTGCCCCAGAAGCCTCTAGGTGCCTTGTGGCTCTGTCCCTACCCCCAGCTTTACTTTTTGGTGCTCCCTGATCTGTATCGCCTAATGCTTTCTGGGTTGTGTGAGGCTAAACCCTCTGTAAACCGTGTTCTGTCTGCCAGACCGAAACTCCTCCCATCTTTTCCCTCCTGGCCCGTGCCACCTAACTGTCAGAATTTCATTCCAGATCGCTGCCTCTACTACCCTATCCCATAACTGTGCAGTTAACCAGGTCATGTAAGATCACAGCCCCAAAATAGGATAACAACTGCTTTTAAGCCTAAATTACTGCATATAAGCTATTATCATTTCTCCTTTTTTTTTTTCTAATCTATTCCGCATTATGAAGTCAGGTTCATTTCTTAAAATCTTGTATTTGACATGCCAAAATTTGCTAAAGAAAATCCATAACTGTCCTAGATGGAGTCAGGTGTTGGGGAGACAAAAGAAACATATGACAATGTTCCTGACTTCAAGTAGTTTTCAAGCAAATTTGAAAGGCAAGGTTCGTATGTGTGACAGAATTAGCAAAGAGTGGAGAACAGAGATTGGCAAACTTCATCTGTTTTAAAGGGCCAGAAAGTTAATATTTTAGTCACTGTGGGCCATATATTCTTTGCTGAAACTACCCAGCTCTGCCCTGGTAGCATGAAAGCAGCAACAGGCAATACATGAATGCAGGGGCATGACTGTGTTTCAAAACAACTTCACTGGACACATTTAAATTTCATGTAATTTTTCCATGCTATGAAATATTCATCATTTGATTTTTTCCAACCATGTAGAAATATTAATACCACTCTTAGCTTGCAGACCACGCCAAAACAGGCAACGGGCAGGATGGAGTTAGCTGTCATCGCTTCTCAACCAGTAGTGCAGAACATAAGTAAGCACTTAGCTGGGTGGTTCAGATCCAGTGATACAGAAGTTTAAGAAAGAGAGACAATCACTGAGATACTTTTTAAAGAGGCTCTATCCAGTCAGCAATAGCATAATCCAAGAGAGATGAGTTGAGTGCGATACGTTAGTTAATGAGTGATGGGTCTACACTGAATAGAGCAGAAGGTCCTTATTATCGACCAACTGTGGAGTATCTGTTGGATATATACACTTGGCCTTAAAGTTGAATAAATAAAATGTAGGCATTGTTTCTTCCCCCTAGTCTGTTCTTGTAGAACTGCTGTTAGAAAAAAAACAAAATGGAACCTTCTTCTTCCAGCCTTCACAATTCAAACTCTCTTCTTTTGTTTTAAAAAAATTTTTTTTTCAACGTTTATTTATTTTTGGGACAGAGAGAGACAGAGCATGAACGGGAGAGGGGCAGAGAGAGAGGGAGACACAGAATCGGAAACAGGCTCCAGGCTCTGAGCCATCAGCCCAGAGCCTGACGCGGGGCTCGAACTCACGGACCGCGAGATCGTGACCTGGCTGAAGTCGGACGATTAACCGACTGCGCCACCCAGGCGCCCCTCAAACTCTCTTCTAAATTTTTCTTCTCTGTACTTCTTTGATCTTTATTCTGAATTCCCTCAGATCTGTTTTCTAGTATCTGATTCTCGTTATCAATGGTGTCTAATCTACTGTGTAATACTTCCATTGAGGTGTAATATCAGTGTGTTATTTCTAGAAGTCCATTTTTAAAATCTTCTCTTTTTAGTTTCATATTGACTTCTTCTTTAGTTACAGTATCTTCTTTTTCTCTTTAAGCAAATTAAACATACTTTATGCTAGAGATTGTTTTATTTTCTCTAGGGTTTAGGGTGCTAATTCTATTGTTTCTCATGATTATTTGTTTGTCTAGGCGGTTTATAATTTTGATAGTAAACTGATATTCAGTTTATCTGAATACCTGAGAGACCCTTGCGCTCTGGATTATGAAAGCATCCCTATAAAGTGGCTTTACCCCTGCTAAGCCCATAGGGGTTTTACCCATTCCGTAACAGTTTTTACATCAATTTCTTGGCTTTTGTACCACATAGGTAGTATAAATTTGAATTCCACAAGCACAGAGAGTGTAGGCTTGGGTTTGGTATCTTATGAGTGATGATTTTCTTACTTATGGTTCCTGGCATAAGGCACACTTCCTGGACACCTCTCCAGGCCAGTGATTGATGTTTTCCAGTCCCTCTAGCTTCTTAGCTGACACAGGCCTGACCCTTCACTTCCTGTCCCAGCAATGGCATTACAACTTCACCCCCCTGCCTTAGGTCCGTGGGTCTCATGTCTATGGATCATTGCTTTGTTCTATCCATTTGATTTTACTATGTATTTCATTTATTTTTTTTTTAAGCTAACTTATTTATTTTGAGAGAGGTAGCATATGCGTGACGGGGGAGGGCAGAGAGAGAGGAAGGAGAGAATCCCAAGCAGGCTCCGCGCTGATAACACAGAGCCTGATGTAGGGCTCAAACTCACGAACTGTGAGACCATGACCTGAGCCAAAATCAAGAGTCAGATGCTTAACCAACTGAGCCATCCAGGCACCCCAACCTATGTATTTCATTAAAAATGATTATATTTTATCCATCATTTC
Source organism: Prionailurus viverrinus (assembly GCF_022837055.1). NCBI lineage: Eukaryota > Metazoa > Chordata > Mammalia > Carnivora > Felidae > Prionailurus > Prionailurus viverrinus. The sequence goes on from NC_062569.1 coordinate 23,336,749, forward strand.
TGTACTTGGAGGACAAAGAGAGCCTTACAATGCATTTCAATGTGACAAATTCTTGTGAAGGCCCAGTGGTCTTTATTTCTAAGAGGAGGAAATAAAACATATAAGGACTAAGAGGATGAAGATTTTAATTTTTTTATTAATTTTTTTTTAACATTTATTTATTTTTGAGACAGAGAGAGACAGAGCATGAACGGGGGAGGGGCAGAGAGAGAGGGAGACACAGAATGGGAAGCAGGCTCCAGGCTCTGAGCTGTCAGCCCAGAGCCCAACGCGGGGCTCGAACTCACAGACCGTGAGATCGTGACCTGAGTTGAAGTCGGATGCTTAACCGACTGAGCCACCCAGGCGCCCCGAGGATGAAGATTTTAAAGGTGGATGGGAAAAGTGTAAAGATGCTAAAAAAGAAAGATCCCTCCAGAGACACAGAGGATTGGGAGTTCTCTGTATATGGATATTTTGTTTGTCTTTAAACTTTTTATTTAGAAATAAATATTATTTATTTATATTATGTTAACATCATATTGACAGAAGACTTGCAAAGATAATACAAAGTTGCCACACACCCTTCAAAAACGCTACCCCTAACTTTAGCATCTTATATAACCATGGTACAATGATCAAAAGTAAGAAATTAACATTTCTTATGGCACAAATACCATGACTAAATTACAGACTTTATTCAGAATTCACCAGTTTTTTTTTTTTTACCAATGTCCTCTTTCTAAAAAAATCTTTTTTAAGGTCTATTAAAACATTCAACAGAGGCAGAGTGCAAGTGGGGGAGGGGCAGAGAGAGGGAGACACAGAATCCGAAGCAGGCTCCAGGCTCTGAGCTGTCAGCACAGGGCCCGATGTGGGGCTGGAACCCATGAACCAGGAGATCATGACCTGAGCTGAAGTTGGATGCTCAACCAACTGAGCCACCCAGGCGCCCCACCAATGTCCTCTTCCTGTTCCAACGTCCAACCCAATCCAGGGTTTCACAGTGTATTTAGTTTTTGTGTCTTAGTTTTCTCCAATCGACAGTTCCTCAGTTTATCACTGTCTTCTGTGACCTTGACACTCTCAATGAGTACTGGTCAGGTATTTTGTAAAATGTCCCTCATGTTTTCCTGTGGTTGCTCGTGATCAAACTGAAGTTATGTATTCACGGGAATGATATCACAAAGGTGAGGTGCCCTTTTCAGCACATCAGATCAGGGTGTGTGTTCTTTTACCAGCACTGTTAACCTTGATCACTTGGTTAAGGTGGGATCTCCTATGCTTTTAATGACTGTAAATTTACTCTTTTTCCCTTTGTGAATAATAAATATTTTGGAAAGAATACTTTGAGGCTATGCAAATATCTATTTTCCCCTTGAACTTTTGCCCACTGATGTTAGCATTCATAGGTAGATCCTTCCTACAGCAGTGTTACGAGCGTTCTAATGAGGACTTACTGTTTCTTTCTTTCCTTTTACATTTATTAATTGGAATTCTTCTGTAAGGAGGAATTGTCCTTTCCCCATTATTTATTTAATAATTTATTTATATCGGTATGGACTTCTGGGGCGCCTGGGTTCAGGAGTTCAAGCCCTGCATCAGGCCTGCACGGACAATGTAGAGTCTGCCTGGGATTCTCAATCTCTCTTTCTCTGCCCATACCCCACTTGCGTGCATGCTCTCTCTCTTTCTCTCTCAAAATAAAATAAACTTATATATATATATATATATATATATATATCTCCATAGGGACTTCTGAGTATTTATCTTATTCTACTTCAATAACCAATATTTTATTTTGTGGCTGAAACAGTTTCAGCTTTGGTCTTTGAGAGCTCTTTCAGACTGCCTCCTGTGTCCTCTCGACTTGCCTCCGTCCCTAGTCCCGCCTTACTTTTTGGGACTGTAAGACCCTCCAGGCTCAGCTTGTATTATCCCTGCCCTAAGAAGCAACCATTTCTCAAGGACCTATGTAGATGTTTTAAACCACAGGAGCGGATAGTTTCTTTTCTTTTTTTTTTTATTTATTTTTGGGACAGAGAGAGACAGAGCATGAACGGGGGAGGGGCAGAGAGAGAGGGAGACACAGAATCGGAAACAGGCTCCAGGCTCTGAGCCATCAGCCCAGAGCCCGACGCGGGGCTCGAACTCACCGACCGCGAGATCGTGACCTGGCTGAAGTCGGATGCTTAACCGACTGCGCCACCCAGGCGCCCCAGGAGCGGATAGTTTCAAAGGCTCTACTCTCATCCAGGAAAAGCACAGGGTCAGAAAAGAAGCTGAAGGATCGTGGAGAAGCCCAAGATTCAAAGGTTGAGTAGAGAGGGGGCTGGGACCCCACCAAGGACAGTCAGAGAAGTGGGAGGAACTCAGAGCATGGAGTCCGAGTAGCAAGAAAATACACCCCTCAGCTTTAACTTTGGGGTCCTGCATATAGCATGCTACCTGTTCTCTGCCATCTCACCTCCCCCCAGCCAGATATCCTTGTTGTTCTGTTGCCCTGTGGTAACCAAATCCCTAACTCTGGCCAAACTGCAGTAAGCGATCCCACAACTAACAAATTCAGCCCTGTGGACTTGGGACCTTCATCTCTATAACTAAAATGTCTTTTCCTTTCTTCCTCAGGCCCCAATCCCACTCATCTTTCCAAAGTCAGGGCAAATCACATCTTTTCCTGGAACCTTTCCCAAACTTTCCTCCTATATTTATCACTTGCTTTTTATAAATACTCTGGTTCTTATCTCCTCAGTTAACTTAGTGTTTTTATTTTTTTTTAAATGTTTATATTTGTTTCATATTATTTATTTCCCAACAATACTGAAGCTCCTTTAGGTCAGGGCTGGTATGCTCAGTCGTCAGGAACATTTAAATACTTAATAGATATTTAATAAATATATGTCAGTTTAACATGCATATCAACGAATCAGCTACTATACTGAGTCATCAAAGAAATAGTTGGGCACTGGGAAGATTCCAGGAGCTGTCTAATCTATGCAGGAACGTTAAAAACTACTCCTTAAGATACAAGGTTAGAATAGCTATGCAAATCGCTTGCAGCTTCGATGATATTCCAGGAAAATGTCACCTGGGCCTGAGCAATTCCTACTTCTCACCAGGAAATAGTTCATCAGGATATTTATCTACTAATAAAGTAAGTCACTACAATATTTTACATGACCCTTTCTTGGTTCGTTTTAAAACAACTATCTGATGTCCATTTTTAAAATCAATTACCCGTTACAGAACGGTTAACATATAAAGCTATCAGATTTTCAAAGGACAAGTAGGAGAGTATTAATGGAATTCACTTATTTTTAAAGGTTAAATATCATTGTTTTTCTTATTAAAAACCATACATACATGTTGAAAAAAACCAGAAAATATAAACACACATGAACAATTTCCATAATCCCAACACCCAGAAAGATATGGTTAACATTTTTTCCCAGCTTTATTGAGATATAATTGACCTGTTAACATTTTACTGTATAACACACATATGTACATATGTATGGAGGTTGTGTGTATATGATCATTTCATACAAATTGTTTTCTAACTTACTTTTCTCACCTAATACTTCATGTGTCTCTCATCATTAAATATGTGCTGCATTATTTCTTTGTGATGATGAACGGAATTTTATAGGTTGGCTGTATAATAATTTATTATACTAGTCTTTATGTTTGGACACCAGAGCATTTCCAATTGTCCCCCAATATATGCCATGCCATGGCGAACACTGTGTTCATAATACCTGTGAACACACCCATATTTCCTTAGCATAAATTTCTCCTTCTTCTTCTTCTTCTTCTTCTTCTTCTTCTTCTTCTTCTTCTTCTTCTTCTTCTTCTTCTTCTTTTAAGTTGGCTTCATGCCCAGTGTGGAGCCCAACACAGGGCTTGAACTCACGACCCTGAGATCCAGAGTCAAAGGCTTAACAGAGACTGAGCCACCCAGGTGCCCTGGTTAGCAGAAATTTCTAAAAGTGAATGCCTCTGTATGAATGACTACACACAGTTTAAGGTTTTTGGTTTTGTTTTTTACATGGCCATGGGCCACAGTTGTGTCAAATGACCATCTAAATCAGTGATGGATAGTTAAAGCAACTTTCAAACAATATATCATGTCGTATTTTTAAAGGAACTATGCTCACTTTTAGAGAGTCTTTAGGAAGATGATGAAATAAGGCCGTATTTCTTTTTTCTATTATGGGAGTGCCCTTTTCTCTGCAACATTGATTAATTTTTTAATATTTTGCTTTCTGATATAAAAAATGCAAAACAACACACATTATTTAGTGTGAGTTGCAAAGAAAGTACAAGGTCATCTGAAATAAAGAAGTCCAAGGGGGCATGGCTGCAGCTAAGGAGAACAATAGTGAAATTTATTAATTAGGCTCCTATTTATAAATCTCCTGTCAAGAACAATTATTTTTTTAAGTAGGCTTTCTTGCTTTCTTGGGTATTATTAGTATTATTTGCATGAAAGATATTTTGCACTTTTATTTCAGATTCACCAATTTTTCTTATACCCAAGAATCTGGCTCAGCCAACAGCTGAATGTGCACAGATAATTGAGGGATAGCTGTCACATTTAAAATAAAAAATTTGGGGCGCCTGGGTGGCACAGTCGGTTAAGCGTCACTTCAGCCAGGTCACGATCTCGCGGTCCGTGGGTTCGAGCCCCGCGTCAGGCTCTGGGCTGATGGCTCAGAGCCTGGAGCCTGTTTCCGATTCTGTGTCTCCCTCTCTCTCTGCCCCTCCCCCGTTCATGCTCTGTCTCTCTCTGTCCCAAAAATAAACGTTGAAAAAAAAAAATTAAAAAAAATTAAAAAAAAAATAAAATAAAATAAAAAATTTCACAGTGGAAATGTGGTCAGTAGTTATGTATTTGTACTTATTTATACGCTCACCACTGCACAAAGAGTTTGAGACAAGGATATGTTTCAAAATGATAAAAGTAACAAATAAAAAAAATTAAAATTAAAAACAGACCCACAGGGCCAAGAAAAAGGAAAATACGAATCCATCAGCGTGAAAGCTCTGCTTGAACTTTAAATTTGGTTTCGTGAATTGTTGTTTCCTGTTTGAGACATAAGTCTTTGTTGCTAATTCACATATCAGATTTATTTCACTTGAAACATTAAAATAGCAATTCTCTAATTTCCAATTATTAATATTTACTTCAAGAGAAAAATGAACAAAAGTATTGAGAGAAGTGGCTGCTACATACACGTTCCCGTATCTACGGATATGATCAGATAGCACAAGGTAGGCGATGGTTACTTTCCAACAATGGCAACAGTTTTGAAAAACCAGTCCCCTTTCTCTTTCAAAGATCTGAAAGGCAGAGGGGAAAACAAACCTACATTTTTCTTTCACTCGCCTAACATCAATCATGGGTGACTACATCTCTGCAAGGTTGCTTTCAATTGAATGGTCTTTAGACTAATACTGTATTCCTGAAGTATTCTTAAACTGATACTGTATTCTTAAAGTATAAAGACGATGAAGTTGGCATCTAGGAAAAAAGAAACACTCTATTGATCCCTGAAGAGACATTAGGGAAGCCAAAGATCGCATAAGCAGTCTGTCTGCCAGTGGCAACAGTGAAAGGGAAAGCTATTACTAAATAGGACTGTGCCCACCGGGATGCAGGAAGCTGCACACTAGATCTCATTTGCTATTTGCAATATTATTTATATTTTCTGCAAATTGGATAATATGTATCCGTAAGACAAGCACCATTGCTTCTTAAACAAAGAAATAGTGGGTCAAAGAACTAATAAGTGATTAGCAAAGCCAGATCTACTTTGGTCAAGTTCATCACAACATTTATAAATCGTGTCTAAGAATACCAGAGGGCCCATAGGTCCACTGAGCAAGGCTTCCAGAAAAACACCTCAGTTTAAATGCTGAAAAAGACAGTGAAAGTGCATGTGACACGTTGGAAGCTCCTCATGAGGTGGGGGTGAAAACATGCCGATGCACAGGCCTCACACTTTATTCTCTTGTAATGGTGTTTTGACTGGCATGAGTTGTCCCGTTGATACAGGCCAATTACCCGTTTTCCTAGCTTGAAGAGAACTTTCGGGGGAATTTTTTTTGTAGACTTAGCATATGCTTGAAAAAACGATATACTATTTTCCAGGAACTATCATCATTGGAAACGTTGGAGGAGGGAAGAGATTCATATACATTGGCACTGTACAATTCAGTAATTCTGAAAGCTGTAGTTCCTCTTTCATAGAAAATGTTGCATTTTTCCTGTGTAGTGAAAGGGAATGACTACATACAATGCTTCTTAGTTGGGGCTTCAAATTAAACTTCAAAAACAGCTTTACATGTCCGGTGACCTCCTGAATAGTCCTGCTTTCACCCCATCTCAGTATGTGCAATAATGTCATACTTTGATTAATGTGCGTCTTCTTTGTTTTAACTGCTTTATTTCTGGTCTTATTGTGCATTTCTTATGTGTCTTTAAGCCTCTGGCTGGTAAGCACTTGCCTTATGCCTACTGTGCCAAGGAAGAGGAAATTCCTCAGAAAGGACCCTTGACTCTTGCTACTCAGAGGCCAGCAGGCTGGCATTATCTGGGAACTTACTGGAAAATCAGGCTAATTTGGGATCCCCACCCCAAACCTATTGAAAAGGAATCTGCATTTTAACAAGGTCCCCAGATGAAGCAAATGCAAATTAAAATTGGAGAAGCATTGCCTTAGAGCACATTTCCTCTTCTCTGCTCAGGGATTTTTCTTCCTGGCTCTCCTTCCACTTAGAAAGAAATGTGGCTGTGTGAACAGTGGCCCATTTTCAGATCAACACAAAATAAAGGTGACATTTTGAACTTATATTAATCTACTTTCTATGTCTTCTCCATCATCTGAAGATACCGCTTACAAACTTAGTTTTATTACAGCAAGATTACAAAGAAAGGGAAAGAAACAGTTAATGCTCAGCTTACAACATCCAAAATAATTTTTTTTTATTCTGCAAAAGAAAAAACACTTGAAACTAAAGCTTTTTATCTTTATCTAGAAAAAGATTTTATACCATCCCCATTTTCCCCCCTTTTGCAGATCACAAAGCAGGTGGATGCACATAGTAGGTTTTTTTCCATAGGATAGAAAAGATATCTATTACCTAGGTCATGAATTTTTCCCATCATTAGTTTTATTTAGAAATAACTGTATATTTACAGAAGAGCTGCACATATAATATAGAGTTCTCATATACCCTTCATCCAGCTTCATATGATGTTAACATTTTACAAAACAATGAAACAATGATTGAAATTAAGAAATCAACATTGGTACAATACTCAGACCTTATTTGGATCTCCTCAGTTTTTCTACCAATTTTCTTTCTTTTCCAGGGGCCAATCTATGATACCACAATAAATCTAGTACACAAGTCTCCTTCTCCAAGCTATGATTGTTTCTTGGTCTTTTCTTGTCTTTCACGATCTTACAGTTTTGAAGGGAACTAGGAAGAAGTTTTGTAGAATGCCCCTCAGTTTGGTCTCATGTGTTCTCATGATGAGAATAAATTTATACGTTTTGGGAAAGAGTGTCAGAGAGTAAAGTTAGGCCATGAATGTTCACCCTTAATGTACGAGGATAAACTGTGGAGGAAATAAAAAACCAGAAGATCAATTCTTCTGGTCCCAAGAGATGGTAGAGAGAAAAGCGAGATAAAAGTAGGGTAAGTAGATAAGATGACATCAAGGTTCTAGTATTCAATATCTCTTTCACAGATACCTTTCAGGAGCTAATCTTCAGGGGAAGAGCAGCTTTGTAACATCTATGTAAGTAAAGGGTGACTAGAGGCCAAGTGGATTAGTGGCTCACTCCCAGATTTAGGCTCTAAGCAATGGTGTGTTGGTAAATGTTTAACAACTGGCCTTGGGGAGGTGGAGATGAGAGAGAGTGGAACCCTGATTTATAATGTTTGCTCATTTCTAGCGTAAATACTCCTGCCTTGGCTGATTGGAAGCTCTCAACACGGTATCACCGAACAGGGCTTACAAGACCTGTGTGGCAGTACACGATTATACAGTATTTCTATCACACACATATGCTAAACATAGATTAACAGTCCAGCGCGGTAAAATAAATAGGAGGTGATGATTTTGTGTATTGGCTACCTTTGCTTTTAATATAACTTGTTTAAATGTATGTTGTTGTCCTTTAACTTTTAATAATGGCCACGCTGGACAGCTGGAAGGCCAAATTCCTGAAAAATTAACAACTGGCTGGGCTACAAGCTCCTTCCAGCACTACACTGCCTCTAGCGGTCTCTGGCTATTTGGCTCAACACCAAATCCCAAGGGGCTCAGAAGCAATGGTACAGAGGCGGCAGCAGATGGATGGATACACGGGACTCGGAAGGCATTCCTGCCTCCTGGTGGCCTTTATGTGGGAAACAGGAGTGTCTGGAGCTTCTTACTCTCCCATGGAGACTACTGGTAGACTAGTGGCGGTCTAGGAGCAGGGACAGAGGCCGTGAAGATAGACCTTGGGTACTAAGGGATGTGTTCAGGGCTATGGCAGCAGTCGTGAGGACCGGCACACATCATTCCAAAAGATCAGGTGGGACCTACTTGCATTTCGGTGGTCCCCACTCCAGGGAAAGAATGAATCCAGCCCCTCAATAGGGAGGATCACTGAGTATCTACAGGATGGTGCATGATACGAGGCTGTCACAAGGATAAAATAAGACCCCCCCTTCCCCCCCGCCTTGCATACCCAAATGCTATCTTGGGAAAGAGGAGGAAGAAGGAGGTGAAGAATCTGAGAAAGACTGAGTCATCTAAACAGCATTACTCAAAATGTGGTCCATGGGCCAGTGCCAGTCGACAAACTACTACTGGTCTGAAGCAAGATAAATACAAGTGAGAGCTGCTTCTTAGAGATTTGTATCACAGATTGACCTTGCCAGGACATCCTAGCATGTGACCAAAGGACTTGTCTTGTGGAACAAGACACAGACCATTTCAGATGTGTTGAACCAGCAATGAGAGCATGCTTGTGCCACTGCATACCGGCCATACACAGGAAGACCGGGTTCTGGATCCAAGATAGAACAGAAGATCAACCAATCTGAGAAGCATTTTAAATCTAAGACCTTTGAAACCGTCACCTTTGGGAGGGAATAAAATGCCGAATACTTTGAATCAGAGGTTGTAAAGCTTGTTCCTCCAGACCAGTTATATCAGCATCAACTGGGAACTCCTTAGAAATGCAAATTCTAAGTTTCTACCAGATGTACTGAATCAGAAACCTTGGGGGTGGGCCCAGCAATCTGTGTTTTAACATGCCCTCTAGGTGATTCTGCAGCGCGTTCGAGTTTAAGAACCCCTGGTTAGAATGTTTAAAGTCAAAGAATTATGTTCAAGCGGGAAGAAAATGAAACACTATTAATTAAGTGCAAATTATTCCTGCTAGAATGCAGAGCTGGAGCCCATGAAGATCAGACCAGGTAGAGAAAAAGGGAGAAAACTGAACTTGCTTTGCATATCTGAGCAATATGCAAGTGAGTGAAGGCCAAGATGCTAATGCTGAGACTTTTAGTGGGTGATCCTTTTTTCTTCCTCTGCAAGCCTACCCACAATGCTGTGACTCCGCATTTCACATTTCCCAGCCCACATCAGCTTGTTTTTGTTTTTTGTTTTTGTTTTTGTTTTTGTTTTTACCGAAACAGGGTCACGGTAACAGGTACAGAAGAGTATTTCTCCAGCTTTACTCTCGCCACATAATAGCTGGATTTCTGGCTTTCCCACATTCCTACAACTACTACTATTAATAGTTCAGGAGGCCCCTCTTGGCTAGTTTGTGTCATCTGTCCTTTTACCTCTCTGCTCTCAATTCCTGGTACTCCTTACTGTGTAACCTTCTCAATGCTTCTGCTCCTTGCCAGGTCCGGTTGATACAGTTTCAGTATAGAATCTGGCCGACCTGGACATTTGCCAGATCACAGCCAAGAAATTCTCTCTGCTCCCTACCAGTGCTACCTTTTCTTCCCCAGGGCGCACAGGATCTTCTAAAGCAGTCTTTCTCAACTCATGTGCCTGCAGATCACCTGGGGTTCTTCCTCTCCGGCAGGTATGATCCTGCAGCCTTAGTGTGGGCCTGAGAATGTACATTTCTAACAAGCTCCCAGGTGATACTGATGCTGCCAGTCTGTGGACAATATTTTGAGAAACAAGGTCTAGAGCGGTGACTTTTCTGCTGTCACATGGTCTTCAACACAGGTGAGGGAACACAGTTGTAGGGTGACCAGCTGCCCTGGTTTGACAGGGATTGTCCTGAACACCCTGTGTCTTGGGCAAACCCAGATGATTGGGCATCTGAGCAGTCCTTCTCTGAGAAGCCCTCATCCTTCTTCTCCCCGCTGTTTCCCCACCTGACTCTTGTATCTTGGGCTTCTAGACTCTTTCTTAAGGTAACTGTTTCCCCTTGAGGCTCTTCCGTTTTTCCTCCACACTGCCCTCCCCTTTGGCAGACCTGTCTCCACCAGCCCTAAATACGGAGCTGCATTTTCAGCCAGGGCAGCTACCTAGGCCAGTCTTAGGAAGAGCTGCCCATTTATCTTGGTCTGGAAGGTTCCACTTGATGTTTCCCCACAGCTGGTCAGGACTAAGAGGGCTCTCCAAGATCAGTGAGGACTGGTATTTGATATATTTGACAGCTCAACATTCTCATCCCGCTGGGTCTCTGAGACCAAGCAGGTTTCTCCAGTGCCTGGGGGCAGTGCCTGCTCTGCTCTGCCTCTTAGCTGATGATGTGCATATTATCAGGAAGTAGGAAAAACCAAAATCTGTCACTCTGGGGCTTGGCAAATACAATGTGTTTTCCAGTATCTCCAATGGTCCTTTTTACATTGAAGCCATAAATTCTTTTAGGCGAAGCTCCAAGACTCATCATCCTAGAAATACAGGTCTGATTATATCCATCCACAGCTAAAAACCTTCATTAACACTGAATGTACTTACAGGAGAATAATTTCCAAAGTCCCCATGTTAGTACAAAGCAATGGTTCTCAAAACTTTACTTTGTCTCAGAATGATCTACAGGGATTGCTAAAACACAGACTGCTGTCCCTACCTCTGACTTTCAGACTCAGCAGGACTGGCTGGTGGACCAGGAACTTGCATTTCTAATGAGTTCCCACAGGATACTCATGCCGCTGGTCCACGGACCACACTCTGAGAACACTGCGTCCATCCATCCTTCCATCTAGCTATGGATCATACTCCTAACACTCAGCTATACTGCATATTTTCAAAGACAACCCTTTATTCCTCGTTCATTTTGTAGGTTTTCCTACTCTGCATCTTTGTTTTGTTTCCTTCATTGACTTATTCATTTATTTTCTCACTTATTGTCATAGTCGGCTCAGGCTGCTATGACAGAATGGCTCAGGCTGCTATGACAGAATACCACAGGCTGGGCGGCTTAAACAGCAGATGTTTATTTTTTCACAGCTCTGGAGGCTGGGAGGTCCAAGATCAAGGCACAAGTACATTCAGTTCTTGGTGGGGGCCCTCTTCTTGGCTTGAAGATGGCTGCCTTCTCACTGTGTCATCATGTGGTGGAGAGGAAATGCTGGTATCTCCCCTTCTTGTAAAGGCACTAACTTGAGCTCCACCCTCATGACCTCATATAAACCTAATTGCCTCCCAAAGGCCCCACCTCTCACACTATCACATTGGGGGTTGGGATTCCAACATATGAGGTTGGGGGGTGGGGTGGGGCACAGACATTCAGTGCATAACATTCACGGATTCTTTCATTCCATCAGTGGTTCATTGTTTCATCAAAACTTAGCCCTCTTGGGGCGCCTGGGTGGCTCAGTCGATTAAGCGTCCGACTTCAGCTCAGGTCATGATCTCAAGGTCCGTGAGTTCGAGCCCCGCGTCAGGCTCTGTGCTGACAGCTCAGAGCCTGGAGCCTGTTTCGGATTCTGTGTCTCCCTCTCTCTCTGACCCTCCCCTCTTCACCCTCTGTCTCTCTCTGTCTCAAAAATAAATAAATGTTAAAAAAATTAAAAAAAAAAAACTTAGCCCTCTTTACTGATGTTTAGTTGGCAAATAAAAATGGCAAATATTTAAGGTTTACAGTGTGATTTTTTTATATATATACTTCAAAAATTTTTAAAGACCCACATAACAGGCCCTGTCAAACATTCTCATGGCGTTTATGGTACAAGGGAAGAGAGAAAAAATTTACCCTTTTGATTCACAGAGTGCTTCAGGGTTTCCAAAGAGATCTCACATGCAGGCTCCCCTTTGATCTTCTCCAGACCCCTAAAAGACCAGCAGGGCAGAGATTATTTTACACATTTCACAGATAAAGAAATTGAAACCCTAGATAAAATACTTTCTCCTTCTAACAAACGAAGATAATATTTCGTTTCTCTAATGGTATTTAATACATACATACATACATACATACATACATACAACCTCTTTCTAGACTCCAATCTCCATGAGAATACAATGGGTACTTCACTCTCCTTTTTGTCTCCCACAGCACTTACTTCTTAGCTTATAGTAGATGCTCATTAAAACTCTGAGAAATGAATAAAAGAATGAAGGTTGGAGGGATAAAAATTCCATTTATTTTCTGAATCAATGATTACATTCATAAAATAATCAATGAAGAATAATATATTTGAAGATGAAAGCAGAGTTCTGTGTTATGTATTTATTTTCTATCTAAATAAACAGTGGTAGGGAGGACTAGTGTTCGTGAAGTGATTGCTGGTTGTCAGGTGTTTCATGTTATAACATTTTGCCTTCATAACCTAACAGATTAATACTATCACTCCCATTTTCAAGTGGAGATACTGAAGAACAGAACTGTTTAGAAATATTTGCAGATTCAGACACAGATGGCATGTTAGAGAGGGGGCCCATCTCAATTCCGTTACCTCATGTGGCAATATGAACACTTGAAATAACCTCCAATAACACTATGACAATAAGAAATTGTCCAGCATTTATCTACATAAGAAATTAATCTTGAGGTCATTTTTCAGTAACATACTCTCTCACCTTATTATTGACTTGCCATTGATTCACCATTTGCTGGTTGAATCTCGTGATTTATTTTCATAAAAGGGGAAAGGAATTTCACTATTATCATGCTCTTCTCATCCTTCATGGGACCAGTCATCACTAACTGTGAAATGTTGACCTGTGATTTAGACAGTGAATGTCTTAACGAGTAGTCTTGTGTTAGAACATGACTATTAGGAAAGAGAGTGGGAAAGGTTTGGGGTAAACCCTGGAACAAAGTGGGGGTTTGTGTGCAAGCTCTTTAGCAACACTGTAAAACTCAGACTCGATTAGAGCGATTTGTTAGACATTTACCATAACAGACAGCTGAGAATTTTTAGAACGTTTAAGCAAAGGCCACTGACAGTGAACATCACAGGGTCTTGACAGAGGCAAGGAAGAGACAGACAACACTCAGGAAACAGCTAACTCACCGAGCAGGGTTCACACTTGGGTTCTGCAGCCAAAGTCTTACAAGAGCAGACACGTGCAATGTCCTGAAAACCAGAGACACACGTCAAAGGTGATCATTCTCACAAATGTGTGAAATACCAATCTGCATCCTTTTCTCTTACAGGTAATGCAATATTCTACCTGGCAAGCACCTGTTAATTTTTAATTGGCAGGGGTTATTGCAAGGTCTTATCATTTCATTAGCCATTAAGACAGCTAACAGTAAATCCTGGCATCTAACAGATCTTTTTTTTTTTTTCTTTTACAATTTCAATGAAACTGTTTTAAGGAATGAGGAAATTCTATAAAAATTTTCCAAACTTTTTGGATCGGCCAAGTGGGAAAAAGTTTTGAAGCACATTTTCAGTCCCTCTGGGGTGTTCAATTCAGAAAAATCAAGTTACAACAAGTGTCCTATTTCTTAAACAGCTTTCTGTTGTTACTTGGACTGTCAGATCACGGAGCCGGTAGGAAGTCATTCATTCAGAGAAGGGTAAAATTGGGGAAATAGATAAATATTTTCTCTAATTCACTGCTGATAATGTTCATGTAATATTGGCTTCAAGGGGTAGCTTCAATCACTCTTGTACAGGTCTCAGAGATGTGACACAGGCAAGGAGGCTGAATTTCTCTAACATAAAAAACACATCGGACATTTGATTATCACTGCTTCTTGGAAAGGGTTCGGAAGTGTCTCCTTAGCCAATGGTTCTTGGTTCCTAGACATCTCTGCATTGGGGAATTCATAGTAAGGACAAAGATCTATATATAGAAACAAAACTTGTTGCTAATGTATGTGCCTAGCAAAGGACTGGCAGGGGGGAATTGTCATTTTGTCTGGTCACTCAGGGTCTAAAACAATGAGTCCTGTTTGCAGAATAACAACACTAGATCATGCTTACATACTTCAGTTTCAGACACTGTTCTAAATACATTTTAAGCACATTTAATCCTTACAATTACCCTATCAGATACATACTAAAATTATCCTCATTTTATAGGATAAACTTAGAAACTAAGAAACAAAAGTTCAACAACCTGCCCAAGGTCACATACCTAGTAAGTGGTGACATAGGCACTCTGGTTCCAGAACCCAGGTTCTTACCCAATAAACTACTACTTTTTACATATAGGTAATGGTATTTTCTATATGAAGCATAATATATATGTATATGAAACACATCATTAAAATTTTGAGAAAATGAAGAATGGAAGAAGAGAAACAGAAAACTAGTGCTACTAACCTCACATAATTGTTACTAGCCTTTGGGGATATTTGCTTCCCATCACATTTGCACATATATTTTTTATTTGGTGTAATTCTAGGATTTTGATTTTTTTCCCTCTTCGTATTATATCAGAATTATTTCGCATGTTGCTAAAAGTGTTGGTGATGCTCATTTTTTTTTTTTAATTTTTTTTTTCAACGTTTATTTATTTTTGGGACAGAGAGAGACAGAGCATGAACGGGCGAGGGGCAGAGAGAGAGGGAGACACAGAATCGGAAAAGGCTCCAGGCTCTGAGCCATCAGCCCAGAGCCCGACGCGGGGCTCGAACTCACGGACCGTGAGATCGTGACCTGGCTGAAGTCGGACGCTTAACCGACTGCGCCACCCAGGCACCCCGGGTGATGCTCATTTTTAATACCTGCATAATATTACATAGACTGGGAGTATCACTTATTTGGCAAGTCTCCAGTTCTTAGCTATCTAGGTTGCTTCCAAAAGCCCAGGGCAGGTTCAAGTGCAAGCTGTGGAGGCAGGCAGCCTGGTTCAAACATTTGTTTCTCTACTCACTAGTTCCATAATCTCGAGCAAGTTACTTGACCTGTCAAGGTTTTATTGTTCTCATCTATAAAATGAGGGTATTAGTGGTAACAACCTCTACCTCCTTGGGTTTTTTGTGAGGATTAACTGCATAAATTGAAGTAAAGCACTTAAAACGTTGCACCCTGTAGTTAGTATAATGAGTAATTCTATAGTGAACATCTTTATACATAAAACAATTCACAGTAAAAAAATTATTTCTGTAGGGGCGCCTGGGTGGCTCAGTCAGTTGAGCATCCGACTTCAGCTCAGGTCACGATCTCGGGGTTTGTGGGTTTGAGCCCCATGTCAGGCTCTCTGCTGATAGCTCAGAGCCTGGAGCCTGCTTCGGATTCTGTGTCTCCTTCTCTCTCTGCCCCTGCCCCACTTGTGCTCTCTCTCTCTCTCTCTCTGTCTGTCTCTCAAAAATAAATAAATGTAAAAACATTTTTTTTTAATTTAAGAAATTAAAAAAAAATTATTTCCATAATAGATATTCCTAGACATAAGATTACTGGGTCAAAACATACAAATTTTTTTGTTTCTTTTTAAAAAAATATTTATTTATTTTTGGGAGAGCGCAAGTGGGGGAGGGGCAGAAAGAGGGGGACAGTGAGTCCAGAGTGGGCTCTGTGCTGACAGACTGACAGCTGGGAGCCAAATGTGGGGCTCAAAGTCATGAACTGTGAGCTCATGACCTGAGCTGAAGTCTCAGCCCCAGACTGAGCCACCGAGGTGCCCCTCTTTTTTGTTCTAATATCTGATTTACATCACCAAAGCATTTCCAAAAAGTATTACATAGATTTACATGCCACCAGTTATGTAAGAAGAAACCATTTTCCACTGTACCTTGCTAACTCTGGGTACTAACATTAAATTTTCTATTGCTTTGCCTTCCAGTTCATCAATCTGTTCTTCAGCTGTTTCTAATCTGTTCTTAAACCCATCCATTGAGTTTTTAATTCAGTTTACTTCTTAGTTCCAGAATTTCCATTTGGTTTTTATATAGTTACCAATAATATGCAGAAATTCCCTATCTGCTCATCTAATTTTGTTAATTTATTAATTACAGATATTTTAAAGTCTGTTATCTGGTCTACAGGTATGACTGGTAATTTTATTGCCAGACATTGTGTATGAAAAATTGTACAGATAATTTGAGCCTCTGGGTGATATCTTTGTCAAGTGGTGTTTTACCTTCTAACAGGTAGTTGTGTAAGTGAGATCTCTCTTGGATTGCCTACTCTCTGGGTTTTTGGCTTCTCCAATCCTCTTCACCTTAAAGCTCTAGGATGCTTTTAAACAAATATTTGCTAGATTTTATCCAGGTTTCCCACTTTCTCCAGAGGGTAAGTTTATCTAAATGAAAATAATCTGTATCAGCTGGGAATGGAAATCCTTGACATTAAAGTTAAAATAATTGATTAAGCCTAAATACAGCTTATTTTTGTTTTAGTATATATTCAATTGATTATCAGTAAGGCTGAATGTTTTTATGTTTGCAAATGTGTTATATTTCATCTTTTGTGAAATGTGATTTTAGTCTTATCTCATATATTGGCTAAATAGGATTCTATTTTATCTCATGTATTAGTTTTTAGCTGTGGAGTTTGTATGAGCTTCTGTTAATAATATGATAATTAACCCTTTTGTTATGTTCAAATAATTGTACCTAGCCTACTGTTTGTTTTGTTGCTATCTTTATATAAATCAAATCTATTTTATTTTTCACTTTGCCATTGGTTACAGTATTCGAAATCTTTAAAACCAAGTCCCTTTAGATTTCCTATGGTTTAAGTGTTGCTATTTTGTGTATCATGAGTATATAAATTGTTTTTTTTTTCAAACAGTTAATCAGTCCACACACTGTAAAATATTTTCCCTTTCCATTGGTTTGTGTTCTAACATTATCAAATATTTTGTTATTATATAATTGTTAACCACTTATTTTTCCTAATTAATCTATTTTGGTGCCAGTATCACATGATTTTAGTTATTATAACTTTATAGTATATTTTAATATTTGATAAGACTAGTCTGCCCTCATTATCTTTCTTTCTCAGAAATGATTTCTACTATTCTTGCCTACTTTCTTTTCCAGATTTATGTGAAAATCAAGTTCCTCTCACCATTACCTCAAAATGTGAAAAACAAAAGAGACATGATTATTAGATTCCCCATTAAATCTATACTTTGGAAATAATTAACAATTTAAAAATGTTACCTTTTCAAAATCAGAAACCAATATTTTGATTAACTTAATATTTTTATAACTCTCAAACAGTTTTATCTAGGTAGGTAACATATTTCTGTTTAAACTCAGAGTTTTACATATCTTGTAAAATAAATCTTTTAGAAGTTTATGTTTAAGCTAATGATTGCTAATATTTAGAAATACTATTGGTTTATGTGAAGAGTCATATGTCTTCCAAGATTTCACTAATTAATTAGGTCTATACACATTTTTGTTCACTTCTTTGGATTTTCAAGCTATTAAAATATTTTTCCCGTCATAATGATAATGTATATTTTTTCACTCCTTATACCTCTTTTTCCCTTAGTATGTTTTATTATATTGATAAGGGCTTTAAAATAATGTTTAATAACAATTATTATGGAAGAACCACTATACCAACTTCTACCCCACCTCTGTTTTTAAAGATGTATATTTCTAGTATTTTTACATTAATTTTGACTATTGGTTAAACAAATTTATTATCATGTTAAAATACAGTTTATTTTTTCTTTTTAAATCATTTTATCAGGAACAAGTGTTAAATTTTATCCAACACTGTTTAAAACGCAATCTATCATAATAATCATTTACTTCTTATTTAATCTACCGATGTGAAATATTTCATTAGTTTAAGTTTCTAATTTTGTAAACTTTTGCACTGCTGCTTGGATATACATTATTTTCACTGTTTTGCTCCATCATAAAAAGCATGCCAAAGGGTGCCTGAGTGGCCCAGTCGGTTAAGCGTCTGACTTCAGCTCAGGTCATGATCTCACGGTTCCTGGGTTAGAGCCCCGACTGGGGCTGTGTGCTGACAGCTCAGAGCCTAGAGCCTGCTTAGGATTCTGTGCCTCCCTCTCTCTCTGCCCCTCCCCTGCTTGTGCTCTGTCCCTCTCTCTCCCTTTCTCTCTCAAAAATAAATAAACATTAAAAAAGTTTTTTAAATAAAAAGCACGTTAAATTGTTTTATGTTTTAAGTTATTTAATGCATTATTTTTCAGTGTCATTATTCCGTTACTAATGTTGTATTAATAATTATTATAAAATAGTCCCTTTTGTAATTCTGCTATTGCTTTATCTGATTTAGATGTGAGCATGTTAGGCTGCAAAATCTTTGCCCTTTTAAAAAGTATTTCCATGTCATTTATCTTTAAGTATGACTCTATTAAGCACCACCAAATCATACGACTTTCATTTTAATTTAATGTGAAGATCTTCCCATTTGAATAGAGAAATTTAAGACATTTATACTTGTCATAATTTTTGAGCTTGACTGCACTTATTTTATATGTTCTTCTTTTCAATAATTCCTTATTGTTTCCTTTCCATTTTGTCTTTTGGACTGTTTTGTTTATTTTTATCTTCTACAATTATTTATAAAATAGATATTTTTCTTCCCACTCAACTAGTGTCAATTTGAAATTGCTCATGACTATCCTAAATGCATTCTTATCTAAAGATTTAAAACTAGGGGCGCCTGGGTGGCTCAGTCGGTTAAGCGGCCGACTTCGGCTCAGGTCATGATCTCGCGGTCTGTGAGTTCTAGCCCCCCTGTCGGGCTCTGGGCTGACAACTCGGAGCCTGGAGCCTGTTTCAGATTCTGTGTCTCCCTCTCTCTGACCCTCCCCCGTTCATGCTCTGTCTCTCTCTGTCTCAAAAATAAATAAACTTAAAAAAAATAAATAAATAAAACTAAAGCAGCAACTTCTAAGGCTTTTGTTTTCTCCACCTTCTTTTTCCACATGGTGATTATTCGTTACAGGCTCTTCATTTAAAAATTTAAAAAACCTTTTAGGATTATTTTATTGAAAACATTGCTCCCTTAGTAAAGAAAAACATGTAGTGATCAACATCAATTCTTAATTCATTTCAATTTTCACTATATATTATTCATTTATTACTTTGCCTTGACCTTCAATGCTTAGTTAAGGCTGAACTTTTTCCTGAAATTTCCCATTCTTTTTTTTTTTTTAATTTTTTTTTCAATGTTTTTTATTTATTTTTGGGACAGAGAGAGACAGAGCATGAACGGGGGAGGGGCAGAGAGAGAGGGAGACACAGAATCGGAAACAGGCTCCAGGCTCCGAGCCATCAGCCCAGAGCCTGACGCGGGGCTCGAACTCACGGACCGCGAGATCGCGACCTGGCTGAAGTCGGACGCTTAACCGACTGCGCCACCCAGGCGCCCCTGAAATTTTCCATTCTTGATTTTTTATATATCTGACCACTGAGTGATCTGGATGATATCTCTGCAACTTTTGCAGTTAAGTACCCTTTGTTGTTATACTTTCTAACACCTTCCCAAGTTAAAATTTTTCTTCTGTTGCTTTTATGTATGAGCCAATAATTGGGTAGGCATAAAACTTAAAAAATCAAACTTGTTTTACTTAGAAGTATGTAAAAATTTACCTTTGGTCTTAAAAAAGCTCCAGTTCTGTAAAAGAAGTATGAAGACAAACTACAAGAGTATCTGTTTTCTTAGACACTTGCAGGAATTGTTTTGTTCGTTCTAGAAATTTAAAAATTTACCAGCCTGTGACTAGGCATTTATCTCTACTTCTTAGTTTTGCTCAAAATAAGTCTTACAATCTTACTGCAGTTTTTATACAGGAAAAGTTACAAACTTTGATTTTTATTTCTGATCCACATGCTCTGTTTTCGGAGGAACACCCATTATTTTATTCTTAAGTATAAGAAATGTTTGTCTAATACTAATAGCATATACTGTGTGTTAAGCCCTCTGTTAGGGGGAGTGTTACAATAATAAGATGTTTATTGCTCTCAAGGAGCTTACATTCTAAGTTAAATCTCCAAAATGTGTCTATCCAATTTCCTCTTACCCTTTTAACTTTTTTTCATTTCCTTTGGATGTTTAGACCAGTTATGAAGTTCTTCTTCTATATCCCTAATTTCTATTTCTGCAAATTGAAATTTCACTTCCTGAATTTTTCATCTAGTCACAATTTATTCTTATTTTTACCTGTTCTTGTTTAATTAAAAACAATATAGTCCATCCCACTATATTGTTATAATTACATTCCTAAAAAGCCTCATAGTATCAGAAGGTTATTATAAAAACAATTATTTCGAGGCAAAAAGGGGATGGGGCTAAGTAGTTTCAAATGCAAGAAGATGTTTATGCAATAAGATAATTTTTACTACCATAATTTCAATAATAAATGTGTTTTTATGTTTCTAAGTGTCTGAAACTCAAATTGTAACTAACAAATTGGTCTACCAAAACCAGTCAATATGATTATCAACATTACTGACCAAGTAACGTAAGATTTAAAACATAAAGTAAAACCAGATCTTAGAAAATGGGTTACTAGGACCTTAAAATAAATTATAGTTTGCAACTCTCCAAGGTAAAGAAAAAACTGTAACGCCAATTGATCAAGCAGCCATTAAACAAATCTATTTCAAATGTTTTTATGTAGTAACTGCATTTCTATATATATAACTATAGTTTTCTTTTTTTTATTTATTTTTTTCTTTAAAAAAAATTTTTTTAACGTTTATTTATTTTTGAGACAGAGAGAGACAGAGCATGAACGGGGGAGGGTCAGAGAGAGAGGGAGACACAGAATCTGAAACAAGCTCCAGGCTCCGAGCTGTCAGCACAGAGCCCGACGTGGGGCTCGAACTCACGGACCGCGAGATCACGACCTGAGCCGAAGTCGGCCGCTTAACCGACTGAGCCACCCAGGCGCCCCATAACTATAGTTTTCAATACGCCATCATGTTAAAACTAATCATAGCAAGTACAACGCAAGGGACGTATCTTAATGTAGCCATGATGGTATCTCCAATTCTAGCTATAAAACCACAGGAAGTGGGAGAAATGATTGAACTTGCATATGGAAACGACCAACTTCTGGTACAATTCATGTGTTGGGATACGTTCACTGCTCTATTTCCAAAAACTGCAAGGAGACCCAGCAAAGTGGGAGCCCAAGGGGAGAAGATCCCATGTCGTCAGTGGGCTTCCACAAAAGTCCCCTTTTCTTGTAAGCTTGCAGAGTCAGCTTCTAGCATTTAGAATATATTTCAGGTCATTGGTACACAAGGCCCAAGAAGCCATCAAAGGGAAGTCTTCTGCTTGACCATTAAAATGCAGAAATGCAATTCTGGCTAGGAATAACTTTCACTCTGCTAGCACAGGAAACTCTCAAAGTGTGTCAGGGCCAGCAACATAGAAGGCCATAGGAGCAGCATGTTAGAGAGTAAATTGGAATTGATGAAGTAGACTCTTCATTCCTTCCAATCTCTAGAATACGCTTATTTCTTGTATCTTTATTGGTGATTCATAAAATTCTTTTTCAGGTGGTTCTAAATCCTTTAAAAAAGTAATTCACTGGAAGAATGTTCACATACTGCAACTCATTTGGTGTCTTCCCAGAAGTTCCCCAAATTGGAATCTTAAAATATGCATATTGGGATGAAAAAACAGCTTAAAAACAGTTTTGTTAAATGTCTGTTTTTTTAATTCAATGAATGATTTTAAAAATTAGCTTCATTGTTTTTTAATTTACCATCTGTTAACTCAATAAATATGAGTTCTTAAAGTTAACCTAATTGTCTTGGAATTTGCTGTTTTTGAAGCTGATTAAAGTTATTTAAATTAATTTTATTGTATATCCAGACTAGAACAAAGCATGTCTGCATTTGAATAGATCTTGGCTAATAATTTACAAATAAATGTGACCATTTTAAAAATGAACTAATTTTGTTTATGGTCCTTAATATATACCAGTCAACTGGCAGAGATGCAGAGATGCTGATATTAGATACTCAAAGGGATAGTGTATCAATACACCAAAACTAGTGGTCATTAAAAACTAACCAAGTACACACTTCCATCAACTCTGTCTTTTGTCAAGTAAAGAGGAAATGTAGAGAGACTATCAACTGGAATGCTTCTTCTTTTCAATCTATATTCCCATGGAAAAAAGGAGTTGCTATGCTTCTTAAATATCACCCTGCCTCTGGGTCACAGTTTATTAGACTAAGGGTGGTCACTGGATCCAAGTGAGCCAATCAGACCCATCCCTAAGAACTGTGAGGGACAGAAAGATGGGCCTTTTTCTGGGTGGCTTGACTGCAACACCTATAGCTCAGGAACAACTGGCAACCATGATCTGCTATGGAACTGAGGAAAGGAGGGTGCTGTGTTGCCATGAGAAAGACAGAGAAGAAATATGGACAGAGAGAAGACTGACTGGGTTCCCTGAAGCACCTCAATACCTCTATTCCTGACACCCCACTGTACCCTTGACTTCGGATTCCACAAAAAGCCCCGGTAGGCATTTCCCTTTTTGCTCAAGTTCACAGAGTCAGTTTCCATCACTTACAGGTCAACTTGAACTAACGCACAGGGGAGAAAATATCACTGGTGGTAATGATTGGTTTAATCATGGATCTTTAGGCTTTACTCATCCCCCTGCTTTCCTTCAGGTGAGAAGTTCTTAATTTTAACATGTAACTTAGCTACCCTTTCTTTTATTGTTTACTGCTGTTATGGCTTATCTAAGAAATTTTTTTGCATCTCCAAGTTATGTTTTCCTCGAAAAGCTTTATGGTTTTAACTTCTACATTTAGATCTATAATCCACTGTCAATGAACTTTTGTATATGGTGAGACAGAGGTCAAAATGTTCTGTTTGTTTGTTTTGGTTTTTGTTTGTTTGCTTTTGTCCGCATGGATATCTAGTTATTCTAGCATCATTTGTTGAAAATACTTTATTTTGTGTGTGGGGTTGCTTTGGTGGAGGTGAAAGTGGGGATCCAGAAATCCAAGTATAAATGAAGGTTTTGTTTCACTTTTTATCCTCCCCCCCAACACCACACACACACACACACAAACTGGGGCCATCTGAAGCCATCTGAAACCAATGACTCAATACTAAAATGCTGATGCAAACTTATTTTATTTTTTGGGGCGCCTGGGTGGCTCAGTCGGTTGGGCGGCTGACCTCGGCTCAGGTCATATCTCGCGGTCCGTGAGTTCGAGCCCCGTGTCAGGCTCTGTGCTGACAGCTCGGAGCCTGGAGCCTGTTTCGGATTCTGTGTCTCCCTCTCTCTGACCCTCCCCCGTTCATGCTCTGTCTCTCTCTGTCTCAAAAATAAATAAACGTTAAAAAAATTTTTTTTAATTAAAAAAAACTTATTTTATTTTATTGACCTTATTAATGAGGTTAAGAAAATAATAGTAACTTCTACACTTAACAGAAGAATGAGTTAATAATTCATCAGAATTCACTTCTTCCATAAACTTTCAGGTTAATATACCTAAAATTTATCTCATGACTAAAAGTCAGTTTTCTGTTCCATGCTGTTGCCAGCTTACCCTTTTCCATTGTCTGTATAATGTGCATCCACTTATGTTCCAAACATTATAAGGAGCCAGGCATGCTGAGATCTAGGCTAGGACCGTATCTCTTAGATGGAACAAACTATGTATGTCCAAGAATACTAAATAAAACAAAACTGATAACCAAGCCAAAGCAGGATTCAACTGCTGGTCCTGTGTGTTTGTCCCCCTTCTGTATACTATACCTGGAATGTTTACTGTCCTTTTGATTGCATAAACCAACTTCCAAGTTGTCTCATTTAGATCCAAAAGAAATAATATTATTGCATGTTTGAGATGACCTCAAAACACAATCTTAAAATCCATTGATTCCCGATGTGCAAGTCACAGATGACCTGTATACAAATCATCTTCACAGTGCATACAGAAAATGTTTAATATTTGCCAAAACCTCTGGGGTAAATGTATGAAGCAACTGGCTCAGGAACTCTGGGCATCCTAAGCCCTTCCCAGGTCCTGGTGGGTCACCTTTGAGGCTGAAAGCTTCAATAACTCGGCACACTAGTTATACTTTGGCCACGGCAGTTGGCTCATTCTCATCTGAGTACTTCTAAAAAAATGTACAGTAGTGGATGAAAATCTATAGATTTGGCCAATAAGCCTTCCCTATTTCTGGAAAAATTACCCCTAACTTATCTTGGAGAACAGTACCTCCCCCGCTCCCAGGCGACACAGTTTGGGTAGGGTGGCTGTACTCCTAAATCCAAGGTGCACATCTGACCCAAAGCTGGCACGTTAAAGAAACACAGCCCCGGACCAGGGTGATAAATGCAGCTATGAGTACATGGTACAAGCTGATCCAGTCACAGTCAGGTCTAGTTCTTTTGCTAGAAACTGAGGAAGAGGAGTGCTCTCTGGTTGGAGTTTCTATGTCAGAAGAATGCAAGCTTGGAGGGACTAGCTTATTATAGTAAAGGGAAAACTAGATTAAGAATGAAGGTAAAACAGAAGTTGACACAGAAGAAAGGAGAAACAAGAGATAGTTGGTGACATTATTTAAGCAGGTTGATAGAATTATGCCTAAAATACTCTTTACACTGCATTTTCCAGTTTGTGTGTGTGTGTGTGTGTGTGTGTGTGTGTGTGTGTGTGTGTGTGTGTGGTGTTGGGGGGGGGGGAGGATAAAAAGTGAAACAAAACCTTCATTTATTACTTGGATTTCTGGATCCCCACTTATTTCTACCAAATCAGAATTAATGAGCACGGAGCCAAGGTATGTGCATTTAAATAACCATTGCATTTAATTTCTATACACGCTAAAGTTTGAGATCAGCTCGTATGTGGGAATTAAGAGTGAAAAGAACAAAGATCCCCACCCTGATGTTTGTTGTCATCAACAAACTAGTGGGTGAGTTATAGAATCAGAACTAGAGTCCAGTGCTCCTCTTTTCTTCTTGGTGACTTGATTTCCCCATGGTCATACTCTAATAGTTTTTTCCAACACATTTTTCATCTAAAATGTAAACATTTACTAATGGCAAAGATTCTACATTTGGGCAGCATTCATAGCATATAAAAGCAGGAGGTGCTTTAACAATTCAAGATAAATGTTACTAGAGGGGCACCTGGGTGGCTCAGTTGGTTGGTTAAGTGTCTGACTTTGGCTCAGGTCATGATCTCACAGTTTGTAAGTTCAAGCCCCCCATCAGGCTCTGTGCTGACAGCATGGAGCCTGGATCCCATTTTCAGTTCTGTGTCTCCCTCTCTCTCTCTCTCCCTCACCTGCTTGCTCTCTCTCTCAAAAATAAATAAAACATTAAAAAAATTTTTTTAAAGATGTTACTAGTGAATATGTTCTGTACTTTGCAAACATTTCCACAAAAGTTACAGAAGAGAGAAAGCATTCCACCGTATGCATAGCTGTTTTAATAGAAAGATTATTTCTTCCAAAATCCTTCAGTAAAAAAATATTCCAGAAATAGAGGCCATTAATTATTCTCTGGCTTTGAGTCCCCTTAGCATACCAGCAAGCCACCCAGGAGGTACTTGCTTCTTTCTACCCCACTTACATTCCAGTCAATTCGTTTTCTTGTTTAAGTCCCTGGATTTCTTCTCTATTAGAATAATAATGCCAATAACAACATTAACGAAAGAAAACAGGGTTAGTCTCTATTGACTACTAGCTGTGTTGATGCACTGGTATTTGCTAATTCTAGGAGGGGAGTACAATTATAATCCCCATCACATGGATGAGGAAATAGAGGCAGAAAGCTAAGAGACTTGGCCAAGCATATGCAAGCAGTAACTAGTTGAACCAGAATTACAGTCCAGGTGCTTGGATTGTAAGGCTAACTTTGCCTATCTATCTAGCGACCTATTGATCTATCATCATCTATCTATGTATCTCTCTATATCTATCTATATCCATTTATATATAGTCTGTATATTTTTCCTCTGAAGTTCACTTAAAATATTATAATTTGCTCATGTTGCTTCTTTGGATTCAAAACTCATGGAACACATAACATGGGTAGAGTTTATTGTCCATAAATCATACCTCAAGAAAGTTCAATTAAAAATGACAATTTGTAGAGCCAAACTGCTAAGACTTTAAAGACTTGATTGTCCAATGAACGGAGTGGCTTTCAGAATATGGATGTGCCCATGGGAACACACATAACCTACAACCAGTCAGCATACCTTAGGAAGAGTACCTAGTGTTTCTAACATTTAATGGGAGTTTATGAGAGAGTGCAGGGATTGGTGACTGCAGAGTGGCAGGTAAGTATGGTTTCAAAGCAAGAAAGAAGCTGGGAACAGTGTTTGGTGGATTCAATTTTTTCTTAATTGAAAAATTAAACATAATCAAGACAGTCTTAGGCACCTGGCTCTGGGATGGATTGAACTATAATATACTCTGATGGGTAGTAATAAAGAGTTTGGCCTCCACTAAAAACCTGCATAAGCTATACACATGGGTCTGGTGGAGTTTTGCAGAGCCTGGGAGTACAGACTTTTAGGACCTGCTACAACAGACGTGTTCAGCTGGAGTTCCTTTACAAGGTGGTAGGATCAGTAAGATCAGTCCTAGATAATAGACATTCTGATGCTGTGCTGATCTTTATGTCCTACTCTAAATGATTTATGCATCTTTAAAAACCAATAACGTTTATCACAGACAGATATAGAAAAATTACATATGATCAATATAAGATCATTGTGCTCTTGACAAAATAACGGTCTAACAAAGGAAGCATATGGTATAAGGAACCCTCTAAAAATGTGCCCTCCTTCTAAAACTTTAGCTTTTTTCTCTTCCATTCATCAGCTTTTCAAATATTTGTCAGTTGCCCCTATATGCATGGGAAGTTGTGTACTAAAAAAGGGCGGTGTTATAAAAGGCTTTGCATCACCCCTCAAATGACATTATGGAATATCAAGTACAGCCTACCATGCTCCAGAATTTTCCTGTCCACTTTGCCACCACAGTAAACTTTCTAAAGAGGTCCGATGGTGTCACTCCCATCCTTACAACCTTTAATGGCTCCTTA
This sequence comes from Prionailurus viverrinus, assembly GCF_022837055.1. Lineage (NCBI taxonomy): Eukaryota > Metazoa > Chordata > Mammalia > Carnivora > Felidae > Prionailurus > Prionailurus viverrinus. The sequence continues at coordinate 23,364,149 of NC_062569.1, forward strand.
TCTCATACGGTAGGAGACATCTGACTGGTGGTCTTTAAGCTGATTTTGGTCTGTACACGTTTTCTCCCCACATGTGTACTTTAAAATGTGGTTAAGTTCTCAACATTTAATATTTCAATTTTTCATATAAATCCAAATTAGCAGCTTCTCTTTAACAACTAGAAGATCTGACATTGGGCATCATTGGCCCTGACTATCCCATTTGGACAGTCCCATATTCTCCAGATTGCCAGTCTCCACCACTGCTTATGGTCTCAACTTGGTCTGCTTAGCTCACTTGTACCCATGCTCGGCCCAGAGTAGACAGAAGGGTTTGCAATCCCTGATAGATGGGCTAATGTCTAAATTCTACAGCACGTCTGCAAGATTCTTTACAATTTGTAGTTGCTTGATTTCATCCTTCACAAAGACCTCCTGTTCCAGCCACACTGAGTTCCTGGGTAGTTTCCTAAACAACAAGCTTTGTCATCCTCAGTGCCTTCACTCATATTGCTCTCTCTGCTTAAAATATCCTCTATCTTCCTTTCCCGACTAGAGAAGGCTCACTTACCCTCAGGACTTAGTTCAACTCCTCTACAGAACTTTCCTTAATCTTGCCAGAGAGTTCTTCGCTTCCTCGCAATTGTTCCCATAATACTTTATGCCTCTACTAGCATTGCAACGACTTTTCTTTCTGTCAGCCCAATTGGAAAATGTGTTTCTTGAAAAGAAGAACTCCCAATCATCTCCACATACCCGGTCCTTAATAAGAGTGTTTGGCATCAATAAATGAGTATTTATCGAATCAATAAAAAGATGGATAAGTAAATGAATGAATGAATACTTCCAAAAGACTGTTTTATTTGTGTTGCAACATTCTGATGGTTAAAATAAGGGAAGTAGCTACTCAAGACAAAATTTCAAAATTTGATAATGATCATGACATCTTCAGATAACATTTTTTCCCCCAGATAACACTTCTCAAAAGTTCTGTTCATCGTACCCTTTCTCGGAAAACAAGTCTTGAAAAAATAAAATATATATAATATTAGGGAATATATAAAGACAGACTTAAAATTGATAGGGCATTGCAATCTGTGGGGGAGGGGTGGGACTGGAGTCTTGTATTCAAAGAGAAAAGGCAGTGAAAGAAGTCACAGCATGTCTCCCCTGTAACGTGGTGGCCTTTCCTGCAGTATTTACCCTGGAGAATGGAACATCTGGGCCACAAAGGAGCAGGGTGGGATCACTTAGCTAAAGGATAACAGGGCACAAGGGTCCTTAAGAGTATGTTAGTCCTTAAACCTGTGCACCACAGCTCTCTACTTTGGGGCACAAGGTAGGCTGTACTATCTGGCCTCATTGTGATGATTCTATGGAGCCATCCAATTATTGTTGCCAGTCAGTTGTGAGCCCAAATGACATGTGTCACTTCCGGCCATAGCATTTAAATGACCTTCATTTTTGCCATAGCAACATGAAACATTCAAGATGGCAACTCCTCTGTCAGCCTGGGACCCTGAGTAAGGAGACGTGGAAGTGGCTGACTTACAATGAACTCAGCATGACCAAGAAAACAACTTCTGCCATTGTAGGTCACTAAACATTGCAATTGTTTGTTATTCCGCCATAAGATAGCCTATCCTAATGTAATAGATTTGCTCTGTTTTGCTGCAAATGAAACTTAGACTAACGTCTGGAAGTTTTAGGGTCTATAGGATTTAGGAGTTTTAGGGTTGAAAGTTTTAAGAAAGTCTGCATCAATTTTGTTCAATTTTTTAGAAAATGTAAAAAATTGTACAAAGATGGAATGAACTACTGAGGATATTCCTCATTTATATACACAATATACACTGTGGTAACTACTCTGGAGATAAAATCCCCACCTTTGGGTAGGTAAGTGGTAAATTCCCCTTTATTCAGGGTGTTTGCACTGATAGCCCCTGAAGGTTTGGCGGGCAAAGTAATTTCAAGAATACATTTCAACTTGGAACTGAAGGATGTCTATTTTCTCTGGTCTAAAAAAGAAAAAAAAATCTATTCTCTCAAATATTCCTTTGATTCCATCCATTCACTGATCCACTGAGTTGTGTTTTCACATTTTGATGTCATCTGGCCACCAAATTCCTTGCAGGCCGATACTGTTTTATCCCTCCTTTGTATCTGTCTCACACTATTTGATAAGCAGTATTTGTTGTCTATTCTCCTAGGAAAATAATCAGCTTTTGACACTAGCTAGTATTATTAACCATTTGATATATTTCAGATTTGGTCGTCTTTCAACCATTTAAATTAGATTTGGACTTGTTAAAAAAAAAAAATCTAGGAGCAGAAATGTATTACCCTAATAACTTTCAGGCAAAATACCTTTCTCCTCTGGAAAAAAAAAAAAAAGCCTTACCCTAGTACCATTAACATCTTAATTCAGTATTTAATGTATTCCTACTATGTGCCAGGGGGCAAGGTTTACAAAAGAGTTTATCAAGTTATGTTACTTAATGTACTATACCCATCATTACATAATTCTGTTTTATAATAGAGCCTGTGAGCTCTCTGTTCAAGACTATTTAGGGGAAGAAAAGCAAATTCATAAGGTTGAGGCAAAATGTTCCCATGGTTTAATGCAAGGGAGCATATCACACCTTAAATTCGGCGGACTTAGTTGATGACCCTGCGGAATAAATGAGTATGTAAGAGAGAAAAAAAATCTTTTTTTTTTTTTTTTTTTGGTATTTCAATTTCTGTAAGCTTCATTTCAGCCTTTCAGAATTGGAGAATCAGCTGCCTGCTATAAGAAATTGCTAATAAGCAGTAATTAAAGACTGAGAATTCTTCCATTCCAAACCTGATGTCATTACCAGATGGAGATACTGATACTAGTTAGGCAATTCAGCATTTTGGTAAATTAAGGCAGGAGGAGTCGGTGCCTCTTGGGTCCTATGGATACACAAAGTGGTCCAGGAAGGAAAACTTGTGTTTTGTTTTTGCCCATGGCATTTGTCCCTTTTTGCTTTGCTTTTCAGAACTAGGAGTTGAGGTGGGCACTTGTGTCTTAGAAACGAGGGGCTAGTTCTCCAAAATAACACTAATGCATAAACTTTTAATATTCTAATGTCTTTGGAATTGTTGTCTCTGCGTAAAATGACACTCAACTGAAAAAGACGGACATTCCAGTGAATCCAATACTCACTTGATAGGAAAAAAAACTGGCATATCAGAAAGCAGTGTGAACACAAGCACTACCCTCCTTTATTTAGAAAAAACCACACGGAAATACAGCACAGTTGATGTGCTGTTACCAGAACTTGAAAGTAGAATCAACCACTGTGTAAAAGATAAAATAAGACTGCACGGATAGGAGGATTTTCCCAGCGTGCTTTATTCATAGACATCTGACAGAAGAGGACCTAACAGAGCTTTTAGGAAAAACTGAATTCTCAGCCCACAGTCACTTTCCAGGAACTTCACTGCAAACAGTGCTCCGCGCTGGCGGGATGGAGATCTTAGCAATCTCCCTCCGGCTTCCATACTCTCCTTCTCTCTAAATACAATTATGTAGGGGGACTTAATGAGAGAGCAAGCCTTGTGTGAAAGGAACTCAGAAAAGTGCAGCTTCTAAAAATACACTGAGGCGGCCCGACAGTCCTTATTGTTACAAACTGACGTTTTGCAGTTCAAGGTTTGAACCTAACAACTACACACACGGAGAAAAAAAAGTAGACTGTTTTTTCCTTTCTGCAAACCCCTTAACTTTGAGTAAACAGTAGTAATTTTCTGTTGTCATACTCAATGCAAATTTCCCAAAGAAGGTACAACACAAAAGACCTGTTAGCTTCCTTGCAACTGGGTGGGGGTGGGGGTGGGGGTGGGGGTGGGGGTGGGGGTGGGGGTGGAGGGTGGCAGGAGGAGAGGGGCAAAGTTGGTGGAGTTCTCCTTTCTCCTTAGCCTGGGGTCCCAAACCTTCTAGTCACTCTGCTCTTGGAGAGGTTTTTGGAGTTTCATTCACCTTTTGGGAAGGTTCCCTTGGCCCTCTCGTCCGCCAGCCCCCTGTCATGAAATTCTCATCACCTGCCCCCTTTGCTTCCAGCTTTTTGGATTAACTGGACCTCAATTTAGGGGTCTCTTCTCAGTGGCTTGCAAAGAAGTGCAGCTGCCGACGGGAGAATACATATTAAACACACAGGCAGGGGCGCAGCGTGGGGGTCTGCAAGACTGCCCCCTCCTTCTCCCGCCGCCACGTGCTCCTCTGTTGGGGGCATCGCTCTCGGATGGGGTGCTGAAAGGGGCGAAGGTAGGGTGGAGGGAGAGGGACAGAGCAGGCTGTGAGAAAAGGAGGCCCCCTAGGAAAGATCTTCTCGGCCGAACATTGATAAGAGAAAAAAAATTGGCCCACATGCCTCTAGTGGGGAGCGATACACCCCATGCGGGCTGGGTGGGAGGGGGGGTGCGTCGGGGCCTCTCACCTGACTTCCTCCTCCGCTGGCACACACACTACAATCACCCGCTTCTCCCCCCCCCCCCAAAAAAAAGCCCAGCCAAACAACGAACAACAAGAGGAAGCCGCAGGCGGCAAGAGGAGGGGTGCGCGTGGTGGGGGCCCGGGAGAGGTGAGGGGGCAGGGTTGGCTGGCGTCGAGAACCGCGCCGCGCACCCCTAAGCGCACTCCCAGGCGCCCACACTTACCCCTAGCGGCTGAGGGTCCGGTCTTCGGCGCCAATCCCAGCGCGCGCCTCTCGCCCGCCCTCGTCCCTCCGGCCCGCCGCCCCCCACACCCCGGCCGGCGCGCTGGGAGGGAGCCTGGGAGCGGCGCGCGGCAGTGGCGGCGGCGGCGGCGGCGGCGGCGGCTCGGGCTCGGCTCGGCTCGGGCTCCGGCGCGCTCAGTGTAGCCGGCGGCCGCTGAGGCTCCACCGCCAGGGGGAGAAGCCGGGGCGGGCGCTGGGGAGGCGGGCCGGGCCCTCGCCGCCCCGCCGACCAGCCCGCGTCGCACAAGCTCGGGAGCGGCGGCGACGCGGGGTCCGCGGAGCCCCCGGGCGCGGCGTGCCCGGCCGAAGGAGCCGCGGCTGGATGCGCGCCCCGGGGGGCTCTGGGCTCCCGCGGGGGGCGCCCCGGCCGCTCCGGTGCGCCTCCAGACTGCGGGCGCGGCGACCGCCGAGCGGAGAGCAGCTCCCGCCGGCCCCTTCCCCCTCCCGCCCCCGCCGCCGCCCCCTCCCCCTCCTCCCCGTTAACATCCCCTCCCTCCCCCCCCTTCCTTCCCTCGGCCCCGCGCGCTCGCTAGCTCGCTCCTCGCCTCGCTCTCCCCTTTAAACGCCCACTTCGGATGGGGAAAGAAGACAACTTGAAGTCAAGTTGCAATTAACTTCCGCGGCAGCCGCAGCTCCGGCGGCGGCGGCACCAGAGGCAGAAGCCGCCGCCTCCGAAGTCCGACGCCGGCGCGCCCGCCCGGGGAGCTGTTCCTGGTCGCGGGCCCGCACTCGACAGCCACCGCCGCCCCCAGCGCCCATGCCTGAGTGAGTTCTGCTCCTTTGCCTCTCTTTCCCCCCCCCCCCCCCATTCTTGATCTTTCATGTCTGTCTCCCTTTTTTCGGAATCGATCCAAACTTCTCCGTAGCACCCACCCACGGCGCCCCTTCCTGGGGCGGCGCGGCGCGGCTCCCCTCTTGTGGACCTCCGGCGGCAGGGGTCCCCGGAGCCCCTTCCCTCGTGAGCAGTCGAACCCCGGAGGGGTGGGCGGGTAGAGCGTGGGAGAGCACCCGGGATGGGGGACTTGGAGATGCCATTCATTCTCTCTCAGGGTGTGGGCACACGAACACACCTGCCCAACAAATCCTGGCTGAACAAACTCCTTCAGGTCATCAGTGTGACCCCTCTTGGAAGAGAAAAGGGGAGCCGCAAAGACCGAAGGAAGCAAACGGGAAAAGGGAAAGCAAACCTCTCTCTGTGCGCCCTGAAGCGGGGCTGGCATAAAGGTGCCCGGCGGAGTAGACTGGGGGAGTAGAAACGTTCCCCGCCGGATCGCACGTAAGCTCAGCATCCTTCCCCGGTCCATCTCCTCCTTCCTCCGCCCCCCGCCCGCGCGACCGGGTGGGAGCGGCGGCGGAGAGGGGCCTAGGAAGTTAGTGGCAACTTCTCCATCCCGGGAACACTCGAGCGCCGGGGCGCTGAAGTTGGAGCCGGGATTTTGAAAGCCGCGACTCTCCGCATTGCGAGCCCTCGCTGGCGGTCGTGAGGTCGGTGCTGAAGGGACTCCTGGAGTGAATGTAGGTTTGGAGGAGGGCTGGAGGCGGGAAGCGGTGCTGCCCTCTTAGCAGAACCGAGACATCACAGGTGCGGCCTCGAGATCCGCACCTTGTCTCCCTCCGTCGGTCCCGACCCGAGCGTGGCGGCCTTTTACGAACGCTTCACTGCGGGGCGGCGGAGCGTGGGTCTGGGCAACCAAGATCAGAGGGACAAAGCAGGCAGGTGTCAGGTTCGGGGAGTGACACGCGCAAACCGGGGAAATGCACTGAGCAGGACTCTTGGGATGACCCCAGAAGACGGAAAGGGGCTTAGGGCTCTTGCTGGAGGTCTTGGCCCGGACCTCCACTGGGGCGTTGCAAATTTCACTTACTAGTGTCAACCACAGGATCGCCTCTCAAAGTGCCCTGCTTGGCAACTTTGACCTCTGCGCCCTTCCTCGGCGAACTTTCTCCGCGGCATTACAGATTTCCAGGCAAATATTGTAAGACTTGGACTCTACATGGGTTGTAAAAGAGACAGGGAAAGCAGAAAGACGTCCTATTCTCAAGAGACAACCTTTCTACCCGGACTGGCTGGGGTTCCCTGCTTGCATCCTTGGAGGCCAGGGGACCTGACTTTTCTAACAGGACAGAGGAGGTGTAAGAAATTAGTGAAAGGCGACTGGTAGGTGTCAGGTTTTGTCCCAAGCAGTCCCCGAAATCTCCAGTGTCTGTGCTACCGACGAGTAAGTCATGCCGTTGAAACTTTATTGAAATTTACACCCTATCTAAAGTGGATTTTTCTGAGACGTCAGGAATGTAAGATTGATTCTATAGTAAAACGTAGCTGCAAAAGCCAACAACAACAACCAAAACCGTACTTTAAGACTGGAGAAAGCCAAGGTTGAGGTGTTAGCTCTAAAACCCTTTAATCTGCTGTGTGAGACTAATGCTATGATTTAGCAGCAGTCCTTTATTTCTATTGCATATTATTTTAGTAGAACAGTAGTACATTCATATACTGGCTGCTCCAGTCTGCTGGCAAACATTAGCATTCAAGCTTACATTTTTGACAAATGTGCAGACAGGAATAGCATGAATAGGCATCTTAAATATTAACAACCTAAGCATCTGTTGTGAAACAAATTTAATATATTTACTCTGTTTTTCTCACATTGTTAGAAAAGGTTATAATAAGTGCATAATTTCAACTTTAGTTAGCAGAAGTAACTGGCTGCATCTTTCACTACCCCTCCAAGTGTTTAACACAGTCACCAGACATAAATACTTTAATTAACTTGGCTAGGCACATTATTAAATATACTTTAGACCATGTGTACACTATGTAAAATGTAACAGTTGCAATTTATACGTATCCTATTTGTGCACGTTTTAAGTGACTATGCATTTTATAAATATACCAAGCATGTTTATTCTTCATCTCCATTTGACACTTATTACTTCATATTTTTTCTAATGGAAACAATATTTTAAATGTAGGGTTGTTCAGTCACATGTAATGCATAATATGTAAACAGTAGCTATAAAATACAAAGCATTGTTAAATTTAAGTATGGCTCCATGTAACAAGATTATACAAGAGAAACAAAAATCACTGCTCAATTTTGTATTCCTTTCTGAATAATGAATACAAATGATGGATGAAAAAAGAACAGATAGGGATTTCCCTCCTAGAGCACTAGTGCCTTAAAATGTGTGTGGGGTAGGAGGTGGGGGGATCAAGGGGGAGAAGGGGGAAAAAAAGAGATAGAGAGAGAAGACCTAAAGAACTTCCAAAAAAGTCTGAATAGTTATTTCCAGAATCAATGCATTCCTCATTTTCCCACAAGCTGAAATATGTAATAAATAATAGTTCTTTGTATGTAAAAGTATTCAAAAGGAATGCCTTTTGTTTAGTTGTGGTAGTAAATTAATATATTCTTCAGTTGATAATCTACAAAAGTCGTTCTTTTGTCTCCCAGCATCTTAAACAAGAACAACAACAAAATGAGTATTGGTTTATTTTTGCAGAGCAGTCCGTTGCCAGCTATGTGAACCTGTGATTGAATCAGCTATGGTATGCTGAGTGATGGTTAAGAAAGACTACATTAAATTAGCAAAGACTGAAGTATCTGAAGGAGACTTTCAATTATTTTTCTCATGTGACAGGTTGTGGATTGTAAATTAGGCCTAAAAGGTCAGGTGACAGGCACCTGTTCCTCATTATTATAAAAATCTTTTGGTTACAAACACTATTAAGCTAAACACAACATGGATATACAGCAGGGACTCTATAAAGCACTCTAGTGGCTTTTTTTCTGCTCTGTAAATTTCCAAGAGGGCCATACGTAGATGTGCCCCTTACACAAACAAATCATTTCTTCCAAAACGTGTTGTCTTAGATGACTCTTATATGAGTACTTGGGATTGATGAAGTATATAAAATAAATGCATACGACTGAATCAGTCTTCAGACTATGTCGAGACATGTAGTTGAGTGCAAAAACATTATTTTTTAGCCCCTCTCTTTCCTTTACAATCCACTGTTTAATTATCAGAATTTGTCCATATTTTAAATAGAAACCTCCCCGAATTGCCTTCTGTCCTTTTTTAGATGAGTTCCCATTTTAAATAATGCCATGAAATATTTTACTCAACACTTGTGTATAAGGAGAGAATTAGTTGCCATAGACCGTCATAGCTTTGTGGTATAATGAAAATGGGAAGAAATCCACATTTTACATGAATGCTGTTAGGAAGGGTATCATCATTTGATCTTCAAACTTGCCACGTCTCTCAGGAGAGCTCAGTGATATTTCTATTAGAATTAAGGAGTGTGATTTGATTTTTATGAGTGGTTACTTTGAGATATTTCAGAGAGCAGAATAAGCATACATATTGAACAGACCCAGGTAGCACAAGGTTGTGAAATATTAAAGGTGCTAGTTGTTTTTAATTAGCAAACGAGTAAGATCTTTGAGTAAATTGAGCATCGCAGATTATTAAGTTCTATATTTAAATATGTTCTTTGTCTCAGCTTTGTATAGTTTATGCTTATTATTTTAAGTATTCATTCTTAGCATTTGTGATCAGATTACAGAATGGTCATTACTCTTGCTTTTCAAATTGATTTGGTTTTCAAACTCCAGAACTCTGGGGTGATTTTAACAAATTGGTTTACATTTTGACAGAACAGAGTTAAGTTAATTAATAGATCAGGCACGAAAAATCATCCACGGTAGGGTGTATTTTCTGGTAAAATGAAAGTTATGTTTCAGCATCATGAGCATCAGGCTTCAGTAATCTGTTCCTCGTGTGGAATGAACACTTCCTACTTCGAGCTAGCAGGCACCTACTGTTTATTTACGCTGCATTAAACTGACAGCTCAGCAATCAGAGGAAAAATATTACTTACCTTCCTGAAGTAAATACCAGTTTATAGGTTAGCGCACGTATTTATATTCCTGTCACCACTAAATAACGGCTCTGTCTCCATTTTAATATCTACCTGTACTATAATCCAGGGCTTCAGGCTCTTCCTGGTTGGGGGTAGGGGTCGAGAGGAGTTTTTCTTAATCATTTACCAGTGGCAAAACTTTAAAGCAGAGTAATATCTTCTTATTTCTGTCGTGTGGGAACCGGTTGAAAGGCACGCTATGCACTTTTGCTTGACATACGTCAAATGTAACATCAAAACCCCAAAAGACTCTGCTTGCCACTTAAAATAGTCATCTTAGGGCAACCTCAGGACCAACGCATCCAAACGCATTGAAGTGTGTGTTTGTGACACTAACTTTCTGCAAAGTTCCAACGAGATTACCTAAACTATCTGATTACTTAGAGAATAACTTTGATCAAGTGTGGTAGCTCCCAAGTCTTAGATGAAATGGTTCAGTTGTTAATGGAGATCTGCCAACATGAGGACAAAGTGGGGCTCACTGATTGATTGACTGACTGATACTGTTGGCTTTCCTCTGAAAATAGGCTTGCCCCCTTTGTCTTCTTGTTAATCTGCCACATTTAAGAGAGATTTCAACTTGGTTCTGATACTAAATGCACTTGTTGTCTTCTTTTTAAGTTAAAAGCCCCTTCTCTTTCAAGACTCCTGGAAATACTGCTCAATATACCGTGAAAGCTGAATTCCCAAACTTATGATTAACTTGTGAAAATGCTTATTTTCACTTATGTTCTATAAGTAGCTCTTACACCATCATCTACACACGGTTGTCAATCTCTAATCATATATTCCATTGACATCAGAGCAGAATGCGGTCTTAATACAGCATATAAATCAAATCTGTTACACAAGGTTCTTCTTCTTCACTATACCAAAGAAAAAGTGTCTACTATGGTAATTTATATCTCATTCCTAAGTGCTATTCTCAATGGTTAAGTCTATTTAAACTTGATGTCTTCATAGAGTGTGATCAACACATTAACACACATTATTTAGTACTTTTGAACTTACGCCAACAGTACCTTTTGCTGTTTATTTTTTTAAAGTCTTTTTTAAGATCAGATATTTCATTTCAGAGTAAATAGATACAGATTGTGTGTATATATATTCAGGGTGAGATTTAGTAGCAGAGCATTTCTCCAGCATATTGGCCTATTTTTATTCTTTTAAGTTACTCTGCCTCACTGCCACAGTTGTTGCTGTCTGAAGGTTCATAATAGAAATTCTAATCACCTCTTTCAGTGGACTTTCAAGGATGTAATTCAGTTTATGTGATGATCTAGTTTAGTTATGAGAGATGAAATTTAGTTAACTGGTACCCTAGCATTTATGTCCCTAGATTCTGCTGAAATTTATTCAGTCCAGTTATTTGACATTTGGTAGTGAAGTATCTTGTAATCAAAAATTAAGAGTTGGTTCAGTTTCCAGTGGAGGAAAGATCTTGCTGGATAAAACGTTTAACTGTGCAATATTTTATTACACTCATCACTCATTTTGAGGACCTTGGGGTGCAGGCTCCCCAAATGAAGCTGAAAACACTCACAGAAGGAGATGTCAGGCTGCACCTGGTCGTGCCTTTACTAGAATGTCTGTGGACCTGCATCGGCCCCCCTCCTCTGCACCCCTTCCTCCCCCCAGGTGTGCAGGAAGTGGAGGGCGTTGTGCTGGGTGAAGTGGGTGGACTCTACCCAGAGCTATGACCTGATTTGTGACGCACCCTCAGAACTGCAGTCATGGTCCAGCTGCTTCACAGGCAACTGGTAACACCTCATTTGGGGATGCTTCTGCCCTGCTAGCAGTGCCAGAGAGAACTTCGTCATTGTCACCTCATCAAAGACTACTTTTTGCGAGCTCTCCCATAGGGCTAGATTTGGAGAGCAGCCTCTGATATTTGGAGGGTAAGTGCCAAAAAAGTTCCTATCAGTTCCATATGGAGAATCAGGGCTACAGCCACAGGGGGAGACGGGGGCAGGTAGTGTTCGGGGGAGATCTCTGTGTTGGGATGTTGCTTTTTCTCAGCTAGAGATGATTTGGGACCAGATACCAACAAAAATTCTTCAATGGGCATTCTTCTTTGGGTGGTGAAATATGGTAGGAGGCTCCCAGGAGACATTAGTATAGACCTTCTTTCCTTGAGATATTTAAAGAAAAGGTAGTAATCTGTGTGAGAGGGAATTCTTTACATGCTATTTTCCAGGAAGCCAGGCATACAGTGGAGTTGATTGCTGGAGGTTCCTTTCTAGTCTTACTCAATGGTTTCTGATATGCCGTTAAGAGCATATAAATGACAATTTGGCCTTTTAATGTTTGTAAGGATAAGGACTTTAAGGTAAAAGCGGTTTTATGGTATAAATATTTTATTGTGATAATTATTGTAAATAAAATAGAATCTAGTATATGCAGATATCTTTTGAAATGGAGATAGTCTTGAATAGAGTGTATCCATAATTAGCTGTTTGATGTTGAATGCAATTGAGTTTTCCTGTTCCAGTGAACCAGACGATGGAAATCGCTGGGGATTAACAACAGGACTATGGGATTCTTGAAATAGCAAACCTTGCCCCATTCACTGATAAACACATTTTATCAGTGAATGAAGAACTAAATTAAAACGCTTACAGTGTTCAATTTTAGCAGAATATATAGAATTGAGAAAATAAACCAGGTGTTTTCCCACTGTCTTTCCACCAACTGAGATGATGCCTGGATGTCCTGCTTCATGTTAGACAGATTTCTCCAGACTGTGAAAGGAAAGAATAACGTTTTAATAGCTGTTATTTAAGAAAAATCTTAAAGGTGGGCTCTCTTTGGCGTGGTTTAAGAGGACTCAAAAACAGTTTAGAACATTATCTTAAAAGTTAAAAAAAATGATAGTCTTACTTTGTATGGAGTCATTGTATGTTAATAATACTGTATGCTTATTAGTGTTATTAGAGCAGTAGACAGTTAATTACAGCCTTTTCTGAAACATGTTAACTGTATATTAACAGTCACGTTAAAAAAGAATGATGTACACTCTTGCATGCAAGTTGCTGCTTGCTAGACTCCTTTAACAATATTCCTTTAGAACGTATGGAGTCAGATTTTTCATCCAGAATCATCAAATTGTTTTCTACCACACTTAATTTTAAAACTTTTCACAGGATATAAAATTTTCTTCTTTTTTTTTTTTTTTTCTTTTTTTTGTCTTTCCTCCTTTCTTTGAAATTGTTACTGACTTGGTCACTTTTGCCAGTGTCATTAGAATTTGTTGTCCTTCTGCAGCTTTATATTTCCCACATTGTATTTTGAGACGCCTACCTTTTCTTGTACTCTGGTGACTTTGGCCAACCAAAGCCATTAAAAGCTTCTGGAGTTGATTTAGCACCTCTTCATACTTCCTTTTGTAGAATGATTTTACTCACTGTTTCTTTAGCCAAGTTATGTTTTCTTACGATTCTCTATAACCTGATATTTAAGATACATTGGAGCAATTGATCACAGAGATACGTCTAAGCCTATTTCATGTTCCAGACGTCAACCCTGGTTTTCCTTTGGCTTCTGGCATGGCACAACAAAGGTGACCGCACTAGAATTTGAAGCTGGACTTAGCTTTACTTAGACGATGCTACCAAGTTGGTTAACTGTTTGAATTCCATGGTTAATTTGGGTATGCAGACCTTGTAACCTTGTAATATGTAACATTTCAAAGTACACTAATATTCTCACTTTATGGATTTTTAGGTGCTGCTGTTATTTATTTCTACAAGGCATTAAAAGACCACAAAAAAGAAATTCAGTGTAAGATACATGTCTGTGTTCTATAAAACAGGAGAAACTTCATAGCATCCTTTGTCTTGTGTAGTGGGCGCTCATTAAAGATTTGCTAAACTAATAATCAAATGGTGAATTCGGCTTGGGCTGATAATGATTTAATGGGAAAAGAGACTTTTTTCCTCTAATTTTCTGTTTTTGCTGGGGTTATCTGAACACTTAATCTACACATGTCCCAGTTTTCTGGATAATTGAATGTGTTTCTTCTTTAACTATGTGCTGTCATTGTTTGACAATAGCAGCCGGGTCTATTTTACCATCATCATCTGACCTTCAGGATTAGGTGACAAATCCCAGTGTAGGTCCATGGTCCTTTGGTGTTTGGTGTAGTAATGAACTGTACTGAAGTCAACACAGACCTGGGTGCAGGCAGGTCACCCATGTAATGGTCTTTGTGATATCGTGTAACCAAAAATACTACAGACTGCTGGCCCATGACTGATTGACCTGTACCTGTTCTTTACTAAAACGATTTTTTTTTTCTGGATCCCATTGAGTAAATATCTGTCATAATTATTGCATGAAAAGAAAATTTTCACTGTAGCTATATACACTGTTTAAAAATATTTTAAGATTTAGGGTACTTATTTTAACAAAGATTTCACTCCATTCCTTAGAATTCATGCTAGAGTTGCAGTAGGATTGCATTAGCCGCATCTAAAACGTTCTGAAAAGTTCTTTGAGAGTTATCTAAAAAAAGACTCCTGCTTTTTAAATTTATTTTCTTTTTGAAACGTGTATGGAGCTGTTTGCAAGCCAGTCCTCTTTAGTTCCACAAAAGGAAGTATTCCTCAAGCGGTGCACTGCTGTGTGACCTATTACATTATCATGCACATTCTGTCTCTTTAAAAACAGTCTCCTCTATTTGCCCTATTAATTGTTGATATGTTGCCATCCACGAGACAAAAATTAGAGCTGTAATTAAATAATCATGTGATGCTCCTTAGTGCCAGTGAGAGCAAACTCATTTTTCCAGGCCCTGATGGTCACTGATTATTGTATTACTACTGGCTTGCTTTATTTTTTTTAATGATTCTCTATCTGTAGATTACCTAACTACTGTCCTTCTTTTCAAAATCAAAGAAAGTAGAGAACATTCAGCCAGTTAATTGGCTAGAGGTCCTCAGGGAAGTGAGGTAGACATACCTTACTTTTTTGCTTTTGGTCACCTGGTAGGTTCTTTGGGGAGGCTACATCAGTGGTGTGGTTGCCTGCCATTTAATTTACACTGGTGTTTTGGCTGGGATGGAGGCATATGGGGAATGCCAGGAGAATTACAAAAGGAGCCGGGTATTAAAATTCAGAAATGATTAAAATTGAAATAAAAGGATGCTGCTTCTTTGCCAGTACTCTGGCAGTCATAATGACACATAGAGATTAGTTTCCACCTTCATCTTTTCCTTCTTTCTCATTTCCTCTTGTTTATTGTTGACACATTTTCCTTCTGTCTGTCTCCCGTCTCTGTATCTTTTTGCACCATTATGCATTCCTACTTCTCCCTCTTTCCTTAAGCATGGAGAAGCCTACTTAACCTTATTATAACAATAACAGAATAGGCTATTAATATTTAATATGCACATGATTAAAATTTCTCTCCCTTAAACATAGGTCAGCTGTATTATTATTAACCGGCATGTAATTTTTCATTTAAAATATTCTTATTCTGCCCTTGCTGTTTCTAAAATGTAGTCTACTTTAGTAGTGATTTAATACCTAATGTTTAGAAAACTGTGGTCGGCTAGTGAGAAAAGAACTTACCAGTCATGGATAATCAATTATGCATGAATTCAAATGTAACAGATGGAATCTGGTGAGTTAAAGTTTCTCTTTGCCTTAGTGGGTTTTTTTCTTATTTGTTTGTTTGACACCTGTCTCTTACATAGAGATAAACATCTAATGTAGGGTGTGATAAATTTCCTTATATCTTTATGTTCTCTTTAAAGTGAACTTGGTTTTTTTTTTTTTTTTAGTTACATTTGAGGGCAGAGAATTTTTTATGTGGTCTAAAAGATGATCACATTCTTTTCTATCACTTTATAGATGCAGAACCCGATTCTGCTTGACTGAGGAAGGGTCACTCAGCGGGCTAGTAAAGGAAAAAGCGAGACCCAAATCTCGGTTCCTTACCTTTTCTCTGCTATTCTTCCCACTATTTTGTAGGAGTTACACTATCTCTGGGTTTTAAACATTTTCTGATGAAAAGTGTGATAGTTGTGTTAAATTACATAGTGTCCTATGGTGAACAAATATTATCTGTGAACATGTATGATGTTACGATCTATGTATATCAGATACATGTATTCATACTTGGATGTTGGCCAAACAGTTGGATTTCCCAAATCTATTGAGAATGTCCCAAGATTTGGTTTATATCCTAAACTGTGGCATGTGCCGGCCGCGAAGATGCCTTTTCATTTGCTTGCAGTATTGTAAATGCTTAGTGACAAAACCCCTTTTGTGCAGAGTGAACTCAGAAGTTATTTTTGAGAGCCTTGTTACTTCCATGGAGAGATAAGTTTAATCTTCATTAAATATAATTTGAATATGTTTTTTTTTTCAGTGGTAGAAATAACAGAATAGTGGGTATTGTCCATTTTTAAAGCAGTGCAGTCTCAAAACAGTTACAAGCTGGTCCCCATCAAAATTTTTCATAAGTATGCTGTTTGTTTGTCTCCCAAGGGTGTGTGTGTGTGTGTGTGTGTGTATAAAACACAAATGAAAATAGTCTTTACAGAATAAATAAAAATAAATGATTAAAAAATAGCCTCCAGGCTCACTAGTTCTGTGTTTAAAGTTATGCTGTAGCATTATTTATCAACTTTTTGCTTCGTATCAGCTGGAAATTTGCATGTATATTTATAGTCCATTTAGTTATCTAATGAATTAAATTCCACAATCAGCACACGAGTTAAGCAAGAGGCAACTACAAAATAGGTAACTGGATGTGCCCTCGCAATAGCTGTACTGTGCAACTATTTTTAAGTATTTTATTTATGATTTTATACATAATAAACATGTCATTTTAATTTGGCTTCACTGTGTATTCATATTTCCCTAGTCATGCATCCATCAGAAAAATACCTATGTGTAGGTATGAACTGCAGTAAGACATAAGTTTTACATAAATTTCTAATACATTAAAAATCCCATCATTAATATAAAAATCCCTAATATAAAATCAGAACAGATGATAGGAAACAGAATATAGGACAATATTTTAGAGAAAAAGATGATATTATGCATTATTGCATGCAGAGGTCAATACTTTAATCCTAATTAGTATCACTAAAAAGTGACTGATAGAATTAAATTTGAAAGCCTTCTGGGCTCTTTATAACCAAAAGGTTATTTTCTTTTATTTAAAAAAAATAGAATCTAAAGTCTTTATACAGAGACAGTTTACAAATTATTACATTGACTGCATTTATACTGTTGCCATACATGTGTGACTGTGCATGCAAGTGTTCAACACTCTTAAGTGCTCTTTAATTGGGAGAAGCTAGTATTTCATGAGTATAGTTCATTTTTATTCATTTGAAAACATCCAAAAAGAGTTTTTGGACTTACAGTACTCTTACTTGTTTGGTTTTGTCTATGTTTCTTTCTCTGCTGTTGCTAACGTGCCATCGTACAGAATAAAATCTGAAAAGAGAACCATTTTCTTGCATCAGAGGACCATCAAATTACCTACTTCGGGTGGGTTCTTGGTCTCTAATTACCAATCCATGTTAATTATCCTTGGGTCAGGTATTCATCATATGAATTAATTATCGAGCATAGACTGGACTGTGGCTGTTGGCGGGTAAGGACAAAGCAGTGGAAGGTTGGCGGTGAGGGGAGGTCTGTTCGATAGGTTGTAGCTCATTGGTTTTCTGCTTGGCATGATACTTTGATGATAATACATATCTGCCAATTTCAGGAATATATGTTTTCCTTTAGTTTTTTGTTTTTATTTTGTTGAAGTAAAAGATATATAACACAAATATTCCATCTTGACAGTCGTTAAGTGTACAATTCAGTGGCATTAATTACATCCACACTCCTGTGCAACCATCACCACAGTCTGCTTCCAAATCTTCTCCCTCATCCCAAATAGAATGCACTTTAGTTTTTCTATTAAACTTCGCCTTTGCTGCTGCAACAAATTTCAAGCATTATAGCGGTATTTAGTCATTGTCCAGGTGTGATGCAGTTGTTCCTGGTTTTCTTTCCTGATGGACAGCCCCTCTCCAGTGCCCTGTGGCAGTGGGAATGGCAGGACAGTATCAGATGTTGCCTTTGGCTGATACTCCCAGAAACAATCTGGACAACGATTCAGGTCCATTGTAACCTCAAACCGTTCCTCCCTCCAATTAAACCAGGAAATGCGAGCAATAACATTCACATCACTAAGAAGATTTGGTTGATATGTCTTGGCTGAAGGTTGATTGGGAACGGTTGCTGTTTGACTTCACTGGAATTAAAATCCCTTGAACTTCCCGAGGGTACTTACTGCAGGGGCTGTGACGCCCCGCCACTAGCTCCTTGGCAGGGACAACGCGAATCCTTCGGTTCTGCTTAAGTGCAGGACTTAGTCTGGAAGCAAGCAGAACAGTTTTCAGCTGTTCAAGGGGAAACCCACTCCAGGTTGAAGTTTTCAGGGAGAAAAATTCATGCTCATCTATGTTGAAAAGGACTTAGAGGAAACTGGGATGGTTCTGGCTCCAGTAAATAATAGACTGGTCTTCGAGTTTAACTTCCATGTGTAATTTTGTGGTTAGTCACTTATGTCTATAATGATAAATCATATACCTGCACAGGATTTCTGGCACCTCAGTAAATCTCAGGCAAGTGCCCAAATGCTAATTTATCCTGGTTCCTCAAACACCATGACTATTTCACCCAATCAGTGGTCTAACAGCTTGCGCCCACCTTTTTTTGTTTGAAACAAGTAGCTTGCCTGCACATACATTCCCTAAGTTGGGGGGCAAGTGCTGGCTCCTAGAACAGCCTTGACTTTTCCAAGTGACCTGAGGATTGGGTTGAAAACTTCACTTTGAAGATGTCCTAGCAGGTTTATTTGACTTCCTATCTCCAAAACATTACCTTATCCAGCGAATGCCAAAGCTGGCTATACACGGGAATCACCTTCAGGAGCTCTAAACAACCAAATGCCTGGCTCCCACTCTCAGCCATTCTGATTTTTTTTTGCAGTGGGGTGCAGCCTGGCCATCTGGATTGTTGAAGGAGCTCCTTAGGTCATGTTAATGTGCAGCAAATTTGGGAAGCCACTGAGCTAACTTCTGATCCTGGCACCTGGCTTTACCTCCTGAGTTTGCAAGAATCGTCCTAAGATTCTTCTGAGTACTGTCTCATAAGAACAGTTCTTGGATTCCTTTTCCTGTGATGACACTGTGAGAGACTCCAGGAATACAGACCCAAGTAGACCCTCAGAATGCTTAACGACTTGCAGTTCGGAGGAGCAGACAGGTAGAAACAGAATGTTGCACTGAAGGACAGGTAGTGTGCCGGAACATCAAAGGAAAAAACTAACAGCTGGAAAGAGGCTTCAGACAGAAGCAATGCCATCAAGCTGGCAGAAGGGAGGTCCCCAGGTGAGAAGGGGGAGGAAGGGCACTACAGAAGCAATGGGAGAATGAGGTAACCTGAAACTGTAAGTACTTTGGTGGTGATATCAACACTGGAGGACTCAACAGCAATGACAAGAATCCCTCTCCCTACTCAATTTTGGATGTGAGTCTAGATAGAGATACCAATCTTGATGGAATTATTACCGTGGAGACTTGTCAAGGTTATGATCCATACCGGCATCTATGAAAGGAAAGGTAGCTTTAAAAAATTTTTGTTCGATCAGTTCTTGTTAAGAAAGGTAGTATTTCTGGGTAAAAGGCCCAGATATCCTGTCAAGCTCTAGAAGCCATCTACAATGGCTGTTCATTTCCCTTATCCAGCACTCCCCAAACTGGCTTAAGCATTGCCTTTTCTTTGCTCAGTCTTAATAATGACCCTTGTCTATTAAGACCATATCCCAAGCTACCAGTGGGTATTTACATCTGCCCCAAGGTAATCAGGAAATAACTTTTGATCACTATCAGTCTGGCTATAACTGAAACCTCACTTATTAGGGAAAAAACAAAAACAAAAAACCTTAAGCCCCATGTTTAGAGTTCATTATCATTTCTCTTTTATCTCTCCTGCTATTGTTTCCTGCAGTACACCATTATTTGTTTGGTATCTGGAAGCCCTCCCAGTTTGAGTAGGTATCTACTTTAAAGCTTCCAAAAGAGCCATTTCTAATGGCAACTATACTTATTTAATTCTGGGGTAGGAATGAGGGTGGGAAATGACTCTGTGGTTTTTAACTTCACCTGTGAGCTATTTAAATGTTCATGGAAAGCAGCATTTGGGGTAAATGCATATTATTCCAAATGTACTACAGGACCCTTTCAGATACAGACATGCCTAGAAAGTTGTCTTAAATTTGTGTGCAGCGGCACACAAGCCTCATTTCCGTGCAACTTTATAGATCTATGGGCTAATTCTAAAATGGAAAATGATTTCAATTTGGACATCATTAGAATGTCTGAAAGCCATTCAGCACCTCTAAGACTCTTCCTGGCTAGGTCCTGGATTTACTTCGCTGTCTTTTATAGAAGTTCTCTAGATAAGTGCTGTCCAAGAGAACTTTCTGCAGGGGTGGAAGTCTTCTGTAAACTACATTGCCCAGCACAATGGCCACTAGCCACGTGAGGCTATTGAACATTTGAATCGTGACTGAGGATCTCAATTGTAAATTTTATTTAATTTCAGTGAATTCAAATATAAATGTGGTAGCCACTTTCTCCACAGTTCCTTCCTCCTCACTTCTGCGAACTCTAAAAGGAACTGTCATTGCATTTAGCAGGGGAGGCTGGTGGCAGGTGACACTGAGCTTTTTGCTCTCAATTATTTATTCATAATGTAAATACTGCAAGGACAGTGTATGAATTCCTGGTAATATGGCAATGGGCAAGACCGTCTCTGCTCTCATAAGGCTTACAGTCTGGTATGCAAAACATTTATTAAGTCAATAATTGTTAATTGATTAAGACTGCAATGACTTTCAGAAAGGAGCAATGCAAGAAGCTTTGAGGAATGGAGGCCATACCTTGTTGTGAGACTAGTGAGAAAGCTCAGTCGGAGTTCCATTTATTCACCAAGCAAGAAGAGCGTGACCTCCCCTTCCCCAACTTCAAGGCTGGACCCCAGGCTCAGAGTAGGGCAGCTAACATGTGTCATACCATGACCTCCAAAGATGTGAGGTCTGTTTGATTGAGCTGCATGCATCCGCATACTGCAAACTTCTGAACTTGACCAAGTAGATTCTCTCCTAAATTGTGCAGTTGTGATGATGTCAGTCACAGATAAGATGTGAGAAGAAGGGTGCAAATGTTTACAGGATATTGCATTTCCTCTCCAATATATGTTTTGACAAAGTTGTGTGAGTTCCAGCCCCAGCTTTTTCCTCTCTGCTCTTACAAATTTGTCTTTGGTCCATTCAAGAAACGATGTGGAAATCAGTCCTGACATTTCAGACAGACAAAATGAGACACATGACAGCAAAACATATGGCTCCAATAGACATCCTTATATGGCCAACACAGACCATATTCCCAGAAATTCATATATGGAAAACACCACCTGCAGCTAAAGCCAAAAAACAAAGAGTTGACACGATAAAAAGAGCAATATGCTACGTAAATTGTGCTGCTTGAAGAGTGTAGAGAGATAGCCAACTGTATTTGAATTTAAAAAGATGAAAAAACAAAACAAAACATGTCCTTAGAAAGTGCTATGGTGGTAAGCACTGCTTTGCTAACAGTCACTGGTGGAGTTGCCATATCTTAAAAGCGTTCAGATTCTAAATGCTTTCTCTGTTTATTACAAATGTATGTGCTATTCAGAACTCTGAATGTGTTTTAATGCTTTCGGATATCTCCCTGCATATTTATCTTAATATGGTGCCATCTGAAATATGCACTAGTCCTTTCATTATTAAGTTTTTTAAAAAAAAATCTGGTGTATCTTTTACAATATTGTATCTTTGCTACCTTTGTGTAGCCAGTTTGAATGCCTTCTCATGTGATAAAAAAAAAAGATGCACTGTGTTTTAACCATATATCCACGTGTTAAATAATAGCTCATGTATTTGACTTGTGATCTTTCATGTTCCTGAGGTTTTATATTTTGAGAGCTTAATTTATAAAGTTTACTTTAACTTTTTTTTTTTTTGCAATACTTGCATCTTTATTGACAAATATTAGATGCCTGTATGGAATAAATTGATGTTTTTCCCCCCTCCACCATAATTGTTTATCCTCACCTACGCCTAGGAAGGTGGTATTTTCCTAATTATATTTTTTTCTTCTTTATTTCAACCTGGGTTTACACTGGCCAACGCTCAGTGGTTATAATGAGTATTCTAAAGAGGGAGAGAATATATAGTAAGTAAGCTCATTAACGTACTATATACCATTGGAGGGCATAAGCTTTTGTGTGTCATTTTACTTACGTCATTTCTTATACAGTTCTGAAATAAAGAATGTACTTGAGGGAAAATTAGTATATACATATGTCATTAATATACACATAATGATACCATATCGGTATTCTTTGTAATGAAGTCATTGTTAGATGTCACTGTCCTCATTTATTTTATCATTTTCCAAGGCCATGTCCATCCTTACTATACACTTAGGTTGTGTTTAAGAATTAGCTTGTAATTCCTAGTTAAAAGGTGCCATTCAGATTTAAAGACCGCTATTTTAATTCCCACATTACGCTAGTATTGGCCAAATCATTAGGAGACTAAGGCAATCAGGATCTTTTTGTCTTATTTATTTGTGTAAATGATAGGATAAACATATTTACAGTATTTTATTCCATTGTGTCCTAATGTTTTCAGTAACCCTTTTTTAGTCTTTTCTCTGCTCAAATTTTGTATTCCAACAACTTTCATTCCCTTCTTTTTTTTTTTTCTAAAAATATTTAACTTGAGGTGAAGTTGCATGGATAAATTTTGTTTTGTAGTCCATTATAATTTTTCTGATTTTTAAAATTTTGCTCCCCTGGAAGTTTGCACAGCGTGATACTAGAATGCACTGTTCCTGCTGAAATCCAAGCAGGTTTCAGGGAAACATGTCAGGCATCACCAGTTTGAAGCAACTATTAAAATCTACATCTTGGAAATTCCTAATTTAACCTACCATTGCAAAAATCATTGTCATAGAGGTAATTGATGATAACCGGTTATCTGTGTTTTTCTTTTAAATACCCTTCTGAAATAAGCTTAAGCTCTTCCATCCACAATACCAACTCAGACACCAGTGCTACATTTTTGCCACGTTTGTATTTTTCCTTATTGATTGTATTTCTTATACTTCAATTACAAAATCCTCCTCCATATTTCCCCACCTTTCAGCTTTTAAAAATGTGACATCATGTGGGCTTTTTTGGTAAAGATTGCCTTATATTTATTTTCTTGCTTTCAATGTTGTGTTTTGTGTTTTATTATTACACGTTCTTCCTTTTGCTCAGGGCTTGGGTTTATATGTGCCAAGATTCACGGTTGCCTTCCTCGATTTTGACTAACCTTTCCGGTTTGTGGGTGAAACTTGGGTGCCATTAGAGTGATATATTTTCATTGTGTTTCTCCTAAACTTGTTCTCCCCAGGAGGCCATTATTTCCTATACTTTATCTTCTGCTTTACCTTCTGCTTTTCTTAGATTTCTAATGTAAACAGTGTCTCTAAGAGTGTATTGGTAGCTTTAAAGAGCTTAATTTGCATATTTCCCTCTTATCTCAGTACTTGTGCTAACTTGTTGCTTTTTTTATGTGTAACAAAATGTTTATCTGACCGATTTTTCTCTTTTCCCTACTAGTGTACTCTGAAAAATAATTCTTACAACATTTTTGGTTTTGTTTAATGATTAACTGCCTTCAGGGTTCTAAGATGTTAGTATTGAAACCCAAGCGATAAACGCTGCATCTCTGTTTTGAATGAGATGGTAATGTTCTTCATTTTTATAGGAACTATATTTAATAGATTATCTAAATAAGAGGATCATACTTCTGTGCTAATGACCATTAATCTAACCGGGTAATTTACCCTAGATTACACAAGTATTTATTGCTACGACAGATGTATTTACCCATCCAAACTTTTCTTTTACTCGTCGTGAATTAATTTAAGAACGGTGGCATCTTCTCCTTTGTGATAACAAGTCAGATCTCTTTCAAGTGACCCAAATTGTGGCTCAGCCTCTATGGGCCACGTATTTCTTCCTCCAACGTGTTTTATGGCTCAGAAGTGAGGGAGTTTTGAACCTACCCCTGACTAGATACAGAACGCTCTTACTCATCTTTTTTTTTTTTTTTTTTTAATGTTGGCTCTCAATAGTTTGGGATTCATCCTCCTTTGAGGATAAATATTCGCGAGAGCTTTCTTTTCAAGGCTCCCGGCCTTTATTCCTGTGCAAACGTTTCTGCACCCTCCGCGCTTCTCCGCAGAGATCTTCCTCCAATTGTCTGTCCCCTTCAGCCACTTCTGAAGTCCCCCTACCTCTGTACTCCGTGCCCGTCACCTGTACGCCCGAGCCCCTCTCCCGCGGGGCCTTTGCGCCCTCCCCGCCTCGCCTGTCCCCCGGGTGCCCGCCCGCGACGCTCCCGACCTACTCCCTGCTGAGGCTTTTGCGCGCGTGGGTGGTTGGTTAGTTTCCCCCGGCGCCCTCCCCTCCCCCCCCCCCCCCCGCCCTGGCCCTCGCCCCCTCCTCCCCCGCACTTTCTCCCCCCCCCCCCGCCGCCCCCCGCCAGTCGTGCCCCTCCTCCCGCCCCGCTCACTCTCGCACACCTGCCCCTGCCGCCCGCGCGCCGCGCGCTCCCCTCCCCGCCGAGGCGGCCGCTGCCAGGGAAGCCCCCTCTCCCCTCCCCTCCGCGCCCTCCCCGGCGCGCCTGGCGGCGGCCGGCGCTAGCCCTCGCGCGGCGCCCTGTTATTCTGGGTATTGTGTGTAATAAATGTCGGGCCGCCTCACTCTAATCAAGCTCATTACAAATTCTTGCGCGCCCTGGGCCGGAAATCGTGCGCTCCCCCACCCCCCCCACCCCTTCCCTCACTCATTCACTAGTTACTTGTCTTTCTGCTTTTTAACTCGCCGCCCCCGCCCCCTCCCCCAATCCCGGCCCTCCAGCCCGGGTTTTAATCCCCATCCCTTTTCCGCCTTCTCCTTGCACCCTGCCCCCCCCCCGCCGCCTTCCTCCTCCGCTCCGCACCCCCTTCCTCCTCCTCTCCCTCCCCCCTCCGCCGCCGCCGCCGCCGCCGCCACTTTCTCGCTCGCTCCCGCTCCCCGGACGCGGCGGATGAGCCGGCCCCGCTGGGGAAGGGCTCGGGGCGGCGGCGGGCGGCCGGGAGGAGGCTGCGTGCTCGGGGCTGGGGCTGCGAGCGGGGTGATTTTGTATTAAAATGAGGAGGAGGAAGAAGCGGCAGCCACAGCGGCGGCGGCGGCAGCAGCGGCAGCAGCAGCGGCGGCAGGAGCAGCGGCGTAGAGGGCTGCAGCCCGGGCGGACGCGCGGAGCCGAGCTGGGCACGGCGGCGGCGGCGACAGCGGCCGGGATGAGTCAACTAATAATTTAATGGGGGCAGAGACGGCAGCGCGGGGGAGAGCGAGCGAGCGAGAGCGAGAGCGAGCGAGCGAGCCAGAGCGAGAGCAGCAGCCCCGTCCGGGGACTCGCGCTCACACGCACGCACACACACAAACACACACACACACACCTCTCCCTGTGCCACCCAGCAACAACCGGCCTCGTCACAACAACAGCAACAGCCGCCCTCTAGCCCGGCCCGGGGACCGAGCCTGAAGCCGGGGCGACTCCAAGGGACGCTTCCCACCCCTCCTCTTGCATTTCGGGAAACTCCTCATCAGTTTTGTTGGGGTTTCTGGGCTTCTTTTTCCCCCCTAAGTCCCAGTGCCATTGTGGTGCTCGTTGTTTACCTCGGACTCGGGCTGAGTGAGAGCTCGGCGACTTTTTGGGGGGAGGGGGCGGGGAGTTCGTCGCTGCCGAGGCGGTGGAGGTGGCTGGGGGGGTGCCTTCAGATTCCCTCCCCCTCCCCCCAGACCCTCTTTCTCTCTCTCTCTCTCTCTCTCTCTCTCTCTCTACTCACTCGGCTCCCCAGGCGCTCGCAGCCCCGCGTCAATGGGCTGGGAGAGGGTCCTCGGGGCTGCTATCAGCGAGGGCCGAGTCAAAAGTGGCATTTCAGTGCCTTTCCGGGGCTCTTTCCGCGACCTTCTGCCCCCCACCCTCGCTGTTCCCCGGTAGATGCCCTCCTTGGGGGTGCGAGGCTGTGGGAAGAAAGTTTAAGGTTTGTTAATAACCAGTCGAAATTGTTGGGGAGGGGGTGGGGGCCGTTGGAAGGGAGGCGAGGTGGCCTTCCCCTCCCCGCGTTCTCCGGGGTTATTGGAAAATAATACTGCAAGTGACAGCCAGAAGTAGACTTTCTGTCCTCACACCCAAGAACCAGAGCGAGCGGGAGGGAGGGAGGGAGGGGAGAGAGGGGACCTTTTTTTTTTTTTTTTTTTTTTTTCCTTTTTGGAGACCTTGTCCGCAGTGGGTTTTTTTTTTTTTTTTTCTTTCCTTTTTAAGAGAATCCTCAGTCACCACCTCGCCTCCCCAGCACCACCACAGTGCACGGCTCATAACGGGTTTTGCTTTGTTTTTACGATTTTCCCCCCAACGAATCACTTGTCAGATCAATTTTATCTTCTCCCTCCTCCCTACTTCCCACTCTCCCCTCCTCCCCCATCGAAAACCCCGTTCTCCGAGGTTAGACATTTTACAAACCATATATGTTGTTTTTCGAATTCTGATTTTTTTTTTTTAACCCCCCTCTCCCATGGCTACTCTTCTAGACGTTTATTTCTGCCCTTCCCCCGCTTAGGGGGGCGGGGGTAGGGGAAGAGAAAATAATACAATTTCAGGGGAAGTCGCCTTCAGGTCTGCTGCTTTTTTTTTTTTTTTAATTAAAAAAAAAAAAAGGACATAGAAAACATCAGTCTTGAACTTCTCTTCAAGAACCCGGGCTGCAAAGGAAATCTCCTTTGTTTTTGTTATTTATATGCTGTCAAGTTTTGAAGTGGTGAGTTTCAGGTCGGTTTTGCTAATTTCACTCAGTAAAACTGCAGTGTTTCTGTTTCTAGATAGTACTTTGCTTCTTTGTCTCTTTAAAAGGTCACAGTGAAAGCTTGGCCTGGATCGTGCCGGCCATATGGAATGGATAAGGGCACAATCTCTTAAAATGTGATTATGGGGTTCTGTGGGGGCAAGTGAGGTGATCCAGCAAGGAACTGGTTGAAAAAGATCCCACGTTGCAAAAAATAGGTTCTGGAAACCAGAATTTTGTGCTTTTCTTTTTTCCTTTTAGAGGAAATGATAGCAGTGTCTGAGTTCACGGTTTAATTCAGTAATGATCACATATAGACTTGTTTTAGAGAGAGGGAAACGGGATTTCGAGAAAGTAACCTGCATTCTGTGTGCCAACCAGACTTTACACTAAAATGCGTTTTAAAATGTGTAACTCAAAAGAAAACTTAAGCCTGGCATCTGTTGAGACCTTAGTTAGTTCCCGTGCTGTCAGTCCAGCAGGCCCCTGAAGGCTGCTCTTTGCAAGACCAAACTGAGGTTTGGTGAACTTTAGCCTTGGGCATAGAGTTTAAATGAGTAAATTGGGTGTTTTATGTGCATGTAATTTTGCTTTATAATGTAAAGCTTTTTACAAGATGACTGAGTGTTTAATAGACTCTTATAGGTGGGTATTGGAAGGATAATTTTGCATGACCTATATGATGTTTTGATTGTCAATACATTAACTAAATTATAATCTATCACTTTCATTTGCTGTACAGCTTATAATGCTGTTAAGCCTCATGACTACTTAATATGTTTTGTAGCATTAACTTTGATGCTGTTGTCTACTCCCCCCACCCCCACCTTTTTTTCTCAAATTGCCCCACGGGTTAAGTATTTTCTTTTCAAATCATATGTTTTAAAATTCATCATCTGCTCTAGGGTAAGGCAACCAATTTCAGAAAAAGCAGCTCTGTATTATAATCCACACGAAACATTATAAACAGTGTTTTGAATAAGTTAATAATCATCACTCTCTAATTTTGGCTTTAGACGGTAGTAGTCTAATATAATGGAGAAGAGTAATCTTGATAAAAAGTGGTTAAAAGAGGCACATTTATTGTTAATGAACCTCATAACCAAAAACAGATGGGACCTCGATCAAGGGTAAACCTTTAGTTCTCAGCGTGCCACCCTAGAGTACAAGGATAAATAGCCATTATTTCTCAAACTTTATAGTTCCTCAATTGGTATTCTTAAGGTTACTTTTACTTTTAAACCTGCAGATTACCATTGTTACTTCCCCCTCCCACCCCAATTCACCTCTTTTCTTGATTATAATGAACAAAGTAATCTATGGTTAAATAGGCAAAAAATGTTTACAGAAAGGCCATGCTGATACAAGCTGGCTTTCAACAAACACAGATCTCAATAGCTTCTTTGGTGCAATAATTTTTTTTTTTTTTTAAAGTACAAGATATGTTGAATTACCAGACAGCTGGAAGAAAGTGGTAATTATTATAGTCTCTCTGGCTTTCCTAAATATGATCCCCAACCCCTTAGTATTCGTGTGCTCCACACTTCAAGTCCCATGAAAGTTCATAAAATAATTCTACTAAATCTGTTCTTATCAGTGCCAGTTAAAAGTGTATTTTAGAAGTGACTTTGAGGTCATACTAATTGCTTTATTAGAAACTATGAAAATTGATGTCCAATGTACAATATAACTGAAAACAATGATCTGTTACACTTTTCCTAAAGTCAGTTAAGATGTTGACTTCACTGCATACTAAATGCTAGTGACTGTGTTTTACCAAAATCATCAAGATTTTTTTTTAAAGTGAGTTTAGCACTTCAATCTAATGTGTATATACAAAGTATTTTCAAGTTTTTTTCTGGTGAACTTGTTAGCAGCATTCTATTACTGAGGGACGCCTAAATATTAACACTAAAACACATAAGTTGTAATGCTTCAGTACCTGAAATATTTGAAGAAAGCCTCCACCTTCCATTTTCTTAAGGGTGAAGGGATCCAATCACATGTTTGAGCCAAGACTTGCCTAGGTCTTTAACAGGTCATGTAAGTCCTGAAAATGGAAAACTTGAAAAGTAGAAAACTTTTTCTGTGAATCAACCTGTAAAGCCAATGAAGAGTTTAAAAAGCAGATATTTAGTACCTTCTTTTTAAGGTGGCATATATATATTTATTTTTCCTCATAAAAATTAAACTATGTAAAAATATAAACATACACATCAGGTCTAATTAATATTTTGGACTGTGACAATCTTCCCATTCTTGATTAAAGTGTTGCTATTGTGTTCTGTAATGAGTTTCTAATTTTTAAAGATTGGGAGTACATAAATATGGTATTTTCTTTTTAACTACACTGGTGGTAATTCTTGTTCTACAAGTAAGCCCATTTCCTCCAACTTAGTTTTGTTGGTAGGTGACAAATTGTGTTTTTATTCTAATGTGTGTTGCTACAGTCTCCACAAATTATTTTGTTAACTTGAATGGAAATGTAATACTGTGATCTAGAAATAGAATTAACATCTGCATTATATTATGTACCTAGTTAAGCAATTTTACAAGTATGTTATATTTGTGGAGAGAAATAGGGACAAAATATTTACTTGGTGTATCGTATATATATAGAGAGAGAGAGAGAGAGAGAGAGAGAGGAAGAGAGAGGAAGAGCTAGGGAGAGACCCCCACCCAATTATAACATGTCTTCTTTTTAAATTCTGGCAGGTGATCTTTAGAGGGTAACTGAGTATGGATCATTTGAACGAGGCAACTCAGGGGAAAGAACATTCAGAAATGTCTAACAATGTGAGTGATCCGAAGGGTCCACCAGCCAAGATTGCCCGCCTGGAGCAGAACGGGAGCCCGCTAGGAAGAGGAAGGCTTGGGAGCACAGGTGCAAAAATGCAGGGAGTGCCTTTAAAACACTCGGGCCATCTGATGAAAACCAACCTTAGGAAAGGTAAATACTTGGGAGCCCAATCCTGGAAAGCTGCAAGCCCTTGTGTCTACTCAAGGCCACTTTGTGTGGGGGTGGGAGAGGCAGAACGTGTCTCTGTATGTCCTTTTCCTTGATTCTCTTTCTGATGTGAAATGAGTTACATTCCAGGCTGCAGTGTCCGTCATGTTTGGAAAGTATAGGCTCTGTGCTTGAGTGCAGTACCTGAGTCTCCTATGTAGACTGCAGTCTTTGGCTGTTTGGGATGATAAGGACTGAGTTACATATAATGGCCCTCCTGACACAAGGCTTCCGTGGATAAGGTGTTGTGGTAGTAGAGAATATGTAGGTGGCTGTTGCTTAAACTAACCCTGATTGAGAATAAGACACTTAGATTGAGTACTGCTCTAGCTTTTTCAGAGGGTTACTAGCTGTAAGTCGTTTTCAGAGACCATGGGAACCTTACGTGATTCGATGGAAAAGTTTTGCGATATCCTTTTTTGTGGTTTGTTTTCTTAAGAGCAGATTTATTATTTAGCAGTGAAAAACCTGATGATTCTAGGTCTTTATTTCTGCTGCAGTTGAGTATTTTTGATAAACTTGCCTAAGTCTGCCCTTCCTTTATCGGGGGAAGCGTGTAACTGTGTGACTCCTTTCTACCAATTTTGTATTAAATTGATGAAGTTTAACAACTTTGTGTTCAGCACCGCTACTTGTGTAGATCAGTGCCTCTATGGGTAGAACGTGTGTGCCTCATAATGGTCTTTATTTCGTCTGTGAACAACTGTGCATAGGAGTCAGATTCTCCTTACATTTGCTAATAAGCCAAGGATAAAAATGCCATCTTTTAGCAACCAAGAATATTAAGTAGGTAAAGTTAGAAGGCAGAGGAATTTCATTGTGTTTGATGCATAACATTTATCATACAATCATTTATTTTTTTCTTGGTTTGGCGAAAACAAAGAATATATTGATCCTGAAATGAACAGACACAGCAGTCCGTATTGTTAGATCTTTATCTATTAAAAATGGAAAAACAGCACTTCAGCAAATTCTTTGGCCTCTACTCATGATTACCCTATTTATTGATTGTTTGCCAAGAATGTATGCATCTTAAGAAAGCCAGGGTAAGAGCATTAAAAATATAATTTATTACGGCTTTTCAAACTGAGTGCATTAATATTGTACTGTGAAGCACTGGGGCTCTATAAAAAAGACTTTCTGACGCCTGCAAACATATAAGTTCCATAAATTCCTAAATAGGAGATTTCAGCTGTCTCTGGTATTATGTGATATTTGCACAGCAAACTTTAATGCCAGGACAGTTTTAGACAAGGATTCTACAGACTTCACTGCTCCTTATGGCAGACGTGCTGTTTACACAGGCTCATAAACCTTCAGCAAAAGCTTCTAAGACTGCCTCCAGGTTTAAATCATGTGGTATTTTTAGCATTCAGCAGTGACCAGTGCACTCCCCTTTTAATGCTGGAAGGTTATGAAGTTGCTGTAGTTGGAAGTCTCGCCAAACACTAGCACTAATAATCAGACAGTTCAGAGAAGGCTCCTGTTCAGCGTTACTCCCAGTATCAGTAAGGCGACGGTGACAAGTTGGCTGGGAGGTTTAGCAGCTAGATTTGTAATTAAGTGATTCTGTTGCCCCTTATCAGTAGTCACCTTAATTATCTATAGGGTATCTCGAAATAAAATCCAGAGTAAATCCAATATGTTTCAACAGTTTGCAAAAGCGACAGTTACTTTCATAGGTCTAAGGAGCATAGAGTATAGAACACGTCTGTATCATTCTATAAGAGGAAAAATCAATGCGTGTGTTTTTGTTGCACTAACCCAACTCTTTGAAGCCATCAGAACAGGGGGAGGAGAAACCAAAGTACAGTAATTTCACTTCCTGCTCAATTTTTTTTTTAAACACTGCTTTCACAGTGACATATTTTTAAAATCCAGTTTAATTGTAGAAGGTTCTCAGCTTCAAACAACAAAATTACTAAAGCTTTTTGGTGGTGATGATGTGTTGTTGTTGTTGTTGTTTTTTCATCTTATTTTTCATGTGCATGGTTTCTGTTTGACAGGTGCTAGATAAAAATTGTGGCTGAGATGAGAAAGCACTACTTAAGAAAAAGAGGTTGGATGTTTTTGTTTATTTGTGTAGGAAATTTTGCCAAAGTACCTTCAAGCCAAGGAAGAAATCACCAGTTTGCATGTTGCTATTTTTGCTGTGGTCTTCCCAAGTCTTCTTCTGATCCCTGACAGGTTCTCTCTCTGGTATAAAACAGATGAATGAATGACAAGAATATTGGCAAGCTCTGTGGCTTGTTTTTCATGCCTAGCCTGTTGGGTACCTCCGAATGAGTTTGTGAGCTTTCCTAAGTAAACCTAAAGGGGTTTATTTGTCAGAGCTAGAATCTCTAGTGAACAGTTCGCTAAGGCTTTGGTGAAGATGCACATGTAGACAAATGTAGCTGTTTTACTGCCAGCTTTTGTTCAGCATAAACAAGAAAACAGAGCGTGCTGAAAGGGCATCGCTGGTGTCAGTAGGATATCCTGATTTTTAGCTCTGGTTGGTGTGTGCTAGTAATCTCCAGAAGTTGGTAGGATTGATTCTGGGAGTCCAGAGGGCAGAGCTTATAGAGGCATTAACGTTATAGGACTAATTGGGGATCCTGGGTGCCCTGTTAAAGTAACCCTTGTCATCATTTATGCTAAAGATGATACCCTCCTGGCAGTTTGCCACAGTACAGTTCAGACGCATCTGCTTTTAACCCTTTTCCGTATTTCACTGGAAGTCTGACAGTGCACTGCATAAACACCTTGAGGACTACAGCATTCCGTGATTTCAGTTTCTAGAAGCCTCTTTTCCAACAGTGGTGTGGCCTGTGCTTATTAATAATCATCTGGCTACTGAGTTATTACATGGATTAAAGTAAATAGAGAACACATCAGATCTGTGCAGATTCCTTTATCCGAATCTGTTATTACGAGGCCAGTTTCCTTTTCTCTGTCTCCTAACCTGTCACAAAGATTGTTTATTTTAAGGGCAGGTGGCCACTGTGATGTCTTTTTAGTCAGGTAGATTAAATGAGTAGCCATAAAGATAAATCTTAATTATTTGGATTAGGCACATATTGAAATCACATATTTTGAACATCAGTTTGGTTAAGTTTTGTGTTTCTTGTATGGAACTGTTAAGTAACGATCTTTAAAAAGGAAGAAAAATGCTAATAATTTTATAGTCAAAGATCCTCTGGGCACAAGCAGGACAAGTTCAATATCAACAAAAGCATGTAGGAAGCGGGAAGGTGGGTTCCTTTGAAGACCAGTGTAGTGAGTTACATTTGCACACTGTATACCACTTCTGGGAGATCAGACAAGATACTTCTCTCTCGTCCGCATTATTATTTGATCAAAAAGGTAATTCTGCGTTAATTGACTTTGGAAAATAGACTGTTGAGATGAAAACGGAGCCCAAGTTACCTTAGGACCAAGTTCACATTCTAGTTAAATATTTCTCTTACAACTTTAAAACCTAAAAGAACGTACACGTTTGTGTGTGCGTGCTTGTATTTCTGTGCCCTGTGTGCCTGGGAAACACAGTCTCCCCTTCTCTCAGTGTTGGGAAGATTTATTTTCATGGCTTAGTTTTTCCTCCCCCCGGATTGTGTATCTGAAGGCTGTCGGTTTGCGTCTCTCTTTCTCTGTCTCTTTGACAGGAACCATGCTACCAGTTTTCTGCGTGGTGGAACATTATGAAAATGCCATTGAATATGACTGCAAGGAGGAGCATGCGGAATTTGTGTTGGTGAGAAAGGATATGCTTTTCAACCAGCTGATAGAAATGGCATTGCTGTCTCTGGGTTATTCGCATAGCTCTGCTGCCCAGGCCAAAGGTAAATAATGCATCCGTGGGGTTGGAAAAATTGCTTGGCATCCTTTGTTTACTTTGCAGGGAAAGCACTGAATATTTTTATTCAAAGAACTGTAGCCTGTGTGTTGCACTCGTGCCTTATAGACTGTGGGTTTAAAAAATTGGCTTAATTCAGTTTGGTTTAGTTAACACACATTTTGCGCGTGTGGAATGTCGAGGTAGATTTTTTTTTTTAAATTACTTCAGCTGAATCATTAGTATGCTTATTGACCTTAATAATCTGCTCCACTGAGGACCCACAAGGAAGTGAGGAGCGTATTTGAGCAGATGGACTGTTGAGAGTCAATTTGCATTTATGACTGAATATCTAGTTCTGTTTCTTTTATTCTGTTTCTGATGGTTTTATGGGCTGTAAAGTATTTTTCAATGCTGATTCCCATTGCAATAGAGAATCTTATCTAAATCGTAAAGCCATTTAGGACTGGTTCAGCTATGTCTTATTAGAACTTCCTGTAAGTTAGGAAAATGTGGCCTGTGCATAGGTTTTATTGATGGGCTTTTATTTCCCAAATAATAAACAACCCTTCAGTCATTTACATAATTTTACAATTTGGAAAGCTAAGCTGTGAATATTTTCATTGACCTGCCTTTTAGAGGGAAGGGAATCATTCAAACAGAAATCACAGTATTGCTTGTGGTGGGGGCAGCGTAAAAAACAAGGACAACGACAACCTCCTGCTGGAAATATTATCTGAAGGGTACAATATTTAGTGATGTATTCTCTTTATCTGGAATAGGGCTAATCCAGGTCGGAAAGTGGAATCCAGTGCCACTATCTTATGTGACAGACGCCCCTGATGCTACGGTAGCAGATATGCTTCAAGACGTGTATCATGTGGTCACATTGAAAATTCAGTTACACAGGTGAGTCAGGACAGCAGTTCTAGGGCAGAACGTTTTCCGTGCCTGCTCTTTGGAAATAAAGCGTGTCTGGTCAGCCTTTGATGTGCATTTACTGGGTGTTTCAGAAAGGTAAATCCAAATTGATTTCATTGTTTTGCCCCTTCTGCTTTATTTTCCTAACTTCAGTGGATATTGAAAACCCGCTCCCCCCCCACCCCCAAATTTGTAGGTTTTATGCAGGATATCAAAAGACAAGACTTTTTATATTTAGTCAATTAAATGATGCATTACAAGAAGGCATTTTACATAAAGTTTACTTAAGAGAAAAATATTTTTGCATATCATGAACAGTGCCATCTGTGTACATTTTGTGAAAGAATGCCTTATTCACTATTGCCGCGATCTCATTTATTTATATATTTTTTTTTTACCATTTTAATTCGTATGAACGGAGTCACGAAAGGAAAACGGTTAATACGTTAATGCTTTTCACGATGGCTCGCGAGAAAGCAGTACACCTTAAATTGTCTTCCCAAGCGCATCAGAGCAGGAAGGTAGAAGTAACGTGAAAAAATAGCCACCACAGGCAGCTGATGTATAATTCATGCATCGATACAGCAGATGTGTTGTATAAAGTAATTAACTAATCGGAACAATCAGGAGACCGAGAGCAATCTCCAGATGCATCTGTTTGATGCGCAAAATGAAATCTGTCTGTCTTAAAGGAATGTTCTGCAGCGGGATGCAATCTTGTAATAATCCCCTTTCTAATCTATGTCTCAAATAGTTGCCCCAAACTAGAAGACTTGCCTCCCGAACAATGGTCGCACACCACAGTAAGGAATGCTCTGAAGGACTTACTGAAAGATATGAATCAGAGTTCGTTGGCCAAGGAGTGCCCCCTTTCACAGGTACTTAGCATAGCATGTAATAAATAATAAGCCATCATGGGCAGCCCTGATTTCAGGTTTGATGGGGCTCCATAGTCGAAAGCAACTGGTATCTGAAGCAGGTCTGTCAAAATTGCAAGGTGACTTGACCACTGGTGACTTGTAACAATATGCCTGATTTATTCTGGACAGCGCCGTTACCCTTTTTCTCCCTTGGGGAAAAGAGCAAAGGAGAAACAGCTCAGCAGAAGACTGCCTTAGCTTGTTTTTAGATTCCTCTTCTGAGTTCTCTGAGCATGGAAGCTGCATTCTCCTGAGTGTCCTTATGTAAGAGAGAGTAAAGGTTGTATAACCTCCAGGAACCTTTGGTGAGCGCGAGTGGCAGTGTAAGTGTTAATGGAAAACTTCGCCATGCTACCTCAATAAAAAAAAAAAAAAAGGACAGTTTCTAGATATTTTATCCGTTACAAAAAAAGGAGGAAAAAAAGCATTTCCTATAAACAATCATAAAAATAAGAAGTTTCTTCCCTGTAACTAAAGGTTGAGTGGTGCTCGGGGTTTTGTCACCAGTTCTGTGGCATTGGTTTACTTGTTTTGCTTTGTTCTTTGGTGGAATTTTATTTTTTCCTCTGAGATTCCTGTCATGTTATCAGAGACTCTTGAAATGAGACAAAGATTTATTATCGTATTTGATATTTTAGAATGAATTTTGGTGAAGCGTAACTAAAACTCTAAATGGAGACTGCCCCTTTTTCTAAATTTCAAACCAAACATTTTTGATCACGCATGGCTGATTTCACATAAGAAAGGGTGCTGTGAACCTGCTCTTCATGGGCTGCTTGTGTAGTCGCTACCTAATTGTGTCAAGATGCCATCCCCCGGTGTCAAACCCGATGTGAGGTCATCCCGTGATCTAGTATGATTCAAGTACGATCCGACGAGATTTTTACCCCATTTTGAAGTTTTTTCTTTTATGTCACGTTCAGAATGTAATCCTGAGTGTTAGTCTGTCAGTCACTTGAATGTGAACTGTATGACTCTGCTATAAACATTTCTGCTCTTGAGATTTTCTCCAAATATACTTCCAGTGTGATGCTCGTGAAGGTACTGGTACCTTCAGAAGGAAGCTTGCGGGCTTTTGTGCTACTGTCTTATGGAAACTCCATGTATCCCAGGTTGCTGCATTACAGTCCATCAGCTTTACTTTGATATTTGTTAACGATTATAGGAGTGAAGCAAGTGAATTAAATTTATAGTTAATTATGGCTTTCTATATTATAAGGTAAGCTGTAGCCATAGGTAAAAAAATTTTCATGTTGCAGGTGTCAGTTTCTTGGAATTCAGGGCAAATTCTTTTTGTCATTTAGCTTATTTCCTTCTATCTTCCCTCTCTCACCCTTGGAGTAGAGAGGATGTGCTCACCCTTGGAGTAGGGAGGATGTGAATTTATAACCATCGAATAAAAGTAATTTAAATTAATTAAACACAGTTAAATCAATAGGATGATATAATGAAGCAGGTGACTCTTACATCTGGGACTTTGGGTTTCGCAGACAACTCCAGATAATGTCATTTGGTTACTAGCATTTGAAAATTTGAAATGGCCTAGAAATAAACTTTTTTAGAATTCAAAGTTAAGACCTACATAGCCCCAGTATGTTGCTAAATGTCCCATTGATTTTGGAAGGAAATGCAGGCAACGATTTCAGGCATTTACTGTGAAGTGGAGAAGAGAATGCTAGTACAAGTATTTATTGATACAAGCAGTGAGAACTGATTGTTCAGTGACATCAACATTCAGCCAGTAAACTCTACCTCACTATAGCCTGTAAATATAATTGTGAACGTACTTAATGTTATCATGGGAAATGAATTGAATACAGACAATTATAACATTAAACAGAATGACCAAATGAAATTCGGGGCTTGGTTTTGGAGTCCTCCGTTGGTGAACTTCTGTGGAGACGCGTTTAGGAGAACATGTGGCTGTGTGTAAGCTGGAGCCCCTGCTGTAATCGTGAAGGGGTGAAACCAGGCTGTAACTTCAACATCAGTTGTAATTACAGTTGTCCTTTCTTTAAAAATATCTTTTGAAAAAACTACGTGTGGTTTACCAGTGGCAACAGATATTTGAGATCAATTTAATGCTTAATATGAAAAAAATGTGACCTGTTCTTTAAATGAGGGGGTTATTTCTCTCTCTAGAATGAGTCCATGGATCGTAATCCTTAATTTGGAACGTTGTAATAATGAACTGGTTTCCCTTTGCTTCTTTATTTTCTTTTCTGTCATAAGTTATTAAAGAAGAGAAAACCAGGCTCTGTAAGGCCTTAGCCCAAAATATATGCTGAGCTTGGGGAAACAACTCTTTCTCTCCCCTGTGGTTGAGATACAGCGATGAAGATGGCATTGTGAAAAATGCCTTGCAAGTAAATATTGCCTCAGTTTTACACAAAATGGAACCTGACGTGAAGAAACACTCATGTTAAGACTTGTTTAGCCCCCCTCCCCCGCCTGTGGAGTTTTCATCTACTTGCTTGAGAATTTTGAGTATAAAAGTCTAGCATGCACATTTTGCTGTACATTGAGAGTTTTGTTTACTATGATAAAATACCTCAATAGCAAGTATAGCTACAGGGCCCCTTAATATTATGCTTAGCAGAATGTCCAGCCTATGGACGACCCTAGGTTGACTCCCTTTACAGAGTAGAGTCCAGGAGGGAAAACCAATGGGAATCCAGCAGGAATGTGCTTGGGGTGCCTGAGAAGCCTTGCCTCCAGTGCTCTTAGCAGGATTGCCCCACACTTGCTAGACAGATGTCCTTGGAATATTCAAACTAGGTTTTTATTGTACCCAGACTCTTCCTTGGACAGATGAAGAAGCCAATGAGCCTAGAGGTTAGTCAAAACACTGGTTAGTGTCTGACCCAAAAATCCTTTCCCAATGATAAATTTTAGAGTGTGTTGATTTTAAAATGCACACTTAATGTTTTTGTGCAATAATGTGTGATAATATTTGCAAGGTTTTCTCCAGCTGCAGAAATTCCATAAGGGTGCATGTGGTTTGATTTATAACTATGCCTTTATTTCTGTGACTGCTTTCCTAAATCATGAATCTGCCCAAATAGATTGACATCCATCTATTACGTTTTTGTACCACGTGTTTATTTTTGTAAAAACATGCTAAGATGCAAACACTTGGCTCCTTATGGAGCCGAAGTCGATCGCTTTCTTGGTCGCTTTCTTGTTACTTTTACTTCTTTCAGTGGATGTGGTTGGATAAGGTGGGCGTTGTATTCTGAACTGCAAGTAAGAAGGAGAGAATCAATCTGGCTTGGGGACAAGAAAGCCTGTGGTCATAAGAACATTGAGTGTATGGATTCGGGAGGTAAATGGGAACTTAAAAAGAAGTAAACATTTGATTTACAATAAAACATTTCATTTTCATTTTAGTTTTCCCTGAAGTTTTAGAAATTGAACTTAAGCACTGGATAAACATATATACATTCGGTGTAAGGATACATTCATTTTGTTAAAAGGTCAATGATTACTTCTCCCAGCCTAACTAATGTCTTTCTTCTAAAAATGTTTAGATCAGATATTCCTGAGAAATTATAATCTGATACGTGCATTTTTACCACCCCCCCCCCCCCACACACTCACACAAACTCACCCATCACGACTTTCACATTGTTAAGGGATTGGATTACTATTTCCTTTCTCACCTAGAGATCAGTAGCTCCAGGCCCTAGTCCTACATGTAGTAAGTGAAAAGCATCATTTTTATTTTCAAGTAGCAAAATATATATAAAATGTATTTAAGTTTGAATGTTTCATTTATTTATTTTTTATATGAAATTTATTGTCAAATTGGTTTCCATACAACACCCA
This sequence comes from Prionailurus viverrinus, assembly GCF_022837055.1. Taxonomy (NCBI): domain Eukaryota; kingdom Metazoa; phylum Chordata; class Mammalia; order Carnivora; family Felidae; genus Prionailurus; species Prionailurus viverrinus. Next base: position 23,403,296 of record NC_062569.1, read on the forward strand.
GTTCCATCCCAACAGGTGCCCTCCTCAATGCCCATCACCCACCCTCCCCTCCCTCCTAAGAATGTTTCATTTAGAAGTTGTATTGAATAAAATCATCTTTCCTTTTCCTGAGAACATCTAAGATCTAATATATGTCAGACTTTCTGTTAGGTATTGGTAGGACAGGTAAACCTGCCCTCCTGAAGCTTACCATTTGATCGTGCTGATTCTACGAAACTTGACAGTCACTGCCGTAAGCATCTAATAGACCTCTGTGCTCAGTTGATTTTCAGTCTATATGATGCATAGTACCAGAGCAACAACTTAAAAATCCATATCAGTTATACTATAAATACGTGTTTTTTATTTTTATTTTTATTTTTTTAATTTTTTTTCAACGTTTATTTATTTTGGGACAGAGAGAGACAGAGCATGAATGGGGGAGGGGCAGAGAGAGAGGGAGACACAGAATCGGAAACAGGCTCCAGGCTCTGAGTCATCAGCCCAGAGCCCGACGCGGGGCTCGAACTCACGGACCGTGAGATCGTGACCTGGCTGAAGTCGGACGCTTAACCGACTGCGCTGCCCAGGCGCCCCTAAATACGTGTTTTTTAAATTGCACTTTGCATTATTGTTTCATAATTTTTAGACTGAAATGACACTTTTGAAAATTTGTAAATAAGCATTAATAATCACTCTATAGAGGGAGCACCTGGGTGGCTTAGTCAGTTAAGCGTCTGACTTCGGCTCAGGTCATGGTCTCCTGGTCAGTGAGTTCGAGTCCCGTGTCGGGCTCTGTGCTGACAGCCTGGATCCTGCTTTGGATTCTGTGTGTGTGTCTCTCTCTCCCCCTCCTCCACTCACGCTCTGTCTCTCTCTCTCTCTCTCTCTGTCTCTCAAAAATAATAAACACTTAAAAAAATTTAAAAAAAATCACTCTCTAGACAGCACCCAACATCAATATTCATATATTGTATTTCATCTGAGAGTCTAACCCTATGAAATTTATTCACATGTTCACATACTTAACTCATTCAAAACTATGTATTGGCAGTCTGCTGTGTGACAGGCTTCCTGTTTTCTTTGTGGTAATAAGGATGATACACCTTCATAAGTGAAATAATAATTTTTATTTAGTGCTTTTGATGTAGGATGGGCAAGTCCATCACCCTGAGTGGAATATAGTTTGTGTTGTACTCACAGTGGAGGAACCCGAGGCAGCGTTTAAATGAGTCTCATGGTTACATAGCTGCTAAAGCAGAGGAGAGAGAATTCACACCCAGAGCCTGTGAGCTTAACCAAATATCCTTCTTGGTCATATATAGATGAAGGATTTTTTTTAAGGCTTTCTCAAATTAATTTGATGCGTTTTGTAAAATACTTCCATTTCCCTGAAGTACTGGTAACTACTTACAGTTTTCCAATCGCATTTATTCTCATTGCTGAAATTTTGGTTTAGCAGATGTGTTTTGATTTTGTTGTTTGCACGTTGACTTGCTTTGAAAGTATTATTGTTTCATGCCCCTAGTTTAGAAGTGAGAGGGTAGTTTAGAGCACAGGGACTAACTTCTGGGATACGGGTGTTTTGGAGGTTCCAAAAGGCTTGAGTTTACTAGCTCTATGGCAGTCACTTCCTCCCCCCATCCTGTCACATCCATCTGGATCAATAGGTATAATTGAGCTAATAGGCCTTTATTTTGAGCCCCAAGACAATGTTAAGAATTTGCATTGGAAATAGTGGGCACTTTAATTTCTTGAGTCTATTTGCAAGTATAGACCTTCCTCAGCCACTGGCCTGATATGATAGATGAGGATATAACTGCCCAACTCCATTTAAAAATAGAGCGTTTCCTGTTTGAGATGTGCTTGTAGGTTTTTGTACTTGCCCTTTCCTGATATAATACATAAATCTTATTGGATACATAAACTTTTTTAAATTCTAGGACTTTTCTCGGTCCTTACCCTACTGACCGTGGGTATCCAAGGTTATGAACGTCTGCTTTGCCAGGCACTGAAGTACTTGATACTGATTGGATTTTACTACCATTTTCAGCAATGAGATTCATAAAGGAAATGGTAAACCAGTCTTATATGGGTAGTAGTGTGAATTGCTACTTATTTTTTTCTTGCCTTCCTATTGGAACTAGTTATTCTTCATTCTCTTTGAACTTAATCATCGGCTCTGTGTTAATACTATAATGTATAGAATTTACAATAGAAGAATAAAAATGTGCTCCAAATTGCAAGTTTTCCTAAGTCTCATATAGCAGGCTCATTTTTAGCTGATTTAGATACATAAGGATTTTACTGTAGCTTGATGTTAGCTCTCTGTAACCTTTCAGATATATTAATCAAAAAAGCCAAACTTAATAAAGCATCTAACTTAAAATGGATTGATCTCAAATATTTTATAGCTGCTATCTTTTCACAATAGTAAAACATAAAAGAGTTTAAGCCATGCCAATTTAGAGAGTGCTTAACAATGTGTAAGTACTTCATTTTCACTTAATAGATTTTTACCTGTGCTTTGTTTTAGATCTGAACAGGTTTCCTTTGACCTCAAAATCACTAATGCAAGGAAAATTACCATATCATGAGAGCATTTCCCCTATTTTTTTTTTTTTCTGACTTGCAGAATAATAAATACTGCCAAGGTTGAGGAGTATAGACCTGGCCTGGAAAAAGCCTATTAAATGCTATTTTCTAATTTTTTTTTAAGTTAACCGAATCATGCTAATAAATCTGATTTTCTTGCTAAAACAGAGCTAGTTTTAGAGTGCTTTTGAGTGTCTTTTTTTTGCAACTACTACTTAAATTTCAAGTTGGGCTCTGTCTGGACTTGCTTTTTAAACCTGCTTTGTTTCGTGTCAGATTTGGCCAGACTCGTAAACAAATAAACAAAAGACCTTAAATTCGGAATAATCAAAACAAATAGATACACGCACCCAATTTTTTTTTTCCTGTTTCATTGGAAACTGCTCGATCATAACGTGTTCGGAGTATAAAAAACATAAGAGAGCCTTTAACATAACAGGAGAGAGCCTCAGCCCGGCTCTGCAGCTCATTGCCAATTGAAGTAAGGAACGCTCTGGCTGTTGGGACTTTTAAATCTAGACTTAAAAGTTATTTGTTCTGTTTAGCATTTTTAAAACGATTCTATTAGGAATTGTATGTGCTTCAGTTTTAATTTTAACTCATAATGATTGTAAAGCACCCTGGGATGCTTGCATGAAGGGCGCTTCAGAAATGTAAGATTGTATTGTGTTCTAATATGCAGTATTATTATGGGGTGCTGGAGTTTCATCACGGACAATTCATATGGTTGCAGAATTCTTCATTGAAGGTAGCTGACATCTTTCAGACATCCTTCAGTAGTCTTTTTTTTTTCTTTTATTTTTACTCTAAAACTTTATCCTCTTTAGCCATCATCGTTTTCTTTACTTTCTTCTTTAAAAAAAAATATTATCTTTATTGCAGTATTTTCCCATAAAAATGCTAATCTAATTTAGTTTCCTCAGAGGGGTTAAAGGTGCAAACCACATGATAGGTTGAAAGTTAAGAAAAGATTAACGCTTTGTTAGCACCCTTTGAGATCACATTTTCACTTCATCCTTGGGTACCACTGATTGTCCTAGGCTTGTCCCTTTCTACTGTCAATCCAGCCTTTATTCCCAGGCAGTTAAAAAATGTGGAGCTACCTGAAGCAAGTATTAACTTTATGAAACGACACAATAGAATTTCCAGATGTGTTGAAACTCCTGGGTTATGATAACATAGGACAGAGCCTAATTTCGTTTTCTTTTTATTTCTTAATGGAACTATTTCTTGGTGTGATATATTTCTTTAGCAACTTCATTCTGTCACTTTTTATGGGAGTCTTTGCGTGTCATTGCTCTTTGCCATCACTTTAATTAGTGAGCTTGTACCATTCATTACCTAGGAGTCAAGAATGGGAGCTCTGTCATTACTAGCTCTGTCAGCTCTGGGAAGTGACTCTCCATGCCTCAATTTCCTCATCTATAAAGTAGGAAGATAATAGCACCAATTTTTCAGGATTGTTATGAGAATTACGTGAAATACTACTTGTTAAACATTTGGAACATTGCTCAGTTCTAAAGTGTACAATAACTTTGGCTGTTTTTCTACAACATGATGATTGAGAGGTTGCAATTACACGTGGGGATGCTGTATAGTCATCTAAGAAACTGCTGCTCCAAAGAAGATTTTGATGCAGACTTTTTATGGAAACAACCAAGAACTTTTCACATGTGGAAAAAGCAGAGGACTGTGTTACAGTCCATTCTCACCTGTGAGGGGCACTTTTAGCATCATCCTTTGAATCATTATAAATTTCCCACATATTTTTAAATGGAAGTGGGGAAAGGCTCAAACCTTGCACTTTAAATAAGTCCATTTGCAAGTTAAGCAAATAAGGTACCTTAGATTAGACAGTGTCCAAAAAGCATAAAGATGCCTCAGGGGACTGTCCTGTGGGTGGGAGCCTGTCTCGTGTCCTTTCGTGAACTCCCCTCACCCCCACTCCCTGAACTCAGGGCTCCATCCTGCCTTTGCGCACCCATCATAGTACTTTCCATGCTGTTCTGAGATTATGTGCAGACTAACTAGGCTCGCCTTACCTTGTGATTAACTGTCACAAAGGGACTAAGTTTGATTCATCATCACAGTTGTAAATCCTGGCACACAGTAGGATCTCAGGAATATTTATGAAGCTGATGCCTCATAGGCTTTTTGCCGTGTTAATTTCATGAACCAATAAACTATGTCAGTAGTTTTATTAGTAGTAGTTTACAGATACTCTGATCTATAATATCCTACTGTACAAAATATTTCTCCTATTACACTTCTGAATTTTTAGTTTATCTGAGAGTAAATTGTGAATTTTTCTATAAGGAAATCTACTGATACTCCAACTGTCTTGTATTTTTGCTTATGTTATAATGTTCTTGAATATGTGTACAAATTTACATGTTTGTAAGCAGAACAGTGGCCTTGGAGATACAAGGGACCCAGAGATGTAAAATATGCTGCAAAAGATCTAATTATATGTCACTGTTAAGCACAGCCTTTTAACGATATATTTATATGCATGTCTGAAATTTTTCTTCCCTATCAAACATATATTTCAGCATGGCTAATACTTTTCATTTTGGGTCAATTGTGTTATATTTGAGATCCATGCTTTTTCACTGTTAGTTCCATTTGTCCATTTCTCGTGTTTCAAAATAATGTAAAGAAGGAAAATTTCGATAGCACAGTCCATTGATTTATATTCAAAGATGCTGATGCTGCCAACATAGAAATGCTAACAGTCAGTACCACCCATATGGGCTCACAATGTCCATTCCTCAATTGATGTTCTCAAGTCCACATTTGGCATTGGAGACTCTGTATAGGGCTATAAACACATAATGTGTAAAAGTCCACTGTATAAAGGCCCAGAATCACCTGAATTTAGGGAGAGCTGCAAGTGTAGATAACTGTTCAGCCATTCCAGAATGGGCCCCAGGGACCCGGCTTGTCCACCCTTCTGCATGAGCACCAGCTCAGCCTGGAGCACATACCTCCAGTGATGGACGGGGCACATTATCTCTCGATGTCCAACCTGTGCAACATTTTTACTGTTTCACTATAACTCCTAAAGAGGTGATTACCAGAATATGGTAGTTTCCAAAACTGTGAAGCATTTTCATAATATTGATAAAGACGAGCCAGATTAATTTGATTTTCCTCTGTGACCTATTCCAGAGGTGACATTGGTTTATCTTTATTGAGTAGACATAGAAAGTCTTGGTTAACAACTAACAGTAACTTAAAAACACAGAAATCAAGGACATGATTTAGCTCTTAGTCTCCTGTGAAATCTTGGACCAGATATGAGGGGATCCATCAACTCTGTGATAGGCTTCTGAGGATTTGTGCAGACCCAGAAATTATAAGTTACTTTTGGGAGTGTATGTGGAGAGACCTTCCACAGGTTTCATGAGATTCCCAAAGAGAGTTTTGTCATTCCATAAAAAAGCTAAATTCTGGGCTGTCTTTTCTCCCCAAGTTTTAGGCAGTCTGGCTTAAAAATATTAATAGTGTTCATATGAAGAAAGAATGCAGAGAAGGAATATAAAATCTGCAAAGAGTTACAGAGCCTAATTCTAGTACAGTTGACCTTTGAACAACACAGGGTTGGGGACACTGACCCCCTGCATAGTCAAAAATCCACGTATAACTTTTGACTTCTTAAAAACTTAACTACTAACAGCCTACTGTTGACCAGAAGCCCAACAGATAACATATAGGTTGATTAACACATATTTGTATGTTACACGTATTATTTACTATATTCTTACAATAAAATAAGCTAGAGGAAAGAAAGTGTTAAGAAAATCATGAAGAAGAGAAAATGCATTACTGTACTGTAAAAAAGTCTGCATATAAGTGGACCCATGCAGTTCAAACCTATGTTGTTCAAGGGTCAACTGTATTTACTTTTGAAAAAATGGATTCTAACTACTTCAGTCCTTTTGCTCCGTGGCTTAAAGTTTTTCAGAATGCTTTATTTAGGACCCCTGGCATTTAACACAAATTTGTTACTTTTTCTTGTGCTGTGTCTAAGTACAGATACTAGAAGTTGTAATCTCCATAGAGGATGAGAGATTTAACGATGCAAGGACCATCAGAGAAAGAATAAGCAAGCATTCCTCAAGTTGCCAAGTTGGTGCAGACTGCTTAAAATTTAGAATCTTAGGAAACGATTTTTTGCTGTAAAATAAGTCATTGGATTTAGATTAATCTAATGAAAAACTCGTGAGAATTCTTTTTGGAGTAGGATAATGTTTAATGTATAATGATGGGTGTATTTTTAATAATCACATTATAAATAAGAAACCAGGGGACTTTAACCTTCCTAAAAATAACACTGTAGTTGGGGCATTTGCAGTGAATGCCTGTGAATGGCTGATGTGTATTACAGGTAAATCTTCTTAAGTCATTGAAGAAGACCCTACAGGACCTCTGTTTGGGAATACATGTAGATTTCATAGACTCTCAAAGCCATTAGAAGGGACCCTGGAGATTATCTAATTCAATCCCCTTCATGTTGCAGATGAACAAAGTAAGCCGCTGTGCAATTAATTTGAAATATTACATACCCTTAGTCATAATACACCTTTAACAAATATTTTCTAATTTAAGCTCTTTACTAATATATTCAATTAGTTTGAATAAGAAGGTTTCAGGATGGTAAACATTTCTAGAATAGGTACTTCTACAAAACAACAGAGTAGAGAACCTGGTCGAAGGTATTATCCGGGCCTTAGGTAAAATTACTTTATGTGGAAAAACCATGTGAACTGTGAGCCAACATTTTCTTTAAAAATTATGAATTGGGTATTTAAATAATTAAGTACGATTTCTGTGCTTTGGAATGGTCACGTTTTCATCTTTAGGAACCGCCAGAAAATTCAAAAAGATTTAGATGTGTTCTCTTTGTGCTTCCTTTTGTGTTGGAGGTTGGTACTGAGAGTCCATTTTTAGCATGACACAAGGGTTACTTTCTGTGAAGATGCCGTTTTCAGGCACTGGAATTGATCACGATGGCAAGAGCCATAACTATGACAACTGGAGTTTAAGTAAAATTTATAAGTGATTAGTCTCCTCTCAACAAATTGAGATTCCGAATATACCCCAGTTGTATCTCCCAAGAGAATGGCTTAGAAAGCAATAGAGGATCCAGAGGGAAAGATTTGGGGAACATAAGCTAACATGCACAAACAGAGTATTACACTTAGAAATCCTGCCATTTGCTTCTCATAAATTCAAGCCCATTTCCCTTCCTTCCCACCCCCAAATACCAGATGGGGGACTACCTGTTAATTTTCAACAAATTCGTTCCATGTCACCATCTCATATGATGCCTTTTAGAGCTTGTTTGTAGTATTTGATATCCTTTGGGATTAAAAGAAAATTCCATTTGCTGAGAATCTCCATTAAAATTGTGTTTGAACATGGAGTTGATTCCATTTGATCCAAAATTAAAGTTTGACCTTTGGGTTTTTCACATGCATATGAAAAACTGCTGTGAAATTCAGGCCACAGGCAGACAGGACACAGAGAAAGAGGAGGGGCGTCACAGTGTATGAAGTTACACTTCTCAAAAAATAAAAATGTAAAAGAATAGGGAGCCAGCAGTTTGACAGATTGTTCAGTAAATGCTCATTTTATTGAAAATTATAAAAAGGTGCTTAATGCCTCTGTGCCATTAATACAATACATAAAAAGGTTACTGTCAAGATTAGTGTTCCAGTCCTGAAAATTAACTATAGGGTTTTATGCATCACTCTGCATCGACTGAGAAGTTAAAGGTTTCTGTATATACATTTCACATGCGCGGGCATTTATTTCAGAAAACAATTATTTTAGACTTTATGCCAAAGACATTAGCAGTAATGTGCTTTCATTTAAAACATGGACATAGCAGATATATATTACAGACAAGGTAGAACCATGAAAATCGCCTTATAGAATTAAACCGGGGTGAGATTATTTCCCTTGCTGTCTCTAGAGTATTCCAATTCAAAACATACATTCCTTCCTACAGAAAAAGATATTCAGATTCCTTAGTTGAAATTAATTAGCATTCAGAAACCAGATAGCATGTTTTTGGGTATTCATGAGATCTCTGTTTGAAAAAAATGTTTTTAACTTGTAGAAATGTGTTGCAACACACAGATGGGAAGAAAAAGAAAAAAAAATCTCTTTAGCAAGCACTGTGTGTAAAAGGAATATTACATTTTGCACGCTCCTGATTGCTCTGTGTAAACAGTTTTTGACATCTGTCTTTATAGTTTTCGAGGAGAGGAAGACTTTGTTAAAAGAATCATTTTTATACAGCAGTCACCATTTCAGTCTTGCTTTACCTGTATTATGAAAGCAGATGGTCTGCATGTCTTTTGAATATTTATAACTATCAAAAACAATCTCTTGCTATTCACCCTTAGGCTTATGAGATGTCAGGACTGTTCTGGTTGAAAAAAATCATCCTGGGTGTTTACAGAAAGAGGATTACATTAAGCTGAAATGACTATACATTTTCCAGTTTAATATTTGTCCATCAGCTGTTTAATCGTATTTAGATAATTGTGTAAATAAGATGTTGTAGCCTTTGCCCTCTCTGCTGATGGAGCCTGAAAGCTTTAAACATGGGTGAACCACCATTTTGTAGATGCTCCTGCTACCTCCTCCCACCGCAGTAAAACCATCAGCAAGTCTTTAGTAAGTTTTGATCATGCTATCACAGTCCTGTTTGAAAAAAAAAAAAATAGTGCACAAAAAGTCAGTATGGAGATCAGATGAAATGCTAGGGAGCTTCTGGCTTCCGGGACAGGCTGTTTAGTTTATTAGAGTATATCGTAATATGCAAATATGGTACAGCACTTCAATTACCCTTTAAAGATGACGTGGCTTTCTCTTTATTCTTCACGAGTATTCGGAGCTTGGAGGGTATTTTGGAAAACTTTTGGTATAGTGGGGGTTAACTGTTTTTTGACTGGAAGCTGAGCAATCAGAGATAACAGATTTTGCTGTGGTTGGTTGATTTGGCAGAAAAGCATGAACAGTTTTGGTTTAAATGATTGAATAACCTGATTAGCATTGTTTTGGGGTGGGTTTTTTTGTTGTTGTTAAAGGCACAACAAAGCAATTTTAAGGGTAATCAGATCACTGCCTTTCCCCAGTTGATAAACCTTTTTTTTTTTTTTTTTTTTTTTTTTTCCCAGAAGGCCTCACCTCTCCCTAAACCTCTTTATTGGCTACCAGGATGACCAAGTAGAAAAATAAAAATATCTTCTTTCAGTTTCTAAATGTGTTCTAAATATATACCTACAGCGTATGTTATATTCTAGTGGGGGGGGGGCGTTGAAAGAATATATAATATGTTGAAAAATGATTTGACCTCAAGCAATTCCTTATGGGGTTTTTTGTTGTTGTTTTTGTTTTTCAAATTTGGAGACCTGCAGTATTTGAGAGCAAAGGTTTAGAATGTTCTAACTATATCTAAGTCAGGCTTTAGAAAAATTCCACCCTTACCTTTTCACAATTAGAAAGGTTATAAATAATGTATTTGGCTGAAAAGGAAGCTCAGCCTGTGGCAGATGGTATCATTCTAGAGTACTGGGGTTTCTGTGAAGATGGCATTCTTTCAGATCGGAACTTCAGCAGACTCTCAGAAAGAACCGAAGCTCTTCATAGGGAGCAGACATGTGCTTTATGGATCTTAGAAAAGCTTACAACTTGGCTCCTAGGATGAGAATATTGTGTCACACTGGGGTTATGAGACCCACAGCCAATTTCTGCCAACTTTCAAATTGCGTTTCCCAACACTGGAAGCTGTGGCCTATTCCTTGGCTGGTGTACTGTGTAGCATTTGAACTTGAGATTTGAGCTGCCTGAGTTTGGTCCGCTTGATTGTTTTATTCCCTGACCATCGGTGGTCTACACAGACCGGCCGCCGAGTAGGAAAACTTGCGATACAACTTGTGCCTTTTTCAAAGTGCTTTGGAGAGCTTGTATAAATAGACACCGAGAGAGAGAACTGGAATAACATAACCACCAAGCACTGCGACTTCCGAGACATCTGTGTGGATGTATTTTGAAAAACCTGGGAAGGGATCTCTTGCAAATTAATGAACAAAGTTTCTTTAAACTATGAGTCCTATCATGACAGCTAAAAATGATGCATCTGAAAAGATTCATGGGACGAGCTGCCATTACCTTTGACCCTTAGGAGCGAAAAAAAAAAAAAATTTGTTTCTGGTAGCCTCCAGTAACGGCTAATTCAGTGATCTTTGATCCTTTGATTGATCAGCTAATATATGCCCAGCCCCGTGGTGAGTCCAGGCCTTTCAGACATGCAACCCCAAGACTGACAGCAGCAGGAAGAGTGCTGGGAAGGTGCCATGTGCTGGATCTACACCAAGTCAGGAAAGGCTTTGCAGAAGCAAGGGTGCCTGAACTGTGTCCTGAAGAATGAGCTGCTGTTAGCTAGAGAGGAGAGAGGGCACAGCTCGAAAATCCAAGTCAGAGAAGCGGTAGATGTCTTCCTGATACCTGCTACTGGGTACAGGCCAGCTTCACAAGGATACTGCCAGATTGGAATATTGAAACAAATGGTGGAAATACTTTTTTCTCCCGGGGTGTGTTCTCTTGTTATCCCGTGACCCGAGTTAATAAATTTAATTAGTCTACTCTGTTCTTCGGAAGAAAATTTGACATAAAATAACAACATTTGAAAATTTTATCTGATGCTCTTCTGTTATTTAAAGCATAGTCTTTGGACTGATCTGAAATGTGATCATATAATAAAAGCCAGTGAGGAGGAGGCAGAGGGTTGTCATAGTAATTAACGTATCTTGAAGTCCATACTTGGTCTGTTCCCGGCTCTGTGCTAAGAGAACCATATTTATCTTATTTATTGTCTGTGTAAGTGTGGATAGTATGTCTCTTCAGGTCATTATTTTTCTAGGAACTTGCCTAGTGCTTGGCACCTAGTAGGAGTTCAGTAGATAACATGCTGAATGAATGGGAAAAAAATGCCTGAATGAATGGATTCTCAGAACAAGCCTGTGAAGTGAGTGTTGCTGTGATTCCCATCTAGTAAGGGGGATTATGATAGAATGAGTGGTCAGTTAATGTGACCAAGGTCACACTGCCTCTGTGCGACACATTTTGGACTTGAATGCAGATTTAGCTATTCTCTTTCATCAAATGAATATTTAGTGTGTATTTAGTATATGCCAGACATTTGGGGCTGGACAATAATATAGAGTCCCAGAGCTGTGTAAAGTACAACTTAGTATAATCTTTTTAAACCAAAGGCTTTTTTTTTTTTATCAACATAAGAATCCCAAGCCTCTTTCTTTCAAAATGTGGATCTTGATCTGCCTACCCCCTGCATATCCCCATCCCCTAGGCAGATAGTACCAACCTTGGCTTTGTTATATGTGTTCTCCAAATAATTGGTGTTTCTTTATGATTTTCTAAATTTAAGAACCAGTACTGAATATAATCTTTCTTTCTTTTTTTTTAATGCTTACTTATTTTTGAGAGAGAGAGAGACAGAGCGTGAGCAGGGAAGGGGCAGAGAGAGAGAGGGAGACACAGAATCTGAAGCAGGTTCTAGGCTCTGAGCTGTCAGCACAGAGCCCGATGCAGGGTTCAAATTCACAAACTGTGAGATCATGACCTGAGCTGAAGTCAGAAGCCCAACTGACAGCCACCCAGGTGCCCCTAAATATGATCTTTCAAATGCCATGTGACCCACAAGATTCTGAAATCTCTTTCTTGCCCTCAAAATTCATGGTCTAGTCTGATGCCACAGCTAAGTCTCCCAATAGGGATTTTACCACATGGAAAAAAAAAGTCCTGACGCAGTGGTACTTGAGCAATTTAGTAGTACAGATTACTACATATTGTTCTAATAAAAATAGAGGTCACCTCAAGTTACCTGAATTATGGAATATTCCCCAGCCCCCTGAAAGCACAGAAAGAATTTAAAAAGTGGCTTTGACATGTGTCATAACCTGTGGATTAGCCTTTTCATTTACATCTTGCTTAGGCTAATATTTACATTAATCAGAGTTTTTTAAGCACACATCACTTGACAGAGTAGAAAACATCCAGAAAGTCACTTAAGGACAGAGCCTACCGAATGGGGTTAAACAAGGGCAGGAAGAAGCTTTGATGATCATGCACATATGGATATTATTTTCCACATATGGATAATAATGAACTACATAGCACTATTGCATATGGGCTCTAATTTTATAAAAATATTTCAGATGGGTTGTCTTACCACGTACCGTGTATTCTTCCTTTTGTCCCCCCATATACTTTCCACTGTTGGTCTGCTAAATCACATTAAATTGAAGTAATCTGTTTATGTATCTGTCTTCCTAACAGATGGTAAACTTCTAGGCAGAGGCTGTGTCTTATCTGCCTTTGTGTCTCTAGTATCAGCTAGACACATAGTAGGTGTGCGGCAAAGAACAAATTTCATGTATAGAACTGCCGGCAAACTGAAATAGACTGAGCGTCAAACCTCAGCGAAATTGAGATATTCCCATACGTTTCTGAAAACTAAGGCATAAACTACATCTACAACTTGTATGTACTATTACATTGACATTTAAGAAACTGCCAGAATGTCTAGGAACAAGAGTAATAATTTTTTAAAAATTGGACCAAAGTTGAAGAGCATCAACTGTCATCCATTTGCAGAATCACCATTATCCATCAGCGATCTGAATAGTTTTATTAGTGTCTGACTTTATTGATCCATTATTACAATAGAGTAAGTGTGATTGAAGCTGACGGATTGTTAACTGGATCAGGTAATCTTCTGGCTCTGGTTTTGGCAACCTTGCTAAGTATCTTTTTGTACTTTGGACTGAGGGAGGCTCTTAGTAGAATTACAAGCTACTGGATTAATGGCAGAGAATCACGAGCACATTAAGAATGTCTTTTTAGAGAAATAAAATGTAAAAATGACTATAAAGTAGAAAGTGTCCAAAAAAAAAAAAAAGCTATCACGGTGTCTCTTATGAAAGATAGCCGTGTTTTACACAAATAATACAACTCTGGCTTATTTTTCACTGGAAGTTCTTTAAAGAGCCCCAAGAGTTAGATATTGCAGGAACTTGTGCATGTTACAAAATTAACACTGTATGGATGTCAGGAGAATCAAGAGTCACCAAAAAAGCTTTAAATTAGAAGTAGCTTAAAGAAGATAATTATATAAAAATACTTTTGTCCCCAAACTGGCTTTTCTGGTTGTTGCCTGCCTCCCAAACAATGCTGCCTTCTGTAAACTATTTCACCATAGACCAACTGAAGTCTGAAATGTAAGTTCTCATGTTTCTACACATAGGAGTGGAGGAAGGATTGGTGGCACAAGTCTAATTATTCCTAAAATGCAGCTGGAAATTAATTGAGCTGCTACTAGGTAATAAGGGCATTAGGGTTAAAAAGAACAACAAATTAAGGTACTGAAATTACCATAACCGAAATTTGCTGGGAAGCAAACACGTTTGTTTCTTGGAAATGAATTAAAAAAAAAAAAAAAAAAGAACACCCAAAACTTCAAAATCATGGTCATTCCTCTCTTTATTTTTATCATGTTACACCATTGATTCTGTCTTCAGGGTTTTTGTTAAAAGCAGAGTGAAGACAAGTGACAAAATTCGTCATTTTCTTTTTTGTGGTATCCTTGAGAAATTTAGTAGGCATGAAATGTGTATTTTTTAAAATTTTACGGTTAGTTTGGAATTCAAAATTCAGCTTTACTGTAGATGAAGCTAGCGATGAGATTGTAGAATGTTTCTTTCTCTAAATAGAGGGGCCCTGTGAATAGTGTATTCTTTTCCCTCAATGTGGTCAGTTCACCTCTGAAGAATGTTAGCGTAGTTAATGCACCTCCAGCTAAAACCCAAATAATAGTAGAAAGTACAAGTAGTATTTCCCAAACTTTATGCACACTCAAATCCCTTGGGGATCTTGGTAAACTGCAAGTGCTCATTGGCTGTGTCTGGGGTAGGGCCCACGATTATGCATTTCTAATGGACTTCCAGGTGATGCTAATATTGCTGGTCCCTGGGCCACACTTTGAGCAGCAACGATGTGTAGTCACTTAACCTCAAAGTAGTGTTTACTTACGAATTGCAGTCATAAAGTCATCTTCACGTATTGGGATTTATTGAGATGAGTGAAAGTTTGTCAGCCTAAGAATAGATGGCATTGATGGAGGTTCCATGAGTACTAGAGCAAAGTCTGTTGGTTTGATAGCTTTATAGTGGTCTCAGGGGGCTGTTGCTTTCTACTTAAATAAGCGTTCGATGCGCTACTTAATGAATTTTAAGAAGTTGAGGCTTTAGGCCAAAGCGTGAAGCAAAAATGTATTGGTACTCAGTTGATTTAAAAAAATGCCATTTACACAATTGAAATGATTTTTGTGTTCCATCTTGTGCCGATATGTATTACAAATGTTTTCCCCCCTCTTCATGCAGAGTATGATTTCTTCCATTGTGAACAGCACTTACTATGCAAATGTCTCAGCAGCAAAATGTCAAGAATTTGGAAGGTGGTACAAACATTTCAAGAAGACAAAAGATATGATGGGTAAGCAAAAAACTGTTGCAGTGGTGACTACATACCATTATGTGTCACTTGGGGGTTTATCAAAGTCACGTCTAAAGCCAGGTCTTGTGATTGCCCAATTAGAGATCAATTTAGAATGTTTCTTTGAGGGTGGGGAGTGGGTATGAGTATAATGAGATAATTAAATTCAATAAATGTTTGTGTTTAAATCAGCCAAACTGACTTGGTTGTCAGACATGCAGGAAATCGAGGCGGGAGGAGGGAAGCTGTCATTTCTTAACATCTCAGTGAAGACCTAACCAGGCCTTGAATAACTAATATTAGCTGTGATTTCGCTCAGAGATAAATCATGCTTTTATGTGTTTTGTTTTTGTTTGAGAGGAAGAGAAAGCGCCTATTTTTACACCCAATTTTTAAGGAAATTAAATTGTATTTATAGTTTCCACAGTTGAGATCAAGTGAATTTTATAGCTCTGATCCCCAGCCCTTCTAGATGGGCACTTCGGTGAGCTTTACCGCCCTGATAGCAGACACATCATTGTACCATTTCTCAACTTTTAATTCCAGTGTAGCATCCCATCTTAGCGTGCAACTCCAGGTCAATATGTGTTGCGCAGGAAATGCATTAAAAATTATCGGCAGTGTGAGACGACACATACAAGTTGTGTGCTGTACCTGAGCGTTTAGACGCTGATGTTTCTCCCTTTTGAGTTTGCTAATGTTGCCAAAGCAAACACTGATTAAGGTTCATGTTTTAATTTCTATTAATGTTTTCTTTCACATACTTGTACCTTCCAAATAATGCATTTTAAAATAATATAGGAACAGGATGTTTAATATGCATAGCATTACGTCGTGTTTTAAACCCGTGTCTCTTTCCTTCCATTGTGTTCGTTTAATAACAACAATAATGACTTTTCCTAAAGATTTTAAGAAACAAGAGAACCTGAATTTTGAGTGTGTTTTAGCTTTTAATATTTGAAGCAAAGCCATCCATCTACCAAAACAGATTCTTTGCCTTTTATAGCTTAGAGCTGTAATGAAGACAATGCATCATTTTTGGAATAATTGCTTGAATTACTATTCCCTGTGAATGGCCCACTTGGGCTGATATCACTGGTAGAAATGGAAGGTTTCTTTCCCAATTCTTAGTTATATTTTGCATATATCAGTGATTGTAGCAATATGATAAGTTCCTCTAAATACAAAGCCTGAATATTTAATAAAAAGAGAAATGACGATGGAAATCAAGCCAGAGTCTATACATGGGAGGTATGGTGTGCTATTTGGAAAAGACTCACCTATTTACATATAATAGCCGTGCTCAGCCTTTCCAGTCAGGAGCATCAAACCGGTCTCTTCCTTGCTACAGCAAAGCATTGGACACACTGACAGCTGACTCTCGGCCAGTCCGCATTAGGGACCTAGCCAAGGGAGAAGCATTCATCCTGATAGGTGGTAATAAATTGCAAAATCGTGACAGTATCACCGTTGCACCAGGATGATTCTCTGACCCTTCTTGAAAGATTGCTGATAGCCATAGCTTCTTCAAGAAACATTTGGCTCTTAGCAAAACTGGGTATACTGGCTTGCAGTACAGTAAACCAGTCGCTTCATTCTCCGGTGGATATATTTGCCACCGGTGATAGTTAGGATTAAATGAAACAAACCATATAGGATACTCAACACAGTGTTCAGTATGCACTCAGTTATTATTACTTACTATGCTCACTTTATTATATTGATTCCTTCTTTACAATCCATGGCTAGGTAAAAATTGAATGCAGATAACATTTATGTCCTCTTTTTCCTTTCAAAACTTTTGCTTCGAGTAATAACAGTCAATATCTATCATGAGAAAATACCTGGATATTTCTTTTTTCTTTAGTGCATATATTTTCTTAGCCCAACTCTTTCTAGTTGCTCTTAAGCACATGGTGTTCTTCTAGAAGCTGTTTTAAAAAAAAAAATTCCTTATAAGCCTTCTAGGGGGTAATAAGTGAGAGTGAAAAATAGTTTGACCCCAAAACTAGTCACCTGGAATTTGAAAATAATTGATTTTATGCCTTAAATCTAAACCACATTATAAAATTAGATCTGAAGTATTGTATTGTCCCCCTTTCAAAGTTTGTGGAATTGTGCGGAAGAGGAAAGTAAATCCATAGCCATTGGGTTCCATCTTAAAATTTTCTTTAGTTCAATTGGATTTTCAGCGTGCCCTGTGCCTACTGTCTCCATTTAAGAAATGATCAGAAATGCTTATCAATACCCATTACTGTTGGCTTAACATGGCTTTACTTTTGTCTACTTTAGTCGAAATGGATAGTCTTTCTGAACTATCCCAGCAAGGTGCCAATCACGTCAACTTTGGCCAGCAGCCTGTCCCAGGGAACACAGCTGAGCAGCCTCCGTCCCCCGCGCAGCTCTCCCATGGCAACCAGCCCTCTGTCCGGACCCCTCTACCGAACCTGCACCCTGGGCTTGTGTCAACGCCCATCAGTCCTCAATTGGTCAACCAGCAGCTGGTGATGGCTCAGCTGCTGAACCAGCAGTATGCAGTGAATAGACTTTTAGCCCAGCAGTCCTTAAACCAACAATACTTGAACCACCCTCCCCCTGTCAGTAGATCTATGAATAAGCCTTTGGAGCAACAGGTTTCAACCAACACAGAGGTGTCTTCCGAAATCTACCAGTGGGTACGTGATGAACTGAAACGAGCAGGAATCTCCCAGGCAGTATTTGCACGTGTGGCTTTTAACAGAACTCAGGTCAGTTTTATTCTTTTTGGAATGGTTCTCTCTCTTTTTCTCTCTTCTTTCTTTGGTCCCAATTTTTTGCTAATGCTCATTCTTTTGCTCTATGCTCTTATTTTTTTACTCTATGCTTACTCTTTTCAATCCTTCTTGTTGTGTGATCATATTGTCTGTTCTTGATGGTGCCTAAGTCTTATCACTCCTTTCCCTATCATAAACCTCCTCTACCAAGAGCTACGTACAGATTGATCTTGACTCAGGGGCTTTGAAAGAATAAATTCAATATTGAATATATTTCAAACTGGCGTTACCTATGTTTTTACCTAATGAGGTCATAGACTGTTAGTAGTAGCAGGTTGAGAAAAGTTTCATGACTTGGTCAAGGCCATTGGTAAGACTCCAGGCTTCTAGCCTACTATCTTCCCCCTGTTATCCCCATATCAAGCATGAGTATATAAACATGCCCTGTTTAAGTTCCTCTACAACTTTCTGGAGAAAAAACAAAACAAAACATATTGTGAGACTCCATAGCAATTTCTGCCATTTAATTTGAACAGCCATTTGGGGGAAAAATATATGGGGTGTGTGTTTGTGTGTGTGTGTGTCGGGGGGGGGGGCTTATTAACATAAAATGTTTCTGAGCTTTGTCCTCTTCCCTCTTTACATTATTGTTAGTATTCCTTCAAACTTCATTCTTTAGATCAGAGATCAGCAAACCTTTCTGTAATTGTCCAGAAAGCAAATATTTCAGGCTTTGAGGGCCATCAGGGCCCTGTCAGGGTGTGGGTAGCATGGTCACAGCCAGGGACAATAGGTGAATGGATGCGGGTGTGGTGGTGTTTCAGTAAAACTGCCTATAAAACAGGCCCCCTGGGAGGTTTGGCCTGAAGGCCTTAGTTTGCTGTCTTTTCACTGAGACCTGCATATACCCCTGTGTTCACACCTTTGTCCTCTTGGGCAAATACCTGTGAGGATATATATTATCAGCACAGAGGATGTTTAGAGGGACCTGGAGAAAGAGTGATATATGATATGAGAAGGCCTAAGATGAAAAGTCCTAAACCAATTCTATTAAATTGTAAATGAGAGGGTTTTTTAAAAATTTCTTTTTTTGGAAATTAGTATGGTATATATGGTGTTTATTTTTGGCCCAGGCACACTAAAAAAAGACAAAAGAACATGTAACTTTGATTAGAAATGAGGACATTACATCCTTTCAACTTCGTTGTTTTACCAGGGTTCTTTTCTTTTGTCAGGTTTTTTTTTGGACTGACTCATACTTTCCTTTCATATTTAAGTTATTTTGTTTATTACGTGATTATAAGAATAAGATTCTGGTATAAAAATAATCTAGTATTAATTACTTGCTGGCAGAGTTTCCATACCTAGGAGAATCCCAGCAGTGACTTATTTTTGGCTTGCCTTAACTGGATTGAAAGTTAGGAGGCCTGACAAAGCCTTTAACTCAGTGTTTGTTTTCATTTTCTTTATGTTTTTTTTGTTTGTTTTTGGGGTTTTTTGGGTGTGTGTGTGTGTGTGTGTGTGTGTGTGTGTGTGTATCATTTGTCTTTTTAAAAGGGTACTTGCAAAGGGTAATTTCTCAGGTTAGTATGATTTTAACTAATTTTATATTTTTACCACTTAAAAATGTTAATTAGTGGCTGGTAAATTTCATGACATTTATATCAGTTGGGAAGTTATTATTTAAAAAATTAAATGAGTGAATGAATCAAAAGTCAAACTTCTAGTTATCCTGTGTCTGGCAGCATTCTTTATTTTTGTAAATAGCAGTAACTGCTAGTATTTCTCAGTAGTGGGCAAAAAATAGGTCTCTTCATAAATGATCAGTAAAATGTTTGTCAATTTAATTGAAAGCCCACAAAGACAACATTGACATAAACGCAAATGAAATGCAGATTTGCTAAGAAGTGTTTTAAAAACTGAGCAAATTGTTATTTCTTAAAGCACTAAGGAATCTGCTTTAAGAAACAAGGAAATGAAATAAGAATGTATTTTATATGGTGAAGAATGACAAGGTCTTAAAGCACTAAGGAAAGTATTTTACACGGTGAAAAGTGACAAGAGAGTTTAGCTGAGGGATGTGTGAAGTCACTATCCATCTGTACGGTTTTTCTTCTCTTGGGTTATGATGTCACGCCATTACTCTGAAGGGTTGACCATTTGTCCTGCCTTTGGTTCCCACATTGGCTAATTCCATGGGTATCTCTAGGATTTGTTGCTGGAAAGAAGGCAGAATTCTCTCTTTATACCATAGTAATCTCTTTAAAAAGACAGTTATCTCTGTGGTTAAAACACCAAAAACAGTGACTTAATTTTTCTGAGGCTGGTAGGGGAATGAAAACAGTGACAGCCTCAGTACCAAGCTCTCTTTAGTAATAATAGCTAATTTAGAAAAAGTTACTACCATAAAAAATTATTTGGAGCCCCGGGTGATAGAGAGATTTGGTTTTAAACCTGTATATTGGTAATTGGTACGCCTGAGTCGAAGTGGATATTGGCCATATTTGAAGCTGTTTTACTTCAGTAAGAGTAATTTTCTATGTATATTTAAGTGTTCACTTTTTGGGAACGAGCTTTTGAACATGCAAGCATGCGTGTGTTTTTGGTGGTCATACTTAAAAACCACACACGCGCGCACGCACACACACACACAGCTGCATTTATTTTAATGATTATACATTCATATGAATGCATGTAGTGTGTTTATTTCGAAGTGTATGCATTTCAATAAAAGCAGGTGCAGAGTGAGAGTGTATGGTGTGAGTGTGGCGTACGAAAATACACATGCTAATGCATATGTATAGGCAAGGAGCTCTGCAGAGTTAAATCGCACATCACACATTTGCGTGCACTTACTACAATGTGCAATTCCAACTCCGAGTTTTAAAAAATTAACGTAAAATATGTACATGCAAAGGCAAAGTTATATGATATGATCGAATAAAGAAATTGGTAACCTATAAAGAGTATTTTAAAACATTAATATAATAGATAATGCTGTTATGAGTTGAGAGTATTTTAGTCATTGACAGTTCTGTGCAACTTTAAAATCCTGGATTTCATGTTTTAACTCTTCACTGGAGAATTTTCTCGTCATCCTAATTGGGTCTCCTAAAACCCCTCTCTTAAGACTTTCACACGTGACTATTAAAAAAAAAAAGTTTACCTTTTCTGAAAATTTATGGTGAAATTTATATAATTACTTGTTCTAAGGACTTTTTCCCCTTCTAAATTGATGGGCATATGTGCTTTAATTGCTACCAAAGGTACCAGCTTTTAGCATATGTCATTCATTCAGTTATACCTACTTGATGTCTTTTTAGTGGAAACCTATGGCTAAAAATAATTGTCGAAGCGTCTAGATTTATACTTTTCAGTTCACTTCCCTATATTATTGCTATTTAGGGATTGTGATAGAAGCAAATATATTTGTTCGTTAGTGCCTTTAAAAAATTAAAAAAAAAAAATCCAGAATCTAACTCTGATCCCATTCTGTGGCTCTTTTTTTTTTTTCCTTTTTTCTCCCCACACCCCTTTGGCACACTTTATTTTCCAGTAAAATAAAGAATGAAGATGGATTATTCAAAACTGATAACAGTAATGGACCATCATGTAATGTTTTATTGAATTTGAGTTCTGTAAATTATGTGGTGGAGAGAAATTTGCCTGCTTAAGTATAACAGAAATTGCTACTGTGTTCCTATAATTCTTCACAGTGTAATTTAAGGAAAGTCCACTATCCATATCACTATTGAATAAAAGGTAAAAAGGTGCTATTACCCCAACGTGACAGCTCTCGTTTAGCCTCCCAAGCGACAGAGATAAATGCGTCTGCTTATAACTTACTTGGCAGGCGTCCAAGGTAGTAGGTGGAGTTGAAAATAGTCTTTCACCTGGACATGTGATTAAAAATTCACAAAACAACAGAGGTAGGTAGTCTTGAAGAATATTCTACTTATTTTCTTTTTAGGGAGGGAGGTTTCATAAAATCCTGTTTTCCTTCTGAGGGCTTTGAAGTTCCATGAAGCTGATAAAATCTATTTGAATCAGTGATTATGTTCAAAGAGGAGACAAACGGGAGGCCAGACAGGCCTTTTGTTCAGATTGGCAGTCTCTTTCGCTTATCTGCTGTTTTAAAGAATTCATAATTAGCTTTTGGAAGTACTGATAATATTTATTGAAGGTTTTTTTCTTTCTTTTACAATTACTAATGAATTTTACTTGTAATAACTAGTAAACTCTTTTTGGAATGTAAAAAGGGTTTAGGAATTCATCACTAAGTTCACTAAGTGAAGAAAATTGGAATTCTCCCTTAACCCCTGTGCAATGACAATGCAGAATAATTTTCTGTTTTTATGTACAGAGCACATAGTGCATTATTTGATGATGTAAAGTCCCAATGAAAAGCAGCTTCTCATTTAATATAATAAAATTAATATTCATTAGTTGTTGGTAACTTACTACATAACATACAAATTCTCAAGTTCTTTTCGGAGGCAAGAATGATGATTTTGTTTGACTTTGTTCAGTAAGTTCATTGAGCACCTATGATCCACAGTACATGTTTTAGTCCTGGTGTTTTAGTATACTCTCTAAGATAGCAGGTAATGTACATGAAGAGCTTGACATATTATTTTTTTAGCATGAAGAAAAAATTTTGGTAATAGATCCCTCGTACTCTGCCCCATGGGGGATTGCTACAAATGACCTTGATCTAAGTCTGGACTATATTTTTGACTACGGGATATGGGAAACGGGCCATGTACATCTTGAGTCTGTAAATGCAACCACTCACATAACAACTTGAACGGGGCCAGAACATGCATTCTCATATTCAGATTCTAAAGTCATTTTGCATACAGAATTATTCTCAAGTGACATGATTTTTTTTTTTTTTTTTTTTTTTTTGGTAATTAACACATTCTAATCAAAATATTTTCTAACAATATTTTCAAGCATTTCCACCAGGGGGCACTCCCCTCATTGAAAGCCTGGGCCAAAAAAAAAAAAAAAAAAAAAAAAAATCCAAAGGTTTCTACAACACCTGACAGTGTCTACACTCACTGCTTTAGAGCTCTTTGAGTGTTCCAAGATTCAAAATATTGCTTTAGACCTTAGCATAGTGCAAGCAGAAAAACTTTACTTGCTGCAGTGGAATAATTAAGTGGAAATAAATGCTCTGCCCCTAAA
Source organism: Prionailurus viverrinus (assembly GCF_022837055.1). Classification (NCBI taxonomy): domain Eukaryota; kingdom Metazoa; phylum Chordata; class Mammalia; order Carnivora; family Felidae; genus Prionailurus; species Prionailurus viverrinus. The sequence continues at coordinate 23,426,401 of NC_062569.1, forward strand.
ACACTTTATATGCTCAACTGGGAAGTCATGCCAATATCAAAATATGGGAAGAGGAAATTTTAAATTCTCTCCCAAGTGATGTGTTGTCTTCTACTTTAAGCACGCAGGATTGACTTAGTTTCATGTTAACATGACTTGATAGAGAACATTAATGTATTTTTTCATGTGTTTGCTTTTCTCACTATAGTTGTCTGCTATCTCAGAAAACATTTTTAATAGAGATCATACAATATTTTGTTACTTGAGATTTATAAATGTCTAATTTCAAGGTTCCCAAATACAGTGACATCCTAAATATCTGTAGGATCCTTTTGACCTAATCTGGTTTTTTTAAATTATTGAACAGTTAGTGTAGATGAACATCTTACATAGCACCATGTAACTTTTCATTGAAGGCTTACTTTGATTAAATTAGTAATTGCCACTAAAATTTGCCCATGAGTAGCATATCTTGTTCTTGAGTTTCTATCACTCATTTACAATTTTTTCCTTTTGTGGTCTGAATACACGTAATTAATCCACTTAGTAAATGTTTATTAAACACTCATGTGATAGGCATTGTGCTGGGATGACAAATAGGAATATTAGGTTATTATGCTCAAGGAAGTGAGAGCACTGTATTTGTCTATAATGTACCTTTCTATCTCTTGATTTCTGTGTGGTTCACATATATTGCTTTGCCAGGCACATTGTTTTAATACGTAACAGTTGGTGGGGAAAAGTAGAGACCCAGGACTATTTTTTACACCTATTTTCAAGCATTTTTTGAGACCTGTATTTTTTGGTTTCAGTGTGACACATCCAAAACAGTCAATCTAATTAGTTGGCCTTGTGCAAATTAAATAGCTGGATGATTGACTGCCTGTTTGACTAAATTTTAGTTAAATTGACTGGATGTTTTATTCCTGTATAAACACAGTTGCAGCATTACTTGTCAGTATTATGAATGAAGGGACATGCACCCTTCATTCTTCAGTCACATTTCTTACGGTAAAACAAAGTTTGGTTCCCCTTTCCAGACCAAGTGAGAGACTAAAATTTAGCAGTAAGCCCCCGAGCCTATTGGAGGCTCTTTTTAATAGCAGCCTGTTCAAATCATTTTTAAAGTGGACCATGGTTTTATACTCTCTGCATCCAAGTGTTCTATTTGGACAATGTGGTACCTTATCCCCGAAGAATTAGGAACAAAATTAGGTTTGCATTTGTAGGAAGCCATGAAAACACCCAAATGTTATCATCTTTGGGCTCACTCGTTTTGATATGAAACTTTGCCTCCCCTTTCCCAAATGTGCTCTTTCACCATCTCTGCAGGGCTGCTGGAAAGTGAAATTTACAGATTATATGGAGATCTTGTCAACATTTTATTTCGAACTGTACTGTGATAAACGGATACTCTGGCTAAACGTTGAAGGCAAACGTGTCCTGGTATTCCAGGCATTATTTCATGCACAAGATAGAACAGGTTAAAGGCTGCTCAGTCCTTATCAAATGGACAGAAAATTTTTGTAATCATTCTATTTCATATAATTCTTTAAACAAAAATGAGGAAACTCATTCATTGTTGAAAAGCTTCTCCTAAAAATTAAAAAAAAAAAATTGGTTGACAATTCATGCTCTAGTATTTAGGGAGAGGGACACCTTAAAGGAGTTTACAATGGTTTGTAAATTTCTTCTATTACTAATAAAGACTTCTATTCCTTAAGAAATTCAGTAACTACAGAATTTGATAGTGTTCTTTTCCTGGGCATGTTATGATGGATTTTTGCAATGTAAATATGGGGTTACGTGTTTCAGATTTAATCAATGTTTTCTGAAGGTCAGAATTTCAACCTGTTACCCAGAGCATGACAGTATTTAGAATTTTTCGAGAGAGTCTGTATACTTTCCTTGAATGGTAGATACAAAGAATCACTTGTCATTGACTCTTAATTGAAAATTAAGGGATAACTTAAAGTACTGCCTGTGAAAACGTAGCATAAATCTTAGATGATGCTTTAGTAATACTCTTTTTCTAACAATTCATCTTCTGATACTCTCTTTGAAAGTTCTACTTCTCTAGTAGTAGCTTTGTATCTTTATGTATTGGGCTGTCAGCCTTCCACTGCCTTTGTCTAGGCAGCTTGAGAACTATACAGTTCAATGCTGTTGTATTATGAGCATTTCATTTATTCTTAACTTCGCTCGATCGTCTCTCTGTGAAAGATTTCATGGCAAGTTAAGCTACTCAAAGGAAGGAGACCAATTAGGCAGCTTCAGTTTGTGTTACACGTAAAGCAGATGCTTAATAAAATTAAGAATACAATTGAGGCTCTCTCCTCTTTACCACTTCAAATGTAACTAATACATTTCTATGTAGAATTGATGCTTCTGACTGTTCATTTTCTAAACAGAGTGGAGAAGGAGAGGGAAGGATCACCGCTGGCTGGGCAGAGCTCAGGAGCAAGCTCACCCTGTGCCTTTCATTCCCTGCAGGGCTTGCTTTCAGAAATCCTCCGAAAGGAAGAGGACCCCAAGACTGCATCCCAGTCTTTGCTGGTAAACCTTCGGGCTATGCAGAATTTCTTGCAGTTACCAGAAGCTGAAAGAGATCGAATTTACCAGGATGAAAGGGAAAGGAGCTTGAATGCTGCCTCGGCTATGGGTCCAGCCCCCCTGATAAGCACACCGCCCAGCCGCCCTCCCCAGGTGAAGTCTCCTGTGCTCTTTGCCCTTTTTCTTTTTCTTCTTCCTTCTCCTTCTCCTCCTCCTCCCTCTTCCTCCTCCTCCTCCTTCTCTTTTTCCTCTTCTTTTTAATGTCTGAGGAAGAATCTCAACAAGAAATTGGAAAGATAGATGAATAGATACCAATTTTTCTAAAAATAATAATTCATAGAGTTGCTTGAGGAGAATTTGGTCCCAAATCAGTGATTCTGATATAAAAACAATAAGCTACTAATTAGAGGAAAGAAAATTGCTTTCTGTTGCTTCCTTTTGGGGGTTCTTTGGGGGTGAAAAGTAGTCTTTAAATGGGATGTTTGTCTCTACTACTATTATTAAGTACAGAAATATTTTAAGCTCAATACGAGAAAAAGCAATAGTCCATTTTATCCCTCTGAGTTTTAGAACTGCCGTTTGAATAGTGAATAAATAAAAATAAATAAATAACTCCATTTGTATTTATGCTTTCCAATACGAACTGCAGCTGGTACCAATTACACATCATCTCGTTCGTAATCTTTCATAATTAAGTTTAATACAATCCTTGAAGGCAGCTTTAAATGGTGCTGATAAGGAACGCTATCCATATTCCCAGAAATGGGCACATTCTCTGTTTTTCTAAATTTTTGCACTTTTAGAAAAGACAAAAGTCACCATGCATTTGGAAGTAGGGACCTGTATGGGGGCCTGACTTTGTGTACATGTATCTATATTTATAGTTTTTAAATAGAGTTTTAAAGATAACCTTGTAATTATTATGAGAATTAAAGTTAAGTTGATTTGCAGTACAAACTCGTAGAGAAAAGTTTGATAATTGATTAGACTTCAAATCAATAGGCAAGTATATTTTTTACACATTTAATTTATAGCATGTGCAACTCTTAAAAATAAGGTCAGCTAAAGCTGGATCAAAACTGAATATGGGAGGCACTTCAGCTCAGGTCACAATCTCACAGTTTGTGAGTTCGAGCCCCGCGTCGAGCCCTGTGCTGACGGCTCAGAGCCTGGAGCCTGCTTCGGATTCTGTGTCTCCCTCTCTCTCTGACCCTCCCCCCTCACACTCTGTCTCTGTCTGTCTCTCAAGAATAAATAAACATTAAAAAAATTTTTAAAAACTGAATATGGAACATAAAATATTCATATAAGGTCATCATGAAATTGTATTTTGATGTTAATTTCTTTCCATCAATAGTAAAAAAAAAAATTCCCACCTTTCCAAGTATGGAAATATAGAAAAATCTCATTCAACACTAAAAATGAAATTGCCACAGATAATAACTTCATCAGTAAAAAATAGACATAATATTCAGCCACTTGTTGAGGTCCTTAAGCTGTACGTTGTAATGTTCTGAAATGAATCTTTTGTGGAAACATCCAGAGTTCGTTTTCTCCATTTTATGTAATAAAAATCATTCGGTCTTGATGTCTATAGGCACAGAGTGTAAGGAAGTCATTGCTGTAATTGTGAATAAGAAAGTCATGGGTCTCTAGCAGAGAATAATGATATTTATCTGCATGTATACATATCTACCTGTCTACACATACAGTTACTGAATTTGATCTGTAAAGCCTTCCTTAAAATATGTTTTTAAGAAAAAAAATGCAGAATTCTTTATGTATATATGTGTATACATACATATATATGTATATGTGTGTGTGTGTGTATATATATATATATATATATATATATGGTTTTTAGAAAGTGATTAAACAAAAAAATAATGTACTTTGGACTTGGTTTAACACTTAGTTTGTGGTGTTTAGAGTTAATGCACCATCGTTAGTTAACTTTGCTTCTATAATCGTCACAGAAGGCCTCTGGGCAAAGAGTTATTTTACTTATCACTTAATCTGCAATACTAACAAAAGAATTGCTTACTTAAGATCAGTATGAACTTCAGCATTAAGCTGTTTCTTTTTTCTTTTTTTTTTAATCTAAATATTTGACTTAGTAGTTCCTTAAGACAGTTTTGTTTTCTAATATTTCTGTGATTTTAATGCTTTTGTTTTTTCTAATGTGATTCTGCTATCCTTATTCATCAAGTTTTTCCTTTAGCCACATTTACATTAATTCTTAAGTGGTATTTCTTTTCATATACCATTAAGATACTCTTGGGTAGCTTTCTTATATATACATCTAAAGACTATGTCTGCTGGTAAGTTGGGAAGAAAATATAATTTATTTTGGCCTGCATTATTGATTAACTAGTTGAGCCACCCTTAGCTTTATTTGTTTGTTCTCAAAAGGGGTTGAGACCAAGCCCATAGCGGGGATACCCAGCCAACGATGAACATGTATGTAAAGTATGTAGATACCACAGATTCTTAGTGAAACTCTTTCAAAGGAAAACAGTTTCTGTTAATGCAGAATTACTAGCCCTCTAACCAAATTCCGAAATGATTATCAGATGTGTGTAATTTTAGTTCACTGCTCTAATATACATCTTCAAGTATCTTAACTTGCCTAAGAATCCCTTTTGCATGACTTAATATTATTTTAATAGAGCTCATAACCACTTTGTCCACCTTTTACCCTTTAACAATGACTTTCTGAATTAAATTTTAAGAACTTTCAAATGTATTAAAAGTATTATCAATGTGAAATGAGTACTTAAGATTTGGAAAAATGTGTTCTCCAGCAGCAGAGTTAGTATAGTTTTGCAACAGTTGAAATGGAACCAATACACCATACTTAAGGTTTTAATATGTTTATTACAAGTGATTAAAATGGAAGGGGAAAAAGGACAAAACCACAGATACAGAAACAAACTGCAGAATTTTATCTTTTTTAATTTTATATTTTTGACAAAGAGGAGTCTATCATCCCATTTCATTTCACCGTACAGGAAGAGATTCAAAACATATTTTGAGACAAGTCTTTGGCTTGGTTTGGAGCCGAACCCTGATTTCTTTCTAAAGTACTGCTTTTCAAAGGCAGAGGTCTCTTATGGCTCACAGGAGACCAGACTACCTTTAGGCCTGAGAGAGCTGGATTCTCTTCCAGCTCCTTCCCTGTAGAGTTGAGGTCACACAGAAGATGATTGATGTTATATTTTTAAGAGCGAGAGAGAGAGAGAGAGAGAGAGCACACAAGTAGGGGAGGGGAAGAGAGAGAGGGAGATACAGAATCTGAAGCAAGCTCCAAGGCTCTGAGCTATCAGCCCAGAGCCAGACACGGAGCTCAAACCCATGAACCGTGAGATCATGACTTAAGCCAAAGTCGGACACTTAACTGACTAAGCCACCATGGTGCCCCCATACAGAGGATGATTGAGATATCTTCCCAAGGTCATACCAGACTAAGGACCTAAACTATTGAGTAACTTGGATTCTAAATTATCTTTAAGAAGGCTCTTCCCTGGTTTTAGTCAGGCCCCAAGTTTTATTCCAAGGAGTACTTCCCTGGGAAAATCTAGGCCAACCTCAGATATCACCAGAGCTCTTGGCTGGCTGCTGCCTAGGTGAGATGCCCCTGGTGCAGACCTGTCCCTTGTGCCTCAGTAGGGGCAACTGTGCCATGGGCTCTGTCCTCTGTCGGCGGCAGTTGGCTCTGGGCCCAACCTACTTGCTGAAAGCCTATTTTCATAACTTATGTTTTCCAATTAAAGAAATAAGAATACTTTGTACTTGATAATGGTTTCATAGTTCTCTAGCACCCTCATGCACGTTAGTTCATTGAATCCTCATTTCAACCTTTTGGTAGGAGAAAGAGGAAAAAAAAAACAAAGTTAAGACTTTGTCAATTTTCACGACCCCTATTTAAGTCTTTTGCTTTTTCTCCACACCTCAGGCCACCTCTTCAAAATGCAAACATTTTAGGAAGGGGAAAATGAAACGTGGGGACTTTTTCTGTTTGTCATGGAGGATGGGAAGTTTTATTTTTAGATTAGGAAGAGGAACACATGTGAGAACATTCTCCTGATACAATATGTTAAATGTTTGGCAAATGCTCTGCTTTTGAAGACTTCAGACAGTTAGGCATTTCTGAAATTGTGGAGAGAGTAGCCCTTTCCAAACTTTGTTCGTATGAAAATGTCTGGGGGAACCCAAACCCTCCAAAGCTCCCTGGTCTTAAAGTTTCTTTTCTGATTATGGTTAGCAAATTTAACAAATGAGTTTATAAGAGGACTTTGATTAATAATAATTAGTGATTATTTTCTGGGACTTGTCTGTTCCATGGAACAGATCAGTTTTAAGTTGATGATTTCTGTTTAGGTGTGTGCTTATTTGATTTTATTTGTGTGTTTCAATATGTGTGGCTTTTAGAGTTAGCAATTTCTGTTTCCATAAGGACTGTTTGAAAGCCTCTAATTACCAAGTTATAACTTATACATGAATTACACGATTATTTTTCTTATATTTTTACATCTCTTTATGTAATTCTTTAGTCTCTCCTGAAGAAAGATGGGATATTTCATAACAACATTAGAAAATGTCAAAAGTTCCTATTAGCAGTGTATAATTTACATAGTGGCTGCACCCTGCCGTCTCTTTACAGCAAAGTCTTCTATTATGTAATGAAACATGGCTTCAGCCATGGGCACTCAGTTAACATCGGATAAAAGTTTTGTTATGAATCACGTGGCCAGCATGATTTTAAGATCTTATGTGCTTATAAGATACTTCCCATTAACAGTCATCTTTTAAAATAACTAGAGGACTTTATAACGTCCGGATTAGGAAAATAATTAATATTGTTCCTAAAAAGAACAGAAAGAAAAGTAGCATGAAAAGATAGGACCATGATATTCAAGACGGTGTTAATATATAAAAATTTAAGAATGGGGACCATTTTCTGTCACTGGTAAAAGTACTTCAAAACAGCACATTCCTTATATAACAATTCCAAGAAAACATCTGTAGTTTATATACCTTGACAAATAAATTCAGGTTGGATTACTCCGGGTAATAACTGAAGCAGATAAAGCCGTTAGCTAAAAATTAGACATTAATGAGCCTGACTCAGCAAAAGGCCACCAAAAAGCAGGTCCAGCATATCTTTAAAAAGTAAGAGTTTTTCCAAATAAAGAACTCTTGTATAACATCATGACCTCGGTATAGTGCAGTGGTTTCTAAAATAAGCATTAGCATTAGACAGACTTGAGTTTAGAGCTCATGTTGCCTTATGAATAAATCACTTCTTTGTTTTAGGAGAGTTTTCTCAATTTTCAACAGGGGCAATACTAGTACGTACTCGGGCCTGTTGTGCAGGTTAGAGCTAATGTACCTGAACGTGATGCCTAGCATATTAGAAACAACTAATAACTGCCAGCCTTTGTTATTACCATAGTTACTGTTAAAACTACGACCAACTTTAATTGTGTGTGTGTGCGTGCGTGTGTGTGTGCGTGCGCGCGCGCACACGTGTGCACTAGGTGCTTGCAGGCACTCCCTCCTCCATCAACGAATCGTACATACACTGATCAGGACCACAGTAGAGTTCGTTTTGAGTAGTATGTATGAGGTAGGTGGCATGTATATAGTACCCAGAGTTCGTTTGCCCGCAGGATTCGATGCATTCAGCGATCCATGGAGAAACAAAATAGAATTTTCCTGGAAAACTTGCGTTCTCCTGCACAGATTTTAGTGAAATATAAAGCAGACCCCCGTGCTTGCACCCTGAGCTCACTTGGGAGGGTATAATCGCAGAAGCTCCGATTCTCAACTGCTTCCCCGGCGCCGCGGTAATGAGGGAGTAGCACACCCTACCTTGATAAAAGCTATTCGGAAAGCAACTGCATTTGTTTTACCTCCTGTGCTATTTGCGGAGAAGAGCTGAAGAGTAGTTTGTTTTGCCTGGAATGAACTACTTTATGAATTTTAATGTGTGATATAATATTAAAAGCTAAACCAGGATTAACGAAGATTTTTTTTTGTACTAAGCTAAAATAGTACTTAGTAGAGTGAGGTAGAAAAGATTTTCGTTTCCATTTTTACCTGGGGAAAAATTCAGCTTTCATATTTTTGAAAAGCTGTCCAAGTCAGTTCCCCTTAAGCAATAGCTTGTGCTTAGGAAAAAATGTGATTCCAGAATTCTAATAGCTTATCTATGATAAGATACATATCTGAGCCAACAAGATGATAAAGAAAAGCTTTTCTAAATATTTTTTTAAATGAGTGATAGAGTTTCTTTATATTTTAAAAAAAATTGTTGCTCTAATTTTTTTTTTTCAGTTTTAAAGGTTTCGTCTGTACACCTTTTCCACTTTTGATTGTGTTGCCTACTAGGAAGCAGTTACTTGATTTTTTTTTTAATGATTTGAAATTCTTGCTTTTTGGTTCCAGTTGAAATTGCTTTATTAAAAAAAATTAAACAGAAGAAATTTTTAGAAACCAGATCACAGGGTTGAAACAAATGATTATAGCCCACCTCAAAGATAAATTCTTAAACATAGTTTTTACAGAAGAATGACAATTATTTTAAAAACAAACTGAAACAAGTTTCCAAAGCCTGCTTCCTTAACTATTGCTAAGCAGATTGCTACCAAGGAACTTTCTTCCAGTGTACTGGACTTCATGCCCCCATTTCCATAACATTCAATTTTCAAAGCGATTGAAATGGCTTTTCTTTTCTCTTTCATTTAAGCAGTGAGAAAAATAGGTATTAAAAGAGACCCCATGGGGTGATCAAATCTATCCTTCTGCCTCAAAGCAAGACCACCCCAGAGCAAAGTTGCGAATCTCACCAAAGCAACTTTGTAGGCAATTTATGGTAATGCTTTAACTCTTCTGGCTCCTAAAGTGGTATTTAGCAGATTATTGCTTCAAAGCCCCGTGTATGTTCTTAGTGGCCTCCAGTCGTTAATATACCTCCGAGAGTGCCCTTGCATTCTGGAGCCATAGAGCTGGAAGGGGCATTCTGGAAATCACACTTCCACGCTTGCCATTCCCATCTCCAGCTTATAGGTTAGTAGTGGCAAATGAGGTCTAACCAGTTGGTGACTTACCCTGCCTTACTCTCTGTGTCCTCACTTGGGCCTGTGGCCCACCCATTTCACAGCATCATCCTTTCAGTGCCTAGAAGGGTAGTGTCCAAGTGGAAGAATCTCGCTGCCTCCTCAAGTTAAGCAAGTTAAGGGTGTTATTTTGCTAACTGGCTAGAAGTTAGGAGGCATGTTTTAAAGACTTCTATTTCCTCTCAAGTGCAGAGGATTGAATTGCTTTAGGATAACCTCTGCATATCTTTTGATAACCAAATATTAACGGCGATTCTGGAAGATTTGCAGCGTGATTAAAAGGATGTATCATTTCATGACCAAAAAAAAAAAAAATCATTCATTCTGGAATGGACTTCATTTTCTGTTGCTCATTGTATATGTGAGGAATTGTCCAAGATGGTAACGGAAACCTGGGCTCTGGAAGGGATCCTAAGAAATGTGGCCCTTAGTGAGTCATTTTGCTGGGAGAAGCAGGGTCCTGCATCTGTGGTGACTTCATTTACATTTTCCCCAATTTCCTGGTAAAAAAGCAACGACATCGTTTATATGTAAAAATTTCCAGGCTGATTCACATGACTGCATAATAAAAATTAAATTAGGAGTTTTAGAAATTAATAATAGTTATCAATAAATTTTGAGGTTGAGATTTTATTTTTACCCCCAAATTTTGTGTCATTTTCCTGCTGATACCTGCTTATTGTTATTACCAAAGGCATTGATGCTAATTTTTCACTCAAGATTATTCATTTTGAATATATTTATAAAGTCACCAATTCTATAATATGTGTAACTTGTAGTAATGTTCTGTTAAATATTGTGAAACATTTTCTTATTGTCTGGTTCCACAAGTCAAAAGGAAATAGTTACATACTGGGGTGCCAGGAGAAGATGAAATAATTATACAGAACAGCTCGGACATGCACGTGTAAAATGCAACCAGCCTTTATGATAATTAAACAAGGCACTCTACCTGTTTCATGGATGGATAGAAGATTTAAATATGCAGCCTTGCAAATGGCTTTGTTATGGAAGATTTTAAAAATGAAACATAAGAGGAACAGGCATTGAAAAAAAGAGTCTAAAATTAAAAAGGCCATAGTATGTGATAGCTATTAGTGATGCAATTGTCTATTAGGCACCGGGCACCCAGTGAAGGTACAGCACTGGGCATTATGATTTTAATTGTGAATTTCCTTTGTTAGAATTGCAATGGACAGTAATTGGGAAACAATTAGTTTAGGGTTTTCCAGTCTTTGAAACTATTCTGTTTTCCAGAAAACTTACTTTATGATGCTCTAATTCCTGTTTGTCAGCTGGCAATTGCTGTCTTATTACCGATGCAATCACCTGTGACAATGTGACTTTCTTAACTTAAGCAATCTGATCTCGGGGTAATAACTAATGTTGAATGACTGCACTGTTGATCACCTTGATCATAAAAGGAACAACAGTGTCCAGTTTGGATGCCGAGCCTGAAAAGCTTCAAAACAATTTGGCCAATGAAAAATGACAGTCATGTTGAAAATGTTTTGTAGGTGAAAACAGCTACGATTGCCACTGAGAGGAATGGGAAACCAGAGAACAATACCATGAACATTAATGCTTCCATTTATGATGAGATTCAGCAGGAAATGAAGCGCGCTAAAGTGTCCCAAGCACTGTTTGCAAAGGTTGCCGCAACCAAAAGCCAGGTAAGAGCCTCTGTTAGGCACTGAGAATGTCGATCCGCGATGCCTGTGAAAATTTCTTTCAGAGGGGTGTCTGTTTTCAGTATTGACCCTACTGAATTGACCCTATTGCAGTACTGACCCTATTGCATCCGTGAGAGGTCAGAGTCTCCAGGATTATTGACAGAGCTCTGTGATGAAAAAAATACGTTGTTCAGATTCAGGCAGTAGATAAGTGGTTCTGTTTCCTCCCAACACCTACTCTCCAGACCAAGGATTTCTCGGTAACTCTCTGGGGTCAGTTAATAGTTGTTTTCAGAAGGATACTGTAATGTAGAGGCAATTTCTCAATGTGGTCTATTGTACTGGTGCAAGTAACTTGAATTACTATTGTTTCATTATTACTTAGATGACCTTGATCTCCATCCTAAGATACTGCAAACATAATAGTTTCTTCTGTTCCAACTCAGCCACCTGCATCTATTAGGTGCACTCACTAAAACAAACCAGCTCGCCCACCAAACAAAACTTTGCACATTAATGACCCTCATTTTTCCATAGATACATGATATGTAAGACGTACAGACTGAATTGCAACTAGAAAAACTATCCAAGTCTGGTAAATTATAAATGAATAGAAATGAATTGGAAAAGTTACAAGTCCCCACTAAACAAGATAAATACGTAACAAAGGACAGAAAATGCAGTCCTTTATCAGTATAATTTTCATATATTGATAATTTGTGCCCATCAAAAGCAGGGTCATCCATAGGAACAAACTTATAATTACTTCTAAACCTTTGTTCAAAGCCACAGATACTTTTTAAAGGACCAAAAGAATACTGAACTGTCTTCTCCTTTACAAAATATTTGGTAACAAGATCAAGGTGGGGATTTAGAAGCAGTCAAGGGCTCAGGTGAGATTTTAACAACTTGCAATTTTAGACAGACCCGTTTTCCCTATCATTAGTGAACTCTCCTTTGTAAAACGGCCTTCTTTGCTGCTGTCAACTTCTGATAAAAATATACAATTCTGAGAGTACTTACATTCACTGGATTGACTATACCATACTTTTTTTTTTTTTTTAGCTCTTCCTAAAATTTTTCTCTATCAGCATTAATCGTGGTACTTGATAGGAGTTTTGCTTTAGAAAAGGTTGTTCTTATTTAAGTTATAGACTGGTTGAAATACTTAAGGGATATCTTGGAAATGTTATATAAAAATGATTAAACTCAAGCTGTGGACTGTAAAAATTATAGCTTTATAGGCCACATGCCTGCCTACCCTTCAATCACTGTCAAAGTGATAATTTCTACAATAATATGTTTCTTTTATTGTGAGATTCTAAACATCAAGTGCTGTTTAAACATTAAACTGAATTGTTTATGTTAGTGCTGTACTCAGCGTGTCATACATCAGGCCACCGTAATCTCTCATGGAATGTAAAATTCTGTCATGAATCATGGCTTGTATATCGGAAATTACTGTAATTTTGATTGGAAATTACAGGGCTCTTGAAATGTTTCTAATTATGATAGAATGTTAGAGCCGCTTCAAACCTGTGTGCTTCTTCAGATGTCTTCATTTACATGCCAAGACTATGCATTAAGGAGAAATGTCCTGTTCTCCCTTTACCCCTCACCCACCCACCCTGCACGTTCTTGTTTGGGCTATTTAGTCTAATTATGATGAGGATCTCGTATTCAGACGTATATTATCTTGCCTTTCTTTCTGATCCTACATCTTTTCTGACCTGTCCAATTAAATTAGCAAGAACAACAGACTGGATCCCTATAGAGCCCCTTTCTCCACTCCCCAAAATAGATAAACAGAGAAACTAGGTGTGTATTATTGTAATATATGGGGTCAGCCTTAAAACATACAAAATACTAAAACTTTTTGATAACTGTCGTTTCCTTGCTTGTCATCTGTCCTTGAATTCAGTGGCATTTCCTCCCTCCCCATTTCCTTTCCGAAACGCAGAGCTCCTTTAGGGTTGGCAGTCCCTTTGCTACCTTCATCCTTTCTTTCTCTTAAATGATGTCTCCACATCTGCCCAACTGGGCTGAGTTACTGATGTGGGAACTCTTTAGACAGTGGCGGCAGTTGGTTGGTAACGTCATGTGAGTGCTGTTCTGGCGAGTTTTTTAAACATCCCAGCTCTCTGCCCCTGTCCTAAGAAGCTCCTCGTGAGTCTCTTTCAGCAAGTGTCGATTGGCAGCTTCTGGGCCTCTGCCAGGACGGTGTGTTTCCCAGAACCCCTTAACCTGATCCCTCGTTACTGAAGAAGGAAGAATCCAGGGAGCCGGTGGTTGGCTGTGGGGTCCAGCATAGTGTTAACTTTCATTCTCTCGGATACTTATTCTTCCTAACTTCTACTCTCCTGTAACTTCCCAACAGAGGATTTTTGTAGTTTTCTCTTTGTTGGTCAGTTTAGGTGTTAGCACTGCCCTCATTATGAAACTATGTAGAAAGATTTGCGATTCCTTAAAAATAACCAGTCCAAAAACTGTGTATATATACCACTTGGAAAAGTGTGACTTAACAAGGGAAGTTGTCACTATTTAAGTTCTGTTCTGCCATGATTTTTGTGAAGGAAATGGAAAAACCAGCAAATAACCCCCCCCCCCCCCCGCTGAAATCTTCGAACTAGATTGACCTTCTCGTGGTCAAAATTTTAACCTCTAAAAGAGCGATTTACTTCTTGGATGTATGCGTCAAGGCTTGTCAGAGTGTGGCAGAGGTCCCTGAAAATGACGTGTGTGTAAAAAGGGAAGAACAGAAGTCTTTTATCTCAGCCTGTCTCACTCCATCTGCTTCTGGTTCTCTGGGCTAGCTTACCTTCCAGCACCGTCTTTGTACTTAGACTCCACTGTGCGTTACGAATGACCTACATTTAATTCTCAGAGTAACCTTTTGAGCTGGGCTTGTTTTCCTCATTTTATACGCGAGAGTCACCGGACTCATGAATAGTAGAGCCAATCCTAATTTCTCGATTCTCTGCATCTGGCCTCCTATTTTAGAATTTCCTTGGGGTTCTAGGTAGCCTCAGTCCTGAAGTGATACCCTGCTCCAGGAAAGAGGAATTAGGGGTGTTGGACTAATTTGATCGAGGGAACGGTGAGAACTTTCCTTTCTTCATTGACGTTTCCATGGAATATGGGTTCTTACCAGAATAGGGTCCTTGGAATCCAGGCTTTTTCATGTCCCATTGTGCTAGGGGGAGATCCATGGGGGGGGATCCCCAAAGTAGGCTATGGTCCTGTCTGTATCACTGGTGTTATAATATTGAACAATTCTTTAACCTTTTTGAGCCCAAGATTCTTTTAACATGGGAGAAGGTCACATGCTACAATAGATGCAGAAGAGCTTCTAAATTATACAGCACTCTGCACAAATGGATAAGGTCTTATAATGTGCTACCCAAGGGGCTCAGACCTCTACACAGAGTGACTTCTTATTATCTGTGTATGTATCTGAAATACTTTCCATTTTAAACTAAAAGGTAAAGCTTTAGGTAGCTGGGAGGCAGTGTAATTATTTGAAAGTTTCCACGGTCCCAGAATGTTACGAAACCACACATATCACAGTTGGGCTATGTACTGACTAATGCACAAAGTATTTTCAGTAAAAGAAACCAACTCTGTGGATTCCACCATTTCACAGGTATTACATGATCTCTTCTTTTCGATGAGTAATAGAAATGGGATTGTTTTTAACTCTAATAGAAATGTCTGAATAAAATATGCAAGTAAAAACTGAAGGTAGGCTACTTTCTGTGCTTGGGTAGGAAAGCAGGCTAATGCAAACTTTAAAAAGATGATATGCTTTAAACATAATGTGAATAGCTCCAAATGAATACACTTTATATTCTGGGTATTCAAATAAGCAGCAGTTTTTCCAAGTGAATCATATTGGAATTTTATCAAACATTTAGTCTGATAACATTCAAATAATTATGAGAGCAGAATTCGCTAATTTTACTGTTTAAAAAAAATAGTTGATTTGGGTAATAACCATTACGGTAGCAAGGTTCAGTTACTGTTCATTGGTTATAGTGTTTTCATATGGGAGATGGAAATGGAATTTTTTCCTTAATGGTGGCAGATGTTGGAATCTAATTTTATTCCACAGCAAACCCCCTGAGAGCTCTGAGACTTAAGGTGTATGTCCAGCAAGGGGACATTAGCGGCACCATAGGCCTTGCCTTGTACATCGAATCGTTACATTGATTTTCGTGTCTGCAGAGGTGGGGCTTCCAGATACAGTAATACAGGAGTACAGGGCTTTTATGGGCCGGTGCTGCATCACCACTTGTGTTTAGAAAATGATTTCTCTCCGGTGCTTTATTGAACAGGGTATTTCTGTTAGGTAGAGCGACGGGATGATGAAAATTCTATCTGACTGAATATGACTGAGTATAATTTTTGGCACTCCCTCCCCACCAGTCCCGTACAGTTACAGGACTCTTTGCCTGCTACTGATAACAGCTAGTTGATAGGTATGGTTTTAGTGCTCAAAGAAGAAAAAAAGAAACAAAGTGGTTCTTTGCTTCTGCAAAAGACAGCACGACCAGTGGAAGAGACCAAATAATTTAAAGCCTTTTGCTTTCTTCCATTCACTCTTCCGACACTTTTGTCACCGAGGTTCAAAGCCTTTAGTGAGGGGAGCGAAGGGAGGGGGGAGTGGAAGAAAGAAGGAAGCTTTCGTGCATCTTTGTGGCCTTTGGGTTTGAAATTCTTAGATGGTGATTAGAATGTCTTAGATACAAGTACGAAGACATACCACGGATCAGTGGGGCTAGAAATGGGGCAAAAAAATGTAATTTTCATTGCCGGGGATAGCAATGCATAGTGACAAAATCCAGGGGGAAAAAAACCCACGGAACCATGATTGCATACTGTATTCCAGCATGTTAGTGAAGGCATCTTTTATTTTGTCAGAATTAAATTATACTTCACGGAAACTATACTTTGAAGCTCAGTGCTGATTCATTCTTTTGGAATGTTCATGCAACAGACTTTGCTGCAACACGATTTCACCTGTGTAGCCTCTTATTTAAGTCACAAAGGAGGCCCCTGCAGATCTGAGAGTCACGGTTTCTGTTATTTCTGGTGCCACATCCTTTTCTGGGAGTCTGTGGGATGATCTTTACATATTGTCCTCATAGCCCCTCCTCTCAGGCAAATCAAGTTTTCTTCAGCCAAGGTCTGAGGAGAGAACTGCCTCTTTACACACTCTCCATCTAGTGCTTTCTATTTTATTTTATTTTTTAATCTTTTTTTATTATTTTTTACTGGGTAGAGGTGATCCTGGGAGATACGGCTCAAATTTCCCTGAATCAGCATCCCTGGTAGAGAAAGGGTCAGAGAAGTACTTTGAGGGGAGAGCAAGGAGAGAAGCAAGACCACCCCGAGTGTAGCCACTTCAGCAACCTGCCCATGTGCCCATTAACACCCATGCGGGAGGCCCCCATACTGCATTCTTGAATGACAAGGATGTGGTGTTCCATCTGTCTCCCATTTAAGGTGTTCTGTGTTGATAACCACCTAAAAACCTCTCATGTCTAAATACCGGGAATCCATATTGGATTTAGTTTTCTAAAATGTAGGCCTGTTATATTTCTAGTTGGTTGCTAAATAGGACTATTGAAATCAACGGTTTTGTTTTTATTCTTTTTAACTTAGTTATAAAAAGACAATCTAATTTGTTTTAATGAGCAAAATATTTCGACACTTATCAACAAAAGATATTCGAGTGGCCAAAAGGAAAATAAAAAGGCTATCACATCATTCGCCATCAGAAAAATGTTAATTAAAGCCAAAAATATATGCCATATCAAATTCACTACAATAACTAGAAGTGAAAAGACCAAGTGTTAGTGATAGTGTGGAACATCTGAGAAACTCATACATTGCTGACCATGGGAATGTAAATGGTACAACCGCTCTGGAAAAGCTAGCAGTTTCTTATACAGTTAAACATACAGTAGTAACATGTGATTCAGTCATTCCACATATATGTATTTTCCAAGTGTACCAGTTACCAGCTTATTGACTCTCAGTTCCATATCTACATTTCATTGCCTGCTATATGATAATGGAACTGAATCCTATAGATAGTTCTCTTTTGCCAGATGGTACAATGGTAAGCTTTAGAAAGAAAGAAAGGCTTTCTCTTTCTGGTTCTGGTGTCCATCTCCCATCAGGCTCTTCAGTGCACACAGTTTTTTCTTGCAGTACCCAGTGGTCAAAGCATATGACCGCTGGGTACTGCAAGAAATCAACGGTTTGAAATACACAAATAGTGACAAGCTCCAACAGTTTAAAGGGTACATGATTGTATGTTTCACGATGCTTTTTGTTTCCTTTGTTTTAATTTTTTTTAATGTTTATTTATTTTTGAGAGAGACAGAGACAGAATGTGAGTGGGTGAGGAGCGAGTGAGAGGGAGACACAGAATCCGAAGCAGGCTCCAGGCTCCGAGCTGTCAGCACAGAGCCCGTCGCAGGGCTCGAACTCACGGAGCCACGAGATCATGACCTGAGCTAAAGTCGTACACTCAACTGACTGAGCCACCCAGGCACTAGTTTTAAGAGCTAGTTAAATTTGTGGATCTGAATATCAGCCTCCCTACAGTATAAAGACAAGCATATGTTTTATAAATCTAGGTTTTATAAATCTAGGATTCGATCGAGGAAACCCAGAATTAAGTAGAACACTTGCTCAATATATTTTTGGCTACAGAATCATGTAAAGGGGTATTTTTCCTTCTAGACACTTGATGCTATCTATTTTAAACAACTTGGACAGATTTTCAGTTGTCTTCCTGCCGCTTTCAAATCATTTAAAATGTTCATTTTGGGGATGCCTGGGTGAAGTTGAGCATCAGTCAGTTAAGGGTCCGACTCTTGATTGTGGCTTAAGTCATGATCTTAGGGTTGTGTGATTGAGCCCCACGTTGGACTCTGTGCTGGGTGTGGGGCCTGCTTAAGATATTCTCGATGTCTCTATCTCTCTTCTCCCCCCCCCTCCCCATATGCACTCTGAATAAATTAAGATAGATAAATAAATAAATAAATAAAATGTTGACTCTTTTCCCTTAAATTTAAAGTTAATTAACTATAATCATGTAAATACATTTTCCTCATTGACCCGTTTAATAAGTTAACCGTTACAAATATAGTCATAAGTCATTAAGCCTATTTTCTCCATCTTTCGAAAATGTCGCAAGAAAATTGTAGACAATATTGGGAAGGAATCCATTTGTAGATACCGGGCCAGCTCTTTAAAGAGGATCACCGTCTGAGGAAGTCCAAGGAAGGTTACCACAAGAGTGGGTCACTTTAAAGTAGTTCATCATACACGTTCTAAAGCACAAGTATACCAATTATGTATTTATAGAATCTGTTTTAATTGAGGCCACCTTTTGTCCTTAAATGTTAGTGTAAGTTGAAAAGCGTGGACTGAGTATCTGAGGAAGATCCTTTTTTGGAAGCTCTTGTATTATACGATAGGTTTTGACCCTTCAAGAGTGAGTTCTTCAGGGCAAGCTCAGGTAGCCACAAAATGGGAGCAGGGAAGAGAGCAAACCAGTGGGGTTTAACTCTTAAAAGCATTTAATCCTCAGGCTGCACGTAATTCTCTGACACTTAGCACATAACTGTAACACTGATACAATCCTTTCACAGACTACCAAGTTGAAAGCAAAAGCGTTTCCTCAGAAGTCTCAACAGTTGTCTTTTATGTTTTGGGTAGTAAAGGTAGGTTTTATTTTAGCTTTATCTTCTTTTTTTCCTCATATGAGAAATGAAAATAAAGGCCCTGTGAAATGAATGAACTATGAAAATGCATTTATGCAAAATGACAATAGAAAAATAGCTCTGGAAGAAACTGCACCATTAAAATTTCGCATCAAGGAAAGGTGCTAAGAGAAGGTTGGTAATACGAACCTAATGTGGATTTTTTTTTCTGTTCTGCCAGAATAATACCTTCAGTACCTTAAAAAGTAACCTTTAAGATTATTCGTTTTTAGACGTATAGTTGTTAAGCTTTTACACATGCAATTCTTTTGCATGACAAAACACAACAATGTCATAGACAACTCATGTAAAAACAAATGTATATATTTTAGAGATTAGTAGAAATACAGCCATTCTGTTGTGGTTTGTCACGAAATACCTTGTAAAAATAGAAGTTCCATCCTCTTTGGGAGTTGCCATGTTGTTAAATTGATGAAGTGGTCTTTTTTTCTAAGTCTTAATCTACGTCCGTTGTATGTTAATAGAGAATCTATTCTCCTTTGATCGCTTGCTTCAACAACTCCAGTTGCCTTTGTGTATTTTTTTTAACAGTTCCCTTTTGAACCAGTATGCTTCAGGAATTGGGTTTAAACACACTGTTTCATAAACTGCCAGCCTCCTCGGCCGCCTCAGTGCCTCTGATTCCGTAAATCAGATCATAGGCAGCATGCTGTCATATAATAAGGTGTCTGATCCTTATTACCAGTTTGTTGATGCACAGACTCCTTCAAATTGACCATTGCAACACATGGTTTCCCCTGAAACTAGCTGTGATAATTAGCGTGGTTCTAATGAGACAGAATGTCACTGATCTTGTGCTGAACTGTCGAGTATCGGCGCTACGGATGGGAACTGTCAGAGCCTGCCATCTGTGACAGCGCTTGGCAAATTCCAGTGGCAAGGTAGAGCATGCTCAATAGAGTATTTTCAAACAAATGGCCCTTTTCTTGACGAGGGCTCTGTATCCTGCTCAACTGGAAGAGCGTTTGCCCCAACTTTGGCCTACGCGACACCCATTTTGAGATCCAAATGTGAATGAACATGTAAATCTCTGTTCCGTGTGACATAAGAGAGGCATCTTTTGTTTAGCAGGTGAATTTGAAGTGGCATTGCTTCCCGGGATTTTCGACTCTCCCGATTGCCCCATGTTGTCAGTTAACAGGAAAGCAGTCATTTAAGATACTTTTCCCAATTTTAAAATCGCCTTGTTTAAAAGAGATTTGTTGGGAGTTGGGATGGCTCTTTGTGACAAAGCAGTCTGATTTGACGGAGAGAAAGGGGAAGGAAAAGAAATAGTTCCGAATGTGTATGGGAATACCCAAGTCGAATAGAAGAATTAAAATGGACAGGACACTTAGATCTGGAGGCTCCAGAGAGAAGTAGAGATTTTTTGCTAGACTAAAAGTCCAGCACTGCTTATCATTCCAAAATATGCTTTGTTGCTTTTTATTTCCTCCTCTCTGGCAGACCACACAGGGCTTGTTCTGAAGAACATTTTCACTAATCTGATCAGGCAGCCAAATACGCCGGGAAAACTGCTTTAATGATCCCACTAATTACCTCAAGTCAATATGAACTGTATTATTAGACTGAGGGAAAATATTCCATTAGGTCTCCCCCTTGGGAGTTTCTCCGCTTTGTGATGTCACTGAAGCCTTCACCCTCTCGCTTGTAATTAATTTTATTTACACACGCAGGCACGCACAAGGTCACACCTGCACAACCGGCGCTGGCCAGGGAGCTTGTGGCACTCCGGCTTAATCAGATCTGTCATAATTACCATTCTGCATGTTTCTGACACACGCTGTGAAATATTTCAATTTAACTGCCGCTACCAGCACAACCAGATGTAGTGCGAGTGTGGCTGCATTGGAAATATTATTCCTCAGGATAAACTCTCTCCTCCTCCTTTTTCCTCCCACCCCCCCCCCCCCCCTTACAGCTAATGTGGCACAGAAGCTGATGTATCCTGTAAATCTTGAATGCAGCGCTAGATTGATAACAGGCGATTAGACAGTTTAACCACAAACAGCTTGTTCATTTTTCACAAATGAAAACCACATGTGGTGTAACTAAAATTTCAGTCCCTTTTTTTTCTTAAGAGTTGGGGTATGTATGTGTGCGTGTTGAAGATGTGCTTAAATAAAAATAAAATGCAATGAAAAGAAGTTAAGTGTCTATAAAAATGGAGAAGTTGCCTGTTTTTTTCCAGGTTATTTTATCACAGTCTTCCTCAAATCCCGTTTTTCCACTTTCACCAAAACTCAAATGAGAAAAAGATTCTCCATTGGCCTTTCCATTATTTTCTCTAACGTTTATTTTGGATGGGAGGGATATTATCCCTTTGGTCTATTCCCTTGGTTTTGGTTTTGGTTTTGGTTTTTTTTTTTTTTTCAGGGTTAAACCTGTTATTTGAACATAAGTTCTGAAAGCATATTTACTGTTGGGCATATATAGCTTTTTAAAGGACAGTTTCCCTATTTTTTTTTTAAATGAAAAGTTGCTAGTTTAGGCTTCATGGTCATGTCCCAGGCAATGCAAACACAAAATGGGGCCAATCAGGAAATTTATTTCTTAGAGATGTCTGTTGATCTGCAGAACCAGTCCGAAAGGTAGAGTTGAAAACCAGTGATTTCTGTTTCTGTAGAAAAATTGGAGATAACCTGGCAGAAAGTACAGGCTCAGTAGGTAACCATATAAGGCCAGAGTTATCACCAGTCTCAGAAGAATCCAGCCATAAAAAAATTAAAGTATTGGAGCCATAAGAAAGCAAATAAGCCAGTAGAAAACTAAAATTAAGAGAGGAGAAAGAAACAGGATCAGTAGTGATTTAGAATCGTACCTCTGGAGAAGGTTCACCACAATCCACTTTAGAGAACATTTAAAACCATAGATACAGCCTAGTTAAAGGTCTTTTAATGCCAAATAAAACACACTCCTTTTCTTTTATCTTTACTTTTACTACTTCAGTTATGAACCTCACTTTTGGAAGCTTCCTAGGATTCTGTGGTGATTCCTATTATCTGATAAGAAGTGCCATTTCCCATAGACCTGTGGGCTTTTTATTCTTGTTCCCTTACTTTATTCATTTTCCCTCTTCCTTTGTTACTTTCTCACATTAAAAAACAAAACAAAACAAAAAACTTTGCAGTTTTTGACCAGAACTTTCTTTCCTTTTACTCTGGCTGTTTTCTGTGTGTTTTGGGTTTGCTCCGTGATCTCTTCCAACTGGAAATTTTAACATTTTCTGCCTCTTCATACTTTATTCTGGCTTGAATATCAATCACCTCCAAGGGAAAACAAAAAGTATTTGCCTTTCAGTTAGAACCCATCTCCCATCTCAGATGCTCAGCAGTTCACGTAGTCGATACCAAATTATTAGGTCAGTTTCTTTTCACAGTCTTCATCTGCCTTTGTAGTCATTTTGCAAGATGCAGATATCGAAGATTTGATTCGGTCCTCACCTAAGCAATCTGTCACAACAGTATATCCTGTTGAATACAGATATCACCTCAAAAATCCTTCTTAACACAAAGTTGAAGGTGCTGGTCACTAAATAGTAAAGTCAACTCACCACTGCTTCAGTCACTTGTATTTCAGGGTTCCCAAGAATACTAAACATAGGATGTATGGGGATGAGTCCAAGAAATACGAGAAGTGGAGGTAAGAAAAAAAATCCCGCACCTTATAACTTCATTGCTACTGCCCTGGTTTTAATAGCCCTGAAGTTTTTGCACAGCTGCCTCAAGATATGTTAGGGATAAGCCAGCATGCAAATTGAATCACATTTTGCAGTCATTAGTAGCGCTCACTAGGTAAAGGAAACTTGATTTGTTCCACAGCGAATGAAAGATTTCATTAACATTCTGAAAAATCATCCACTAGTTTTCCATGTTTGCAAACTTTTGTCTTTGTGTATTAGAATTTCTTTGTTCCCAGCACACCTGTTGATACAAAAGGGCTCAGGAAGGAGAGGGGGGAACAAAAAAGAGTTACTGTTTAGGGATGCTGTTTTATGTATGGAGTTTGAAAATTTTGAGTATGAGAGAAGAGCATGTCTTTTCATTCAAGTTAATTAGATTACAAAAATCCCATTGTTCAAAAAAAGATTACAGTTTTCTTTGTGGACCCTGCTCCACGACCCTCTCTAATAAAAGAACAGTTTTCATGTATCTGTTAACAAGTCATGGTTGAAGATTCAGTAGGAAGTAGTTCACAAAACTTTATCTTGCCCAACTCACTCCACTTTCCCCAGCCACCGAGCAGCTGTTCTTTTGCGTTGCTGTTGGATCCTCCTGAAAACGTACAGGAAAGTAGAATTGGCTATATGCTGTTTTCTTTCGGACCCACTATTTGCATTTTTCATTGTTGAAATCACCGATATCATTTACAGTGAAGCTCATCTTTTTATTCCAAGCTGACAGGAATGGGAGGGCATGTTTCTGAATATCTATGGCAGATAGAGATAGGGCGATGGTAACTAATTTACAAGCTCACAGATGGTTTATATAACAACTTGGACGTAAACTTCATCTTTCAGAGAAAGCATTGAGGATTGCAAAGAGTGGTGACCGCAGTCTCACTGCTATCATGCCGTGTGGCCCCAGGCAAGTCATTTAACCTCTCAGGCTCTGAACTTCCCCTTTAGGAAGGTAAAATTTGTTGGGTCAGATTATGTCTGACCCAATGTCCCTTGCAGTTCCGACTTCTGTGTGTTTGTTGCTGAAACAGGTGCACAAGTATGAAAGAGGATGCTATTTTGATTGAAGGTACTGCCGACAGGTGTGTTAGTCTAGGAATGAGTCACAGAGGAGGTAAGGTTTTGAATAGTGACAGGGCTTAGTTTGGTGGGGGGACAGACAAAGTGCTATTTTGGGGCCTGTAGCCAGAAAGCATTCATAGGTGGGATGGAGTGGGGAGGATTGATTGTTTGAGATCCAGTGTGAAAACTTCATGTTGATAATAGATGAACTGAGGCTCTCGTAAAGTCATCTGAGACTGGGTTATTACCTACCTAAAAGACCTCTGTCTCATTATCAAGGACCTAGAGGAACCAGTACAATATGGACATGAGATGAGCTCAGTTCGGTTGGGGAACGAGCTTGGCTTAACATGTGGCAGGGCAGTGGTTTGCCAAAACACTGTGACTGGAAGGTTGCTAAAGAGTGTCTTCCTTAAACACATTTTTTGTTTGTTTGCTTGGTTTTTTTTAACTGATGCCTGAAATTCTGCCTTTAACATCTCACTGTTTGGGGACTGGTGCAAGTCATGGGAAGGATAACACATTAAAGAGGAAAAACTATTCTTGGTCCATGAGAAATCCCAGGTTTGGAAGAGATGAGTGAAAGAGAAAGTACACCAGAAAAAGGAGGCAGGGAATGACAGCTCAGTTGAAGGAATAGCTTGAAGCCCGTGTTTGCAAGTTCATAAATTGGTACCTGTAGCATTTAATAGCTGCTGAGGAGTGCCCATTCCCCCATGTCTCCTTTAAATGTTTACCCATTTACTAATGGTGCCAGCACGAGTGCTACTTGTTATGGGTGCTACTTGGCTGGTTCATTGATGGAGTATTTGGTGGTTTAAATGAAATGTAGATTAGCGAAAAATAAATTACTTTCAATAAGGTCAAGGAAGTGAAAGCTGTAAGTAAAATATACATTCACAAACAGACAAATGCTATTAGGAAATCCAGCTCAGTCCATGCCAAGCTGTTACTGTCTAAATTGCCTTCTTTCTTCCTGGCTTGCAATTAATTTTTGCTTGTGTGTTTGGAGATTGGGGGAAGGGTAATAGCCTAATGGGTAATGATTTTATTTTAGTATTTTGATTAAAGAGACTAAATAACTTGGACCCTGGATAACCATAAGGACTAAAGCCTTATCCATCAAGCTTAATTTCTAGACAGAAAGTTGCGTTGTATTTCTGGATACATTGAGCATTGTGCTACATACATAGTGAGGAGACGGATGTGTGCTCGGGTATTTTCTCCCTGTCCCACCCCCAGCCCACCCCCCACCTACCATCTTTCCTATTCACTTTTTTCCTTGCTTTAATCCTCTATTTGACTAGCTTCCTTCTTGCCCTCTCCTCAGATCTCAAAGGCAAATACTTTATAACCGTTTGCTCTTTGAAAAGTGGTGATGAGAGCAAGGGCTGCTTGCCTGGCGCTTTGATTACCCTGGTTTCCTAGCCTTTCATAGGTCCCCGCGCCCCATAGGACGCCCGTGTCACCGTTCTGTTCCTTTCCCTGCCTCCATCCTCTCTCTGCCCTGCTGCCTTATCCCCTTCTGTTTGGGAAACCCAGGTGTCTTCAGAAAACCCCATTAGTGTTCCTCTTTTGGCAGATGGACATTTCTCAAAGGATACTCTGCTAATCTTGTCCACCTTTGCAGTTACTCGGCTGGTAGGAAGTTAACTAAATTAGAATACGGTTGCTTTGTTCAGAGGTTGTGAACCGTTTTGTAAGTTTGTAACGGGACCAGGAAGAAAGAGTGAGGTATGTATGTGCTAGCGTAATTGTGAATCAGAGATTTTTAAACTGGAAAAACTATTGTTTTATGAATGAAATCTCATGCAGCCCTGACATAAATAAATCAAAAGCCTTCCCCCATTTTGATTGACTTGAGGACTGGACGGAGGTGGGCCTTCTCATCGATCATGGCACTGTTGAGATGCCCTGATCGAAACCTGGGGCTCCTGAGGACATAGTCTGGGAACCATTGTGCTGAACTAGTGATTAACTCTTTTCCTCCAACCGTCTCTAACAGGCTTGGTCGTTTAGTGGCAAAAATAAAATAAAATAAAATCTATTCCATGAATCCATAAATAACCAAAATTTTCTAAACTACTAGGAGCTTATAGAAGATAGCTGTAGAAAAATATTTGAAATGTGTGTGTGTGTGTGTGTGTGTGTGTGTGTGTGTGTGTGTGTATTGGAGTATAAATGTGTGTATACACACACACGCACGTGGGGTGATGGGAGTTCTTAACTGTAGCCCACCTTCCCCCCAGGGGTCCATGAACTTGGATAGAAAAAGAAATCTTTATTTTCACTAACATTTTACTGAAGTTTGACATTTTATTCAATTATCAATATAGGCAACAAATCATAGTAGTATTATCAATACCTATGAATTTGTCACCAGTAAAAATCACAAATATTTTCATATCACATTAAGTTACTGCAGATATCTCAAAATATTATCTTTGCTCACCACTATAAAATCAGAGTAGTTATCAGATCTGTTGTTAGGTACTGTTATTGAGTGTGTTAATAAAGAAGCATTTATATCACTGTATCACAAATTTTTGATAACCGTATTTCAGCATAATTGGTTTTCTTCATAATCTTAGGCATTTTATTTCAGGCACATAAAAACATTGTTCTGGAAAGGCATCATCTGTGGGCTTTACCAGCTTGCCAGGAGGGTCAATGGCACAAAAGAAATGAGATCAATGATTAGATAAATTATATGTAGGGGGAAAATTACATATTTTTTTTAGTACATTAGCTGAAGAATTCTTGAATTTGCAGGGGAAACCTTTGTTATTTATGACTTTATACTGTGCTTATTTTTCAAGGGTCCTTCACTTCAGAGCATGTAAGCAGGGGTTAGATTCATTGCCATAACATTTAAAACAACAACAGCAAAAACAGAAACCTATTGGCAGCCTTTTCTCCAACATGCTGATGCCACACACAGATGACTTTGTGAGAAAGGGCCTTTGCCCTTCGGCTGGAGACTCTGCGTCCAGGGGGCTTCACCTTTAATATCAACTTCCATCTGAAGTGTAAGCTGTTCTTTCCTCACTGGACTGTAAGTGCTGGCGGAAATGACTCCCTATTATATCTGTCCCCACATCTCCTCTTAGCCTGCACAGTAGGTGGCACATAGTTGGCACTTAATGATTATTTGTAGAAGAATAAAATGATTCAGAAGCACATTTCATCCGTTCTCAATTTTGCCCTCACAAAACCCAGCACATTCCTAAAGGAGCTCTGGTGGGAGGAGGGAGATTCTGTGCTCCGAAAGACAGAGTAGGGTCACACTCCTGTCCCCCTCCCCCGGGGCCCTCTCGGAGCCCGCCTTCCCCAGGTATAAGACAGTTTCAGTGGTCCTGAGGAGTGACTCAGTTGACCTGTGCAGAGAGCTCAGCCTCCCCTGTCTCCTTTTATTGGTAAAATTATAACCCGGCCATTGTCACTGGGATCCACGTGATGCTTCTAGAAATATTTATGCCTTCTTTTTTTGATGTGTCCTTGGGAATCACAAGATTTGAATCCCTCAATTAAGCCAACCTCTGATTAGTAGGTTTGCATAATGGATAAAATGATGTGGGTTTTGGCCACAAAATGGGTGTTACTTTATCAGCAAAATCATAAGCAACGGGAGCTCATAATGACCCTGCCCGCTTGATTGTTCCTCTTAGGATATGAGTCCCATAACTTTTACAATCCCGAATTGCCTTCCTCTGGTTTTAAAAATTCTTTGTTATCTTTCCTAGGATATCATAGAGGGAAGATTTAAATTTTTAATTCCTAGCCCCTAAATATGCATAATGGGACATATAGCTCATTCTAGGAGATGTCTGCAGTGTTGAAAAGTTTTATATAAACCAACTAAAAATGCATTGGAGGAAATATTTGTTTAAAATAACCTGTAGCAAATTATTTTTGTAAGCAGATAAATCCCTGTTTCAAGTAGATCATCACCGAAAAATTATTTGTTTTATAAGCTCAAGTTTTTACAGGTTTGGTTTCTTCTTTTTTTTGCACGTAGCATATATGGATATTCAGCAACATTCTTTTCTTCATGATCTTCATAGTTTTGAAAAGACAAATACACCCTGTAAAACTTTAATGGTGACTTTAGGGTACCGCATGATGAGACATTTGCTTCATAACATTGCTGTGTACGAGTCCGTATTTATTTGAGTTGAGGGGTTTGGGAAAAGTGAAGTTTCCCATTCAGCTTCTTGAAACAATCCGATGTTGTATTTGCTTTTGACAGAAGCCTTTAATCGTGCTACCCTGCCTCCTTAAACCTAGTAAGATGAGCTCAGTTTGCGTCTTAGTTTTTTTGAACTGCAGCATCATGATGAATGCAAGCTTTGGGACTTTGCTACAATACATGATACCCTCAGGAATTACAGAGAGGTATACGGTTTCTTGCCACTAACTAAATGGTCCAGATTGTGCAATTTTTACAGCTCTCTCTCTCTCTCGAACTTACTGCCACTGCAGTGTTACAGGGAATCCTTTGCTGCATTTTTACACTCACTCATTCAAGCGTGAGCCTCAGGGCATGTCCAGGCCCCTTAGATGAAGGAAAATGAAGACTATGTCACTCAAAGGGCTATTTGTGTGGACGTTTGTTTATGATAAATGTAATTCAGCTGAGATGGGGGGTGGGGCAGGGAACTGAATTAAAGAAACCCATCAGCGTTAGTTCGTGGAAGAAATGCTCTGGCCTCAACCAGAGCAGTAGGAATGGAAAATAAGGAACCAATTCAAGAAATGTTCTGAAGGAGTAGAATTGGCAGGAATTCATCATGATTGTTCTCTTTATAAAGCAAGCAGACAAGAAATATCAGATTTTTAATTGAAGCTGTTTGCTAAGTTTTTTTATTGAAAACATACAGCTACTATAAAAAAAATGCAAGCATAAAGAAGAACGTAAGGAAATACTCAGAATCCTAAATTAACTAAAGATAGCCTGATTTATGTTCTTTATACACACATATGTATACGTATACATATATATGTGCACATGTATATATATGTCTTACCTTTATTCATATGCTATACAGATCTTTTACTTTCCTACTAAGATAGATTTAAGTTATATTCTATGTTTCCTATCACAAATAATGCTAACATGAACGTTATTATAGTTAAATATTTGTATACCTCTTTATCATTTATTTATTTAAAAAAACTTTTTTAAAAAAAAATTTTTTTTTTAACGTTTTTCTTTATTTTTGGGACAGAGAGAGACACAGCATGAACGGGGGAGGGGCAGAGAGAGAGGGAGACACAGAATCCGAAACAGGCTCCAGACTCTGAGCTGTCAGCACAGAGCCCGACGCGGGGCTCGAACTCACAGACCGCGAGATCGTGACCTGAGCCGAAGTCGGCCGCTTAACCGACTGAGCCACCCAGGCGCCCCTTAAGAAAACTTTTTTAATGTTTATTTATTTTTGAGAGAGAGAGAGAGCACGAGCAGGGGAGAGGTAGAGAGAGAAGGAGACCCAGAATCTGAAGCAGGATCCAGGTTCTGAGCTATGAGCACGGAGCCCAACATGGGGCTCGAACCCACAAACCGTGAGATCATGACCTGAGCCAGTCGGACGCTTCACTGACTGAGCCACCCAGGCACCCCTCTTTATCATTTATTTAGAACCTATTCTTAAAAGTAGAATTATTGGATAAAAAAAGGCTTTTGTGTTTTAAAGGTGATTACTAGACATTGCTACATTCAACATTTCCACATTGCCCATCAGCAAGATTATGCCAGTTTATACTTCAAATTACAGCATTTCAGCCCAGGTGACTAGGTGGGTGTTGATGCTATTGAGTTAAACTACATATGAGAAGAACGTAGTCTATAAGAGGAAGATACTGGGTTCAGTTTGGGATGTGATAACTGAGCTGTTTTCATTAACTCCCCAGATACTCAAATTCCTTTGGATTATCTTTGTGATAGTGGCAACAATAATAAAAATAGTGAGAACTGACATTCATCATACTGCTTCTGTGTGCCGAACCCCTTGCACGGATTGTCTCTTTTAACTCACACAACCCTATGAGTAGTGGTAAAATTACCCCCATTTGCAGAGGAGAAAATTGAGGTCTAAAGAAGTTGAAAAGCTTGACCAAAGATACAGGGCTGGTAAATAGTGGAATAGGAATACATATTCAAACCCAGGCTTGCTTTTTTTTTTTTTTTTAACTTTGTTGCTTTTTTTTTTTTAATGATTTTTAAAAATTTTGTTTTACTTTATTTTGAAAGATTGAGAACGAGCAAGCAGGGGAGGGGCAGAGAGAAAGAGAGAGAAAGAATCCCAGGCAGGCTCCGCACTGTCAGCACAGAGCCCAACGTGGGCCTTGATCTCATGAATCATGAGATCATGATCTGGGCCGAAATCAAGAGTCAGACACTTAACCGACTGAGCCACCCAGACACCCCAAACCCCAGGCATTCTTTTTTTTTTTTTAATTTTTTTTTCAACGTTTATTTATTTTTGGGACAGAGAGAGACAGAGCATGAACGGGGGAGGGGCAGAGAGACAGGGAGACACAGAATCAGAAATAGGCTCCAGGCTCTGAGCCATCAGCCCAGAGCCTGATGCGGGGCTCGAACTCACGGACCGCGAGATCATGACCTGGCTGAAGTCGGCCGCTTAACCGACTGCGCCACCCAGGCGCCCCCAGGCATTCTTAATAAATGGGTCTCAGAAGTACAGCATGTAAAGGAGGTGAGGTCACAGTACTTGAGTATTCTCAAGAAAGTCCAGTATGGGAAAGAGCTATAGCAAAAGAATGGTACACACAAGCAACTGATCTACCTATTTTTCCCAGCACACTGATAATTCATTTTCCTCCTTTTTTTCATTATCCTCACCATTTTATATATTGCCAATTTTTCAAGGCCAAGCCAATATCACTTTTCATCAGTGTAGAGTTTCTGGACCACACAGACCATCTCTTCTTCCTCGCCACTTGGATCGCCCTTGATGTCTGTCCATCATTGACCTTGATCACTCACTGCCTTGTACTGGCAGTTATTTTTGAATGCTTCCCAAATACACTGTGAGCCTTTTTAAGGCAAGTGCTTTCAATTTAAGTTCATCAGACCTTCTTGTAGTTATCATGGACCAGGCACTGGGCTGAATGTGTTCTATTTCATATGTACCAGTCACAGTCCTGTGAGATTAATACTCCTATTGTCTGCACTTCGTAGAGGAGGAGCTGAGGCTCAAAAAGGTAATTTGCTCAAGTTCACATACATTAATGCCTACATGGGATATAACCCTTTATCAATATACTGAGGTGTTTGAGCATTACTAGAAGGAGAGTTAGTGTTTGGATGGGCAGAAAAAAGGAGAAAGGGCTTTCCTTCAGTATGAAGGATGGAGAATAGAAAGTGGGGAAGTGCTGGGCAACAGCTCATAAATAATCCAGTGAATTAGGACATGAATGGGATTGGGAGTAGCCTTCAGGGCAGCCCCATGGAGTGTGAGCATTTTCTCTGTGATGGGAAGCCTTTGAAGGGCATTTTGAGCAGTAAGATAACTTTGGGCAGTTTGAAAGACCAGAGCAATGATTTTCATCCCAGCATCTCTTTTCTGAGAGCATCTCAGAGATGGCTAAGGGGTTTCAAGAAAGCTTAGTTAAACCTGTGTATTTATCTGGCAGGAAGTTCCATAGGCTAAGCTAGACATCACATTTATTTGCTCCTTTAGGTGTCACAACTTCGTATGATAGCTCTAGTCATCATCGGTGCACTGTTTCCCCTGAGTTAAGAAAAGGCATGATTAGTTAAATGCTTTTTTGTTTAGAAATCAAAATAATTGTCCATTTGGAGTAATTAAAAAGAATGCTTGGTACCTAAGAGCATACTTCAAGGGAGACGACTCCCAGGCTGACAAGTCAGTGGTGGACGACAGGTGGAAAGGAGTCGTGGATTCTGCACGATAGAAGAAAGGCTGACATTGATGGACCTTGGGAGTACTGACTTTTCTGTTTTTTAACGGCACTATTTATGGAGAGTGAGAGGAGAATAAAAACTTAAGTACGATATTAAGGCACAGTGTGTATAAATGTTAAACAGGAGCCAAATCATATCACTGACATTTATGTAGTGTCGAAAATACATCTTAGATTGAGGAGAGAAAACAAAAAAAAATTCTTTTTGAGTCCATATTCAAGAAGCAGGCTTGTAAGCCACATTTTTGTTTGCTTCACTTAAGCTTTGAAGAAACAATCTTGAAAGCAGGTTAGTATGTGAAGTATAAGAAAAATTAAACTTTTAAGTTAGATATCTTCCAAATCTAATGTTTTTAAAGGAAAATTCAGCCTTTCTTTGGAAGTTCTCTGTTTCAATCAAAATACAAGATTATTTTCTTGCTAGCTAGTTTAATATGTTATCTACAATTTCATGCTTTTCTCTCATCCCTCCTTTTTTCCTACTCAGATTCTCCTTCCTGAAAATATTCTTTAAACTGTAAGAGCTCCTTGTCTAACAACCTTTTAAAGTGGGAACCATTTTTATCTACTCTGGCCAAACTGTCATCTGATAATCTTACTACGGATCAAACAATCTGTAGCAAAAGAAAAAAAACCACTATATTTACGTGTGCCATAAAGCCAGTGGCTTTGACAAGGTAGAAAAGAAGGGAACATAAAAGCTATTTTCATTTTTTACTTAAATTTTAAGCAAAATTGCATGCTGAAGATTATTTACCAATGATTCTGATTATTCAAAATTCACTAAGTTTTAGTGGGAGCTTTTCCTCAGATTGTATGAGCATTTCTTTTTGCTACTCAGAAATCTCCAGAAACTCTGCTTGGATGTGTTTAACCTTTTAAAGATAAGGTGGCAAAAATTTACTCAGGAGAAATTGACCAGTAGCCATTGTATGTCCTGTTTCCACAGTACGGAAACCCACAGATTTTTGGCTGAGATACTGAGTCCCTTAAATAACCTGGAGAGGGTTTACAACAGTGCCAGTTTAGAAGTATAAAACTAGCAATAGTTTTAAACTATCATGATTTTTTTTTCTCTTCAGCAAATACAGGTATCAGAAACCATACCTTGAAAATAAATATATTTGGGGA
Organism: Prionailurus viverrinus; assembly: GCF_022837055.1. Lineage (NCBI taxonomy): Eukaryota > Metazoa > Chordata > Mammalia > Carnivora > Felidae > Prionailurus > Prionailurus viverrinus. Next base: position 23,459,345 of record NC_062569.1, read on the forward strand.
ATACATACACACGGGTATTCTATTTAAAATATGTTTCTTTTTAAAAGCCCTCTTTAAATACAGTGGATGTAATGTGCTACTTTTAGCATGAAAATTTATTGGTACGTCTCTGTTCAAACTTATTTCCCGTGTTTTCTTTAATAAGACCAATGTTAACGTAGCAGGAAAAGTTACTCAGCGCCTGCTGAGATTTTCTTCACAGAACACAAAGTAGATGTTATTAAACTGGGGAGAAAGATTAATGTATTTCCTACTAATTCCATAGAGGAGAACATGTATCTTTATTAATGTTAATGGTGGGGGCCTCTCATTATGTTATAGAATTATCTGCTTTAGCAAAGGTTTTTCTTCTAAAGAACTTCATAACATTTAAAGGTTAATATGTTAGGTAAAGAACAGTATCTTAAGATAAGTGTTTTTATTACAGGACATGATGGGATGGTTTTTATTAAATTACATGATGATTTGAATGGGGAAGAAGAAAAAGTGCCCTGCTTCTTGCCCTCAACTTTAATGCCTTTAATCAAATAATGACCTTCTGGAAAATAGTTAATTTTAAGCATTTGGAAAGATCAATACCACTTTGCCACCAAAAAATGGCCTAGACGATGAAATTTGATGTATTTAAAGTATCATTTCACCCTCTTAACCTAGTAAATAATTTAAAATGCTTTCAATATTGTCTTGCTACTGTTCTGTTTCCCGCTGTTTGAAGTGTTACGACTGTTCTTGAGGAAAAGAAAAAGGGTAGAAGTTGGTATGTGAAGCATCCGGGCCTCCAATCTGGAAGTGGGGTTTTACCTCCATTGGGTCCTGTGTCTGCAGTAGGGCCCCCAAAGAGGTAATAATGTGTTACTACTGTATTTGAGGCAGAGTGTGGTAAAAGGCATAAAAAGTATGAAAATGGAACCCTTCTGGAATGTTAAAGGCATGGCTTCTGCCGCCATCAGTCGCGTTGCGTCTTTGTGATATCTGTAAACCTTCATGCTAAAGGTGAAAGATTGTGCAACTCTGACAATTAGAACCCATTTCCCCCCCAGCTTAGAGAACATTGATATGAAATTACCCTTGAGTGCCGACAGCTTTGTAAATAAAAAAAAAAAATTGCCCTCTATTAGCATGTTTGTGGGCAGATTAAAAACTGTCTTCATTAGCATAAGTAACACTTACGGATTCTTTTAAAAGTAGAAAATTATTTGCTGAATGATAAATTGCTAGCTTTATAGTTAGTTGTTGAAAATGTACTCATTCAAAATGCCTGGTGTAGTTTAGTCTACAATACTGAATTTTTTGTGTTGGAAGTACTATTTAATGGATTATGTACTTAATCCTTGTTCCTACCACTTGCTAAAATGTAATTCATGCTTTCCACTAAAATGTTTGTATCAAATACGTCCCTATTTAGATTGATTTCTTTTAATATCATATATTATTATACTATATGCCCCAGAGATTGGAACAAAATACTCCTGCAAATAACACATAAAAGATGAGGGTGAGGGGGAATAAACACAGACTATAAAATGTTTTGCTTTTTAGAACTCACATTACCATTCCGTTTTTTAAAATGTATTTTTCCTTCTTAGTTGCAGCAAGAATTGTCATTTTCTTCTTTTTTCTTGTAGCTCTAGGATTTAAAATGTATATGCACATAACAATAACATATACATATCTGTATATTGTATTAAATGATTTTTTTTTTCCTCAGAGAATACTGAAGCCTATTTTCCCCTGGAAAGCTCGTTGTGTTATGTGTTCCCAGCTCTGTCACAGAACAGGCCCTATAAGGGTTCTCTTTTTATGTTTGTGAGACTGTATAGGTACAATAAATTCATTCAGGAAAGGAGGTTACTTTTCTGACTCAATTAAAATCATTGTGTACCCTTCTCCGTTCAGATGTTCGAAGTGAATTGACTTGAATTAATTGTTCTAAAAAGAGTGGAGTGGAAATCAGGGATCGAGTTGGGTTGGAAATTAGCAGCTGAGAGATGAGGGTGCCAGGATTTTTATTTAAATGTGGTACAACAAGATTCTGTCAGTAAAGCACATCATTAGAATATTGAGTTTAGAACTGCTAATTTTTCCTTTAAAATGAGCATACAGTCATGTGTTTCATGGACCATAATAAATTGCCATTGTGTTGTCATTGAGTTTGTTTTGCTTTTTTTCAGGACTGGTTTGGCAGTCATTCTGCGTTTTCTCTTTTCCTTCCCCGCCCCTCCCCCCCCATCTTACTTTTTTTTTTTTTTTTTTTAATAGATCCCTCACCAAAACCAGTCCGAAGAGTGTTATTTATTTCATGCGGTCTTAGGTTTAACATCTTCTGCACCGTTTTCTTGCTTACGGTAGCAAGACATTTGCAGATGGTTCTTGGTTACTATAAAGTACATAACAGTATTTCCTTTGTGGCAGATGGATTTAAGACTTTTAGTTCTCAATAAATGTAGGTTTACAATACATAACTTTACAGGATTTGTGTTGTATATAACAGGTTTGAACATATTATCTCAGAATTCATCTGCATGGCATTTTCAGCTTATTCAGGGTTCAAGCCAGTTTTTTTTAAGTAATGGGGGAGCGCTGTGATTGATAGCAACAGCTCAAGGCGTGATTTTGAATAGAAACAAAGGGTTTAGAACAGAAGGTGTCAAATTAAACTTCGTCAGTTTGAAAAGTAGTAACATCCTGAAAGTATTACTAATTTATTTACATGTGGCTACTGTTTATATTTTGCCCTCTTTATATGCAGTGTAATGTTGCTTGGCAAATTGACTACACTTAAAGTTTAGGTTGTTCCTTGTACCATTTTAGTTTTCTGAGCGTGGATTGGTCTTATTATTTTAAGGCTGTTACGCTCCTGTCTTTCCTACTGTACGGAACAGTTGTGATCTAATTTGATTTGGGGAGTAGCTCACTACTCCTGCCTATGGTCTTAGAATATTTCAAGTCCCAGAGACCTCTCTTAAAAATGTAATTATGTTCACATTTTGCAGCAAAGTCCTGCATTTCATTCCTTGCCTCTCCTCTACCAAGCAGATCTGTACATTTATCACTTAAAAGCCCATACAGTGCTTAGGGGAATCATCATTATTTGTCAGATATTGTAATATTCTGACATGTTGCTTGTCTTACCAAGTTTGTGGGCTCTAATAGTATCACTTATGGAAAAATGACCTAGAAAAAGGTATTGGGGAATTAGAAAGCATTTGGCTTTTTTAGTCACTTTGTGCAAAAACCTAGATCAGATTACTGTCATCGTTAATAGAGTCTCAGTCGATAGGATTTGAGGTAGTCAGAATATTCCAAGGTATTTAAATAGTATTAGAATAAATTAATCTTATTTTTGCCAGTGTAAATTGGGAATGAGCCAATGTCTCTGCTGACAAAGAACTAGCATATCAAAATGTCTGTTTTCCGTTATTTTTCAAGAGATACACACGTCAAGAAAAGCACTCCCCCTTTTTAATTTTTTTTTCTTTTTGGAATACCCTTGTAGAACTAACAGTTCCCAGCTGCACCGTTAAATATTTTTCTAAGAAGCATCTGATTTCAGTCTCTTAAAATCATCATGTCTCTTGAAAGGCTAGCAGAGACAAGCTTCAAACTTATAATTCATCAAATTATTTTTAGATAAGGAATTAGAAGTATTATTTAAGGGCAGAGGTTAATAGCAAACTACTGGAAATGTTATGGTAGTCATGGGCAATTAATAAAAATAAGGATCCATTTCATCAGTATAGAGACACAGAAGTGACAATATGAGCAAAATATTTGTTGAATGAGTCATGGCTCTTTTTCTGAAATATTTGTTAAACCAGCATGAGTGTGATTGTTTAGGAATTAGCTATCATTATTAGCCATTTTAAAAGAACTAATGATTTTCTTTTCCAAAGAACATCTGTGATCCACATGTTTTTTCTCGTATATCCGAGTGCTAACTGATCTCTGTGTTACTTTAAAAAGTTTTTCTAAAGGATTGGAAAAATTATTGGAGTTTTTCAGCTCTCTCCAAGAAGCTTTTCTTACGTGAATTATTCTTAATTTAACTTTCAGCAATTTTTAGTTACAGGCATTTATTTCTTAAAAAAAAAAAAAAAACCTTAGCTACTCAATGTTTAGCACTTAGTGGGCCAATATACAATACTAGCTAAGTACAAAACCCCCAAAATACCAACTTTTCTGTTCTGTTTTTAATGAGCCCTCTAACATCTTGAAAGATAAATAGAACTGCAGTAGTTTGCTCCGTGTAGGCATGGGGGCCTGTCAATTGCCGTAGCTGAAGAATGGAGGAGGAAAGCCATCTTAACCATAGTTAATATTCAAGCCTACAGGAAGATATATATCTGAAACCTGCACAGCATCCAACTTAGAGGTAAAGTATAAAGAAATAGCTGAGATGTAGGAAAATATAAAATATTTTCATGGCTCAATCCAGATAGCAAATATTTGCCAATAAGAGCTAAATAAACATCTCCAGGGCACATGTGCAAGTGGGTCTCAAATACCTCAAATACAGTTTGAGAGTTAATGTTATACTCCTATAGAGCGAAAATATGACACATCATCATATTTTTCTGGAAATAAACATAGAATTGCCATGGTTAGGAAAGAAGCACATTCAGTGACATGCTCATCACAATTATTACTTTTTTTCACTAATATTCTTGCCGGTAAACCTTCAGTTTACTGCCTGCTCTCTCAGCCTTGAATTATGCATTCAGTGGCACTGAATGAGTGCATGATTGCGTGACCATCTCCTTGTACATATTTGTTTAATTAAGAGACCTGTTGAGTCGAGAAACAAATGTCTTAGAAAAAAATAGATCTCATGAGGTTTAGCAACAGTCACTCACCCTTGGCTGGTTAGTAGGTGGGTCTTGGGAAGCTAATGTTAGCAGCTCTCCCATCTTTTCTTTTAAATTCTCTCAAATAGGCCATTTGGGGCAGAATGGGCCTTGTTTCTTTTCGCTGTATGTTGCAGTTAGAAGGGGAAGGGGAATTTTCTCCGGTAGTTCAGTATGGGACGAATGGAGAAAAGTCATACCATTCCCTGGTCTCACCCCGTACAACAACAGCAGCAATACACCAAAAAAACTCTCGTTGGCCGGTTCTAAAACGCAGATGATAAAGAAATTGTGCTTTTTCCACTCCCATCGAACTCATTTAGTTGGCATTTCCAAGAAATCCCTTCATCTTCGGTCAAGTCCCTAAAGCAGAGCCTAAGACAGGAATCAAGTGTCTAGGCTTTTATGAGAGACCTGGAAGGAGTGAGGGAGGATAGGGAAGAGATAGGGGTCCGGTAAGAGGTATGGTCTCAGGTGGTCTGTATTGATGGGGGAAGAGAGTAAGAAGAATGGGGAGGGCCATCTCTGTTGAGTAAATTGAAGGGTTGAGTGAGTGGTCCCTTGAGGGGAAGAGGACAGGAACGTTGTACCACTGGGTCAGCCAGTCACTGGCCACCCCAGGGTGAGGGGGGTCAGTGAGGACGTGGAGGGACTGTCCAGGCATCTCCAGGCGAGATGACTCCAGACATCGCCCCAGAGAAGGATGTGGCTCTGAGCTGTTAGCAGGCAGCACGGCAGCTGCAGGTGGTTGCCTTGCTGGTGAAGGGGTTTGGGTGGGACACACGCTCCCTCTCGCCACCCCGTTGCTTAGTGTCCATCATGGCAGCCAAAATGAAGAACGTTTGGAATGGTGATTAGAAGATGTTAGACAGGGTCCTCTGTTGGACCACTCAGTTTTTGACAGATAATCTGAGGATCAAAAATGGGACCCTAGGGGAGGCATCAGAGAGGTTCAGGTTTGGGCGTTCATTGGACATTTCCTTCTCTCAGCCTAGGAAATCTGTTAAAATTCTTGCCTGATGAATCATATGTTGCACACTGCAGTGGGCAGAAAAAAACAGGCCCTGAGATGTTTTTCTGGAAAGTTGTTTCTGGGAGAATTCTTCTAATGCCCATTCTGAGCATTACGCTTACACTAGACAACGTTCTCACTCACGCTACTGCACATGTCTGTTCTCTCTCTCTCTCTCTCTCTCTCTCTCTCTCACACACACACACACACACACACACACACACAAATATTTGCACGTAGTTTCCTTCCTAATACAAGAAGTATAAACTTGAGGAATCCTTTTAGAAAAAAACTATTCCAAAAATCTGCCCTATCTCTTAAATACCTTCAGGATCTCAGACAGCCACTCATCAGACAAGAAAGTTGGGCACGACTAGACGCACACTCAACTTGGCTCTTCTCATGTTTCACATATTGCAAAGTCCATGGTAAATGTGTCTTGCCCTTGGAATCTAACAAATATGACCCTCCTTTGAGATGCAAATCTGAACATTTATTAGAAACAGAGCCTACCTCCCTGACACCTACAGCTATTCTTTCTTAACAGGTTAAAAAAAAACTTTTTTTAAAGCAGGTTGGAGTGTTTTGAGTGTATGAAAAAAAGTTAACTTCACAGGGTCTTTTCTTTTTAGCTCTTAATGGAACATACCAGCCCCCCCACAGGCATGAACTGACCTATTATGCCCTTGTCTCCAAGGGGTGGTTGTGTGAGCTGTTACGCTGGAAAGAAGATCCCTCTCCAGAAAACAGGACTCTGTGGGAGAACCTCTCCATGATCCGAAGGTTCCTCAGTCTTCCTCAGCCAGAACGTGATGCCATTTATGAACAGGAGAGCAACGCGGTGCATCACCATGGCGACAGGCCGCCCCACATTATCCATGTTCCAGCAGAGCAGATTCAGGTTCGTTTACCTTGGCCAATTCAATATAGCACTAAGTAAATAGAGCTTTACACTTAGCAGGGAAATTAGCGTTTCTCTTCTTCCCGCCAGTCTAAACATAGGCTTTAGCAAGAGATAACAATACGCTGCCATCTTGCTCAGGGGAGTAAAGGGAAATTAACACACTTTTTCCAACGTGTGTATTGTGTTCCTCTTCCCTCATCTCCCCACCCACAAAGTGGCAGGAACCCCCTTTTTAACACTTGTTTGGCAAGTGTGTTTTTGTTCGAATTGGGTGGTTTTGTGTGTGAGACCTCGAATTTGTTTTTGTGTTTTGGAAATCAGAATCTAAAAAAAAAAAACCCACCTTTTTTCTAATGACTACCAACACTGCCCTTTAGGAAAGGGATTCCTGTCGTTTCTGTAGAGGAGGTCTGTGCAATCACAACGTTACACCTCCTTGGGTGCTGTCCAGGACGAGGAGGGGAGGGAAACCTAATTGGAATCTTGCTTCTGACTCCTTGGCCCTTCCTTCACCTTGTAGCTGTCTCCCCACACCCTCACAGAACACAGGTTAGGGGTGAGTCACGTCTGTTTGTCTTTCCTTTAGAGCCCCTCTCCCACCACCCTTGGGAAAGGAGAGTCTAGAGGCGTTTTCTTACCAGGCCTGCTGACCCCTGCACCATGGCTCGGTGCTGCTCCTCAGGTGAGCGGGCACAAGTTAACCTCTGCCAGCGAGAGGGGGTGGCGTGAAGACCTGCTCTCCCTTGGTCTGGATTTTCAGACTTGCAAAGGACATACTAACCATGGTGGTAGCCAAAGACCACTGTGCCCCAGATTCAGCCGTGTGCTGAGCTGGTCATGGGACTGGTCTCCATTCATCCACTGAGGGAACGCCCCTGTGAGTTTAGATTGGGAGGCTCTACGATCATGTAGTTTGTTGGTGCCTTATGGCCTTGATTTGTATGATGTATTTCTGTTAAATCTAAGGGGATATTTTTAGCTTTCCCATATAAGAGAAAATGCCATTGCTTTGCGGAGTCCTAAAATTCTGTCTTTGTTGAATCACCTGCATTATTTCTTGGTATTGCTGTGGAAAATGTGTGTGTGTGTATGTCTGTGTGTGTGTGTACACACACACAGACATACACACACACACACAGCTGAAAACAATAATAGGGCTATCCATCCACTAGGAAAAAAAAATCCTTGAGTGTGTATTAAAGATAAATTGGAAAAGAGAATCCCTTAGGATATCAAGCACTAAAATAATCATGAAAGCCTGAAAAACTTACTGTTTAGCAAAAAGAAAAAAAAAAAAGAAAGGTGTATGTTAAGTAATAAAAATAGTACTTGTTTGAAAATGTAAATTGTTTTTAATAAAATTGTTTCTTAGGGGGATAAAAGGAAATGCTTAGGCACGGTATAAACGTTCTAATATTTCGCGGCTTACTCAGGTTGATTTGCTTTGATGATAAGAATTATGGATATAGAGTATACAGTATGTGCATGTGTCACACATTTGTTATGTATAATTGTGTATGGAAATTACAGCACATATACAGACACTAATTACGAAAAAGTGTCTGTATACACTAAATTTAAATCCTAATCACATCTCAGTTTACTATAGACAAAACAATTTGCTAGCCGTTGTATGGTGGATCAAACCTTTATTTTTCCGTAGGAAAAAAAAAAAAAAACTTGCAGTGTCAGCCTAGTGCAATTTGGTAAGTAATTGTGCGTGTATTAAATCGGAACAGACTGGTAGGAAACTCACAAAAGTGAGAATCCCAAAAATCCTCGGAGTCTTAGGGGATAGTGCTGAAAAAGAGCAGACGTTTATCTATTTTATTTGGAATTTAAATAAGACTTTCCGTTCTTGCTCCATGTTTTAGCCATGGATGAAATGAGGCAAAACACACATTTCTTTCCCCAGGGCTCTGTAGCTCTCCTTTCTAAAATGCCTTTGAAATCCTTACTCCTCAATCTTCGTTTTAAATCTTTGTTCATTATTTACATCATAATCTGCTTTGCTGTCTTCGTCTTTGATGCGTATCCTTCTGCTGAAGTTCATGGCTCATATTTTCAGCGCGCTGACTTTTCACTTCCGTGAGCCAGACAGAAAATGAAGGGCAGGGAAGGCTCCACTGACCTCCGATAATGCAGCCCAGCGGCTGCCTCCAAAATCCTAGTAATGCCTCCCCTCCCGGTTTTTATCATTTTGACTTCTTCCCCTGATGGCGTGGGCCATCTAGCCGGCCTCCCTTTTTGTCCTGAATCTTGTCCCCCTCGGAGAAGCTACTGGTGGGATTCCGAGCCACCTGCTTCCTCCCAGATGGCCTCGCGCGCCCGCCTGGGGAGAAGGCAGAGCTCTGACTGTCCGCTTGTTCTTTTGCAGCAGCAGCCGCAGGCGCAGGCGCAGCAGCAGCCGGCGCCGCCACCCCCGCAGGCGCAGGCGCAGCAGCCGGCCGGGCCCCGGCTCCCCCCGCGGCAGCCCACGGTGGCCTCGCCCGCAGAGGCCGAGGACGAGAACCGGCAGAAGACCCGGCCGCGGACGAAAATTTCCGTGGAAGCCCTGGGCATCCTCCAGAGTTTCATCCAAGACGTGGGCCTGTACCCGGACGAAGAGGCCATCCAGACTCTGTCCGCGCAACTTGACCTTCCCAAGTACACCATCATCAAGTTCTTTCAGAACCAGCGGTATTATCTCAAGCACCACGGCAAACTGAAGGACAACTCCGGCTTAGAGGTGGATGTGGCCGAATACAAGGAAGAGGAGTTGCTTAAGGATTTGGAAGAGAGTGCCCAAGACAAAAATGCTAACACCCTTTTCTCGGTGAAGCTAGAAGAAGAGCTGTCGGTGGAAGGAAACACAGACATTAACACTGACTTGAAAGACTGAGATCAAAGTATTATTTTCATTCAACAGTGCCACTGGTATTTACTAACGACATGAGAAGTCCACCTTGTATTCTCTCAGAAAACCTTTGTTGTTCATGGTTTGGCCAATGAATCTTCAGAAACTTGCACAAACAGGAAAGTTGAGAAAGGATAATACAGACTGCACTAAATGTTTTACTCTGTTTTACAAACTGCTTGGCAGCCCCAGGTGAAGCATCGAGGATTGTTTGGTATTTAAAATTAAAATTTGTGTTCACGGGTCGCATCGAGGTGCATACCCGTAAGCATGATACCAGTGATATCTTTTTTTTTTTTTTTTTTAAAAAATTATTCTGGAGCCTCAAACAAGCATTATAACTTCTGTGATTATTATTTCCTTCCTTTAATTATTTCTGTAACACTCCACACTGATCTTTGGAAACTCGCCCCTTATTTTAAAAAAAGAAAAAAAAAAAGAGTTTGTTACTCTATTGTATGTTACAAAAGAACTATAGACTGTGGAATGCAGTTTAAAGATGACATATGCCAACAAATGCCTTGTATTATATGGCACTGCCGTAATTCAAATTTGTTTTTATTTTGGAAATAAAAGTTCACTGTAATTTTTTTCATTCTCATTGTTACATGATTTTTTAAAAAATGAAAAGAAAATGTGAAACACAATTTAGTCCTCATTATTTATTTGTAGATCCTGCAGCATCATGTTGTAATTAATTTTTTGGAAGTTTCCGTTAAATGTAATATTGCTTCTCTTGTTACCATACTGATTCTTTTCTATTTATAAATGTATTTTGATGGGCAGTAAAACAAAGTGTCTTAAAAGTTTTAAATAGAGAAAATGTGCTTTACACAGTTGCCTATAAAAAGTGCTCTATGTTATCCAAGCAATTCATACTATAAGCTTCACTCTTATTGTTGTATGCAATTTTTACTATCATGCAAATAAGCTTAGGTAAATAAAACTAATAGATCACCTTAGAAAATTATGCAATTAATGTGAAAATAATGGATGTTTGCAATGTGTCTTCCTTTGGTTTACAATCAATTTTAAAGCTACATCTGTATAAAATTTCTGTATAAAGGTGTATTTCTTTTTTATGAGTTTATGGCTATGAAAACACCAGCTATTTTGTTACAGCTGGCTGTTTTTATAAGTGTATCACAATTTTCTTTATGCAGAAATGTTCTGATTAGGAGTGGTTATTGACTGTAACTACACAATTAAAATTGTTTGTATGGTATGACATGGTAGGGTTTGTCTGCTTATGTGAAGTAACTTGAAAGAGTCAAAGATGGCCCTCTCAGTTAGGTGCATGTTAATACTTTCTTGAGGATATTTTACCGATTTTATAAAGAGCAACTGACAAGTCACTTGAAACACTGTAAATTTCAGTCACAAACGTGGTCATTTTTTAAGTTTAACAACAAAGACCATAACCTGTTTTTGCTTAACATTTTGCCTAACAGAGAGCAGGATGGTCAAAAGACCTGCCAACGAAAACATAAATCTAGTCTCTAGGAGTTATGCACTTAGAATGAATTCATCTGCATTTATTTCACAATATTTGATTATGGCAACGCTTTTTTTAAGCTAATGTATAAATATTTTAAAGGCCTTTACCAGTAACATAAAGTAAGTCGGGAAAAAATGGACCTTCTGTATAAAAACCTCATAGTAAGCAATGTATTTTTTTAAGTTCTAAGTGGAATATGAGTTAACTCGGAGCTCATTTGGTTGTGTATGTCATAACTATAGGAACTAAATGAAGAAAATAAGAATAACACACCTGGATCTTAAACACAGTCTTCTGAACTCTCGCAACATAAAGCTCTGTAAACTGCAAGATCTAGAATGAGATGTGCTAATCGCGGTCGTGGAAGGGATTGAGGCCAGCGTTGCAGTTTTTGATTGTTAGTATTTTGTTTGTATTCACTTTATCTTTTGCTGCTTTTTAAGGTTTCCTGGATGTTAATAGGGGTATCCGCCTGGTTTCCTTGATGGTTGGTTCTGAAATTGTCCAATCTCTTCCTGCCTAACGTTTTTCCAGGCCCTGATGAGCTCAGTGGTACGCAACTGGGCTGCTTTAATGTTGAACTTTTACTTAAGGAACTAGAATGGCATCATTGAAGACTCCCAATTCAGCCGTAAAAGTACTATTTACTTTTGAAGCACAGCTGAACTACGAAGGCAGCTGGTTTGCTGTAACTTAAAATTGCATTGAAAAAGTTTTCAGTTCTTTTTATTAAATGAGAAGACAACTTTTCAACATTTCTTGCGTAGAGTTCAGAAAATCACTTGAGCAAACGACATTTGAATTAATAAAATAGAAGCTAGATTTCATGTATTTAAAAAAGGAATACATAGAAACGAGTGTGCCATAAAGGTTTTTACAAATTCCTTTCTCCTGCTTTTTCTCCTGAGTTTAGGGGAGAAAGGTAGAGCAAAGAGTAGCCTTTATTTTTTTAACCAGCCCAACAGAATATAAGGTGCCAGAAATTTAATTTCTTTAGAACGAAAAATTGGGTTGCAAATACGATTTCGCCATTCACAGTAACCTCATTTCTTTTGAAATCACATTTTGAAAGAATTGATGAGTGTGTGTAAGAAATCAATACAATACTAATGAAAGGCTCAGACCCTTTAACTTAAGCAGCATAATCGTACTAATATGATATTTTAAGCCAAAAATTAAAATAAAAGCACATATTAAAAGAGAGTGATGGTCATGATGGAGTGAGCAAAATTGTTTCCAGGGAAGATGGCACAATTTGACAATGATTCGTTTGGGTGATCTTCCACATTGCTCCCCTGTTTTTTATTGTTAATACCAGTCCTCTTACTACAGGTGGCTATGGTAAAAACTCCTTGAACAAGCTTCATTGTGTCCAAGTATTTCAGAAACTTTTAAAAGCTGGGCATGACATAGCGCTTTGTGCTGTTAAGACCTTAGCAGAGTCAGGTAGTTTGCAGGTAATATTCAACCTTGTGCATCTGAATCTGTCATGGATTCCTTCCCTCAGCACTTTGCCACTAATTTGTATTACACTCTGTGGCCATATAATACTTGCACATTATGCAAAAAATAATGTTGACAGTATCTCCTTGGCACGTAATATGCAGAGTTGACACATAACCTTTGAAAACCAAGGTAACTAATATCTGTGCCCTAGTTGTATGGCACTTGGTTAAAAAGTCTGTACATATTATGTATAAAATGTGTATTGATTAACATTTAGTCCTAAGGAATTCTGAGCTTAAAAGAAGTGTTCTTTTTTTTTTCCAAGTAGTGATATCTATATCTAACTGTGCTTATCTAAAATATATAGCTTGAGTAGAAAACATTTTCAAAATGATTCAACATTGAGTAAAACTGACAATCCCATACATTCCACTATTAAATTCTGCCCTTTTCCCTGTTGTTACCATCAGCTAATATTAAGGTCCTTGATTGTCACAATATTATCAATAAATGAGGTATTCTGAACTGCCTGGTGATATTTTCAAAAGGAGCAAAATGTGTATACCCTATTATATAGCCCCCCAGATAGGACTGTCTTGCCAAAGCAAGCCAAAAATCTGCATGATAGTGTGGAAACCAACGAAGGTCCAGAAACATTTATCACATTTAAAATATCAGAAGATACTGATACTGGAGTTTATCTTGCAAGTAAATATTTTGGACTTTTAAAGGGGGCATATTACGGATTCAGTGTTTCTTCCAAGGCAATCCTTTCAATGTAAATACTAAATACTTGCATGTCTTGCAACAGAGGTTAAATTACAATCTATTAACCTGCACATTTTTGATAAAATATAAAGTACCCTTAATAAAGAGATGTGGTGAAAGGTGTATGTCCAGAATACTATTACCTGTTTAACAATACCAAATGTTAAATAAAAGTAGTTTGGAATTAATGTTTAAAAGATGAGCAACATTTTTAATTAAGCCTTTCTTACATTACCCTACTTATATGAATCATGTATCTCCAAATTTAATTTTATCAAGATAATTCCACTAAAATTCCATTATGGCTTCTTGCCTTACACCGAGGTTGTGTATTAAGTCACCTTCTGTCAACTATTTTCAACTGCTAATAACCTTATTGTGATCAAAAGCACGTGACCTGGGCCCCCGGTCTCTGGCAATGGTTGATGAGGGAATACAGTAAAAGAGTACCTTATACTTGTTGCCTTGCAAAGTAAACACAAACTCTAAAGTGACCTATTTTGCACTAAATTAAATCTTGAACATTATTTCTGTACTATTAGTTGAATTTCTTGCACTGGTATTATTTGCTCTCTATGGTAGTTAAGGCTTCATTACAGTGACAGGATCTAATTCGTGTCTTTATGCCCCCAAAAGAAGCGACGTCCCGTGTGCTGCTCTGATTTTCCACTCACAAAAGAACAAACAGTGCCTGTTATAAATGAGGATGTTGAGAAGGTCCGAATATTTAATGTCTGCTAACTCATCGGGTCTGTGGCAGTATGATGCAAAATGAGCATTTGTCCAGAGCACAAACCTGTCCGATAGCATCTTACTGCCCAGACAGGTGTCACCTACTCTGCCTTTGTTTCCAATTTTACTTTCCAAATGTTACCAGGTCTCTTTCAAAGCCTGTGTTCCTAGGGCCCCTCACTGACCGCACACGCAGATATGCTTAAGATGAAAATAGCAACATTTGTAAAATGCTTCATTGTATAAGGTACTGCCGCAAACATACCTCCATCCCACTCTGAGACACTTCCCGCAGGCTCTGAAAAGTCCCACTTCAAAAACCAGGGAGAGGAAACTCAACTAGGGTAACTCATTTGTCCAAGTGGCCACGTTGGTTTCAAACCCGAGCCTTCCCTCTATGCATTTCTATCTCTATTTTCTCCTTTATAAAAGCTTCTCCAAATGCAGAAACTGTAGAAACATTAGTTGCAATTCAAAAATTTCAGAAATATAATGTAGCATGTATTTTGTTAATATGAAAAAGTCTATCACTAAGTATTTGAAATCAAATGTGTGAGATGTTAACCTCCAAACTCTGCTGTCCTGGTGTAAGAGCCATATACAGAAAATATTTTTTTCTAAAAAAACATACATCTTATAGGAATGTAAAATATACACGAAAAAATAGAATAATGTAATGAGCCCCTGACGATTCATCCCCAGGTCAACCACTGTAACATTTTCCCAATAAGGACACTGTGAAACTCATTAACATTAGAGATGAAATTTTTATAAAAATATTCAACCTGTTCAATGGCTTTTTCCCATAATGATGTTCTGGCATCATCTCACTTTTTACAAAGTAATGAATTTTCTGATTTCTGGAGAAAAAAATGAAGTTTTCCTCGGAACTCTCTGGGAATTCTCAAAAAGCCAATTTTAGAAAGAGAGCCTGTGAGAATTCCACAAATATTTGTAACATAAGAAAAAAAGGGACAAACCAGCCTCTCTTTATTTATAAACAATACGTGCTTTCATATCATTGTTGAAACTAAAGTACATAATTTTCAGTTATGCATAATAAAATATGTAATTAAGCAACATTCCATAGTGGATTAAAGAATTAAAAGCTTCAGGTGCAGAAAAGAATTTGTTGGCATCTTCTTTTTCAAGGTGGTATTTTGAGGTGTTACTTTTCATTTTCCTTTGACATCTTATACACAAATAAATAGACACAGGTGAGAAGCAGAGAAATGAAGAAGTGGCTACCACAGTAGACCTGGAAAATAGTGAGGTAACCTATTTGCAAGGTGCCCATGAAGGCTACACTAAAAAGGACAGAAATCTAAGCCTGGGGAGAAAAAAAAATCTCTAAATTGGGGGCTACCGTTTCAAGAACCAGAAATAACATAATAAAAAGTTAATTGCAGTCGATCATTCCTGCATCTCAAACTACATTAAATTAATTCACAATTAATTCCAATTGGTAGAGTCCAGTAGACTTATGCTATAAATGTAAGTTCATAGAGGCATCTGGCATCTATCCTATTTTTTAAAAAGAGTAATGCATCAAATAAAATCAAACCCCTCAAATGTCAGACTGCGTCAGGATGATTCTGAAAATAAGCTATTCTATTGAACACTTAAGAAAAAAATTGTAATATAGAGAGGAAACACCACATCGAACATCAGTAGAACTTTCTAGCTACAGTTTTTCATACAATGTTTAAACTATAGTTATAATCAACTGTATGATAGCAAGTAAATTCACTATCCTGTGTTTGTATGACTCCAATCCTGACATGGAAATCTATGTTTGGTTTGTGAATGAATGAGATCAGATAATTTGGAAGAAATATTGGACACATAATAAGGAATGAGACCCATATCCCATGGACAATCCTTTTAGTGGGGCTTTTTAAATGGACACATGTAGGGGCCCCTGGGTGGCTCAGTTGGTTAAGCATCTGACTTTGGCTCAGGTCACTATCTCATGGTCCGGGAGTTCGAGCCCCGCGTTGGGCTCTGTGCTGACAGCTCAGAGCCTGGAGCCTGCTTCGGATTCTGTGTCTCACTCTCTCTCTCTCTGCTCCTCCCCCGTTCATGCTCTGTCTCTCTCTGTCTCAAAAATAAACATTAAAAAAAAAAAGAAGGAAAAAAAATAAATGGACACATGTAGAGACTTTCGTCAGCCTATAGCATCTCATGGTCCTGCTGAAATATGACATTTTTGTATTTGTGTGTCTTTCTGTACCCCATCTTATTACAAAAAGAATTAGCAAGCCTTCTATATGTACTGTAATATCATGGGACAAAAAAGAAAAAATAAAACAAAACATACAAAAATTTGGATAGAAAATAACACAAATTGACAAGAATATTTGACACACAGAAATGTATATCATGAGATCCTACACAATTTATTAGAGTAGGCAACAGCTTTATTGAAGTACAATTGACATACAATAAACTGCATACACTTAAAGTACACAGACTGATAAGTTTTCACACACACATATGCACACACATACAGATATGTGTGTATATTTATACACCCACATGATTGGGAACACAATGAACATGTCCATTATCCCAGTAGTTTCCTTGTGCCTTTTTGTAATAATTCCTCCCTCCCACCTTCCCATCCTCATTAATCACCATGCCCATGAAAGCACGGATCTGCTTTCTGTCATTATAAATTAGTTTGCATATTCTAAGGTTTTATATAAATAGAATTTAGAAGGTACTCACTTTTGTCCACCTTCTTTCGCTAAGCATAATTATTATAAGATTGATCCACGTTCAGTTTGTTTATTTTTGAGTATATAGTGAGTATATTATTGAGATATAGTGCAATTTGTTTCATCAATTAAGATCTTTGCCGACACTTGATATGGTCAGACTTTTTAATTTTAAACATCCAATAGGTGTGCAGTGATACCTCACAATTTTAATTTGCATTTCTGTAATAAATTGCATTTCCCACTGAATATCTTTTCATGTGATTTGCTATCCATGTATCTTCTTTATGACGGTTTGTTCTTTTACCAATTTTTTTTATTGGTTGTTTGTTTTCTTATTACTGACTTTTGAGAGTCCTTTATATATTTTGGTTACAAGTCCTTTGTCAGGTATGTGATTTGCAAATAGTATTTCAGTCTATGGCTTATGTTCTCATTCTCTTAATAGTGTCCTTTGAAACCAGAAAGGTTTTAGGTGAAGTCCAATTTAACAATTTTGTTTTTGCCTTTAAAAGTCTTGCTTTTAGTGTTATATTTGCGGAATCCAAGGTCACAAAAGTTTTTTCTTTCCTTTTCGAAGATTCATAGTTTTAAGTATGATCTATTTTGAGTTAATTTTTATATACGGTATAAGGTATCAAGGTGTGGATCAAAATTTGTTCTTTCTTTCTTTTTTTCCATAAGCATTTCCAATTATTCCAGTACCATTTGTTTAAAAGCTTATTGTTTTTCCACCTAATTACATTTGCACTTTTGTCCCAAAATGATTGACCATACATGTGTGTGTCACTTCTGGACTTTTTTAAAATTTATTTTCTCACTTTTATCAACCTTTCCACCAAGACCATGCTGTTCTGATTAGCTCTACGTGTCTTAAATTCAAGCGATCTAGGTAATCTAGAGTCTTCAAATTTTATTATTCTTAAAAATTGTCTTGGTGATTCTGGGTCTTTTCATCTCCCTGTGAATTCTAGATTCAGCTTGTCAATTTCTACAAGAAAAAAAACACATCTGCTGAATTTTGACTGAGATTGCTTTAACTCCATAGATAATTTTGCAAAAGAGCCTTTTAACAATATTGAATCTTCAGATCCTTGAGCACTATATACGTCTTCATTTATTTAGGTTTTCTTTACTTTCAGCAATGTTTTATGGTTTGCAATATACAGTTCTAGCGTATCTTTTCAGATTTACCCCTAAACTATTTCATATTTTTTATTCCATCACATATATTTTTAGAATTTTTGATTTCTAATTGTTTGTTCCTAGAATATGGATACAGAATTCATTTTTTTTTTGTATACTGATCTTTTATCCTGCAACCTAGCCTTACATTCACTTAGTTCTAGGAGCTTTTTCGTAGATTCCATCATGTTTCCTACACAGATTATCATGTCATCTAAAAATAAAAATGGCTTTATTTCTTCTTTGCAATCTAAATACCTACTTTCTTCTCTTCTCTTCTATTCTGTTCTCTTCTATTCTCTTCTCCTCTTTTCTTCTCTTCTCTTTTTCTAGAACATCCAGTACAATGTTGAATAAAAATGGGGAGAGAAGATACCTTTGCCTTGTTCCTGAACTTAAATGCTAGCAGTGTTCTAAGCCCTTTACAATACAAATTCACTTAATCTGTATAACAACCATATAAAGTAGATACATTATTATCAATAGATTATTGATAATTAAACTGAAACACAGAGAATTTATGTAACTGGCCCTAGTGAATATATCTCTCAAAAGCTCTTTCACCTCTCAAAAAGTAGCTATCGTTTTTGCCTTGGCACTCACTGCTTTATCCTTACTAAGCGTTGATAGTTTTAACACTCAATTCTTGGTTAGGTTGTTAGGCAATGTTACAAAATCCTATTTGACTAAAACGAAGTTGAAACGTGGAAAGGGAGTAGGGGGAGGGTTGTGCAAAAGAAACTAAGGAAAAAAGAGAAGAGAGCTAAAAGAAGGAAGAGGGACTCAGGGAAAAAAGGACAAAGATGTTAGGGAGGATATAAGAAGTCTTTGGATGGCAAGTGAGATCACTCAAAGGGGAAGCATACCTCATGAATATTTCCCTATTATGAGTAAAAAGGAAATTATGGAAACTGACCTCTTTCAATGATTCTAGAAGCACTCCTTTTTAAAGTTTGCTGCTTCTAATAAGTGCCCTGATTTTGGAAAAAAGAAAGTATTCTATCTATAATATTAGAGGAGATCAAATGATCATATCAAAGCCCTGGATCAGACTTCTGCAGTCTATGGTCCATGGTCCAAATCTGTATTGCCACTTGTTTTATAAATAAAGTTTTATTGGAACATAGCCATGCCCATTGATTTATATTCTCTGTGGCTGCTTTTGTGCTACAACAGAAGAATTAGCATGGCTATGAAAGAGGCCACATGGCCATCAAGCCTAAAATATTTACTCTCTGGCCCTCTATAGAAAATGTCAACCTCTGTTCTAGATCACTGAACTGTGCCAAGGTTTGGAAAGGTAAAGAATTAAAGCAGTTTTCTGAATAATTTGTATCAAAACAAAATAATCATTTCAGTATTTTTTATAAGAGTTAGAGCATATATTAAATAGAACTCATTTG
Organism: Prionailurus viverrinus; assembly: GCF_022837055.1. Taxonomy (NCBI): domain Eukaryota; kingdom Metazoa; phylum Chordata; class Mammalia; order Carnivora; family Felidae; genus Prionailurus; species Prionailurus viverrinus. Next base: position 23,478,753 of record NC_062569.1, read on the forward strand.
TTCTCAACTCCACAGTCTCACTGGATGTGTACAAAGAACCTAATTCTTTCGTTTCTACTAGTTACCTCGTTGGCCTGTGCAAAAGCATAAGACTAGACATCCCACACCCTGTTGTTCACCAGTAACTCTTCTATAAATTTAGAAAATTATTGACTAGAAACTTCACCCTTTCTTGATAAACTTAAGAAGTGTTAATATTCTTGGCAAAATTGTCTTTGCACTAATTGCCACATCCATCTGCTCTGTGAGATTGATTAGACTGTACGAGCATTTGCTCTCTCCTGCAATCAATGCTTCCTGGCCTAGCAGAAAGCTAGATTTGTCTTATTTCCAACTTGAGAAGGACACACCATTGACAACTGTAAGCTTTTCCTTTGAGGATTTGAGATTAAATTGACACTTGGCTTGATGGCCCTTTGGGGAATGATTCAATCTAAAGAGAGTTGTGTTAAAGCAAACCAAGACCACAAGGACTTAATGTCTTCTTATATACAGAACCTCCACTATTTCAGAAAGCCTATTTCTGTAGACCCAATGGTTGAGTGCCACGTCCTGGAGGAACATTCCACTGACCGCTGGAGAAGCAAAGGGCCTTGTCCAAATCTCTCTTAATTCTTGGGCTCATGAAGTCTGCAGATACTGAGTAATGCTGTGAGTGTGTGTAGGAGAGAACAACTGCAGAGCCCAATTCTATCTGGATTGGACCCAATACTTTATTTATTTGCTATTAAAACTACGCCTATTACAACAGCCTCTAGGTAAAAACATGAGGAAAAACATAAGAAACAAAAGCTTGTAATAAACATCTATCCCAAAATAACAAGAATCTCTGGCCATTACAGTCCTTCTCATGGACTTATTTGCAGTACCATGTTGGACAATTATCCCCGAATCTGGGTATATATGGGTATATGTGGCAATTTCCTACATGAAGCAAGCAGCTTGATTTTCTAGTTCAAGCGTAAAAAGGTACTTTTCTCTGCAAACCCACAAAATGAATCTAGAGAGAATTTCATTTAATCAATTTGTATAGTTTCCTTACAATAGGCCACCTAGTTTGAGTTTAAAACCACCACTGTCAGAGAGGTAAACCAGAGAAGGAGCTCCAACATGCTTGTCTCTCCATCGGTGCTTATGTAAAATTGAGTTTCCAGTGGACTTGAGGGAGTTGAGGTACATAAAAAAGACTGTGAAGGTAAAATTTTTTGTAATGTGCTATTTGTACATTTTGAGGGATTGCAACTTCTGAGATTTTTGGTTTCTTACTTTTTGGTGGTAATGCAGTTCTTTTGTGAAAAGGTGGTGATAAATTATGAGAAGACCATTTGTTTTTTTACCATTTTGTGTGGTACAATGAATAGAAAGCAACCTTAAGACTACCTTTTAAAATCTTTTTTATTTTGTTTTATAGATCCATGAAATCCAAAACCTGAGAACTGTTAAATGTAATCAGCAGTTGCCCAACCTTTTGGTCTCAGGACTTTTTATCCTTGTAAAAATTATGGAGTCCTCCACTTCCGGGATATTGGGCAGGCATACTTTTCCTTATTCCTCTTGCTGAGTACAAGAAAAACTCTGATGTTATACATAAAACAAACACTAAGAGACTCCAAAAGGTGGCAAGAAGGCAGACCACCTAGGGATCTCAGGACACAAAGAACAACATAGTGGTTCATGCCCTGGGTTCCCTTTTTGCCTCATATATCCCAGTCTTGGAGCTACAGAGGGAAGGAATCCAGAAATGCCAATACACACGCTAAAAAGAAGGCTCTGAAAGCCTGTTCTCTCTGGCCAAAGGAAAAGAAAGGGGACAGCCTGGTAAACAGAAAAGTTTTAGATAATAACTGTCCTACTCCACCACATAAAAAAAACTGTACCCTACCGTACCCTACCCCTCTCAGGCTGGCAAAGTTGAGTGGAGGGTCTAGACTTCCACTCTCAAGAGACTGTAACCAGGTGCCCCAGCCTCACTGCTGGGGTGATGTCAGAGGGAGTCTAGTGGATAGTCACTGCCCAGGGGTGACAAAGCATTCCTCCGTGCCAAAAATGGCATCAATGGAGGCTATGTGAGGTACTCTTACTTCTCCCAGCCAGGCAGATATCACTGGAATTTTGGTGGGGAACTGGAACCCCCGTCTCCATCCAGCAATAATGAAGAGAACCCCACCAGATTTCAGTGCAAGGCAGTGGGGAAGCTGGACTTCTACCCTCAACCTGATTATAGTAAGGAGGTAGTCCCTTTTCCCTTGCCAAATCAGCGCCAAAAAAAAGTTAGCTAACACAGAGGATTTAAACAAGATCCAGAAATTCGGCAAAATATCCAGACTTCAGTTAAAAAAAACTAATCATACCAAAACCCAGAAAAATCTCAAACAGGATGTAAAAAGGACAATCAATAGATAGATACAAACACTAAGCCTACAGAGATATAAGAATTATCCAACAAAGATTTTAAAGCAGTCATAAAAATGCTTTAGTGAGCAATTACAAACATATTTGAAACAAATTTAAAAAGTAGAAAGTTTCACCAAAGGTATAGAAGATATCAATAAGAACCAAGTGGAAATGTTAGAACTGAAATGCACAATAACTGAAATAGAAAAACTGAATGAAGGAGAAAGAAGGCAAGGCTGAAAAAGTAATTGAAATAATGACCAAACGCTTCCAAAAGACATAAACTACAGATTCAATATGCTGAGCAAACACCAAATATGATAAACACAAAGAAATCCAAGACGCATTGTGATCAGACTTCTGAAAACTAAAATCAAAGAAATTATCTTGAAACGGCAAGACAGAAATAACGCCTGACATACAGGGGGAAACATTTTGAAAAACAGCAGATATCTCATCAGAAACCACAGAGACCAAAAGAAAATGGCACAGTATTTTTCAAGTACAGAAAGAACAGTCAATGCAAAGGTTAATGAGGAGATGGAAAGGAAGTGAGTGTAACTATAAAAGGGCATCATGAGGGCTCCTTGTGTTGATGGAAATGATCTGTACCTTCATTGTATCAACGTCAATGTCATCTCTGAGATATTGTGCTGTAACTTTACCATCGGGAAAACTGGGTAAAGAGTGCATAGATCTCCCTGTATTATTTCTTATCACTGCATATGAATCTACCATTATCTGAAAATAAAACAACTTAGTTAAAAATACATTATTGAGTTAAAAATAGAACCACTATGCAATTTAGGGCTTCCTGCGAGTCTCAGTTGGCTACGCGTCTGACTCTTGTTTTTGGCTCAGGTCACGATTTCACAGGTTCATGACACTGAGCTCCACTGTCAGCACAGAGACTGTTTGGGATTCTCCCTCTCCTTTCTCTTTGCCCCTCCCCCGCCTGTGTACACACGCTCCCTCTCTCTCTCTCTCCCAAAATAAATAAATAAATTAAAAAAAAAACACACTACCATAAAATCTAGCAGTTCCGCTTCTGGGTATAAATCCCAAAGAATTGAAAGCAGGGTCAAAGGATGTTTGCATACCTCTCTTTGCAGCAACACTATTCACAATAGCCAAGAGGTGGAAGCAATGCAAATGTCCATTGGTGGATGAATGGATATATATATATATATATATCTCACATAATATAGGTATAGATACAGATATATAGATATAGATGATATAAATGACACAGATGATATAGGTGATATAGATATATAGATACACACACACACACACACACACCACACTGGAATATTATTCAGTCTTTAAAAAAGAAGGAAATCCTGTAATGTGATGTTACAGCATTATGCTAGGTGAAATAACCCAGTCATAAAAAGAAAAACACTGCGTAATTCCACTTAAAAGATGTGTTTAAAGTAGTCAAATTCACAGAAACATCAAACAGAATGATGGTTACCAGGGGCTGTGGGAGAGGGGGAAAGGAGAGTTGTTTTTTAACGGGTACAGAGTTTGAGACTTGCAACGTGAAGGGTTTGGGAGACCTTTTTCACAACATTGCAAATATACTACCGACTTCACACTGAAAATGGTTAAGATGGTAAATTTTAGGTTACGTGTTTTTCACCACAATAAAAAAAGCGGGGAAAGAATGAAAATACACGATACAGCTTTCGTTTGTATAGATTGTATCTATTACTATTTAACTATATTTGGCATTAAAACTGAGACATTTAGGGGCGCCGGGGTGGCTCGGTTGGTTCGGGATCCGACTCTTGATTTCAGCTCAGGTCATGATCTCATGGTTCATGAGTTTGAGCCCCGCATTGAGCTCTGTGCTGTCAGCTTGGGCTGTCAGCCTGCTCTCTCCCTCTTCTCTGCCCCTACCCCACTGCACTCTCTCAATCTTTCCCTCTCTCTCAAAAATAAATAAACTTTAAAAAAATTCTAAAGAATATTTTAAAAATAAACTAACTAAATAACTGAGACATTTAAACATATTTATTTATAAATTCATTAAAATGTCAATTATAGGGGCGCCTGGGTGGCGCAGTCGGTTAAGCGTCCGACTTCAGCCAGGTCACGATCTCGCGGTCCGTGAGTTCGAGCCCGCGTCAGGCTCTGGGCTGATGGCTCAGAGCCTGGAGCCTGTTTCCGATTCTGTGTCTTCCTCTCTCTCTGCCCCTCCCCCGTTCATGCTCTGTCTCTCTCTGTCCCAAAAATAAATAAACGTTGAAAAAAAAATGTCAATTATAAAGTCATTACGTGTTAATGTAAATGATATCTTTTTCTTTAAAATTACCATATATTTGAAAGTAATTATTGAAAATAGTAGCATTGTTTTACATTTTGCATATGTCTTTAGTATCTACCTCATAAGGGCAGCCCTGGGTGGCTCAGTCGGGTAAGTGTCTGACTTCAGCTCAGGTCATGATCTCGTGGTTTGTGAGTTTGAGCCCTGCGTCAGGCTCTGTGCTGACAGCTCAGAGCCTGGAGCCTGCTTTGGATTCTGTGTCTCCCTTTCTCTCTGCCTCTCCCCAACTCGTGCCCTGTCTCTGTCTCTCTCTCTCTCTCTCTCTCAAAAATAAACATTAAAAAATATCTACCTCCTCAGAAGACAGCTGGATTATTTACTTCTGCAGTCAATCTGTTGCCATGTTATTATATCTCATACACTCTGAAAAACTACACTACACATTCATGAGAAAAGAAGAGTAAATTAGTCAGATAATATCACATTATTATTACTATTATTATTATTATGAACATAGTTTCAACCTTGCAGACTGCTTAAAGGATCTCAGGAACTCACACAGGTTTCTAGATCACAATTTGAGAACCACCAAACAAGACCATTCATCATCCCAATCAGCCAGAACTCTGTGGGAGATTGAGTTATTGGTTACAATTCCTGATTCTTATGGGATACGACTTGCATCTTACACCCTTGCTGTGGCCAAGTACATTCTCCCACCCCTTGATTTTGGGCTTGACCATGGACCTGCTTTGGTCAATGTGTTAGTTGTCTTGACGCAAGCAGAAGCCTTCCACGTCTTAACTACTTCCCTTCGGCCGGAAGCCCAGTATAAACAAACATGATCATATCTGGGTCCACCTCACCATGAGGAACCAAGCTCAGCCAAACACTCAGACAGAAGCAGAGCCCAGCTAGCCAACCCTAGATTAGCTGATTTCACAGTGAAACTACAGACTCATGACCATAAGAATAAATATTTATTGTTAAATGCCACTGAGTTTTTGAGTGGTTTATTATAAATTGTGGTGATAATGGCTGACTAATTGAAGCCTACATCTTACTAATTGAATAAAAGGAAACATGTGAAGACACAGTTATTTAGTCAGGAGGAAGAGAAAACCAATGGGCAATCTCATTCAAAGAACTGTGACCCTGAATCCTGTCTGGAATGAGGTCAGAACAAAAGAAAAGTCATTAAAAACACAGCCAACACATTTAAAAACAAATTATCTGATGAGAGAAGCCATGAAATATTGCTGAAGGAGACCAGGAAGATGCTCTGTTTCTTTGCACAGGGGTTTCTTTTTTAACAAATGGCTTCATGGCTCAAGATGAACAGTCTTGCTTACTGACCCAGGAAAAGGAGTCTAAATATCAGAGGTGCGAGAGAGGGGGAAAATGATGTGGAAGGTGTTTATCCAGAAGTTTTCAGTGTCTTAGTGCATTTTTCTATTTAATGTTCTATTTGCTGTGTGTTCTTTTTATACAACCACATTTAAAAAGTTACCCAACAAATATGTATTGAATTCCTCCTCTTTTCTTTTGGATTCCCATGAAAGCAAACCCTAGGACATAGATTTGGGTGCCAGTAATGTATTAGAGACTCAGAGGAACCAGGAAGAATGAAGCTCAGAATTGCCCCCCTCGGGGTGGAAAGACTGAGGTATTTATCCACTGATTCCCACCTCTCATTGGTGTCAAGTTGGCCTTGGGTTCGTTAAATCTCCATCACTGTGGTACTTGTTCTTAGTGTCCCTTTATTGGCAAAATTTCAAATACAGCAGAAAAACCCAGGACTACTAGAAATGTGATGGGGGTGGGGGGTGAGGGGTGGGGTGGAACAGGCCAACGGGAGAAATTTCACATAACTGCTTACTTGTGAGCATTAATGACACACATACTGATTAAAGCCATGGCTTTCATAGAGTGGTCCAGAGAGGAAGGCTACGGGTGCTTTTTAGAAATGCAAATTCCTAAATCTCTGAAGGAGACTCTTACATCAACAACACGTCAGGAGATGCATTCATATTGAAATTTAAGAACTAAAGATTGGAATGCCCCAGTGTCTAAAGTAAGATTCTGTTAACAGGGAAAGTATGGCACATGGTATAAAGATCTTTTCATTCATTTTAAAATTATTATTATTATCATTTTACTTCAGAGAGAGAGTGTGCAAGCAGGGGAGAGAGAGAGAGAGGCAGAGAGAGACAGAGAGAATCCCAAGCAGGCTCCACACTCCACTGAGATGGGGCTCAATCCCACGATCCTGGGATCATGGCCCGAGTGGAAATCAGAGTCAGAGGATAGACTGAGCCACCCAGGCGCCCCAATCGTTTTCACTCTTAAAAACTCCATACTACAGTCTACTGATTTGTAGATTAAAGCCCACCCATAGATGTCATTGTATCTTTCATTCTGTTCTATTTCCACCTCCAAAAGACCATGGGATTTTGTTTTGTTTTGTTTTGTTTTGTTTTTTAAATTTTTTTTTTCAACGTTTATTTATTTTTGGGACAGAGAGAGACAGAGCATGAACGGGGGAGGGGCAGAGAGAGAGGGAGACACAGAATTGGAAACAGGCTCCAGGCTCTGAGCCATCAGCCCAGAGCCCCACGCGGGGCTCGAGCTCCCGGACGGCGAGATCGTGACCTGGTTGAAGTCGGACGCTTAACTGACTGCGCCACCCAGGCGCCCCAAGACCATGGGATTTTGGAACAGTATGGTGAATATACCAACACATCTTACAACTAATGAAAAATAAATCATGAGTAGAAAAGCTTGTAATGAGGAAAATACTACCATAAGATAGAGTGAAATTTCTCCCAGGACACCCACTTCAAACTCAAATTCCAGAGAAAGTTTCAGGGTTGCTTAATTCTTTTTAACAATCTGATCTTGTCACGAAACTCCCTATCCTCCTTGCAACAATGGGTAGGGTAGAGGTGGGATGGATGGGAATTCTATGTACAAACAAAAGTACATCATCCACATGACTCTCCAAACAACAATATAGGTTTCCAATATTTAAAATGTCTCTTGCAAATTTTTCAATCGAAGATAAATTTTAAAAAAAGTTCACTTTTATTGCAAACATGCTGGAAAAGCATCTTTACCCATGGTGCTTAGGCCTCATAGCAACTTGATTTTAATCTATTCCAGTACACATATCCACATTTAGAATATTTGTTTCACTGGAATGGAAATTGCTGATTAGACGACAAGTCAAAAATTAAGGAGGACTAAACTGGAGAGAATCAAAGTTATACAAAGTATATCTTCAGAGATAATGGAATTAAGCTAGAAACTGGTAACAGAAAGATGATGGGAAAATTTCCAAACAGTTACAAATTAAACAACACACTCTGAAATAATCCACGGTCAATGAAGAAGTCTCAAAAAACATTAAAAACTATTTTGAAGTGAACAAGTACAGCATGTTAAAATTTGTAGGAGCAGCTGAAGCAGTACTTAGAGGGAAATTTACAGCAGTAAGTGCTTATATTAGAAAATAAAGGTCTCAGAGAAATAGCCTAAGTTACCACCTATAGAAACTAGACAAAGAAGAATCAGATGAACCCAACTGAGCAGAAGGAAGAAAGTAGTAGGAAGCAAAAATCAAACAAGTGAAAGTAAACAAACAAACAAAAAGAGAAAATAAATAAAACCAAAAGCTGATTCCTTAAAAATATCCATAAGTCTAGCAAGAATGACAAAGAAAGAAAGACACATATCACTCATATTAGGAATGAAAGCGATGATATCACCACAAACACAGCAGAAGGCAAAAAGATCATGAGGGAAAGCTACGAACAACTCCGTGCACATAAATTCGACAAGTATGATAAAATGTACAAATTCCTTAAAATTCACAAACAGCTAAAACTCACCCAAGATGAAACAGACAACCTAAAAAGCCCTATAATTATTTTTTAAAAAGCTGAATTCAGAGTTAAAAAAAAATTCTAAATTTAAATCTCCAGGCCCAGGTGATTTCACTGTTTAATTATACCAGACATTTAAGAAAGAATTAACCTTACCAAATGTACACAATCTCTTCCACAAAATAGAAGAGAAGAAGATACTTCTCAGCTTAATTTATGAGACTAGCATTATGCTCATGCAAAACCAAAGGTATATTAAAGCTACAGACCAGTACCTCCCAAGAACCCTGACACAAAAATCCTCAAAAAAAAAGTAGCAAATTGAATCCAGCAATATGCCAAAAGAACAATATATCACAAACAAGTGGAGTTTATCCAGAGATTGCCAAATTATTTCAATGTTTGGCAATCAATCAGTGCAATTCACCCCATTAGCAGTCTGAAGGGGCAAACCACGTGATCATATGGGTGCAGAAAAACATTTTAAAAGATCCTATTCTTGGCAAACTAGGAACAGAAAGTAATTCTTTAACCTGGCAAAAGGCATCTACAAAATATCTATAGCTAACATCATACTTAGTGTTGAAAGGTAGAATGCTTTATTATTAGGAAAAAGGCAAGGAGGTCCACTCTCATCACACCTATTCTTTGCAATAGGGTAAGAAAAAGAAATTTAAAAGGCATAAAATTGGAAGAAAGAGGTTAAACTGTCCCTACTCGCAGATAATAGCTTTAATAATATATATTTTTAAATGTAATTCTAAGGAATCTAATAAGAAACTTCAAGAAACAGTGAGTTTAGCAAGATCACAGGAATCAAGATGAACAAAAAAAATCAATTAGATCTCTATAAATAAGCAACGTAAAATTGGCAACTAAAAAAAAAGATTATTTAAGAAATGAAAATGTATGTCCACACAAAAACTTTCTGCAAGTGGTCATAATGGCTTTATTCATAGTAGCCCTGAGCTTTAAACAAAGCCCATTAGCCGGTGAATGGAAGAATGAATTGTGGCACATCCATGCTATGGAATACTACTCAGCAGTAAAAAGAAACGAATTATGGGTATATAACTACAGTGTGGATGAATTGCAAAAGCATCATACTGAAGACAAGAAGCCAGATATAAAAGAGTATAAACTGAATGATTCCATTTATACGTAATTCGACAACAGGCAAAATCAACCTATAGTGACAGAAAGCAGATTAATGATTACTTGAGACAGCAGGTTGGGAGTAATGAAGTATAATGGGGCATAAAGGAATCTTTTGGGGTGATGGAAGTGTTCTGTCAATTGTGGTGGTAGATACACTGATAAATTTTTCAAAACTCATTGAAATTGTTCCACTTAAAATAGGTGCATTTTAATTTATGTAAATTATATCTCATTACCACACTTTTCTTCATTATCTTCTGCCACCTGGCTTAGAATCATCCTTCCTTCTCCCTTCCCCTTCCCCTTCGCCTTCCCCTTCCCCTTTCTCTTTCTCTTCCCTCCCCTCCTCTCCCCTCCCCTCTCCTCTCCTCTTCTCTCCTCTCCTCTCCTCTCCTCTTTTCTAACTCAAATACTTCTCAAGCCAAAAGTGGTTCCACTAATCTTGGGATAATAAGGAAATCAATATCCTCCGGTCAGCATCCTAGAATATGAAAAATGATCTGATAGCATGCTGGAACTACCTGGAGTCACGTGTAATGAAAACATGCAGTCAACTGGCTGAAGGCATACATCAGATCTGTACACGTTTCTGAAACAAGCCCAATCTCAGTATAAAGAGTGGTGGACAGACTCCCCGCAGTGGCGTGCTGACAGAAGGCAAGGCTCCGTGTCCAGAGACTGTAGGGGAAGACAAGTGTTTTAGACGTAAAGGTACATGTTGCTGGTTGTGACGATGCTGCTTGTACCTTTCTAACAGAATAGACAAAAGAAAGATAGTACTTCCTCGTAACAGCAGATCTGGGCTTACCACCAGGATGAAGAAAATGGGGGGGGGGCGGGATTTCTCTTCTCGGATACTGTGGCTACAAGTATGATTTTTTAGCTCTTGCTTTATATGATTCTAATGTTTGAAACCTAATTTCTATCTCAACATGAGCTTTATTTGGACCAAGGACAAATTATTCCTTCAGAGAGAAGGAAAGTAATCTTCCTCTATTTTTTTTCTTATTTTCTCTAAAAAGAGAAAGAGAGAGTGAGCACAAGCAGGGGGAGGGGAAGAGTATGTGTGTGTGTGTGTGTGTGTATGTGTGTGTGTGTGAGAGAGAGAGAGAGAGAGAGAGAGGGAGAGAGAGAGAGAGAGAGAGAGAGAGAGAGAGAATCTTAAGCAAGGTCCATAGAGCCTGATGCAGCAGGGCTCAATCTCACAACCATGAGATCATGACCTCAGCTGAAATCAAGAAGCTGGATGCCTAACCAACTGAGGCATCCAGGCACCCTCCTCCAACTCTTTAAAAAAAATTCTTTTTCTTAAGCATAGAGATCAGGGCTCCTCCAAAAGACAACCCATTAAACAGCCAAAACTGAAATCGAAGCAATTTCTTAACAATACTGAAAATAGAAATTAAACTAAAACAAAGCTTTTCTCATTGTTCAACAAATTATATTTAAAGGCACACTTTAAAACCTACCTCTCAGTCTAAAGTTCACTAAACAGAGAGGAACCAGTAAGATTACATCAGCACATCCATGTAGGTGCACAAATCAGTTTGGCCATGGCAGACAAGACAGATTATGACTATGGGTCATGACGATGAGATCAAACAGTGTTCTTTTCTAGTTCAGTGGACAAAGCCACATAGTGGTTGAATGGTTTGGCCAAACATCCCGAGGAAGTTGGTACAAGTGCAAAAGATATATATAAGTATATGTGTGTGTGGTGACTTCCTGCTCCTACAGGCTAATGGCTTTGTCTTGAAGAAATAGTCACTGAAAGTTTGAAATGTCCATTTACCTACATTTGCTGCACCCTACTGAAGACTAGCCAAAGGTTCGGTAGTCAAAGAACAGCCTAAAAATTAACAGAATGACATTATTTGCTAGAATGACAATATTTGCTAGACACAGAGGGAAAACTGTCATTTCTGTGCAAAAAGTTTTTAATTGTATAAATAATACCGGACAAAAAAAGGTTTTCTTAAGTTTATTTGTTTACTTTTGAGAGAGAGAGTGAGAGAGAGAGAGAGAGAGAGAGAGTGTTCGTGCACACACAAGTTGGGGAGGGGGGCGGGCAGAGAGAGAGAGAGAGAGGGAGACGCAGAGTCTGAAATAGGCTCCAGGCTCTGAGCTGTCAGTGCAGAGCCCAATGTGGGTCTCGAACCCACAAACCATGAGATCATGACCTGAGCAGAAGTCAGATGCTTAACCTACTGAGTCACCCAGGTGCCCCCAAAAAAGTTACTTTGAAAAATAAAAGCCTAACATCATCATCCTTTCTTTTACTATTGGTCCGTAACAATAAAAATGGACTTACATTATTGAAGTTTTCACTTGCTTTTAATTTTGTTTTATGATTTTGTCATTTGTCAGCAATTTTGCTAAGGTCTAAAGCTATTATTCTTGAGGAATTTTTTTTTTAGTTGGAAACAGACATATGGATCGTTTAATCTAGCCTTTGGCAAAGTGTTTTATCTGGATTTTATTGGGTATTAACCTGAAGAAAGGGTCCCATGATTAAATAAGTGGGTTGATTTGTGATAATGGTCATATAGACTTGAGGAACGGGCATTGACACGGCCTATTTGACTGCAGGCCCCTTTTCAAAAGGAGAAACTCATAAGATTTGTATTTCATGTAATTTGCTCTTTACAAAACATTATTCATATCAATTTCTCTCTTAGAAAACTGAGGCCCAGAGACATTAAGACTCATCATCACACAGTTTGTGACAGAATTTATAAACCAAGTTTCCAGACACAGAACTTCTAGCAAAATTTCCTTTATCCTTTTGGAAATATTCTCACACTGCCACCAAAAATTCTCAGCAATTGACAATTCCATGAATATATTCTATATCATGATATCCTTCTGTGGAATCAATGATGCAAATGGAAGTTTTCCTTTTTATCTTCGAGAAAGATGAGGTGTAGAAGATTGCGTGACAGAATTTGAGATATATATTGAAAGAGTGATGCCTGGAGATTTGGAGCCCTGATGAGGATATTAGCAAAATCAGCACTAAATAAATGTACATTCGTGCAAATTGTTAATAAGCTCTGTACACTGGGAAAACAATAGAATATTATTGAGAAAGTATACTAGGAAAAATTTGAGGAAAATGTTCCATTTTTTTGCTGTTACTTCTAAATGCCCTAAAAATAAAACTACTAAAACTTTCTGCAATAAACCATAACTCTCCAGGAAAAGAACTTTATTAAGTGAAAGAATGAATTTTTCTTTGTCCTATAGTGCTTTAAAATTTTGATTCTGAAACTGGTCTGGTCTGGTTGCCAGAATTGGTTGATTAAATCCCACTCTATTATAAAAGGCATCACATATAATTCTTTGTTAAACTTTCTTTTTTTTAACTGTTTACTTATTTTTGAGAGAGAGAGAGCATGCATGCATGCATGGGGGAGGGGCAGAGAGAGAGAGAGAGAGAGAGGACCCTAAGCAGGCTCCACGCTGCCAGCAGAGAGCTGACACGGGGCTCGAACTCACAAACTGTGAGACCATGACCTGAGCCAAAATCAAGAGTTAACCAACTGAGCCACTCAGGTACCCCTCTGTGTCAAACTTTCTACTATAGCTCACATACTAATGTTATCTAAGAGCTACACTACTAGTAATGTCTTAGTTCAAAACACGGCTTCCTAACTGATATTGGTTAGGGTTATTTCTGCTTGTAAAAAAAAAACGAAACAAATAAAACAAAAACACCCTTTTCCCCATCCTCCAGGTGGCAGTTGATATTCCCAAGGTAAATATGTATATATATTTTTTCCACTTATACTTGATCTCTAGGTAATGCTAATGCAACGAAGACCTCATCAGTTTTGTAGGCAAGTGAATTTTCAAGTACCCAAAGTTTTCGTTCTTGCCTTGTCTGCCCTGACTGGAACCCGTTTGCACTTTCAAAATGTCCTCTGAGCATTTCTGGAACCCCCAGGGGGCTGATCTTTAGCTGGCAGATACTAGTGATTTACGGCTGGCTTCAGCTGCTCTCAGGTTGTTAAATTTGACACCCATGTATGTGCTGAAAATCAGGCTACGTGCCATGGACAAAGACTGCCCTCTGCTCCTCCTACCTGCTTCATGCAGGGAGCTGTGTGTCTCAAAAATTCATTCGCAAGTTTCACTCCTGCCACAGGCCGTGGAGCTCACTGTGAAAAATCTGCCTTCTGTGTTCCCAGACTTTGGTGGGGACACACCAGCCTTCGCTGTGTCATGGCAGCCTGTGCAAAGAAAGAGAGAATGGCTCTTGCCCCCACTCCATTGCCATACTTTGTCACCCAGAACCTGAAGCAGACTTTCTTCTGCCCAGGGCTTCATAAAGTCCCTAATGACACTATTTCTGTCAAGTTGCAGCCTTCAGGCCGTTCCCCAGAGAGACCCAGTCTGAGCCCCTGAACTGGGTAAGTCATAGCCGCTTCCTTACCTCTTCCAGAGGCCTTTTCGTGCTCTTCGTTTATCTGCGTTTTCTGGACTCTGATCTCAACCAAATCTTCCCTTCTCAACCAGTCACAAAATGAAAGTCCCCATGAATCTCAGTGAATGCCACCTGATACTGGTGGCAGTTGGGAGTGCGTGCTATTCTCATCAGTTGCCAAGTCAAGTTAGAAAAATACCCCTTTACACTTATTAAAAAGCATCAGCCCTTGTAGGGAGACATGTGCACATTAGTATATATAAAAAGACTTGCGTAAGTAACGAAGGAGAGTGTGGAGGGGTGGGAGGGCTGGGATGAAGCCATCTGGAGCATTTATATTGAAAATAGCTGTTTCTTGGATATTTATTGAAAGCATCTCCCGTTGACAACATAGATTCCTCTATGTCTACTGAGAAATGACTTCTTCCTTAATTTTGTATAGAAAAAAAATGCATCAGTATCTTTAAATTTTGTCCTAAGTGGCCGGAATTCAAGTTAAAGACCTATACCTTCAGATTTGGGGCTTCGGTGCAAATCTGACCTTTGATGGTTTCAGTTTGGAAGCATGGATTCGATAAAAGAATGGAGACACTGATGTTTGAGCAGCCGTGGTCAGCTGAACACTTTAATGGTGATGGTCAAATTCTATTTCAAAAAGTTATGTTAAACAATCGCATATGACGCAGTCCTTCAAATAAGTTCTGAAGTCCAAATTCGTCGAGCTGGAGTATTTCCAAGATTAAAAAATGGTAATAATCCAAAACTGATTTCACATATTAAATCAATGTATCAACATAACAGTGACATCTAATACGACTTTCGTTCTGGTTTTTTTTGAAGTTACCATGCTAAAATAAATACACAAAGAGTTAAAACATGGCTATGTGTGTTATGATAAATAATTTTACTTTTCATTAGGAATATAAACTGATATGTGATGGCATCTCCAAAGCATATTGGTTTATAAGCTGCAATAGTGGTCAGTTTCTTGGGTTTGATTTAGGTACCAACTCCAATAGCCTTTATAAAAACAAGGGCTTTGTCAATGTGGATAAAGACCAAGTGAGGGTTCAGGAAATATCTCAGAGGCACAATATCTCAGAGACATGGTGGTTGGATGGATGTGGGTAGATAGAGAGATAAGTTCAAGGCAATTCCTGTTTGGTGCGTTTGCTTGGTTTCTTTTCACCTTGCAGGCAACGTGGATCGTAATGCCATTGGCCAAGGTAAAAAAGGTAAGCAAAAAAGAAGCATAATTTCAGGAAAATCTGAGGAATGTGGTTCTGGGCATCATAAGTTTGAGAGGTCACAGATCTACTAGACGGTTATATACATGCTTCCGGACTGCAAGAGAACCCAGACTTGTGACGGCCATCTGGGGACCGTCAGCAGAATCAGGAGCTGAAATGTTGAGCAAGGGGGTCGGAGTGTACTGCTAAAGAAAAGATGAGGCCCTTGTAGAACATTCTTGAAGAACTGTAAGATTTCAGAATCAGAGAGAAAGCAAAGCCGAGAGAATGAAGAATGTTACAGAAACAGGAGGAAAAGTAGGAGAAAGTGTTGTGATGCAAGTTGACCAAGAAGAGAGTTTCGAGGAAAGGGGAAAAGGTGGGTATTGTTGTCTGGGTCCCATTCTCTTTGTGTCTGCCCTTTGTTGTGAGTAGTGTTAATGCCAGGTTTTATCTATTTTCCATAATGAAACCAAAGGGTTCAGGTTCATCTTCTATCCGCCCTGGGGCAGGCACAGATCTAGGCTGGGCCTGTGGGGACACTGTCTTCAATGACTTAACAATTTTTAATGTAAACAGCAAGAAGGCAGGGAGCAGTTGGGGTTAACTCATCACAAGGGCAGTGTAGACAAGACTGGGCCTGGTGGATGGACCCAGTGGTAGTCCTTTTCCTCAGTTTACTAGTCCCTCTGATTTTCAGTTTCCTACTTATTTATTTTTCCAGTTTCCTACTTATGTCCAATAAATCCACTTTTACTTAACATAAATAGCTAATGTAGAGTCAAGTGAGTTATACCTCAAAAGGGTAACCTATAATGGTTTCATTGCATAGATAGATGAGTAAAGTCACGTTCACTAAAACTAAAATCACCCAAGATCACAAAGTTCATTATGGCATAGATGGAACCAGAATTCATTTCTCTTAACGTCTAGGCTAAGGCATTTCTTCTTTTGCTATATAAAAAAAAAGTATTGAGGCAAAATATACATAACACAAAATTTACCATTTTAAGTGTTAAATGTACCATTCAGTGGTGTTAAGTCCATTCATGTTGCTGTGCAACCAGTCTCCAGAAATCCTTTCATCTTAGGCTAAGGCACTTTTCATTGTACCATCGGAGAGGTACATGGCTCCCATAAAAATCTACAGTCCCAGCCTTCCTTGCAGCTAAATCTGGCCAATGGGATGTGAGCGGATCTGACTTGGGCAGCCTTCAGCTTGTAGACTTGAGAGGAACACACATGTTGTTCTTTTTCCTCTTTCCCCCTTAAAATAAATGTGGGTCGTGGGCCATGCTGATGAAGACAATACCTAGGGAGGAAGGCCGAACGACCTCTCAACCAGGGTTGGAAGACAACCCTGACAGTTTTATGAGGCAGAGCTGCTATGAGAGCTCTGTCTATTATATGTTTAAAAAAAGTGTATTTCTATACCACTGAAGCCACTGTTCTTTGGGGTGTTTCTGTTAGAGAAGTCAAACTAATTGCACCTGATATAACCACACCGAAACTTATTTCCCTTCCTCTTCTCATGCGTTACGAAAAAAACATAAAAGATTTATGTTCTTTCCTTCTGAAATGTTGGATAGGCCGAGACTCACATTTAATATCCTTAGAGCCCAAATTTAAGAATGACATTTAGTTTATCCTGCTAGGAAGGTCAAGTTGATAGAGACCACACATACATATAATGCCACAGTTTAGTGGATGGGGAAGCTGGGAGGAACTCTATTTTGGGTATTGTGTTTGAAGTGAGACCTTTGTACTAAAACAGATTACCAGATAAATAAAGGGAAAAAAATAACCCTCTTTTTTATTCAGATTTATTTCTGGAAGATAAGTGTGTGCAGGTGGGGCGGGGGATGAGCAACAAGAATACGGCACAAACATTCTAACGTATTCTTACACGTGTGAAAACTAGGAATATTCACTCAGGGGCTGGTGGTTCCACCAGGTGGTAAAATGCTGGATAAAGAATTCAGGAAAGAATGTTTAAGGTTTGTATTTAGCAAACGAAGGAGAGCACTATAAATGTTACTCATTCTAATTCACAAATGTCTGTAATTCTTATGAAACACCCTGGTATACAAAGATGAATTATAATCCTGTATTTCTTCTAAAAGCTTCTTGGATAAAAAAACCAATCATGCACTACCTCAAATAGTGACAAAGCTATTTAACTTTTCCTCCAATAAGGTCATTCAGTGTGTTCTGTATAGATGCTCAGTGCCTTAAACTCACTTGTCTAAGAATCAGACAGACATGGGCACAATCCTAACTCGACCACTTGAGAGTGTATGAATTGGAGAACATTACCTAACTTTTTTGAGCTTCAGTTTCCTCATCCGAAACTGGAGATAATGGCATTTGCACTATAGGATTAATGTGATAATTAGAATATGTAATTATGTAAAGTGCTTAGCATATTAACAGGTGCTCAGTAAATTGTGCGTGCTGCTATTGTTTGTCAACATTATTACTGTGTCTAAATGATAATTTCAATATAACAAAGCTTGATAGCTGTGAGTCCCCTCTCTCATGTTTCTTCTTGGATTTTCTTGACACTGGTGAGTTCATAGAAGTTTTTGAATATGAATATTAAATTTTTGTTTAAAAATTTTATAAGAAAAAAGCATTTGAATTAGAATCAGGATGAGTAGTTTCTTAAAAGAGTAGAAAGAGAGAGAGAGAAGAAAATCTATCTCATATAGAAAAACACAGAAAACAAAGACATCCAAAAGAAAATAACAGAAAGCAAAAAACGAAGATGCCTAGTATTTTGTCAGTGCTCAATAAATATGAAATATGAGGTATCACTAGTGTGAAGTGTTATTATTGAAAAACAACACATAGCATAAAACTTTTGGAAATACAAGAAATAATATACAAAGCACTATTTTACCAAATTACTTAACCCAGTCAGTCTTAAACAAATGAAATGAGTAAAAAGTAAATAATGATATATAGGATCTAAGTAATATAGTTTCCATAATTAAATAAAGGTAATATATATGCATTAATCCTTAGACCTTTCTGATAACACATCTGTTTTAGACAGCTATGGAACATGTATAAAATTTATGTATCAAAAAAGGTCGTTACTACATCAAAATGCTAAATTTGTGTGGGCTCTGAATTTCGATGCAGAGAGAACAGAAATTAGTACTTCGAGTTAAAATTCAAAGACCCAGCAGCTCAAAAAAATTGAAGAACTCAACTTTTGTCCCAGAGGGGAAATAAAAATACAATCACAAAAAGATTTGGAAAACGGTGATGACAACAGTATATATTTGTAATTGTGCATTGAGGTCAAAGGTATACTCAGAAAAATTAATTTTTCTTTTTCCTTTTCCTTTTCACTTAAAAAATTAATTTAAATTTAAAAATGAAAGGGAAATAAGAAAGAATTTAAAATATGAAACTTTTAAATAAGAAAGAATTTTAAAAGACAAAGCAGATGTTTAACCCAGGAGAGAGGGGAATTTGCTGAGGTCCGAAATAGCTTTCATCAAATAATATTCACTTTAATCACATAATAAGTATCCTGTATCGGCCATCCTAGATTGATATGTTGGGGTAACAAGTGACTCAAAAATCTTAATGGCTTATAGTGATAAAGATTTATTTTTAAATTGTTTTATTGCTCATCATGAATTACCTGCCGGTCTGTTTCCTCACTCTCATCTCTGGGATGATGGAATAGACTTAGGGCAATGGCTCGTGGTATGGGGAAATGAGAGCATGGCAGAACCATACAACCATTCTTAGAAGTTCTGCTCAGTAGAGATTCACGTGTCTTCTGCTCACATATCATGACAAAAACTGACTTCCATGGAGTATGAGTGTGTGATTCAACCACAGGGAAGGATAGCAAATATTTTGTACAATAATATAATCTTACCTCTGTCCTGCGTCTCTGTCACGAGTATTTTCTCCTTCCCTTCTGCATTGAAAATACACTCCATCCCTCCCTAAAAGAGATAATACAAAGTGTTCCCCAATTATACCACTAGGCGCAAAGTACCAGAATTCTTGTGATAAGCTCCATACCAGTTCTACATGTGGGTCCTTTTGATCTGGAGATGTATGAACTATATATAGGCAACACTGACAGAACAACCACAACCTATACTCCCTTTTGGAAAGGGAATGAGTCGGAAGTCCACCGAAGCCACTGACCCATAACAATGCTGAAAGCCCTCTGGCACACATAGCCAGGACTCTGGCCATGACATTGGAAAACATTCCTTGAATAGGTCCTGGTTCTGCCTGTGCAGTAGTCGTCCAGTCCCTTATTCTACACGACTCTTGGTTTGACCTCTAAGAGATCCTTTCTTCCCATCTTCCTTCTTGCTCACTTATAAACACCTAGCAGAACAAGTCCTCCTTGGGTGCTGAGCAGCTCTCTTGACCTGATTTTTGGCCCCAGACACATGAGGGTCTGAGTGTAATCTTCCCGAGGTAGGAGGTAGGGGTGAAGGAAGCAGAACAGACTTGATACAATAATGTAATGTACAACACATACTTTTAGATTTGTTGAAATTTTTCATGAAGCACCAGTTTCACTGGCTTGGGGCCATACTGGATTCCTTTAGAACATGTGTTTCAGGGCCTAAGTTTTTGGCTTTTTAGTGAGCTCACAAGTACCTTAGAAAGAAGCTCTTTAGATGAATCAGCTTATTCCTTGGTATGCCTGCACAGTTATGTTGACTTGGGGCTATTAGGTCTCAACTAGGTCAGTAGCTCCCAGGAATTTAATCCTCATCAGTGCACCTGACCATCCGGTCAGAAGAAAATGAAGTTATCAAAATACGATGGATCTTCTTGCTTTTATTGTAATAGCCTTGGAATATTCTACCTGTAATGAAAAAGGGGCTCCTATGAGGCACTGCAGTCTCTTCCTTAAATGACTCTCAGTCCTAAATCCTGTCCCTCAATTTAGAAAATATGAGTGATGATTTTAGAATTTTTAAAATGTATTTTCTCACGTTATGGTGCTTTCTTGAAGGGCATTGTGAGTTGCTTCATGATTTACACTTTTGATTTGATTCAAAATTTACATTTCTTTTTCAAATTGGAAATATATTATTCTCTTTTCTGATCATAAAAGTAATTCATGCTTATTGTAAAAAGAAAAATTAAGCAATATGAAATTGACAAACCCTGATCTAGTCGCCTCACCTGCTGGGAAGTAAGAATTTCCATTTGGTCACCTCATGTATGACACAGAGGCAGCTGGATGCCATAGCCCAAAGCTGGGCCCCCACATGTGCAGCAGACCATCTCCAGCCAGCCTGTGCTTACTTAACCAATAAATCCAGTTCATCACCAGCTAATCACCAACATTCAGAGGCTTTGCTTCTTAATATGGGACACAGACATGTGCATTGTTCTAGCTTTAGAAGACCTATCTCATTTTTTCTACCATGGACCGTGTTCCTCAGAGCCTAGACTCTGTAACTGGATTTCACATTTTGCAGTGAAATTTCTCCTCTCTGTGCTCAATCTCTGAACTTACAGTCTTTTGTTTTCTTTAACAAAGGTGTTTTTGGGAGCTTCTTGATAATTTTAATTTCTTTTTTTCCTTTTTAAATTTTTACTTAAGTTCTAGTTAGTTAACATCAGTGCAATATTGGTTTCAGGAGTAGAATTCAGCGATTCATCACTTATAAACAACCCCCAGTGCTCATCACCAGTGCCCCCCTTAATACCAATCACCCATCTAGCCCATCCCCCATTCACCTCCCTCCGTCAACCCTCAAGCTTGTTCCCTATCATTAAGAGTCTCTTATGGTTTGTTTCTCTCTCTCTCTTTTTCCACTTTCCCATATGTTTGTCTGTTTTGTTTCTTAAAATCCACAATGAGTGAAATCATAACGTGTCTTTCTCTGACTTACTTCACTTAGCATCATACACTCTAGCTCCATTCACATCATTGCAAATGACAAAATTTCATTCTTTTTAATGGCTGAGTAATATTCCATTATATATATTATATATTGGACTATATATAATATTTTATATTACATATTATAATATATAACATCCTATATATGTATATATGTATATGTGTGTGTGTATTTATATATTTAAAATTTTGAGGAACCTCCATACTATTTTCCAGAGTGGCTGTACCAGTTTGCATTCCCACCAAGAGGGCTTGTCATTACCAGTACATGATTTTTCCTATTTTTCTATTCTTGTCAATTTACATTTTTAAAAAAAATTTTAAGTGTAGAATATTATCCTTTTGTCAAATATGTTCCAAACTTCTTTCCAATTGGTAAATTTATTTTTTTTATTATTTTTTCATATAAAAGTTTAACTTTTAAAAAATAGCTAAAACTGCTAATTCTTTTGGGGAGATTTATGATTTTGATATCTCAAATTATGCTGTATTTTCTCTTACTCTTTTTCCCCTTCTTTTTGATCAACTTTAGGGAAAAAGCTTTAAAAACTTACATTTAACATGCCTACAATTCCATCTTATTTATAAGAATTTCTGCTTTATATATGTAGTTCTAATTTTCATTGGTACAGGAAGGTTTATGATTTTTATACTTTGTTTGTCAAGTATATTTTTATTAATATAAAATGACCCCTTAAGACAGGTAATTCCTTTGTCTGTTACACTGAATTCCACTTTGTCTAATGTTAATCCTGCAATATTGTTTCTTTTGAAATTTGTTAAATCTGTTTTTACTTTAATGTTTACTCATATAATTTTGTGTCATTTTTTTGATGTTATGTCATTGTCAGTAAACAGATTTTGGTTTTGACCTAGTATATATCTTGGTTTATAATGTGGGATTTTCACTTAATTATATTTTTGTGATAACTTCAACATTCACTTTTATATCTACAAAATACGTATTTTGTACAATCATTATGCTTTCACATTTTTTCACTTTTTTCTTACTTTTGTTATATAAACTATGTTTTCATGTTTCATTATCTCTCAGGTATGTGAAGATAGGTCCTGATTTTAATTGTGTCATTGGTTATATTTAACAACTTCAAAATAAATCTTTACTCTGTATTTCTCTAATTTTCAACAACCTTAGTGAAATAATTTTTAAGTTTTCCCCCACTCCTAGAAGTAAAAGAGTTCAGGGGACTCTCTCCCTTATCCCTCATGTCTCAATCTTTCTAATATAATCTGGGTTTTAAATGCATATTTATATTTTATTATGTTATATTTTATTATATCATTAGAGAAACTTTTGGTTTTTAATTATGTATCTTTAATTTTGAAGAAATTGATAATTATAATCATTTAATAACTAGTTTTCAACAATATTGCAATGTTTTACACTCATCAATAGTTAATTAGCAGTGCTTACTGCTTTTTGTAGCCATTTTTTCCTTTTATTAAACTTTTTGGTTTTTTACTAACTTATTTGGAAAATATTGCCATTTTCCCCCCAAGAACATTTGGTGGTATATTTTAAGAACTCTAATATCTGAGAATGTCTTAGCTCTGTAAACAATCATGGAGTCAAAATATTTTCTCCAAATTCAATAGAGATTCCTTTACTAATATCTAGCATTTAGTATTGTAGAAGAGAAGTCGAAGGCTGTTTCTATTTTTGTTCTCTTAAGTAGTTTTGGTAGAGGTGATTCCTTATTATCAGCACATAACTATTTTTCAAATAATTTATACTTAATAGTCTTTGCATTAACATACAAAAAATTGAAAATTATAAACGCTGCCAGGATGTATTAGTTGTTTACAGATGGGTAAAAAATTACCTCAGAATTTTGTGGCTTGAAACAACAAACATTTGTTATCATTTCTAAGAGTCAGAATCCAGTAGAGATTTAGCTGGTAATTCTGGCTTAGGGTCTCGGATGAGGTCGAAGTCCAGAGTTAGCTGGGGCTACAGTCATCTGAAGGCTTGCTTGAGGCTAAAGGATCTAATGCCACGATGACAGCTGTCATGGCTGCCATCTATTGACTGAATATTTCAGTTCCTTCCGGTTGCCACCAGGAAGTCTCAGTCCCTGACCACATGAATCCCTCCACACGCTGTTCAGCATGGCATTTGACTTTCCCCAAAGCAAGTGATGGGAGAAAGAGAGAGACAGAAGGAGACGGAGAGAGACAGAGACAAGGAGGTAAATACAGAGAGAAAGACAAGCAGGACACTGCAGTGCCTGTCTTAGTCCCTAAGTCACACACTATCATTTCCACTTTATTCTATTTGTTAGAAGCAAGGCCCCACATCTGGACCACACTCAAGAGAAAGGGAATGAGGCTCCACCTCTCAAAGGAGGATAATAACAAAATTTAAGGGCATAAATAAAAAAATAAATCTACACAGAGTAACTCCAGTTATAACTCCAGTTATAGGTAGTATTTTTCCCGCCTACAAATTATTAGCTGATGGAATCTGATTTTTATTTAGTTTGTAAATTTTTTTAAAAAACTATATTTGGTACTTTCTTCTGTTGTAATTGCTTTAGCTTTTCTTCAGGAATCCAATTATTCTATAGTATATATTACAGCTTTCTATTGTCTGTACTTACAGCTCTCTTGTAACTTTCATAGCTGTGTTTTTTTCCCCTGCAATCTGGTAAAGGATCCCAAGTTTGTGCTCTACATCAATTATGTTCTTTCAGACCTCCAATGGCATTTTAAATTCTGATATTATGTTTTTAGTTTATCTGCAATCCTTCCATATCTCATCTACATCTATTTTTATCTCATACTGTTGCCTTCACGACAACTTGTTGGCTCTCTTCCTGGGTTATTCTCATTGTACACAGTTCAGCTCCTTTTCATCAAAGTAATTTTCCCTTGTATCAATTGAAGATGTCAAAAAGTTTCACGACATTTTTTCCCCTGAACTGGCAGTTGATAATTTTTATAGTTACACTTCTTATCTGAATCTTTCATATTTTTATTATTTTCTCATGGGCTTCCTGATGCTTTCTATTCACTTTTGTTATGAGCTTGGCATATGTCAACAAACACAATATATGCTGCTTTCCATTGGTTTTGTCCACCTGTATCATGGTATAATTCCTTACTTATTATGACAACTAGAAGGAAAGTTGGTGAGTTCAATACCTACTTCTGGAAGGCATTCATCTATTACAGTTCTGCTTTATTGAGATAGCATCTTCTATGGCTACTGTCTGGCTTTATGAGGCTGTAAACAGGCAGAATACTTGGAACACGATACTCTTTGATACACATTTCCTAGCAGTCTGTTTAACCCTGTGTTCCTAACTGACAGAGGGTGTTTGTTTGTTTGTTTGTTTTCATGGGGCTCCACTTCCTCAGATGGGGGTCATTACCACCAGTGCACCATTTGTGCAATCAGTTGCATTCTGGGTAGAGGTGTTTCTGTAGAAGTGTGGAATATGAGGTACTGGAAAGAAGAGAGTCCATCCTTAAGAAATACCAGCTGTCGTGCAAAGGACAGCTTCTAATCTGTTAGGTGATGATCTTGAATTCTGAGCAGAGGATAGACAATAGGACATCCTATAGTATCCCATTTTCCCTGCCACCACGTGGTTTCTGTTTCACAGGGGTAAAGGAGAGGGATTTCATAAGATAAAACTTAACTAGCTTTATTTTTTGCTTAGTTCTCTCTGTCTTCTAGTTAACAGTCCGTCCAGATTCTAGCATTAAATTGTTCATAAATCAAAGCGTTAGGATTTACTGTGAGTTTTAATTGTTTTCTGGTCTTCACTGATACTTTAGTTAAAAAATGAGATGAAGTTTGATTGTAGTGACCAGCTAGGATAGCATTTTAACCTGGAAATTTCTCTTGGCATTTTATATTAAAATTTTTAAAAAGTCTATTTATTTATTTTGAGTGGGAGGAGGGGCAGAGAGAGAGAGAGAGAGAGAGAGAGAATCCCAAACAGGCTCCATACTGTCAGTGCAGAGCCTGATGCAGGGCCTGAACCATGAACCGTGAGATCATAACCTGAGCTGAAATCAAGAGTCAGATGCTTAACCTACTGAGTCACCCAGGCACCTCTGGCATTATTTCTATTAGCAAAAAAATGCCCAACAATAGGGCACAAACAAAACAAATGATGGCATATCTTCGTAAAAGAACACTTTGTAGTTACCAGAAATCATATTGTCGAAGCATATTAGTGGCATAGGGAAATGCCCACAATTTATCACTTGGTGAAAAAAATTACAAAACAGTATGTTCAATGTGGTCCTGATTTCATAATGCAGCAAAAAAGGGAAAACAAAAACTACAGGAAAGATACACAACGTTCATGGAGGTTTTCTAGGTAGTGGGATTAGAGGTAACTTCTATGTTTTATTTTGAAGATGTTTTCTTTATTTTTAAATTTTCTGTTAAAATATATATTACTTATTAAAATAAGAAAAACCATTTTTAAATGAGCAGTTTATAACTTCGAGTTGATTTATTTGCAAAAGTACTATCTTCTCTAAGTATAAATATTATATACATAGTAGTTCGGTGGGTGGGTGGGTGGGAAGGGAAATGTATTCTCAGATATATAGAGAAATTTCTGTGTCTCACTAAAAGCAGATATGTAAGAAACGCAGTGTTATATAATTAATATAACATTAACTGTATGTGTATTTATTGACTTTCAAAGTAATTGATATATAAATATTATAACGTGTGCATGTACACACATATACATGTGTGTGTCTTCTAGAATTGATTTAAAGGTGTCTAATGGCCACTTTAATAGGATATAGTATCTTATAACCATGAGAAGACAACGTCTGGCCATGACAAGGAAGACTAATCTGTGGCCTAATTGTTCTCAAAGGGTAGACCCTGGACCAGCAGTATCACCATGATGTGGGTTCATATTACAAATGCCAACCCTCAAGCTTCACCCCAGATCTACAGAATTAGAAATTCAACCCTTGTTTTAGCAAGCCCACCAGATGACTCTGACATAGGAAAAGTTGAAAGTCACAGCTATGAACACTAGTTTATGTCCTTTACAGTAGGCGTTATCAAAAGAAAGAAGATTTTTATAGATATGGTCATGAAGAAACAAACAGTCTGAGAGGCAGAAGCATCTCTGATGCTCAGGTAGATAACTGTCCAGAAGATGTCTAAGGTCCTTGGTTGGACCACAGTGCTTGGTGGTGGAGATTGTGAGGTAAAGACTGAAAGTACTGAAACTCAGAGACCCAGAAGCAGGTTGTCTCTTCCTAGTGTCCTTTTCTTCTTATACATGGTTGACGCAATGGAGGGATCTGGGCTGCCTCCCATTTGGGAAGAGGCATTTTTCCTGGGGAAGCTTGGGCTGAGAGGAGTTGACACATCTTCCTTCGACTTGCTTCCTTATGGTGTTTTTTGCTGACAGGTGGGCTAGTAATGATGTATGTGATGGATGTGGATGTGGATCCAGGTGACAGGGGCCAAGCAGGGCACTTGTCTTAGGCTTATAGGTAGTCCAGACACTGGGTGTCCTTTTCTTCTTGGTAGGGTTGACAGATTTAGCAAAAACCAAACCAAACTAATGAGCCAAACATAAAACCCCAATTCCCAGTTAAACTTGAATTTCAGGTATACAACAAATAACTTTTCAGTATAAAATATGTCTAATGCCATATTTGGGACTTGCTGTGTAGTATAAATATATTATACATGTTATTTTAGTATACAATGAACAAAACACTTTAAACGTGTGCTGTATAGCATGTTGTCTTAATGTGATTAATATTTAATCATATGTCTATATGTCTGATCTCACTAGATTGGATGTTCTTGTTGTTTGTATTTCCAGCGTCCAATATTTGGGACATACTTATGCGAAAAGATTACGTGTTTATCTGAAATTCAAATTTGACTGGGGTTCCTATATATTCTCTAGTAGCCCTATTAGATATTTAGCTAGCTAGGAGACTCCACTGGGATTTCAGACAAAAGCCTTACAAGAAAAAAAAAAAAAGGTATTGCTTGAATGTTTATCCTCTTTCAGGAACCTGGTCTGGTGACAAGTGACTGGCTATGAATTGGGGTGTTCAGCATTTTTCCGTACCCCACCCCTCCTGACACTATCCCACTATGACTCACGACTCAAAGGGCAGTTATCCACCAGACTGACTGTTTATTTTAGTCATTTTTTTCTTTGAATAACTTCCAAGTTTCTCAAGGATGTTAAAAAGGGGTGAGGGGAGGAGCTTGGTCCTTTCGCGTGACCCATGATTCTCTTCTTTTGAGAAATGTATTTTCCTGGCTTGTTTGCTGCAGAAAATGCAATTATGTGTCCTCTGCATACAAATTCAAATAGGAGTAGCAGCATTACTGATAAATGGGTCCATTTCTAGGACTGGCAGGCATATTCAGCCAATGACCTCAGAAAAGCGCTTGTGACTTCTACTTGGCTTTTATAGTCTTGCCTCAGTGGCAGTTTGGGGAACCGATTTTGCCAACAACAGCAAGAATTTTTTTTTTCAATATGAGGAAAGGCCATTTTCTTAACAAACCAAGTCAAGCCCATCAAAGAAGGCTAAAGGAATGCGTTTCGCGTTCTCCAACTTGGCCTATTTGTCAGTCTGGGAGCGCGGCTGTGTGCAAAGGCTTTGTGTACTGCTGGGTTTCAGCTGGGGAAGTTGTGCATGAGCTATGCTCCTCTCCCAGGTGAGAACAGGTGCACACCACTTTAAATTTCCCGTGGATCTGATTGCATCATTTGTTATATTATCCAACATAATGACATGAAATACGTAAATAATAAAATGCCAGTTGCCTGCTGAAAATTTAAAGTGGCAGATCCTCTTTCTTCCATTGAAGAGGCTGCTGTCTGTTGATGTAGCTTTCACCGCTGAAAAATGACAACCAAGCTGAAGGGAGCCACCGGGGAAAACTGACTCCTCTGGCTGATAAAGTGACTACAACAAGGAACAGCAGGACATCACCCCTTCTCCACTCTCCACAATCGCTGTACCTTCCTGTAGTTATTACATGCTTGACAAGACAGGTTAACTTTAAGGATGCATTTAAATCATGAGACTATGGAAAAGAGGGTGCAAAAGTCAAATGTTCTGCTATTATAAAGAGTGAAAGAGGGGTGCCTGGCTGGCTCAGTCGAAAGAACATGTGACCCTGTGATCTCTAGGTTGTAGTTTGGGTCCCATGTTGGGTGTAAAGATGACTAAAATAATTCAAAAATTAAAACAATTAAAAAGAGTGAAAGAGGTTGCACCCTTTTCTGCTTTTTTTTTTTTAATATACATACATATGGGCACGTTTGCTTGTCTTTTCATCCAAGCATCAACTTGACAGGTAAATGTTTGCACTGGGTAAAACCCGTAGCACTGTGGAGAGATAGATGCAAAACAGAACAGGTTGGTTAAAGGAGTCCCCTACGGATTTCGGAACTTAAAGCAAAACTCTTCCAACCATTCCACATACTGTTTGTCTTGCTACCTAGGTTCTTTAAAACCCAAGGATTTTCCTTTAAACTTGGGTGACATTACCAGCAGATTTCCATCTGCAGCATAAACAAAATGAACCACAATTTTTTATTCAGTTGGATTCAACACAAATGCACTGAGCACCCATTTGGAAACTTTGTGTGGGGTGCAGGGAATAAACACAGTTTCTGCTCCCAAGGGCCTCATGGTCCTGCGGATCATTTTCATATGAATTCAGGGTTTCAAATCTATGATGTCATTTACAACCAAAAGATGAAACATAAAGCAGCCTTCATGAAATTCCAATTCTTTACCTCCAAATTCTGGTTTTTAAGAAGGACAAAGGTATAATTTTCAGCTTAGTGCTCTGTAATCATTGGTGCAGAAGTGACACAGGAAGACTAACTCCCAAATGTCTCTAGATGGTAATAGTAGGACATGTGGTGAAAGGGATAAATAAGTATATAGAATATGAGAAGAAATAACCCATTAGCAAACTAACATTTGTCCTAACCAGTACTGTTGGGCTTCTAGTTCTGGACCGACAAAGACGATACACAAAATATATTCTGGGGGCCCTACCAGAGACATAAACAGTGTGGTGAAGGACTTAACAGGGGATTTGGCTATGGAGCAGTTGCTGGTGTGTTGGATAAGGAACAGATGCCAGCGCTGTATTCAGCTATGAGACTTGCCAGCTCAAAGTATTATCTGCTTATGAATTAAGGATGCATTTTGATGGAGCTCTGCTAATTTGCCTAAAGGAATGAGACCAAGAGCTATAGGAACAGAAAAATCTCCCAGACTGGTGAGATACTGGTGACCTCAAATAGTTATCTGTGTATGTGGGAGGAGGGAGCATTATGTATTTATAACGTTACCGTTTGGGGCGATGTTTTGGATGGTGCACCATTTGACTACAACTATTCTGACTTAGAACTTGCCATTTGCAGTAAAAGGGAAAATGAGTTTTTGAGATATTACTCAGAACTACCACGATGTCTTCTGTCTGTTTTTGTTCGTATACATTAGCATCCCTTCTATGCTTTGTCTGTACTTTTCCCTTCCTTCCACTTTCAATTGACTTCCTCTCAGGTGTGACAGTGGAAACGAACCGCAAACTGATGATGGCTTAAAAGTGTGAATCTGAATTAATAAAAGATAAGTGGTGTTTCCCCTAAAATTGAATAGTTACACAAAATTCAATTATAGTTACATGTGTACATGTCTTATCTCACTTATGAGTGGAACTGAGGGCACGGATTCAACCTTACACCTCTATGAACTCTTTATAATGCCTTGAGCACAATAGATGCTCAGTAAGCATTAATTGGATAAATGAGTCATTCTAGAAAAATTGGAGAGACTCATTCACAGACCTGTTGCAAAAAGATGCAGAATACCATGTGTCTTAGGGACTGGAGATAGAAAAACTAAGGAAGAGAAGTATCAAAATTTGTGTGCCTATGACAAATTGTGCTTTCTAGTTCCAAACCTGCCCAATTATGATTAAAAATTTTTTTTAATGTTTATTTTTAAGAGACAGAAACAGAGCACGAGTCGGGGAAGGACAGAGGGAGAAGGAGACACAGAATCCGAAGCAGGCCCCAGGCTCTGAGCTGTCAGCGCAGAGCCCAACGCGGGGCTCAAACTCACAAAGAGCAAGATCATGACCTGAGCCAAAGTCGGGCGCTTAATTGACTGAGCCACCCAGGCGCCCCAATTGTGATTTTATTATAACAGATTTCAATCTTGCCACAAACATGGTGGAATACCACCTTACGTTTGTAGGATGAACTGATCTTTTTCCCCAAGCTCCAGCTCCACTTTCTTGGTCTTTCTATTCAAAGAGTCACATTCTGCAGAATAAGTAGAGATTTATAAAACTAGTTCTGATATGCTTGGCAGGTAGAGGCTAGATAGCTGGAAAATAAGCTAAATGTTCATAGGTTTGAATCTCAGCTGTACTAGTTGCTAGCAACTTGACACTGGTTCTCATTTCCCATCTTTAGAAATGAGGAAAAATGTTGTGTGAATTAAATTAGATAAATGCATATAAAGGACATGGCACAAAGTAGGCCTTTGTGCATAATAAAGTTATAGAATACCGGGGGAGATGTGATCATTTTTCCTGATGAAAGTCAGGCCTTACAGGTTAAGCAGGAGTTTGTGTTATTTTGCTTTGTTTTAGGCACAGAAATAGAGATGCCAAACAGAGGAATCTGTTGGATTCCTGAGTAAAGGCACGGGGGTTAGAAAAATATATGATATGTTCAGGGATCAGAAGACCATCCATAAACGACCCATGGGTTGCCCTGAGAGCATAGTAAAGAGTTATACAGGGATGGAGAAGAGAACATTCAAAGCCATGGACTTGTTCATTGCACAGGTGATGTTAGAACCTGTCTGTTGACTCCAAATGAATGATTTCTTTAACAAATACCAATCCTCCTGAAACTAAAATTTAAGTTCCCAGCAGTTTTCAGTATCTCCAAGGATGTTTAAATGCAGTCTACACAGATTGCTGGGTAGAGGATCTTTATTCAACCACCCTGAAAGCCAAGAGCCTACCTGTTCTGGGTGAATATTAAAGCCTTCTCAGCATGCGTTGACAATGAGGGCAGATGTTGCTGCCAATATTTTTAGACAGAATTCAGAGACCTGCTAAGAATTCTGAGCAGCTGAGCATTTCACTCTCCATATAGTCTATTAGTCATCCCACAGACATATCTTTAAATGCCCTAGTATGAAGTTTGCTCATCTAGATCATGTAATTCTAACATCAGCTGTTTGTGGATGGTTACTTAGTAATTGTGATTTAAAGAAGTGCAGTGGGGTCCATTTAGCGTGGACCAACCTATTTTTAGACAGGAAGCCCAGAATTACTGTCATGCTTTGGGAAAATTATGGTTCTACTTATAATGACTTCGTACTTTCCATTACATTCTGCTAAGGGAGAAATAACAACTGTATGTTTTAAACTTGGCTTTTTGATTCACTGTGTAAGAGTGCAGTGATTACCATAAAATGTTCAGCGGCACATATAAAGTAGGTGTTCGATGGCATATGAAAGGCATATTTTCTATAACTATCTGTTGACGAGTAAGTGAATGAATGAATGAATGAATGACATGAGGCGAACCATACCTTTAAATTGTGTCTCAGAATGTGTATTGGCATATTGGTTAAAGCTGACACCTATGACCATGTTATTATTATATGCAAAACAGAAGCAAGACATGTTTAGAAAGATTCATGGGCAGGTGTCAGCTTACTGACCTTGAGCTAGTAGTTTCACCTCTTGTAACTCCTCATTAGAAAAGTGACGGGTTTGAACTTAGCGATAACTAATATCCCTTCGAGCTCCGAAACCTCATGACCCACATTCTGCTTTGATACCTGAAGACATGAAACGGTCCCTCGTCACATGCGCTCAAAGTTGAATTATTTTGTTTTACATTTGAAGCATCGCAATCTATCTTAAACTTCTTTACGAAAATCATGTCTTCTTTAATAGTTTACTGCCTTGTTTGAATGGTTTCCTTCTACACAACCATTGCACTATGTATGTGTGTTTCTTGTCCTGAGTCTTTTTTTTTAATTCTGGCATCTCCCTCTTGAGCTGCGTGTCCTGAGAGGTAGGAACTGTGCCATATGCATCTTGGTGTCCTTTAAGCACCTAATACCATGGCATGCATTAACGGAATTCTTTCCTTACAATCCCAGTGTTATCTGTTTAACAGTCATCCTGGAATAATGGTTCCACCCTAATTTGTGGGTTTAATAAAACGCAGCTGCTGCAGCAGCCAACCCATTTCCTCTCTCCCTCCCTCACTGTGTTCTAGCCACGTGGCCGCCTTTGGATTCCTCCAAAAATGCCAAGTTTGTTGCGGTTTCTAGGATTATGTCCTGTCTGGAATGCTTTGTCCTGAGGTCCTCACTCAGGTCTCAGTAGCAAAGCCATCTCGGGGAGGAATTTCCTGGCCATCCTCTTCAAAGGTGCCCGTTTGGCAAATATCGTCTCTTTATAACACCACTACCTAAAATTATTCCAGATTTTAAACTCGCTTTGTTTTTTTCTTCTTCCTCATGAGAATAGAAGATCCACAGAAAAATAGCAGGTCTCTCTCTTGTTTTTCTCTCTATGGCCAGCAGCTGAGATAGTGGTTGGCATGCGGTGGGTCCTTTTAAAATATATGTGGAATAACTTAATTGCCCTCTGCTTCGTCTTCACCGCAAGCTCCCTGTCACCTGCTGCCCTTCGCTACTAGGTCTCCACCGCTGTCTTCCATTTGCCTTTGGCACAACTTGGTCACTGATGATCACTCAGCACTTTCATGAAATAGCCTTCACAACACTTTCTTTTTACTCCCTCCTGCATTATCAACCAGAAAATTCCTTATATCTGCCCCCTTTTTATGACTAAAAATAGGAATTATCATCTGTAAAACAAGTAAAGGTTTTATTTTGTCAGGGAACAGAGAAAAATTCTTTGAAATTTTAATGTGATGTTATTGCTAGACATTACATGATTATAATAATGGGAATGGAGTTGGAGGCGTACCGGAAACTTGCCAGTTTATGGAATAAGAGCATGCTAATAATAATTGTTATTATAAGACTTCATTAGCACTGATACTATCTTGGGTTCTATATATAGAAGAAAGAAAAATAAATAGCTCATCATAAGGCAAGGCAAATAAACTAATATTTAAAAAATAACTATAATCTGATGACATAATGTTTTGTGTGTATTATCAGAACAGCTTTTTGTACAATGAGAGCCCTCACAGAACTGTTGCCTCTAGAAAGCTCCATTAAATAACATACAGGCAGAAGAAGAGTAAGTGGAAGCAGTTTCAGACGTAATCCTGCTCTAGTTCCAAACTTTTCCTTAGGTTGCTGTTTGCTCTTCAGAGGGTTTCCCACCCATCCCTCACTAGGCTGTGTGTCACAAAGGGCCAAAATGTGTATTTCCCAGTTTCCTTTGCCAACTGGCTTTCAGTTAGACTCCATCAGTTGGGAGGTCCTGGCAGGAAAATGGACACGAAAGAAGGGGAAAACCCAGTGGGTTTCTTCTTATTTCCCTACTTTGAGCTGTGTGTCCAGCAATGGCTGCGTGTCCTCTCTGGTCCAGTTCTCTGGAGGGAAGCCCAGGCACCTGGGCTCTAGTTACACCATCTCTTATGTCTGTTCTTCCAGTGCTGTGGATGAGAGCAACTTTCTGCTATTGTTAATATCGGGGTTCCTCACCTTCTCCTTTTTCCCTTTTTGTTCTTACCATGTCTTTCTAATTATAAACTTCCCTTCATGGAAAGATCTGGAGTGAGTTCTCTTGTTCTGAGTATATCCTGATTGTTACCATAGCCTAGTCGTCATCATTTGGGGAATTTTTCAAGTTTCTGAACCTATGGTCTTTAGAGAGGCCTTAAGAAAGGTTGACCAAGTCTACCAACTTGGACTATATTCTTTGCAGGCACTTTATGCAGTGCTGAGTCTCCACTGAAAAAAGTAATTGACGTTTAAAAATGATGGATAATTCATACATAATAATGATAAAAGTATGATTTAAATGTAATAAGGGGAACTTTTCATTTTAAAAGACCCATTTAAATATCTAATTAATAAAGGAACAAGGAAAGGCAATAAAAGGTTCTCAACACAAAGCGATTCACTGAGAGCACAAACAAAAGTTGCTAATTTTTAGAAACCAAGAGTGTTTGCCTATTCACAGAACATGGACATCTCAAAACTCATTCTACTGATCCTTGAGAACAAGCCACATTCAAAACCAAGTAACATTAAACAAAACATTTCTAGGGAGTTATAGAACTTCAATTCCAAACAATATGCGGGGAAGACAAGTGAGAAGGGATTCAGAAGCCTTCACTAATGACGCAAGCCAGAAGAGTCCCTCACGACCCTGGAAAATAGGGCTGTGTGCTCCAATCGTGGACACAAGCCACCATAGTGGTGATGGTGGTGGAGGGGGACAATATCATTAGCAAGTTGGAAACAAAGTAGACAATGCACACTTTGAAAATGTTAATATCTGAGCCAAATACCTGAGGACATAGACCTGTTTCTCTTTGATGAAGACACGATAACTTAAGGAGTGTTGCTGTCACCTACAATGGCATTCCCTGATTTTCAGGCCATGCTTTGCAAAAAACATGACCAGAATGAATACACCTCAAATGGAAATCTCTATAAAAAGAGTGTAACCTGTAAAACTTGATTTTGCAAATCTACTCTCCTTCTTCTATCCTCAGACTATTCTGGGTTTTCCCTTCCTTCCCTGGCATCTGCAGTGTAACTCTTGGGACCATGAAGACATTTTTTTTTCTTTTCTCCCGTCACGGCATACCATGTTCTTATGGTCTAAAAACTTGTCACTGAAAAGGGTCAGGCACAAATATGTCCCGTGAACTCTATGATCATTAACAATTCAAAATACAGCCTATCCGTGGAGAGAGTTAAAGGTATGAAATACTATCAAGGCTCTAATTTCAATTCTAGCTCCCACACTTATTCTTTGTGTGGTATTAGACAAATTACTTAACTTCCATGTGCTTCAATTTACTCCATGCTTAAAAGAAAGAGAATAGTAACAGTATGGTATTGCTCATGGGTCTTAGTTTCATATTTTAAAGTGACATTGGATTTTTTAAGTGTTTTATTTATTTTTGAGAGAGAGAGAGAGTGGGGAGGGGCAGAGAGACGGAGGATCTGAAGGAGGCTCTGCACTGACAGCAGTGAGCCCAATGTGGGGCTCGAACTCACAAACCATGAGGTCATGACCTGAGTTGAAGTCTGGTTTTTTAAAGGATATCAAGCAGCTCATATAATCCGTGGGAATGATGGAGTAACAGACTCAACTCTATAGTTTCTGGAACTAACCGGCTCACTCAGGAAGTAAATAACGTTTTGGGCACAATAAACAATGCCCAAAGCCAAGAGGACACGCTGGATGAAAGGGGACACAACCACTACAGACGCTTCCTGAGTCCAAGTTGACAGGGACTCTCTTGAATTCACCACGGCCACCCATGCTTCTACCATGGCAGTAACATGAATGCTCCCCCCACCCCCCATGTCGAGCCTGTGACCTCAGATTACTCAATTCTGAATGCAGTCTTGCATGGATAGATCAGTTAGGATGAATTTATGACATATCTCTACCCCAGGTGCAAGGAATCTATAGGAAGCTGATGTTTGTTTACACTTCGGGAAGGTGGGGTTCATACAAAGAATTATCAAAACAAAACACTGCTAGTATTTCCAGATAGAACTGGAGCAAGGGAAGCTCAAGGTGACACACATAAAATGGTTGGTAGGCGTTGAGCCCAAAGTACACCCTAAAAAAATGATGAATTTTATTAATAGTTGTTACAAGAAGCTGGATATGACCCAGATACGCTAAGTACCAACTAATGGTTTGTCAGGGAAAATTAGCTCAACCACTAGGAGATCTCATATGACTAACCCAATATTTGCTTTTAAAAGATCAAGAGCAATGTCTTTTCCAGTGAACACGGAGACCACAAGCCTCGATATGGGGCTAAGGACTTGAGAAGCAGGTACAAAGATCCTGCAGTTTTTTTGTGTAAATGGACACGAGGGAATCCGGGGAAGCAGAAATTTGATTGAACAGACATCAAAGAAATCATGAGAGATTTGGTTGTCAATAAAATCCTGCTTACCAAAGAATTCTTGGCCTTTTGTGACTGTCTTTGCTTATTTCGAGACAAAGGTGTTCATGATTGTTTATACTTTGGTTGAATGGTACTTACGAAAAGAGGGTATCATTTTTTAAATGGCATTTGTTGAAATAGAACACATGGAATATGTAACTAAAGAAACTTAGGACCTTTACATCACCCTTCCCTTCTAGTCCAGAATCTATTTGGAATTGCATACCATTGTGTATATAGAGAAGATGCTATTCATCATCACATTAAGGCAAGAGGTGGTTTGCATGAAAGCTTGGATGTTGCGCAACCATTTTCCTCAGCTCCTAGATGTGCTTATATCCTGCCTCCCTGTAGCGTATGAGGCACCTTCGGCTTAAAATGCAGATGTTCTTGGTTACAGTTGCTATGTGAGATGTTATGAGATAGAAATTACTGTCATAATTAATAATAGGTAAAGGTTTTACCTTTGTGCTGTATTCCACATTTGATTGCGTCTTTTTGATTGTATTTGTTGTACATCTCTATCATCCCATTGGTTTTCTGACTGTGTGCTTAGGTTGATGTCTGTTTCTATTTAGTCAAGGCTATTAATGCCTTTCAGGCTTATTTTCAACTGCTCTGTAAACCCATATGGTTTAAGTTTAAAGGGAGATTTACACTATTACACTCTTGGATATTAAAACCCACTTGTGTCCGTCTTCATTTTGCTGTCCCTAAAATATGCTGTGATTTATTAAGAAAGTACCTATAACTCTGCACTAACAGTAGCCAGAATAGAACAAAGACAGTGCAGAAACTAGACTCTCCAAAAGCCAAGCATTTGGGTAAAATAAAGACCCCGAATACATGTACAACTGTTACAACTTACACAGCCCATTCACGTATAGCAGAGAGGTATTTAATACAACCAGTGATTGGGGTGGACACTTCATGCTACTTGCTCAGCATTTTTTCCTCTTTCTTCTGGGAACAAACATCCTAAATTTGCCTTGGCAAATGCTTCCTCCATAACTGAACACAATATTGGTGAGACTGTTCATCAAGGTGAAATGACATCTCCTGGAAAATGGGTGGGCACATAGTTAAGGGGACATGAGTTTCCTTCCTCCTGGAATGTGAACATTGAATCTCTCAAAAACAATTCCTCAAAGACGAAAACTAGTTGCAGCTTATTCGTTTGGGCCATGTACCCCTAATGAGACTGCCTGTTAAATTTTTATTATTTACTTTTCCAGGGCTGTTCTGGTTCCAGTATTTTCTAAGCTTGAGTTTGAGCTTTTCCTCCTGTTCTACGGGCTACCTGAAATCCATTTAGTTAGACCATACATTCTTCTTACTTAGGATCTCTTGTTAGCAACCAAAGAACTCTGATACAACACTTGAAACAAAGAGTAGGGGACAGCTAACACCATCAGGAAAAAGTGTAATGTTTGGCATTCGTAATTTGGCAAAAAACACTGAAACACAATATGGCAAAGAAACTACATAGTAGCCTCTGAATACTCAGCACTGGATGCCCATTAACAATAAAAACCAAGGGTAAGTGTTTCGAGTCCATAGAACAACTTAAAAGGCATGAAGAATGCTGGGACTGGAGTGAAGTTATCTGTGGCTATCTTTAAGATAAGAGGATGGCAAATAGAAATACATATATTCTGGCCTTGAGGCCCCAAATGAAATTCAGAGATTGTCCTGACCATGCTGAAAGATTCTCTTGCCTCTTTTTTTTTAATGTTTATTTATTTTTGAGAAAGAGAGCATGAGTGGGGAATAAGCAGAGAGAGAAGGCACAGAATCTGAAGCAGACTCCAGTCTCTGAGCTGTCAGACAGAGCCTGATGCGGGGCTTGAACCCACAGACCATGAGATCATGACCTGAGCTGAAGTCAGTCACTTAACCAAGTGAGCCACCCAGGCACCCCCTTGCCTCTTTTAAGTAAGGGCTAAGGCTGCCAAAAAAAAAAAAAAAAAAAAAAAAAAAAAAGACCAGAGTAAAATTCACAAGGTTGCTGGATTGTGACAGTTGAATTCACAGTCACATAAAGCTTTTATGTGAAGGTTAAGTAGTAGCCTGACTCCCCACAATAGGAATGGTGATACCTGCAGAGAATTCAGAGTGCTTGCAATACTCTGAACCCACCAACACCCTCTGAAAAACTCCCACGAAATTTTCTTTACTTCCTTTTGCTGAAGCAAAGAGGAAACTAATAATAGCTGCCCCCACTCTACCCCCAACCCACTCCCACAATTATTTCAGGCCAGTATTCAGAATCTGATCTCAGTCTGAACTGGGGTGAAAAATACAGAGGCAGAGCAAAGAAAAGAGTTGCACAGCTTGCTATTATGGACCATTAAAGTCTTTGTGTGATTTATGGGGATGGATTTTGAAGGTACTTGATCAAAAAACATGGATTGGTCTGAATTCTTTGCTATGAATGTGCCTTCAGAATGTTGCCTTCAATGTGTTAGCGCAGACAGCTGGCCGTGGTTCTAAAAACTCTCAAGGTTGGTTAATGCAAATGTAGATCGAATACTTTCCCCAGTAAATTATACTGAAAGGCTAGAAAGCCTATGACTTCATATAGAACAGTGGTTCTCAAAGTGTGGTTCTTGGACCATCAGCATCATTTGGAAACTTGTTAGAAATGCAGAGTCTCGGGTTTCAAAAACTCTAGGGGAGGAACATAGCTAACTATGCTTTAATAAGTCTTCCAGGAGATTCTGAATCATGTTCAAGTTTGAGAACCACAAATGTGGGGGAATGAATTTGAAGACAGAGAGGTTGAAATGCTGGTTTGTTTTTACCAGGTACTTTTTGCCCACTCACCCCCCTTTCTAGAGGGTTCAGAGGATCCTCTAATTCAGCAAGGCCATGAGCACAAAGAACTTTCTTGGCTCTGCTCTCTAGAATGACAACACTCATGAAAAGGAGTACGGTAGAAACTCCCCCTAACTTTAGTGAGCAGGGGAGACCAGACGCCGACTGAATGCAGACGTCAAAGCTGGTGAGGGAATCAGAATTTTTGAGGCTTCTCTGACCCACAGATATCCCCAGATGTGCTTAATTAAACGTGGGCTTGTAAGGATTAAAATTAATAAGCAACCACCCGTCTTTCTTGATTTATTTAATAAACAATCAAAATCACTTTAGGTCTGGTGACTAGAAGCTTGACTTGAGCCATCTCCCTAGAGACCCATAGCTCCTCACCAGGTCCCAGACCTGAGTTAGCTATAGACTCAGGGTCCCAAGCATGGAAGAAAGACAGAATCCCCAGAAGAGAAGGTATCTCTGTACATGTGTATCAAGGTAAATGTGTATTGGGAGAAGGGAAAATTTAGAGGGGGTTTGGCTCCACTCTGCCTCATGATAGATCCAATAAGCTCTCGAATATATCTGAGAGTTAATCCCCCACATTTTTAACATATGGTTGGAATAGATGTTGCTATCAATCATTAGAATTCCTTGCTTCGATCTTTGAGTAAGCCAGGGCTATTACAGAAAGGGACCAGTTGAACTAATGCTGTTCCCTCTCCGTATCAAAGAAGCAGATCAAAAGGTACTGAGTATCCTCGAAGGGAGCATGGCAATCAGAGCCTCTGCAATAGACTTGACGGATGGAGGGGAAGCGTCACATTCACACACCAGTCACTAAAACTAAAGGTGGAGTCAGAGCACTGATGACGAATGATGTCCCTGCTCAGGTGTCCTGGCATGGGACAGTGGTCAAGGGCATGGACTCTAGCACCAGACGGCTTAGGTTTGGCCCCTCTCTGCCACTTACTGACTGTGTGACCGTGGGTGTCACTTAACCTTATGTGTCTAAATTTCCCCCTGAATCGCATGGAGATGGTAGTAATGGTTCCTAATAAGTAGGATTATTATGAGGAATAAATGAGTTAGTGCTTACAAAGCACTCAGTGCACTATATAGCACATACCCAGTGCTCTGTAAGTTGTATAAAATCAGAGAAATTCAGAGTTAGGCCTTAGTTTGGTGTTATTTATTCATCGTCAATGGCTCTATTTACCCTGTAGATCATTGTGTCAAGGGTTTAAGTTGTTTCAAATCAACTATATTTGATATGCTCCTCTAAACAATGGATGATGGCCCTTTCAGTGCATCTGGATTAGTTTCCTAGGGCTACTGTGACAAAACACCACAGACTGGCTGATGGGAGGTAAGATTTGTTTTCTCATAGTTCTGGAGGCTAGAAGTTCAAAATCAAGGTGTCAGCCCCGTCATACTCCCTCCGAAACTTGCAGGGAATCTATCCTTGCCTCTTTCTAGCTTCTGGTGGTTTCCTGGTAATATTCGATGTTTCTCGTAGATGCATAAATGCAATTTTCCATCTTCACGTGGCATTCTCCCTATGTCCCTATCTCTGTTTCTTCTAAGTACACCAGCCATATTCAATTAGGGACCCGCTCTACTCTCTCTCCCCTCATTAACCTCATCTTAACTAATTACACATGCACTGTCCCTAAATCTGAACAAAGTCACATTCTGAGGCACTAGGAGTTAGGACTTCAAAATACCTTTTTTAGAGAGATACATTTCAATCCATAACAGCATCTTAAAATGAGCTTTAATGCCACTGGATGGGGGGTGCCTGGGTGGCTCAGTCAGTTAAGGTCTGACTTCTGCTCAGGTCATGATCTCACGGTCTGTGAGTTTGAGCTCCGCGTCGGGCTCTGTGCTGACAGCTCGGAGCCTGGAGCCTGCTTCGCATTCTGTGTCTCCCTCTCTGCCCTGCCCCCACTCATGCTCTATCTCTCAAAATAAATAAACATTAAATTTTTTTTTTAAAAAATGCCACTGGGTGGGTATGTGTTTTTTGTTTTGCTGCAGGTCCCACCACTTCAAATTGCCTCACACATAACTTTGCTTTATTAATTTATATGACCTGCTTTCCTTTTGCTTTAGGCCATGAATGTTAACAGTCAATTGGATCAGAAAAATAGAAACAACACCATAAAAATGTTATATCCCAAACTGGATCATATTCCACACACCTAGAAACTCCCATGTGTCTGTATTTGAATGCCATAGAGAATACCAGATTTTGAATTTTTTTTTTCTTTTTAAAAGCTCAAGCTTTTTAATGAGATTTATCTGGGGACAGATTGTAGCTCCATTATTCACGAACTATGGGTCTAAACTGAATTTGTTTTCTCCCCTACAAAATGGAGAAATTAATGTCCACCGTATAGAATTGATCAGGGTGTTAAACAAAACTGTGTATGTGAAGTATTTAGCATAGTTCCTGCACACAGTAGGCTCTCAAAAAACGGCAGCATAGTAGCAGCAGTAATTATGGTAGCTATTCATAGCTAGATATTAATATTAAAGCTGGCCAAGTTGTACTTTAGCCATGAATTCTGTTTTTTATTATATTTATTGCTTGTACATTCTTCTTCATTTTTTTTTTTTACTGATTATATGTTTAATTTAGCATCTTCCTCTAAGAAAGCGAGTCCTTAATACTTGTCTGTCTTTGCACCACGGGGTCTTGCCTGCTCTTGGCACAGACTGACCCTGTCTGTGCCCGGTGACATTAGTACAACACTTGAAAATTAATTCCATATTTTTTTTATATATTCAGCTACATCTCTGCATGCTCTTAGCATTCAGACTTCATGTATCCTTCGGTCTATGTTTGCATTATTTGTTCACCCCTAGAGAAGAAAGCCAAAGAAAGATTAATTCATAAAAAATGAATGGTTGTTGAAACTCTTCAAAGCCTTGATTTACTGCATAATTAGTAGACAACACTAGAAAACAGAATATCTTTCTGCCTGTGAATTAAGTAAATTGATTAATTCATTAATTACGTATGATAACTCCATAGATAGCATAATTGTATCACTGGTTAACAAAACACAGCAAAAGAATCAAGCATGTTTTCAACATGGTCAAAAATTTAATTTACAATATTGGGTTCTTCTCTTAGAATCCTAATTAAAGATCTCAGGAAAGGTATATATAGTCCAAACACATTTCTGGAAGGAGGATTGTATTACTTGCAAAGCATGCCACAATTAGAAACAATCCTTTTTTCTCCCAGAATTTCATCCCCACTAGAAATCACTCGTTCACTCATTTATCATAAACCGAGCATCACGTGTGTTTCAGGCACGTTTGTAAACAGTGGGGTATAGCAATGAACAAATTAAACAAAGATCCCTGCTTTTGTGGAACATACATTTGAGAGCTGTTCATTATGGTAGCCAGTAGCCACATGTGGCTATTTACATTTAAATTTAAAGTAATTAAAATAAAA
This sequence comes from Prionailurus viverrinus, assembly GCF_022837055.1. Lineage (NCBI taxonomy): Eukaryota > Metazoa > Chordata > Mammalia > Carnivora > Felidae > Prionailurus > Prionailurus viverrinus. The sequence continues at coordinate 23,521,474 of NC_062569.1, forward strand.
AATTCAGTTCCTCGGTCCCACTAGTCAAATTTCAAGTGACCAATAATCAAATGTGGCTAGTAGCTGCTGTATGGGATAGCACGGGAGAACATTTTCAACAGTGCAGAAAGTTCTCTCAGACAGTGCCATTCTGGAGGATGGAGACCGAGAACGAACAATAAATAATTAAATGAAGAAGACATTTTTAGACTGTGATAAAAACTCTCAAGGAAATAAACAGGAGGATGTGATAGAGACCATTTGGAGAGTGGGATGGCCACTTTTTATAAGGTGATCGGGATAGACATCTCTGACAAGAATGCATTTGAACTAAAACCTGAAGAATTCAACTCTGCAAAAAGCTGTCAAAGCAGAGGAATCAGCATGTGCAAAGGCTCTGAGGCATGAAAGAAGGAGATGTGTATGAGGAAAAGAAAGGAGGTGAAAACGGCTGGAGGACGTGAGAGAAGGAGAAAGGGGCCTGGGACAGAGGAGGGAAGGAAGCCTGGAGAAAAAGTAGGGTTTCATGCTAAGTTCCATGGGAAATCACTGAAAGGATTGAAAGGAAATGGCAAGTTTTGATTAATGTTTTAACATACAGGCTTCTGCGTGAAGAACGGACTGGATGGGGCAAGAGTGAGATGCCTGTTCAAAGGTAAGATATGAAGGTAGGTGGAACTAGAAATGCGGAGTGCAGTTGGGAATTAGGATGGACGAAAATATAATTTGAAATGAGCAGAATGCTGACGGATTAGATGTTGCACATGAGGAAAAGGGAAGGGCCAAAGATGACCCCTGAACTTCTGCACTGAGCAGCTAAAGGGGATGCGAGTACCATTACTGAGACTGGGAGTTTGAGGTAAATTAACTTGATTTCACATTTGGCTATGGTAAACTTAAAATGCCAAGTACGATCTGAATCAGAATGTTGAACAATAGGTAACCGGATAGATAAACCTGGAGCCTGTAGAAAAATTAAGGTCAGATGTGTTAACTTGAAATTATCATCAAATCAGTGGTATTTAAATCCACAAGGTTGGATGAAATCATCAATGATGAATGGAGATAGAGAGGAAATAAAAGAGGACCACGGACCACGCCCTGGAACATTCCAACATTTCCTAGTGGGGCAGAGGCAGAGGAGCCAGCAGAGGGGCTCGAGAAGGAGCAGCCACGGAGGTGGAAGCAAAACCAGGACCGTGTGGCAGCATGGAAGCAGATCAAGCAGCTGGAAAACTGATGAGCTAGAAAGTAGGATGGGGACAAGACGGTCTCACTGAAGCCATCCACATGAGGTCTTTGGAAACCTTGTCAAGAGTAGTTTCGATTGAGTAGTGGGGACACAGGCCAGAACACAATAGGTTGAAACATAAATGACAAGTGAAGAAATGGAGACAGTTGAGTCTTGAGAATCTTCTCAGAAATGGGGCGGAGGCTGCAATGGAATGGGAGGGAGCAGAGGACAGTTGCACTCTTATCACACTGATGCAACAGCCAGAGAAACAGTGATGGAAATGGGAAAGAGGAGGGAAGATCCAGAGAATAATGGAATAAATGGAATAAATGGAAGGAACCCCTCTTGGATTGTACTTGGAGGAAAAGCGGAGACTGTGGATGCAGAGGCAGGTGGATTTGTAGGTTACATGGCTGGCTTGGAAGGTGAAAGAGCTCCAGTAATATTGTTAGAGGCTTCACAGCCTCACCAGTTAAAAAATTTCTTGAAGCCACAGTGATAAGATGCAATCGAATAAATCTCTTTTGCCTCACCTTGGGCTCTGAGAAAAAAAAAAACATTTCAGAGTCCTCTGAAGTTTTTATGAAGTTAGACCTGACATCAAAACCTCTCAGTGAGGAGGCATGTGACTTTGAGCAAGTTATTTAAATTCCTGAGCCTCCACTTCTTCCTGTGTAAAATGGCAATTACCACATCCTCAGCCCATTCAATTTCTGGATAGTATATATAAAGCATATAGACATGAGTAGTACCTTTGAAAAGACAAGCAAAGGAAATGCAAAAGCAGCAATCAGAGATTAAAATCAGGGATTGGAGAACAAGAGGGACACAACAGCATGAATGTCAAGGAAGGAATTCCCACACTGAGAAGTGGGACATAGGCAACATGGTACAGAAAGACGGAGAGCCAGGCTGAGAGAAGGCACTGGATTTGCTCATGAAAATGTCACTGGTGACTTTCACCTTTACAGGTTCCATGAAATGACTGACACCAAAATCAGAACGTGTGGGCTGAGGAAACAAAGGTAGATACTGTGAAGTACTTTTTCAAGATCACGGTGGTTACGCAGGGGAAAACAGACGCAAGTGTACAGGAGCAGAATTGGAACAAGAGAAGGCCCTTTTATCGATGAAGGCTGGGGTGGGGGGCAGACGGGAAGGGACAGAAGATGCAAGGAAGAGTGTTCATGTGAACAGGGGCTACATGGAGCTAGAACTTGGGATGAACAGATGACCTTGGTATGACCTCTAAGTAGTGAAGGAGCAGAGGAGTGAATGCCAAATGCAAATCAGAGTTATTAGGAAATCTGAAAAATTGAGAAGTGGAACATGCAGGTCTAATAGCATCAGAATTGGTAGAATGAGAAGTCTTCCATGTTAGGATTTATCAGCCTGGAAGATCGATTTTCCCAACAGATGATGATGGGGGTCATCCTTCTTGACTTCTGAGAAATAGGAATGCCAATTTATTGTTCTTTGGTCATCCTGATTCTAATACAAATTCTCAAACTGTACCCCGTTTGAGAGGTCAGATCTCTTCTTCCAAGATGGCAACTGAGTATCTGACGCGTCGGTGTAAGATGTTTCGCAGGCCACTCTGTCACTTCTATAGAGATTTCTCTTGAGTCGTAAACTTGTAGATATTTCTATAGTCGACAAATTAAGTCTACTGTGTGTGGAATAAATTCATTTAATTCTTAGCAGAAAAAATCTTAGGTTGTGGATTCTACGAAGACCACTAACAGGATGTAGCTAAGAGCCAGCCATTTCCCAGACGGATGTAACAGGTGCTTCTATTGGAACGAGCTGTCTATCAGAGCATCTTGGTCCCCACAGAAGCCCAGGTCTGTTCCATGTATAATAAAAATGGCCATAGGACAAGTTTTGTCCATCATGGCCTCCAAGCCCGTATATTACTTCAGTGATCAGCTGCAATTCCCCAAACCTCCAGGTTGTAAAAGGAGTCTATTTATGAAATATCCAGCTATGGTGTATAATAAACAATGCCAGAGTGAACTAAAAACAGACTCATTTAATAAGCAATTCCTTTGCCCTACACTGTTTAAATTTACATAATCAACTGGCTATCATATTTAGCATACTTTTAATGTTTCTCATTTGTTTACACTACGATTCCGTGCTTCAGACTTCTCCATTCACCAAAATATTGATTGGCCTACAAAGGGTACAAAGCAGCAAATATTCCACTGGTAATCATTACGTGAATGTGAAGGAAGTGAAGGTGAATCTACTGTATTTTTCTTGCTAATTACAAACTTAATATTCTATTAAAATGTATGAGAGGACAAAATCCCAACAAACTCTTTAAAGCTATTACTAGCAGATAAAGTATTCTACCAAAGTATTAACATTAGCATCATTAAAATAGTTTTATCAAGTGCACATTTATCTCCACATTGGAAACAATAGCAGCCTGAAGGAGACAAATGCCCTGGAGTATTGTGGTATGAAAACCGACAGCAGTTTTCGAGCCACGTAAAGTCTTCCTGTAGCTTTACAATGAAAACAAAACAACGCACAAAAAAATTCATGAAGCCACAGTTACAAGACGTAATAGAATAAATGAGTCTATTTTTCATCACCTTGGGCTCCGAGAAGAAAACATCGCAGAGTTATCTTGATAAGGAAAGAGCTCAGATATTAAAATACATTAACTTTATCTTAATTGATTTAAACAGATCCAGAGCCTTCGAAATGCACATGATGTTATTTCTGCATTAGTGGACAAAATAGATCTGTTTTAGATTGCAGAGCTTCATCTCTGTATCTCTTGTCTGGTAGGAAGAGAAAAACCTCTCTATTTCTTCGTCTCTTAAAAAAAATAAAACGGCACAGGAAACCATATACATGCGTTTGCTCTAGCTAAATATTTTTCTTTATCGTTTCCTCAAAATGCCTTTTGGTAACATCAATACATTTTTTTCCCCCTGTAGCTCAGAGTGCTGTAGTCAGGGAACAATAACAACAGATAACACTAATTGGGTTTTTTACTCAGTCCCATGCACTGTGCTCCATTATGTTACTTTGTTTAATCCTCAAAGGAAGCTCTGAGGCAGATTCCATTATTTATTATCTCCATTTCTACAGATGAGGAAACTGAGGCACAGAGATGTTGAGTAACTGACCCAGACAGCGAGCAGGTGAGATGGGTTATGAAGTCAGCTGGGAGGCTCCCGGTCCCCTTGCCCTTTACCAAAATTTCATGATGTGGCCTCTCAAGGGATGGATAGTTAACTCAAAGGCCAAGGTCAAAGTTTCTCTTCTAGACGTCATAACAAGAAAAGATTTACATCAACCCCTCCCAGTCTCCAAATGAGATTGTTGCTTTCATCAGCTTTTTCCTCTCTTCTTCTTCTTTGTTTCTGCAGCATGATTTTTTAAGTCAGAGATGAATTACTGAAGGGCAGAACTAAGCAGAAAGAAAGACTTAGTCTTTCCAATGTCCCATGCACAGATGAGGAGACTGGAGCTCAAAAACAAGGAACAGGAGAAATAACCGGTCACAGAAATTGTTTAGGGTACAGTCCTCTTTAGACTGTAGGCCTCCTTTGTATTTTTTTTTAAAATCATGTTTATGGTGTCCAGAGAGAGACATGTAAGTACAGGATTTCATTTCAACGAATTCTTTGTAAATGCAGACCATTTCTATCTTGGGTCAAAACCCTGCAACAATCCCCTGTTCCAATATGAGAAGAAAGTGAGAATTTCATTCTCTGGCAGTTGAATCAAGTGACAAAGCTTCCTCTTTGTCTCTTGGCCCATACAAAATGTTTTCTTCTAGAGTCCCTGCAGACTGGAGTCCTGCTTTTAATCTCGGGTTCACTAAGCACCAGTCAGGGCCATCCAAAGAATGTTAGAAACATATGCTGATTCTCAGGAAGGTAGATGAAGAAGGAAACCACTGCCCTCCCCACTTTCAATGCACCACTCCATATGCAAGGCTCAGCAAATGAAAGAATCCTTGTAGGCACACAGTGGGAAAGCCAAAACTCTGTATGTCTTTAATAGCCCTGAAACAAATGCTATGGGACGGACTACTTTAAGCGCTTTGTTTATTTTAGGGAAATATTTCCAAAGGAAGCCTTCCTATGTGGGGTCATGAAAAGCCTTTTATAAAAAGATATTAATTATATGCTGAAAGTTAAAGGTATCACCGAGCAAGAGTACTTCTGGATGAAATACCAGTATACAATCTCACAGATCTACCAATGTAGGCTAATCCTGATCCCAGATTTCCAGCGGAGAACTGGAATTATTTAGCAATTATTTAGCTGAGCATAAATATTTAGAGACAGTTTTTGCTAACAAACCTTGCCTCAAGGAGCCGGGCCCATAACAATATTCTTGGTGCTGGTTTCCACACATAAATCAAGCATCTAACTTCACACAGTCTCTATTTCATTTTTACTATTTTGGGTGGTACCACTGCTCTTTTTTTATTCCTGGCCAAGTTTTGCACTACCCTGTGGAATGGAAACCTGGGCCACTTCACGTGGCCTGTACTGAGAGTCTGAAAAACTACTCATGAGAAATCGGTTGGATTCTTTGTGAGTATTTCATTTGGGGTTAGTAAAGTTTGAGATTTTCGAGGTCTGGGTCTTACTTTCATAAAATGTGCTTACTACTCAACATTCTCTCGTTCCCTTGCTTTGTGTGTGTGCACACGCGTGCACAAGGCCCCTGATCTGTGACACGAAAGGCTAGTTCTCAGCCTGCAAGAGAGAGTGTTGGAAACAACCAATCAGTTTTGAGTATGAAATCACATGCTCAAAGCAGTATGTCCCCTTTGGTGGGTGAGGTGGACTTCCCTGGACCTCATGGCTTTCGAGCCCTGTGATTCCTGTTTACTTATATCCTTTGAAAAATGTACAGCTTCCTAGGAGAGAGTTCCCTGATTTTCCAACTCTCCGCGAAAATTTCATTGGGACTGTGCATGGCAACAGCGTTACAGCTGAGTTCTCTATATATGGTAAATAAATCATGTGAACAACAGTCCCCAATTTCACATTAATTGTTTGGAAATCTCCACAACATCAAACATTTTGTTAAAAGTCTAGAAAAAAATAAGTGTAGCTCTTTTGTTGTCATTGTCATTGTTTTGCTTCAGAGTGATTTGTTCTAAATACAGCTTAACAGGCAGATGACTGGTTTGTGACTAGAGTATCTTTTCGGAGATGAAAAAGCAATACAAATGCTCCCCAAAAGGATGCCAACCAGGCACAAAGCAACACGGGAACCATGGAATGGGTGCACCTGGGGAAATCCTTATCACAAATTGGATTGACAGGGAGGGCTCGGTTCCTTCCCAGCACACGTGCCTCTGAAAAGCTGAAAGGGAATCACAATGCTTTAGGAACGAGATCTGGGAATTGCCTATATATGAGAGTTTCAAATTGCTCAGGCATTAAGAGAATAAGAACATGAAATGCAAATATTGCAGGAATAAAGGGGGAGAAGATATGGCGCAAAACTCATAATCACTGAGAAATGGAAACAGAATCTGGAGCCATACACTGGGATTAGATCTGGGGAGATCACTTGCTTCTCGCGGAGGGCAACTCACTTTTATCCCTGCCTTTCACAGGTAACTTCTGCACATCTGGACAGAAAGGGAACATGCGTATTCCTTCAGAATTCAGTGAAGCATGGAGGTGGAAAATGTATTTAGACCCTTGTTGGTCAAGATCCTTCTCACTTGTAAAAAAAATTACCAGACTGAAAAGATAAGTAAAAGCCAAGTTATATTTGTCTGCAAGAGTTACTGCAGAGGCTAAAAATGAGGGGATTTAATTATTTATGCAATGGCCCCTTGGCTCTTCTAGAAATTTAAGATGCCAATGTCTCTGTTACCTCGAACGTTTAAATAGCGTGAAGTTAAAATAGTGCACTTCATCCCACAAAACTCACCCAGAAATGTGGTCAGATTTGTTTAGCGTTCTCTTATGTTAACTTTCCATTTCAGAGTCGGCCTTGTAGGTAAGATTAGGGCAAACCGTACCCAGGCTTTTATTTTCACAAGAAGGATTTTAAAATCCCTGTTTTAAAGTGTTTCTATCCCATCAATCATGGTATTATTATTCTCATGAGCCCACACTTTGAAGCTACAGGCATGTGCATTAAGTTATTGATTTTTCAAAGTCACATGAATCCTTAGACCTGTTTCACAAAAAGCCTTCTGGAGATGAGTCCACGGAGCCCCACGGAGCCCCACGGAGCCCCACGGAGGTGAAGGGACAGACTAAACTCACAGAAGCAATTTTATGGCCAAGCCAAGCAGCTGAATATCAGCCTGAATTCTTTCTACATTACTTTCTTCTCTTCATGTTCTTGGGGATGAAGCAGGATTGGGATATTTGTGTTGGCTGGTATCAGTGAAGCTTAAATCGTGGGGCATCAGGATTGAAGAAATCAGTCCTGTTGACTCTTTTCAACAGAAAGCAAGAGCTTGTTCATAAAATGAACAATGTGAGATTATACAGTTTCCCTTATTAGCTCCCCACTCTGTATAGCGTATTAAATATTAAGAAGAAGCCAAGTGTTCCTTTCACAGAGCTGTGAGTGATACACTGATTAGCACACCAGCATGAGAGGCGAGAGCGCTAGATCAGGAGGTTAAACGTTGCCCATGGCTGTTGGGAACCATGGGTTGCCTCATTACCCTTCATCTCAACCCAGATCATTGCCTTCTAGAATGGGAACAACCCTGACCCACTACTTTGCTGACTCGACTTCCCTTCTTCATAATAGTGTTATCTACAAATCCCACAGAACTCTCACCAAGGGTCTCTTTATGTGCACCATGGACACTGTGCCTTCTGGACTGCCATGCTACATAGATAAGAGGAAGCATTCTGTTCTTATTAAGAGTGATGGCTTGGGACACCTGGGTGGCTCAGTCGGTTGAGCGTCTGACTTCAGTTCAGGTCATGATCTCACGGTTCGTGGGTTAGAGCCCCGCGTTGGGCTCTGTGCTGACAGCTCAGAGCCTGGAGCCTGCTTCGGATTCTGTGTCTCCCTCTCCCTTTGCCCCTCCGCCCCCATCACGCTCTGTATCTCTCTTTCTTTCTCAAAAATAAATAAACATTAAAAAAAAAAAAGAGGGAGGGCTCAGCTACTGGTTAGACCTGAGTTGGCTCTTGAGCAAGTTGCTAAAGTTGTCGGAGCCTCAGTTGCCTCCTGTGTAACACAGAGCTACGACTGCTATCTCCAAGGGCGATTAAGAATATTGAACAGGAGTGCGTGTAGCATAATCCGAAAAAATACCTGGCTCATTATAAACCTGCAATGATGCTCGCTTTTGGTGTCATTATTCTTAAAATATGTTCAATAGTATTTCTGAAACAGTTACATGTTCAAATTGGGAACAACTAGGCAAAGACCTCTGCCCTCAAGGTTGGAAGGGCTTTTCCTTAAAAGGTTGACCCTCATTTCCCCTGTGGCTTCATAAACATTTGCGTACCCCCTAAGGTTCTACTGTTCTATGTGCAGCTGGCCCTGAAGTGAGATGGGCCCCTACCCTGGAATTTTTTGTCTTTTTACCGGAAGCTAAAAATGAAAGGCTCAGATATGCTAGTGATCCCTGGAAGAGTAAAGCAAAAACAGTAATACTAATTAGTAGCTACCAGAGCTGTTCAGCATGGCAATAAGCTGTAAATTTATGGTTTTGTTAAGAGTCAGGATACATTTGAAATCTTTTATATAATATTAGATATGAAAATACACACCATCTGGACCTCTTGCTGGTAGCCTTGAAATGTCTACATCTCACAGGAATCAAACCCATTTTACCTGCTAGGGAATAAAACACCTGTTTCACATATTACTTCACACTGGGTGATGAACATTTCCACCATCTCCAGCCAGAAAGAAAAAATGAAACTGTGGCTTCACATTGTTTAGTAGATTTTAAAAAGCTAGCAGGGTTGGGGGCTGTTTAACTATCTGCAAGGCTCTGCAAATCGCTCCTGGATTAATAGGAGCCCCCTAATAATTGGGGGAAGTTCTCTGCAGCCCTGCTTAGTATTGATAAAAATGCATTTCCCTCTCATTATAAATCTGTTTATGAAAACACTTAGTGAAATGAGCCAACGGTATCTTGGCTGCTGGTTGCATCTTGTAATGGATGGTCCCAAAGTGGATAGAAGGCTGTAATTCACTGGAGGGACTCTGCTAATGACACAAAATAGTTGAACAGTTTATGAATAGCCCTAGATTCTTCAGAGAGAAAGAGGCTTTGCATGCTTTCTAGGACATCTGTTGTTATTCTATAGATATCTTCCTGCAAACTTAAAAAAAAAAAAGGTTCCTTTAGCATATCTTTCCTTTGCACTTTCCATAAATCCTTTTGTTCCTCAGCTCAAATCTAACTGCCCCTCATAGAGGATTAGGTTACATTTTTTTGAAACATAATCACAATATCATTATCTCTCTTAAAAATATCGCAATGGTTTCTTAATATCTTTCAATATCCAGTCAGTTGTTAACGTTTCCAACGGTCTCATGGTTTGTTAAAGGTTATTTATTTGAGTCAGAATTCAAACATGATCCATACATCACTATTTTCTTTCCATTTCTTCCCTGCATGGTTATTTGTCGTATAGAGATCCCTGCAGCCTGGATTTTGCAGATTGCATCCCTGTGGTGTCTTTTAACATGTTCTTATGTCCTCTGTGGGTTGTTTTTGTTGTTGTTGTTTTTTCATATTAATGTATATATGTATGTATACTTTGTATATTAGAGACTTAATCCAATTCGGGTCTGATTTCTTTGCTAAGACAGTCTCATTGACAGTATTGCTTCTAGCAGGAGGCATGCAGTGTCTGGTTGCTTCTGTTTATGTCATGTCAACAGTCATTAATGATCAATATCAAGATTCAGTAGTTCAGTCCTTGAAAAATAGTGTGATTCTAGCACTTTCACAGTTTCCTCACATATTAGCTATAATGAGTTGACAAAGAGAAAGATTTCCCTGGTTTATTAGTGATTACTCAGTAGTAGAGTTTATATAGGAAAGGCAGGATAAAATATTTGATTTTCCCTTCTTATCTATCAGTTTTTAAAGTAGTTTTCTAGCACAGCCCATGTTATTTTAAAAGTATCATTGTAAAATGGATTTAAACAGATTTGAAATGTTTTATACATTTGAAATTTTATAAATTTTGAAGATTTTTCCTGAATAGGAGACTTTTGAGTTGTTGCTAGTAATCTTTGATAAGTTTGTTTTTGTTTTTGTTTTTTGTTATTGTTATCTGCTACAAGGCATGCTAGGCTTATTTTGATTCAGAGCTGAAATCAGCCGTTTCTGAAGGTTCCCAGGCTCCTTTGGTGGGAAATGGCATTTGGATACCACAATCTGGACATTTCCCAACTCAGTAACAATGAGTTGGGAAACGTTTCTAGATATTTTCAGTGGACTGGGTGATATACACATGCCATTAGTTCATAGAGATGCTTCCAATTCAAGTTCGGGACCACAGAATTTTTCTTAAACTCTTCAGTCTCAAATATGTATCTGATTTAAGAATCCTGGGTCTCAACAATGCCAGAAATGATGGAATTGGAATATTTCATAATTATTCAGTTGCTTTATCTCACAGTATTTTACAGCAAGATCAGAATAGCAGTGCTTATACTACCAACAATAATATGATTACCAAAAATAGATCATTGTTTTAAATTCTTTTTGTACACAGAATATATCCTTTTAGAGTTGTCAAATTACAGTGTTTTAGTAGATCACTTGGAATTGTTTCACTTTGCTGCTATGCTAGCAACTGGTTATACATTAGGTCTCTTTGCCTCATTTTTTTAAACAAAAATACTTTATAAAATTTGTTTTTATTTTATCATTATGTAAAATATTTACACAGTTCCAAAGTCAAATCTACAAATAGGGCAAATTCAATAAAGTCTAGCATCTATCTCTGTCCCCTATCCCTTCCTTCCTTCTGTAAACCATAGGTAATGGTCTTTATAAAAATTACTACTCCCACAGGTTGTTAGAGATTTTTTTAAAAAATAAAATTCCAGGGGTACCTGGGTGGCTCAATAGGTTAAGTGTCTGACTCTGGACTTCAGCTCAGGTCATGATCTCATGGTTCGTGAGTTCGAGCCTGAGTTGGGCTCTGTGCTGACAATGCAGAGCATGGTTGAGATTCTCTCTCTCCCTCTCTCTCTGCTCCTCCCCAGCTCACACTTTCTCTCCCTCTCTCCCTATCTCTCTCAAAATAAATAAACTTAAAAAAATTTTTCTTACATAAGTTCACAGTTTAACCCTTTAGTTGCATGTTTATTAGATGTTAGTTAAATGTAAGTTTATTAAATAAATAAAATCTCCCAGGCATGTGCTGCCCTTATATACTCATATATATATTTATATACCTGTATTACCCTCTTTAGATAAACAGTAGGTTAATATACATATCTTTATCCTCTTTGCTTTTTTTACGTCAAGTACAACTTGAAGATCTCCTGATAGTAATATATAAAGCTATTTCTTACTTCTTTTAATCTACAAATAAGCAAGAACCATCCCAAGACTAGAGATCACCAGACATGTCTTATCCTCTAAACTTAGCTTCCATCCATGCCTTCAAAATATTGATTACTTATTCAACGCTGTAAGGATATCTTGGAAATGAGATCCTGTAAACTCTTTAATAGTTTGTTCTTTGTTTCCCTTTCCCCACCAAATACAAACACTACTCTGTTCCAATGTTTAACAATTTTCATTTTCTGGAAGTTCTCCCACATGACTGCTCTAAATTTTGTCTGCTTCAGTATACACTCAGTTACAGAGATTATCTTCTCTGTGTTTCTAAAGTTCCTCAAATTTCTCTTTCCACTCTTAATAATTCCAAGGCTAGAACTCTCTATATTTACCTTTGAACCTTTGTTTACAAAGAGAGGACTATTTCCATGGAAACTTTCAATCCACACAGTGTAGATATAAAGAGCCTGTACTTGGGAAACCACCACATGTGGGCACAGGTACAATGTAAGATGTCTGAGAAAACAGTGACTACTTCAAGCAGATTTTTCCTTGGCAAGTTGGACTCTGTGTAATCGGCCTCCCCGTACCCATCTCTTTATCTCTATTTACTTACGCCCTATTCTTAGAAGGATTTCTCGAGGCCAGTTCCCACTGCTCTCTCAGTGAGTTTTTTCAGTTACCATCTATTTTTCTTCTTTCTCACTATGAAAGATATATTCATTGCAGAAACGTTAGAAAATATAGGAGAGTAAATATATTAAAAGAAAACTACCCAATACTATCACCTAGCACAAACATTGTAAATGTTCTCATGTGCCCCCTTTTGGTGTTTTTTTTTAAATTTTTTAATGTTTATATATTTATTTATTTAGAGAATGTGTGAGCACAGTAGGGGAGAGGCAGAGAGAGAGGGAGATGGAGAATTCCAAGCAGGCTCCTCACTGTAAGTGCAGAGCCGATGAAGGGCTCAAACTCATGAACTGTGAGGTCATGACCTGAGCCAAAAATCAAGAATTGTATGCTTAACCAACTGAGCCACTCAGGCACCCCCTAAATCACATCTTTTTTGCAGATGAGAATTTTGTTTCTTTCTCAGCGGCCTTTACATCTTTTAATCCTTTTTCATGTTTTATTCCACTGGCTAAGAATTCAAATTCAGTCTTGAATAAAGTTGGTTTGTAGGCATTCTTATCTTGTTCCTCATTTTAGAGACACATTCTCACCAAGAGATATATTGGAGATATATTTTCTTAACCTTTTCAGTGACAGTGTTTATCAGACTAAAGTACAATTGTATTCCTTTTTGCTAAGGGAACATTTAAATATTTCTGAATGTGGAAATTTCAGATGCCTGTTTTGCATACATCAAGAAGACCATATATATACATTTAAATAAAGGTTTTAATGGCATAATTTATATTTACACATTTTTATAATGTTATGCTCTCCTTATAGAAGTGTGATAAATTCAATCTGATTGTGATGTTTTATCTTTATATATGCTTCTTTTTGTAAAAAAGAGTGTTTAGTTATTTATTTTGAGAAATAGAGAGCAAGCAGGAGAGGAGCAGAGAGAGAAAGAGAGAGAATCCCAAGTAGGTTCTGTGCTGACAGCAGATGTGGGGCTCAATCTCATAAACTGCAAGATCATGATCTGAGCCAAAACCAGGAGTTGGAGGCTTAAGTGACTGAGCCACCTATGTGCTCCCTTATCTTTTTATATGTTTATTGAATCATTTTGACCATATATTGTTTAAAAATTTTTATTTATGTTCACATATAAAAATGACATGTTCTCCTTTGTCTACCTCTGATATTAAATCTTTACTAGACCCATGTATCGGATTGGAAAACATTCACTTTTTCTCCTATATTTTGGAAAATTTGGGATAAATTTAGAATTACTGTTTTTGAAAGTTTGTACATTCACTTAAAAACCACCTGGGACTGGTATTTTCTTGTAGAAACATTTTAACTACTGATTAATTTCTTTAGAGGTTCTTGGGTTATACAGGCTTTCTAAGTCTTGAGGAAGTTGAGGAAGTTACAGTTTTATAGAAATGCTCTCATTTTATCTAAGGTTTAAATTTATTGCTAGTATGTAGTGATTCTATGTTTGCTTGAAAAGAATGTATTTTCTTTGATTGCAATATTCTAAAAAGTCTAGAATCACATATTTCTTAGTTGTTTTTCAAATAGTCTAGATTTACTGATTTTTTGGCCATTTGGGAAAGGTATATTGAAACATACCACTATGATCATGGATATGTAACTTCTTTCCTGATTTCTATCAAATATTATTTTGAGATATTTAGTGATGCATAGACATTTATACTTTTTTTATCTTCCTGGAAAAGTGAACCTTTAGTCCAAGAGTAGGACTTCCCTGGCATAGCCCTCATCTAGTGGCTTTTTGGTAGGCAGATTTCTAAAATGTCCCCAAGGTGTCCTGCCCCCTTGTTGTACACACCCTGCACAATTCCTAAGACTGAGAACTTGATGGCTGTTACCCCATGATTATGTTATGACACAGTTGACTTTAAGAAAGGGACATGAGAGATGATCTGGGTGGGTCTAACCTAATCTTTCAAAGCAGAGGTTTCTCTGGCTGGGAGCTGAAGGAGAAGCTGGAGAGACTTAAAGCATGAGAGAGATTTGATGTTGGGAAGTTCTCTGTTGCTGAGATGGAAGGGGCCCCAGGGCAAGGACCTGAAAGCAACCTCTAAGAGCTGAAAATGGTCCCTGCTTAACAGCCAGCAAAACAACAGAAATCTCAATAACAAGGAAATAAACGAGGAAATAAATTCTGCCAACAATCAGAAGATGCCTGCAGGAACTTTCTCCCTAGTCAAGACTGTAGATGGAGATGCAACTTGCTAATACCTTGATATCAACTTTATGAAACCCTAAACACAGAGCTTACCCATGCTGTGCCAGACTTCTGAGCCACTGAAACTATGAGATAATAAATTGGTGTTTTTTTAAGCCTGAGTTTATGGCAATGTGTTACATAGCAATAGAAAATGAATACACTCTCTGTACCCTTAAGAATGTTTTTTGTCTTAGCATCTGTTTTGTTTGTTATTGTTATAGTTACACCTTTTGCTGATATTCTGGGTATATGCTTTCCCATCTCTTTATTTTCAGCCTTTCCATATTCTTATATTTTGAGTGTTATTTTATAAGCAGCATATACTGAATTTTTAAATTCCAAACTGAAAATCTTTTTCTTTTAACTGAAGAATTTTATCCAAATACATTTATTGTAATTACTAATGTGTTTAAATTTGTATCTACCATGCTCTTTTCTGTGCTTTTTAAATTCTTATTTGTTCTTTCTTTCCTTTAAAGAAATGATGATTTAACATTTGCTTTTTATTTTGTTTCTTATTAAATATTTTCTTCTTTATTGGTTTGGAAGTTAAACACTCTAATTCTATTCTTTTAGTGATTGTCCTGGAAATTTTACTATGCATATTTAATAAAAATATGGGATTTATCATCAATTTGCATGCCATTCTTGTGTAAGAATGAAATTTTTCTTATATTGTTTAATTGTTTTTAACATTTATTTAATTTTGAGAGACAGAGAGAGGCAGAGTATGAGCAGGGGAGGGGCAGAGAGAGAGGGAGACACAGAACTCAAAGCAGGCTGCAGGCTCTGAGCTGTCAGCACAGAGCCCGACGTGGGGCCTGAACTCACAAACTGTGAGATCATGACCTGAGCTGAAGTCGGACGCTCAACCAACTGAGCCACCCGCCCAGGTGCCCCTCCTATATTGTTTAAATTTGGTAAAAGTTTAACCAAAGCGAGAAGTTTCCCAGTGATTCTTTGCCTTCAAACTTCACCATATCTCATGTCATCCTATTCTTCCCACCTGTGCTCTATCCATGCTGGTGTCATTTTATGCAACAGGGTTCAGATTTCAGAATTCTTGCTTGTTATGTGCTGCTGGTCAAGTTGCTTATTCTCTTTGGGCTTTGCTTTGCTCATGTATAAAATGGGGTTAATAAAATGTCGCTTATTGGTAGTTTTATGAGGAAGAAATAAGATATATGCATATCACTTAGCTAAATGCTTAGAACTCAATAAAATCATTATTTTTATTCAGTATTGATTTAAAAAAGTTTTTTTCAATGTTTCTTTTTGAGAGACAGAGACAGAGCATGAGTGGGGGAGGGGTAGAGAGAGAGGAAGACACAGAATCCAAAGCAGGCTCCAGGCTCTAGCTGTCGGCACACAGCCCAACACGGGGCTTGAACCCATGAACCATGAGATCATGACCTGAGCCGAAGTCGGACACTCAACCGACTGAGTCACCCAGGTGCCCCTTGATTTTCTTTTTTGGATCATAACTTCCTTTGCTGATACAATTTCTTTCTTAAGAATATGTGTGTGTTTCTATGTTTCTGTGTTCATATCATATTCGGTCTTGTCTCACTAAATTATATCCTCAAATTAATCAGCCTGTTAGGGGCCTTTATTTATAGGATTCAGAGTGTGAAGGCTATCTTAGTCAAGTGGCAAGTGGTCCCTAGGGAGCACCATCCTGTATGTTCTCATAATAGTTTGGAATATAACATGCCATGGAATGAGTGAGCAGCAAAAAATGATAACCTTAAGGAAAGTATTATCCCCATAAACAGCTAAGAAGGACAGGCCAACTTTAGTAAGCTTATGTAAACTGGATACAATACAATTTTTAACCTATGTATTTGGACTTAAGGAAAAGCCAAGTGGAGAGTTGGCTCCAAAATAGGCTTTCAAAAAAGGCTCATGAGATTTTAGTAGCTTTCTAAATTTGACCATGAATGCTTATACCTTTTAATTTAGTGGACTTGAAATGCTTGGCTTCCAAGTAACATGTTGTAAGAAGGTTATTTCTGGACCTTCTCCACATGTAATGTATAAAATTAGCATCCTTTGTTGGCAACTGAACCTTTTTGTTTTAAAGCTAACCCAACTCATCAGATTGTTATAAGTGAAGACTAATTAAATGTTCCTCTGCTTTCAGTTTGAACTCTTTACTGGTGCAGACTCTAAGAGGTCAAATTTGAGTGGCATCAGTCAAATAAATAATCAGCAGTATTACAATAGCATAGAAACACATACAGTTTAAACATCATCATCAACAACAACAACAACAGAATTACTGCTTTATGATCACATTAAAGCCACATTGTGATTATAATGCTTGATCCTCAAAGATCCAACCTCAATGTAACAAGAAGGAAGTCTGCTCAAAGGATGTCTCAGACCCTTACATTTCTATCTTTGCTGAAGTTGAGCAGCTGCAGTGGAAGCAGCCAAATGTCTGCCTTCCACAAGAACAATGAAAAACACCCCCGCCATTGCCAAGATAGCTAGAACCCATGCGGGTGGAGAGGCTGATGCTGTTAAAAAGCACGCAAAACGTCACTAAACAACGGCATAAAGAGACATGTCCGAGGCCTCCACTGCCGGGGGCAGGCAGGAGAGTTCTCTGAAGACTGAAAGACACATAGAAAACCATGTTGTTTCCATTTTTCAAGGAACTGGGAACATTACAGGCAGGGAAATGTTGAATGTGGGAATAGACAAGCCATATAACAAGGTTTCATTGTATTTCTCCTTTCAAAAAGTTCCACCCAGACGAGAAAATTGAATCATTCTACAGCAAGACCTCATGAAAAAAATCTATGGGGCACTTGAGGAGGAGAGGTACGTGCAGGAGCTGTGCTTGTTTTGTTTTTAGGAATCTATATAGCGTGGGTGCCTTCACTCCAAGGCACTTTGAATTATTAATTGTATTAATTATTCCCCCCAACAGCCTTGTGAGGCAACACCATTTTTTGGATAAGGAAATGAAGGTCAGGCAGATTTAAGAAATAACAATCCTAATATGTCTGTCATTTGTCAGGTATTAACGCATGAAACATTGAATTACTGAATTAGAAAACATTATCTCACTAAATACAAGCAACAGTCACAGGGATAGATCACATGATCCCATGTTACAAATCAGACATGGAGTAGAAAAGTATAATAATTTCCCAAGAGGAAGTTGAAAGGAATAGCAGAGTCAGCATTTGAACCCAAGCTTGCTGGATTTCAAAGTTTTGTTCTCTCTTACAGAACTCTCTAATCGCTGAGTCTCTCTCTACGCACCGTATTATTGATATGCTCAGGAAGCTCTAAGGGTGACAACAGGCACTCCAAGTGTACAACAGTCATAACTGTCCTGTTTGCTCCACCTCAACAGTGGAGTTACCACTCGGGAGGTATGCCCTCCTGAGGGTGGAGGACTACAGTGCTCCTGGAAAATGGTAGCTCTGTAATGAGCTACCATTACTGCTGGTGGCCTGGTGTTAAAGGAAACCCCAACAGATTCTACCTTTGTGTCTCCTATCACAAGTGCTGGAGTCCATGGTGTGGCCCATCGTAATGAGCTTCGGCTTCCTGCTGTAGTTGTTATAGCTGCCCTCGGTGTGAATTGCTATTCAAACCTCCATGTTGCTTTTAGGATGTGAGGGAGGATGATGTTCAGGTGTGGTAATATTTGGCAGGGCCCCTGGTGCTCTGTGGTCATTCATGTTGCTCTTTCCTCAAGGTATAAGCCTGCCCTAGGCATGCCTAGTAAATGGAGGCTGGAGGGACTGTTCTTCTTGAACCACTGAACTCAGCCTTGGCTCTTCCTTATCCTCTTGGTGATTTATCTCAGAGATCTTGCTTGACTCTGAGCCTTAGGGATATTTGTTTCTCTAACCATTGATTTTCTGAAAATTCTATATTTTATGGCAGTAGTTATTTTTTTTTTTTTGACCTGCTGTAGACTCTTCAGAGAAGAAATGCAGCATCTCTCTTCTTTCTATCAGTCGAGAGTCAACAGCTCTATGTTTCTAAAGGATTGACTTCTTGCTGAGGTGGGTGGTGATGCAGGGAGTCAATCACAGTGTTTTATATTTCAAAGCAAGTGGAGAATTTGAATCTTGGCTCCACTACTCTTTGTCATGGTGCAAGTTACTGAATCTTACTGTGATTCCATTTTTTTCATTTGTCAAATGGAGAAAATTATAGTACTTTCTTTATCGGATTGTTGTGGGGGATTAAATGACCTAAAACATGGAGAATGCTTAGAACAGGTTAGACCCACAGTAAGTGCTATGTAGTGTTTGCTCAATAACATAAAGAGAAGCTCTACAAAGGTAGTCCACCATATTGTCATAAGGGGGGGCAGGGGGGGATGAAACTGTGCACTTCCAGAAGGAACATTAGCCTGATTGCCGATGATTCTGAAGAATGGGAGTGGGAGACAGAAAATGATGAGCACTAAAAGGCACAGAGACCAGATTACCATGTGTGATATAATAAGATGTGTATTTGGTCTTTGTCCTGAGTTCCTGGCACACAGCCACTAAAACCCTTGGGATCTCTGGGGTGATAAGAGTCTTTTCGATGCTAATGAGATGATTGCTAGCTGAAGATGAAGTTGGTCACCAGAAAGACCAAGGCACGATTGGGGGATTAGAGCTTTAAGCCCCAGCCCTGATCTTTGAGGGGAGGACAGTGGCTGAAGTTGACTTAACTACCAGCAGCAAAATGATTTAATCAATCATTCCTGCATCATGAAGCCTCCATAAAATCCCCTAAGTAACGGAGGTTGGAAAACTTCTGAGTTGGTGAACACATCGAGGTACTGGGAGGGTGGTACACCTAGAGAGAGCATGGAAGCTCCCCACACACCCTTACCCCATGCTCTGCCCTATGCATCCCTTCCATTTGGTTGTTCCTGAGTTGTGTTTTACAATAAAACGGTAAGGGTAAGTAAAGTGATTTTCCTGGGTTCTATGAACTGTTCTAGCAAAACGAAGAACCTGAAGATGGGGTTGTGGGAACCTCCAATTTATAGCCAGTTGTTTAGAAGTGGTGGTGATGGGGTGGCTCAGTTAAGCATCTGACTCTTGACTGCAGCTCATTTCATGATCTCACGGTTTGTGAGTTTGAGCCCCACATTAGGTTCTGCGCTGAAAGTGCAGAGCCTGCTTGGATTCTTGTTCTTTCCCTCTCTCTGCCCCTCCCCTGCTTGCTCGCTCTTTTTCTGTCAAAAATAAAGAAATAAGCTGTAAAAAAAAAGTACAGGTGACAACCTGGGACTTGCAACTGGTTTCTGAAATGAGGGCAGTCTTGTGGGACTAAGCCCTTAACTTGTAGGAGGTTGCTCTGATTTCAGGTAATTAGTGTCAGAATTGAGTTGAATTGTGTTGCAAACAGTCCAGGCCATATGAACTCACACGGGAGGTTGGGCTGTGTGGTGCTGGTGTAGACTAGGTTTTCAGGCATCGTGGCTTTAAAGGCTCCAGACATTGAGCTTGGTATGGACAGAGTGGAATGACACCAAGGCTGGCATTTCAAATAATCCATGCAGGCCAGAGCAAAAAAATGACACAGGGGCCTGAGAACTTAGGTTCTCCTCCATGACTCTGGATTATGGAAATCCCTAAGATTTTATGTGATTGAAGGTAGGAGAAAAGAGCCTCTGAAGTTGAAAACTGACCAATGTTGGATTTCTCCTCAATCTTGTTGAGTGGTGGCTAGATCTGGACTTAATTTGATTTATTTAAAACAAACAAAAAGAATGTGACCTTTTTTGTTCTCAGGTCTATCAGTTATATTGATCTTTCCTATTCTTTAACCCCACTGTGGAATTTTATTATGAGTTGTGGGAAGCAGGAAGCAGCCAAGCAGCTCCAGAGTATGCCACTAGAAGAGAACTATTTTACATCGAAATTGGCCTTTCTAGTGATATAAGACACGCGGTAGGGGGCGCCTGGGTGGCTTGGTCGGTTAAGCGTCCTACTTCGGCTCAGGTCATGATCTCATGGTCTGTGAGTTTGAGCCCCGCATCGGGCTCTGTGCTGACCGCTCAGAGCCTGGAGCCTGTTTCAGATTCTGTGTCTCCCTCTCTCTGTCCCTCCCCTGTTCATGCTCTCTCTCTGTCTCAAAAATAAGTAAACGTTAAAAAAAATTTTAAAAAAGACATGTGGTAGTGGGATATCAACTACTTTCCTATCCCCTTTTGATGACATAAGAGAGAATTTTCATAAAGGATAAGGACCCTTAGGGTGGGGCGTATTCCCTTCTGAAAGTATACATCTCTGATTTTAAAGCATTGAACTTGGCTTCTAGCACACACATCCAATATGGTGGCTACTGTAACAACTCATTAGGAATCCAAGCTGAGAGACTCCTCAAAGACAACTGCTTTGTCCCATTCCCAGGAACTCGCTGAAGGTCTTAGAAGAGGTGGGGAATTTGCATTTTTAGAGTCAGTGGCCTTAGAGCTAACTGCTTCCGTCATATGAAATGAAATAATAGGTGTTTGGGTCTCTTTAGAATTGCATAATGGTTAAAAGGGAAGAGTTTGGTTCTAAACTACATGGGTTTAAATCCTGGTCTGTGAGAACTTGAGCTAGTTGTTTAACTTCTTTGTCCCTCAGTTTCCCCAGTCCCCATATTAAAAAGAAAATAATAATAAACACTTAATTGCTGTGAGTATTAAACATACAATGCGCTTGCAATTCATAAATGCAGTGCACTTGTAATAATTCTGGCATATGCTAAGGACTCCTATGTTGGCTATCATTCTTTTGCTAATACTATTATCCTCTGCCCTGGAGAACTCCTGATGCAGTGTTTGTGGTCAGGCGGGGATTCATACCTGTGGCCTGGGCCATTGGGTTTTGTGGTCTCTACATTGGATACACACTGAGATGTCCCAGCTGGCATTTAGGTTCTGTTCACTGCTAGAGATCAGAAAAGGCTAGACATTCTGAGTGAGTCATGTGTGGTGTGGACTCCGAAGCTCTTTTGTATCGAAAGATAGATGAGCTTCCTGGAAGATTGGCCAACAACCACCTGAGACACAAGCTCACTATGGGGAGAGCGATCACATACACAGCATGGCTGATCAACAGTTGCCAAGTTGTTGGAGGTGAAGGGAGGGGTGATTCCAAATACATCAGGGGGACCTGTTCTGCTCTCCCCACTCCCCTTGTTTTTAAATCCTGCAAAGATTTAGTGGCTTTGAGCAAAACCCAAAAGCACTGTTTGCATGGAAACCTCTGCTAGACTGTTGGGAATTCTCAAGAAATTGGGAATTCCCAATGTAATGATTCTCCTTTCCTCCAGGAAGAGAGGGTGCTAATGAATTATGACTGATTTCACTAAGCAAAGGAGACCTGGGGAATGCCAGTCAGATTCCTAACATCTGTCCTTGGAGGAATCTGGATGTTTTTACTGTGGGCAGGAAACTTCCATTCCTTTTTTTTTTTTTTTTGGTGGGGGTGGGGGAGTGGGGAGAGTCTGGGAGGTTGGTGAGGACTAAAGAAAATACCATTGCTTGGGTTCATCCTGGGTGGTCTAAGTCGATTGAATAAGCCCCTTGCTCCCAAGCTTGCAGGCCTAATGACTTTTCAGGGTGACTGGCCTGGCTGACCTGCATTCATATTTCCAAATTCTAATCAAAACATAGCAACCTTAAGTTATACAAGAGAAGTAAGTTCTGCAGACCTACTCTGCGGCATAGTGCCCAGTTAACAATACTACAATATATACTTAGAATTTGCTAAGAGGGTAGATCTTAAGTGCTCTTACCATATGTTCAAAAAATTTGCAGTCGTCATCATCATCATCATGGAGGTGGGAGGAAAGTTTGGGAGGGAATGAATATGCTTATGGCCTTGATGGTGGTGATGGTTCCACGGGTGTATACTTATCCCCAAACTCATTGGGTTGTATATGTTAAAGATGTACAGCTTTCTACATATCAAACATTCCTTAACAAAATGGTTTTAAAAATCAAGTAAAGCAAACACACACAACCTTTGGTGGAATATTTTCCTCTGTTCTGGTCCGTGTTTTCTTACACGGGCATCATTGCCTCTGACCCAAGTCCAGGATGATACCAGAATCCTCTGAAGACAGTTATGCGTGCCATTTGGTTTGGGGCCTGTGTTTCAAATAGAGTCTTACCTCTAAGGGTGCGGTGATATGCTCCTCTCCCCCTCCACTCAAATTTCTATTCCATCCCACACTTTCCCTTTTTACTCTTTGTTCAAAAGAGGTGAGGTTTTGTTCACAAAGCCCAGTTTTAAGATAGAGACATTTATCTTAAGGCTAATACACTCCACCCCTCCAAAAAGAATGAGGCCAAGGAACAGTTACTCTTAGAATAAGAATAGGAAGCTGAAGCGCCATATCTGCTCCAGGCCTGGGATCTGGCTTCCATTGAACTCTGGCCTGTTTTTGCATTGTGACTCTGGCCACGGGAACCAGAAACCAAAAGCTGAGTGCAGCATAGATCATTTACAGAAGATTAGCTCACAATACCCCTGGAAATAAAGAGCTCTAATAGGGCTTGGGGTCAGAAGGCATTCACCTTAGTTACCCTCTAGGGCTTTGGGTTTTGTCCCAGGCATATTCCTTGATTGTTAATTTTCTAAAATCCAGTAAAATCTCTTGTTCTGGTGAATACTGATGAATTTCTCTACAGGCCTCCTCCCTAGGAGCTTTTGAGAACTTCCACATATCAAAGCTGTTGAATTATACATTCCTGAAATAGAATGTTTCAATTTATTGCTGAGTGCCTTGACAGTTGCCCTATTTATCTGATATTGCTAATCTGACTTAATCTAGCTGAACCAGAAAAGAAAAACGGCTGCTTGGAGCCACAAAATACAAGAGAACACTCTTCCCTTACTAACTACAAAGCTGGCTGCTTAATTGTACAAATATTTGTGGGCTTGGCGAAGGTGAGTGCTAATTTGTTGTTTTAGTATAAAGCTGGGAAGGTTAGGAGAGCGCTAAGAAAATAGGACCTAAGTGCACACAATGTGCTAAATTCTTGGGAGAAGCTGGGGCTCTTGTAAGTCATACTGGAAGCAGAAGCTTGCAGAAAATCTGAATGGAAGCATTTCTGGGGTTTATCAGGAACACAGAACAGGCAACGAGAAACACAGGCAAGAACCCGTTCTGAGGGTAAAAAGGCATTTTTTTCCTGCATATAGATACGCCTTCATTTGGTTGCTCACTGCATTTGATTTTTACTTTAGAAACAAGTGTAAGGATTATAAGGGAGGGATTGATTTAAGGAGTCATAATGCCTCAACATGGCAATTAGAATGCTCAACAATGAGAAATAATCAAATAATTAAAAATTGCAAATATGCCTTTCTTTATGCATCTCTAAAATAGGTCTAGTGTCCCATTAGGAAGATAAATTAGTTAATGACCAGGAAGCACTTACAGACCTCAGGTGGAAGCTTTATTGCTCTATTGGATTTATTTGTCTAAATGTTCTGTGTGCTAAGGCAGTGCTTCTTGAACTTTAATGTGCATGCAGATCCCAGGGGGTTCTCATTAAAATGGGGGTTCTGATTCAGCAGGTTTGGGGTGTGGCTTAAGAGTCTGCATTTCTGACAAGTTCCCAGTGAGTTCAATGCTGCTGGACCACACTTTGAACAGCTAGGGTCTAAAGTCTCTGGTTTTCAAAGTTGGTTGCGTGTTGGAATGAGCTGGAGAGCTTCCCAAAGGTGGGGCACCTGGCTGGCTCAGTCGATGTTGCATGCAACACTTGATCTCAGGGTTGTGAGTTTGAGTCTCATGTTGAGTGTAGAGATTACTTAAAAATATAAATAAAATCTCAAAAAAAATTCCCTGAAGGTTCTGATTTAATTAGCCTTGGATCTGGCCCAGACATTGGGGTATTTAAAATTTTTTTTTCAACGTTTATTTATTTTTGGGACAGAGAGAGACAGAGCATGAACGGGGGAGGGGCAGAGAGAGAGGGAGACACAGAATCGGAAACAGGCTCCAGGCTCTGAGCCATCAGCCCAGAGCCTGACACGGGGCTCGAACTCATGGACCGCGAGATCGTGACCTGGCTGAAGTCGGACGCCCAACCGACTGCGCCACCCAGGCGCCCCAACATTGGGGTATTTTAAACGTGTGCCCTGCCCCCGCCCCTCCTCGCCAAGTCTAATGTGCAGCCATGTTTGAAAACCACACTGGTCTAAGGGGCCAGCATTCAAGCCCATTCCAGAAGGTTGTTGTGGGAGTTAAATGAGATAATGCAGCAAAGTGCTTAGCCCAGCCTCTGCCATATGGTGGTTCCTCAATAAACCTTGACTGTTAAAGGCAGCTTTAGGCGTAACGAGAGACATTACCAAGGCACTGACAACACAGAATATCAGTTGCAGCAGATGTCAAGATCAACAGCGAGACAGAGGAACTTTGGCCACTATTAGAGGCGAATCGATACTGCTATGTGGGCAGAATAAGACAGGAAAGAATGAGGCAGCTGTAAAGTCATGTGTCACAGCCTCTGAAGATTCTTGGAACTTGAGAGAGAGCCATAAAACGGTGGCTTACACTGTGGAAACCAGTATGGCAGTTCCCCAGTCAACTGAAAAAAATTATCCCGCAATTACACTTTTGGGTATATACCCAAGGACTAGGAAGCAGGATCTGGAAAAGATATTTGTACACCTCTGTTCATAGCATCACAGTAGTCAAAAGGCAGAAACCACTAAGTGTCCATCAGTGGATGAATGTAAATAAATGTGGTATATACACACAGTGGAATATTATTCGACTATGAAAAGCAAAGAAATTCTGACACACGCTACAACATAGATGAAACTTGAAGATACTGTGCTGAGTGAAAGAAGCCAGTCATAAAAAGACAATTACTGTATGTTCCACTAACATGAGGTTCCTAGAATGGTTGAATTCCTAGGGACAGAAAGTGGAAGAGTGGTTATCAGGGGCTAGGGGGTGGAGAATGGGGAAATGCTTGACAAGTACCGAGTTTCAGTTTTGCAAGATGAAAAGCGTTCTGGAGATTGGTTGTCCAACAATGTCCACGTACTTAACATTACTGAGCTATCCCCTTAAAAATGGTTAAGATGATAAATTTAATGTTATGTGTGCTTTACCACGATGTCAAAGAATACTGATAGGAAAAGAAAAGTTTCTCAGAATGAGTGGAAGAGGAATCAGAGAAACGCTGGCTGTTGTAGTGAGCTGTCCTTTGCCCCAGACTTCTGGGATCTGAGAAGTCCCAGGTCCATAGGAGGATGTGTGTGAAAGCATCTGGTGTAGGAATACCTCAGAGATGCTGCGGGTTTGGTTCCAGACTAGAACATGAAGTGAGCATTTCCATAAAGTGAGTCAAACCACTTTTGGTTTCCCAGTGCATATAGAAGTAATGTTTACATATACTGTAGTCCATAGAGAATGCAATAGCACTATGTCTAAAACACAACGTACGTACCTTGGGCACCTGGGTGGCTCAGTTGATTAAGTGCCCGACTCTTAGGGGCGCCTGGGTGGCTCAGTCGGTTAAGCATCCTATTTCAGCTCAGTTCATGAGCTCACAGTTCCTGGGTTTGAGCCCCACATTGGACTCTGTGCTGGCAGCTGGAAGCCTGGAGCCTGCTTTGAATTCTGTGTCTCCC
This sequence comes from Prionailurus viverrinus, assembly GCF_022837055.1. Classification (NCBI taxonomy): domain Eukaryota; kingdom Metazoa; phylum Chordata; class Mammalia; order Carnivora; family Felidae; genus Prionailurus; species Prionailurus viverrinus. The sequence goes on from NC_062569.1 coordinate 23,547,696, forward strand.
TCTCTCTCTGCCCCTCCCCCACCCATGCTTTGTCTCTTTCTCTCTCTCTCTCTCTCTCTCTCAAAAATAAATAAACATTAAGAAAAAATTTTTTAAAAAGTGTCTGACTCTTAGTTTTGGCTCGGTCATGATCTCACGGTTCATGAGTCCGAGCCCCTTATGGGGCTCAGCGCTGACAGCGTGGAGCCTGTTTCCAGTTCTTTTTCTCCCTCTCTTTGCCCCTGCCCAGCTCGCTCTGTCTCTCTCAAAAGAAATAAGTGAACTTAAAAAAGTTTCTTTTAAGACAATGTACATACGTTCATTAAAAAAATACTTCAGTGCTGTGAAATTCTAACCATCGTCTCAGCTCTCAATGAGTCCTAATCACCGATCACAGGTCACCATGATAAATCTAACAAGAAAGATCAAGTTTGAAAATTTGAGAGCATTACCAAAGTGCGACACAGGGACACAAAGTGAGCAAATGCTGTTGGAAAAATGGCGCTGACAGATTTGCTCCGTGCAGAGTGGTGACCGACCTTGGACTAGTAAAATCACGCGGTGTCTATGCACACAGTAAAGGAAAGCACAGTGGAACGAGGTATATACCCGTGTAATATCTGACTGGTGAAACGATGGCTTCATAAATAGAGCAATAGGTGCGAGCTTCCTACGTGCCAAACATTGTACAAACATGCTCTATTCGTTACTTACTTATCCTCATTCTATCTGTATGGGTTAGGTTGCAGTTTACCAGTCCATTCTTCTGATGAGGAAACTGAGGCTGAGAATGGAGAAAACTTTCCAGGAGGGTAAGAACTGGGATTCAAGCCCAAACTAAAACTATGCTCTTAATTACCACACTACTCTGCAAATAGAATATGCTGCTTAGTAAATAATTATTTGTGGGGTTTGTTTGTTTTGTTTTTTGAATGTTTTTTGTTTATTTGTTTTTGAGAATGAGAGAGAGAGAGACAGAGAGAGAGAGCAGGAGAGGGGCAGAGAGAGAGGAGACACAGGTCCAAAGCAGGCTTCAGGCTCTGAGCTGTCAGCACGGAATCCAACACAGGGTTTGAACTCACAAACCGTGAGCTCATGACCTGAGCCAAAGTCGGAGGCTTAACCGACTGAGCCATCCAAGCACCCCAACAGTTATTTGTTTTTTAATTCCTAAGTCTTGTATTGTATATTGGTTAGAAAATGAGACCTATTCAGCATCTGTGACAAAGAAATACTGGGAGCTAAATTATTCAGGTATTTGAAAACATTGAATACTTTTCCTCAAAAGAAAAGAAAAAAGAAGTATTTGGGTTGAAACAAGAATGCATTGAGAAGCAGGATGCCTGGGTGGCTCAGGTGGTTAAGCGACTGACTCCTGATCTTGGCTCAGGTCATGATCGCATGGTGGTTAGATCGAGCTCCGCATCAGGCTCTGTGCTGAGCTGGGTGTGGAGCCCACTTAAGATTCTCTACCTCCCTCTCCCTTGCCCCTCCCCTGTTTGCACATTCTCTCTCTCTCTCAAAAAAATTTTTTAATTAATTAATTAATTAAAAAGAATGCATTGAGAAGCCTGTGGCCTCATCAAAAAGTCTGCATGTTGATGTATTATGTTACTAGAGATATCCGGGATTGAAAAACAAAACAAAACAAAAAGCCAGGCAATGACACTTCTTGGGTGGACAAAATGACCTCTTCAGCTTTGCCTTCCTATAGGTTTGTGCAACTTTACAACTAAATGTAAACTTGAGGTTATTTCTTTTTAGTGCTTTATTTTAGAAATAAGAAAAGCCGCATGGAAAACCTTAGGGAATGATGTGAGAATAAATATATATTAATATATTTATATACATATTTAGATATTTTTATATTTATATATATTATACATAAATATATTATATATATTATACATAATATTATATGTTATACATAATAATATATGTTATATTATGTATTATACACAAATATTATATATTATACATATTTAGATATTTTTATATTTATATATATTATAAATAAATAAATAAATAAATAAATATGAATACACACATATACCTAAAGGAACCACTGTAATTCTGAAAAAAAATTTAAAAAAGAAGGAAAAATAAGAAGGAAAAAATCCCTATCTTTGAGCATGGTCTGAAGAGATGCAATAGGAATTCATAGAATTATTTGAGAACAAGACTTTGTGAGGTGATATATTACCTCTGTGTTCACCTCTTACTATACTTACTGTTGCTAAGCATTTTGCATATCTTATTTCACCTGACCCTCACAGCCACTCCATAAGCTAGTTGATATGGTCCCTAATAGACAGATGAGAAAACTGAGGCCCAGAGCAGTTAAATGACTAGCCCAAAGTTGCACAGCTAGTCAGTAGCAGAGCAAGGGGTCAGATCCAGGTCTTTCCGACTCCTAAACCTGTGTGTCTCCAGAAACACTATACCAAGAAGAAGTTGGGACATACGTCACAGTGGGGACAGGCAGTGTTTTAAGAGGCAGAGTAGGAGGAGTGATGTCAAGGGCATTGGGATGATGTTCATGTGTACCCTTCCCACCTTCCGCCATGTTTCCCTGCCACTTGCATGACATTCTCTGTCACCAGTGATTGTTGGGCTATTGCATCGTGTCATAGACTATCCCTTTTTCAAATGAGATATTCATTTCTGACAAGGTACAAAAGTGTATATATATTTATTCCATAATAAGAATTAGTTTATTGGGTCATTTGAGCTCCAAAAAGCTCCTGAAATCTGAACATCAAGGAAATGCAACAGTAGATGGATGGGTCAAGAGAGGGAATAACTTTGAAGCCTACCTGAAGGAAGCCTCAGTGAGAAACTCAGAATCATGAGGTATTGGGGTATCTGAGAGAATGGACAGATTGAGGAGCATATGGTGGCCAAGAGCCACCTTTCTACTTTACCATTTACAAAGTGAGTCTTGAGATGACTCTTGGAGGAAATATTCAAGAATAAAAAGAGGGCCTTCCTGACATAAACCATGATGGGCAAGATTGAGTGGATAGGAAAGGGGCTGGTTTGATTGGAGAAGGGGATTCATGTTGGGAGAAGTGAGATTGGGATCTGATGATTGAGATGAAACTCGTGGCCTAGCTAATGAATCAACAGATAGATAAGACTGGAAGAGCTAGTGAGCCACTGCATGTTTTAGATGGGAAAAGTGATGGGTTCCGGACAGCCATGTGGATGGCTTGAAAGGGAGGGAGAAACAAAGCAAAAGGTTTCTGTCACAAGCTCAGAAGCTGATGACTTTCACTGGAGTAGTTACCACTGAAATGGAGAGACATGGGGGGAATCTGTCAAAAGGTGAATAGGCAAAAACTGGGGATGAATTTTAGCGTTAGGGACTCAAGAAAAGTCCTTAAACAAATGAGCAAGTTAAAAGTTTGGGAGAGGAGAGGAGTTCAAATCAAGATGATATAAATATGGATTTGTATTGATAATAATTCAACATAGACTTCCTGATTTTAAGATAAGCCATCATTTAAAAAATTCTTTTAAACACTGTAAAGTTATTGAATTATAATAACACTAGCCAGTATGCCTAGAGTGCTTGTAAATTCGCAAACACTGTTATGTATTACCTCATTGAGTTGTAGGAGTTGGGGTTTGAATCTGTGACTTCTGACTCCGTCTCAGTTCCACACTGACTTTTCCGTGTGTGCTTGCTGGGCCTCTGTCCTCAGTGATTGGAGGATATAAAATGGCCACATTAATCTGAAAGAAGAGTTTCAGCCATGGGTGAGAAGGGAGTATTTGTCTACAAAAATGCCAGCAGCTCTTATCGAGGCCTCGTTAAGTAACTATGCGTTGGCAGCAACTTTTCCTGCAAGTTGAATTTTCTCGGAATTGTAACCACCATATGATGGAGTAGGCAGCTTTGTTATCTGCTCTGCCCTTTACTGTTTTGGTGCTCTGTCTTTAAAATGATACAGAGTACTGGTCAATCCCTAATGTGAGTAATGAACTCCTCTGGGGACAAAAGGTCCTGGTTAATGTGGCTGGCAAATAACTAAGCTAGTATTGGAGTGATAGATCAAATGACCCTGTCTAGGTCAGGCCCATAGGGATATGCTATTAAGTTTTGTATTTTTAAATAGCTTTATCAAAGTGTAATTTACATGCCAGAAAATCCACCAGTTGTAAGGATACAACTCATTGATTTTTAGTAAATTTATAGTTTTGCAACCATCACCACATTCCAGGTGGTTGTTTTAAAAAAATTTTTCTTAAGTAATCTCTATGCCCACTGTGGGTCTTGAACTCACGACTCCAAGATCAGGAGTCACATGCTTTTCTGACTGAGCCAGCCAAGCGCCCCCACATTCTAGGTTTTTAACATTTCTATCCTCCCCAAAAGTTTCCTCATGACCGTTTCCAGTTAATCCTTGTGCTCACCCCCAGCCCTCGGCAACCATTGGTCTGTTTTCTGTCTGTATCAATTGGCCTCTTCTAGACATTTCATGTAAATGGAATTTCACATCTGGCTTCTTCCACTTAGCGTGTTTTCTGAGGCCCTTCCATGTTACAGAAAACATCGGTACTTCATTTCTTTTTGTTGCTAAATAACATTCCACTGTATGTGTGTGTGTGTGTGTACATACACATCACACCCCCCATATTTGGTTATCCATTCACCAGTTGTTGGACTTTTAGGTTGTTTCCAGTTTTTGGCTATTATGAGTAATGATACTATGAACATTTGCACACATCTTTGTGTGGACATACGTTTTCATTTCTCTTGTGTAGATTCTTAATATAATTGCCAAGAGGTATGGAAAGATTGTTTAAGTTTTTCAGAAACTGTCAAACTGCTTCGAGAATAGCTGTACCAGTTTACATATCCGCCAGCAATGCATGAAGTTTGAAGTTTCTCCACACATATCCTTCCCAACAGTTGGCCTTCTTTAATAATAGGGCCATTCTACACGTTGTGTTTTTAATTTGCATTTCTCTAATGAGTAATGATCATAAGCATATATTTATTTATATGCTTATTTGCCATTCAAATTTCTTCTTTGGTGAAACGTCTATCAAATCTTTTACCTGTTTTTTAATTGAGTTGTTTGTCTTCTTCTTATTAAATTGTCATAATTCTTTATATATTCTGAATAAAGTTCTTTATTAAATATATGATGTACAAATATTGTCTCCCAGTCTATAGCTTGTCTTTTCATTGTCTTAGTGATACCTCCTTATTTTTAAAAAAAATTTTTGGTGATATATTCTGAAGCACAAAAGTTTCTAAGTTTGATAAAGTCCAACTTACCAGTTTTTCCTTTTAAGGATCATTCTTTTATATAGTAGATAAGGATTCTTTGCCCAATCTAAGATTATAAAGATTTTCTATATTTTATTCTAGAAGTTTTATTGTTTCACTTTTGTACCTCAGTCCCATGTTTGTGGGAGAAGGGTTTAAATACACTTTTTTGCAGGTGCATTTTTTTAAATTCTACTACAGTTACGTACAGAATAAAGAAGCACACCTTTATGTATGGGAGTTACACAGGATCTATATCTTGTCCATGTATTTTGGGGGGTCAAGCATAAAAGAATCTCTAAAATTTGAGTTGTGGAAGGTGAGTATGTTTTTGGTGGGGAGAGTGGTTTCTTCGTGTGCCTTGGATGTAAGTGCAGACGAGGCGAGGACACAGCCGGACTATGCTGTAAGTGTATCGGTTTCCAGGCCAGTGGCTCAGAATGTGCTAGACGCAGTGACCAGTAGAACTGGCCATCTGGTTTCAGCCTAAAAATGAAAATTGGCAATTGAAATGCACTGTCTATATGCACTAGGCATCACCTAGAATATCTGCTTGGTCAATAAATAAAAATCAATGATAAATTCCATTTCTTCTCTCAAGGCTATGTTCGTTTGATCACAGGGGTGGCCTGGTCTGGAGGCATAGGAGGACCAGGTGATAACCTAGGGTAAACTAGGGCTCCTGGGTGGCTCAGTTGGTTAAGCATCTGACTCTTGATTTTGGCTCAGGTTATGATCTCAGGGTTGTGAGACTGAGCCCTGTGTTGGGCTCCCCGCTGACAGCACAGAGCCTGCTTAGGATTCTCTCTCTCCCTCACTCTCTGCCCCTCTCCTACTTGCTTGCTCTCTCTCTCTCAAAATAAATAAACATTAAAAAAAAACTATGATAAACTATACTGAGGAGACAAAGTTATTTTGATCTATCAGGGAAATTGAGGATTTTGTGTCAGACCTAGTGAAGAACAGACAATTTTGAGAACATAGAGCTCTACCAAAATACTCCCCTTTACCCAGACATCAACCAGTATAAGCCATGCTGTAGCCATTAGATTTCCAGCCTCTCTCAAACTAGAGTCTTCATATCCTTCCCAACTATAACAGCAACACCCATAAACAACCATCTTAATGAAATAACATCTTAATGAAAGATAACATCTTAATGAAATAACATCTTATGTTAATAAATAACATCTTAATGAAAGATAAAGAAATAGTGATGATGAGGAGGATGGCAGAGGAGAGGTAATGTGCTCGGAGGCCGGCTCTGTGCCGACAGAACAGAAATAGAAGGCTTTGCCCATCTGGGTCAAAAGGGAATGTGGCGATATCTCTGCGCTGCTCGGAGGGTGAAACCAAGTCAGCGCAGGACTAAGGACGGATCCCGTCAATTAATGTTTAATTAGGTAATTTTAATTGCAAGATGATTAATATTTAATCCTTCAAAGAAACATTATTGCCAATAAAAATAAAAATGTCCTTTGTACCATCTCCATAACTTCCAGAGTCACCCCTTCCCTCTTTTCAGACATAATTGTTTGTTGTGATACCTTTCAGAACTTTCACTGCATTTACATGCATACGCAAGTTCCCATAAAGTATGTGCTTTTTTTTAGTGTTTATTTATTTTTGAGAGAGAGACAGAGACCGAATGTGAGCAGGGCAGGGGCAGAGAAAGAGGGAGACACAGAATCAGAAGTCGGCTCCAGGCTCTGAGCTCTCAGCACAGAGCCTGATGCGGGGCTCGAACGGCAAGATCATGACCTGAGCCGAAGTCGGACACTTAACCAACTGAGCCACCCAAGGCGCTCCAAGTATAAAAGTGTTTGAGGTGTTTTTTTGTTTTGTTTTGTTTTTTTTACATACACCAGAGGACTCATTTTGCACCTCGCTTTTCATTTAATATTTATATTATTTATAAATTCGCATTTATTTTATATTATATAATAATATTTCTTAGCAATCTTTCCACGTCAGGATACAGAGAACACTCCATTCTGTTGCTCTACCTGTGGTCCCCTGAATTGGCTAAGAACGTATCCCCTGCAGCTAGACTACATGCACTCAAATTTCATCTCTGTCCCAGCTGAATCACCTTGAAAAAATTATTAGCTTTTTCTGTGCTTCAGTTTCTGCATCACTAAAATGGAACCAAGATAGTACCTACGTCATATTAAAAAGTTCATACATGCAAAGCACCAAGGACAGAGTCTGGTACCTGTAATGTAGCCAAGAAATGTTGTCTGTTGTTATTCATTTAATGGCTGTGCCTTATGTCTACACTATAGTTGTTTCCCTACCCATGTACATTTAGATTGTCAATAAATTTTGCTACTGTCAATAATGAACACGTACTTCGATGACTGCCCCTGAATATGCTTCCTTACGTATCCATGTGTTTCTGTAGAGATACAAAAAGCAGAACTCCACAGACTTAGGGATTACACATGTAAGATGCAGCGGTAATGCCAAATTTGCCTCCAATTTATAATTCTGTCCATGAACAAGAGTACCAATTTCTCCACACTCTTGCTGTCAATTAGTGTTTTAAATATTCATCCCAGTAAAGAACACTAAATAATTTGGTTTTAATGTCTGTTTTTAATTTTGAGTTTTTAATTTTAATTCCAGTATGTTTTAATTTGAATTTCTGAAATGACTAATGGAAATAAAGCATTTTTTTCATAGGTTTATGGGTTATTGAGGTTTCCTCCGAGGTGAATTCCCTCTCTGTAATCTTTGGCCATTTTTGTATTGAGTTATTTGGTTTGTAGAGCTTCTTTATAAGTTCTGCACGCTAATACTTGGCTTGTTATATGCTGCAAATATGTTTCCCCCACCCCCTGTCCAGGCATTCATTTATTAAAGTACTCCAAGGAAACTTTAACCCACCCTCAACGAGTCCTATAATCTAGTGGGATCCCAGGAAAATTAAACCATGCAGAAGCCACGCTGGCCACGTTCAGAATGCAGTTCTAGTACAGGTTTAAGGACGACATGGGCAAGCCAAGTGCTGTGGTCACAGTTCAGAAAAGAATGTGTATACCAGACAACGTTTAGCCACCACTGGTTCAGACCTAAGTGGTGCTAAGCGCGTCTGAATTTTGTCGTTCAAATCACTTTTATGCCCTGAACTATAAGATGACTCCAGGTAAGGAGGTGGTGACCTGAGAGCCCTTGGGATGAAGGACTGTAAGCTCTGGTATAATAGATGGGAGAGATCGGGAATGAGAATACACCACCATAAGCTTCTTCTGGGACCTTGTTACTCAAAGTAGCAGCAGCAGCAGCATCAGTAGGAGCGGGCTGGAAACGCAGAATTTTGGCCCCTACCCCAGACCTGTGAAATCAGAGTCTGCATTTTAGTAAGATTCCCAGGTGATTCATGTGCACATTACAGTTTAAACACTGCTCTAAGCCTGTTTCAACGGGCCAGAACTGTCAGTTTGGTGGATAGAGTTTCATTTACCATCTGTTATGAGTTGAATTGTGGCCCCTCAGAATTAGCATGTTGAAGTCTTAACCCCCACTATATCAGAATGTGACCTTATTTGGAAATAGGATTGTTTCAGATAGAATTAGTTACGACGAGGTCCTACTGGAGCAAGATGAGCCCCTTATCCAATGTGAGTGGAGTCCTTATAAAAGGGGGCTTTTGGACGCAGACTTACACAGGAGAGCACCATGTGAGGCTGAAAGCAGAGATCAGGGTGATGCTACAGAAGCCAAGGGACACCACCGATTGCCAGCAAAGCACCAGAATCTGGGAGAGGGGCCTGGAACAGATTCTCCCTCACAGTCCCGGAAGGAACCGACCCCCACCAACACCTCCGTCTCGGACCTCTAGCTTCCAGAACGGTTAAATGATAAAATTCTGTTGGATACGTCACCCAGTTTGTGACTAGGGTATACAGTACCCTAGAAAAGACACCCTTGGTGTATCTTCTGGCTAATAAAAAAAATTAGGGGGAATAAAGAGGGCACAAGATGCCACCTCCCTCTCAGGCTGTCATGGTCCTTCCATCAGCACCTTCTGCAAGTTCTTCCCTTTTCACCGGGTCAAGTGATGCCTCCAAAGGCTTGTAGCAGTTAGCACTCTTGCAGTGCTCCCACGGAGGAGCACATTCAGCTTTCCGTGCCCTTAGATAGAAGTGGGAAGCAGTTGGGTACAGAGAACGGCTGATGAAACAAACCCCATTATCCTTGCGTATCTGTTTCTACTCAAGTGTTTTAACTAATGGGCTGTTTAGAGGCAGTTTGCCGCAGTGAAATTTAAAGAAAAAAATATATTTGATTTGTATCCATTTCACTCATTAGTGACTAGGAGCAAAGTCCACAATTCACAGCCTCTTTAAGCAGAGTCCATGACCTTTATAGAAAGCATAGAGTAGAAAAATCACTATCTTCAGATCAGTTAGTTACTTCCTGAAATGGACAGAACCTGGGAGACAAGGTACTTTTGACACTGACTGCCTCTCCCATAAGCTTATCTCTAGACATTAGGATATAAATTTTTATTTGCCCTATATATTCTTTCAGGATGATGCCTGATTCTTTTCAGGCAAGATTTTTTTTCTGATAATAATGGCTAATGCTTATTGAGTAAAGATGCTAAGCTCAGAGCTCATACTTGACACATGGATTGTCATACTTAATCTTCAGTTCATCCACTTGAAATAGGTGAAGTGGTCATCTCTAATGCACAGCTGAAGAAACGGAGGCAGAGAGAAGTCAACTTTGTTGCCCACACACAACTAATAAGGTGTGAGGTATCATCTTGCCGGTCACCTCCAATGCAACAACATACACAGTAACAGCTCTACGACGCACATGATCACATATTATTCCAAAAGGTTTTTTTTTTTGTCCCTGGCACTGCATAGCGATGGTGGAGCATGGGCAGGGGGTAATGGAAAGTAAAAGAAATTTAATGATGAGCTCTTGCTCTGGAGATAGCCAGATGCAAAGGCTAAGCCAAACTGAAAAGATCAGATCCATTCTATAGAGTACAAGCCTAAAGTGTCTCCATAAAAATAGGCAATACAGTCTAGGGCAGGGTTTTCAAACTCGATCTTGTGTTAGAATCACCTAGGAGATACTAAAATATACACCACTGGATTCTGCCCCTAGAGTTTCTAATTCAGTAGGTCTTGGGTGTGCCTGAGAATTTGCCTTTGTTGTAAATTCTCAGGTGATGCTGATGCTGTGTCTGGGGACCAAACTCTGGGAATCACTGGACTAATAGTTAAAAGCAGTTTATGAAGTCACTGGGGGCTAAATTCAGTCCCAGCCTGCCACGGACCTGTTACGTGACCTTGGGTGAGTGTTCAATCTCCTCTGCCCTTCTGTTGTCTCCAGTACAAAATGGGCTGAAGATTGTACCTTATCTCTTACAGTGATTGTCAGGCATGAACAAGGTGATGTGTATTTTAATAATTGGCAGAAGACCTGGTACTTACTAAGCGTTCAACGAATGCTCGCTTCCACAACCATCACCACCCCCAACACACTTTTTATGCCCGTACAGGTGGTTTCTTCTTATACCTCTATTCTTTGACCTCTTTGTATTTCTGTGGGATAACGTGGATCTTCATGATAGTCCTATGTCACAGGTTTGCTGTGAGGACGAAGTGACTTAGTTTGTACAAACAATCTAGCACCATGCCTCAGACCCAGAGTTGACTGTTACTAATTCCTTTTCCTGCTAACAAACATTCGTAGTACTAACTGTTCTATATGCATTATGTCATGTAATACTCACAGTAACCCTGCAGAGTGGAAAATGTTAGGATAATCGTATAAATGAGGAAACTATAGCATTAGAGGCTAAGTCACTTGCTCAAGACCACTTGGTGATTGCGCTGAGATATAAACATAGATCCATTTGCCCTTGATTAACACCTCCCCTTTATATGACGCCACATTCCTACTCAACTTCATAGCTCACTTCAGAATGGAGCGAGCCCTCCCAGATTGGGGAGTGCAAGTGCTCAGAGAAGAGTAAAAGTTGTTGTTGTTTTTTAAGTTTATTGATGTATTTATTTAGACAGCGAACATGAGCAGGGGAGGGGCAGGGCAGTGCAGAGCCCAGCGCAAGAACTGTGAGATCGTGACCGGAGCTGAAATCAAGAGTCAGACGCTTAACCGACTGAGCCACCCAGGTGCCCCGAGAGCAAAAGTTTTTGATTTAGAACTGTAGGTTTAGAAAAATGGTTTCGCTTATCCGTCCATGCAACAAATTAAAGCTTGTTGCCATGATAAACCCGTTCACTTTTTAGACAATCAGGGTGATTTGCAGCTTGTAAAAATTCACTCAGAAAGAAAACAGAACAGCCATGAGCGAGGTTCATGCATATTTTCTGCATCACCAGCTGAAAAGCATTCATCTGACTCCAGGCTCTACACCTTGTTCCCTTGCTGGGTCATCGTCTATCCACACAGCCAGACATGGGAACGTGTTAATAATAGTCATAATAATTTGAAACTGGCATATGCAAGGTTACAATGTTTGACTCCAGTTTCCCTGAAGGAAGAGGTAGGTAAGGATAATCTAGGCACCCGCTTCAAATCCACCCGAGTTAACTAGAAGATGAAAATTATTTTTCTGTCTGTAATTAGTGAGGTAGTCCCCAAAGATGTTTATTCTGTTAAAGTGGTACCAAGTGTCAAAGAGTGTTCATAGGTGGCTCTCAAGGTTAGAGAGGAGGGAGCCACAGGCTTGACCTAGGAGTGGAGCGCCTTCCAACTGATGCATGTGGTTAATGTTTGTGGGGAGGAGAAGCCTCCAGCAGCAGAAGATCAAATTCCTATTTACCTGGAGGCGAAAAGTAATCATAAACAGGTGCTCTTGAATGTTCAATCATGCTGTCTGACTTCTCAACCAAATACCTCCTCAACTACCTCAGGTTCCAGGGAGGAGAAGGCAATTTTAATTCGCTGCTCCGTTATCTCTGGCTCCTTCGAAAAATATAAAATCAAATCTTTTAGGATAACAGAACATGTGTACCCGACGTGGTTGTAGTCAGAAGTGATCCCATAGCTCTGGCCTGTGACCAGTTTGCCTGGGAGGATTTATTTTAAGCTATTCTTATCTGAATTCGTCTGGCTGTGCCAGCATGGGAGCTAATTCTCTGACAATAAGCCTGCTGGGGTGTGTTTGGGGCTCTGTTTGTTTGTTTTGATGTGTACAAAGACTGCAAAATGGATAGCGGCATCACACTCCGCTCTAAATGAGAGCACAGGCTGGCACCACGGGGGAGGTTGACGATACTGGGAATCTGGGTAGCGAACAAACAGGCACTTCGGGGAAAATGTAGGTAGGCACATTCTCCCCCTGCAGGGAGACCCGGAGGCCCAGGGTCTCTTGAGATGAATCAGACGACCAGAATTCAAAAGACCAGCTTGTCAAGAATCCTGGGAGGAGACACCCGAAAGTCTCTGTGCGAGCAGGGAAGGGGGCAGACATGCGGGCCTCTGAGCCGAAGATGCGGATGGGACGCCCTGAGCCAGTTGCTTCCACACCATTCCTACCTCGAGCAGAGGGGTGCCCTCGCTGACCACCCTCCTGCCTCACCCGGTCCCTGGGGTGGATGGAGATGAAACCCGCTTTCAGTTTCTTAACCTCTCTGTTCCAACCACTCCAGTCTGTGCCTCACTTCACCCGAGCCACAGGCCTGAAACGGCCCCACTGGCTACACCTCACCTTCTCCCCAGCTCCTGCCAGCACGAGGCTTTTGCTCTTATTCTCCCACTCCCTCACCACGGTTCTGACAGAACCTCTCCCCCTCGGCCTGGACTTTCTCGCTCCCTCGTTAGCTCCGAAACCCTCTTCCTGGAAGCGCTTGCCGTCTGTCCCAGCTGAGGAGGTTCAGATATTGGTCCCGGGCTGACACGGTCATGCTGTTTGACCGCAGGTGGGCCGTTAGCCTACACCAACATGTTCGTATCTCTCTTGAATCGACCCTGCCAACTCCCCACAGGGCTTTGTTCCAAACCTTCTGTCTCTCTCGTACTCCCACTCCAGCCCCTGGCTCTTCATTAGAGAGAAGTAACCTGACGGCAGTCCACCCCGAAGACCTGAGAGCAGACAATATAAGAATGCATAGTCTCTCTCCTCCTCACCTCAAAATCACTCTGCCCTCAGCTTCCCTTTGCCCTTATTTCAGAGGAAGAGAGATTTCCTTTTTCTGCCAAGACTCATTCAACTTTAACCTATGACTGGATCCTATTCAGCTATTACTTATCTCATCTCCCATGTCTCTTTCTGCTAGGCCAAACTCTTGCTACTTCCTATGCATGCTTGGATCTTCCATACATTTAAAAAGGAAACTCTTGGGGGCACCTGGGTGGTGAGCATCCAGCTTGGTGAGCGTCCACCAGTTGGTTGAGCGCCCGACTTCGGCTCAGGTCATGATCTCATGGTTTGTGGGTTCGAGCCCCGTGTCAGGCTCAGAGCCTGGAGCCTGCTTCGGATTCTGTGTCTCCCCCTCTCTCTGCCCCTCCCCCCGCTCATGCTCTGTCTCTCAAAAATAAATAAACGTTAAAAAATATTTTTTTTTAAAAAAGAAACTCTTTCCTTGACCCTATCACTGTCTTAAATAACCAACTTTCTCTGGTCCTTTGAGACATCTCAACACATAACCTACTCTCTCTTTTGCATCTGGATTCTATTTCTCTGCCAACAAAAATGATCTGCCCAAACATTACCTATGAAAATGATAAACCCAATGGCTGCTGCTCACATGGCTTCAAGGATGCTGTACCATCTTGGTTTTTCTGTCTTTTTAACGGGTTCCTCTTCTATTTTCTAAACTTTCAAGGTGGTTTGACTCAGGGTTCTACCCTCACTTCTTCTCCCTTTTCTCTCCATGCTGTCAACAATCTTACCTACTTTCCTGGTTCCAGATGTCATCACTATCCAGAGAATTCTCCAAATAAGCTCTAATCTGTCTTCCAAGCCCCACCTTACAAATCCAACTTTTAAAAATTGTTTGTTTGTTTGTTTCTTTTATTTTACTTTATTTATTTATTTTGAGAGAGAGAGAGCACACAGGGGAGGGGCAGAGATAGAAACAGCAAGAGAGAAAATCCCAAGCAGGCTCCATAACTGTGAACACAGAGTCTGATGTGGGGCTCAAACGCAGGAACTGTGAGATCATGACCTGAGCGGAAACCATGAGTCGGATGCTTAACTGACTGAGCCACCCAGACATCCCTATTTATTTTTGAGAGACAGAGAGACAGACAGAGAGAGAAAGTACACACATGAGCATGGGAGGGACACAGAGTTGGAGACATAGGATCTGAAGCAGGATCCGTGCTGACAGTACAGAGCCTGACGTGGGCTTAAACGCACAAACCTCAAGATCATGATCTGAGCTGAAGTCTGATGCTTATGCTTAAGCGACTGAGCAAGCCAGGCACCCCCAAATCCAACTTTCAAGTGGATCTTAGAGGAACAATACTAGCCCTAATAACGGCTACAATGTAATCAGCCCCTCCTGTATTCTGGACGTGGTACTAAATTTTTGTTTAAATTGTCTTATTTTATTCCCTCCACAACTCTGCATGTAGATAATATTGTACACTCCTTACAGATGAGAATATCCAGGCTTAGGGAAGTTAAATAACTTGCTCAATATCATGTATTTTATGACACAGTCACGGTACTTGGACCCTGATTCTGGAAAAGGGATTGGGCTAAAAGCTAGAGGAATAGAAATCTCATCCTGGTTTTGACATTAATTGGGTCTGAGTTGTGAATGCATCACTTAGCCTTACTGGGCCATTGTTCTCTGATCTATAAAATGAGAGCAAAGGTGCCACCAGTGTTACCCAATACTAAATTCCCAGATTTTTATAATTCTAAGATTGTACCATGTATCTTTGGCACCTCAAATTCAACAAGATTAAAGCAGTTACTTGATTACATGTGTTCAAATCTATTGTACTCCATTTGGGCTTAAGTAGTTCACGATTACGGACAAGTGCCTCTAGAAAGGTTTCTTCTTTGCTAGGTGTAGGATTTACTGCACCAAGGCTATTATTACAAGACATAGAAAAAAAAATCAGTTGTCTTTTTTTTTTTTTTTTTTTTTTTTTTTTTTTACAGGATGATCGCGTCTCCTGCCATCTGCAAAGAGTGAGTCTGGTACATTTTAAATAAGGTGTTGAAAGTGGTTCATTAGGGCTTTATAAAATGTTATTTATGATGATGGATGTTCCTTAGACCTTATGAGGTGATCATTTCATAATATATATAAATATTGAATCTTTATATTATACACCTGAAACTAATAGAATGTAATGTGTCAATTATATTTAAATAAAACAACTAAACAAAATGAAATGTCATTTAAAAAAATCTAATGGTTTTAAAAAATTTTACCTTTAAGTCATTCTGTGAGATGTCCTAGAAGATAAAGTGACCCCTTAAAAAATACATCAAATCATGCAGAACCAATCACTTATAGCCAATCGGGACCTACTAAATCAAGTGTTTGTGATTTAAAAAAAAATTTTTTTAAACGTTTTTTATTTATTTTTGGGACAGAGAGAGACAGAGCATGAATGGGGGAGGGGCAGAGAGAGAGGGAGACACAGAATCGGAAACAGGCTCCAGGCTCTGAGCCATCAGCCCAGAGCCCGACGCGGGGCTCAAACTCACGGACTGCGAGATCGTGACCTGGCTGAAGTTGGACACTTAACCGACTGCGCCACCCAGGCGCCCCAAAGTGTTTGTGATTTTTAATAATGTCTGCCTTCTTCTCTTCATAAAAGTAATACAAACTTAGTTTAAAAAGTGTAGAAACTACAGATAAGAAAAAGAAATCATTCATAAACTTATATCTCAAGGACAACAACTATGAACATTTTTGTGTGTGATTTTCCAGTCTTTTTTTCCCTAAACATACTTTTTTAAAAAGTGAGATCCTACTGTTTTTAATTGGATATTAATTAATTAATTAATTAAATTTTTAAAATCTTTATTCATTTTTGAGGGACAGAGTGTGAGCAGGAGAGAAGCAGAGAGAGAGGGAGACACAGAATGCAAAGCAGGCTCCAGGCTCCGAGCTGTCAGGACAGAGCCTGATGCAGGGCTCGAACCCACAAACTGTGAGATCATGACCTGAACCGAAGTTGGACGCTCAACCGACTGAGCCACCCAGGTGCCCCTATTTATTTATTATTTTTTAATGTTTATTTATTTTTGATAGAGAGAGAGAGAGCATGAGCAGGTGTGGGGTCAGAGAGAGAGGGAGACACAGAATCCAAAACAGGCTCCAGGATCTAAGCTGTCAGCACAGAGCCCAATGTGGGGCTCAAACTCATGAACCATGAGATCATGACCTGAGCCAAAATTGGACATTTAGCCGACTGAGCCACCCAGACTCCCCTTAATTGGATTTTTAATTTTAAAATATATCTTGAACGTCTTTCTACAATGTCATGCATATTGTTTCTTCAACCGCTCTCCTAAATGGATGCACAATAATTTGGAGTTGGGATGTACTTAACGTATTTAACCAATCTCTTAATATTGGCAACCTAAGCTATTCCAAATTTTACTCTTCAAAACAATGTTCATTGAAAGCCACGGAAATAAGCTTTCACACAAATCCTTTAATATTTTGGATAAATTCCTAAATATAGAAGTGGAATGTCAAAGAGTTTGCAAGTTTTAAAATTCTTTGGTATCAGTGCTACCAAACTCTTTCCAAAAACATTGGGCTCATGCATAGTCCACTATCAGGATAGAATTTTCCTGTTTCTTCCACTTTCACCAGTGCTTGATATTATTATATGTTTCAATTTTTACCAAATCAGATGTTGTTTTAATTTGTATTGAATAAAACTTGTACCAAATATTTTGTCCAAATTTACACTATATTACTTTTTTTAGTGTATTCTTCATAGCAAGAAAAACAGCTCAGGAAAAGATAAAAGCAACCTCACAGAGTCAGCAAAACTGTTATGGATATGGAGTAAATTTATTTCTTGAAGCAGTGGATGTAAAAATAATGTGCTAGGGCTTGTACAAAATTGAAGTAAGGAATAGACCAAAAATAAAACAAAACAAAAATCCTGATTGAAAAAAAATGCACACACTAAAATCCAAACCAGAAACCAGAAAAGAATATGTTGATCACTGGAGAAATTACTCCTCTTGGGGAAAAATATTTCCTTATGATTCTATGTGAAACAGAAAGGCAGTCACACTACATAAGATAATTAATTGTTAATAGCGATTGTCCTTCAATACAGGGCAAGGACTAGTCCACACATTCTGCTAGGATAAAACATTTCCTAAATTGTTACAAGGCTTAGGCAAAGAGACTCTCATGTGTCTCGACAAAATTCTTGGATTCATCATTGGAAAAGGAAAAAAAAAAAGCAGCCCAGTTAATAGAATGAGCATCTCATCAATCATTTAGTTCTAAAGAACCAAAAGGTTTATACCTTGATAATCTCAGCCTTCACTAAGAAGGAGACAGAATAATGGGGTTTAAAATGTTCCTAAGACACACTTCTTTTTTTTAATACTTTCTTTTATTTTTTCTTTCTTTCTTTTTTTACTGTTTATTTATTTTTGAGAGAGGGACAAAGCATGAGCAGGGGAAGGCAGAGAGAGAGGGAGACACAGAATCTGAGCTGTCAGCCCAGAGCCATACACGGGGCTCGAACTCACAAACTACGAGATCATGACCTGAGCCGAAGTCAGACACTTAACCGACGGAGCCACCCAGGCACCCCCTAAGACACACTTCCTAACTGTGTGATCTCTACCGAGAAATTAGATGTCCAAAGCCTCAGTTTCCACTCCAGTGAAATAAGGGTGATAACGTTACCTCGCTTTCCTCACAGAGTTGTCACAAGACGAGAAATGTGAAAAAGATCTTTTTAATCAGTTAGGGTTGCATACCATAAAGTTAAATATGGTGGGATATTGAAGTCCATATATCTCACATGACTAACTTAAAAAAAATATTCACAGTATTTCCCAGGTCCAGCATATCAGTCACATTTTAAGATTCCAAAGTCTGGAAGGGCTGTAAGGTCCAGTTTTTCAAAATATTTTAATAACTACCAAGATCAAATAAGCTGAAGTCTTTCTGCTGTCTGGAAAGCCTGACTTTCTTAATCTTGCCTTGGCAAACACACATTGCAACTTGAATAATGTGTTGGCTCAACTCCATCAGACTCCTTCCCCAGAGCATTCTATGTCCTACTTTCTTCCAGGTGCTTGGCCTTAAACTCCAGAGCCCCTTGATGCTTATCACTTTTATCTCCTCCCACTGTATCAACTTAACTAAGAAGAAGAATCCTTTAATGAAGATATATATAAAATTCTTAAAAGGTCTCCTCAAAACTATAAAACTAGCCATGTAGTCGCCCGAAACTCAAAGTTAAAATAAACTTATAATTTAGATGGGTGAGTATCTTGAGGTGCTGTGTTTTTATTCTGAATGATAATTTAATATAGGACTTACTTACTATTTTAAAATATATAATGTAGACTGTCCATGATGAGTTTTCTTCTCACATATTCAAATTAAATAACTGATGCTGAAATTACACACTGGTTGATTGAAATTGGCTAGCTCTTTCTCATCAGTTGTCAGCTTTTCCTGTTAATGATCCAGTCTCCTGCTTACCTCCAACCTGAGCAAGGACATGTTAGCACTCCAGAAGAGCTTTCTTCAATTACTTCTCAGTATCTGATACCTGTTTGGTGAATGGTTGTGCTGTCAAAATACTGTCTGTGACTCTCTAGGTTTCATGGAAGATGAGAAAGAAGCCCAATTAATTTATTTCGTATTTATCGTATGTCGGTTACTATTCTAGCCTCTGGAGGATGGTGTCAATACAAATATACAGGGTCCTCATTGTCATGGCCCTTGCAGTTTAGGGAAGAACATTTATTATAAACAAGTAGATCACTGTCTGTATGATGCCACAAAGTGATGGGTGCCGTGATGGTTAAACGCTATGGTTGCCCAGTTGTTCGGTCAAATACCAGCCTAGAGGTTGATATGAAGATTGATATTTTGTATTTTAAATTTTAACCCTCAGAACCTGTTGCTTTTAAGTAAAGGAGATTAAATTTGATAATGCAGGTGGGATTCATTCAATCATCTGAAGGCCTTTAAGAGCGAATACTCAGGTTACCCTGAGAAAAAGAAATTCATCCTCAAGACTGTGACAGAAATCCTGCCTCACTTTACAGCCTGCTGCCCTGCCCTACAGATTTCAAACTTGCCAACCCTTACAACTGCATGAACAAACTCCTCAAAATAAATCCATATGTTTATATGTAGGAGAGTCCTATTGGTTCGGTTTCTCTGGAGAACCCTAACGGATGCACGTGCTCTGAAGGGAATGAAACAGGTACAATGAGATGATGTGGGAATGCAAGAGGGATACAGTTTGGAGAGGTTGTCAAGAAAGGGCTTCTTGGGGAAATGGCATTTCAGTGGAAGCCTGTGTCAAGTGAGGGAGTGAGCCAGGCAAAGATACAGAGATAGGACATTCCAGGTTCAAGGAACAGTAAGTGCAATGGTGTTGAGGTGGAACAAACATCAGCTGTGTTCGAAGAACATCAAGAAAGTGAGACTGGTTAGAACACAGTGAGTGGGAGAGCACAGTGAGCAATGGCCGAGCAGGAAGACCAGTTAGAAGAGTTAGAAGTCCTTCCAGGACAGCTGTGATGGTGGCTTGGATGAGTGTGGAAGGAAAGGAGATGTTGAGAAGTTTTGAAGGGAGAGGTGATATTACCTTACGCTTTTCTCTTTAATAGGGTATGTGATAAAAAGAGAATCAAGGATGATACCCAAGTTTTTAACCTAAGCATCTCAACCCAAATGGTGCCATTGAAAATATGGAGAAGCCTAAGACTGGATAAGTTTTGGAGGGCTGAGGGAAATCAAGAATTCTCTGTGGACATGACTCGTTTGAGAGACCTATTAGACATCCAAATGGAGATGTCATGTAGGTGATTGGTTATCCTGGAGAACTGCCCAACTCAAAGTATTTCTGTGAGTTTAAATCATGCAACAGCTTTCTGGACATCAGCTCTCCATCAGTGATCAGCAAGTTGGTATACTGACTGACAACTGCTCTCAATAGACTCAATCTAACAGCATGCTTATTTAAAGATGGCTGCTCTCCTTGTTAGCTATTCAACTACTGAAACAAGTAGTTTCAGACAGTGACAAATGATAATAATTTTTTTGCCAAGGCCAATGTTTTTGGGTTTTTCATATAACCTTTCAATATGATAAAAGCTTTTTATAAGTGCAGTGATTAAGGAAACAGTACAAAGCAAAAAGGGAAGAAGCAATATCTATTACTTTGCCAATCACTGATAGATCCAGGTAATATATGCATACCTACCTCTAAGCAGGTGATTCTGCAATCTCCATGAAGAGATACCAGGCCCTGATTCTAAGGGAATGTGGTTATAACTGATTCAAAGAGATAAACTGCTAAGGTGCTATCCAAATGTTAGTTTCAGCCACAAGCTGGAACCAGCTTCACTTGAGCAATAACTTCCTTCACAAATGGTAATCTCGAGAAAATTCCCAGTAAAGCAACCTGCCTCCCGAATTAACAGAGCTTTAGGATTGAGAAAAAAGTTGAGCTTTAATCTAAAAGCGTCACCATAAATGGCCCTTTATGTTCTTGGGAAGCAGGCCCCGTATCAAGCCTTTCTGTTCCTTTCGTGCCTGCTCTGGACAAAGGACCATAATCGGAGCTCGTCACATGAAATCCAGCCAATTCCATCACACTTTGCAGGAGTCCAGATCCACTCTCACTGTCGACGCCTTTGGAGCCACAGAGTGATAGTCAGCCCGGCTGTTATGGATGCCCAACACATGGCAGACCTGAAAATAAATGTTATGAAAAAGGCCACAGGGCCATAATGGAGTTGTTATTCGACTCGAGCTGAGTGCTGCAAAATGACTGAACATCCACTATCCAGAGAGGAACAGAAATGTCAGACACTGTTTGGGGGTGGACGACGGATGGAGCCGGCTGGTCCCAATTTCCATTTCTGTGCCAGACACGCAGAAGCTGAAAAAGCAGAATGTATATTCGAATGCCTTCAGAAACAATCCAAGCTATGGGTGAGCCTAGTTTCCAATCGGTAAAGGGTGAAGAAGAAATGGTTTGCAATGCTTTTCTGTTGTGTCCTATCTTTCCTATAAGGGTTGGAGGACTTACACTTGGAAATGTGAGTTCCCAGGAAGGGAAGCCTGTTGCCTCAGCTGCCCTGACAGAGAGAGAGGAAAGGAATCATGTGTGCCCAAAACTTTAGGACTCAGGTCTTGCAACAAATTATCACTATTCCTCTCTTCTCTTCTTTCTTTCTAAGTGTTAATTTTGAAAGGAATGCCTGGGCTGAAGTGTTTTAAGATTGATGAGACTCTATCAAATGGTGCAAAATGTCTTCAGCCAAAACATCCAGGGCACCCTTCCTAGTAGCTTTTTGAACTCCGTGCAGCTTGCCCTTGGGATGTAGACGGGTTCCTCTGCTCCTGTTGGTAATTCAAGATCCAGCTTCCAAAATAAACTGAAGCCACATTCGTGGTCACCGCACTCTTTGCTGAATGTCTCATTGACCCCAAAGTTTTGAAAAGTTAATTTGCTGACCCTTCCTCTGGTGTCAGTCTTAAGTCTGCCACCTTGACATTGTGCTGACTCCTCCCGGAAGCAGTGTTAAGAAGAGTGAAAACGTGTCAACAGGCAGTGTTGTGGGTGAATGTACTACTCTGCAGGCATTAAACTTTTATGGATGTGTTTATGTATTATACATGTACAAGTCAGCAAGTCTGTATTAGAAATAATCTGCAGAAGCAATAAATTAATGCTGTATTATTAATATTTGCTTACATGTTCAACAAATGGCTCCACGTTTGTGGCCCAAATCCCCCTCATCATGAGCTACCAAACACCATTGTGCCCTGGTGTCCAACCCTCACCAGGCTGAGGCTGCGATGTGCCCTTTCCAGCTCAGAAAATCTCGATTTGCATAAAGATTCTCAGCCTTCTAAATTATCTTTGTTTCTGTGTGGAATTGTAAAGGTTGAGTAGTGAGGGCTTAAAGAATCCTCTTAAATAATTAACTGGAGTAAACAAAGTAACATCTTGAAGCGTGAGTTTTTGTCCCTCCCCTTGGGGGAAAAATAGCAAGTTTCTTAAGATAATAAATTAGAAAGGGGCAGGAGTTCTTAGAGAGTGGGAGAAGAGGGTTGAAAGAGCAGCACAGGTTTTTGGTAAACTGTTCCCAATGCCAGAAATGGTTCTGTGTCTTCATCAACCTGACAACAACAGCTATGAAGTGACGATTTTAAAAAATACATGGCAGGCTCACTGTAGAAGATAAACATCCACCATTAATGACATGAGGGCGGGCACGCGTGTGTGCGTGCGCACACACACATAGGAGAAAATGGAGTAATCCTTCTCAAAAGTGTTTTAATGAGAGAACAAAGAATCTAAGACATAAGGGATTTTCTCAGGTATCAAGCTGTTCCGCCTACCAGCTGATGAAGAAACTACATATGATTTTCATGAAAGATGAAGTTTAATCACAAAAACTGAAAATGGGAACATTTTCTGGTGCCATTAATAATTCAGTGAAGATACATATGTGCCGCTGAATTTTATTTTCCAGGGGCTGAAAGGGGAAATGTGCACTTCCTGAGCGCATTCATTTTTGCCGTCAAAAGTACAACCCAACGAGGCAGCCCCGGACAAAGCCAAGGTTTTCTCTGTTCCTTTCCAGAGTGCCTATAACGCTCTTGAAGGTTTTGACTTTGCAAGACAACCTTGCATGCATTTGAGCATTCAAGATGCCCGGCGTATGCACATTCGCTGTAGCATAAACGGGTCCTTGTCATGGCCAAATTCTTCTGCATAGTGGCTTCAAACTAACTGCCACCCGTTGCCCTCCCTTATTTCCTGTTTATCTGAAGTTCAGATGTTAGCTAAACAAAATGATAAACTTCCCTCTACATCTATCTTGTTTACTTCTTATTTCCTTGTGGAAACATATCTGCCTACCCTCAACACTCCCTTCTTTGAAATTCTGCTCAAAACTCCTCTCTGCTATAACCTCCTTGCAGTTTCTTTTCATTTATTATTACTATCACTTCAGCATTCATTCATTCACAAAACATTTTTGAGTGCTTACTGTTTACAAGGCAAAAAAAAAAAAAAAAAGGATTGGGGGCACAGAGAAGAACACGTTGCATGCTCTTTTCTCAAAACGCATTTAGTCCAGTTGGACAGACAGACAGTATATCGTGGCAAGTGCAATGATCAGAGGAGTCCACCTATAAGAATGCCAGTGGGGAAGCTAACAGGGAAGTTTCCTGAAAGATACAGTGTCTGTGATGAGTCTTACAAGATGAGTAGAAATTAGCCAGGCTGGGCATCCAAGGCATGGAAGTTAGTTCCATGTCTGGAAAGAGTAAGACAGTAACTACAGTTAGCACTGTAGCTCTTTAATTCAAGTGCTCATGAGTGTGTCTTTCCCTCCTCTTCAGACTGACTTGTCCGTTTGACCACAGGCAGGCCATGGACATCTGAGGGAAGAATTAAATGAAATAATGTACCTGCCACAAAGTAGTAGGAGACAGCTTCTAGAATTCTTATTATCATTGCAGTAGTGCCCCCATCCATGGGTTTGCTTTCCATGATTTCAGTTACCCACGGTCAACCGTGGATTGACATCCTCTTCTGACGTCACAATGCCTACATCATTCCCCTCACGTTGCCTCATCATGCAGGCATCTTATCATCTCACATCATCACAAGAAGGGTGAGTACAATACAGTAAGATATTTTGAGACAGAGAGAGAGAAAGAGAGAGAGACCACATTCATCTAACTTTTGTTATGTACATTGTAATTATTTTATGTTATTATTAGTTTTTGTTGTTAATCTCTCGCTGTGTTTGATTTATAAATTACGCTGTAGTATGGGAATGCGTGTAAAGGAAAAAACAGAGTATATCTAGCGTTTGGTACTATCCATGGTCTCAGGCGTCCACTGGGGGTCTTGGAACATTTCCCCCCACGGATTAGAGGTGCTCCTGTATTTAAACCTGGTTTACTGTTTATCTTCCTGAGGTACCGCAAAAGTGCTCTTTCAATGAATATTCAAATCCCGCTGCTTGCTACTTTACTCCTATCATCCCTCCTGTGGCAGGGAGGGCAAGGGGTGACTACTGAAGGTAGAATGAAGACCCAGTGAAGAAGTTAGAGACAGCCATGGAGTGAAGCGAGGGTCCCCAAATTTCCGCTAGGAGCACTCTGTTGCTCTCCCCGGCTGTAGAAAAGCACAGCGGCCGGCTTCGTTATTCCCTCCCCAGCAGAGCACCTCTGATAAAGGGGAGGGAAGTGTATGTTGGGCACGAACAGAGAAGGGAAGTGGGGGTGTTCTTTGGGAACTGGCTTGGAACTCAATAGGGCTTTGCAATCTCCTGATGGATCATGATCTACTGGTTTCGGAACTCTGAATAAAATCTTTTACTTCTGTTCTGAGCATTACCACCAGTAGATCTAGGTTTTATATTCCGATTTAAATGTGAGGCCAAAAGACACGTGATCTGATTTTGTAAGTAGCGTGTTCTTGAAGTCTTTATTTCCTTTTCAGCAAATGGATCATCACCAAAATCGCAACATTAACATGGGTGGTAAAAGAGATGCATATCATTTTTAATAGAAATCTCTGCCTCTTGATCAGTTTCCACATTGCCTGCACGTTTATATCAGATCTCAGAAGCCCACTGAAAATTAGCAAGAGAAAAAGTGTGAAAAGACAGAAATAGTATCCAATCCTTGCAGAATCTCTCATTTAGTACAGTGGGGAAGCTGAAGGGAAAGAAATAATAGTACTACTTTTTTTTTTCTGTGTGGCCCGTGACTTTTTCAAATTATTTTCCATGTTTCATTCAGTTGTGACCTCCCAGCTGTTTCTGACAGATGGAACGACAGAGACAGGTAGCCGCCAATCAACTGACACCCCAGTCACACTTTCTAGAGCAGCTGCATCCAGGCTCCTTCCTGGTTGTTTTCTGCCAAATTCCCTGCTTGCTTCACAATGAACGCAAGTCTCTGATCACACCTCAAAATAGCCAGCGCATTTCTCACTCTGGCTTTCTGGCCAATGTCAGGAGCCCGGAAAAGCTCCCGTCAGAAGTCATGGATTCCAGGGCCCAGTGGGACCGAGGAGGTGGGAAAAGGGAAGGTGAGCAAGGTGAAGACACCATGAAATGATGGGAGCCCAGGAGAGGGCATGCCCTGCTGGAAGGGTTGTACTGGAGCTGGCTGGCCGCAGGGAACCCAGAAAGATGTATGGTGGTACACGCACATCTCTTGCTAAATCCCCTTTCAGTGTCCTCGCCTTGGTAGCTTGAACTCAACCATTTATCCCTAAGAGATGGCAAACACTACCCATCAGGGCCTCCGTCCCTCCCCCACCCGCAGAGAGCTGGTTATTAACCATTTACCTGCGCGTTACTGTGTAAGACCATTCGAATTCAATTTTTATGCGTGGCGTAGGAGTCAAACAGCACCCATGTGCTCCTGTATCCAGCTCTGGATGCAGACCCCTGCTCTAGGAGTTAGGCTGTCTGTCGTCAGCACTGTGCTAGATTCGTTCTGTCCCTCCTTCTGCCTTTTCTCTCTTCTTTCTCTCCCCTGTCTTCACTGTCTGACTTCTGAAGGAAAAGACCAGCAAGGTGGCCCTAAACAATTATTACAAAAGAAGGGAGGTAGAGAAAGAGGACGACTTGCCAACAGGTGTTTGAATAACTCCAGGCTCAGTTACCTTATTTCGATTGCAACTTTTCAGCCCACCTCTATTGTTAACACCTGTGAAATTGTTCAATAAAACAATCCCACAAGTCCTGTTCTGTCTCTCGAATGTGTAGTCTGTTACATTTCTTGTCAATGAGGCAGCAAATAATTCATTTAGAAGGCCATGTGAAGTATTCGTGAATAACAAATTAAGATTTAGTTCAAACATTCCTGACAGGGTCTTGGTGTGCTTACCAGGTTTATGGATCTGTTTCATGGGAATGCACTTTACAAAGTTGCATTTGTGAGTTGTTTATTCAGTGAATGTAGGTATCCATTATATTTTTGTCACTGCTGTAGACATGAATGAAAGGGAGGAAAATTATCACTGGGAAAAGCTATTTCAGATTTCTGCAAGTTGAACTACTGTGTTAAGAAAATGAAATAATACGCCCGGCACTAGACACTTTGTTGGATAAAATGAAATAATCGTAAGTATCACAGTTTATTTTTTCTCTTCATGAAGCAATTTTTAGCCAACATTGGAAAAGGTCAATAGATAAACCTGTGAACTATCTGAAAACAGATTCTTAAACTGGGTTTCACAGACCCTCACAGGTTCATGAATAGAATTCAGAATGTCTGTGAACTTGAATGTGAAAATGATTACATTATTTTTACTTACCTCCAATTGAATTGAGCATATCTTCAAATCATGTATATAGGCAATAACCTACAGTAATATTAGCAATACCTGTCTTTTCATACACCCCAAAGTCACAGATATTTTCCTATCAAATTACAGTTGTTGCAGATATCTAAAAACATTGTTTATACTCATCACTTCTTCAAAATTATAGTAATTATTAGATCTACTGCTAGATTTTGTCTTTTAAAAGTACATATTATTACATCACACATATGACTTTTATATATTTTGATAACTATAATTCCATATAATTAGTTTCCTTTGTAATCTGTATGCATTTAAATGCATTTTATGCATTTAAAAATATTAACCTGAGGAGCACCTGAGTGGCTCAGTCGGTTAAGCATCCGACTTCGGCTCGGGTCATGATCTCGCGGTTTGTGAGTTCAAGCCCCGCGTCGGGCTCTGTGCTGACAGCTCAGAGCCTGGAGCCTGTTTCCGATTCTGTGTCTCCCTCTCTCTCTCTGACCCTCCCCCGTTCATGCTCTGTCTCTCTCTGTCTCAAAAATAAATAAACGTTTAAAACAATTTTTAATAAAAATATTAACCTGAGAAGGGGTCCATAGTCCTTACCAGATTGCCAAAGGGATAGGAAACATGGCACCAAAAAACCTTAAGAACACCTGTTCTAAAATTAACCCCAAATTTCATTGATTCACTCATTTGACACAACCAACATTTGAGTACCTTCAATATGCCCTATAATGTTCTAAGCACTAGGGATATAAGAACAAACAAGACAGAATTTCTACCTTATATTCTAGAGAGGCAACTGAATTTATTTTCCCAAGTACAGTAATTTCTTAATCACTCAGTCTCAAAAATAATAGAAATTCACAATTAGCATAGATCCTTGTTACTCAAAGTCTGGTGCGTGAAATGGCAACTTTGACATCCCCTGGGAACTTGTCAGAAATACAGAATTTTCAAGGCCCTTTCCAGAATCTGCTTTAAAAAGTGTTTATTATTTATTTTGAGAGAGAGAGAGAGAGAGAGAGGAAGAGAGAGAATGTGTGGGGGTAGGGCAGAGAGAGAGAGAGAGGGAGAGAGAGAATCCCGAGCAGACTCTGTGCTATCAGCACAGAGCCTATCTCAGGGCTCGAACTCAGGAGCCAAGCTGGGAGATCACGACCTGAGCCAAAATCAATAGTTGGACGCTTAGCCAACAGAGCCACACAAGTGCTCCTGACGTAGCTTTTAGACCCTAGACTACTTCTTCCCATTTGCCCTTAACATCGAAAACAGTGATGAAAGCCCCAAGGCATCAGGAGGCCAATGATAAAGTCTAGAACAGACTGGTATTTCCATAACCCATGAAAGAAAGAAAGGGTGGCTCTTGAGAATTCTATTTCTAGCAGCACAGAAGAGTAAAAATTCAAACTGGAAAAAAGAAGTCATGATTGAAAATCTCCCATTTTCTTGTGCTTAATTTGGTCATTCCTTTGTATGAAATAAAACAAGCTCATCTTGTCTAGTGTTACCTCAATGGAGTGAAATTGGCTACACCGATCTTTCACTCAAAGCACTATTCATAGATTTCTATTCTCAACCATGTTATTTATACTCTGCCTAAAAGTAGGTTTCACAGTTATTTAGAATCATGCAGCACCAACAGAGAACTTCTTTAATTTTGATCTGAAGAGCGAAATACATTTGAATTTCCTAATATAATATTTGGGGAGAACCCCAAAGTGTGAAAATTGAGAGGAGAACAACAGTAGGTAAGAAAAGATATTAGATTGCTTAAGAGCTTAAAATTGATTGAGCTCTATGTACGGTGGAAGCCTCTGAAATTTTATGCAAATTACAATAATGTGGTTTGATAGCAAAATCCTCTAATGGTCTGGGAGCAGGTTTCTCTACTCAGTGCAATCTCTGAGCCTGTCTTTATCTAAAATTCTGACTTTTCATCACACGTTTTTGGCATTAATTTTTATTTTTTAAAATTTTGCATTAAAATATTTTTATCTTGATTACTGAGTGTCGGGGCATCCCTTAAATTGTGCACCAAAGGTCCTAGTTCCAACCTTGCTGAACATAAAAGGTCAGAGGTGAGGAAATAATTACAATTAAAATAAATTTTACAAATAACCAAAGTGTTCCTTCTTCCCAAGCAATTATTTTACTCTTCAATGTTATGAATGGCATTAGAATACTTTTTATTTTTTTATTAAAAATTTTTTAATGTCTCTTTACTTTTGAGAGAGAGAGAGAGAGAGAGAGAGAGAGAGAGAGAGAATGAGTGGGGCAGTGGCAGAGAGAGAGGCAGACAGAGAATCTAAAGCAGGCTCCACACTGACAGCAGAGAGCCCAATGTGGGGCTTGAATTCATGAACCACAAGATCATGACCTGAGCCGAAGTTGGATGCTTAACTGACTGAGCCACTCAGGTGCCCCATATGAATACTCTATAAAGCAATTACAATATTTGTATCCTAGCGCATTCATGCACCATGTATAAGCATCACTGAGATCTGTTGTTCCCAGTACATCTTACAGTCAAAAAACTTCCTTTCAGGGGCACCTGGGTGGCTTATTAGGTTAAACATTGGACTCTGGATTTTGGCTCAGTTCATGAACCCCCTTTCTACCCCAACCTAAAAAAACAAACAACAACAAAAAAAACCAAGTTCCTTTTAATTAATAGGTAAACTGAGGCTTGGATCATTAACTCATAAATTTGTGGTTGCTTTAAATTGCTTCCGAGTAAAATGTTTACCAAAACATAACCCCACAGTAATGTAAGAAACCGAGTTTCATGTTTGAACATTGTGTGAGATGCTATTGTCATCAAAGTTAATCACCAAGAAAGCTAGGGCTAATAAATGGCTTAGATGAATTGGAAAATTTGATCTTTACTTGGATTTCAGTTAATGAAATTATACAGTATCAAAGACAGCACCTCGCTAGGGCGATTTAATGTTAACAACTTTCATAATAGTCTCAAAGGGCATTGTTAAGAGGAACTCTCTGAATTGCCTGATGAAAAATTGCATTGTACCAGTATTTTTGCAAACAAAATGTAACATCAAATTGAAAGAGGTACATGATAGGAAAAATAAAAAGTAAAGTTAAGCCCTATCATCCCATAAAGCACAAATAATCCCAAACACCTCCAACGGCACATAGCTGAATAAAAAGAGTCTGGTGCTATACCAATAATTCTTTATAAGATGGGAATAAGTAAATAAGACACTGTGACCAAACCCTCTACTTACTGTTGTATTCAGCTATGTTTGTTTTAAGAAGCAGAGCCCTACTCGAGCTGGTTCAAGTGAAGAGAGATTTATTTTAAGGATGACTAGGGGGCAATATGGAGGACTGGATATAATGGAAATGCGGCTGGTTCTAACTGGGATGTGCTCTAAGTGCAAAATGCACATTGGGTTTCAAAAAGTCAGTGTTAAAAAAAAAAGAATGTAAAAAAATTTTATGTTGATGAAATATATATTGAAATATCTATTATTGATATAATAATATTTCGAACATATTTTTTTTAATTTTTTTTTCAACGTTTATTTTATTTTTGGGACAGAGAGAGACAGAGCATGAACGGGGGAGGGGCAGAGAGAGAGGGAGACACAGAATCGGAAACAGGCTCCAGGCTCCGAGCCATCAGCCCAGAGCCTGACGCGGGGCTCGAACTCACGGACCGCGAGATCGTGACCTGGCTGAAGTCGGACGCTTAACCGACTGCGCCACCCAGGCGCCCCACGGACATATTGTTTTAAATAAAATATATTATTGAAATTAATTTCACCTATTTCTTCTAACTTTTCATAATGTGGCTACTAGAAAACTTAAAATTATATGCATGGCTTGAGCGCCATGGTGGTGCAGACAGTTAAGTGTCCAACTCTTGATTTTGGTTCAGGTCATGATCTCAGGAACCATGAGACTAAGCCCTGTGTTGGGCTTTTCGACGACAGTGAGGAGCCTGCTTGGGATTCTCTCTCTCCCTCTCTCTCTCTCTCTGCCCCTCCCTTGCTAGCACACTCTCTCTCAAAAAAATAAAATAAAATAAATTAAATTAAATTATATATCTATTTCTATGGGACAGCACAGCTCTAGAGATGTTGGGGTATAGGTTAGGGGAGGGATTCTCGTTGTACAAAACAGGAAGGCAGTAGGAGCTGAGTGGGGCAGTTCTCTTTCTAAAGAAAGTAGCATAGGCCGGATGGATAAAACGGATAAAGCCTACTGCTGACCCACTGAAGAGCAAGAGAAACCCACAAGGAAAGAGACCCTCTAGCTACCTCCCACCAATCTGGACTGGAAAGCATCTGCTTCTTTGTTCCACCTGCTTTCCTTCCTTTCCTTTCTCTGCTTTCCTCCCTCCCTTCTTACTCTGTCTTCCCCTCCCCTCCCCCCTTCTTCCTTCCTTCTTCTGTCCCTCTTTTTTTTTTAAGAAAAGGAAAAAAAAATCTTGATTATCTTGAATGTGTCCAACAGAAAAGCAAGTGATGATTAAGCACTTACTATATAATACTTACCAGAAATTCTACAAGTGAAACACACAAGGTTTCTTTTTTTTTTTTTCATTTTTTTTTCAGCGTTTATTTATTTATTTGGGACAGAGAGAGACAGAGCATGAACGGGGGAGGGGCAGAGAGAGAGGGAGACACAGAATCGGAAACAGGCTCCAGGCTCCGAGCCATCAGCCCAGAGCCTGACGCGGGGCTCGAACTCACAGACCGCGAGATCATGACCTGGCTGAAGTCAGACGCTTAACCGACTGCGCCACCCAGGCACCCCAACACAAGGTTTTAAGTTCAGCATTTAGTAAGATAAAAGCTGAAGAGGAATTCCTAATTGTCTCCTAGCAATGGCAATGTCTTGCTTGCTCTGGAGAGCCTGTTGCCCGTGCTTTACTGAATTGTTCCTGCTCACGGGGCTCCACAGTGTTAGAGGTGATTCTTAAAGGTTTGTGGAGACCATCGTTTATGTGTATGTCAAACAGATTGCATTTGTAACATTTAATGCCCACAATAACAATAATAAAACATGCCGGCGTGTGCTCTCTGTGTAAACACTTTCTTCTGAAGATAGAGCCAGTGAAATGTTTTAGGAACTTTGACATTTATGGCTGTATTTATAATCTTTTTTGGATCATTTCCTCACAGAGTCACATGTTTGTGTATTTTAAATTCTCTGGAGAAATAAAAATGTTTAAACATAATATAAGGATATGATATGCATTTTATGAGCCCTTGCTCACCATCTAGGCTTGAGAAAAGAGAACTAACTGTATCGTGAATCCCGAGAAGGGTTTCTATAGGAGTCTTAAGTTTTCTAGAAGTGTGCTACAATGCCAAGGTGACTGGAAAGAGAAAGGGGAAGTGTATATTCAAATCTGGCAGAGAATTTTATTTGCTTGAAACTAGACCACCCTAAAAAGTAGGAAACTAGACATTTACCCAGTGGGGAATATACAGTATGGAAAATTCTTTGGGCAAAGATGCATTTTTTATAATTTCTAAGAAGGTGAAGGACACCAAGGAATTTTATTATCACTCTATATTCATACATCATACAAATTGACCTACGGTTGATTCTTTGAAATTTCCTGACCTATAGCACAGCATCCCAAGATTTATCCATTATGTCCATAGAAAAGGGTAACACTATGATTATTCTAAAAAATCCTTTATTAATAAACAAGTCCTTTGTTAATAAATGAGTCCTTTATTTCTAGCTAAAGCAATGAAGTTAACTCACTCAACATTCGATATGGTACATCCCAAGCATCTCACATGTGTTAATTTATTAAAGAGAACAAACATAAACAGCAAGTGAATAAATAACCTGTTTCTATTCCAATATGCCATCCTGAGAGAGTACAGAGATTTTAAAACACATTTTCACACTTTTTGCCATTCCTCCTAATGAGAGGTGATGTGTTAAGTATTCTTCTTTTTTTAAAGTTCATTTATTTATTTTTGAGAGAGAGAGAGAGAGAGAGAGAGAGAGAGAGAGAACACAAGTGGGGGAGGGGCAGAGAGAGTGGGAGAGAGAATCTGAAGCAGGCTCCAGGCTCTGAGCTGTCAGCACAGAGCCCAATGCGGGGCTTGAACTGAAGAAATGCAAAATCATGACCCAAGTGGAAGACTGACGCTTAACCGACTGAACCACCCAGGTGCCCCTGTAAGTATTCTTCTTGAACAGGTGATCTGTAAGTGTTCTCCTTGAATCTGAACTAAGCTCAGGGAGTTGTGGACCAATAGTGTATGGCAGAAGGGCCTCTGTTGGCCTCAGAGGTTAGGCCGTAGGAGAAGGCATTCAGCATTCGCCTCATTCGTTTGAGACACTCATCTTTGGACCACCGACTTCTTGTATAAGAAGGGTAAGGCGGCCATGTTGTGAGGAAACTCAGACTAGTTTTCGAGTGATTTCTTATGCAACTATAATAAAAGATTTTAAGTTCACCTGAGGGTTAAGAGTTCAATTAAAATGAAGCCTTATCTCCTATTATTATTATTTTTAAAAGACCAATTCTTATGCATGCCCTCTTTTTTTTTTTCATTTTTATATATAAGCAAGTGTTACAACTAATACTTACATGCCAGACTTTGTTCTATGGGCTTTT
Source organism: Prionailurus viverrinus (assembly GCF_022837055.1). Taxonomy (NCBI): domain Eukaryota; kingdom Metazoa; phylum Chordata; class Mammalia; order Carnivora; family Felidae; genus Prionailurus; species Prionailurus viverrinus. The sequence goes on from NC_062569.1 coordinate 23,581,055, forward strand.
AAATATTTTAATGCATGAAATCTTCACCATAGTCCTGTGAGATAGATGTTATTACCTCTAATTTTACATGTAAAATAACATAGGCACAGAGAGGCTAAATGTTTGCCCAAGGTCAATCAGCTATTAAATGGAAAAGCCAGGATTTGAACTAGGGTCTTCTGGTTCCTGAGTCTGTGTTTTTAACTACTCTTTTCCTGCCATGAATAATCCTCAAATTCAAAAGACTGAATTTTTAAAAAAGATTAATAAGAAATAAGCATTTCTCTTCTCTGGTGGTTTTAAAGGGCAGTCACAATTTCTTTACCATTCCTCCCACTGAGAGGTGGGGTCTATATCCCCTCCCCTTGAAATTGTGTGGGCTTGTGAAGCCTTCAACCAATAGAGTACAGTGGAAGCAATGCTGTGTTCCTGCCAAGGTTAAGTCATAATGGGTCGTACACCTTCTACTTCGTTGGTTGGAATAGTTGCTCTTGGAGCTCTAAGCCACCATAATGCCTCCAACTACCCCGAAGGCACCATGAGACAAAGAAGCCCTATCTAACCACATGGAGAAGTCACATGTGGCTGCTCTAGCTGACAGTCCCAGCTGAACAGGCTTTGAGCCATCCTAACCTGGGCAACGATATATGAGTAAGAAGTCTCCAGATGATCCAACCCCAGCCTTCGGAAATCTCCTCAGCCCTCTGAGTCTGCCCAGCTGAGGATTCAGCTACCTTAGCTCAGACACAAGCTATCTCTGTTGTCCTCTGTCTAAATTCATGATCCACAGAATCAGAGAAAATACTAAAATGGTGGTTGTTTCGTGTCCTTGAATTTGAGCAGTTCGTTACACAGCAAAGGGTAAATGAGATACCCACCTTCACCAACAACTTCTGTACTCTATTCCTACAAACCAGCACTAGAGATAAGTTTGCTGCTTCATTTCAAGCCCCGTTTCTATATTTTTAAACATAAGTACATATTCAATTTTAAACATCAATAGGACCACTATATGTAAAATGTTCACGCATTTGCTTTTTTTTTCACACTTATTTATTCAAGAGATTTTTAACGGATAACCTTCCACATTCCAAGCATCGTTTAAAGTGATAAGGATACAGGGTGAACAAAACAAAGTCCTCAAGCTCATGGCGCTTATGTTTATGTAACAATGTCTTGCTTTATATGTCCATATGTACAGGTCAATATAATTCCTTTTTTCTGCCCACATAGTATTCCTTTCTTCTGCCCGCATACATTATACAGTACTAGAGATGATTCATGTTGTCCGATACATATGATGTTTCTACTGTTTGGCTATTATTAACAATATATAAGTGTATGCATATATTTTCTTTTAATGGAAAGCCCAAAGGTATAATTGGGGGGAATCTCATGTTTAATTCTGATACTGCTTAACTGTCTTCACTGATTTATGCCCCCACCAGCAACACATCAAGTGAAAGCATCTGTTCCCTAATCCTCACCGACAACTTGAGTCAATGTTCTAGGAGCAAAACTCTCATTTTAATTCACATGCCCCCAGTTAATAACGAAGTTAAACATCTTTAGGGCTGATTATAATTATTTTTCAGTAAATTCTTTACTCTTATCTTTTGCCCATTTTAAAAATTGGTTGCTTCTTTTCCTTTACTATTTAAAGGTGCTCCCGTTTTTGTCAGATTACGAATCCTCTATTAAATATGGTGCGAAAAAACAGTTTGAGTCTAAACTTGCTTTAGAGCTTCATATTGTTTTTTGTCAGACAAAAAAATGCTGATTTTGATGTGGGCAAATCTGTCCATCTGTTACTTCATGTCTTTTGGATTTTATATCTTACTTACGAAGGCCTCCATGCCAAAGTTATAAAAATATTATCTTTGTCCTCTGTATTTTTAAATTTTTAAAAAACTTGACAGTTTTTTAATGCATATGGAAAGTTCTCTTAGTGAATGGGGTGAGGTGGGCACATAGATTTCCTTTCTTTTTTGATCTATTGATTGATTGGGCTCCTGACAACGCTCCTCACTGTCCCTCTTTTTTTTTTTTAATGTTTATTTTTTTTTGAGAGAGAGAGAGAGAGACACAGAGCACGAGCAGGGGAGAGGCAGAGAGAGAAGGAAACATAGAATTCAAAGCAGGCTCCAGGCTCTGAGCTGTCAGCACAGAGCCTGATGTGGGGTTCGAATTCACGAACTGTGAGATCATGACCTGAGCCAAAGTTGCACGCTTAACTGACTGAGCCACCCAGGTGCCCCGATTGTCTCTCTTTTTTAAAATATCTTGGCTTTTATTTTTTCTTCCCAAGTTTAGAAGTGGCTTGTTAAGTTCCTTTCAAGAAAAATTCATATGGGAATTTTGAATAAGCCTTAATTGAATTTATAGAGAAATTACAGAGAAGTGATATCTTCACAATCCAGGAACATGGTTTTCTTTTCATTTATTAAGGTTTTCCATAAGTTTTAAAATATTTTTTTCATCTAGGTCTTGGCATATTTCTCTTGGTTTTACTACTAAGAATTTAATTGTTTCCTGGTGCACCTGGGTGGCTCAGTCCATTGAGCAACCGACTTTGGCTCAGGTCACAATCTCACGGTTCATGAATTTGAGCCGCAAGTCAGGCTCTGTGATAACAGCTCAGAGCCTGGATCTTGCTGTGGATTCTGTGTCTCCCTCTCTGTGTCCTTTCCCTGCTTGTGCTCTGTCTCTCTCAAAAATAAATAAACATTAAAAAAATTTTTTTTGAAAAAAAGATTTAATTATTTGTTACAATTGTGATGGGGACGATTATTAAAGTTTTATTTGGTTATTGCTGGGACATGAAAAAGACACAGATGACTGTATGTTGATCTTGGAATCAATCCCTTATCAGTTGTCACTTAACCCTCTTATAGTTTCCGCACATAACATGGTACCTGCATTATCTGCAGATAATGACCATTTTGTCTCTTTGCTTGCCCAAATTCATAGGTGTTTTTTTTAATTTTCTCTTCATTGATTAATTAACTATGACTTCCAGTAAGGTTTTGACATATCAGTGTGAGAGTAAGCACAGTTTTCTTGCTCCTGAATCTAGACGTTCATTACCAAGTATAACACTTGCTGTGTGTTTCTGGTAGAAAACTTTACCAAGATAAAAGGGCTCACTCTATCTCAGAGTTGGACAAAAAGTGGGTATTGAATTTTGTCAAGATTTGGGTGGCATCTATTAAGATATTATGTGGATTTTCTCCTTTAATTTGTTAATGTAACAAAATTAAAAAATTTCTTAATGTTCATTCACTCAATCAAAACGTATTTATTGAGCACCTATTATATGCCAAGAACTATGATGAATGCCAGGAATATAAATGACAACAAGATAGACAAATTTTCTGTCCTAAAATTGATCAATCTTTATATTCTTTGAATAAACCTTATTTGTTCTGGAAGAGTGTTACTCTTTTAATACGCTGCTAGACTTCATCTGATACTGTTCTGCTTAGGATTTTTGCATCTACATCCATGAGTGGAACTAGATTATGTTGCTCTGAGCCCCATTCAAAACTGACAGCTTTACAAGTTCCCAGTACACAAACTAGAGCAAAATACAGTGTTTCTTCCCATTTATTCAAGTCTTCTTTTACATTTGTAATAAACTTGGTAGTTTTCTTCCTGTAAGTCTTAAACATTTCCTATTAAATATATTCCTAGCTAATTTATTCATTTTATTATGAGTGGGATGTTTAAATGAAATCTTCTAATTAATTATTACTTGTATGCATAAAACCAATTGATTTTTGTATATTTGGTTGGAGACTGGTCATTTAGACAAAGTAGCTTAAGGAGGATACTCATTTTTCAACTGTTTCCTTCCTGTTTTTGATACCTCTGGAAAGACAATCTTAACATCAGTAAATAATATTTTTCCTCTTTCTCTTCAATAACTAAACTTTTTTTTTCCTCTGCTTGATCTTATTTTATGGGTTAGATATTGCAGAACAGTGATGAATAATATTTATAATACAAAAATAGCTTTGTATTTTTTTCTCCTTTTAAAGTGAATGTTCCTAGGGGTTATTATTAGGCATCATGTATTGAGATGAATAATCTGTACCGACTTGAAAAAAGAAGACTTCATTTCTATTCTGGTTCTAGTTATCAGGTGCTTTTACTAAAAATGGATGTTGCATTTTTTCAAATTACTTTTTGGCATACTTGGGGATAATCACTTCATTTTTCTTCTATGACATATCAATGTGAAAAATTATATTAATGAATTTATAATATTGAATTATCTTTGCATTCTTGAAAGAAAATCTACTAGTGGTTTCTTTTCATTATTTCACAAGTATCTAGATAAATTTAGTATCTCATTTTAGATTTGCATCTAAATATTTGTGAGATTACTTTGTTTTCTCTTTTGTGTTAGTTTGGAAAGTTTTTAGTGTTAGAGTTCTGCCAATATATGAGTTGGGATATTTTCCCACATATTTTAGTATGCTTAAAGAGTGAACAAAGTGAGAAAAATTTTGAAACAATTTTTCTTTAAATCTTCTAACAGGTAAATGTTTACATTTGTTTTTCAATTCCTTCTTAAGAATGTTTCCTGCATCTTTCACAGTTCATATTCATATTTGATATGAATGGGAATGATTCATTATATCAAGATTTTTAAACGTTTTTGTATCTTTTGTTTTGTATCTTTTCTTATCCTTAATTTTCCTCATCACTTGTTTTTTCCTTGATTAGGATAAATAGAGGTTTGTATATTTTATGCTTTTTGTTCTATTTATTGCTTGCTTTTTTCCTGAAGAACCACTCGAAGATTTATTTATCTATTCTATTCCCTTTTGTTTACTAAATTTTAATTTCTGGCTTCATCTGTAATAATTTATTCTCCTTTTTTCTTTAGGCTTGCTTTGTTTTGCTCTTAGCTTCTCAAATTAATGGTTCAATTCATTTGTTTTTTTCTTATCATTTAAAAATAATAAAGGTATGTTTTGTGAATTTGCCCAATTATGGTTTTGACTAAATACCATTGGTTTGAATATGTAGTATTCTTATAATTGTGATTTTCTAAGTATTTTGTAATTACACTTTTAATCTCCTATTGGATCCAGAGTTACATAGAAGAATATTGCTTTGTTTTGCCACAATCTAAAGCTTGATAAATCTTTTTAAAAATTATTGTTGTTCAACCATTGTTTTGTATTTTGACCAGAGTATGCACGTATAAGTCTTCTTTTTAGAAAATTCTGATGCTTTTTTTGTGACCCAGTATATACGAAATTTTAAGTGTTTCTCAAATATTTAAAAAAGAGAATACCATTGGTTTGAAGTTATTAAGTTTTTATGTGTATTTTTAAATCAACTTACTTGACTTTATTATCAGATCCTCTATTTCCTTGTTTATCACCTGCTTTAACAAAGCTTAGTTTTCTTACTATGCATCCACTTTAGTCAATTTCTCTTTCTAGTTCTAGCTAGTTCTAGTGTTTGCTTCATGCCTGTTACATACTCTGTTCTTTGGCACATGAGCGTTGAATTCTTATATATTTCATTTGGGATCATCTCACCAACAATAAAAAAAAAGGTTGTCTGTGAAACAATTTTTTTCCTTGAAAAATCTATTCCATCTTATATGATGGTAATTCTCATTATTTGGTGGAGATAATAGTTCTTATTATTTTATTTTACTATTTAAAATTTTTTTTAATGTTTTATTTATTTTTGGGAGACAGAGAGTGAGCAGGGGAGGGGCAGAGAGAGAGGGAGACACAGAATCCAAAGCAGGCTCCAAGCTCCAAGCTGTGAGCACAGAGACTGATGTGGGGCTTGAACTCATGAACCGCAAGATCATAACCTGAGATGAAGTTGGACACTTAATCGACTGTGCCACCCAGGCGCCCTTAAAATTTTTTTAACGTTTATTTTTGAGAGAGACAGAGACAGAGCATGAGTGAAGGAAAAGGCAGAGAGAGGAGACACAGAATCCAAAGCAGGCTGTGCTGACAGCTCAGAGTCTGATGTGGGGCTTGAACCCATGAACTGTGGGAGCATGACATGAGCCGAAGTCGGACACTTAACAAACTGAGACACCCAGGCGCCCCTCTTATTATTTTAATACAATCTTACATTTGGAGTTTTCCTGAGTTGTTTTTCTAAGGTACCCTTGGTAGGCAACTCTTGATGATCATGACCTAATCTTTGCCATTTACTATATTAAATTTATATTTGCCATAAATAATATGTCTGTGCTTACTCAAATCAACACATTTTACTGTTTTGGTGTCTTTGCTACTTTCTTTGATATTTATCTTTGACTCTCTCATACATGTTTTCTTTTCCCTTTTCTCTCTTCTAATGTAAAAGCATCCATCCTACTTTCAACTTTGCTAAAGATTGTCCTTTAAAAATAACTCTATTTCTCTGTACATGTCAAAGGGGAATAAATCAGTGTCTACCACTTTCCCCTTATGCACAATAGAGATGCTAGCATACTCTTCCTTTTTCTACATCTCCTCCACTGCCTGCAAACTTAGACCCAACTTCTTATTTGCTAAATGGTATTGCAATAGTCCTCCCTCATCGGTAGTTTCACTTCCTGTGGTTTCAGTTACCCATCGACTGGAAGGAGATAATCCTCTTTCTGATGAATCATCAGAACGTCAGTAGTAGCCTAATGCTATGTCAAAATACCTACTCCATTCACCTCATTTCATCTCATCGTGTAGACATTTTATCAATTCACATCATTGCAAAAAGAAGGTAAGTATAAGCGAATAAGATATTTTGAGAGAGACAGAAAGACCACAGTCACAGAACTTACATTATAGTCTATTGTTATAATTATTCTCTTTTATTATTAGTTATTGTTACTCTCCTACTGTGCCCGACTTAGAAATTAAACTTATCATAGATGTGTATGTATAGGAAAAAAAACATACAGGGTTTGGTACTATCTGCGGTTTCAGACATTCAGGCATCTTGGAATGTATCCCCCCGCCGATAAGGAGGGACTACTTACACACTATATCTTGTTTTTCAAGGGTTATTGAAGTTTGCGATCTCTGTTGTAGCTATAGTGTATTTGTACCAATTTATACTTGATTCCTCACTAAAATATTTCAGGGCTCGCTGTCAATCTTTTTAATAAAGTACATCTTCCATGTACATGAGGTTTTTTTAAACTGAGCTCATTTCATGCTTGTCTGGAAAGCGATTTTTTTCCCCCACGAAGAGAACCTGATTGATTTAGTTTTTGACATTTGGTATCAGAGAAAGAGTTTTGAACTTCAAATGTGAATGATAGCATGTCTAGATTTAGCATTCTTAGATCTTAGTCTTCTCCCTGAATTGGGCTCTGAAGAGCCATTAACTTCTGGTCTTGATTTTTTTCCTCCTTGTAGTTAACTTGTTTATTGTATTTGTTTCTTTTATTTGTTTTTTTTTCCCCCATATCTTCCAGGATTTTATTTTGAAAAATTAGAATTCCAAATTTCCATAGGAATTGGTCTCTTTATATAAACTTTGTCTATTTAATCTGAACATTTACTTCTTAAATTCACGGAGTTACTTTCTATAAACTCTAGAATCATTGCTATTTTTTCTGTTTGTTCGAACACCCTCTTTGTGGATACTAGTTCTCTTCATGTTGGATTTCTACTCACTGCCCTCTGAATTTATCATCTCCTTTCTCAGTGTTTTTATCTCATTTTCATTTTCTTTTAATTCTGGAAGAGCGTTTCAAATTTGTCCTTTATATTACTGATTAATTATAAGCATAGTCAATTAAGTACTTTATTGCTTCTAATGTATTTTCAATTTTCATATTTCATACTCAGTTTTACAACATTTTTTTCTTCTTTCATCTTGCCTTCCCTCTATTCTAGTTTCTTACCCAGTTTTCTACACACCTCAATATGTTTTTGTTCTCATTTTTCATATTCTGCTTCATGGGGTCCTTGAATGTTATTTAGATCACAAAGCATATGCTGTTTAAAATTTATTCCCATTTCCTGTAGTAAATCTTTTTCAAAAGTATGCTCTTCCTCTGCCTCTTGAGTGCTGTATTTTCATTTCTTAAAGTTACAGAATTTTTCATATGCTTCATAATGAGGTTTTATTTTGCCTGTTTATTCATCCTTGAATGATGACTATTTTATCTGGCCTGTTATTTCTCTGCAAAACAGAGGGAATAGATTTCTTTAGGATCCCATTATACTTTACTTGGTTTTTTGTTCTAATCTTCTCTTAGATCTTATGGTATATGGCATTTACCCATTCAACGATGAAACATCCTGACGAGGAATTTATCCTGACTTTACGTGAGGTGAGGTCATAGCTTTCTCTGTGTTTGGCAAAGCTGCTGTCCCAGGGACCTGATCTGGAATGACCTAGCCTCGTTCTTTTTGTTATCCCAAAACAGGTTGAAAAAGACCCTTCTGACTTTATGGAGACTCCCTCACTCCATAACCCAACTGCTAGCCACAGGGTAGAGTCACAAGTGCCTGGCCTCAAGCTGTGACAGCCCTCAGGTTCGGTAGGACCTGCAAGGGAAATTTCCTTGTTAGCCCCCACGATCCACCATGTCTTCCCGCCACAGACCTATATTTTCGGGTGTTATTAAAATGCCTTCAGGATCTTCACTTTTTTCCCCCTTAAGGCCATTTCACTTTCTCAATAAATGAGGAGTCGTGTCTGTCATAAATAGGATTCCATTTGCCAAACTTACTTGTCTTTTCCGCATGGAGGATCCAGCACTCACGCAAGATTCCCCAGTTCTTTGTTCCCTTTGACACTTTAATTGGAATTTGGAAGGCTCTCGTGCCTAAGAGGCCCTCTTTACCCAGAAGTAAGGCAGGAACATCTAAATCTGCAGAGTGTGTCGCAGAGGCTGCGGCAGTGTGTTGGGGCTTAGATTTTGGGTGCCAGTGCAGATCTGTTATCCAGAGGGCCAGCAATAACTGATGGACTCCCACGTGGCTCTCAGAAGCGATTTGCTGCCAATCCCAGCTGGTCTCCTGGGTTATTGCTAAATTCCAGTCATTCTTTTCCTGTTTCCAAGTTGGCCTCGTCCATACATATATCTGAATTTCTACCTTGGATCTTACTTTTGTTTTTTTTTTTGAGACCAATTATATATGCATCCCTATGAGGTGCCAGACTCTTTACAAACATTTTTTTCATTCAATCTTCACAAAATGGTGTAACATTGATACTATTATAACCACAGATTTACCCATGAAGGAATTGAAGTCTAGAAAAGGATTCAAATAATTTGAGGTCACTCAGCTAGTAAGTATCGGAATCTGTACTCACTGGTCTGTCACCCTCCAAAACCACTGTTTTTAACCAGTATTTCAAAAACCTGCCCTAGTTAGAGATTTTTTTCAAAAAAAAATTATAGATTTCCCACCATAATCATGAATGTTGGCAGCCATTTGGATTCCCTGCCATCATGTCATACCTTCTCCCTTTGGACCAATAGTCTATTGGTTGAATACATATTTATCAAACTTATTCTTCCCTTATTTCAGAAAAAAAGACATCTTTCTCTCAGAATAAAACAACAGCTACCTCCCTGTGTGCCTGACATTCCATCCCCTTCCTTCTCCCTCCATTATTCTCCTCCTTCTCCTTCTCCTTCTCCTTCTTCTTCATCTTTTAAAGGAGATAAAAGTCTATTGAATACACCGCAAGGGAGAGGCCAGCAGGACAGCAAAGGAGAGACTGTCTGCCCATTATTCTCCTTCTTGACTTGCTCTGTCATCTCAACATATAAGCATGTTCAAGTCTCTCCTGTCTCTTCTCAATATCACATTGACCTCTAACCACTACTCTTTATTTTTCTTTTCCTTCACTGTCAAACTGTTGCTTCCACTGTCATGGAAGTAGTTTGCACTAACTTTTCCTATTTTCTTTTTGTTTCTTAACCTACTCAACTTTCACCCATAACAACTTCAGTAAAATACCCATGCCAAGGTGATCTATGGCCTCCCAATTGTGAGATCACATAAACACACTTTGTTCTCCCATTCTCACTTTCTGCTATATGTGGCAATGTTGGCCGCTTCCTTTGTAACATTTTCTTCTATCTTGTTTCTGTGACTCCCCTCTCTTCTGTCCTCCCCCTGCCTCCTCGACCTTTATTTTTCCAACTATTTTCCATTTTTCTCTTTTTCCTTTTGCACCAATGGTAGGGCAAAATGCTCCAGCATTCCATTCACAAGCCTCTCTTTTTCCTTTTCTCTTCTTTTTTTAATCGTAAAACAATCTCGTCCATGCCCAAAGCTGCAACTAACACCTGAATGCTGATTGCTCCCAAATCTATGTTCAGAGCCTGGCCCTTCTCTTACACTCTAAAGCCATACTTCTAGCTGGGAGAGAACAGCTAGTTGAAAGTCTTCCACAGGCACCTCAATGATTTTATTTCTTCTCCATCCTCTTGTATTTCTGATTGGAGCTACGAGTAATGCCATCCACAAAATCCCCCTCCACTCCCCCAAGCCTTGCCTCTAGCCAGTTACCAAGTCCTGCATTTTCTAATATTTTGTCATTTTAAAAAATGTTTATTTTGAGAGAGAGAAAAAGCATGAGTGGGGCAGGGGCAGAAAGGGAGAGAGAAAAATCCCAAGCAGGGTCCGTGCTGTCAGTGCGGAGCTCAATGCAGAGCCAGATCCCTTGAACCATGAGATCATGCCCTGAGCCGAAATCAAGAATTGGTTGCTTAACCGACTGAGCCACCCAGGCACCCCTGTTATTTTTGAGTTAATAACTTTCCTCCGTCCTTGTTTAGTGCAGGCCTTCATTTTTCTTGCTTAAATTAGTTGCATAACCTCTTACTGGGGTTTCCACCTTGTCCATAATTTTAAAAGTGTTTATGCTGAAATGTAAATTTGATCACATCACTCCCTACTTAAGACCCTATCATCTTCAGAATAAAATTGCTATTCCTTAAGATTCACATTGAACTTCCTGAAATGTCCAGAATGCCCACACATTATCTCTTACCCTGTCTTTGCACATGCCATGCTTTGTTCTTAGAATTTAGTCTCCCTCCTTCGCGACCTTGTCTTTTTTGGGAAATCCACAGTCATTCAAGACTCAACCCAAGCATTACATCCATTTTGAATTTTGACCGTGCTTTCCAGAAACATTTAATATATCATTTTTCTATGCTCCCGTGGAACCTGGTGTGCACACTCCTGGCCAACAGTGAGCATATGGCTTAAAGTAGATTTGTTCACTTCTCAGTCTCCCATCTGAGATGGTAAGCTCTTTGAAGTCCAGGACACAAGTTTTTGTTTTGTTTTCTTGTTTGCCTTTTAGAGAGAGAGGAAGAGAGGGGGAGAGAGAGAGAGAGAGCACATGAGCAGGGGAGAGGGGCAGGAGAGAGAGAGAGTGTGGAGCCCAATGCAGGGCTTGATCCCGCAATCCTGGGATCATGACCTGGGCCAAAATCAAGTGTGAGACGCTCAACTGACACCCAAGGACACCTGACTTTAATGACCCACCTGACTCTCCAAGGTCCATCACTGCAGCTGGGTCACATATTAACTATCCTGCCTTGTCATGCAGATCTTGAGCCATATTCTAACTTCTTCCTCTATCCAGTGGTGCCATAATAACTCATGATGCTCTATGTCTGTGTCCAATTAATGTCACAGCCAACTCTTGAACAGAAGAGAAATCCTGATATCATGTGCTACTCAACCACTGAGCTGTAAAAGGGATGACTTCTTAGTTCTCAAAACTGTAGGCACACATATTAGGCATCAGACAGAATATAAGGAGAATATATGATATCGTTGGAAACCAAAGTACTCTAATAGAAGCACTTTCTAGGACATAAATCATTGATTTTTCTTTTTTCTTCCGTCCATGGTAGGAGTGTGGGCCAAACACAACCCATAAAGGAATGCTGTCCAAACATGTTTAAAAAATAAGTTTACCTCATGCCGACGAGGTTTTGACATTTGACTGAATCTGGAGACTTCCATGGGGAACTTGCTGTGGGACTGAGTTTTCATCAAATTCTAATTCTGCGATGGAAAGCTGTCTCCATTTTCAAGGCATTTGTCCTTGTTGTTGTGTATTTGCCTTTCTGTTTACATCCACTCTATTTGTATTAGCCTCCTTGGTTACCATTTATCCCCCTGGTTTCCGGATTTCAATATTTAATCATTTCTATGACAAACATTTGTTCACATTTTAACATCTCTGAAATTGGAATGTGTCATACAGTTACTAACATCTGATAGTCATTGGTTGGCTAGAACCATTCATGACTTTGTTGCCCTTGTCTGTTGCAAACTTGCTTGTAACCCTGGTGGCCTGACTGAGTAACTGAAGACTGAAGCCCCTGGATCCAGAGGGGAGTATTTGTGGTAGCCCCCACCAGAGTGATCGCTGGGCCGGGTTGTCTCCACTGTGTACCTTCCCAGAGTAATCTGAGCTCTCTGTTTCTTTTACCTCTTACTAGGAAGCTTCTTTGCCATGGGCTAGAATGGCTACCAGTCCAGAGCAGATGGGAGCTGAGAAAATGAGAACTGTCCTGCTCACCATTATCTCAGTGTAAAGATAGATATCATTCCATGCAAGAGGGCAACTAACCTCAGAGTTCCTCCACTGTGCCACAGAGATTGGGAACAAACACTGCTGTGTTTCATTAATGCAATGTTAGTGTTAGCCTCCCCACATTCCGGTGTTACCAGATGTGTGTTTGGACAAAAAGAATGCTACCTCATGGTGGCTTCTGTTCTACTCTGTCAACTTCTGCCCACTACTCTCAGCCCTACCATAGGGATATCTGTCAGGATTTATTCAGAAGGTAGATGCCATGCAGCATATTGAAACAGAGGGGATTTAATACAAGTGATTGGTCACACAGGTGTTGAAGATTAAAAGAGCAAAAAGAAGGCTTGAAAAGAATGGTAACTATCAAAAGCAGCTACTATTCCTAGGGTTGAGGAGACCAAAGGGGAGACTTGTGCTCACCAGAAGCTGGGAGTTGAGAGGAAGGGCTCCATGTTGCGAGTCCTCAGGTAAAGGGATACCACGTGACTAGTACAACCCGGTCTCTGAGGAAGGTGAGGTACAACTGGTGTTCTTGTCGCAAGGGAGTGCCACAGGCTTGGCCTAGGAGCGTTCTAAAAAGCTAGAGACCAGAGAAGTTTCTGTCCTCTGCTGGAGCAATGTGTCATGAGCTGGAAACAGGAGGTCCTTCCCCCATCCTCCCAATCTCCTGCCAGTGCCTCTCATTAACAGAAGAAACCTCGTAGAAATCTAACTCGCAAGGGAGTCTGGGAAATGTAGTTTACAGACTCCTAGTAGAATACAGAGAAAAGGGGAGTTTGGGGGCACAGAGACAACAGGGAAATAAACAACACCATGGGCTGCTGAGCTCTCTGCAGCTGATGACTTTGGAACTGGGGACTTTTTCCTCCTAGATGTGATACTTTTACCGGTGCATAGGCCTCAAGGAGTGTGATACAAAGAGGACCACATTTCCCTATGCTACCCCTTCCTGACCATCTTCCATAGCACTATAAACACAAGACAATATGTGCATAACACACTCTACAGATGGGCTGAGAATTAAACCATAAGGAAAAGAACTTAAATTAGGATGCATAATGTGGCGATTGTTAATCTAAGATAGGGTTTCTCGTTCTTGGCATTATTAACATTTGGGGCTGGGCAATCCTTTGTTGTAAGGGACTGTCCTGAGCCTTGTAGGGATGCTTAAAACATCCCTGGTCTCTACCCACTAGATGCCAGCAGCACCACACCCCAGGTTGTGACAATTAAAAAAAAAAAAAAATGCCTCCAAACATTGCTAAGTGTCCTTAAAGGGCAAAATCACTCCTGGTTAAGAACCACTGCCCTAAGGGTAAATAACAAAAGCTTAAACTCCTCATGGGGTTTCTTGAGGGTAGTCCTTAATTCCTAGATTTGCTTCATCTCAAAGAGAGACAGAGAGAGAGAGAGACCTTCTAATGTCTTTCTGTTGCAATTCTTTACCTCCTTTCTGGAATACTTCATATCTTTTCCACTGGGCTTGGTTATATCATGGGAAGGTGGTATGCATTCTTCTCCTCCTAAGAAAGAGTGGTGGATATTATAACGCACAAATTATACTTCCCCAAACTCTGAATTATTTAGTTTAAAATAACCCTCTTCAAGATCTCTTCGTTCATGTGTGGTAACAATGTTTATTCATCTCCTGTAGTATTCAGGAGGGTAATAATCCTCCTCACCTTACACATATACCACCTGAAAGAAAACTGTAATTCTCAGAAACAGTGCAGTCTACACCTAAATTACACAAGAGGAAAAATTCTCCCACATACAATGCAATCTTCCTCTTGTCCAAGCAGAAATAGTGGTTCCCTGTGTGGTGTGCTACATCATTGGTTTCCCTTTATTCATTCTCTGACTTCCAGACCGTGGCCACAGGCTTGCTCATGTTTAAGGGTCTTTACAAACAACAAGCTATTTGGCCCCTCTTAGCTACATACAGACACTGAAATGACATCTCTTCTGAACATTGTAAAAATCATAGTTTTAGGTAGGATGGCCACATAACCCTAAGTGGAAAGCGATAAGAATAAATACATTTTTTCATTTTATCCAGAATTGGAAACTAGGGTGTGAGGACAAAAAATTGCTCTTTCAGTTACACTGTTGTTAGATTGATGAACTCTCTTCTAGAGTAGTACCCCAGGTGTTTACATGGACATTCCCGAGCACCAGTTTGTGGTGATACTCGTGGACAACTAGAAAGGGCAAAGGCTTGTTCATAAGCATCACAGGTTGGGTTCGTCACTGCCATGATCTGGGTGCAATTAACAATATGAAAGAAAGAATTCTCAGTCAAATATCAAATAAAAACTGAAAGCTGACCTCCTTTTCATTTTGGAAATAAAAAGTCCTGTATTTCACTTGTAACTTGAACACTCCACTGTATTTTAACCAGCATGAGTCTATTTCAGAGAATAATGTTGTAATGCCATTTTAGGCTTGTAGAAAGAACTAGTTAGTATGCTAAAGACGCAATGGAAAGGTTGCTAGACTCGCAATTAGAAGACCTGCTTTCTAGACGGTCCTTTGCCATTGGCCCAATGCATCTCATTGAATCCTTCTGGCCTCGATTTTCTCATTCACAATAAGAAGCGAATAAATGAGGTGATCTCTAAGTTGATTTCCCACTTCCCTAATTCTGCGAGCCAAAGATAATCTTCCATAAACCATTGATGAGGTAAAAAATGCTTCCCGCCCCCACTCCCTGGGGCATAATTATTCAAAGAGAAGTCTACTCATTGTGGTGAAACCATATAAATTTTTGTCAGAAGCTCTGATGCAAGAGTTACCCAAATATACTTTCATTTCAGACAATGCATTAACATGAATAGCCAGATAGTAAACAGAACCTGGACAACTCTCTCCTCTTTAGGCTCATTCATTCATGAAGAGATTTACACAGTACGATATTTTCCTCACATAAGCTGTTTTTGTTGTGGTAGTAAAAATAAGAGATGATGAGATGAAGCAGTAATCTAACACTTTAGTGGGATACACTTTCCTCCAAATCACTGAGAAATCTTTATTACAAAGTATTCTCTTCTGGTATGAATAAAAGCTGATCAATATGTAAACACTGAGATTTCTTTCCATAAATTGTGAATTTTGCAGAAATAATTGGTATATGCCTAAGTAGTATTTGTTACCCAAGCTCATAATTACTCCATTTATTTCCCCATTCTCTCTTCATCAGTTTGATCATTTTCCCTCTCTTTTGAGGCCCCCAAATACAGAAAGAGTTACAGCAAGTTTGTGAAAACAGTCTTACATGTGGGAATGATTATATTTTTAATCGTCAACAAAGAACTAGACAAAGACTTGAGTGGTAGGAGAGCCACCACACATCACTAATTCAGTATCTTTTTGCCAATCAATTGTTTCCTAAAATTGAGAGAGGTCTTTTAAGGTTTTGTCATCTCCTTGACACATCTTAAACCTGAGGAACTGTCCATCTCGATACTTCCTCAAAATATACCACAAAGTTAATTCCAGTCAAACAATTCTGTATCCGGTGATCAGATTTTGGAGACCCAGAGCACTCATAAAGTTTCTATCCTTTGGATACTTAATAATATTAAACTGGAACTACTTTCAGCTAAAGTCCCAAAGCAATAGAGATCACATTCCAAATCAAAGTGTGAGACATCCATGTAAGATCCATGCAAAGGTAGTGTTTGATCCCCAATTTTTTAATTCTTAGCCGACTAACCACCTTTATTTCCTGAGAAGGGTGGAGAAGATTAGGAAAAAAAGATTTGATGAAAAGAATAATATTTTGGAAAGAGCTCTTGGTGTACTATGAACTTCACCCTCTCCTCAAAATGGAAGCCATGAGGGGGCAGGGGATGGGTCTTAGTACTTGGTACTTAGTACTTAGGACTTGGAGAGCTAAATATGTGTCTTTTGAGCCTAGATATCACAGTGGCTTTGTGTCTTCCTCACTCCTGAAAAGTCTGATAGATGAAAGGCCTGTTAGTGGTAGAATGAAAAGGTCAAGTGTGTTGGAATCAGCCTGCTTGTCTAGATTTTTGTCACTTACAATTTGTGAGTTTTCTATGAACCAGAAATGGGCTCTTTTGCTAAGACAGAGAGATAAAATAGTAGCAATGTTAGATACTGTCCAAGAAGACTCTGCAACAGGGGCAAAAAGATTTTAGCAGAAACAGGTTGAAAGTATACCATGGGATGCCAAGAAGCCTAGGAGGTAGTTAGAGATCAGGTGGAGTATGCATTTACTCATGTCAAGGGAACTGTGGGTAGGAGTTCCCTGGTGATAAGGTGGCTTTGTATGGCTTACCCCAAGTAACAGAGCCTGAGAGAAGGATTTGCATATAGGTAGCTAAGTTTGGCAAGCAAATGAAAACAAGGACTGGGAATGGATGAGAAAGAATGATTAAAGAGGAAAGCCTATGCAAGTGTATAATTGAGCTTGACTGTGAGCAACTGGGACACAAGCCCACCATGACCTCCTGGGCTAGAAGTTACCTCAGTATTGTCCACAGAAAAGAGAACATTTATCCATTGGGGATAAACTCCCTCAGACTTGCGTGTGAGTTTCAGGTGGGTTCCCCAAAGTGTCCTACACAGAAGCATCAGAAAATCTGCAGCACAGAAAGTAAGAGATGCATGACGTGCCAGAGGTGAGATGATACCAGGTAACCCTGCACTTCAAGCTTGCCACAGCAGTGACCGAAACACAAAGGACTTGAGTCAAGAAGAGGTAAGGCACAAGAGGTGTCTGATAAGTAAGGCATCTCCAAAGAACCTGAAAAAACATCAATCAAAAAAGAATCCAGCTTTAAATTTGACAAACTCAAAGAATGTAGAAACTATGTTATCACAACAGTATCTGTCAAGGTAGAAATTGGCTGCTGCTTTCTTCTTAGCCCTCACTTCTGCCTCCAACCCTGGTTTTTAAAATTAGTATTATTGTTATACTGAACCAGAGATATTAATTACAAGCCTGAGTCTGTATTTTGTGACTTGGAGAGACCAGAGGACATTTGATTATCTAAGATGACTAGAAGAGTCATGGGACTTGCCCTAGATTTCACGTAAGGGCGAGGCAAGACCTGGCCCTACAGAGTACATTTAAAGGAACAGTAGATAGAAAGTAAAGTACCTTTAATGATTATACCCAACACAACACGCTTATTCAACATAACAGTTGCATGTAATAAAATTCTCGCTTTACCCCTGCTGTCACTTTTACGTTTAATCATATGCCTCTGTGAAATGTCTGATTTTTTGTAGAGGGTAAAGAGGAGGGACAACAAGAATCCTTCTTGTATTTTATGCAGTTATTTCAGCGTAGTGAGCATAGGATTTTCAAATGTGTGGCTCCATGCGTCTATGGACATCACCATTCAACTGCATAAAACCTTCCCATATAGCCTCCCTTCGCTCTAAAGAGTGCAATCCAAGAAGCTGCTATTCAACAGAGCAAAATATTAGGGGTGAAAATGCTAGAAACATTTACCAGAATTCTCCAAGCTTGATCCCATTTGTGTCGTATATCATATTTGTGTCGTTACTGCATTGACCACCAGATTCTGAGCCTTTGCAGCCATCCATTATTATACAGCCTCTCCTCCCTGTGTGGGTGCAGACAAGTCTTAATATAGACCCATCCCACATGTTTTTCTTCCTCCTGAGTCCCTTCCACTGGTGCAGTCTGAAACTCCAAATAAGGGGTCAGCTAATGCCAAGCATCCCCCTTTCTTGGCCATTCTTGAATCCCTCCTTTCTCTCACATCCATTGCAAGTCGTGACAGTTTCGCCTAATATATACAGATATAACTTGTATACATGAGTGCCTCTCTATTTTCTCCATCTCCAAGTCTCTCCATTTCTACTTTTGTCTCCAGACACCCACTTACCCTTCACAATTCTCTGAGTTCCCCATTACTGCATACAAATTATTTCTTCCCCTGCTTTCTACAAAAAAAAAAGTTCCCTTGAGGTTCTTACCATTTGACTATCCCATCCCTGTCCCCCTGGTCTCTGTCACCTCTCAGCCACTTCCGTTAATACATGGAACATACATGAGCCTCAACACACCCCACGACCTCCATAATTTTTGGTAACCTCAACATCTAAGTAAATGAGCCTAGTTTCTCAGTTCCTTGACTTCCTCACCTCATCACTTTCTTGACCACCATGGCCATAGTCACATACAGTATATTCTTATCACTAAAAATTTCTTCAACTCTGACATTGAAATATTCCATTCTTAAGCTTGTATCTTTCCTGCTCACGTCCAGCTTCTAAATTTTTTCCCAGGTGGAAAGAATGATTCTAGGTCTGATACCAGATACAAAAATCTACAGATTTCCAGAGACTTCACCAGCTCCCACAATTGTGTGATCATGGTAATAAATCCCTTATTTTGTAGACCCATATAGTTCTGCTTCTATAATTGAACTCTAACTGATAAAAACATTCTCTCCTCAGCACTTCCCATATCCCTCTAACATTAGTTGATGACTATTCTTCATATTTCCTTGCAAAACAGAAGTCAGCAGAGAGGAAAATGCCCTCATCCTCCATTACTGCATCTACAATCCACAGCAGAAGAGTTACCTCTAATTCCCCATGGACTGATTCCATCCCCTCTCTTCTACTTCTCTCTTTTGATTCCTCCTACATCACCAACCTTTTTTGTTTTTACTGGATCACTTCAATCAGCTCTAGTACCTCCTATCTTTAATAAACCCTTTCTTGACCCCCATATCCCCTTTCACAACCCCATTTCCCAGACCCCTTCATAGAAAAAGTTCTCAAAAAGCTTTCTGTATACACTATACATACTTCTTTCTGTCCTAGATGCTCTTGAATCCATTCCAAAGTGGCTTCTTTGCCCCTCAATTCTTCCTAAAACTGATCGTGGGAGATTACTAACACTCTCTATGTTGCCAAATCCAAAGGTTATCTTTTATTCCCTGCTTAATTGAACATTAAACTTTATTCTGGTGATTGGCCCTCCGTTTTGGAAAACTCTTCTGTGATATCACACACTTTCTTGGTTTTTCTTCCACCTCACAGACTGCTCCTCTCCATTTCATTTCTAGTTTCCCACCTGTATTTCACCATCAACTGTTGGAGTTCTACAGAGTTCATTCTTGGGCTCTCCTCTCTATTTACATTCCATCCCTACACGTCTCAACCACTGTCCTGTTGTTAACATGCTGTCAACTCCCTGTTTTTCTCTCCTTACTTAAATTTGTCTCTACTCTGAAGATCTAGGTAGCCCATCTACTTGATATTTCACTTGGATGTCTCATCAGAACTCTTGATCTTTCCTAAGAAACCAGGTCCTAAGTCATTCCAATCTCAGTAATGACATTAACTGTTCGTCTAATTACTAAAGCTAGAAACCTGGAAGCCATTGTGAAATGGCTTAAAATGTAAAGCAGATGATGTCACTTCCTTGTTAATATTGTTCTGTTTCTTCCCATTGATCTTAGAATAAAATCTAAGCTCTAATGTGGCCAACAAAGCTTCACATGATCTGGCCTATGCCTATCCCCAGCTTTATCTTGGGTTCTTCTCCATCTCCAGCTTAAATATCACCTACTCAGAGACAGTGTCCCTGATCTTCCATCCTCAATAAGTCCTGACTTCTTTATCACACCACCCTGGTCATTTTCTTCCTAGACTTAGAAAGAACCTGTGCTTATTTCATGGAATTTTATTGTATTTTTAAAATATAATTTATTATCAAGTTGGCTAAGATACAGAGTATACAGTGTGCTCTTGGTTTTGGGGGTAGATTCCTGTGATTCATCACTTAAATACAACACCTGGTGCTCATCCCAACAAGTGCCCTCCTCAATGCCCATCACCCATTTTCCCCTCTCCCCCGTCCCCCCCCCCCCCACTAACCCTCAGTTTGTTCTCTGTATTTAAGAGTCTTTTATGGTTTACCTCCCTCCCTCCCGGTTTGTAACTATTTTTTCCCCTTCCCTTCCCCCATGGTCTTCTGTTAAGTTTCTCAAGTTCCACATATGAGTGAAAACATAGATCTGTCTTTCTCTGACTGACTTATTTCACTTAGCATAATACCCTCCGGTTCCATCCATGTTGCTGCAAATGGCAGAATTTCATTCTTTCTCATTGCCGAGTAGTTGGAATTTTATTTTAAATTCATTTGTTAACTTGTTTACTCTCCATTTTACCCATTAGAATATAGGCTCTATGAACACAGGGATTTTGTGGTAGCTGTGAACCTTCCATAGTGTTGGACAACTAGTTAACACATAGTAAATATTGAATTAAAGAATGGATGATGGCAGATGTCCTTTTTTGAGTGTTGTGGGGGGGGGGATGTGGGGATAAAACTGGGTTAAACCAAACTGTATAGGTGGGACTCCTTGGAGAAATTAAAATTCCTTTTGAATTTCCATGATGGAGCTATGGTAAGAATTATAACCTAAACAGAATCTTTTCTTATGGGAGCATCTCAAAGGGCTGATGTTTTGTATGACACACTTACACACTTTTAAAATTATAAATCAGCTTAATATTTCATCAAAAATGACCAACACTTTTCTCATGGAGAATTAAGAATCATAAATCCACTTAGAGGTTTCTCGCACTGTCTACGTATTTTTCCCTTAAAAGTTGGAAAGCCTGTTACTACCACAGTCCACACACTACCACAGATACTGGGGCACCCGTTGAAAGGTAAGTTTGCTCTTTTGAAATAGATCATCTTCACAAGGTTTCATTTGTGTGTTTGTTTGTTTTAAATTTAGTGATTAATCTCACCTTTAATTTAGCAAACAGGACCAAAGTGCCAAATCATAGCCCTCCAGTTTGAGCCCTTGCAATTGTTTCTTTAGCCAGCCAATGGTACAGTCAACCCTGTGCCTCAACTGGCAAGTTTCTTTTTTTTTTTTTTAATTTTTTTTTTCAACGTTTATTTATTTTTGGGACAGAGAGAGACAGAGCATGAACGGGGGAGGGGCAGAGAGAGAGGGAGACACAGAATCGGAAACAGGCTCCAGGCTCTGAGCCATCAGCCCAGAGCCCGACGCGGGGCTCGAACTCACGGACCGCAAGATCGTGACCTGGCTGAAGTCGGACGCTTAACCGACTGCGCCACCCAGGCGCCCCATCAACTGGCAAGTTTCAATCATTTCTCATCTTTAAAAAGTTAAAGAATGGTTTATCTTGTCTTGAATAGATGCAAAGAATAGTATGGGTTACATTTCATCACAGAGTTTAAATAGTGTCATCCATTAGTGGGTTTCATCCAATTTATCCTTTTAAAAAGATCAACAGAGAATTTGTGATGCCTTTAGCAGACTAAACAAATAGCATCAAATTTTATTTATCATTAAAATATTGTGACTATTTCCCTTCATATTAACTTTGTAAATCTGAAATTCAGTTTGAGTTGCCTTATCTTAAAAATAAATACATATTACCTCCTTTTAGCAAAGGAGGTCTGCAGTCTCCAGAGTTTGCATACCTAAACTGATAATGCCTAACTGGAACTGACCATGCAAAGGCTGGGTCATTATATATCTCTCTATATCTATCGATCAATTGATCAATCAACTGATTAAATAGATTTGTTTTTTGAAATCTGACTAAAAATATTTATTACCGCTTGTATTGTCATTCTAAAGGGAGATAGAGAGTGTACTAATGGAAAAGGAGAGAGTGGGAAAAACTGGGAACAAATCAGAGGAGAGAAGTAGTAAGAGTCAAATAGGAAATTTTAAATTTGGGGGAAAAAATGCTTCAACATCTTTGGCTTTGAAAATGCTAGAATTTTGGGTACCTGGGTGACTCAGTCGGTTGGGCATCCGACTTCGGTTCAGGTCATGATCTCACAGTTTGTGGGTTTGAGCCCCACGTCGGGCTCTGTGCTGGCAGCTCAGAACCTGCTTCAGATTCTGTCCCTTCTTTCTCTGCCCCTCCCTTGCTTGAGCTCTGTCTCTGTCTCTCTCTTTCTCTCTCTCTCAAAAATAAATAAACATTAAAAAAATTTTTCAATGCTAGTTTTCAGTTTAGTGATATTTATGGCATTTGTGCCACAATAACATTGCTTTTCCAGCATGTAAACTTATGTTAATTGCCAATTTTTAAAGTGGGATTTCAACTCCACCTTATTTTTCAGTAAACATTAACCAATAAAATACTTACTTGAAATCCACTTAAGATGACAATGAACACATTCAAAATTACTTTTCATGTTAGTAGACTGAACCACTTAAATAATTTAATTAATGAATAGTACCATAACATTCAGAAGCATACAAAATTTTACCAGGAGACAGAAATCCTCTGAAAAATACTATTGCATTATCATTGTGAAGTGGCAAGTCAAATCAGATTTAACTTTTTCCAGTTTAAAAAAGGAAAGGAGGAATTATTAGTGGCAACAGTAGTAGTAATAAACCCAAAAACAAACAAACAAACAAACAAATCATTGAAGAAACTGGTCTCCAGAATTACCAACATGAAAGTTTTCAGGCCTAATAATACAGGCACATATGTACAAGCTTCCAAATAATTGATAATTCCTAGATTCTATAAATGCTCCAGCACATGAGAAAAGT
This sequence comes from Prionailurus viverrinus, assembly GCF_022837055.1. NCBI lineage: Eukaryota > Metazoa > Chordata > Mammalia > Carnivora > Felidae > Prionailurus > Prionailurus viverrinus. The sequence continues at coordinate 23,604,172 of NC_062569.1, forward strand.
GGAAAGTTTCCAAAATCACTTGCAAGCATAGCAAAATTCTGTCACTAAAACTCCAGAGATATCTAACACTAAGATAATCGTCTCAACTTTACTAGTGAAAATACTACAACCATGCCCCAAATTTTAAAAAAAGCACCTAAAACATTAACAACTATTCACTAAAAGAATAATATTCCATAGAAGAATGAAGTTTATTTCAGTAGTACAAAGATAATTCAATAAGAGGAATTTTGTTAATGTGATCCGTAATGACAATAGACCAATGAGAAAAAAATATTCCTCAAATGCCGAAAGATACGACTGACCAAATTTACAGGTTCCTGGTAAAAGATACACCCTAACCATAAAAGAAAAAGATCTGTCAAAAAATAAAGGTTAAATGTACTTAAGTATATAAAACTAGACCTTAAGAAAAAAATGGTAGACTAAATGTGAATGTAGATAAAATCTAAAGCAAAACCTGACTACCTTCTCAAGATATGAGATACATATAAAAAGAAGTAAAACAGAAAGGCTGAAAATAAAGGGATGCCCAAATAAGTTGAGCTTCAAGTTGACCACCTGTGAGGAAAAATTCAAAATTCAAATTCAAAGGCCTTATGTACTCATAAGGCTGGAATACAAGGCTGGTACAGCAGTTCTATTGGTTTGTCAAGGACACAGGTTCCTTCCACCTGGTACTTGTCAGTATGATTTGAGATGGCTGTTGGAGCCCAGTCATTACATTCACATTCCAGAAGCAGAAAGAACAAAAGGGAAGGAGTGGCAAGTCTCCTCTCTTTAAGAACAAATCGGGGAAACCATACATACTGCTTACGCTTACATGACTTACATGCCATTAGTCAACCACACACATTGCTTACACTTATGTTACTTATATACCATTAGCCAAAACTTAGTCACTTGGCCACAATTAGTTCTTTTCATGAAGAAGTGAAATCTATCCCCTCCTTTGAATCTAGGTTGGCCTTGTGACTTATTTTGGCTAACGGGATGCTGCTGACATATCATTATGTGATTTCTGAGACATCTTCTTAACATGCCTATAACTTCTGTTTTTGCCCTCTTGGAATCCTGTGACTGTCTTGTGCCGGAGAATTCCAGTCTATCGACACAGGAGGATAAGAGAGCGGGTAGAGCACTGAGGCTCTCCAACACAACTGCCAGACATGTGAGCAAGGCCATCTTGGATCTGCCAACCCTCCAGCTGATGCAGCCCAATAGATAAGCCCAGACAAAAGTAGCAGCGGAGCTAGTGAGCCAATCCACAGAACGAGAAATAACAAATAATAATTTTTTAGGGCACTAGGTTGGGGGTGGATGGCTGCACAGCAATAGATAACTGAAAGAATTGCTTAACCTCCAGAAAAACCAGGTGGATAGGGGACAAAGGTAACACATAGTTTTACTTCTCATTTCAAGACTTTTTGACTTTTATTTATTTATTTATTTATTATTATTTTTTTTAATTTTTGTTTTTAAATGTTTATTTATTTTTGAGACAGAGAGAGACAAAGCATGAACGGGGGAGGGTCAGAGAGAGAGGGAGACACAGAATCTGAAACAGGCTCCAGGCTCTGAGCTGTCAGCACAGAGCCGGATGTGGGGCTCGAACTCACGGACCGCGAGATCATGACCTGGGCCGAAGTCGGCCGCTTAACTGACTGAGCCACCCAGGTGCCCCACTTTTTGACTTTTAAACCACTTTTATGTATTACCTTTTACAAAATAGCTTTTATTTTATTTTTTTAATTGTTTTATTTTATGAATGTTTTTTATTGAGGTATCCTTAGCATAAAATATATTAGTTTCAGATGTACAACATAGTGATCTGACATTTATATACATTGTGAAATGATCACCACAGTGCAGTTAGCATCTGTCACGATACTAAGTTAATACAATGTTGTTAACTACATTCCCATGCTGTACATTACATCAATAACCTTTATGTTAAATGAAAAAATGAATAAATTTTAATTTTGCAAAGGAACAAAAAGGAGATGCAATTGCTCCCCTATGGAATTTAAAACATTATCTATCCCTTGTGCTAGTGACAGTGTGGAAACATGTTCCTCAGGAAGATCTGATGGAATGAAATTTGGATCAAATTTCTTTGAAGAGGGCATGTTTTTTATCCAGCAATTCTTTTTTAAGAAATTTATCTTAAAGAAATGACCTAAGCTCTGAGTAAGCATTTTTACCCATATGTGATCATCACATGTTGATATCAGCTAAAAATAAAAATTTTTGGATATCAATATTCGAAAATTATAAATTGGTTCCCTGATTGTTACTTCCATAGTGGAATACGATACAGCATTCTAAATCATATCATGTAAACTTGTTTATTCATGTAAGAAAATAAGTATGATATATTATTAAATTTTAAAACCTAATAGACTATGTACCATATAGCTACTCCACACAATTCCAGGGGCCACAGACTGCTGATTTTATATGCAATGTAAAACATTTTGCTAGGAAAAATACCTGATGGATGTAGAAAGAGGGAAAATCCCCGGACATTTGAATTATGATTGACTTTAATTTCCTTGGATTTTTATGGGATTTTCAGAAAACAAATAACCAGTGCCTTCTAGACTTTCGCAGATTTTGGCTTCTAGAGTGAATTATTCTGTAATAAGAAATAGGTATATATTATAAGTAGTAATAAAATATTTAATCCTACATGTAAACTGTGCCATCATAATGAAAATTATGTGATTGAATTTAATTAGATGGGTAAATAATTTTCTTCAACAACCTTTAAAAATTACATATGACACAAGATATGACATATAACTGAAATTTTAACTTTTTTAACCAGATAATTAGGCATCCTGGAAGACTTACCAACACACACACACATCCATGGCTTAGTGCATGGTTGTGTATTCATATCTATATCCATACATTTATACTATACACACACACTAAGCATATGTTGAAATTTTGATTTATGAAGAATTTATAAGATAATTTTGTTACTAAAGTCATTATTGAATCATAGTTCTTAGGCTTAAGCCATATGTTAGTTACTATAAGTCAAGAACAGGGGAAGAAATCCTTGGCAAGAAGAGTCAGAGTTTTAGAGTTAGAGTTAGTTAGAGTTAGAGTTAGAGTTAGAGTTGTTAGAAGATTTTCTAAAATCAATTAACAACTACTTAATATCCATTCTCTCCCTTTTTAAACTAACAGAATTTCAGGTCTGTTCAGATATGGGGCAGCCTTCTGCTTCAGGAAAGGATGGACCCAGGCCCAGTCCCATCTCCAAGAGGTGAGCACTGATTGATCTAAGACAATCATGGTAATGTTATTCCTGTTACCAGTTACTGGCTTAAGGATGAACACTTGACAAAAATTATAGCCAGAGAGATATGAGTGAAGTCTACTAAGGGAGCTTCTGAAAAAGGTTGTCTTGTTCTTAAAGATGGACCCAGGGAAGGGGCATGCTGCTTTCCCCTCTTCTAGCCTTTGACATGCCTATCATGGCATTAACCATCTTGTAACCACATGAGGCGTAGCTAATAGTTTGAGAATGAAGGTATGGAAAGATGGAAGGAAGCTAGGTCCTTGATGAGACTACCGAGCCAAAGTATTATCTAGCCTGGAACTTTCCTACCTCTAGATTTCTTACTAATTGAAAGAATATTTTTTTTTCTTACTGTTTAGTCACTTTGGGTTGGATCTTCTTGTTACATGTAGCTGAGGGCAGTCTAATACAGACTCTCAGAACAACTATCCCTCACTTGACAGCTTCAACTTTTCCCAAAGTCACATTCACATGTGAAGGCATTTAAATAAAACAATACCTTTATTAACTTTAATGGTGGAATATTATGCAATCTAAGGTATCCAACTAATTTCACAGATAGAAAAAATGTATCAAACAATGAAAAAAATCATATAAGTAGTAAATGAGAATAAATAAATATAGTTTGTACACAAAATGTAAGATAATTAAGATTTATTGTACTCATCAAAGATGGTGATTAGTGGCATTGTTGGAAAAGAAATGAAATGGTGTTGCAGGCAGAGTCTCTTTCTAGGGAATGAGATTCTGAAACAGAGATTAGAGAGATTAGCACTCCAGAAGTTTAAGGACAAATGCCAGGATCAATACATTGTGGAAGAGAAGGAAAAAAAGTAAATCAGGCAGAGTGATCTCAAGTTCTTCGGCCGACTCCATTGGGAGTTCTGGAGTTGGGAATGGACCTTCCAAATTGCCTTCAATTTGAATGCAAGGGCTTGGATTTTACACCCTCGCTTTGACCAGTCATTGGGTTGAGGCTTCTCCTGGGAATGTGGCAATACATCGGTCAAGGTAATTCTCTTCAAATTAGGGCAATTCCCAGAGAAGATTTCAAGTCGAGGACTGTCAAGTAATAATCCTTCAGTACTAGAGGGAAACCAGGCTATGTATTGTAGCATCCACCACGGAGCAGTGCCTTTTTTGGAAGGTGGTGTGGAAAGTCATGAGAATCATTTTCATGCACACACTCAATACCTGAATCACAAAGCTTTGTCTTGATAATGTTTTTCCTTTGAAAATTTGACCCCAAGAGGGTGAAGCTGAGCTTTGACACACATGAAAATAGCATCGTAGAAAATGCTGTATCTTCCTCCCTTTCACTTGGTTTGTATATATAATGCAAAACTTAGGGGTTCATCCAAATATGGCATGAAATTAAGATTTGTTCCACATGTTATTCTTTGACTAGAAACTTGTGTTGAGTGAATTAGTATGGCTTTGCCTGAAACAGTAATGTCAAAACATCACTTCTAATAGCATGTTTATCTAGTGGGTTTGGGGGTTAAAAGTTGTTACACACAAAAAAAATAGTTGTTTGAGAAATAGTATCTTTTCTTGTAGTGAAAAGTCATTAACTGGACAATTGTTATGTGCAGTAAGTTTGTAATATATCTTAACCACACATCCACAAAATACACTTTCCAATATTAAGATAATTAAATTTTGTTAAATTTTCTATAGCTGTCCATATATCATCATTTTCCTCCATGCTGATGGTGTTAAAAGTACAGAGTGGAGCACTCCCTTGGAAATGGTCACTTTTTTGACCATCTAAAAAGTTGCCATTTTATGGGATTTTTAAGCAACAAAGATATATTCAAATATAACGTAATTAGATTTAATCTGTGACAAATCCAGTATCGTTAGATTACCTTATCTTGATACTGAACATTGTAACCGCCCCCCCCCCAAATTATCCAAAAAGAGAACCGTGCAAAGCCAACAGAAGGATGGAATTTTTAAAAGTCACCCATCTAACCAGATTCTCTGCTATAATAGACTCTAGTGCTGGGTGACCCACGAGCTACACCCAACATGCTTCCCAGAACCTGCTGGTGTTCCCCTCCCCTTGACATAGAGCAGATCTAACTATCTTGTGGAAGACTCTTGGCTGATTGAGCCAAGAGTATGAAGAACAGAGTCTAGATACCAGGATTATGAAGAGAGAACGTTGGAAAGAGAGTTTAAATGACAGCCCTGTACCCCAAAGGTCCTGCCTCCCCTTCACAAGATTTAGTCCAACTCATCATGGAAGCAGCCTTCAGCAGCTAATCGGTCCTGCGGTGCTTCTGAGCTGTGACCTAAAAAAGGGGGTGATGTAAAAACCAAATAAAGTGACATAAAGAAATTCCCGCCCTGGTCCTAGGGTTGTCTGGCGAGCATTTCCATACTGTACGTACACAAACAGCTCTTCTTGGGTGGCGGTTTAATGTTGCTCTACCTTCGCTTGCAATTACACTGAATGCAGCCGCAACAAATCTTCGTAATGCCAATCTCATCTTTCCACCTCATTGACAGCTCAGGAAATGCATCTGAAATTCATAGTAGCCTCATAGCCTATGGCAAGAGAAATCCATGCTGCTAAAATTTTATTTTAGAATTCAAGCTGGTTTTCCTCAGTTTAGGATGCTCCATTTTTTAATCTTTTGCTGCCTACCACACTGTATCAAAATAACCAGCCAATATTGTTCAACTGTCAGGGGCCTCAGCTGCCTCTGAATTTTATCAGTACAAATAAATACTGGAACATGTTAAAAATAATCCCAATAGATAGGAGCTCCTATTAATAGAATTAAATGCAGGAAAAAAACGTGCATGAACTTTGACTTGACTCCCCACCCGCCTTTCTTTACTGACTTAAAAAAAAAAAAAAAGGTTGAATAGATATTCAGACTGATTTAATGTTTAGGCTGATAGGGATGCTAGGCTGGGTCCCAAATTTGTGCAATGTTCAAAGGGAGAGAGATTTTAAAATCCCAGAAAAAGAGATATTTCCAAATTAATGGCATTGCCCGAATGCCTTGGCTCCCTGCACCCCACCAGGAAGGTTTATTATTTTCTGGTAAAATGTTGCTCGGATGGGGAGTGGTAGTCAGCGATGCGTCAGAGCTGCTCTTTGAACACATTAAAAAGCTGAATGCACAACAAAGAACAGATGTTCCAGCATGCCTTATTTATGCACCCATCAGCAATCTTCCAGTGACCACAAAACACAGCCTTTTTTTCCCTCCTCCTCTCCAGAATATTATTTTCTGATAAACTCACCCTCTTTATTAGTTTATTTATTTTTGACCCCAGTTGAACTCCTGGGTAATTGTCTATGTGTGTGCACAAGTGTGCATGTGTGCGTGTGCGTGCGCGTGTGTGTTATTTGAAAGTCTGTCTCCATCAAAGCTGAATTCTATTGAACTGTGGAACAGGTGTGGATTCTGCAATTAGATCACATTTCAGAGAGAGAGACACTGAGGGTAATAATGGCGGTGAATTCTTCACAGTCGAATGCAGCGCCATAGCGACCAGCAACAATGAAGGAGAAGAGGTATCAGTATTGGGGTGATTATTTTTAGTTTATGGGATCATCTGATTGAATGCGGCCATAAGGCACTGGGAACGTGTGTTTGGGGCTCACCAGCTGTAAGGCAAACTTGTTTTACTGGCACTTATCTGAAATGCCTCACTCACCCACCCTCTCTGCTTACAATTGGAATGGAAGTGGCGATTAGGAAGTGAGATATAATGCAGATTAAATGTTATGATGGACCAAGATCCTGTTGGGTTATTAAAACCCATTTGCTTTCACTGGTTTTAAAGGCATAGCACCTTTATTTAAACCTTCAGCTCTAGATCTCTGAGCTTTAAAGGGTGGGAGGCAGAGGAGTGAGGTGGGGGAGGTTAGGTGAAGAAAAATAATTTGGAATCCAAAGAGAAGCAAGAATATTTCCTCTTCCTACACAAGAAAGCTGCATTTTCAGTGAGTGAATCTAATCTGTGACCTCAATTTGAGCTTCAGAAAACACAATACATTACTATAGAAAATACTCACCCCCCCCCCCAACAAATTGATTTAATAAACTAAAAATAAATAGTGCAAGCAATTCTCACAACATTTGGTCAATTTTGGAACTTCGGATCATAGGTGGTATTTCCTTAGTATACATTCCGTATTTTCTGAAAGTGGTAAATATTTGGTACCAAACTCAGTGGTGTAAAATCAGCCCTTGGGAGAGTTCCAGCTGTTCCCTGAGGCTTCTCCGAACGGTGCTGTGGGCTGGCTGGCAGCAGCTGCTATCCCTGAAAGAATAAAGGAAGCCAGACAACAGAAGGGAGGGGTTTGCACAAAATGAAGTCACGAGCATCCTATGGCCACATCAGGAATCAGAGCTCAGAAGAAAGAGATGTGGGTAGCTTGATGGGGTACAGAGTCTCCTCTCCTATGGGCCTGGGAACTTAGCATAAGAACCTTCGATCTTTGTCCAGTGGTCTTGAACACTGGACGGCCAAGGTCAGAGACCAGTGTCATAGGATGCTGGATCACAGCCAACATATTGCCAAGGGCAGAATTCTTTTTCTGGCACCAAAATGAGCTCTTCGAATGAAACACCTGAGGGATGGAAATGGTTCTATTGTGCACAATACTACCTCACATTGAGAAATCTGTTACCAGGAAAGGAATTTTCTGTTTTATATAGGTGGCCTAATTAAGATTATTAGCAGAAAACCACATTTTCTGACTAAGAAACAGGAAAGCAAGAGTGGCAGCAGATATGTATACCAATTTTTTAACTCCCCCCCCCCAAAAACAAAACAAAAATGTGATTTTTCGGTTACTATCCAGTTCATTAATTCTCCAGCCACCAAGTTGTATCCGACATGTGTTATTTCTCTCTATATTCAGCAAAATAGTTCCTATGTTATTAATCTCCTGAATTGAGTTACATGGCTTGACGATGGGTAAATTGCACCCCTTGCTGGTCTAGTTTTCTGTGAAATGAGGGGCAAAATTAAGGACATAGTTTACGAATGTTAGCGGTAGAAACTTTTTAAAAGACATTTTAGCTAAGGATTGGAAATGCTATATTCAAGAGTGGGGGTGGGCCTCACACTCAGCTCTCAGCCATCTTTCTGGGGCTTGAGCTGCCTTTACTAACATTTAAGGCTACTCAGGTACACTAGGTATACATGTGTGAATGTCCCTTCCAACAGAGAGTGTGATTGAGTATCTGGGTCTTTCCCAAAGTATCCTAGATGGTGAGGGAGTAGGTTAGGGCGAGCAGCTGCTATGCCAACAATCCCACGCAGCGACACTTCAGGTGGTGGTATTTTCTACAAGCACCAGGTGATGGTCTCAGCTATCAATTGAAGTCTGAGGTCTACGTCTCCACCGAGGTCAGGTACCCAACTTGACAGCCCATCTTCACTATAGGGTTTGAAGACACTGCCAGTCCCAGTCGTCCTGAAGACAGATTTGTGTTTCATTTCTGTTTCTCTAACTCAAAATGGAACGGAAGTTTTCAGTGAGGTCTGATCTAGTTGTCTTATCCATCACTTATCAGTCATTTTAACAACCATACTGAGAGCCTAAAGATTAGGTGGGATTTTTGTATTGTGTTAATTTTACAATTTTTCTCACCCAAGTTGCAGACAACTCCACTTCCATTCTGGGTCTTGTCTGACCATATGGAGTGTTTATCTTTACGTATCTGAATATACTTTCTTAGCTTCCTTTTGTTTTGCAAATGACCTTTTAAAAACACCAGAATGAAGCTTAGACAAATCTTTCCCATACCGGCTCTGTAACATTGTCCTTCTTTGCTGAAGCAATGGGAGACAAATGGCGGTATTACTTATTGTTATTGACACGGTGACGCCTCCTTTGCAGATGTTACAATGTCAATGTTATGCAGCAAATTTTAACATGTAGTTTTAACATGCATTGATACACCTTGCCATTTAGTCATCTGAGTGAACACTGACAAGAGGCATGGCAGCCCTATGTTGGCAGAATGTAGGAGATACAGTGTGCAAGCTGTGAAAATGAAGAAGTCAGACCATAGAATTCTGATTGAAGGCTTGACATCGCGGGACCAAGTGATCCAAACAAGATGTAAATCATAGCCTCTGAAACAGAAGAATTCATTAGCTCTCTGGTATTCAGTGTAGCAACAAATCAGTCATGGAATTAGCTTGGAATCATCTATTCTTTGCCCAGTAAAGAAAATTGGATTTATAAGAAAGCAAGTGGTTTGAAAAGGAGAGAGGTCTTTAAAAAAATTGTTTTTCTTCTGAATTTTACGAAGCCTACCCACTCTTCCAAAAGACCAGGCATAATGATAAAATAACATCCACATTATGCTTCCAATGCCAACTGGATGCATAACACAGTAAACGGTTGGTTATAGGCAAATAATTTTCAAATGGATCAAAACTGGACATTTTTGAATATTGCTCTTGCCACTACACCTCCCTTCCTTCAAGCCTGGGAAAGAACTTAATTTTCAACACATTTTACAGTAGGCTTAAACAATAAATCCAACTTAAATATGAGGTATTGATTAAATACGAGGTATTGATTAAATACAAGGTATTGAGTAAATACAAAGTATCAATGGCATGTAATTAAGCTCTGACTCCAAATTCTTAAATTTTAAGCCATTTCCTTCATACACATCGAGATGAAATCAACAAAACAAGTAGCCAAGACATTTGGTCAAAAGGTAAATTTATTTTCTCTGGATGGTCGTCTATTTAATAAATTATGTTGGTGACCCTCATGGCAGAATGCTGACCCCATGGGTCATGCATTCTGACAACCATCACTCCAACTCTTATTTCCCATCACTGAGTATATAGTTGCTAAAGAGCTATTTTTCTCTTAAAATATATGTAGAGGAAAAATGAGAAATTTCTATATTAATGACATGATAATGACATTGTGAAAATAAAATGATGATGACATATCTACTGTGGGAATAATATGCCCTCAGGCTAACAAAAGAAGCTTACCTGTTTAACTTATTAGAGTATTTTATAAACATATTTGAAATGAGCAACTCAGTTTATCCTGAAATAAAACAATGCTATATTTTCTTTTATGTACATGAAAAAAGAAGATGATAATTGCCCACCTACAACCCACCTAAGAAACCGATGGAAATACATTTACAATAAAATCAGAACAATATCATTTCCAGTACCTGTGTGATACTCATTCTGGTGAGTCATCCCCAAAGACTTTTTAAAAGAAAATAGAGTTCTAATTCTATGTTTGCCATTAATTTGTTACAGAGTTGGGTAACCACTTGGTTCCTCAGTTCCCTTCCATCAAAAAGAGTCAAGAGCAATTATTTGAGTGGAGTGTAAAGTGGATAGGTGTGAGTTAAAGAACTTTGGAATTACAGAGATAAAAGGTTTTCCCTCATGGAATGCCGTTATTATTAATATTATTGCCATCATCATTATTTATGCTCCCAGCACACGTATTGTGAAAATGTGTTATTCACGAAACTGCTATGCCCTCACCATGTCATTTGCAAAATCACCATGTTCTTCTCACAGAAATGTCACTGAAATGTCATTTTTACAATAGCTGCATTATGAATCTGCTATAACTTGAATTGCTTTACAATGAAAATGCAATTTCTTGGCAATTAAAATTATTCCACCCACCCCAGTCAAATAATAGAAAATCGCCTCCCTGTCCAATGTTGCTTATAGTGCACTGCAGAATGTTGCAAATTGAGCAGAGTATGGCTTCTTACATGCCTAGGAAGTTCTATGGTCTTAGCCACACCAGTGGTTGCATTGTACCACATGCAATTATCCACTAAACCTGATCTAAACTAGCGCAGCATATTACTAAAACTCTTACATGATCGGAGAACTGCATTTACTCAGATAGTTTTTGAGTTTTCCCAGGACTCTAACCACATATAAGGTTATAGGCATAATAACTCTAGATCAAGGTACATGAGAAACTAATGTCAGTTTTCATTAAAGAGAAATTCTTTTTATAAATGCAACTCATTATCATTAGGTATATTTAAATCTCCTTCTTGCATTAAGTAAAAGTTTTCCTCTTAACAACTGCCTCTCGGAAACTGTTGACTTGACATATATTAGTATCATTATTAATAAGTATGTATGTACAAAGCATAATACAAGTCACCAGCAAGCTGTTCACAGAATTAAATTATTAATGGATATAAGGTCATGTTTGAAGATATTTTGGAAGGTTTGTTTACTAATTCACTTGTTTTCAAGTGAAATCTTACCTAGAAGCCCAAAATGCAACAGTCTAAAATGTAGGACAATGGAGATTGTTCAAGATGAGAGTCTGTGCCCAGTCCCTTAGAAATGAGTAGAAATATGCATACTTACAAATATTCCTAACTAGACTGAAAAATAAATAGCGGGGGCCATAGGAGGTGAGAAATAAGCCCACTGACCCAGTCAAAGGAGGGATGCAGAGACTCAGAGCAGGGTGAAGTGAGGCTTTAATCAACGTTCTCGCAAGAGTGGGTGTCTGATGGATAAGCACATTCAAAGCAGTTACAGGAGACAATTGATCTCCTCTAATATAAGTCCCTCCCCGACTCCTCATTGGCTGAGTACTACAGAGCTTACAGCCTTACCCAGAGTCACCCATGTCCATGTAAGGCAAAAAGTAGTCTGAATGGAACAAATGTACATTTCTTGAGGTGAGGCAGATTGCCAGACTCTCCTTTGTCCTTTGGCGTATGCTCATTGCAAAGCCCACGAAAATATGCCTGTGAAATGAGAGGGGAAGAAGAACCAGGAAGTGAAGTATCTAAGGGTTTGGGACTCCACTGTTTGGGGGGGGTGGGGATTGTACATATTTACAACAGATTGTAAACCTATTGTTAACTAGACAGCACAGCTTTTATTTGGTATTTCTGAAAATGAATCATCTCACTTCTCACAGGATAAATATAAGTGTAAGTAGACAGACAATGTATTTGAGGCAGAATGGCATTTTGGCTTCTCTCTGACCCTTGCTTAAGCTAGAGAGTATGTGTGGATGTCATTCACCTTCAGACTAAAGCAGATGGTGTGGGTGTTTGTGCCAAAGATACAGAACAATGCTTCAAATAACCAAAGAATCAGGAGAAGTGGAGAAGTTTCCACACATGAAAGATAAGGTATAGTTGTATCCCATCTAGCCATCTAGAAGCACATCCAACCCATACCTGAAGACCATAGAATGTGTGCTTTTATTTCAAGGCCAGGATCTTTACAAAAGCAAAATGTATCTTTAAATACAAATATGATCAAGCAATCAAAAATTCACAAACATTTAAGGGCATCCAACATCATAGAAGACTGAATGAACAGAAGAATTAACTCTTGAGGAAATAAAGCTAACAAAGTAAGCACACACACACACACAAGTTCTAAAATAAATATGTTGAATATCCTTGGAGAGATTCAAAAAAAAGCTACAAACACAAAAAATAAGCAACTCTAAAAACTAAAAATGTTAAGATCAAAATTAAAATATCAGTATATGAATTGAGTAGCAGTGTTAATACAAATGAAAAACAAATTACTGAGTAGTAAGAATAGAACTAGAGAAAGTATTGTGACATCTGATTAAATGGCTCACTGAATGCCAAGTAGGATAAATAAGAATAATTTTTAGAAATACCTAAAAAAAACAAGAGGAAAACTTTAGAATATAAGAATAAAGCTTCTAGAGGGGATTTGGGAAGCTAAAAATAGAAATAAAATCAGAGTCTAAGTTCTCATTGGCAAAAACAGATGTTAGAAGAGGATCAGATTAAAGTAATAAAAGAAATTTTCTGCGTACTTAAATTCTGTATCTTGCAAAACTAGCATTCAGTAACTATCATCTACAGACAACCTCAGGAAAAAAACGTATCTTAACGAAATGAAAAATGGGTCCAAAAGGAGTAAGATATCAGCAGAAGAAAGGGTAATGGGCAAAAAAACCCAATCATATTCCTACTTAAAAGGTGTTTTAATATACACGGAAAAGATAATTTTTTAACAATCTGGAACTAAAGTCCCAAATGATCTTAACACGGGAGGGTTGTAATAAGAAATTTGAATTTATTTATGATATTTGTCCCACCACTCCCCCTTTCCCTTCTGCTCCACAACTGGGCAAACTGATAAGAAAGCTCAGATTATCTCTCCTTTGGGTTTGGCAGGAAATTTAAACCAAACAATCTATTGCAATATGCAAGAACCCTTATTTAAAATCCAACCCCTAGCCACAGAGATGGGAATAAATACAATTAGGGAAAATATGTAGATTTTGGTTAGCTCTGGAGATTAATTTTTAAAATCAGCACATTTAGGGATGCCTGGGTGGCTCGGTCAGTTAAGTGTCTGATTCTTGATTTTGGCTCAGGTCATGATTTCATGGTTTGTGCGTTTGAGCCCCACATCGGGCTCTGTGCTGATGGCCCCTGATGGCTGCTTGGGATTCTGTTTCCTTTCTCTCTGACCCCTCCCCCACCTCTCTCAAAAATAAATAAATAAACATTCAAAAAATATTTTTAAAAAATCAACATTTATTTTTTTATTTATTTTGTCAACGTTTATTTATTTTTGGGACAGCGAGAGACAGAGCATGAACGGGGGAGGGGCAGAGAGAGAGGGAGACACAGAATCGGAAACAGGCTCCAGGCTCTGAGCCATCAGCCCAGAGCCTGACGCGGGGCTCGAACTCACGGACCGCGAGATCGTGACCTGGCTGAAGTCAGACGCTTAACCGACTGCGCCACCCAGGCGCCCCTAAAAAATCAACATTGAAAAGTAAGTCCTAGAAACTAGAATATATACATTCAAACCAATTAGAGAAAAAAAGAAATAAAAGGAAAATTTTAATTCAAAAAGGTAAGAAATAAAAACGAAACAGCAAGAAAGACTTTTGTAGAAGATTTTTCAAGAACAAGACCATAATGCAATAAATGTTTTAAAACCTCTTTATTCAATAAATGAATCAAAACTTCTATTAACAAATAGTGGCTCTTAGTTTTGAGTAAAAAAAGGAAATCCATCTCTCTGCTGACAAGCACGGACAAGCCCAAATTATTTTTTAAATGGTTAAAGATAAGTAATAGAAATAGATATGCCATGACAAATACTAGGAAGAAGTCAATGTGGCAATATAAATATTGTTATTGTTATTATTACTATTCGTAATGTTTATTTTATTTTTGAGAGAGAGAGAGAGACAGAGTGTGAGTGGAGGAGGGGCAGAGAAAGAGGGAGACAGAATCCGAAGCAGGCTCCAGGCTCTGCGCTGTTAACACAGAGCCTGATGCAAGGCTTGAACCCACAGACCACGAGATCATGACCTGAGCTGGTCGGACACTTAACTGACTGAGCTACCCAGGCACCCCCACAATATAAATATTAAATGAAATGCAAAGTCATTAAAGGGAATAAAGTGGATACTTTATTTGACATAGGTAAAATATTCCAAAAAACCAGTTATAAATATTTAGTAGATAACAACAAAACTTCACAATAAATTTCTAAGATAGTTTACAAAGTAGTTAAGAGCAGACTCTGGAGTCAAACTGAGTTAAAAATGCTAGACACACTGCTCAGTAAATTGAGATTTGGGGCAAATTATGTCACATACAGTCCTCACTTTTGGTACTGAAAAACGGGGGTAATAATTGTACCACTTCAGAGTTATTGTGAGGATTAAATGAGTTAAAATATATAAGTAGATAGATAAATGCATAAAGATAGTTACAATGTTGCATTAAATTGTTATCAGAGATTACCCATTGAGAATGAAGTAGGAAGGGGTGAAGAGCAGGGATACTTAACTTTTCTTACTTTACACTCATTTATGATTTTAATTTTAAAAGCCTTTATTTTAAAAGTGTGTAGAAAATAGTATATACATAAATTGGGGGGGGGGAATCCAACGTTCCATGTATATATTTTTTAACTTCCTCTTGCTTCTCTTCATTCCCTGATGGGGAGGTCCGCCAGCGCTGCATCAATGAAAGAGAATTTGATTCTTCTAGTGAATACATTCTCCTAATTCCATCTTTCTAGTGAGTACACCCTCTCATTAAATGATAATATCTGAAGAACATTTGGTCCTATCCTTATCAATGTAGCTTGGGCAAAGAGTTTTCTATTCGTTTTTGTTTGTTTGTTATTGTTGTTTTAACCCGGTACAATATATAATAAAGAAAAAGGTACTTGTCTTTCTGTGTGGATACTCTGGCTAAAAGCCCTCCTTCCCTATGTCCTTTTACCGGTGGTATTTTGTAGTAATGGTCTCTAGATGTTGAGGAAAGAGGGAAGTGAAATCAGTTATTTTATGTGAAATAAAGAAAAATCAATTTGACATGATTCAAATGAATCTAATTCAAACAGATTTCTTTAGAAGTAGGTAATATCTGTGGAATGAGAGCAGAACTGGATGTGGAAGAAATTTCACTAAAACACTGAAAATCTAAAAGAAATTTCTCATATTTGTGGATGTAAGAGGACAGGGATTTAAGATTTCCATGGAAGCGAAAATAACTGATCCAAAATCAATAGAGGACGGTTATCCAACAACCAAAGTTTTGGAGAATTTAAAGGCAGAAACAGAAAGAACTGTATGGGCTCCAAAATTTTTATAAAGGAAGGTTTAAGATATTTAGAGATGGCAATCTTGTTGAAAGGGGAGGCCAAGAGATTTATCTTGAAGCTGTGTTTTCAGAGTAGGCACATGGTTTTTAATGAGATTTATGTTTATTTTTATTGGCTGAGGGAGTGGGTTTGGTGGTGGTAGTAATGGTGGTGATGTGTGTGTGTGTGTGTGTGTGTGTGTGTGTACATTTTGTAGGAGGAGGATGCGGTGGTCACTGCTCTCCTCAGCCAACCTTTGACTTTGAAAATAAGATGAAAGATAGAGTGATGATAATATGTTACTAACATACATGCATTTGATGTTATAAAATGTTTTAAATATAAACTATGTCTAGAATATAGTAAAAAGGTGAAATGAGAAAGTCAAGTTACCATACATGCTTAAATATAAGGCATTTTTTTCCTCTAAAACTTAAAAGGAATCACTCGACATTCAAATGACAACGAAGGCTCTCATGTTAGAAAGTTCTATCATTATTTAGTTTGAACAACAAAGTGCAGTTTGTGAGAGGACATCATCTTGAACAAGTATACATCCAGGGAGAAGTGTTAGTGCAAGAAACAATAGTTTCCCTGGACGTTATCTGCCAATTCCTGATGGCCTATCATCTGGGACTTAATGCGCCATGCACACCGCAGACAGAAGGCAAAACCTGTCAAGTCACGCCAGAGAGCACCATTTAAAGTCCAGACCCCTGAAGGCTGAACTAGGAAAAATCTATCCCACAGCAGGAGGCAGAGGGGATAATTGCCAGTCCTGGCTTTGGATTTTTGCTAAATAGAAAAAGAAAAAAGTCTCCCCTAAGAATTGTCAACTACAGACTATATTTATGCATGTTTGAGGACATTTCTAAAACCTCAAGCTGGAAATTTGAAGTTGTCCTTCAAATTTCACCAAGCATCAGCATGGCAAACATAAGCAAACACAAGTACTTCATGAAACACCCTTAAAAACCAGATGTCAAAAAATTCTTATGTTCTAAGGAGCATTAATTGATACACGAAAATCACAAAACATATGAAGCAAAACCACAATGAGTGGAAATAAGTAGAAACAAACAAACGAAAAAGGTATAATCAGACATCCAAAGGCCATAGATATTGGAAGTATCATTTATACAATACAAAGTAAGTTTCTTTCATATGTTTGAAAATTTTTTAAGATAATAAAAGTATGACAAAATAATAATAATTTCTCAAAAGAATAACCAAGCAGATTTTTAGAAGAACCAAATATAAATTCTTGAAGTTAAAAATGTAATAATTGAAATTAAAAACTCAGAAAACCGTTAAACAGTGGATTAGATAGAGCTGAGAGGAAAATTAATGAATTGTAGGACACTTTAGAAGATATTGTTGCAGAGACAGAGTGAAGAATAAATAAAGAGAGTATCATGAGGTCTAATTGGAGTTCTAAGGGAAGCTGATGTTGGAAATGGGGAGCGTCAGTTCTCCGAAGAATAATGGCAGAGCGTTTTCTACAATGGATGAAAGATGCCAGACTTAGATTTGAGAAGCCCATAGACTCTCTCTCTGTCTCTTTTTTTAAATGTTATTTACTTTTGAGAGAGAAAGAGAGAGAGGAAAGGGACAGAGTGTGAGCAGGGGAGAGGCAGAGAGAGAGGCGGGGGGACACAGAACTCAAAGCGAGCTCCAGGCTCTGCAGCAGAGTCAGATGCGGGGCTCAAACTCACAAACTGTGAGATCATGAAGTTGGACGCTCAACTGACTGAGCCATCCAGGCACCTGAGAAGCCCATAGACTCTTAACAGAATAAATAAAAAGAAATCTAGATTCATCCACACTGGAAGTTCAAAACACTAAAAACAAAGAAAAAGCAATAAAATCAGCCAAATAGAAGTACAATAAGTAGCATAACAGATGACTTCTCAACAGTGATAATAAAAGGCTAAAGTTATGAGAAAAATACCTTTAAAGTGTTGGGTGTGAATATACTGTTGACTCAAAATTGTATACCTAGTTAAACTGACCTTCAAAAGCAACAGTAAAAAAAGGACATTTTCAGACAAAAAAATGTGTAAATCTTAAGTGTACAATATAATGAAGTCCAACAATTGTAATTCAATCCCCTATCAAGGTATAGAACAGGCCCCTTTCCAGTCAATCCTTACTCTCCCACACCCACTCCAGCGTAACCATATTTTTATGCTTTTTCCACTGCAGACTATTTTTGCCAGCTCTAGAACTTTATACAGAAGGAATCCTACTCTTTTGCACTTTTTATGTATTCTTGTGTAAGGCTTCTTTCAGCATAATGCTTTTGAAATTCATTCATATTTTTGCATGAATTATATGTCATCCCTTTTTATATTTGAATATTGTTGAGTAGTGTTCCATTGTATGAATATTCCACTCTTTATCCATTTTCCTATTGATGGATGACTGTGCCAGTTTGGGGCTATTATGAGTAAACTGATATAAACATTCTTATGCATGTATTTTTGTGGATGCTTATTCTTTATAAGCTCACATGAGACATTTGCAAAAAATGACTCTTTGCTTTGCTGCGGAGCAAAGTTCAACAGTATTCAATGCATCAATACCAAGCCTACACATTCTCTGAATAGCAGCAAAATATAAACCAATAAAGAAAAGAATTTTAAAACACATGTATTTGTATGTTTAAATACACTTGTAAATAATTCATGGATTAAAGAAGAAACCATAATGGCAACTAGGAAAAAGAACCAAAAGATTTTTTTAGGTTGTATATGGTAGTGTGACATACAGCTAAAATGGCACTGAGAGGAAAATTTATAGGCTTAAATTCATGTATTAAGAAAGAAAAAAGGCAGAAAGGACAAAGCATCCAACTTAAGAAATAAGAAAAGAATGACAGGATTAATCCAAAGAAAGGAAATTGTAATAATAAGCACAAAAATTAATGAAATGGAAAGTAAAGATATACTACAAAGATATACTAAAAGATATACCCAAAGTTGGTGATTTGGAAAGACTAATGAAATTGATGGACTTCCAGCAAGATTAATTAAGAAAAGGGAATAGAGAACACAAACGAGTCCTCTTTGCAGTGAAACATAATCAGAGCCATTACAGAGATTACATTTTATATAAAAGAATACAAAAATGTTATGAAAATAAATGTAAAATTGAAATAAACTAAATAAAACCCATACACACACAAACACACACACACACATAAAACTTAAAAACTGACCTAAATGTTTTCTGGAGACATGCTTTGTCTCAAAACTTCCCTTCCCAGGTTGCAAGCTTATTAGGTGTATTTCTTTTTTTCAAGCTATTGCAGAAGTAAAATGGAAAATGAGAATTGACAAATTCCAGCAGTTGAAAGGTTGAAATCTGTGGCTATCGCTCATCTCCAGTTTGTAAATCACTTTGAAATTTGCACACAGTCCCACGGCTAAGATTGTGACCATTAAAATACAGTCTGGAAGAAAACGCCAAATAAAACTGCTGGTTGTCACACTTTTATTAAGTCCTCTGGATGGATTAAGATGGCTCTCTGTTATCCCTCTTCAATTAGACAGAATGGGACTAAGACTAAGACAAGAATCCTGATAAGCTCAAAGGACCCATAATTATGTTTAGAGGGGAGTGTGCTTCCTTTTACCCAGTGAAGGGAATCATTTTTTGAAATATTAAGAGAATTTGTTTCCCAAAATACCAACAGCCTGGATTAAAAGAGACTGTGACTGTTTGGTACAGTTAGACTGCAAACATTTTATAGGAGGCAGTAGATTGAGAAAGCCCTTCTTCAGATATGGCTGAGGAAAGCTATGAACATGGATGCTCCACAAAGTTCAGGGAAGAGCCAAGGAAAACAGTGGACTGGGGAACTGCTCCTAGGCACAATGACCATAGTCTAATTAAGAAATGCCTCCACCTCCAGAGTAGCAGGGCTCACTTCATTTCCCAGAGGAATTTCAGGATTGCTACGGACCAGTAAAAGTGATGAACTTCCAAACTTCCCCCTTTCCAATGGGGACATGCACTTCCATTCTACTAACTCTGTTCTACCATTATAGATGGTGCTGAGGAGATCCACATAAGATGTCTTTTTTGTACATAAGAGGCATAACTCTAGACATGATGAAGAGCACTGGGTCCCAGACTCAGAACCTAATATCATAATTAAATAAGATTTTTCATTATCTCAGTGAGTGTATTTTACTTGTAGAAGGAAGAAAATTTTGTTACTGAAAGAGATGACTATAGTAGTCTGTTATTTATTAACAATTACTCATTCCCACTCATTCCCTAAAGGACAGGGTATAAAGTCTCACCTCATTGACTTTCAGCTTGTCCATGTGACTTGCTTTGGCCAATGAGAAAGGAGAAAATGTGATGTCTTTTACATACGGTTTGGCTCATGTCTCTTATGTTCCTACCCTCAGTCATGAACATAGCAAGTTTCAAATATGAATCACTTTTTCAGCCTGGGTTCTAGAATGAAAGGGAAGATGGAGCAGTGCCCAACTGAGCCAACCAAAGACAATCAAAATCACAATATAGCATGTTACACGAGAAAAAATAAATGAAACTGAAAACCTTTAAATAATGGAGTTATTGCTATAGCAATAGTTGATACTTGCCAACTTATGTTGTGATACTAGTATAAATTTATTATGAAAACCAAGAAAGAAAAAGGAAAAAAAATCCAAGAAAATATATAGGTCATTTCGTTCATAACATATATTAAAAATTCTAAACAAATATTGTCAAGCTGAATCTAGCATTACATATAAGGGATGATACCTGCTTGACTAACTTGAATTTATTCCAGGAATGCAAGTTTGGTTCAACAGTAGAAAATGTATTCATAAACTTATTACGTTAAAAGATTTTAAAAAATCATATGGCCATCATAGATGTAGAAAAAGCATTCAATAAAATTTAACCTTAATTTACAATAGTAATTTTAAAAAGCCTCTCAGGAAAGAAGACTGTCCTAAATCTGATATAACATGTCTATGATAAACCTACAGCAAACATCCACTCAATATTAAAGTCATTTCTTTTGATGGCAAGCAAACACATTTATTGAATGATCTAGTGGATTGTACGCAAAGATTTTTAAAATGAAAAAATAAGAATTGGAAATAAACAAAAATATCCTATGTCATAGGTATTATGACAAATAACCATTTGAGAAAAATAAAAAATACTGTGTTTTTAATCCTTACCTATTTTTTTGATTTATTGTATGTTATCTAAGACTATACACATTAAAAATGTAAGGAATTTTCAAATGATATATTTGACTTTAAAAGAGGATTAAGCAAGTTTGCTAAATACAGTAAAACCTTGGTTTGTGAGCATAATTCATTCTGGAAACATGCTTGTAATCCAAAGCACTTGTATATCAAAGCAAATTCCCCCATAAGAAATAATGGAAACTCAGATGATTCGTTCCATGATCCCCAAATATTCATATAAAAATGATTACAATACTGTAATATAATACAAAAAAATAAAGAAAATACAAAATATAAAGAAAAATAAATTAACCTGAGCTTACCTTTGAAAACCTTCTTGGCTGGTGTGAGGGAGACAAGAGAGGAGGGTTATTATATAGGACGACTTTCACTATCACTAATGGAATCACTGCTGTCTATTGGCTCAATGGAATCTTTTTTCTCTTTGTGCAATTTTAACAAGGAACCTACCCAACGATACTTGCTTTTGCCTCCTTTTGAGGAAATGTGACATTGCGTTGTCGTTTAACAGATTCATCGCTCATACTGCTACAGCCTCAATCAGGTGGTGCTTTTCTAAAGAATTTCGCACTGTTTCCCACATTTTACACATTTCCCCAATCTCATTTGAAGTGAGGGATTCTTCTGCCTTTTTCTTCTCTTCCTCTACAACCAGAGAGAGAGAAGAACCTTGGCTCGGTTGTGATCATGTGATGCTTGGCCTCACGTACTACTCTTATTGCAAGACATCGCTTGTTTATCAAGTTGAAATTTATCAGAAATGTTTGCTTATCTTGTGGAACACTCACAGAACAAGTTACTTGCAGTCAAAGGTTTTACTGTATAAGATTAAGAAACAAAAGCCAACTGTATTTTATATACCACTAACAAACAGAAAATACAATTTAAAAAGATACAATTTAGAAGATCAACAAAAACATAAGATATATAGAAATATACCTAACACAATACGTGTAAGACCATTATGTGGACAATTTTAAAATTTGAAAGCCATAAAGGAGATCAGATAAACAGAAGAAACAATCATGTTCATCGATAAAAAGAAGATGTTTTAAAGATGATTATCGTCCCCAAATTAATCTCTAAATAAATTGCAGTTCCAATTGGAATACCAGAAGGATTTTTGTGAAACTTGTAAGCAATTCTAAAACTTATAAGGAATGGCAAATGACCCAAAATAATCAATACACTAATAAGGAAACTAACCCTACCAGATAACAAGGCTTTTTATAAAGTTCTAATAATAAGGACAAGGTGGGGTGGGTGAAGGGATAGTTAGAAAATTGAAGAATATGAAGCCTAGGTGGCAAATTCTACTACATTAAAATTAAAAATGAATAGCAGACTGGGGGTTTCCAGGGCTGGGAGAGGAGAGAATGGGGAGCAATTACTTAATGGGTATGGGGTTTCCTTTTGGGGGGGATGAAAATATTCTGGACCTAGACAGAGGTTGTAGTTGTACAACATGGTGAATGTACTAAATGCCACTGAGTTGTTAACTTCAAAATGGTTACTTTTATGTTATGTGAAATTCACCTCAATTAACAAAAATAAACAGTAATAATAATACCTAAAAAAATTGTTTGTTAAGAAATAGTGTAAGGGGCGCCTGGGTGGCACAGTTGGTTAAGAGTCCGACTTCAGCTCAGGTCACGATCTCGCGGTCCGTGAGTTTGAGCCCCGCGTCAGGCTCTGGGCTGATGGCTCAGAGCCTGGAGCCTGTTTCCGATTCTGTGTCTCCCTGTCTCTCTGCCCCTCCCCCATTCATGCTCTGTCTCTCTCTGTCCCAAAAATAAATAAACGTTGAAAAAAAAATTAAAAAAAAAAAGAAATAGTGTAAAAGGACAACTCACAAACTGAGTGAAATATTGAAATACAAATTGACAAAAAATTCAATTCCAAAATATACAATGTCCTTATATGAACATGCTTTCACATGAACATGCTTTCACAGAAGAAAAATCATGCCTTTCCCATAAACATGCAAAAAGTGATCAATATCCTTAATAATCAGGAAAATCTAATTTAAAATCTCAATGAGATACCATTTCACACCCATCAGATTAATAATAACAATAGTAATAATAATAATTATAATATAACATAATAATAATAAAGTCTCACAATACCAAATTTTAGCCAGAACGTGAAGCAATGTTGTATTTTATATACTACTGGTTGGATTACAAACGCTGCAGCTACTTTGGAAACCTACTTGAAATGACTTCTAAAGCTACAGATGCTCTTTTCCTATGGCCCAACTACTGCACCCCTAGGTAAGCATGCCAGGGAAGCTTACACATGTGCCCCAGATGACATTGCTTATAATAGCCAAAAGCTTAGAAACCATCTAACTTCCCATCAATAGTAGAATATGTAAGTAAATTGTGCATTCACAGCATGGTAAAGTATATAGTAGTGAAAATGAATGAAATTTGCCAAACCTATCAATGTGAATGAGTTTCAAAATTCAATGTCAAACAAAAACAAGTAGTAGACGAATGTATTTTGCAGGAGTCCACTTATATAAATGTTAAAATTGCAAATTAAACACATATATTAGAAAGCATATATAGTAATATTTTATTTTCTTTTACTTAAGATTTTATTTTTAAGTCATCTCTATACCCAACATGGGGCTCGAACTCATAATCCTGAAATCAAGAGTCGCATTCTCTACCAACTGAGTCAGCCAGCCCCTTATAGAGCAATATTTTAAAGAAAAGTGAGAGGATAATTAACAGAAAACTTGGAATAGTGGTTACTTTCATAGGTGAGAGAGGGAGATCCATATAGGAGGTTCAAAGGCACTAGGATTGTCCAGTTCTTATGCTAGTCAGTGCAACTTTGCTCATTTTATTATTATCTGTGAACATTCTTTAAAGCATCCTTCTACATTTTACATGTATATGCTATATGTATGCTGTATCTCACAATTTTTTAAAAGAAAAAAGAAAAACTTGTGGAGATCACAAATAGATCCCAACTGGACAAACGAGTAAAGCCAGCCCGTAATGTGATGTGAAGAGATAATTGTGCTTTTGGAATAAAAAAATAAAAACCCAATGATAGAACATTTTATATGGATTCCAAAAATGCTTATCCATTCCCATAGAGAGCCCAAGGTATGCCACAGTTTCTCAAAATAAAATTACTATTGTATTCTTCAGGATTCTTCTGGTTATAAATGATAGAAACCTAAAAACCTAACTATTTTATGCAAAAGAGTGAAATTTATTGGAAGATTCATGGGACCCTGGGAAGAGTAAGAGTGCAGCTAGCCTCAGAGATCATACTGCTACCATAGAACCAAAGAGTTATATGTCACTTTTTTGCTTAAGATAGGTTTTTTTAGGTTCTAAACATACAATGAAAAGAATCCTAAATAATACAATTAGTAATTTTACTTTGAACAACAACAACAACAACAAACTTTTGGTGTCTTTTGCCTCTGTTTCACAATATGTGCCAGCTTTCCTGCCTTGTAGAGGACATCATTGTCCTCTACAAGGCAGGAACCATTATTGAAAACTACTCCAGGGTTCGTATTTCCAAGTTTCACCACAGAGAGGAATGGACACACTTTCTTTGGCAACCAAGTTTTAAAATCTCAGGGAAAGGTTCTGAATGGCCTAGCCTAAGTCAGATGCCCATCCCTGGGCTCGTCAACTGTAAGCAGGAGGGTGGGATCTGTAAGAAGATGTCACCAAGTCAAGCCCCATTGCTTAACTGAGAGGGAGATTCCTTCTTATCCCTTAGTGCTCAGCTTAAATACCACTTTCTCAGAAATGCCTCTCCTAACTACACCATCTAGCGTAGGTGCCCTCCTCTTATCCTGCACCTGTTCCTTCTGCAGCACTGACCACAATATGTAGCTGCTTTATTTTATTTGTTTACCTGATATGGTAGGCAAAATAATGTCCCTGCCCCAAAGATGCCCATGCCCTAATCCTCAGAACCTGTGAATAAATTACCTCACATGACAAAAAGAAATTACCTTACACTTACAGGTAGATGTGATTGACCTGGAGATGAAGAGATGATCCTGGTGGGTCCAATGTAATCACATGAATCTTGAAAGCCAAGGACCCTTCCCAGCTGTGGTCACAGAGAGATGTGACGACAAAGGAAAGGTCAAAGGACTGTGACGTGAGAAGGACTTGCTCTGATGTTGCTGGCTTTGATGATAGAGGAAGGAAGGCTATGAACCAAGGAATACAGGTGGACTCTACAGGCTGGAAGTAGTAAGGAAATGAATTCTCTCCTACAGCTTCCAGAAAGAAATGCACCTTGATTTTAGCCTCAGTGAGCCCTGTGTTGGACTTCTGACCTACAGAATTATAAGATAATAAACTTGTATAGGTGTAAGCCACTAAATTTGTGGTGATTTGTTACAATAGAAATAAGCAACTAATACCCCTGGCCATCATCTTCTCTTAGAATGCACTCTTCAAGAAAGAGGGAATATTTCTATCTTTTTCTTTGTATCTCCATGCACAGTGTCTAGCACTTATTTGTTGAATGAATAAATAGATGAATTAAATGAATGAACTAAGAAATTTGTGACTCATATCCAAAAGTTCATCTTGCAGTCTTCATACGAAGTGTTTATCTTCCCTCTGTGGGAGTCACAAATGTGGAGAATCAAATAGAAATTGAAGCTGATGATCTCAAGTTTCTCTCTATGGGTCAGAAGGGAAAACTTTGGCTGAGAGAATGTGAAAAACGAGCCCTCTTCTGCAAAGAGAGAAGAATTATGCCAAGCCAAGAGAACAATCAAAGATGCTAGCAAATCATAGAGCTGGGACAGCACTTACTCTCTATTTGAGCCTTCAGATGGGATGTGTTTTCAGTTAGCTGACGTTTCCTATTCAAATTCCAGAAAGTTCCCACTGTCACAAGCTTGGTAAAATACTGGGTCATCCACGTCAGCTCCAAAATGGTCTCTTTTCCGGTGCAGTCAGATTCTATGATTTACACCCATTAATGGAAACTAGTAACTTTTCTGGAAGAAAAATGATGGCGTGTTCTGAGGAATGTATCCTTTCTCAGGCAATTTGTTTTTGAAGAGAAAGTTCAAATTACTGATCAGATAATTCACTCTGTCTCTGTGGGTTCAGCAATAGAATACCTTTAGTACTCAAAACCAACTAGTTAAAACTGGCAGCTCTTTTCACCTGGAATAATAAGATAAGTGTGCCACAAAATGAGCAGGCAACAGTAAAGAAAGGGTTAAAGCAATATCATCTGAGACAGACTTAGAACCACTGAAATACTATGAAATATATGTAGCAAAACAAGTCGTTGGAAGGTTAAAAGAATGGGTCTTGACTATTTTCATATAAAACTTTTGGTTCTACCCCATATCCTTAACAAAAGCGCATATATGTGTGTGTATATATAATATGTGTATATATGTATATGTCAGCTACTGCTGACAGATAATTTCTTACTCAAAATATGTACATATGGAATGGCTTTGTGTGGTGGTCCAGCCAACTCATGGAGCTCCAGGCAGAGAAAATGTGCCTTACCCCAGAGTCCAGGGGCGCCCACGGGCAGTAAATCATTATTCCCATCTGCAGATAGACTCCACATCTGAATTAGAAGACTTACTTTCACTTTCTTCCTCCCTTTCCTTCTACCAAATATTTTTAGATCCTTGAATTTCCATCTCTCTTCATGGTAACTGTGGAGGAAATGATTTTGGATGGAATTAAGTGGGCACAGGTGGTATATAATACATACTAGCTCCCAGCATAACATCTGCTTCAGATTCTTCAAAGCTTCTTATTTTTACAACAGTCCTCTTTGTCTGTTCTCTCTTTTTTGTAGTTCTGTGGGGTTGTTGTTTTTTTCTTCCTATTTCAAGTCCCTGGAAGAAAGAGGAAATGGGGGTGGAGGACAGAGAAATTCCATATGCTTCATCAGATGATAGCATGTAGTTATGTCTGTTGATCTATGATAGCTCACACTTTCTAGACCAGCACTGTCCAACAGAGCTTTCCGCAAAGAATGGAAACGTTCTGCATCTGCACTAGATCTGTCTAATAACTTCAATGATCTCCTGAGCGCTTAAAATGTAGCTAGCCTAATGACTAACTGAATTTAAGTTTTGTTTAATTTTAAGTTATTTGAATTTAACTATCTGAGGCTAGTTGCCCCCACGTCGGGCAGCACAGTCCTCAACACCTGATGAGCATTAGAAAATTCTAATTCACTTTTGCCTATGTGTTTTTCTGTATACATTATACTTGATTTCCTTAAGATAAAATCCTTAAAGGTTAAAGTTTGCATTTCAAACATTAATGTGTTCCTAAGCATAACCACTCTCTCTATCGCTCTTTCTTGCTCTCTCTAAAGTTCTTTCACACCTTGTTTCCTCTGTCTTATTCTCTTTTCAGTCGTATCCAATTACACACACACACACACACACACACACACACACCCCAGAACACTAGATACCATGAAGAAAGACGTGTCTGTCATTCCTCTGTATATTGCTTCTGAAAAAGTAAATGTGAGAGAAAAGGAGGAAATGTGTGATGGCCAGTCTCGTAACATTTTCAAATGTAAATATTAGGGAAAGTTTATAAATCCAGGGCAACGTGTACATGCAGAGCCATGAGTTGCAGCTTATTACAGAGTACCTTGGCAATGACGATGCTTTGTCCAAAGTGAAATGTGTGATGAAGTGTTATCATTAACAAAAGAAGGGAAAGCAAAACAGAATTGGAGATTTTTGTTGGGTTTAGACCTTCAATAACTCCGTGAGTTTTGTGAAATGCTTTTTTTCCATCAAGGGATATTTTTCTTTTCCTAAGCCATTGTTGGTTCAAGTGAAAGTTTAATAAATAACCTGCTTTTATTCCTAAGTGGTAGGCTGGACTGTGTAACCAATAAAGCCTGTTGTTTGACAGTCCTGCCGACTGTCTTTCTATCATAGAAATAAAGATGGTGACATGCCGTTTTGAATCCAACCAGATCCAAACCTCCCATAAGAAGTTAAGGTTTGGTTTCTAAATTTAGTATCTATAGTTTCTCAAATGTGACTGCTAACAAGAGGAAGAATTTCATTACAACAAAACATTCCTTAGAAGAGCTGGCATGTTGTTCTAGCGATCCCTTCCTATTGAATGCTGTCTCCACCAGCAAATATCAACATGGCAGGTATTTGCCCTGATCCTTCAAAGTTGGGCTATGGCCCCCAAATCCTTTATCCTTTATATATATATATATATATATATATATATATATATATATATAAAATTTTATTTTATATTTGAGAGACAGAGAGAGAGAGAGAGCATGAGTAGGGGAGGGACATAGAGTGGAGACACAGAATCCAAAGTAGGCTCCAGGCTCCGAGCTATCAGCACAGAGCCCGATGCCAGGGCTCAAACCCACAAGACGTGAGATCATGACCTGAGCCGAAGTCAGACACTTAACTGACTGAGCCACCCAGGCACCCCATTTTTAATTTTTTTTAACATTTATTTATTTTAGAGAGGGAGAGACAGAGTGCGAGCAGGGGAGGGACAGAGAGAGAGGGAGACGCAGAATCCGAAGCAGACTTAAGGCTCTGAGCTGTCAGCACAGAGCCCGAAGCGGGGCTCGAACTCACGAACCACGAGATCATGACCTGAGCCGAAGTCAGAAGCTCAACCAAGTGAGCCACCAGGCCCCCCTAACATCCTTTTAAATAACATTTTGGTTCCCATAGGAATCAGATCTGAAATAAGGATTTGTGTATTTGGTTTATTTCAGAGGTACAGTGACACTTGTATGCCAGTAGGCAAGTAATACCGGGAAGAGAAGGTAATCAATAGGGAGTGCATTATTAAGCCAACTACTGTTATGAGTGAGGGAAATTTAACCCCAGGGATTAAATGGCATACAGTGTAAAATACTGGATAAGGGACAAGGGCATTGGAATACTTGTACTTCCATAGCTGTTAGTCATTGGTTACTAAATACCTTGAAAGTTATGTTAATTCTCAGACACATCAGTAGGGTGAAGTTGGTCCTTTCCACCAAAGGGAAGCCCTCTGACAAAGATTCAGGAGCTGGCCATCAGAAGCCAGGCTGGCATGCACCAGTAGGGTGAATGGTTCTGAGGGCATGTGGGCAGAGTTTTAACAGAATCTACTACATAAATATTACATAAGATGGAATCCTTCTTAGATTAAAGAATAACAGTTTTATAGAGTTCATTTTAGTTATTTCAAATATTGCATTTTCTAGTTAAAAGAAAGACTAGTCTAGAATTTGGTGATTCTTCCATATTCAGTTCAAGATTTAATGGATTTCAATAATGACTTCCCCATACTTCTAAGACTAAGGAAGATTCATCTTTATTTAGCATAGAAGCCACTCTATATCCTTGATTGCTTTAGCCACATGATGTTTCCTAATTTGCTTACATTTTTATTCATATAAAACAATCTGAACTTTTAAAAAATTCCAGGTTTGGATCCACTAATGAATGTGCCCTATATTGAAATAGCACAGAACGCCATGAATGTCCAATTGTGAACCTTCCAGATCGATGAGATATATCAGGAAAGAAGACATGAAGAGCAAGCTTGCATCTAAGTGATGTATAAATGTTGGTTTAGTGTACTCAAAACATGAAATGATTCAAGTAAAACCCCATGCCTTCACTCAGACACATGTAAAATTATAATAGAATGCACTTGTCATAGATCATACTCAACAAAGAAGTTTCTCTCTCTGAGAAAGTCAGGATTTTATGTAACATTCAAGGTAAGCAACATGAAGCAGACCACCCAAGCCCTACCAATGAAGTTAGTACAAATTTGGGGAAGAGTGCCCATGATGAAGGAAAGAAGGGGGGTTACCATGAAGACCACTCACAGAAAGAACCACAGAGCAAAAGAGACAGGCGTGATCAGGAGTCACAAAGCAGAGCCAAAATGAAGGACTATGAGACAATTCCAAGCAGGCAACTGGGCACAGGCACTTCTAGAGGCATGGTCAGGAGAGGAAGAGGCCAGTGTAAGCGTCTTCACAGAGAACAAAAAAGGCAAAGAGGGATAAAGAAAGTGAAGAGAACTAGGAGGAGTAAAAAGTGGTTTGGGGTCTCATCCGGGGATGCTAGTGACTGTCGGGAGCTCATGTGATCTTGGCAAATCCTACCAGCAGGAAACATTTCTTCATAGAACCCTACTGAGAAGAAGAATACATCAGCACATGTGCAAACATCACCCTAAATTGCAAGGTCATTAAACTTTGTATTCCTTATAGCTGGCATATGACTTAATGTATTTTGGGGACTATATTTATTTGGTTAATAATTTTTAAATATCTGTTGACAAAAACAGCCCATATTCATTGTAGAGAGTTTTGGACATGCAGGTAAAAAAATCAAAGAAGAAAATCAAAATATACCACCCCAGAAATGTTTATATGTAATCTATAGTTTTAACAAAAAATCATAACATATAATGCGCAGTTTTGTAATTTTTTAACTGAGTACTTCAGAGTATTATTATTCTACTGAATAACATTTTGTCCATTTGTGAAAGCACTTCTAAGAACGTAGGATTTTTGGAGGTAAAAATGTCACTATCACCACTACGTCATACACAAAACATTTGAAAAAACAAAATGTTCATTTGTGTTAGGATTGTCACTTCCTAATACGTCAGGGTGACTCTACTGTTCACACTGTTAATGCTTCAGTGTCCCAGCAGGAAACGAATTGCACAAGTAGGAACACTTTGAAGAGGGATTGGAAAAGATATAGGGAGACTGCAAGTACCTAGGAGGTAGGAACAACAGGATGAGAGAGCCTAAGAGAATTCAACTAAGGGAATTCTTCTGGGAGGGAGCTGGGAAGAAATATTCACCAATCCTACTCCTCTCTTCCTTTGGCTTTCTACCAGTATTCTCCCTCCCCTTGCTAAACCCACCTAGAAATCAACCATCATGAAGGTCTTTTGATGGACTCCAAAGAAACCAGTTTTCTGTGGCAGAAAGCAAGGCAGGACAGTCTAAATGGTGGATGCTATCAAGCACTAGCACCTAAGAAAGGCTGGCTACTTCTCTCGTCTATATATTCTGGGTAGCAAAACCTGTCTACCTTTCATGCAATCACTTAATTATTCATTCATTCAAGAAAGATATTCAAACATCATGTTAATAAGAGTAAAACGTGGGCATGGTTGCAAGGGAGTGGCTACACTAAATATCCAGCAGTAGGGGATTGTTAAATGTTGGTATGTCAAAGGATAAAGTTCTAGGCAGGTGGTAATAATGTATATTATTTAAATGTATGTCAGTTCTCCTTTTCACATTAGTATACTGGCATAGCCACATTTGGAAGGAATTAAGATTGTAACCAGTTGAGCCATGGGTCTAAAGGTAGAAAGCATTTCACTCAAACAGGTAGGTGTGGACAATTTTCTAAGTTCCTGTGTCAATTCCTTTCCATCTCCTATGTGTGAAAAGGTTCTCTGTAGTTTGTCTCAGAGTTCTAGTTTAATTTTGATTTCCTTTTCTTCCAGGCAGTCAATATACAAATTTGATATCAGAGAAGAATGTTTCTAATGTCTGTACATTAGAAAAAACCTACAGACAAAGCTTAAGTCTTTATAGAATAAAGATAAAACCAACCTGCCCTGTTTTCATTTACTCCATCTGCCTAATTATTTTCTACTTCCTACTTTATGGTAATTTATCAAGTTTTCTTTGGAGTCAACAGCTGACCTAAGATGTCAAATTATTAAAGTCTTGATACAATAGTGAAGTGTACACAGCCCATATAAAATAACAATATCTCTGCAGCTGTGCAAATGAGAATAACTTGACCCCACTTAACCAGGCCACTTTTCAGGGAGAATAAAAAATAACTCCTTCTAGTCTAGGTCGCAATGACCTTGGTAAGTCCCCAAACCAAAATGGCTTCCAACCTGAACTGACCAGCCATATTGCTTTTTTAATGAGAAGGTTTTCTGGAAAGGCTATAAAGATTAAACTCCTTATCTAAATCATGAGACTTTTCAACTGTTGGCATTTTATGTTGCAAAAAGATAGATTAAAGTCTTAATATTCTGTTGGATTAAATAACACACACTGCACTATGACAAAATATATGAGTTAGTGTGCTTGAACTGACATAAATGTCCTTATATACTAGCACATTTTATGTAGGGTCATATAAATGAGAAGAGATAATTTGTAATAAAAATAAACATAATATTCGCCATTGTTAACATCTCAGAAAAATTGGCATTTGCTTTTTATGGCATTTGTTCAATACTCCTTCAACTGACAGAGGGTTTTACTCTCCCCAGAGGAGAGAGAAGTGAAATCTTCCTGGGCGAACAGTGTGTTTGTTGTGGGTAGGGGCCTCTATTTTCTTAGCCTAGCAAAGTTCTGTGACAAATATCCTTCTGCAAGAGAAAACTGACATTATGCAGATAAAACCCAGGTAATTGTAACTGTAAATCTTCCCTCCTTAGATATTAAGGTGCTATTTGTGGGTTATTCAAAAAACAGGTTTACAGTTATTTTTAAGAAACTGAGTTTATTACAAGGTAAGAAATCATTGTCAGTGCTTAAACAACTCATCGATACTTTTCACCATTATCCTCTAACCAGTTTGAGCATCACTCTTAGTTTGGGACAAGCTTTCTGCCAGTGGTTGAATAAAATAATGGCTCCTTAGCACTCCCAGGCTTCTGTTTTTGTAGCCTCAGAGCTGCCCGAAAACTCTGTCTTCTGTTTTGCCGCCCTTTGTATACCTTCTAAAGAGTTCAACAAATTGTCAATGAGCTTTTTTTTCCCCGAGTTAATTTTTTTTGTGGCACACACTTTGTCCGTAGAGGTGGGGGGAGTGGGGGAACACATGTTTAGGATTGTGGCCATTTTAAACTAAGGGGGTGCCAAATCACAAACAGTCTTGCAGCTGATCCACTTTGCAATGTTGTCACACATGCCTAACAAAATATTGTACCACCGACACAATCGTTGTATTCGGCACCGGTAATTAACCTTGTAGAGTTATTTTAAACAAGCCTCATGCATATGTCATAAAGCAAATGACAAATTAAAGGTTCAGATATGATTACGAAAGCTATTTTCCTTTTGGATTTAATTCTGTTCCTGCTGAGGCTTCTGTTAAGTCGCACTTTAAAGATCCATAAAGGTGGAAAGAACATTAAAGACCCCACACACCCTTGACGGTTTTGGTTTTGTTTTCATTGTTTTGGGGTGAGGCCCAGTGATATGATTTGCCCAAGGTCACACAGCTAGTTCGTGATGGAATCAATAATAGATTCTCCTGGACCTTGCAGTTAGTATTCGTTACTCTGGTCTTTGTCTTGGTGGATTAAACATATGGCCCAATGTGAGGAGAGGAAATATTTGGCCTTATGGATTAAAAACAAGCTTATGTATTTTGCCTCTGAAAAATGTCCAAGATTCACTCCTGTTCTCTTCCTTGCCTTTTCATTTACTTCCGCATTAACCAAACTTTGTCCAGGAACATTATCAATTTTCCAAACTCATTAAAACCTCAAAATTCCATTTATCTGAACAAATACCATTTGACTTGGTCCATGCACTTCAATGCCATCATTTGGGCTATCTCAGCCGTTTGTTTTCTATAGGCTGACGTGATAAAAATACCGCTTCTCTTTGGAAAAGGGCATGTGAAGAGTGTTCCAGACAGGCAAAATGTGAGACATGTGGTATATCCAGTCAAGGAGCTGAATACACACAGGCTGAATATCATGGTCACACATATGTGTGGGGGAATAGCTAACTGAAAGCAGGCTGGAAAAAGAGAGACTTTTGTTTTCATTCAACTTGCTTACCTATTAATTTTTAGGACCTAAACCATATTTATCAGGGTTAACATATGTACCACATCATCTTCCTTTCAACCCTAATATCTCTACTCCACAATTAGTGTATCTGTGGCAAAGATGATTTAATATGACCCAAATGTTCATCTAATTGCTACTGTCTTTGGTTATCATTTTTGTCTTCATGTTCTTAAATTCAGCGATTTAGCCTCAAACTGAAATCATTAGTGGTAAAATTAATTTGATCATTCTTTGTTCCAATAGAACTCTCCTGATACTGAAATGCCACTTGACGTGGGGGGAAAAAAAAGTAATTATAGTGAGTGTGTATTTTACATGTAATGTGTTTGTGATATAATGGAAACTGAGAGATAAGAACAAATTTGGAGTGATTTTCACAATGATCTAAACAGATCTATTCTTCCATAGTTTCAGAGTTGGGTTTTAGCACTTTGCAAAGATGTAGCAAGCAGCTGATACAGCCCTGTTTCTTTTTTTTTTTTAATTTTTTAATGTTTATTTATTTTGACAGAGAGAGAGAGACAGAGCATGAGTGGGGGAGGGGCAGAGAGAGTGGGAGACACAGAATCTGAAGAAGGATCCAGGCTCTGAGCTGTCAGCACAGAGCCCGATGCGGGGCTCAAACTCGCGGGGCTCGAACTCACGGACCTCGAGATCATGACCTGAGCCGAAGTCAGATGCTCAACCGACTGAGCCACCCAGGCACCCCAGCCCCATTTCTTTATACCAGTTTTACTCAGCTGGTTGTAGATGGATTTGAATGTCTAATAAATGGACCATAAAATAAATACTCCCTTTTATCCTGACCACAATTGACCACATCTAAGCATACACACACACACACACACACACACACACACACATCACAGGGCTGACAGAAAGATACACAAATAAGCAGATGAATGGAAAGGGACCAGTCCACAGAAGTAGAGAGACTAATCCTTCTCTCTATATTTTTTTAAGATTTTATTTTTAAGTAATTTCCATACCCCATGGGAGGCTTAAACTCACAACCCCGAGATCAAGTCACATGCTGAACCAACTGAGCCAGCCAGGCTCCTCTCCTTTATCATTGCTGAAGTGGAACAGTGGCTCACTATTCCGTTGACTTTACTTCTGTGAATTCTAAGTCCATTTGGTACACGTACACATACATCTACACAGTCCCTCAAATGGCCACACATTTCCTCAAATGACAGCACTTTAAGGAAGAAGTTCTTTTATTTGTTATTTTTAGCTTTTCTGTGATATTTGTATTTTATACTTAACATCTGTGTGGCCAGGAGGGCTGTGAGGGTGATAACATTGGTGGCAGAAGCTGCCATTTTCCTTCTCCTACAGCCTCGACATTCATTTATACACACCAAAGGCTGCTTATTGCAAACACCTGTGAATCTTCTGAGCTCTTTCTGGTCATGGAGCCATACTCAGCCATTTTCAGGTCAAACCGGAAGTGTCAGAGAGTTGACACCTCAGAAGCACCTCTCAGCTAATCACAGATGAGGATTTAGAAGATAACCACTCCAGCTTCTCCAGCCCTCTCTGAGATAACTCTGAAGTGTGTCCTACAGTGTCTCCCTCAGTTCTCCAGCAGGACTGAACTCCAGTTGACCAATAGTGGTAAACTTGCTTCATATTACCCATCCTTATGGGCTTCCTTCCCTTCCCTGGTTCACTTCGTTATGGCCCTGTTGGTGTTTCCTGTGTTTAGCTTCCAGATAAACGACTTGTACTTGACTCCTTGTCTCAGAGCTGGCTTTTGGAAGAATCCAGACTGGAATAGCATAGTGGTTGAAAGTATAACTCTGTATTAACCCAGACCTTATTTCCAACCCTAGCTCTACCATTTCCTAACAGTATAGCAGGGTCAAGTTAATTAAAACTCACTGCACTGCAGTTTCCTGGTCTTTAAAGTAAGAGTGAAGATACTAAAGCTATTGATAAGGTTAATTGAGGTGACATAAAGCATTAAACGCAGTAAATTGCACATAGTAAGCATTTAATACATGTTAGCTATTTATTCCAGTTATCTATTGCTGAGTAATAAATTAGTTAATACTTGGTAACTGAAAATAACCATGACTCTTCTGGATGGCTCCTCCTTGGAGTCTGTTGTGCAGTATAGTTGGATGAAAGCCAAAAGTCACTTGACTCAATCGGGTTGGACATGCTAAATGGCTCATTCACAAGGCAGGCAGTGTAGTGGATGCTGGTGCTGTCAGTCAGAGCACCCATGCATGGCTTTTTCATATGACTTGGGCTTCTCACAACATGATGGCTAGGTTCTGAAAGGGAGCATCCCAAAAGTGAGGGTTACAAGAGACCTAGGTGCAAACTGCTTACCTTTTTAGACCTAGTTTCAGAAATCATAACCCCTTCACCTATACTATAATTTACTGGTTAAAACTAACACTTGAAGACCAGTCCAGATGTAAGGGGAGAGTAACTGGACCTCAACTTTTGATGGGAGAAGTGTCCAAAACTTTTAATCTATATTATTATTATTATTATTATTATTATTATTACCGTCTATTGTGATCACCTGCTTCTGGCTGTGAAAATTAACCAAATATTTGTTGATTAATACAATTATGTACACATCAGCCCCATCATCAATCTCATTCAGTCAGTTGCCAAGTCTAATCTATTCTATTTACAGTTATCCTTAATAACATGTACAGCATCTTTAGGTCTGTTCCATTTTCTCCATTGACCGAACCCTTGTGATATCTTGCACCTACAAATTTGTGATAGGTTTCTAACCAGTCTTCTGATCTCTAGCCTCTTCTTTGTCCTGTTCATCTTATACCTGATCCCCAGATTACTTCTCCTAGGGCTCAACATTAATCAGGTTTAAATTCTGCTCACAATTCTTCAATGTTTTCTCATTGTGTACTTAATAGAATCCAAACCCTTGGAATTCAATATGAAGCATTGTGAAATATAGAAAAATTTAAGGCCAAAAAAAAAAAAAGAACAATAAATACTTACATTAGAACAGACATTATTCTGAGTGTTTTATAGATATTTATTTCCTTAATCCTTACAAAAACCTTACGAGGATACTGTTATCTAATTTTACACTAAGGATCAACTTGCAGCCACCTGATATCCAAACTTATCATTTCATCCATCCTTGCTTTCTCCCCAAATCTTCACCAACTTAGAGAAATGTCGAATAAGCAATAGTATGTTCTAAATACAATAGCTAAATGTAAAAAAAGAAAAAGAAAATCACCAAAGAATTCGAAACAAAGAAGTACTGGAAAGCCTAAATGCCTGGTCAGTGCCACGGCAGCCCAGGGAGTTATTGGAAATTATTTGGTGATAGGATGTGTGGCTTTGAACCCACAAAAGTGGAGGAATTGAAACTGGGAGCCCACAGAATGGTTTCCTTGATGAAGAAAAGAGATTAGAAAATCTGTTTGCTGACCCAATAAGAATTTAGTATTCTACTCAGAGCTCTTGGTGGGAAAAAAATACGTGAATCAAAATTTAAGACCTCAAACCTGTGCCACATGCACTTGTAGGGTATAAATTTAATGCACTTGTAGGGTATAATAAATGGTGAAGAAAGGCCTAAAACAAGTAAATAATATGGATATTTGTCCTAAAGTAGTGATGGCTTTGGCCCTGAATATCTGAGGTCCTGAAAAAAAGAAAGAAAAAGCTCTTCAGAGACATTTATATAAAAACATATGAGACTCCCACAAAGGAAAGAATATCTCTGCTAAAGATAAACTCACAATATAATTTAAGAATTCAAACATTTTGAGGAAGCAATTCACCATTAGAAAGATTCAGAAGGTACAGCAAACAGATTTAATTAAAAAAAAAGAGCGAGAAGCAACCTTAAAATAAGAATATTTAAAAGAACTAAGACTTAAAGCATACATATAAACCATAATGAAAGACCAGGATTCTTTTTCAAAATCAGCAGATATAAAAAATAATCAAATAAAACATTTGGAAGTAAAAATTATATAATCAGTGAGATGAAAACTCAGAGAATAAGTTAGACAACAGAATAGATATGGCTGAAGAGAGAATTGGTGAGCTGAATTAAAATGAAGAAATTATGGAGAATAAAACACAGAGTAATAAGGAAATGTAAACTCTAAGGGAAAGTTTATGAGACATGTAGGCTAAGAAAAAAATCCAACATAAGTCTAATAGAATCTTCAGAAAGAGAAATAAGGAGAATGAGAAAAAGACAATAAAGAAAAAAAATGGGTGAAATTTTCCAGTATTGAAGAAGATACGAGTTTGATAGAAGTCGAAACAGCATGAGTATAAAATACACTTAGTCTTGGACAACACATTGGAATTCCACTGTAGGAAGATAAAAAAAATTTTATTATTTATTTATTTATTTATTTATTTATTAGGTTTTTTTGAGAGAGAGAGAGAGAGCACACACATGCACTCATGGGTGGGCAGAGAGAGGGAGACACAGAATCTGAAGCAGGCTACAGTTTCTGAGCTGTCAGCACAGAGCCCGACGCAGGGCTCAAACCCATGAACAGTGAGGTCATGACTTGAGCCAAAGTCAGAAGCTCAACTGACTGAGCCACCCAGGTGCCCCAGAAGATAAAATTTTTAAAAGCAATGACGAGGCTTCTGCTTCCACCTATGATACAGTAAGCTTCCTCTGTAATAGCCTTTGTACCATAAAGTATGGAAGTAGATGAAGTACTTAAAACAACTTTTTAAGACACTGAACAATAGAAAAATCATGACTGAGATCCTGGAGAGAAAAGAAAAAAAAAAAAGATCACCTTTGCTTACTTTCTGGGAGCACTTTTTGGACTGTGATGCAAGCTTGGGAAGGTCAAGCAGAGGACTGAGTCTCACTTAGCTAAGCCAGTGAAGATCAGAACCAAGGCTACTGAGGCAACTTGAATATGCAGAGAAAAGTACCAGAAAGGAATAATTACAAAGAGAAATGGCTCTAGGATTTAGATAGAAGTTCCTTTGAGCCTTTGGTCAGAAATGAAATGCCAATAAAAGACTCAGCAAGTTACTCTTTAGAAAATAAATAGGGGCGCCTGGGTGGCGCAGTCAGTTAAGCGTCCGACTTCAGCCAGGTCACGATCTCGAGGTCCGTGAGTTCGAGCCCCGCGTCAGGCTCTGGGCTGATGGCTCAGAGCCTGGAGCCTGTTTCCGATTCTGTGTCTCCCTCTCTCTGCCCCTCCCCCGTTCATGCTCTGTCTCTCTCTGTCCCAAAAATAAATAAACGTTGAAAAAAAAATTAAAAAAAAGAAAATAAATAAATAACCTAGAAAATTCTGGAGATTTCACAGGACTTGGAAATGCTTTGGTTTCAACCAATGAGGATGGAGAGACTGAAATGAACACCCTACAAATTCACTAAAATCCCTAGGAAGACCACACCTTGGGAATAGTTAATTTAACCCTAGATGAAAGTCCACTCTAAACCCTACCTCACAACATTTTACAACAAACTTTGAATAGATGAAGGTGACCTGCAAGTAAATTAACTGCCACAGAAAACCCACAATATTCTTTAAAGAAAGATGACAAATTCTAAACGTTCAAGAATGTTGAATTGACAATGTCCAGCATGCCATCAAAAACATAATTCATGTGAAGCAACAAAACAAAACAAAACATTTGACTCATAATTGGAAGAAAAATTAGTTATACAGACTAGAGTGGAAGAAATGATGGAATTTCAAATAGTAGTAAAGACTTTCAAGTAGTTAGCATAAGGATATTCAAGAATTTAAAGGAAAACATAAAACTGTGAGTGAACAAATGGAAAACTTCAATAGAAAATTGTAAATTATAAAAACAACTAGCAGAAATGACTAAAGTTTTAATAAAGAGACCACATATTTCTTGTAGACAATAATACAGATAAAAAGATAATAAAATAGGAGCGCCTGGGTGGCGCAGTCGGTTAAGCGTCCAACTTCAGCCAGGTCACGATCTCGCGGTCCGTGAGTTCGAGCCCCGCGTCAGGCTCTGGGCTGATGGCTCAGAGCCTGGAGCCTGTTTCCGATTCTGTGTCTCCCTCTCTCTCTGCCCCTCCCCCGTTCATGCTCTGTCTCTCTCTGTCTCAAAAATAAATAAACATTTAAAAAAAAAAAGATAATAAAATAATAATTCAAAAATGCTGAGGGAAAATAACTATCAACTTAGAGTTCTATACCCAAATAAAGTATTGTTAAAGCTTGAGAGCAAACTAAATATATTTTTAGAAAAGAAAAGAAAGTTTATATTGTAAAACTACATTCTAAAAACCTCAGACACTCATTATTATAAACACTACTGAGGGATCTACTTTGGCAAGAAAATAAATTAAACTCAGAAGAAATAGTGGAACACAGGAAGTAGTGGAAAAGAAATAAATTAAGTATTTCAATATGGGTAAATATAAATAAGCAGTGGCTATAAGAAAAGCCCCAATAAAATGAAAAAGAATTGTGTCAATAGCAATACTAATAATAGTTTAAGTGTACAACCAAAATATTAGAGGATGGCATTGTGAAAGGTGAGAATGTGACTTTAAAAACTTAAAGGATTTTAGGGTCACCTGGGTGACTCATCAAGTACATGCATTCTTTCTCTCTCTCTAAAATAAAAAAAGAAATTAAAGGATTTTAAATTCTTGTAAATTCATTGCTTTAGAGAAGCCTAGAGATATTAAATTCAGACTTTAACAATATTTTCTCATTGACGTATAAACTTCAACCTTTCTAAAGTCAATTTTTCACTTAAAAACAGATGGGTAGATTCTAAAAAATAAAAATAACATTTTAAAGAAATAAGGAAAATGTTAACAATTAAGGTAAAAAGGTGGTGAGGATCAGAGAGAGGCAGAGATAATACATGGCAAATATAAAATGCAAAATACAAGTAGAAATATGCCCAAGCTTATAAGCTTTAGCAAGTGTAAATGAACACAAAAGAAAAATATTCTCATATGTTATTTATGAGAGACAGACCTAAAATATAATCCCATACTGAAAGATTGTAAGTATCAAAGAAGAAAAAGATATGGCAGAAAAACACTGACCAAAATAAGCTACTATAACAATTAATATGAGACAAGATAGACTTTAAAACCTAGAGATTTAGTACATTAAAAAAAAAGTCATCACTTAATATTAGAAAGAACAGTTCATCCAGAAAGGTATGATTATCCTGATTTACAGTATATGTAAGCAAACATAGAAAGAATTCTAAGAAATTGACAAATACTTAAATATAGATGGAGATTCTTTACACACCTCTTTCAGAAACTGATAGGTCAGCCAGGGGAATTAAGAAAATAGCCAACTCCAAAACCTGACTTTGTGCCATTGGTGTGCTTTCTCCCTCCCATCTCTATCTGTTCAAATTTCAGAAAGACTTTGAGTTCCAGATTAATTGTACCCCTTTCCCTCTTGTCTTTTCCATAGACATGATGCATCCCACCAGTACTCATAGTAGTATGTTATAAATACTTTGCATATTAATCCTCACAGTCTATGAGGTAAGTACTATTATTATCTCCATTCTGCAGAAGAGTAAAGTCACATAACAATGAAGACAGCCCTATCCTCAGCTCATCCAAAGCTTTGCCACTACCTTTCTAGCAGCACATACCTTTCTGTTTGGCTTCACTGTTACCCATACTATGTATCTTATATTTCTTGATTGAGTTGAAGCCTTTTAATAGAGGTATTTTTTATGCATTTTTGTAATTCCCAACTCCCAGACCCTGTACCCCATTTTCTAGCAAGATTCTTTAACCATGCCTAAACATATTTTTGAATGGATTATTGCTTTGTTTTGTTAGATTTAATTTGTTATGGTTTCCCAAGGAAAGGTAAATATAGTCATGAGGTTGGCATAAACCTATTTTGGCAGACAGAGTAGATGTGGAAAGTAAACAATCTTTACTTTTGTGTAGCCACCATAAAATGTATTAAGCCACTTACCAAATATGGTGACTTACTAAAAACAATGCACACAGCATGTAAAGCAGGCATGGTTCCTGCTTTCCAGACACTTATATTTCAGAAACAACATAGTGAATAAAAGATGAAGACTTGAATGGTCACACTCTACTCTGACTGAAGATGACTCCATCTCTTGAGCTAATACTTGGATACTTTGACTCCTCTAATCCTTACAACCTTATGAGTTAGGTGTTATTGTTTCCCACATTTACACATGAGGAAAACAAAGAATGGGCAATGAAGTAATTTGCTAAAGGGACAAAGACAGTAATTGTTGGAGGTGGAATTTTAACCCTAGCAATCTAGCACCAAGAATTGCACTCTTACACTATACCGTTTCTAACAGGCCTACATGGTTATGTTGATGTCAAATCATTAATTTGAAAAGCAATGTCATAGCCATGCAAGGTTCCTGCTACCTCACCACCACAAACAGCTACAATGTTTGTCACCAATAGCTTTTCTCCAAGGAGAGTTAAACACCTCTGCCAGAGAGGAAATATATTATGAGCCATGTGGTAGATCACAGTACTGAGGCAATTTTTTCTTTCAGAGGTAGAATGTATTTCCCTTACCCTATCATTTATGTCAGGTTTGGCCGAATGATTTGTTTTGGCTAATGGAATGCAAGTAGACATGACAATGTGCCAATGCCAAGTTTATGCCTTTGGATGCTTCATGTGTTTCCACTAATCTTTCTTGCACATGAACCATTGCCATGAGAAGTACATGCCTTTGGTAGCCACTGATCCAAGGAGCATGACAGACTCTTGGGACAAAAATGGACCCAACCCACAACATGGAGCCAAGCATAACTCAGCCAAGCCCTGATCAGTCAAATGCTCACTGGCCCACAGACACTAGAATAAATGATTTTAAGAACTGAGCTAGAGCGATTTGTTACACAGCATTATTGTAACAATAGCTAACTGATACAGGGGTTGTAGAACTTACGTTAGCATCGATGACTACTGCTTTACTCCTTTTCTAACAATAGAAATGCCTGGGGCAAGTGGGTGTGGGGTCCAATTAGAAGAATAAATGTCAAAATCGAAAAAGACACATTTGGGAGTTTTCATTTTCTGCCATGCTGGCATTTTACTCACATATGAAAGTCCCTGAAATATCGCTTGTTGGCTGTGCTGTCATGATCCGTTCTATAGACATTTTGATGCACTTTATTACAAACTTTAAAATCATATTAGCAGCTGTTATTTTATATCACAATGGATTAATAAGATGCATTTTCACAAATAAGACACATTTTAGATAGTTTTGAAAAAATTTCAGTGTGAAAATCTTGTGCCAGGATTCCACATTTTAAATGACACATTTCCAAATAGCCTAAAGTGAAAACGCTCAA
Source organism: Prionailurus viverrinus (assembly GCF_022837055.1). Classification (NCBI taxonomy): domain Eukaryota; kingdom Metazoa; phylum Chordata; class Mammalia; order Carnivora; family Felidae; genus Prionailurus; species Prionailurus viverrinus. The sequence goes on from NC_062569.1 coordinate 23,647,548, forward strand.
GTAATATGCTTACTTGTGCTATGCTTGAAACTATCAGCTCCCCCAGCAACCCAGGAAACACGTAACCTTCCTACATATTGTGTTGTTTTCTATTGTAGCATATGAAATTCAGGGAAAAGAGATTTCTTGGTTCTTGTTGCAGGGGAGTTCAGTGAGTAGCACTGGAAAAAATCAAAGAATTAAAATAAATGGTTTTTTTTCAGGTTTCCATTGCAATACTTGAATAACGTACGTGAGAATGATCAGAAAAGCATTGATTCCCCTCCATATATTAAAATAATGGAATGTTCTATTGCCTTTTCATGTGGAATAATTAGGAAAGATAAGGATTTTTTTTTTCTTGGAGGCAATCCTGCTTCCTATGGTGTTGCTAAGGAATAAGGAATTTTCCTTCCAACTGATCTTAAAAGAGATATCTAAGATCTATATCGCCTGTTTATGGATTACAGCTAACTTTACAGTCGTGCGTAAACTGTACATTTGAGTGCAGTAAGACACGTCCCCTGTCTCACAATAAAAATATTATGGAACGTTATATTTCCATATAGTAATGGTGCTCTTATTTTACTAGTAGAAAGGTACAGTACTAATTTAATTGACTAACATAAAAGTCTCTCAAGTAAGATCAATACTTTATTTTCTCAACAGTTTTCATAAACGAAGATTTAATTCAACCTGTGTTCCTTAGCCTTCGAGACAGAGATAAGGGGCAGGTCTGCTGACCATAGTGCTCACTGTGGCACACATGCAAAACCTTTGGAACAGCTTCATAATGTAAGCAACAGATCTCAACCTGGCTGCACATTAGAATCACCAGGGAAGCTTTTAAAAGACACCAATGCCCAAGCTCCTCCTCAGATCAATTAAATCAGAATCTCTGGGGGTGGGTTTGGGATATTATTATGTTTTTAAAACTCCCAAGGTGATTCGTATGTGCTGCCAAATTTTCCATCTATTGGTTCAGGCTCTAAATTTTAGGGGGACAGGACATAAGCTAAGATCTCTGGTAGATGGTCTTACTTGGTACCTCCTCTGCATTCCTTCTCTGGTTGCTAAGGGCAGAAATCCCCCACTCGGTGCCCACATACTGCAGGGTTCTGTTTTTCTTTTTTTGTTGTTTTTTTTTTTTTGGTGATGGTATTTTTCCCCTTTTGTACACTGTGGATCTTTATTGCCGTTGCTTCAATGCTTTTGAGTGCAGATCTCCCATTGACATCGGTGGGGGTGCTGCTCCTGGAATGAGTTTGGAATGCACAATTGAGAGCTCCTTGGTGCTGTTGGAGAGAGAATTTTGCCGTGAGCTTTTTACACGCGCCAGGGTTTAGGTTTCTTTCTTCTTTTACTTCCTTTATTCTAATCTTGCGTTCTCATGTCTGTGCCTGTGATTGTGAATTTTGACTTTGGAGTTGCTTTACTTTCTCCAGACTTTGCATGTGTTGTTATTGTCTCTCTAGTTCTGAGGTCCTCGCTGGGGTGGTTTTTCCTCTGAGTCAGCAGATAGGAAGAGAGATGTAGGTCTGTCCAGTTTCACTCCTGATCAGAGTCAGATCTCGGGCCAATGAGGTGAATCATTTCGGTCTCATGTTCTTGCTCAGTGTAATAAGCATACTGAATGAGAAAGACTTTTCAGTTCCTTTTAATAAAGAAACTTTCTGAATCTGAGTAGGGCCCTTTGAGTCTAATGACATTGGGCATATGATTGTGTTGTAGTCTATGGGGAAGACACTGTTTCATGAACTTTGTAGTGAGGAAGGGGAAGTAGGGACAGTTGCCTGGGAATTTCTCAAGACTTCTATGTAGAACTATCCATGGAAGTCCACTCCATGAGAGTCACAGTTCTGTATTCTCCCGACCTACCAACCGGGATACTACCCTATATCAACTAAGGTGATGAAACTGATAATGGAGCTCTTTCTCCAGAAGCAGCACCAGAATTCTATCATGTTAAAATGGAAAATATGAAAACATATGGCTGAAATGATGGACCCACTCTTACAACATAAGGTCCAAATCTGGCAATCTGGGATGAGTGTGTGAGATCATGCAGTCTCTCAACTGGTCTGTAATGTGCTTATGATGGCATTAGGTTATATAACATGGCACCAGTCCAGCCATTTTCTCAGAAAAAAAGAAAAGATAATTTTTGATGGAGAATATTTGATCGTCATCACCCCACTTTCCCTGGATAACTATTTTTTTAATTCTTTAACTCGGAAAAATCCGGAAACTCATGATAATTCTCATTATCATAAATCCAAGTTGTTGATTTTTCTTTCTTAGAGGAAAATGGATGTTTTCATTTATATTCTTATTGCCCAGCTGATACTTTGCTCCAAATTCTTGTCATCAAAACTGACGACAAAGCTCTGACTGGTGTGGGATCAAGTCCAGCAAGGGGATCCCATAAAACCTACCAGAAGACTCCACTGAGTGGAATAATTTTTTTCTTTTTATTTAGTCATTTGGGTTGTTTTTTTTTTTTTTTTGTAAGTAGGATATTTAAAGAAATGGGGAAGGTGAGATTGAGAACTTAGTTTAATACCTGTGTCTAGTATGTTCAGATAGGAATCATACATAAACAATGTCTGGTGTATTTCCTCTGAAAGAAACCTTGGAAAAATAATCAGCATTATAAGTGAATACAAGACCCCCCTATTTCATTTATTGCTTTTCCTGACTGCAAGTAAAGGGGAGAAGGCTGTGTAACCAATTTCTTTGGGCTAGTAAATGCTGGACTTAGGCAGAAAGTTGGGAAAGAATGTTTCCGATAATAAAAGAAAAGGGAGCCAAATTGCTGGCATTTTCGTATTTTCTATTCTTTAGTTCAGTGCTTTTTGAAATAGGGAAAGATTTTTGAAAATTCATGGATTTTCACTATGAATTATTTAGAAAAACAAAGCAAAAAGACAGGTCTATTTCTTTTCAGAAGTCTGATGTACCACTACTCCCACAGCAAAAATGATAAAGCATTGCTAGAAACCCAAAAATGGGAAAACTTTAAATTCACATTCACATTTGGCTATAAAATTTCCTCATTATCTCATAGGTTTTTGAAAATGGAAAGAGTATAATAAAAGGCATAGAGAAAGAACCAACCTAAAAGAAATGTATGGGGAATTTACCTCCAGGGTTACAATTTTTTTATATGTTTTTATTTTATTTATTTTTTTTTATTATTTTTTTATTTTAAAAGTTTTTTTTTAATCTTTATTTATTTTTGAGAGAGAGACAGAGTGTGAGCAGGGGAGGAGCAGAGAGAGAGGGAGACACAGAATCTGAAGCAGCTCCAGGCTCTGAGCTGTCAGCCCAGAGCCCGACGCGGGGCTCGAACTCACGGACCGCGAGATCGTGACCTGGCTGAAGTCGGACGCTTAACCGACTGCGCCACCCAGGCGCCCCGCATTTTTATTTTATTTTTGAGAGAGAGAGAGAGAGAGAGAGAGAGAGCGCAAGTGGGGGGGTGGGGGTGGGGGCAGAGAGTGAGGGAGACAGAATCTGAAGCAGGCTCCAGGCCCTGCGCTGTCAGCGCAGAGCACGACGTGGGGCCCGAACTGCAATATCATGACCTGAGCCGAAGTCAGACGCCCAACTGACTGAGCCACCCAGGCGCCCCCAGCATTACATTTTTAAAAGGGCTTCAAAACAAGTATACAGAATGCAAGCGAATAGGCTACCGCATATCCACAACCATTTTGGTGTGAGAAAAAGAGCAAGGTGTGCATCTCACAAGCCAGGCCCTCCATTCAGTACACAAAGTTTTGCACAAAAAGGGACTAAGAGGTGGTGAATGGGGAGAACCTGTAGCAAGCAGTTCACTGGGAAGTATCTAAGCCTGCAGCAAATTCCCACAATAGGTGGAGTTTGGCAGAAGGCTGGGTAGAGACATCTAAGTAAGCAGTAGTGGTGAAAGTACAGCTACATTTATATTACAATAAATCAGAATCTTTGCATAGCTAATCAGAGCACTAAGACAAAAATGAGTCTGTAAGGGGGCCCCAAAACATTTATCCAAACATTGGTTTCATCAGTGGCTGTCTTATAAAGATGGCCAATGGGTTTAGAAGCGACCTGGTAGACGAGGGAAAGAGAGAGGGGAAAATGAACATGAAGGAAGAAACAAATTCAAGTATACATAGTACATAATTAAGAATAATTGGATGATAAGGTGAGTATCTGAATAATGGAATAAAGAGGCAATGAACTGGAATGGTCCCTAATTTATGAATTTGTTAAGTGCCCAACCAGTCTCCAAGTCATATTCTCTGACCCCTCAGGCTACTTACACCAGGACTTCTCAAATATTTCCACTGGCAAAGGAGAATGGATACCCTCCCTGACGCTCTGGTGGCGTAGCCTGAAGCAATCCTAGAAATCAGTTGTTTTATCTTTAAAAAAATGCAGATTTTATATTCTTATTCCAATTTTACCTGTACTTACCCATACAGGTTTCCTCCAAGTATAGATAGGTCAGTGTTCCTCACTCATGATGCAGCCTCGCACATCCCTTATTACACACCACCCGGGGGCACACATAGTCTGGTTTGGAGAGGCGGTGATAAGAAAAGAAGAAATGAATTCTCAGCTACTATGATATGCCTTGACCTACCCAGAGGACCAAATAAAAGAGGCACCCACATCTTCAAGTAACAAAGAGCCTTGGGCTTCTATGATTATTTTGCCACAGGTTCTGGGCCACCATAGACATGACCTGATGTGTTAAAGCAAACTGGTACCTGGAAAAGGAGGATCGTGAGAGTAGATCTAAGCACAGCAAAGACGGGGTGAAGTGTTGACAGATTGCAATAACAGACTGCATTTTACATTGAATGCTTTCTTCCAATCTCCATTGTCAATACCACTCATTCTCATCTAAGACTTACCAAACGTCAGCCTGCATCAGAATCATTCAAAGATCTTGTCAAAACACAGATTCCTGGGGCCTGTCCCCAGGGTTTCTGATACAGCAGGTGTGGAAAGAGGCTTGAGAATCTGCATTTGAAAATACATTCCCAAGAGATGCTGATGCTACCCTCCTGTGGCCCACACTTGAAGACATGATGGTTTAAGCCATTCTTTGTTCACTGCCTCAGGAAAGGGATGCACAATGGAAATTTGAGAAACAATTCTGAGATCTGCATTTTAAACCTTAGGCTTTGGGGGAAATAAAGGCACACTTAGCATAGACAAAGATTTGGAAACATACTTGGAGGACTAGAAGCAAGTCTTCCTTCTCTGGGGGGAGGTGATTAAGGTTTAGATGTTGATGAGGCCCCTGTGAGAAATGAGCCTGGATTCTAACACCTCTGCCACTGAAGCCAGCTGTGGAGATGGGGGAAAATGGCAGCTGATGGGATGTGAAGGCATAGGGAATCCATGCCTCAGGCCCCAGATAAGGCCCTGAGAAAGTGGGAAGACCTAAGAAGATATGCGTACATGGGTACGTGGTGTTCCTGAGCCAAGAGTTGGCAAACTCTTTCTTAAAGGTTCAGATAGTAAATACTTTAGCCTTTACATGCCGTGTAGACTCTGTCACAACCACTCATTTCTGCCATCACCACAAAAGTAGCCACATACAATGTGTAAGTAAGTAATGTGGCTGTGTTCCAATAAAACTGTATTTACATAAATAGGCAGCAGGCCAGATTTGGCCCCATGGGCTGTAACGTGCCCACTCCTGGCCTAAGATGACAGAGCTTCAGGTAGCCTTTGAGGGTTTCCCACATCCCAGGATGTTCCAGGAGACCCAGAATTACACATGTACTAGAGAGCATCATGGCAGTTGGAAAAGATCTTGGACAGCTTCTCCGAGATTCCAGCATCCAGCATGGGGAGAAAAGTAGCCAAGGTAACCCGTGGCCCCTAAGGGGCCTTATTAAGGTGGAGAGATGCTAGGTCTTTGTTCCCCCACAGTGTTGCAGGACCAGGTAAGTCCCTGGAACAGTTACAACCCTCAGCAAAAGAGGGAAGGGGAGAGTGACTTCAAATTTATTAAGTTTTCCTACCCTGCCAGAATGGAGGCTCAAAATATAAATTGATTTACTTTTTATTTTTTTTTAATTTTTTTTTCAACGTTTATTTATTTTTGGGACAGAGAGAGACAGAGCATGAACGGGGGAGGGGCAGAGAGAGAGGGAGACACAGAATCGGAAACAGGCTCCAGGCTCTGAGCCATCAGCCCAGAGCCCGACGCGGGGCTTGAACTCCCGGACCGCGAGATCGTGACCTGGCTGAAGTTGGACGCTTAACCAACTGCGCCACCCAGGCGCCCCTTATTTTTTAATGTTTGTATTTATTTTTGAGACAGAGAGAGAGAGAGCACACAGGCCAGGGGCAGAGAGCGGGGGATAAAGGATCTGAAGGGGACTGAGGGCTGACAGCAGAGGGCTCAATGCTGGGCTCAAAATCACGGAACTGTGAGATCATGACCTAAGCGGAAATCAGAAGCTTAACTGACTGAGCCACCCAGCCACCCCCCAAAATCAATTTACTTTTAAAAGATGGATTTATGTCCTATTCTTGTGTTTGCAGGAATGAGCTCTTAACACTTTTTTGTTAATTGGAAATCCTTTCTTTGAAATCCAGTGCACATTTTTCACTTCGAGTGCATTACTAGCCACATTTCAAGTGCTAAATAGCCATGTGTGGCTAGAAGATACCATATTAGACCGTGCAGCTTTAGACACCAGGACCTTCCGTCTTCCTCCTTCTCAGAGCAATCAGACAGGCCCCCCAGGCATGCCTTAACTCAAGTGAGTTAAGGAGACAAGACAGTGGTTATATAGGGAGAGCACAGACTCCCAGCAGCCAGCCGCCTGAGAAGAGGACGAAGAAAGGCATTTGAAAACCTCCCTTTACAGGAGGTTTACCAGGAGGACAAAGATCTCATGGGACAGCCATTTGCATGGGGAATTTGAATAGTTCAGGCTAATTGGGTCTGTGTATATGACCATTCCAGGAAAACCTGCACCAAGGGTTAATTAAAAAATCTAAATGTAGGGGCACCTGGGTGGTTCAGTGGGTTAAGCATCCTACTTCGGCTCAGGTGATGATCTCACAGCTTTGAGTTCCAGCCCCACATTGGGCTCTGCGCTGACAGGTATCTGCTTGGGATTCTCTCTTTCCCCCTCTCTCTGCACCTCCCCCACTCATTCTCTCATTCTCTCTCTCTCTCTCTCTCTCAAAAAAAATAAATAGATTTTAAAAAAGAAATCTAAATGTGGCAACACTTCCCAGCCATTACTTACTTCTAATAATTTTCGAGTAAAAGATGAATAGAATAGTCAATCAATGTTATTAAAATAATTTACAATTCATCAAGAATAATAAGCAAACAGAATCATTTGATATTCACACATTTCTAAACGAAACACCCATAATTTATATATACATTATGGTGCATAGTTTATAATTCAATTACCATCTATGGGGAAAATTTGGAGGTTGGATGATTCACCGGGACACTAGTGTCTTAGGTTCAATAATGAAATATCTCCAAATTTAGGGTCCATTGAGAGTCCTGTTGTATGCTGAATGATTTCACAAGGTCCATGTGCTTCATCTCTAGTCCAGCTGGGTGGAAAGTTTAAGTAACACTAGGATATTAGATCCCTTGGATCTAATATATTAGACCTAATATGTTAGATATTAGATCCCTAGGATCTTACACACCAAGCCAAATCTGGACACAGAATCTAAGGTGCACTGAAGAGCCCTTTGGTGGGTCTCCAGGATTGGGGGAACACTGCTGGTAACACTGTAGCTGTGAAGGTAGCAGAACACTGCATTTCATGGACTAGGTAACTAATACAGATCACTGCCTTTTAACTTGTACCAAAGCAGGGAGTGCATTGTTCATAGACTTTTGGAAAAATACGAAAGTGATATTTGTAAAATCAGGTGGAAATATGTTGCCTAATGTTTTAAGAAATTAAATTTTAAAAAAGAAATTAAATTCATGAGGTGACAATACGTTATCATGGATTTCGGTTTGGGCAACACCTTCCCTGTCTCTCTAGATCAGCATGGTCCTATAGAAGAATACTGTGAGCCACATACATCATTTACAGTTTTTTAGGAGCCACATTTATAACATAAAAATGAACAGGTGAAAATAATTTAAATGATACTTTATCTTACTCAAGGTATCAAAACTGTTGTTATTTCAACATGTAATCAATATAAAACATTATTAATGAGATACTTTATATTTTCTGTAGTAAGGCTGTGAAACCTAGTGCGTATCTTACACTTGAAGCATGTCACGGGCCACACTTTAAACGCTCCGTAGCTACAGGTGACTAGTGACTGTCATACTGGACAGCGCTCCCCCAGCCACCCTGTGATCACCAGAGAATAATGAAAGCAACACCTGCTTTCTGCCAGACGTGGCCACAGCTCTCTTCCCCTTCAACCGGCACAAAGCTGCTTCACAAACTGAGTTCAGTGCAGTCAGCAGATTTCACTGAATGAAGACTCTTAATATCACTGAGTTAAACATGTGACATGTGTGGAGACCTTGATTATTTCTACCCGCAAAACAGGAATACGGCTTCGTTGTTAATGATAGCTAAGTGTCAAACAGCAAACAGTCAGCAAGACACCTCTAGCTGATCAGATGTCCTTTATCTCTCTCTCTCTCTCTTTTTTTTTTTTTTAAGGAAATTGAAATCTTTAAAAGCCTTCTTGAAATTGTATTCTTTTCAGTCTTAGATTTGATAAATAGCATATGTGTTGGGAGGTGGGGAACAGGGGAGGAAAGATTCATGTTTTTACAGATGACATGCTGCCTAGGAAAAAGTCCCAGGGAAAAATAGTTGGATGGTGGAGAAAGAGAAGAATCTTCCTGCAGCCCTATCTTACCTAACTTGCTAGAGCCTCCTGCTGTGTGGATATTCTGGGCCAAGCAGCAGGTATCATCTAGGCCACAAACTACCAAATAGGATAATGACACAGACAGATGTGATTGAAAAATGTAAAATAAAAATGTGGAGGGGCGCCTGGGTGGCTCAGTCGGTTAAACGTCCGACTTCGGCTCAGGTCATGATTTCGAACTCTGGGAGTTCAAGCCCCGAGTCAGGCCCTGTGCTGACAGCTCAGAGCCTGGAGCCTGCTTTGGATTCTGTGTCTCCCTCTCTCTTCCCCTCCCCACCTTGGGCTCTGTCTCTCTCTGTCTCTCTCAAAAATAAATAAACATTAAATTTTTTTTTAAAAATATGGATTAGCCAGCATGTTAAAAGGCTGTTTTCTTGTCCTTGTCCTTTGGGGAAGGGGGGCTACTCTCCCCAGGCAGCAGGCAGCTGGGCTTTAAAATGCCCAGGATTCACAAAGTATGATTCTTAGAATGACTCCCACCAATGTATTCACAGCAAAGTCAGTGACTTGCCAGGTTTTCTGGGGATTTTAGGAGGGTCAGTGTGTCTTTCTCTTCCATCACAAAGAGAACAAAGGGTGCAGGCCATTTGGGCCAGCCCGTCTGGTTTTGAACCCTACTGATTGATAATCTCATAAAACATCCCCAGAGGAAGTCAAGCGCATGGGTGTGTCTATACACCCCGAGCCAAAATGGACCAGACCTAAAATGTCTTGCCACCTGAACGAGCTGCTGGGCTGCCAAACTGGCTAGAGAAGGCACAGCCAAAACCAGTGGGCAGAAGCTGCTGGAAGTAATCTCCAATTCATTATTTGGAAAGGGCTTCTAAAAATCAAGAGTCTCACAATTGTATGGATTCTGGGAGACAAGTGCCTTAAATCAGTGCATCTATCCAAGCAGAGATCAGTGGTCACTTCTCAGGCAAGCTGCATTTGAAAAATCTTTCATTCTGCAAGACCCCTTTGTGCCATCAGCATTCATTGAAAACTTCTATGTGCCAACAGTGAGGTCACAGAAATAAAAACGATGTGATCTTAGTCCTCAAAGAACTCTGAGGCTCATGATTCTATCCATTGGTCTCAAAAATCACAGGGTTAAGGGGCACCTGGGTGGCTCAGTCAGTTAAGTGCCTGACTCATGGGTTCAGCTCAGGTCATGGTCTCACGGTGTGTGGCTTGAAGCCCCACATCGGGCTCTGCACTGGCAGTGCGGGGCCTGCTTGGGATTTTCTCTCCCCTTCTCTCTCTCTGCACCTCCCCATTCTCACTCTATCTCTCTCTCTCAAAAATAAATAAATAAAAACTTTTATAAAAAAAATAAAAAGTTAAAATTAAAATCACAAGGCTGTCTTAAAATGAGAGGGTATGGGGCGCCTGGGTGGCGCAGTCGGTTAAACGTCCGACTTCAGCCAGGTCACGATCTCGCGGTCCGTGGGTTCAAGCCCCGCGTCAGGCTCTGGGCTGATGGCTCAGAGCCTGGAGCCTGTTTCCGATTCTGTGTCTCCCTCTCTCTGCCCCTCCCCCGTTCATGCTCTGTCTCTCTCTGTCCCAAAAATAAATAAACATTGAAAAAAAATTTAAAAAAAAATGAGAGGGTATGGAAGACTGGGGCCCATTCTGGGACCCACATTCATAATAAGGCGGCCAACCCCAATCAGGCAGTGTAATGGATACAACCACCAGAAATGATACATGCCTCCTCCGGTTATGCCAGCCTGCCTGCCTGGAATCTTTCCCTTGCCTCAGTGTATCTACTATCTCCTTCAGAGTTCCTTGTATGACAACCAAACTGAGTTGATCTCTCTCTTCTTGGAAATCTTCTCAACATACAATCAACATCATTACATTCTAGTAATTTCATGCTTTTTTGTCTTCTCAATAAGATTATAAAGTTCTTAAAGCTCAGGGGCAAACATAGTCTGCATTTTCCATATCTTTAACTATGATACTTCAAGCCTATTTGTATGAATGGGGAAAAATATTTATTGAATGAGTTGAAAATTCAAGAGCTTTAAGAATATTGACAAACCAACTATCTTAAATAAATGACATCAAACAAGAAAATCAATGAGAAAATTATTTCCTGTACTTAAGAAACTAGAATAGATATGGGTAGACACAGGGAAAGACACAGAAATGCAGGGATCTATGCTATGGGAATTCAAATATTTGATGAATTCCTAAATTAGTTAACATTTGAAACTCAATACATGCATAAATTAATTAACATTAGAAATTCTATACATGCCCGATTTGGGGTTGCATATACTCAATATAAAAGGCTTTACAAGAGGGGTGCCTGGGTGGCTCAGTTGATTGAGTGTCCGACTTCAGCTCAGGTCATGATCTCACAGTTTGTGGGTTCAAGCCCCATGTCAGGCTCTGCTGACAGCTCAGAACCTGGAGCCTTCTTCAGATTCTGTGTCTCCCTCTCTCTCTGCCCTTCCCCTGCTCATAGTCTGTCCCTCTCTGTCTCAAAAATAAACACTAAATAAATAAATAAATAAATAAATAAATAAAAGTCTTTACAGGATGATTCAATTTAAAAAACATGTCCCTGTTGTGTTCTCTTTTCCTAACAAAGTTTTTCTGTTGTTTGTTTATTTGTTACTGATTTAGATATAAAATTAACTCAAAACTCTCTTCACACTGTTTAAGTGTTTCTTTATGGTACTCAAACAGTCCTCAAAAGCATGGACCAATCCAACCCTATGCAAAGACCAACCAAAGCTTTCCCTATGGGGAAGGCTTTGTCCTTCCCAGTCCCAACTGATGGTTATCCCCAACTGATAATATTTCAATCTGCCCTGTCTTTCTACAAATTCAATGCATGGTGTATTATCTCTTAAAAAAATAAAACTCATTAAAAATGCTATGTTTCATTTTATATGTATAGGAAAGATACTAAAAGTTGATTACTACTGCATTTTAGCTCCTAGAGAAACGTGGTATGAATTGTCTAGAGATATTTTAAAGAATTATGGATTTTAAAACATTCTTTATTTTTAAAAATACAATGTTTGTGCTGATAGAAGATGGAGATAAAGAAATGTAGTCAACTAAAACTTCCAATCTGAGTACAGTAATTCTGTCTTACCCATCCATAAAGACTAGCTCAGTGCAAATTTCAACTACATAGTGAACAGAAATAAGGTACACTTCCTTTTATTTATCTTCCTTCCTTATGGAGGTTTTCATGTCAATTCTGTAGAACAAACTTAGGAAAAGAAAGCAGATGAGTAGGTCATGAGTAGTCAGGTATCAAAGGACTGGTTAGGCATCTATAAGAACCTTCCTAATATGGCTTAGAGAAAGGTAGAGGAATGACCGCATTCATGGCCAGCCTCACCTCTCAAAATGTAAACCTCAAGGAGGAAGAAATATAAACAATAGATCCAGCTTTGCAAGCTTGGAGTACTGAGGTCATGCTTATTTAATATTCACATTACAAAGCTTTTGGGTCTAAGTATGCCTATAGTGAGACTATTTCATCCACATCCAGACTACTCCACCTTGGATCTCTCTGAGACCTCCAGGAATATTTACACAGCCCAGTGGTCCAGGTCCTGATTATTATCTTTGCCTGAGAAGCAAAAGCTAAAATCCTTGCTCAGTCTCGCCCAAGGAACCCAGTCCCCTTTAGCTCTTGTTGCTCTTGAGTCACACTCAGTGCTTATCTTGTCTCCAGCTAGACAATCTGAAGTGACCTCAACACATCCCACTTCTGACACCTGGAGGCCAGCAGTCTCTGAATAAAGGGGTCTGAGTGCCTGGGATCTTTGTTATCATCGCTGGCCTGGCAGCTCTTTCTCCAGGTTCCAGGGAGGAAGGGTTGATAACCTCTGTCCCATGAAATCAGTCATATCTATCTCTCACAGCTTCATGACATCTTATACCTAGGCTTCTTTGTCAAAGCCCTTTAGTTTACCCACCTCTTTGTGTTTACAAACACAAACACACAGTATGGCCCTTTTTGTTGAGGCATCATCACCATCACCATCACCATCACCATCACCATCATCATCATATTTATTGAATAATGTACTGTGTTAAAGGCTTCATTGTTAATAGTTCATTTAATCTTCATGACAACACTTTGAGGTGAATTCTACTATTGACCCCATTTTATAGTTGACCAAGCTGAGGCTCACAAAGGATAGACAACTTTCCCAACATAACACAGCTGGGAAGTATACAGCTAGGGCCTGAACCAAAGTGGTCTGTTTCTAGAAGCCACACTTTGTTCTATGCCCAATACTACCCACCATCCCCACCCCTGACTTCCACATACTACCCAGAGAGAGGAAGAAGCTACAGACCCACAAAACCCATGGAGACCTAGTGACACGCTTCAGGTCAAGGAGATATGGTGAGAAGACAGTTCCTGCAGTATTCACGTGAATTACCTCTGTAACAGGCAACATATGGTGACCTGGTCTGTGTCTGGGGAAGAGGTCTGAAAGAGAATAGTCAGAGGACTCATTGTATCCAAAATCTCTCTGGACAAGCTCCAGTGAGTTTGGTGCCCCAAGCCACAGAGATCTTTCTCATCCGTTCTTCACACTAGCAGACAGCCCTGCCTCCTTCCTGTGCGTTATATTCCCTTTGTAAAGGAGCAGGCTCTGGCTTTGTATTTCTGGGTAAGAGCCTGTTCTCATTTTAGCCTGATGTCCCAATGTCTTCTGTGTCTCGTATTTATTTGTCAGATATAAGGCTTGTTGAAACCATTCTGGATGAACTGTGGGAGTCTGTTGTGTGTCTGGAGACCATATTGAATATAACAGCAAATCATTTCTACAATATCTACTGGATACAGAGAGTGTATTTTTGGGCTAAAGCTTATGTGTTTTCTGTGCCATCTTGTAATTAAGTGGAAAGTAATTATCCAGTTCCAAAGTGTGAAGGACTAAAAGTTATTGTAATATTTCCCCATAAGACAAAGGGGGTACCAAAACTACCCTGCTTCCATGTATTTTTAACACCCCTTCCCCTCCAAAGAGGACAGGATTTGCCATTTTGCAAGAAACCATCTGATTCATCTTGAACCTCAGTGAATCCAAAGTTTAATTCTATGTGACATTTCTCATGGTGCATTATGTTTTTGCAAAAATAAAATCGCTTTGATTAAAATTTCACACCTAGCTGAGGACCATGAAACGCTGATTACCTGGTCCAGTCCTAGCCCAGCATTGCCAAAAGGTTTACAAACCTCAGCACAACTTGAGGGGAACTTGGCCTAGGCTTCAAGTTAGTGGAATCAGTCAAAGCCCAAGGCATTTTCCAGGTGGCCTGTTCCCTGGCCTGTGACAGCAGCTCTAAATTAGGCACATGCTCTTTAAACCCAGCCATGAAAATGATCGGCCAATAGAGCCAGAGCCCAAAGGAAATGCAAGCGGGCTGGCCATGACTGAGGCCAAGGGCATGCAAGAAGTTCAGCTTTCCTCTCGCCTGTCATCCTCCATGGGTTTGAGGGCAGAAAGCAAAGGTTATTCTCTTAAAGAAGATGCTTGAGTTCCAGTGACATTGAAAGAAAAAGAAAGAATTGCAAATGCCCAGATTTGCAAACGTTGGTGTTATGAAATAAAGGCAGGGGCAATCTTCAGGCTAATGATATTACAAAAGTGTTTGTAAAGCCTCGGGCTGAAACATCTCTAGTGCCATAACTAGCTGTTGTTTTTAAAAAGGACATTAGGTTTACATTTGCATCTCTGAGATAAAGATTTGATGTCAGCAGTTCAGCCCTCTGGACAGCATCATAAAATCATAAGAAATGATGTCTGGGTCATACCAGTTGTCCACAAGTCCAGGGTTTTGTCCTTGATGACAGTCTGTGGCTGTCTGGGCCTGTATGATCTCACCCTCCAAAGGGTAGGGAAAATGTGCCTAAAATATTGTCTGTTAAGTTTAAACCCTTCTTAAAGTCATTCGTGTTCTCAACTTGTATAACCCTTGGTATGCTATCTACATGCTATATAAAATAGTATTTTCTCATGTGTATTCTTGAACACTTGCTGGTTTCAAGGAGGTTCATTAGTTCTCTAATTACTAAAGTTGGTGAACGAGTTCTATGATCACCTCTTTTGATTAGATAGATTTAATCATAGCCAAGCTCAGACTCTGGTGGCAAGGTGGAAGATGAATTGACACGTGTCAAGACTGAAAGCAGGAGACCAGGAAGGATAGCCCAAAAACAGTCCAGGAAAAGAATGGAGACAAGCTGAACTGGGGGAGTAGCAGGAGGTTGGGAGAAGAGGGGGTGGGGCAAGCTGTGTTAGAGCCCTAAAATCATCAGTTCATTTTATAACCTCAAAGTAGAGTCAAAACGTTCTGAGACCCTTTAGAACTATTTAGAGTTCCCTAGAAGAAATAATGAGTATTGAGAAAGAAGTAATGAGAAGAAGCAATGGGTGGAAACTGGGGCAGAAGGCCTGTTAGGGAAAAATCTAGAATTTGGCAGAGTCATTTGAAAGGATGCAGTAGGAGAGCACAGCAAATGGAAGGGATTCATTTAAAAATATTTGGAAGATTTTGATCTGAACAAAAGATATAACAAAAAGAGGGGCGGGTACGGTATAGACAAAAAGACATGAAATAGTAGAGAGGACGGAGGGTCAAGGCTAGACCAATTTTGGAAAATAAGCACTAGATGCTACAGCAAGGCACTTACAGGGGCCCTGAGAATTAGGGACACATAAGACCACCTGACAGATGCATGGAGGTGTGACCCACACGAGTCCCAGAAAGGAACAGAAGAAGCCAAAAAAAAAAAAAAAAAGCAACTGATGACTTTAAAATTAGAAAAACTAAATTTGGGCTTATTATGCCCAAGAGGAATATAGCCTGATGCACAATTTATGCAAATTGATAAAGCTGATTACACAAATTAGCCAAGGCTTTGGCTTGTTTTTTCTCTGGTCAATAAATCCCCCCTCTTTTTTTTTTTTCAAAGTCAGTCTATCACTATTGGCGTTTCCAACAAACCCTCTTGTTAGTTGTGATGGCCAATTACTCGAAAACACTAAGTGCAAATAATTTCTTATTTCAGGCTCTAGGCCTGAACTTGTAGGATGCTGACAGAGCAGGATAGATTAGAAGAGCTGGTTCTCCTATGATAGTGACATAGTTCATTTAACACATGCATGACCATCCCTAACGAAATGTTCTATTCAGATAACCCTTACCCAAATCCCACCCAAATTTCACTGACCAGCATGAAACACATTATTTGTGAAATATTATTAACACTCATCTTAGCCAATCCTCGGAGCCACCCTCGGAAGTAAAATCTATAATCATCACTCAAATGAGAGAGACTAAGTTATGGTGATAAATAACCTTCCCAAGGTCACAGAGTCAGTAGGCAGTGGAAACAGGGCTCAAGTCCAAGTTAAATAAGGCTTACCACTTAGAGTCAATCCCCTTGGTTCCAGAAGTAGGGCACACAAAGCTGAATTGTCTGGTTCAAGTGCTCATCCTTGTGTGGGAGGCTTTTGAGAGTAAAGGCACACTGCAGGGTGGAAAGGAGGGCTCCCTGCCAGGTTCCTGGCAGGGACTAGCGCGGTGTAGTGGTTAGGAGCACAGGGTTCAAGGCTCTGCCCCTTTCCAGCCCTATCAACCTCCACCTAGTGACACAGAGTTACTGCCTCAATGCCTCAATTTTCTCACCTGTACAATGAGGGTACTATATTATCATACCTTCCCTATGAATTGCTGGAAAGATCAAATGAAAATAATGTAAAGCACGTAAAACACATGGCCCAAGGAAATTTGCCAATAAGGCATTAGCTATTAGTACAGTCTTAGCGACAGACAGGGCAGCGTGCTATTTAACGAAACGCTTCTGTAGTGCTGCTGTGGTGGCTACCGTTGAGAGTAACCAGTGTATGAAGTAGGTGTTATCACCATTCCCAGTCTACAGTCCAGAGACAGAATCCGGAATGGGAGGCCTCAGAGCTGGAGAAGGGGGAGAGGGACTCACCCTCCATCAGGGTACTGCAGGGCCACTGTGCTTAGTGCTCTGCTCCCCCAATGAGGCCTTCAACCAGAGACCTCTGCTCCCTTTTCTCTACTTTGTTTAGTTTATACATGAACTTAAGAGACTACTGGATGCCAATCTATTCTCTAGAA
Organism: Prionailurus viverrinus; assembly: GCF_022837055.1. Taxonomy (NCBI): domain Eukaryota; kingdom Metazoa; phylum Chordata; class Mammalia; order Carnivora; family Felidae; genus Prionailurus; species Prionailurus viverrinus. The sequence continues at coordinate 23,664,543 of NC_062569.1, forward strand.
AAGTACAACCAAGTGCAAATAAAACATAAGCTGCATTGTCCGTGATCACCATTCTAGCAACAAACAGAAACGTGCACTCGAAGAGCCTTAAAAGAGATCAACATCCTCAAATAGAGAGACTTGATCTCCCAGTGACTCATTGTATTCAACTTTCTTCTCTTATATTTAGTGTTCTCTTTGATGAGGCATACCATTTCTCATGAATGAAAAAGGATAAAGTAACAAGGAAAGGAAATCTTTACAAAAAAAGAGCTCTGTTTTATTCTTTCCTCTTCGACCTGCCCACATGCTAGTTGCGGGCTTTGATGGCTTAATAGGACCTCCCCGCAGCCAAAGGACAGCCAAAGGACAAAGGAGCTGTCAGTCAATGTGCACGAACTAGTATTGCCACCAAGGTGCAGATTTAATTTCTCCCATTTGGTGACATGTGACTGACGAGGTCACCAGCGCAAGGGAGAAAGTCCAGAGAAGAAACGACAAACGCATGTTTTCACAAGACATTTAAATAAAAGCGGTCTTCCTTGTTAGTGGGTTTTTCTTCATGGAGCATTCTCAAGTCATTTATTAAAACATTTTTAAAAGTCCACCTAGTAAATAGAGACCACTTATTGTACCTCACTGCCACTATTCTTAGTAGTGGCCATTTGTCCAGGGAAAGAATTGACAACATTTGGGAAACTTTGTTAAATCACAGGAAACGTGAGAAAATATAACACTGCCTATGTGAAATATAAAGAGGAATCATTGAAAACCACTGTTCTAAGAGAAGTAAAGAACCGTCTCGAGAGTGGGAAAAGCAAAAGTTTTGATAAGAATTTATGTCCGTGCAATGAGAGAAGAGCTGAAAGAAGTAAATGTAGAAACACGTTACTCCGGTATAAAATTAGAGCTTTGGCAAGAAAGAAAAACACAGGAATTATACGTTAACATTATCAGGACGATGGTTTTACCTTCCTTTTAAGTATTGTGTCGGAATAATATAGAACTCAGAGTAACTCTGAGATCTCAAAGAGTTCACAAGAGAGGCAACCCAAAATATGAGGATTTGTAGCTCCTAAATTACGAAGGAGAGAAATTAATGGAAAAATTGCTCAGCAGTTCATTCGGACACTTACTCACCCTTAGCTTGGGTAGGTATAGGAAAAGACAAAAATTCTAGGTGTTACCAAGAGATCAGATCCACGAGTGTGAATATTCTGACTCTTGCCTTCTGCTCAAGTTTTCCCAGCCATTCTTCCCATATACACTATATGCCATATTTAAAATCCCATAAAAAGCTTGTCCCTCCAAACTTAAGAGGAGGATGGTAGGCCAAGTAGTCCTGGAGGTTATCTCAAGATTTATCTTGAATTTTCAGAGGTGGACCCACAGAAACAAACTACTAGGAAGGGTCTTCCCATTAATTTTCTTGTCCCATACTTTCCACCACTCAGTACCTACACCAAACTCAATAAAGTTGACACTGACTTCCATGTCACTGAATCCATAGCTCATTTCTCTCCTCATTTTCCTTGAGCCCTCAGTAGTAGTTAATGATGTGGACCGTTGGAAGCATCAGTGCCCCTGAATTCCACGACAACATGCTCTCCTGATTTTCTCCCTAGCTATGGAAACACTCCTCAATAATGTCTTCTAATCTTCTTCTGTCCAAATTGAAGTTTTAGAGGTTCTCAAGACTTGTTCCTGGAGCTGCTTGCCTTCTTACTATCAATTTTCTTCCTAGGGGATCTACTGATACCCCCGGCTTTAGTTACTCTCTACATACTTGTGACTCTCTAACTTATCTCTCTGGCCCGGATGTCTTCCAGCCTCCACTGCAATGTCTCAAAGACACTCACGCTCAACATGTCTGTGGCCAAACTCATGGTCTGTTCCCTCATCCTTAACCTGTTTTCTATTTCTGATCTCAGTCAATGACATCTCTATCTAAATAGCTGCACAGGCCATAAACATGCTTCTTCATTATCCACAAATTTTCTAACCACTACTATGGTCTTTCTCTTCTCCATCCCCACCACCACAGTCCTAGTCTATGCTTCTTCAGCATTTCACCTGGCATAGCTTCCTCCTTGATCACCCCATATAGTCCTTTACCCCCTTCTACCCTAGAAGCCAGGGCCATTTTATGCACATGGAATCTGATCTGTCTACTTTCTTACTGAAAGCTATTTAAGTGTTTCATTTCTCTGAGGAAAAAATGCCAGTCTCTAACATGGCATAAATACAAAGGCTGCAAAATGTGGGCAGGTCTAACTTTACAGGACCACATTTACTGCATTCCCCTTAACCTCCTGCTTTAACCACACTTGCCTTTTTCATGACCTGGTCAACACCTGATAATGTTTGCCTCCTCTCAGTTCCTCCAAAGGGCATGTTCCTACTTGCCTTGGGGTCTTTGCACGTGCCTCAGCCTTTTCTCCTACTCACTCTTCAGAGATCAATGCCACATTATATCCTCAGTGAAAGATTCTGTGACCTCTCAGTCTATGTCACGCCCTCCTTTTTGATGATTATTTAGCCCCTAAATTTTTCTTTTTCCTAAGAGCTAAGGGTGAGAGGTAAATCTGGTTTCCAATGCAGCCTTTAATTCATACCAGATACAATTTTGACTGATCCATCCAGTTGCTGAAGTGTGCATTGAGGTCAATAGGCCTGTGTATAAATTTTAAGAGGTAAACCGCAAATTCTAGATAGAATGAAGACTTGGGTGTGAAAAATAACACATCAACATTTAGAAGAGCATATGGGAGGATTTAGTTAGAGTGTTTTATTTGGAGGGTATTTCTTAAGCAAAATGAAAAATACATAAATCATAGAGGGAAAAGTTCATACATTTAACTATATTAAAAGTTGTTAAATAATGTTCAGTAAGTGAATATATACAAAACAAACAAAAGAAAAGCAATGGGCTGTTAAACACACTTACAAACACACACACACAATCTAAATAGATAGGGAAGAATTAGCATTTAAAATATACAAAAACACTTCTCTAAATCAATAAGAAAAAACAAACAATTCGATTGAAAAATGGGCAGAGAACATCAACAAGAAACTCATGAGAAGAAATATAAATGGTTAATAAAAGTAGGAGGACATATTATTTATTCTCACTAAAACGAAGCATCCACTTTACCCATCTGCTGGCAGAATTTTTAAGTCTAACTTTATCAGGTGTTGATCAGATACTGGAAAAGTACAAACGATCCTAAATCACTGATGCATGTATAAATCTATTGAACCACTTTGGAGATTAGTCTAGCAATGACTATCTGCAATCTTAAAATTCCATTTCTAAGTGTATATTCTTTTTTTAAAAAAGTTTATTTATTTATTTTGAGAGAGAGGAAACATGCACGTGCACACAAGAGCACAGGGGATGGTCAGAAAGGGGGAGAGAGAAAATCCCAAGCAGGCTCTGCACTGTCAGCCCAGAGCCCAACATGGGCTCAATCCCACAACAATGAGACACAACAGGAGTAGAGATCAATAGTCGGATACTTAACCCACTGAGCCACCCAGACTCCCCCTAAGTGTATATTCTTGAAATAAATTGCAAATGTGGAGAACAAAAAGTTCATTGCATTATTGTTTCTAAAACTAAAAAGGAAATAATCTAAGATGTCCATCAATAAACTATGAGCTAAATAAGTTATGTATATGTATTTAATGACCTACTAAACAGCAGTTAAAAATACAAGAATCTGCATAATATGTACAAATTTGGCTAAATCTATGAAAAACAACATCTATGTTGTGGAGTCGAAAATACAAACTTCAGATTCATATATATGCAAAATACTATATCAAATGATAAATATATATTGTCTAATTTAAATATAATTAATGTATGTGAAGAATAAACATAGTATACATGATTGTGGCTGAGTCTGAGATTAAGGAAGATAACAGTGTCATAATACATAAAAAAAAAGACTCAGCTGAACCTGTATTGCCTTTGTTTTTTCATGAGTAATGGAAAAGATCCGAAGCAAAAGTAATAGGTCATTGAAATATGTTTGTTCTACATGGTGATATGGTAATATTTAAAGTATCATTCTCTGTAGTTTATTTTAAAAATATTTTATTCTATTGTGCAAGTAAGTACTTATCAGGTACCAGTTATACTTAGTAGAGTGCTAAGTAAAGAACAAATTAAAAAAAAGAAGGAAGGAAGGAAGGAAGGAAGGAAGGAAGGAAGGACAAACATAGCTTCAGGTCCCTGTCTGCTACCAAGACTGTTCTACAAGGTTACAAGATGCCTGTGCATAAAGAGTTCCATTGTCAACAGGAATGCAAATGAAGAACTAGTCCCCCATTTTCAAAGAATTCTTACTCCAGGGGGAAAAAATGGTGATATGTCTATATGACAGATGCCCCAAATCTTCCATTCCTAGTCACACCAGGTGACCTGAAATTTCACTTTAGGTGGTTCTGATCATTCAGACAGACCTTGGTCACTTGAAATCAATAGCTCCCCTGACACAGTGATTCCTTATATTGTGAAATTTCTCTGATGTTCATTCTGTGAGCATTCTACAAAAGTAAATATATTTTTGCCGTCTTCCAAATGCCCAACATCTTTCTCTTTTTTTTTTAAGTTTATTTATTTATTTTGAGAGAG